>NC_141391.1:126998376-128428951 GCF_034619465.1 Leptosomus discolor
TAGTTCATTTCTGTCATATATGCAATTTGATTTTCTGGGTCAAAAAACTCAAGCTATTATTCCTTATTGCACTGATTACCAGAACTAGCGCCCCCCATATCAAATGTCTGGGACTGGTTTAATGATACTGTGCAGTTCCCAAAGCAATTCCTTTCAGAGATTTGCAGACAGTAGTGAAATGTAAATGGAAACATCAGAGGGGCTCCATATTTTTTCTCTTTTAGACAATCCAAATATAATGGCCTATTTTGTGGAAGAGCCTATCTTTTTTAAAAAAAATAAAATACTGCAAACTGGGCTATGAGAGACATTTTTGTTCCTTTTTTCTTTTTTTTTTGCACGTTACCACCAGTAACAAGATGCTGAAAACTGAACCCTGCCCTCACGGGCACAAGTGCAATGCCCTTGACTTCACTGGAAAAGCAACAGTGCAACCTAGGGGAACTCCATAAAACATCTGGTTGAGAAGACACAAGAAGAGCAAGACTCCTGCCTTTCTTCCTCTTCAGCTGCATTGGTAGAAAAGTAACTTTTTGAAAGTGCATTTTCACAACGAATTAAGGAAATCTGATAACTGGTTAAAAATCAGATAAATGATGAGGTGACTTTTGCTGGTGACATGTTTTCTGTACATTTATACGGATGCTTATTATGAAGGTCTCGGAAGACTTTTAAACACTGAAAACATTAACTCTCTACTCGATCTCTACCCTCTATCATGATCTGCTGCTACCAGATCTACCAGATCTACCAGATCTGCATCTCTGCTCCAAAATTAAAATGACTTAAAGAGCATTGTGTGTTATATTCAGCCTATTCTACTCTGTTCTGTTACAGTTTATTCTACGATTTTTGAAAGAAGCATAACTATCTCAGGGTGTTAGGAGGCTTAATTTTCTCTCATACTTTCATGGGAAGACAATTGTAATTTTGATCTGAAGAACTTTAAAGCGGACGTCTGCCCCACTTCTGTTCTAAATGCTGACGTGAAACATGCTATATATCCCTCTTGCTAACTTTGGTCCTGTCACACATTCACAAGTCTTATTTCCCACATTTGGAGGTGACAGGTATTGTGGCTCTGCCTCCAGTCTTTCTTATCTAAAGACGTCTTGTTTCTGTAGGCTTTTCCCTAGGCTCGATGCCGAGTAAAAATCATAATTATTTTCATTTTCCTCATTCAGGACAAACTCTTTGTAAGAATGACAGAATGGCTAGCAGACTGGGGAGCTGTACAGCTTCAGCATGCCACTAGTGTGAGATTCTCACCAAAATCACCCCACTGAGGGCTTCTGGCTTCTCTGTCCAACCATTAGTTTTGTCTTAGCCATAGCTGCAAGGGTCCCTACTCTGCACACACCACTTTCTCCCTTAGACTTGGATATAAATAGAGTGGGAAGCCAAAGAGCCAGAGGAGGGTGTGGAGTTCTGTCTCTTTTCTGCAGCAGATATGATTGTCCATCATGTCCTTGGGCTGGGTGAAGCTGCGAGGAAAGAAGACACAGATAGGTTGATCTCCACCTCCATTCTCTCCACAGACACAGCTGCAGCTTGCAAGAACAAGATCGGCTCAGGAAATGAAGAGTAGCGCATCACTCATTTTTCCTGCCTGTTTGCTCCTAATTATCTTGCAATACATTTCACTGGTAGTTTTATCATACAGAAAGACAGAAGATCCTTCTGGTTTCAGCACATAATGACTACTTTTAAAATGGCTTGCTATTCAATCTTGGGCAAGCCTCAGTCTCTTCCTCCCTCCCTCAAGGTCACTGCCTCTCATTCTGGGTTTGTTGCGTTTTTGGGGAGGTAGGGTGTCAATTCTCTGACAACGTATTCCGATTAAAGCAAAAGAAGGGGCAGCAGAGGCGGCTTTCACTTCCTTTTGATGAGATTGTGGCTACACTGAAAGAAGTGTCAACAATCAGAATAATTTCATTTTGGTCAATACACCACCGTTTACAGGCTTGAGCTACGCAACTCCTGCGTAGCCCCCAGTACAAATCAACAGAGCCTCTTGTTCACTCATCTTCCAATATTTCTCTCCAACCTTAGAGAAACAAAGAATTGCTATAGGGCAATGAACTCTCATTTTGCCATTGACATTTCTGCAATCCATCTCCCTGAGTTGGGAGACCCTTTCACAGATCCGGAACCTCACCAGCATAAGGAAGAATTAGTATAATTAAGAATTAGACACAGGGTCTCTAAAATGGGAATCATAACAATGACTAACGCCACAAGAGTGTTTTTAGAATTAATTCATGTAAGTAAAGCACTTAAAAGATAAAAATGTAGGAGCTGTCACATTGGATTAGACCACTGCTCCATCTAGTTGAACATCCTGTGTGCAACAGTTAGCAGCAATAAATGCAGGGTAGCAGAACTGGGGTCCCCCCTCTGTGCAGGAATAGGGCTCAGTCTAAGCATAGTCAGTCCTTGCTTACAGCATTATTTTATGACTTAGGGGACATATTTAAACCCCTACAATCCACTGTCACTAAACAAAGTGGTCTTGCAATTAAAGCAAAGAACCAGGGGCATGGCAAGAGTCTGGCACAGTGGCTGTATGGTTGTACGTTCATTCCTGTGCAGGACAGCTTCTGTTTATCAATGAGAGAACCTAAAATTATTCTAAAAATCTCGAGTTTCAGAAACACAGTTATTGAAAATGTGCAGTAGGATATAAGTACTTATAAAATGGGTACATAGAAGGACATATATGCACACACAAATAAGCTGGTTAAAAAGGCAATCTGATCCTCACTGGCTCCGCTTTGAGCAGGGGTGAGGGTTGGACCCAGGTGACTTAAGGAGGTCTTTTGACTTTTATTATTCCAGGATTCTGTGATTCCACAATTTTCCATTGCAGAGTTCTGTCAGTGAACATGAAACAACTTATGGTAAACATATTTTTTAATGAAAATATTAATAGGGAATTTTCTTGGGTCTAGGATAGAAACTCTAGTTCAAAGCAGGAGAAAGAGGCTGACCCTAGAGCCTGATAATTAAGGGTGTGATGAGGGAGACCTGGAAGGGAACAGACTCCCACGGTCCCTCACCCACTGAAGGAGTCCTGGCCCTTGGGCCATTAGCTCTACTGAGGTTGTGTCTTTTGAAAACTGTTTTCTTTATGAAAAAGTTTCATGAAGTTTCATTCTCATACTCCAAAATTTCTAATGTTTTCGCCATGGGGCACTGCTGTTTCCTGGCCAGCTCACCTACATGACTATGCATTCTGCAAGTACCTGCAGACCTTCCATGACTGCTAATATGAGTTGCAACAAAGGTAATGACAATCTTTCTGTGAAATTCCATTATCTCAGATGGTCTGACAACGTTATTGTAATCCTTACAATTTTTTTGCTTTATGAAACAACCTTATCTGAAAAGTAAATGGATGGGCTCAGATGAGTTTGCCTTCATTTAAGAGTGAGGTTTTAAAATTTGTTTTTATTTTTGTATTAATCATGCCATGTTTAACAGAAACAATCCATACAACGCAAAACCCTGCTGAAAGATAGAGCCACAAGATATTTTTGTGTAAGATTCTACTCTATTCTATATTCTACTTCAGGACAGAGTAATGAAAAAGAACAAATTAGAAGATAATCTGCGAAAAAACAAATCCCTTAGAACTGACCGAACCATAAATGAGTCTTACATTACTGGGACCGGATAAAGTATCATCAGTGCCGGATTATTACGTAAGAATATGTTAGTAATGTAGCAGGAGTCTAGTCTTTTAAGATGTGAAAGAGTGTTATCTAACCTCTCCACCAAGTCCAGGAAGAGGAGCCATATGTCCAAATAATCATTTTCTTGCTGGTGTTTAACATGTCAGTTTTTTCAAGGGGCCTATTTCAAGTTAAAAAAAAAAAAAGGTGTGAAATGCATTTCGATTTTTTTTTTTTTGGCAAAAGCAGCTCATTTTCAAGCTTGCAAGGAAACAAGAAAAACAAAATCAAATGTCAAGTAGATTTGCTCTTTGTTGTAATTAATACGCAAGCATTTGCTTGTAGATGGTCCTGAGCCTGAAAACAAGTAGCATCAGTCACGGTGCTATTAAAAAAGAGTAGTTCTCCAGGAATCAAAAGGCCAAGTGTTCAACCAGTGAAAACCCCCACTCAAATCAATGGCCCTAGACCAGTTTACATCATCTAAGGATCTGACCACAAAGGAAGGACGGTGGGGAGCCCCATGACCAAGGACATGCCACGTGCTTGCAGCACTGGGCCCTACATTGGATGAGAGAGCAAAGAAAGGTAGGGCAGACTTCTTCACACCGGGAGGTGGGAAATGATTAACTGAAAATCAGGAAATTGCAAAGCCCTACGCTGCAGACTACATGCATGCTCAGTTTCTGGTCAAGGAGGTTACGTGAGAAATCTCTTTGAGTCAGAGCAATGTAGTGGATAAAAAGGCCCTGTCTAGCCAGGGGGATTTCCTGAGGCCATCGCAGACCAGCTCAACACGCTGTTAAGAGGCTCATTTTCATGAGAGTTTTTGTTGCATTTGTAACTCTGGCTCCAGGTCCCCTAGAGCTTTAAGTGCCACATCACAGTGCTACAAGCCCAGTGCTGAATGCTTGGCACAGGACCAGGCATCTTCCCTTTCTTCTCTCGGTTTCCTCAAGTCAGCAGGTGGGGCTCCAGGGCTCCATCTTGTTTTGATTTGTGGGGGTAATTTTTTTCTCCAAGAAGGTTGAAACAGAATTTCCTGTTGAGTATTTGCTCTTCTCCTCCTTTCCCCCATGTTGTTTTGTGAAGGCGTTCAGAGAGAGAGGAAAAAAAAAGTTGGGTTTTTTTGTTCGGTTTTTTTCAAAGGGACTTGCTGTTTTTCCTGAAGTGGGATGCTGGAAACACTTCATCACTGAGGTCTACTGGCCTGAGATCTGCTCATATTTACATCAGGGTGAATCAGCAAGTTGACTGAGGTCACTGGGAGTGCTCTGTCAGGCGGCTCCCCTCCCGGGATGCGGCGTCAGCTCTACCGAGCCAAGCTCTTCAGTAGGACCAGCCATGGCCCAAGCCCCATGCCAGGTCCCAGAATGGGTGTAAATGGATGTACGGCAAAGAAAACATAAACCTCTACCAACTTTCCCTGTGAGATGGTCATAAAAGTGCTAGAAACTCAAATGCTGGAGGGAGGAAGCAGGGGACAAAGCCAGCACAGCAAAAAGCCCTACCAATAAAAGTGTGATACTGGCCAGGACAAGAGAGAACTGGGGCAACGCACATTATTTTGTTACTTATTTTCACATATGCTTGTGTCCGATGTGTAATTCTCTCCTATCATTCAGGTCACTGCTGGATTTAGCCTATGGCTTTGAACAATTAATTATTTTCTATGATAGAACTATTTCATTTTGGAAACTGGTTTGAATGGTAGATTAGTTCTAGATTAAATAATTTAACTACAGATCAGTAGTAGGTGTTTGCTCTATATTAAGCTGGCATATCACTGAGCAGGTATTACTTTTTAACTTTTTAATATACTTAATAATTTATAACGCTACATTGTAAACTGGCTGAATAACCATCACCTTGGAACACTATAGCCAACACCTCCAAATTGAATCTCTTCTCTAACGAGCCTTGTTCAATCTTTTAACTGATCAACTATGGGGAGAAAAGAAAGAATGTAACCACAAAAGACTATGAAAAGAAAGTTGCTTAACTCTGTAAGCATCACCTCTCAGGTTGTATGACCTTAAGCAAATGCTATGCCTCAGTTTCCCCATCTCTATGTAACAACAGTACCTAATTAATCAATTGCTACAAAGATCACACAGTTCTTTTTAAGGTGCTTTTCAGCAGACTACTTGAGGCAGACATTTCAAATGATTTCTCAGAAAATCTCTTAAAGGAACGCTTAAATTAAAATAAATTTGTGCTCAGGTGTTCTGTTAAATCAACAAGTGATTCACCCTGTGCCTCAGTTTTCTCTGCAGCTAAGTGCTGAAAATATGGCCTCCCTACTTCACAGAAATCCAGGGAAAGTTAAGTCATTAACAATTACATAGTAATTGCAACTCCTCGGGCAGAAAGTCTTGGAGAATGCAGTAACATCAGATACTATGGATAACTGAGGCAGAAGAGGCCCAGACCTCACACCGTAAGAAATTTTGAGGTTCATCATATAAGTACTAAAAGGATCTGCAGTCACTTTTGTGCATACCAGATGCTCCTGGGAACAGGGAGGGTGTTGTGCTATGCTGCCAGCAGAGAGAGAAGGGCTTCAGACTGCCCCCTCCCATGCCACTCCTCATTCACAGCGAGAACCTCAGGCTGCTTCTCCTTTGCTAGAAACAGGGGCACCCTGCAGATCATCCGCCTTCTAAAAGGAAAAGCAAGACTGAGAAGAAGAGGTGCACGGAGAAGGGATGAAGGAAGGGCATCTTTTCAGAGGAGGAAAAACCACCTTACGTTCAGAAGTGGCAAAATGACTTTACAGAAAAGGAGAATACTGGAGATATGTAGATGAAATAGGCTACTCAAATGTCGTATTGAAGCTCAACTGATCATATTAAGGGTCAGGAATGATCAGTTTGGGTTATAGAACCATGCAATTCACCAGCTGCACTAAATACGGCCTTTACCTTCCTGCAGTGCTTAGATGGGGACAGACCAAAATCAAGGCACTGGATTTCACTTCTGATACACAGAGGAGAAACTTGTCCTCCCATGTATTATTATTATGAGGTCTGAAACACTGCAGATGGAGGACTGAGCAGTCAAGAAGATACAGGGTACATTATGGAAATAAAGTGGAAGCACAGTTAAAGATTAGCAAGTCTTTTTTCCTCCAGCTGCCATAGATAAGAATGACACCCGTTCTTGCAGTGGCAAAGGGAAAGAAAAGATGACTTAATGTCACTTCCCCTTCTCTAAATTCTCAGATTTGATGACCAACAGGCTACAATATTTCACTAAGAAAAAGGCCTGGCTTTTTACTTAAAAGCACAAAAAGTATACAGAGAAAGTAATTTTCAAGGTCAGAGTGTTGTTTTGACATTTAAGAAATACTAAAACAGATTTTGGCTTTTAAATTTGTAAATGACAACTACTTCCTGACCTGAGAGACAATCTGCCCAATTTCTAGTTGACTGTGGGCTTTTCAGGTTAAGATAGAATTCAGCGTTGTCTAGGTGCACGCCTTTTGTGATTTTAAAATGAAATGTTGATCAACCTTAAAAACCCACAGTTTCTGAGACCCTTCATAAAAGTAACATGCACCCCTTCTTGCAGTAACTGAAGAAGCAATCCTGTCATTAATAACCATATTGGTACAGTATTTTGCTCACTACTGGAAAACTCAATAGCTTACGATTAATATACTAATTAAAAAAATGGAGGGAAATAGAAACATTTCAGCACACAGAAGCCAAATAACTCCTTTTATTTTATACCAAGACTTTGATCCTCCCACCAATCCTGTTGCAATACAAACTAATTTCATTTAATGCTACATCTGACAAGCCAGACTTCTCTGAGATTGCAAAACTCTGCTAAATCCCCCAGGCAAACTGTAAATGGGCCCTGGGAAAGGTTCAGAAATAGCACGTACATGCAGGTGGGCCACACATACATAGGTAGCACAATCTTGCTGTGTAAGCTCAACAAAACTTCATGTGTATATAGTATTAAAGGGTCCTATTGTTGTTAAAGATGTGCAAGAGATTGCATTGCTTCTCCTTGCAAAGCCTGCTTCTCTCACAACCCCTCCCGCCTACCGCCATGGCTCCATTTGTGCAAAGCGGGTTGTAAAATAGTTAGGTCTAAAATGGAGGGGCTGTACTTTCTGCCTTGCCTCTCACTCCAAAACAGCCAAACCAATTTTGCTCTTTCAATTAGGCAAGAAAACGAAAATTTTCATTGTTTTCTCTCCATACTTTTTTTCAGTGACAAAGCCTGTAAACTTTCAGCCAAAACTGGCAACAGCTCAAGATGCAGTCCTGCAAAGGCAGCTATGCTGAAGAACAAAAGCCTGCTGGAGTGGAGTGGGAGCACAGAGGACACTGCAAAGTTTCTGCTGCTTCCTAAATGCCTCCCATATGCACCTGTGCTATTTAAATGCTGCCAATTCTTGTATGGACTGTAATGGGAAATTGTTTCCTTCAAGACTGCTTACTAGGTTTTAGTTTGTTTCTCCTACTTCAGTCAGAGTTGAAATGCAATTGTATTTAAAGGTCTGTTGTGGGGTTTTTTTTGTAAGTCCTGTTCATAATAGTTAGCAGGAAAGCAGAGAATTTGCCAGCCTACAACTCTTCTACTCAAACGGCCCTGGGCCTTACAGGGATGTAACTTTCTCCAGGGAAGGATTTATCTCCAACAGACTACCCTGACTTCTGCCTTTTATTAATTCTTCTCCTCTTTTCTCTATCCACTCACCTCAACATATCATCCTCTAGTTAACAAATACTTAAAATCATACTATCTAAAAGATGGCTCAGGAAAGCAAGAATTGACGAACTCTGATAAAAAAGATCCATGAACCTGCCATTTTCCGGTGCATAGGCTATATACATACAAGAAAGAGAGAGATGCATAACAACACTGCTCAGCGTTTGAATGTTTTAGGTAGGAGAGCTCCAAAATGCTTAAATGTAATATTGGAGAAGTTTTGGATCAGAAAATTATTTGTGAAGCTGAGGAAGTGATGCTGCTAGCAAAATGGGGAGAGCGTTATTTCCTTCTAATGCCCAGTTAAAGGCTGGCTTAGGCTGTGATTCTGGTTTTGGCAGGAGTACAAGGACAGCTTTTTGTGAGAAGCACTGGCAACACTGGACACCTCAAAGGGGAAATGATAAAGGGAAGACAAAACTGAGGCCCTTCATGAGCAAGATGGTCAATATGTAGGGCACACAGCCAAAGCTTTCAAAAATCTGAGAAAAGATCGATGGCACCCTGCTGTGCCAAGGGGATTTGTGGAGTTAGGTGCTTCTAGCCGGCTAAATTCAAGGGTTTTTTCTTCATGTGAATCCACAGTTTAGGTGCACAGATTAAATCTAACTAACTGGGACTCCTGCAAATGTGCCTGCAAAAATGTCAAGCTGAAGTCTGTCTCATGATTACCATTTCTCAAGGAGCTCAGATCAGCTGTGCTTAGAAAACGAAATTATATTTATGTCCCATTGAAATACCAGCATTGAATTCTCAACCTGAGGTTGCTACTGAAAATCTCCTGCATAATGCACAAGGCAGAGCTGTGTCTTGCTTTCCCTTCCAGAATCAGTGGTTCTGCCGAGCTAAGAAGAGTGAAAGCCATAAAAGCCCGTTTAATTGGGAAAGTACGACAACGGCACTCTGAATGTTGACAAGGAGTGGGCTTGTTAGGTTAGAAAAGCATCTCTACAAAACCTCTGACAATAACTGAATTTCAAGAGGAACAGTATTCCGGTGAGCTGGGTCATGATTGCCACTAATACAGAGATGAAGAAACTGAGGTGCAACAACAGGAGATCAAGTGATTTCCCCAGCACTGGAGGGAGTTTTATGTCTAGGGTTAAAGTGAAAACATGTCTTGGTCCCATTAGCAAACCACAAGCTCATATTGCTTTCACTACAAACAGATTTCCCTTCACCATACTGTACTTTTCTTCTTGCTGACTGTTCAGTATGATCATCCAAAAATACTTCTATTTGTGTTATTTTTCACACACACCACCCTGAAACAAAATTCAGTATGAAAGAAGAGCAGTTTCCTCCAATACAGCTCAACATCCAAACTAAGCAGCAGTAAAATCGTACTTATTCCCTGACCAAGGTTTCAAACACTAAAACAATTGTTACTGAGTTATAGATTGGACTATGCCCTGAATAAGACCCCAGAATAGGTCTCCAGTGACAGCTCTGTCCCCTTGACAGCCCTCAGGAGCACTGGGGGAGATGGTGTGGTGTAGGCACGCTTGTAACTGAGGGCGACACTTGAATGTAGCCAGGCTTCATGATCACAGTAGGCAGAATTTGGCAGACTCTGCCTTTGGGAATGAAGAGGGAGACAGAAAGGTGCTGGACACCTGAGCCCAGCACATGCACGCGAGCGAGGCTCTTCACCTGCAAGCTGGGTGTACCTGAAATGGGAGTCAGAGAGAGACGAGCTGGGAGCTCCCTGATGCCTAGCGTGCTCAAGAGCACAGCGACGCTGCACAAGCTGAACGATCTGAAGGCACGGGTGCTAAACGTGGTCATCTTCTCCTTCTGTGTAAACTCTGGCAAGCCCTGTACCTTTCTCTATGTCTTTGTTTTCCTGTTTGAATATGTGATATTCCAACGAAACATAAATATTAATATTTGATTAACTCACAGCTACAAAGCTTAGTTCATTAAAGTCTAGTACAGATCTTTGAAATCTTTGGAAAATTACATAAATAGGAATTCTTTTATTTTTATACATTACATTAATGACTGTACAGTGAAAGTTGATGAATTAAATAATCTGTCTATATTTGCTTATACCTTTCTGCAACTGTTACCTTTTCAGCAGATATTTCTCATGCCTTGTCTCAATCCAGAAATGACATTTTTGGTAAAGCTTTGCAAAAACCCATTCAGCTGTTTTTGAGTCATCCAAGTATGTAAAAAACAGTTTCCAGCTGTTAAGTTTTCCATAAGCCTTTTTTTCTTAAACACGCTTGTATAATTATAACACAGCTTTGTTTTAAAACATCAAACTTGACACGTACATAGTCCTGAAAGAGAAGTAGCAGCACTGCCATGTTTGAAACCATTTGGCTTCGAAATAACAAGGTTATTACCATATTAAAATATCTTTCTTTTCTTAAAGATTCTCCCAGATACTGAGCTGCAGTTTTGTAACTGTAGACATTCAATTGTACAAATGTCCAGTAAAAAAAAAAAAAAAGTAGAAGAAAAGACACTATTCTTGCAATCTGTGACTAAGCTGTAACAGGGAGGATTGGAGGACACTGTTCACACTTGGAGCAAGCTCAGACCTGTCAGTCTCGGACCTGCCTTCAGTGCACGCTGCATATGCACATGCACTCGTGAGAAGCACAGCTAAAGCTCTAGCCTGGTATTTTCACAAGACCCAGCTCAGCTTCATGCACTCCAGAGAGATGGGTAACAGCTGCACCCACACCCTCCTCAGCCCTGTCTGCTGGCGGGTGGCTCAAGGCTGCTCTCTCAAAGCCCAGGCTAGCTACCCTGAGTTTTAACACTTGGCGGGCTAATAGCTGGCAATAAAAGTCAGAAAATGCGTAGGTGGCATGGTCTGCTTTCAAGATCATGCTTCAACTACTAGTACAGACCTATCATTATGTACTCTCTAAAAAACTTGTAACTGGCACCTAAGGTAGGACAAGGACAATTGTATCCTTCCCCCTTGCCCACAACACGTGGTGTTCTGCTGTGATGGCTGTAGCTTTCCATAAAGATTCTGAATTCAATTTGGCATTGCATACTTCTACAGTTTTAATTATTGCATCTTTGCATTTCAGTATAGAACAACATCAAATCAGACTGAAGATGACTACTCACTTAGATTCTTCCTAGATAGAAGTGCACTGACATGATACCAAGCAGATAAGAATCAGCCATTTACTTAATTTAAACACTTTCTTTAATCTGGAGTATTTCAGTTTTTGAAGTCTTAGTGGAGTAAGCACTGGTTTTCAGAATATTAATGGTGGCTGAAACAGGAGCTGCAATCTGGTTGATTATTGGATGACATAGGTTTCACTCTCAGAACTGATTTTTTATGTGGTGACTTAAAGGCATGTGTGGCTTTTATGACTTGCATGAACCACTGGCCTCAGCAAGAACTCTTCACAGAATCACAGAACGTTAGGGGTTGGAAGGGACCTCGAAAGACCATCTAGTCCAACCCCCTGGCCAGAGCAGGACCACCTAGAGTAGGTCACACAGGAACACGCCCAGGTGGGTTTTGAATGTCTCCAGAGAAGGAGACTCCACAACCTCTCTGGGCAGCCTGTTCCAGTGCTCTGTCACCCTCACAGTGAAAAAGTTTTTCCTTATGTTAATGTGGAACCTCCTTTGCTCCAGCTTGCACCTGTTGCCCCTTGTCCTGTCACTGGACATCACCAAGAAGAGCCCAGCTCCATCCTCCTGACACTCGCCCTTTATGTATTTATAAACATTGATGAGTTCACCCCTCAGTCTCCTCTTCTCCAAGCTAAAGAGACCCAGCTCCCTCAGCCTTTCATCATAAGGGAGATGTTCCATCCCCTTAATCATCTTTGTGGCTCTGCGCTGGACTCTTTCAAGCAGTCCCCTGTCCTTCTTGAATGGAGAACCCCAGAACTGGACACATCAGGTCTCACCAGGGCAGAGTAGAGGGGGAGGAGAATCTCTCTCCACCTACTGACCACAGCCCTTCTAACACACCCCAGGATGCCATTGGCCTTCTTGGCCACAAAGGCACACTGCTGGCTCATGGCCATCCTGCTGCCCACCGGGACCCCCAGGTCCCTTTACCCTACACTACTCTCTAACAGCTCAGTCCCCAACCTGTGCTGGTACATGGGGTTGTTCTTTCCCAGATGCAACACTCTGCACTTGCCCTTGTTGTGTTTTGTTTAACTTCTCCCCACCCAGCTCTCCAGCCTGTCCAGGTCTCGCTGAATGGCAGCACAGCCTTCTGGTGTGTCAGTCACTCCTCCCAGTTTTGTGTCATCAGCAAACTTGCTGACAGTGCCCTCTGTTCCCTTGTCCAGGTCATTGATGAATACATTGAATAGTACTGGTTCCAGTACCGACCCCTGAGGGACCCCACTAGGTACAAGCCTCCGACTAGACTCTGTCCCATTGACCACAACTCTCTGATGTCTTTCCTTCAACCAATTCACAATTCACCTCACTACTTGATCATCTAGACCACACTTCCTCAGTTTAGCTGCAAGGATGCTGTGGGAGACGGTGTCAAATGCTTTACTGAAATAAAGATAAACCACATCCACTGCACTACCATCATCTATACATGGGTATGTCTTCATAAAAGGCTATCAGGTTGGTCAAACATGACTTCCCCTTGGTGAAGCCATGTTGACTGCTCCTAATGACCCTCTTATCCTTGATATGCCTAGAGACAGTGCCGAGGATAAGTTGTTCCATCACCTTTCCAGGGATGGAGGTAAGGCTGACCGGTCTGTAGTTACTCGGGTCCTCCTTCTTGCCCTTTTTGAAGACTAGAGTGACATTTGCTTTCCTTCAGTACTCAGGCACCTCACCCGTTCCCCACCTGTTCTTCTGCCAGGCTGAAGGAACCCTTCCTGAAAATGCACCATTTCTGAAAAAGGGAAGTCACTGCATAAGTAGATTTCTGTATGGGGCTCAACTGTGCTGATTTGTACAAACAAGAAGAGACTCCATAGCTGTTTTTCACTAAAAGTAAATGGCAGTACTTTCTGCTCTTTTCTTTCCTGGGATATATCCTCCTACCATGCACGTCTGTGTCCACAGAAACTATCAATGTTAGTGACATGACACTGAATCTGAGAAGACAGTCTGACCCATCTGAAAGAAAAGGATACAACTCTGATGGGCTTCCACACAGAGAAATGTTTGTGTGCATGCATACACTCTTCCTCACCTTATACTATCTGTGCTTCTATCAGTGCACGTATAACTCAGCTGTATGTCCATTACTTTGAGAGGTTTTCTGAATGTGTTTCAAACCACATCAAATGTATAGGCAGTGCTCAACAAACAAAATGTCACTGGAATACAATTACAGGGAAAAAACCTCAGCAGTTCCTACCCATCACGCTCTCTTGTCTCCATACTATCTGCCTTGGTAAGCCCACAGCTAGGGATCATACAGTAAAAGACTGTATTGCAAGCAAGGGGCAGAGGTAAGGTTGCTGTGGGAACCTTAACTCTAAATTTCCTGAGTTTAGGGAGATTAAAATCTCAGTCTTCACATGCCATTAGCATACTTTTTGTGCATACGGAACATGGCCTAGAGAAGTGTATTGTTTCTAAAGGAAAAAGTATACCATTGGGTAAATAGGGGTCTGCGCACATTTTGGCAACTCTAGGACACATCATTCTGTTCTAATCAATGCTAGTGGATTTTGAAACCCATCAATATAATAATGAAGTGGAAAAAGCAATAGAAAAAAATCCACACAAGCTGTATGTTATGTATGCTCTACTATTCTAAGCGTCAGCGTCGAGACAAAAGAAGAGTAAGTTTGCCATTTGCTAGTTGCTAATAATCAAGAGATCTGCCAGACACACTCTTCAAGGGCTCTGGCTGTCTGGACCAGGTAGATGCTGCAATACACAAAGGACTTCACACACAGAGAAAGAAAGAGTGTTCATGGACAATGATGCAGCGTTCTTAATTAAGATTTTCATTACTGATACATACATTAAGGTTTTGCTAACGCAAGTGCCCAAGCACTCTCATGTGCAGGTAGATGTCTCTGATTCTATCTCTAGAAACCCTTTTGCAAATTATCGTGAACATTCATGAGCCAAGGCTCAGAATCAGCTCACCTGCCCTTTGCTATAATGACAATGAAAAATAAAAAGCGATATTTTATTTGTCTGCTGGATGAGAACTTACCACTTTGCAGGCGCGAGAATGAATAGGCTTTTGCAAGGCTGCGCTACAGCATACTGAAACTGATTCTGATCTCACTTACACCTGTTTGATGTTGATGTAACATCAGGAGCTTCGATAGCATGACTGCAGCAAATGTTGAAGGAAAAAATAATGAGAGATACATAGGTAAATGGAAAATGGGATAAAACACAACATGAGCTTGCCAAAGGTAGATTGTAGTAGACTAACCTGATAACTTTCTTTGATAACTGATTATCCAAAGGAAATGCAGTAAATTTAATCTATCAGTACAGCATTTGATACAGTATCACAAGGGAAATCATGACTTAAGATGAAGATTTGCAAAAGGACTGTAAAGTAAGCAAATGCTTACCTGAAGGGAAGATGGGGCAGTGGTGAAGGAAAGAATTATTGGACAAGGTGAAGGCCATTTCCACATTTTTTTAGTTAAACAAAACAGCATTTTCTAACTAATAAGATTTGGGAGGAGTGGGTAACATGTCTTTAGGAGGCCCCTCAAAGGGAGGAGGTGTAGAGTAGGAAAAAGTGGGAGCATGCTTAACAGCCATAAAAGGATCAATCAACTTCAATAAATTGCTCATTAACAACGTTTAGGTTTCATTCACCTGTAATATTTCTGTGTTATTTCTATGGTTCTGGCCCTTGGGAAGTTCAAGGATGGTACAATTCTCTCAGCAGTTTACTGGTGCAGTTGAATTAAATATCTAGTTTGCTTTTGTGCTTTTAAAATATTCTTATTCCCAGAACAGGATGCCCATTCATCTACGATCTGCTTGCTGAATGCCTTAGATCTTGTTTGAATGCTGGACCCTGCCTCCCAACAAAATGCTGCTGGAATAAGATGCAGAGGAGAAATACTTGGTAAACAGAAGGACCTACAAAAAATATTGCTTCTCCCCAAACATGTTACATGCTTTCCTTGATCTATTCAGGTTATGACATTGCGTGAATTTCTTCAATAGGACAAATTAGGAGGACCACTAGCAAGGCAACAACGTTGCACTGGCATACTTTATGTACCAGGACGACACACATCAAAACACAGCCATGCCAGGATGGAAGTTGAAGACAGTGTGACAGAAGGTATCAATGTGAGATTAATTTGCAGGCTCCAAAATAAATGATCTGCCAGTCTATTTTCAACAAGTTAAGAAAAAAACCCAGGATTTTTGACAATCTTTCCTGAGGCATGCCTCAGTCTACAGGTAATTCAATGACTAAAAATATTACCTTTCTGTTAAAGTTCACTGGAAGAAAAGCTGCATTTTTGTTTTAGTCTTCTGTGGCAGAATTTAATTACTTAGTGTCGTAACTAGACCATACTAAGCATGCATGGACATTTATGCAAGAAATTTGCACCAAAACCCAAAACTTGAAGATTCTTTAAGTGCAAAAATTGAAAGACAGTTTCTGAAACCCATCATTCTTTGGGCTTGGTTATATGCTGATCACACACAGTAGGTTTCCTTCACAACCTTCAGTGCTTATAGCAGAGCATCCAGAATGTAACACATTAATTTTTGTCTTTTATGTAAAAGTGGATTTACTGCAAAAGGTGAAATTCAATTAATCCCTTTTACAGACATCCAGGGTAAGTGAACACAGATGAATATGAAATTTAAACACACATCCAGATCCAAATGTTGCAACTGATCCTTACTTTGGTGACTGGGTGAAGCATGAATACCTTTAAATTGTATGCTATTTGAAGGTGGGATTCCAATTTTGTCTCTGAAAACCCAAGCTGTTTAGTGTATACTTAAGAAGCTAAAACATTAGAAAACAGCATTCAGAAAACAGATACAGCTATTCTATTAAACTTAAAAAACTCAGTACGATGGAATGGGAGACAGCGAGATCAAATGCAAAAGCATTTGCTTTCAGTTGCATGCAAAAATATAATACTTTGGGCATGCAAACATACAAAATGAAAATATTACCTGGGGGGCTGAATTTGTGAACCATATTCAGCATGATATCCAAAATGATGGAAAGAAGCAGCAGTGAACAAGAACTTCAGAGGGAGAAAACACTCAGAGGAAAAATACACTGTGAATCTTTTATGTCTAAGAGTTTCCATTCCCACCAAGAGATAAAACAGCCTTCATGAAGCATGGCCTGAAGACTAACCACATATGTTTTGACGTGTACACCTGTGTAATGGCACACAGCTAAACTACATGGCTGATGGCTTTCATTTCTTTCTTAAGTGGGAGAGGCAGAGAGGAAAAGATGGAGGAGATGCTCTTACAAGCTCATTTTCAGTCATGGTGTCCTACACACAGGACAGTCCGTACAAATACAGAGACGTGGTCTGGCATTTAGACCTCCATGAGTATTCGTATTTCCGTGCCAGTTCCAATAGTCAAATCTATGATCTTTTGATCAAGAGGTGACTTTTGGGAAATCACCTATTTCTGGATAGCCAGTTTTATAGCAATCACTCCTCCAGTGGTACTTGCTTTGGGTACCATTTGACCTTGTATCTGGAATGCACATTTCATGGAGACAGGTATACAACATAATGTTAAAGCAGGTGCATCAAAGAGGGTATTTCTGGATAAGGAGAAGGACTGACAATACGTTTCAGAAGAGAGTGAGACATTTGGTGCTATAACTGTAGAATAGCAATGTGCTTGCCAAAGTTGGAAGATTTACCCTAACTGCAAAGGGAATATTCTGAAAAACTCTGCTACAGTCTGTAGTTGTGCCATTTTGTGCAGTGATTTCAGATCTAACAAACTGTATTGTCTTAATATTTTGATGGTTGGTGTTCAAACTGCTGTAGGAAATGCTGCTACTGATTCAGCAAGGTGGTCTTTTCCATCCAAATATATTAAACTATGCCAGTGTGGGGTAAAAGTGTGCTGAACAACTGTATTTTCTTTCTGTCCCTTTTTTTTTTTCCCTAGCTAAATCTAAAATGTTATGCTCCTAGAATTGCATAGTTTAAAGACCATTTTTTTTCCTACTGTAATCTGTTAAATTTCAAAATAAGCTAACACTCAATACATTATATTATGTTAATTAGATGAAAAATAACCCAGAACAAAAAGATCGCTAGTAAGCATAATGGCAGAAAGGTGTGACATTTTCAGCTGTCACAATGGCCAATCTTAAATTCAATCTCATCCAACTTCAGTGGCTATCTTGCAGGTATTGTAATTAGAAAGCAGGTTGCATACATGCCTCTGTTGTAGTCCCCACATCAACTTAACAGCTATTGCTATTTGTTAAATAATTTGAACATTAACACTTAAACTAATGCTTGAATGAAAAGCTAATATCAAATTATGCCCCTTTTTTTAACCTGGCTACTTCTCTGGTTTTCTGGATATTTGGTCTATTTTTATTAAAGAAGTTTCAGAACAAAATCATGAACTTTAAATAAGGGTTTATTTTTGTTTGGTTGTTTCTTGTTGTTTTGGTTTGTTTTTTTTCCCCCATGTAAATCTACCGCTTAAGTCCATTTGATGGTTATATCTTCAGATAAAGAATAAGGCTTAAAGTTGTGGCACTTGTTCAAGAACATTCATCCTGAGATGCATTCCCAGTTATACAGTTTAACTTCTATAAACATATCAGAGCATAATTTCTGTTCCACTGCTGTTTTGAGCCTGTTTCACCATTTCTCTCATTTGCAAATGCCAAATAAAGGGCCTCTGCCCATGTTGCCCTCTTTTTTGGAACATTCCCCTCCTTCAGGAGACACATAAAAGCTGGGGAAAGAATATCCCTTTCCTGTCTCAGATTGCTCTGTAGGTAACCATTCCCTTCAAGCAACTCCTTATTTTCAGAAGCAGATCAACCGATTCTTCTGGATAATTTGCATGTCTATTTATTACATTAATTATGATAATTCTTGAAAAATGCTAACTCTTGAAAGCTGTTGTAAACATAAGGCTTATTACATCTAGACTTTTTTGGCATTTTGCAAATGTTCATTTTTGATTCATGAATAAGCTTGACCTGGAGGTTATTATCCTCCTCTGAAGCAATGGAGTGCTTCTTAAGAAACCTGAGAAGAGAAAAGACGCCTCCTCCCTGTTCCTGATGTAGCAATCACTGTTGTTGTTCCTCATCTGCAAAACAATACTACGCACACTAACCAAACAAAGGGATTCAGCCGGTGCTAATTAGTTGCTATTTCACGATGATGGTTCAGAGTGCTAACAGATGACAGTTCCGTGGTGAGCAAGCATCAACAGCAGGGACATATATATAGATTTCAAAGACTATTTGAGCATCATCATGTCTGATAAAGTGAATACATGTTCTCAGAAACTGGCAACTGGTAGGCTGGAATACTGCTCGGTGCCTTTTGACATACAAATCACTGACCATATGATGGATGGTTCTCATAACTATGATGAGATCAGTAAGATGCTGCTCAGCTTCCCTTAGGTCATCATTACTTGACCAAACGTCTTCATGAACCTGAGGACTAAATGGCACTTCTAAAATTTCTTCTTCTTTTTTTCTTTTTTTTGTTTTTTTTTAAAAAAAAGGATGTTAAATAACAAGGATTAGAATCAGTGTTGAATCTAATAGGAACAATGCTGGAGTTCAGTACAACCCGGTTACATTAAAAACCTATTTCAAGGAAACGGACAGATGTTCATGGAAATAGGTTATCGTGTCCCGCAACTTCTTTGTATCTGGATCACTTTGGTGCATTTCTGATTTGCACTTACCAAAGCTAACAGCGGGTAACTCTTCAATATTGTATGGGTTCCATCTGAACGGGTAGTGCTCTGGAAGTAAAAGAAGTGTCCTGCTGCAGCTATTTATCCTACTGTAGCTACCTATCTTACCATAAAGCACCTTAGTATTGTTGAGACTATTACATGCTGCTGACAATATGACAGAAAGGCTCAAGACCAGTTGGAAGACTCTCCTTCCATGAAAATGCCAGGTTTTGACAAAGAATCCACCTGCTTCTCTCCAACTGCTGAGGACATTCAAGTGGAGCAGATTAATTGTATTCCTCTTATAAGAGGGTGACAGAGCACTAGAACAGGCTGCCCAGGGAGGTTGTGGAGTCTTCTTCTCTGGGCACATTCAAAACCCGCCTGAACACATTCCTGTGTGATCTACTCTATGTGGTCCTGCTGTAGCAGGGGGGTTGGACTAGACGATCTTTCAAGGTCCCTTCCAACTCGTAACGTTCTGTGATTCTGAGAGATCCATGAACCCTTCCACCTCCAAAACCTTGATGCCACATAGTCAGACAGACACATGTAACCTGAAGGAGGAGGAGGAAGAAGACTGAATCATCAGCAAGTTGTAGGTAGGGATATGAGAAGAGATCCCAGTGCAGAGGGCAGAACAAATCAGTTATCATCTCTAGATCAGAAACATGCTTGACACGTACCATTAACAGCTTCTAATGTAAAAATGTCCCAATCCTACTTTTTCTGTTACCCAAAAGAATTCAGAATATCAGTGGCCCGAAGTGATCTGTCTTCCAGAGAGAAAGGAGAGAGCCAGTACAAACAATACAAACTTTATGTACATGCCTGAAATAAAGTGAAGCTCCTACAGAGCTTGCTAAGTTGAGAATGAAGAAGCACAAAGAAGCCCTTGGCTGTGGAATAAGCCTGACTTAAAGAAGCAAGAAAGTGTGTGACTCCAGTTTTACAGGTCAAGAAACAAAGGCAGACAGATGGGAAACGACTTATGCATGGTCACACAGCAAAGCACTGTTGGAGAGGGATTTCAGCTCTGGGTTTCCACCTGCCTACCCACCATGAAGCCAGCTTGCTGCTTCCACCTAAACTGCCTTGCACTGCAGAAGCAGAACAATGATAAACTGGTGCCTTTGTGCAAGTGTGGAAGGCACATGGTCCCTGCCACAGACATAAATGATTTTGCTGCTGCTGCAGGAAGTGTTAACACAAGCGGTGTGCGCTTCACCTCCCTCAATATCATTAACACTTTGCATCGATATTATGAAGTTTTGCAACAAAAATAATAGGATTTGTCAGGGGCCGTTATGAACCATCCCTGCTGGATAAATACATAATACATGATGGCAAAGGTCAGATGGGACTTTAATCAATTGCCTTTCAGAGTCAGATAAATGTCACATTAGACGTAAGCCATGTTGCATTCTGTGGGGGCCTCTGCGCCCCTCATCTCACGGGCCTGACACTGCCACGGGGAGCTATGCACGCGCACAGACTCCTACTTATTTGTAGCAAATATATCAGAGCAAAACTGGAGCAGCATGTTGTAAATTACAGATTTGGGACACCTTGTAATGAAAGGCAAAGGGGAAAGGAAAGAAATATGGGGACACCATAGGCATGATAGGTCAGCTGAAATACATCTACTTGGTAGCTGGCATTGTCATACCACCTCTCACAGTCACTGCAGCATATCTCATGCTTCTGCCCACAGGACGGGGAAGAAGGAGGTGTGCCATTTCCTTCCGCACCACAAAAGTAACGAGTCAACTTTAAATGTTAAAGTCACATATTTTACGTCTAGCATCAGGAAAAGAAAGCTCTTCAATTGTTTCAGCATCCACCTGAAAAAATTATGAATGTCCATTTGCACTTTAGCATCCCTTTGAAGAAATTCCAACAATCAAAACACAACTTGAACATACATCTGCAGGTTTAATTCCTCTCCCAAATATGAAAGAGATATTTTTCTTTCTGTGATACGCCTTTTTTTTTTTTTAATTTTAATTCCAGGCAGCACTTTAACAGCCATCTACTGTCCTCTCTGAACATGTAGGAGACATGAATTTTAATTGCAAAATGGAGATCTAAGGTAACACAAAGTCTAGGTGTATTTGGACATGGAGTTCTAAACCTAAATTTAAAAGCCCTCATTATTTTTGGCATTCACTGCATAACTCCAGCTTGGACATCCTAAAACAGTGGCTTAAAATGCTGGTGGACATTTGGAAAACTTTAGCCTGTCTTTACTTAACTATAGTAAATATTATGAAGTGGTAGTGCTATACTTCCCTTTATATCGCAACAAGAAGCGTCATTGTTTTAAAACCACTACATTTCACTGCCAGTATGTATGAAGGAATCCCAGCAAAACGCAAACTTTTGTTCCAAATACGCAAAACCATCATGTATCAGAACACGTCAAAATTAAAATCCAAATGATAAACAAACTCTCACAAAGGTTTCATCCCCTATCTCCCTCAGAAAAGGAAAAAGCAAAACTTAAACCATGAAAACTTTAATTCTTCCTGTTCTAGGTCTTAAAAACATAATTATCTGGATTAATATAGTATTTTTTCAATTAAAAAGGTCACCAAATTGACAAACTACATAAAGCAAACAAACTCAAGTGAATGAGACCAGGTAGGAAAAGTATCCTTACATAACATCTTCCAAAGAAACCACTAACAGACTTTTAATCCTGATACTGTTAAGATGTCAAATAGAACACAGCGTATTTAATCTACCTCAATGAGAAGAGCAGGTCAGTATTAGGTAGGAGAGCACACAGGACTGGGTAAGGAAGGGTCCCACGCCACAAGGTAAGATTTCAGCAAGGACAGATTGAAATGCTAGTTGACTGTTTTCTACATTTGGTTTACGCTTGCACAGCATGGAACACCATATATTTTATTCTGAATCAGAGCACAACAGCATAATGCCCATCACAACATGTATATCCCCAAATGTAACAGAAATCTTCCATACTGTCACCGACAAATGCACATATACATTCCAAATCAATCAATCACACAATGTCACTGAGCTAAGTACGAGTCCCACAAGCTGACACCGCACTAAAATCCTGGATTGCTGCATTAGAATAAAAATTCAGTACTGGGTCCTGTGGCCACGGGGAGCAACAGTGAAGTTCACAAGGGCTCCGGGATGACTTGGATGGCACTTGAACAAAATGCACAACTCCTATCAATGAAAAGTATAAAATGTTTGGTATAAATACTTACACAAGAGGCAGGAAAGGTTCCTTCAGAGGAAGGCCACAAACTGATTGTGTGTGATCTGAGAAGAAAAGGGAGAAAGAAAAGAGGAGATTAAGTGACAATAAACACACTAAATGATATCAATATAAAACAGAGATTGAGGAGACTCACAGATGGTAGCAGGAGAGAGAAAAAAAAGAAGTGTTTTAAATTCACAAACTGCATCAATCTTGGAAGATTTGAAATTACCTGACCCCAAAACTATGTAGCTGAGAAAACTGGTAATGGCTGAGGAGCCTTTCAGTCCTGGGATTATTCCAAGCCAGCAGAGACTAAATATCCTCTGGTGGCTTTTCAACAGCCTCTGTGAAATAGGCTTGTGGCTCCTATGGACAAATGCTCTTATCACAAAAACACTGCCAGATTTGAATGGCATCCTTCTTAGCAGTCATGCCAGATGATACAGGCCTCTGAAACAGAACTCGCCTTCTTGATCCTGACCTTCACAGAAGAGGGGTTAGGCATATTATTAGGGCTGAGGATGCTTACATTACGGCTGATAGCTGCACAGAAAAATTATGTTGTCTTAGTTCCTTCTGTCAACACAGTATCTTTTGGACTTGACAGATTTGTTACCCTGAGACCTCTAAGAAAAAAACATGGCTGTATGAAAGTGCAATGGCTAAAGGATTGCAAACTTTCAGTCGACTACAAGTCTAGTTTCCAAAGTCTACTATGGTGTATCTAAGCTTTATGGCCAACACATTTACCAAAATTTATCTACCTGAGATGAAGTAATAGACAAGTTGAATCAAAGCCTGATGCTCTGAATTGTAACAAAAAGATACACTTTTGTTGGACACAGAAAACAAAGGCAGATGCCCCCAAAATGTTTAAAGCTACAAATCAGTCCTGTCCCCGCTTCCCTTCACCAAGCTGAAGGAAATTCAGCTAGTCAGACCAGACAGTGCTCTCCAAAAGCTTGCTATCAGGTGACCAGGAGCACGGTGGACAAAGATCACGGGATCCACGTGGTGTACTCCATACTTAAGTCAAGACATGGCCCTCAACTACTCTTTGCTGTCCAGTTACAGGGAGAGAGTAGCTCTATCATTCCTCAAAGCAATTAAAAACATTCAGAGAAACAGAAACCTAAGTTGAGAAAAGTGAGGAGCTGCCACAGGGATGAAAGAGGGAAGGCAGGCAGAAAGTTTGTTTAGAGTTGTAGCTATTATTTGTGGGAATATGGGCCTGGTAGAGGAGAGTGTGAGAGAAAGCATGTGTGCACATCTAGTGGCTGGTCATCCACAAGGGAGGTGGAAGAAATACAGCAAAGAGTATAATAAAAAGAGAATAATAAAAACTTCAGGGCAGCAAACAAGATGCTTATAGCATCCTTTGGATAGGCCACCCAGAGAGGCCCTGTTTAACAGCGAATTTCTCATTAAAGAAGCTGACTGCTCCCATATGCAAGGAAGACTTGCATGAGACAGATGACAGGATGGACTCTGTCCAGACTGGAAAGCTGAAGTGCCATAAGATCTTGACAAGGAAAGGCAAGATCAGGCTGGTGGAGAGCAGGACATATCTATCTTACTTCAAGAACCCATTACTCGGATGAGTCCCCTTGGTGGAAAAAACCTCCTTTGCTAAGCGTGGATCCCTTATTTTCCTTTTATGTTGCTCCTGAAGATTTAACCATGAAGCCCACAGATTCATCTGCGATAGAGTATATGTGAAGGATTGTTAGCAGCTAGTAGTTGGGAAGTATTTCGTTCAGGGTTTTGGGCAGATCAGACAGTGAGCTGCACACCATGGAAGAACCTGAGATAGAAGGACTGAGCCAAAGAATGTGCCTTGGAGCCCTGGAATTAAAAAAATAAAGTTAAAAAAGTAAAAAAAAAAAAAAAAGAAAAAAGTGGGAGGGATCCAGCATGGGAAAAAAAACACAGAATGGAACATTTTAAACCAAGTGGTTAGAGTTTGGCTCTGTTATAAGCAACATAAAACAAGCTCTCTTAAGGAAAAGCGTCAAGCAACTTTGATGACATGGATGCCAAAGAATTCTGAAAATTACGGCCTGAGACTCTGGAGGTGCTGCGTAATGACTTACACCAACATTACTGTCAAATTTGCTGTAAGGAGTGAACAAGATTGTCGTACTTAATTAAAACTGTAGGGTAATTTTAGACAGGCACAATATACTAGAAGCTGCAAACTAGAATCTGGCAAATCACCAGAACTGAAACACTGTAATTTTTTAAATGATCGCAATTGGTCTGGATACTTGATTACCAGTTTTGTTCAAAAGAAAATACATGAAAACAAAACTTTCCCTGTAAAGCACTGGAAAAATAAGATGTGTCTGAAGAAACTATGATTCATTCCAGGTTAGATAACTGCAGAACATGTATGCAGGAGAGATGTGGGCCAAATCCTGTTCTCACTGCCCTGTGCAATTGTGCTGACTGAATCGAAATCATGAGAAGAACCTGAACCATTAAAATGCTGGGGTGAAACTTTTTATCATGTGGCGCTGTTTGTCACTAGAGACATACTTAACCTAATTACATTAGATTAGCACAGTATATTTCTTCAAGATATACTATTATATAATAACATAAAAAACCTAAGTAAGAAAAATGACCATTTTCCCCAGGTATCCGTGTTATAAGAAGAATAATTACCTATCCCTATTTATGTCACCTGTTTTCAACCCAGTATGGCTCTAATTGGTGGGGTGAACAAAGGGAATCCACTGATCTTTCTCATATTGAACTCCTAGTGTTAATTAATCATTATTACTTGGAAGTTGTGTTGGCCATTAGACAGAACAGCCAGGGGCTAATCTTAAGCCTGCCCTCGCTTCACTTTGGCCAGATTCTGCCCACTTTCTCTTTCTTTGGTACACGAATAAATTCTATTTAAATCACAAAGACTAAGAGACAAGCAAGGCCTAAATGTTAAGGGTATTTAGGAATCCAGCCCCCCTTGAGTTTAATGAGAATAAGGTTCCTAAACACTGAAGAATTTCTATTTATGGGGAGTTAAGAAAGTGAAATCCGGTTGTACGAGATACATTATATAAGCACGTAATCGATTAACGAGGCTAACTACAACTTTCAAACGTGACTTAGGCATTCGCATCAAAATCTATTGGAAGTCAGTGAAATTCTGGCTGTAAACCACCTGGGCTCTTGAGAATATTTTACCTTTGTTCGCTTAAGCACTGTTTACTTTCAATAATATTAACATCTTAGATGCCAAAGTAATTTGAGCTATTTTCATTCAGTTGCTTCTTACATTTTATTCACTAAATGGCTTGAGTTAACCTGCTTCAAGTGCCTTTTTGTTAGTAGTGAATTGGAACAGCAATTCTGATCCATTTTTGCAAAGTGATTTAGGATCTCTCTGATATAATGCATTCCCAAGGTGAGAAATGTTATTCCTTCAGCCCCTAGACTTGCAAGAAGCAGACAAATTATGAACTGCTTTAAGCAGGGAGGATTGGCAATTGATTCAGATAATCCTCAACTGACTGCTCTTGCCTTAAAATATTTTCACCCTTTACCAATATGGAACCAGTGAAGGGCACAGCTTTATCATACGTAATCTACTCAGCGAATCGGATCTAAGATGCAGAGTCTTGTCACCCCTCTCCTCTCGGACGCACCACACCTGCTCAGTATCTAAACTAGAATTTAATCCCAGTGGAAGATAAAGAAAATAATTTATGAGAGAATTCCTCAGTTCAGAGGGGCCAAATGGAGCCAGTGCCATGCTGGGGGAACACAGTGAAAAAGAAGACTCAGCTGAAATTCGGTGGAGCCCTGTAAATGATCTGAGGGGACAGAGAGGCTGCACCGCATCTCTGACACAGCAGAGACAGATTACAGCAAAATTAAATTGAGGATTTTAGTGGATATAATTGTTGTTTTTAGATATTAATGAACAACAATAATATGTGATTCTAAACTGAATACTAGGTTTGACATTTAATCTGAGCGCTCATACTATCCATAAATGTTCATAAACGTCACAAGACCCCTACCCTTTGATTGAATTACAATCTAGTATGCAATTTAGGAAACATGGATTAATCTACATAGATTTATATTTCTGCAGGTTACATTGTTATTTGTTGATTTATACCCTTTTCCCCTAAGTGTCCTTTCCATTGAGAATCCAGGAAAATACATGCAAATCTTTAATAGCAGAGCAGCTAAAAATCCAGTGACTAGCAGCAGATGGAAACTTGGTTCAGTGAAACCTATACTAATTATCATTTGCTTTTTGAAGTCACCTCTGCTAATGGCCAGCAAAATCTTAGTCCCTGTGATATCTCCTATTACCTTCACATTAACTCTTAGTACAGCCAGAAATCACCTAACATGTTTCTTGGCAATGCTGTTCAATTAAACTGCCTTTCAATCAGCTTGCTGAGGAATCCAGAGATGGATGCTGCTTTAATATTAGGAGTTAATTACAAGAATGCAGCGGAAGCCAGTCAAATGTTATGTTAGCATACCAGAAATATGACAATGCCTTTGCCACAGATGTCACAGGCGAGCTAAGGAGCCACATCAGGAAAAGTGGCAGGGCAACGTATAGGGGAAAATGATCCTCAAGTTCTCCTTTTCCTTTTTTTTTTTTTTTTCCCGTGGTCATGCTACTTGAGGTGACCACCTCCTTTAGCAGCCAAAATATCTGGCATTTCACTGTCACCTGTATTAACAGGTGTCACTGCACTATGGTGTCTGCTTGGGGACTGATAATGACACCTACTCAAACTGTGTGTCGCAGCATAGAAATGGTGCACAAGGCCGATCACAGAATAGCACTTCTGCAGATCCTAACCTCTGCAGATACCCATCCTTGCTCACTTTGAAATTGACAAAGTTTTCTCAAAGGGTTAACGGGGCAGGCTCCTTTTGTTCCTCTGCATCTTTATGTCTGTGTGCCTGCAAGAAGAGGGACAGCCCCACAGCCTGGCCCTTGCCCTGGTGGATTCATTCAGTCATACAAGACCAAAGAGAAGGGCTGGCTGCTCTAGCTAATAAAAAAAAGGAAATGAACATCACTTAGCTGAGTCGGTGCTAGGAAAGTGATGAACTCAGGAGATGGTTTTACAACTGACAGCTTATCGCAGGGAGGGTGAAAGCACAAATGGGAGAGGATACTGCAAATTTAGCTTGAGGGCCAGTTATATGGACATGTAGCAACTCAGTATACAATACTGGAGAATCAAAATAAAATGATCTTTGAAAAATGACAAGGAGTTTTTGTACGTATGCTAGAATTAAGGTATGCGTGTGTACATTGGAACAAACTTACACATGTATTTTCATTATGTACCATCAAACAATTTGAAAAAAATCTACTCAACTACAGGTGTGCACGCTCTTTATAATGAAAAAAACAATCAAATTGTGGTTATGTAGAGATTGCAATGACGACTTGAGAACAACTTTGAATCGAAATTTATCGATAATACTTCCATCACTCATTTTCCAAAGACAGAGTTTGTCTAGAAGCTACAGTCCACAGAAGATAACAGAAAAGGTAACAGACTTTTTTCCTCTCAAACCTGAAGACAGAAAACCTTGCAGTTTACTTTATCACATATTGTAAAGCATTTATGATATAGCTATGGCATGTATTTTCTTTAACTAGTGTCTAGGTAACTATTTAGTATCATTGTTAATCTTGGACCAGAAAGTGTAGGAAAAGGAGGCTTTTTTATTTTTTGTAATTAAGAATAGCTACAATGTTAGCCTTGTCTTTTCCAAATTAAGAAATATATACTGGGAAAAGGAGACTTTAAATGTGTTATGTGTGTACACACAAAAAAATGCTGTTATAAACCAGAAACTTCATGGACCTTTAACTAGAAAATACAAAAGAAAAGTCTTGATGGAATAGATTTTTCAGCACACTCTGCTTGCCAGGAAGGCTGGATAATATTATGCTTTGATAAGACAAAAGAAATTAATCCAATCAAAATCTGGACTTTCATGTACATGAAAGCTAATCCAAAAAGACTTCAAGTCAAGGAGCTGACTCATTCCACAGGTAACTCAGCCCAAAATAAGTCCTCCCAGCTGTTCTTAGTGAAAACAATGAGACAGATGAAATAAGAAAAGGAATCTCTTACATCTGCTAACTGAACTCTAATTAACATCCATTGGAAGCCTCCAGCTCCCCAAGATGAACTTCAGTCAAGAAAAGTCTCTATACAAAGCACCTCTGAGGAAAACATCTTTAAAAGAAGAGCAGGAGAGCTCTCTGGAAGCAACAGCATGCTGCAGCTTCAGCAGCAGTTGCTTTAAGGAGCTCAAGATGAGAGAAAACTAGCACAAAGTGGAAAAAAAAAAAAACACAAAAAAAGTTAAATATATTATTGTTTTAAAATCTAAGTGTAGCATTTTGAGCATGCATCTTAACTTAGAGATGGCCTGAAATGGTATTACTTTAACTTTCAGTAACTCCAACCACCGAGTACATCTTTCAGGAATTTGTAAAAATATGTTAAACCAGGACATTTCGTTGGCAGGAACTTGGCCGCTGCAGCCTCACACAGCTCAGCCTACTGGCAGAAGAGAGCTGCCCACCACCACCCTTCCAGTGCCACAGCACTGCCCCTTCCCTGCTGTCCACCACTGACCCTGAGGCGTGCATAGACAAGGAGGCCTGTGCTTCTTGGGTGCTGGGGGACTAGTTCTGGGAAACAGAATACCTGGGAAGGGGAGGCCACTGCCAAAATAACTCACACCACCTACTTCTGACTGCCCAAAGGGGCTGCGCTGTAGGCCAGGTTCACTGCTCTGGTATCATCTTTCCAACGGCCCTGATGCCCTTCCCTTGTTGCGTGGCTTGTGTGTGGTCCCATCAAGAGACAGTGAAGGAGCAAAGATAGCCCTGGAAAAGACGGTGGTTGTGATGTGACTGTGTTGTTCCTGTCCAGCTTACAGCCTGTTCCCTGTTCACTCTTGGAAAAGAGCAAAAAAAGAAGTCGTCTGTTGACCAGATGAGCTGCCTTTGTGGTCTATAAACAGTTTGGGCATTTCCATCTTATAAAATATTTTGTGTTGGCTACTCTTGGCACTTCGAATTCAGCTTTGAAACCTTAAATAGAAGAAAACAGAAAACATATCTACCTAAATATACAAGGATATATACCTAACAGTTCTCGCTGTCTTTCAGGATCATACCTTAAAAGTTAGGTCTTGGGTCTGCTCATGCCTGTAGGTGAATTTTCTGCTCTGAGGCAGTGCAGTTGAGCTGGCAGCTCACAAGTTAGATCTGTTGCCTTACACCATAGCCACATCAATTGTCATGCTCTCCTTATTGCAGGCTGGATAAGCAGAGAAGCGTATCTTCTGCTTCCCTGTTTGGAGGTTTGCAGCTCCACCCTGGACCCTCTCAAGTATCTGTCCTGAATTCAGCAGTCCCGAAACTGGACTACACAGCATAAGAAAGTACATTCAAATAATACTGAACTACTTAAGCAGACTAAACTTGAGTAACTGAAATGTTAGGCTGAGAAAGTACGGTACTAGGAACTAAATGCATCTGTATTAATAATAGCAATTAGTGAAGTTTGTCTACTATTAATAAGGAGATAATTGCTATAAAATCTAGAGATACATACAAATAGGTTACTGATGTGAGGAAGTGCTCCTGGAAAATGAGTTTAAGTTATTGGTGGGAGCTTTCTATTGCTAATTATTATTTTCTTTCTGGGTATTAATGTTCCTCCAGGATGATCTGATAAATCTAGCGGTGTTGTGATCACTTCTCTAAATGGCATCTTTGGATCATTTGTGGTCCCAAGAGCCATGACACTCCGGTGTACTTCTACGTAATTTATTTCTAAAGTGAGACGTGCTGACTCTCCATATTTCTTTCATTTTAACATCTGACTAACATTCAATTTGGGACATAAGTACTCCGATATATCATTTTTCACTGAAGGCACTACAGATCAGAACTAAAGGGCACTGTCTGAGTTTGTGAGTACCATGAGGCTCAGAGAACAGGGTGGGCTGGAGTGGGGGGTACTGCTAAGCCTGAGCTGAAAGGGGACTGGAGGGTTGTGCAGGGATGTGGGGGTCTGCACCATCCAAAGGGTATGAGCAGGGCTCTGGCAAGCCCCATGCTGGGGTTACACTGGACTTTAAAAATCCAGCTTGCTTTCTTTGGTGAGAGCTTGAATATGAGGGTGTCTGTTAAATCAGGAGCAAAGTGGCAACAAGATCATTAGGGAAAAGTGTAAGTATGTCAAATCCACAGTCACAACCATTTAAAGAAAATGTCAGAATATTTTCCTGACTGCCTATCCAGTAAAGAATTCACAATGTGACCATATGAAGACCTATAGGAAAACGCTAACCTGACAGATACTATACACAAGAGCAGCAAATCCTTGAAAGGTAAGGTACTATACGGTTTGTGCTCCACTTTTTACAATTTGTAGTGCTTTGAACATGAACTGTGTTCTTGTGACAGTATACAATACTTGGAATGAGACTAAATGCATTACAGAAGTATTTCATCTGCCTTAAACCCCTGCAGACTCACTGAAGTCACAAGGTTATGCTGCTGCAGCTGCACCACTATATGCAGTGTTAAGGCCTCAGCATCTACAAAGACAGGTTAAATATGTGCTTCTTCTGAGTTTTCCAGAACTTTTTTTTTCTAAAACACCACAATCAATACTTTGGAATTTATTTTTCACCTCTTTCTTCTCACTCTATGGCTATTAAAATAAATCAAAACTACCTTATAAAGATCCACTACAACAGCTTCTGGGAACAATACTCTTCATTTATATTTGGTATGAGAACAGTGTACTCTGTAGTATGCTGTTAGTTTTGTGACATGCGCCCTGAAAACTGAGTTTCAGGGGAACTAAATTTTTCATTGCTCTTTTAGATAGGGGTGGGTGGCTGAAGAGTCAAGAATGCAGTCTCTTATCACTGAACCTGATCCCTCTTATCACCAAATCTGATGCTGTTTTACAGGATCCTGTCCCTAATTCTACTGCTGAGATATCCAAACCACCTCCCCTCTTCATTCCTTGTTTTATCAGTTTAACTTTGATGCGCCTCCCTCCATGAACCTCACCACCAATGTGATGCTGCAGGAAGGGAGTTTAAGTTGTGCGACAGCCGGGTAGCTTACATGGCCATTTTTCACCAACTCTTCAATCTCAACTGGAGGATCCATTTGATAATATAAAGGACAACACAGGGTAGTTCATGGAATGAAATTACTACAAAATGTAATTGAAGAGAAAAGGTATATGCCCCAGTCAGACATAATATAAAAGAAACCCCACTGGAAGTGCCTAGCACCTTTTCGAGTAGGACTCACCCTCTGAAGCAACACTGTTCCAGTCCCGAATTTCCTCTCCTGAACAACCAAACCATCTCAGGCTGTCTCAGCTTGGCAATTTCATTTGCTGACCCAGCCAACAACCAGAAATAATACCAAACTTCCCAGTTTCCCCCAAAACAGTATAGTTTATCCATATCAATACAGGTCATCCAGAGAGAAACTAACACACCTTGAAGCTATGGAGTTCAATATATATAGTCTCAAGAGTTTTATCTGTAAGGAAACCAAGCAAACCACCAATGAGTTGAACATTACCTTTTGCTTTATAGGGGGAATTGTCCATATTCCCGCTTTATGGAATGAAAAAAAGAAAGAAGAGAAAGCTAAACTGATCTTGAAATTGATCAATACTGAAGCAGAACTGCAAAATGAACTCACATCTTTTGATGCCCAGTTTAGAGCCTGAACCACATCAAATGAGAAGAAAACCCCTTAAAAAAAACCTGAAAAGCCACCTGCATGCTCCTTTCAATGAAGAAAAGCTGATCCCTTTGATTGCTGAAGCAAACCAAACAGCAGACACAGAGATTTTACAAAGTCTCTTAGTGGTGAGCCATAGTTTACGCTATTTATCAGCTTACCTGCAAGGTGTAAGTGTCCGTTACACAAAGACAAAACCAAAAGCAAACAATTCCAAGAACTTATCCAAACCCAGTTTACATAGTTCACTGCATCCATTCGCTTCAGAAAAATAAACCCTTCTTTATTGGTCGGATTTGAATATAATCATTATACCATTTTCCCAGCTCATCTAAAAATGCAACAAGTTACAGCGATCAAAAAGAGGTTGATAGGTGAGTCAGTTTAAGAAGCAGCACAATAAACAGGCATTACAGTCTAAGAACATGTCACTTCTATAGGTGGATCCTGTCTCGTAAATGATTGCAGAGTGATATTGAATGTTAGTTTGGGAGACAAGAGGATGGGGGAGGAAAGACTCACATCCAAGGGATACTGTATAGCATGAGAGCAATGCTAGCTTTATTTTGCAACCCATTATTTTCATAAGAACATGAATCAAAGAGATAAACCATACCAATTTCTTCATAGCTGACTTGTTACAGGATATTGTTTGAGCTTTCACTAATGACTCCTTGAGGTTGGTTATTACTGTGATTAGGAGCTGGGAGGATAGAGGTCTGAGACCTTTCAAAGGAAACATTTTGTTCAGAACTGTTACAGAAAATAAAGTCAGCATTACAGTAACTTTAACAACCCAACCAGGATAATGGTCTGTGCATACAGACAGTGCTTTTGCTATTTTAAACGAGGGAGAGAAACGCCACTAAGATGGGAAGCTGAGATAGCCAGCTATTCACTCTTGGGGATCAGAAAGCTGTCATCTTGAGAAATGTAACTACCTGTGGAAACGCTCTGGAAAAGGAAGGATGGTGAAGTTATTAGCTGGTGGCAAAAAAAAAAAAGTGCTTTAAAATTTGCTTTTGATTGGTGGCATGGATAAATAAATGAGGGAATCTGAGATGCTTCGATACCCTTGGTAGCCTGCTGAGATAGATTTTGGTTTTCTTTTTATGCAAAAGCAGGCTGCATGCAATGCTATTCTGCTCTGACAGTTATTCCAAAAAGACTGGTGGCCATGCCCATCACTGAGGTTGGCATGGAAAAACTCTACTGGTTTCATTAAGAATAAAGCAAAGATGTAGCTCTGCATCATGTTAATTTGTAGCAATGGCAGATAAAAAGCATTCCTTGAAGACAAAGGCAGCCTTTCTGGGATCTGGTTCCCGCCCAGACTCTTATCTGCTTTAGTCACAAAATCTTAGTTTCTTCATGCAATAAAACTGAGATTAAAATAACTCACTTCCTCAGAAGGTATGTTGTGAGGGGATGTATTTTAAAATTAAGAATCTTTTTCTCTCATTATCAACTCTGTAATTTTAATCAGCTGTAGCTTTTATCACCATCATCTAGCACTTGCCAGTAAGGCAGGATCAGAACCAACAGTGTTTGCCCAAGACCCCTTTGTAACCTCCAATAGTGCAAGGTATCTGTCAAAGGTATGGCCATACTGTGGTGAGCCTTCACTGAAGGATTTTGAGTTAACCATTTATTTGAGGAAAACTAGAGAGTTTTCTTATTCAAAGCACTCAAAAATTTCCATTTCAGTGCACGTGAAATGGTGAAAAATACTGAAGAGAGAAACGTCTTCTGTATCCAGAGCTTTTTAATACACACAGATATTAACAGACCAACCTACATGCTTTAAGAGCTAAGCTCACGTCTACATCCTGAAAGAGCCTCACAGAAAAGTTATGGACTGGACTCATGAGCAGACTCTATTTACTAAGAAAGCTATACAGAAAATGCACGTGATTTCTCACAATGTTTTCCTAGGGACAGGTCAGTGGTAAGATACACCATGTAACCTGGCAGATGATCACTGCTTTCTAGCTTCAAAGAAGGGAAAACCACGCAAGCAACCAACCTCCCCCATCTGTGCCATACTAAAGCGATCACTGGGAAGGATTTAATGGAATCAGCTTGTCAAAATGATGAAGCTGAAAAAGCTTTTACAGAATATGTCCATGACAAAAACTTTAGCATAACGTATATAGCGCAGAGTGGTTTTTGTCATGGCAAAAAGGAAGGAATATCATTAATTTAGACACTAAGTGTAAGGTTCTGCTGAAAATCTCCATGGGATAAATCGCAGAAATACAGCCTTGACCAGACAAATGGAACCAGGCAAGTCCCAGTTCTTGTTAGAAGTTATCGAAAGTGCCACTGAGTTTTTAAAGTCTGTCATCTCTGGTAGATGATAAGAAAAGGGTTGGGCTGTTTTCTTCAGATCTACAAGCATCTGGCTACAGTCTTGCTGAGGCATATACATGATTGGAATAAAAAATGAGCTCTTTTAAAAGTGCTTCTTAAAGGGACCCTATTCATACGCAGTACTTTCTCCCCAAATCTTTTATGGGAAAAAAGCTCATTACGGTCACACAGACAAATGCTGTATAATCTTTCACCCTGTCCACTAGCAACGTGTTCAATCCAATTTACAGCACTTCCTGCTATTCTAGTTCTGGACTCCCCACACAGCTCTCCTAAATGCATACCCATCCTGACCCACTGCTCCCCACCCGCTGCTCTTTCAATTTCAGGCTTCCCTGGAGCACTGACTGCCATTCATGCCTAATAGCAAGGTGGAGCAACTTGATTATACAACTCTGAAAAGTGAAATTTCTGTGCCTTTTGTGCTGAAATGCCATAATTAAGACACATATTATTGTATGTTGGAATGCTCCTAGATAGGAATGAGAGTGGCCTTCGCTTCAGGAAATGACATTTTGTACCCATGACAATTTATATTCATCTAAAAAACAAAAGTTTCTTACTGAAGCTCCTTTAAACTCCTTCCCAGCTTGCTGAAAGATCTATGCCTGCTCTTTGCATCCACTTCCATGTCAGCACTGAGGGAAGTAGGGCCTGGCAATTAGGAGAGAGAAATTTTCAAGGAATCACTTACTTGGCTAATTCATGTCCTTGTCCACTTTTGGAAGGTCCACCAGCAGACCGCAATCTTTTTTCAATGCAGCCTTTTTTTCCATCTACCTTGGGCAATGCTGTTCACTAAGCATATACGGTCTGCTTCGAGTACTTGACATTTGGAGCAGGGGTGCATAGGTGGGATCAAGCAATGCAATAGACCACGTCACACAACAGACGTACAGTATTGTTTTTGCCTCCTGACTGGATTAATGTTAAACCCTTGAGCCCTCGAACCATGTACTCAAGCCTGCGCTTAACTTCAAACATGTGAATGCAATGGGACTCAAGCATGTAATTAAAATTTAACCTTTACTTCAGGTTCCATTTAACAGAAATGGACTTATACATGTGCTTAAATGGCTTGCTTTGTAGAGACAATTTATTGAGGTGAAGTAAGAATTGGGAAGAAGAGATGAAGACATCGTTGGGATTTGGAACCATTTAGGATTAGAGGGGAGAGAAATGTTACTACGGAATTATAAAAGACAGTGACTTCTTTTGGAAGACAAAAAGCATTTTTGACGCAATACTAGATTTTCTGATACTCTACAGCTTCCTGGTTAGGGATGCAGTTTGTTTTTCTCTCATCATTTTTACTTAAGCTAGTCGTACATGTATGTCCATCGCCATTTGCAGGTGGTCAGGCCAGCTCCTGGGCTGATGCCATTGACTGCACAAGGGAGGTGAAAAACACGGGCAAAGCCATCTCTCACAGCACTTACCAATTACAGGGTAAATACATACGTGAGCTGATAGTTCACAATCTGAAAGCATACGAGCACGTGATTTTTAAAGTGGGCCATTTGCTTTCACTAGAGTAAAGCCTGCCTGCCTGAATGTTTGTGCAAAGCAAACAGATGAAGGGTGTGACTGCGGCCGGGGCAAACTCATTTGCAAAAGTAAGCGAATACTCATGGACTTTTTGTGGTGTGTGCGTTAATGTTCACACAGTTGTTCTTTTATGAGGTACAAATGGCCTTTCTGGTTGACACTGAGCGACAGTGCATTGGTGCTCATCCCAAGGAAATATTCACATCTGTCAGCCTTCCTCATCTGTCAATATGCCTGCGCACAGGGTAGAAGCAGGGCTGAATCAGAAGGGCTCCGCTGGACTGACAATAGAGTTTGCATCAAAGGTAATATTCCTCTGCCTCTCTGAAATGCAGACATTTTACAAGCCTTTCTCCCTGAAGGAATTAGGATTACACTTCAAAGCTGCAGAACAAAACAGACTCATACAGGCACACAATTATTGGACTAAGTCCATGGACAATGATACCAAGGGGTTTAACGTTCATGACATCTTTTCAGACTATTGTAGTATCCTCTCTGTTCTCAGAGTCCTCTTCCCAGAGAAAGCCTACGACCCCTCTGGCAGCGGCCGCTGTATTAGCTGGCATGACAGTACCATGTATACCCCGCCTCACTGGTGGTATCGTATTCCCACTAGAAAGATGCAATATACATCTTTCATGTTTCTTAATAAAGGAAAGGATTACAAGGTACTAAGAGTATCAGGCACAACCTCACCAGTCCCTCTTTCACCCCAATTCTCTTCTCCCAAGCTACTCATTACATCAACTCTAAATTAATTTATCTTAGGTAAACAGCACAGAAATACTATAAACAGAATCAACTCCTCTTCAACTTGCTACACTTTTTTTCCTTTCACATTCTTTACAAACAGAAGTGGAAAACAAAATAATATATGTACATAACAGCAAATGTTCTCTCACTATTTTTCTTTTTTTTTTAAAAAAAACTGGTTTTATCTTATATAAACAGTGGTGATGGAATTATAAACACTATTATTCCACCTCCATGTTAATACTCTTATTATCTTGCATAAACAGAAGCGAACGAATATGTACATGACACCAATCAATCCTTGTAAAAAAAAAGGAGAGAGAAGTTTTTATCTTTTATAAACAGTGGAGGAAGAACTTAATGAATTCAAAATGTAGTTTTCCTGTTTATATTATTATGATCTGAAAGTAGAAACCAAATGGATGTATATTCAACATCACGCAAGCAGTTATGAAATCCTTTCTGCTGACTTCAAGAGTAAATGCAGTATTAGTGAAATCTGCTGGTCTGAGGGACCTGAAAACTGGTGGCCTGAGATTGATCACAGAGCAGGGGCTGCACTGTCTTCTCCTACAATACTTTTGCCAAAGTTCTTCAGTCCCTTCCTTGAAGGGCCACCCAAGATAAAATAGGATAGCTCAATCTCTGTGGTGAACTCTTAGTACTTGGTCTTTCTGCTGAGATCGCCAGATATAGGGGGCTAATTAATACAGATGGATTTTGTGTAATGTGGACACCTGCCACTAGAAACTGGGCTCAGACCCCTAAGTCATTTCACAGAGGCCACCCAACAGCTGTTCGACAGTAATGACTTCGGGGCATGAGTGACCGAGGTCAGATATAAACGTGTAACTTCAAGCTGATAGGCTCCATATGTCAGTACTAATCCCCATAACCACCCACGCCTTCTGCTTTCTTATTTTTGTGTGTGTTTGTTTCTGGCTGATCTTCTAAAACCCATCTCTGAGCCTAAAAGATTTTTCCCTCCACCTCGTATGTCAGCCTTAACCAGGATGAACTGCAGTTTCAATTTTTTTCCCTCTGTACCATATTTTCCTATGGTGGATCATCTCTTCCTTTGCTCCAGTCATGCAGAATCTACCTCTTTCTCATCCTGAATTAAATTAGTCATGGTAATTGGGTTTCCCACAAAGGACAGGTAAAGGAGATATTTTTTGTCTCAGGGCCTGTCCCTTTTCAAAAAAGGGATTGCTCTTCAGGTCAATGATGCTCTTCTCTGCTGTTATCCTTTGCAAAAGCAACATACGCTTTGTTTCAGCTAGTCTGGGTACAAACACAAGCTGGGATCTCCTACATAGCTGGGTGCCACTGGCAGCCCAGGTGACCAGCCTTGCATTCCTTTTGAAAGCATTTATTCTGAGCTCCCAGCCTGAACACAGACGCCCCAAGTATTAACTCGTATCCTGCTTCCCCACCCTCTGCAATGTTGGGACCTTCGTATATGAAGGGAAGATCACTTTCACCCAATTCCACGGTACAGATTTTAACAGGAAGCATGGTTTGAACCACTTGCTAAAGGGCAAAAATCTCTTCTATGAGTTATCCTATGTGCTAACGAGATCATGAAGGAAAATCTCTGTAAGAAAATTCAGGGGAATTAGGGCCAATCAGGGAATGCAGAGTCCCTCTGTTTAGGGACTAGAAGAAAGAGTTTTGCTTGGCAGCAATCTGCTTTGCTGCATCTCAGACTGAAAAAATTTCCTTAAAATAATAATTGCTTAGATAATTGTGATGCATTGATCATGAATATAGAAACAGTGTTGTCTCCCCTTGTCTCCCTCCTTTCTCCTCCTTGTATTCCATTTATTTTCTATATTTGTACATACTCTGAGCCCCAGTTAATGACCCTTCTGCTTGTTATCAGAGAAGAGCCCTGAGACGCAAAATCCTGGCCAGAAAGATCTATGTTTGAATTTTCCCTCTTCACTGGGATGCTGAAGTCTAAATTTTGCAGCATAAGGCCCCTCTATCTGAAAAGGCTTCTTAAAGCACCAAATTAAACACACAAGGGAGAAGTAAGGCCTTTCAGAGGAGGGTAGCCAAAAATAGAAGAAAAAACCCCATATTTCACCATTTGTTTTGAAAACACCAAAAATGATTAAAACATATTATAAATGAAACTAAACAAAAAAAAAAAATCTTACCATATGAACAAATTCCCTGCCAAGTTCCATTTTTAAATCAAAGCCATTTTAGGCTCATATGTCGAAAAAGAGTGTCTTAAACTAACAAACTTATGTAATGGATTTTAAAAAACTGCACAGACGTGCTTAATTGAAATTGCCAAATCTGTTCGGACTACATGAGGAGAGAGGAGGAGGAAAGGGAAGGACGTACAAAGGTCTGGGATTCATCTGTGTAACTGCCCCCAAGTTGAAACTCCCTTTGAAGTTAGTTCCAACTTTCAAGGAGCCAAGAAAGATGACTCATTCCAATCTCATTTCCCCCACCTGCCCCCTTTCAGTAGACCTCAAAATTTGAGACAAACACAACTGGGCTTCCTTATCCATAGTAAAAATTATGAACTTACAGATAGCAAAGGGAAAAGAGCGGGGTGAGTGAGAAGGAGGTGGGTGAGTGAGAAGAGAGATACAAATATAACCACAAAGACTCTCAAACAAAAAGCAACAAAGGTTAGGGAGCTTTTGGGGTTAGCAGAAAAATATACACTGTGAACTAGGGCAGAGAGATGAATCAAGTGGTAAGCAAAATGCTGTTAAGTAGCATGAAGAGATTGTATATCTAATCCAGCTTTCGGATTGTTCTTTTCCACCTCAGAAATACAAGGGTTTGCTTTAACTGAGAGGTTACCATTACATTCTAAGCAAGTATAAGAAAATATAAATTGTAAGCAAAAGGATTATTCAGCCATCTGTGTTGCAATTGAAAAGGCAAAACTGGAGGTCTCAGCTTGTCTAGGCAAGGACTCCCTGCTCCTCTTCAAGCACTACAAGTCTTCTTCCCCCCTGCAAAGCATCCTGATTCTCTAATCCCATGCAGTGACATCCCCACGACTTCCTGAAACCTTCCTTCTGTGACCTGTGCCATACCTGTCCCTTTGAAATTCTCCAAAGGCCAACTGAAACACCCTCTGAGCTACCCAGGTGCACCTGCTCGTCTCTGCATGCCAAATTTTGGGTGGCCAGGAAGGCCTTGCTCACCCTTTCTTGGATTGCTCAAGTGATCTTCCAAGTTTTCCTGAGTCAGTCACGTTCCTTCATCTGACATCTGCCAAGGTCAACTAGCAGGCCTCTTTCTTTCCCCTTCACAGGTTCCCCAATCAAGTTTTGTTCCTTTAGGATTTCAGCATTAGCAATAACAACAAAATTACTTCTGCATCTGGTGACTGCATGGCCTTGCTTCCCTGGCACGTTTCCATGTTCACTTCCCGGTGTTCAGACAAGATTGTGTCTGGATCCAGGTTTAAACAGCCCTTCAAAGCCTGTAGCTGGTGGAGTGGTTCAGGGGCAGCATCCTGATTTAAGCCTCTCCCTGTACTAATCTGACAAGAATGCTGTGAGGACCAAAGGGTAAAGAGATATAATTGCTTAGTATCATAATTATAGGAGGGCAAAGGGGGTTCTGTTGCTTTTTTAAAATTAAAAATGTGTGCAAGTTCAAGAATGCTTCTCTGTTAATTTTACACAGAAAAATAATCTCAGTTCATAATGATGAACAATGACTTAACACGAAAAATAAATCACAACCAGAAGGCAGGTCCCAGGACTGTGCAGTCAGTAGAAGATATAAAATCCCTCATGATATAAGAAAAGTTACAATAGGGCCACAATAAACTATCCATGTTTGGTGACCTAAATCACTCCCTCTGCTAACTCCTGTACAACCCAGACATCTGCAGATGTTTCTTCCAGTCACACTTCTGCAATGGCAAGGCCTAAGAGACACACTGTCAGAGATCCATACTGTACCCCACCACCTTCGATGAAGCAGCATGGGTGTAACCTAGGGAGAATTTGCCCATCTGGGACGAGTGAGTTCTGAAATCACCTCAGGAATGTCTCATTACAATTGGATTTGCAGACTATTTATACAGGCACATGCAGCTACTCTTCAGACTCCTTCTTTAGATTAAAGTCCCTGCGTGTGAGGAGCGGAAGCTCTGGGTTCCAAGGAGCTGTCTCTCCCAACAGCACTGAACCTCCACCTTGCGCTGCCAGGCACATGCAAAGGGCATGACATTTTCAGTCTCGTTTCCCCGACAGCAAAGGTTGGATCAACAGTTTGTTGGAAGGCCCCACCTGTAAGCGGCCATCAACTCAGCCTGAGGAAGATCCGATTTGAGCTTAAGTATCACTTTGTGCCCATAGCTTTAATTTAGAAATTACCAAGCGATGCGCCATCATCATCCCCAAAGGGAGGAGTTGTACCGGGCGTACAAAAAACCAGGACTTGTGCCTGAGCCTGGCCACTGATCCTGATTGAATCTATAAAACAGATTGAGAAAGCAGCAATGAAACAAAATGCCCATGCTAAATCAATGCCTTCTCAGGGTCTTCCCACAGCAGGAAACACAGGCTGTGGTGTCACTATTTACTTCAGCCATCCACAAACCTATGAACACTGTGCATCAGATCAAGCACCCACGGGATTTGTTCAACACCAAAAGAGGACTGGGACATTTAAGCTACATTATACACAACAACAACATAAAGACAAGAGACTGAAATACGCCTTCATTTACATTTCCAATTGTATAAAATCTTCTATGTTGTGCAGCTAGAAGCAGAATTTGGTTCAAAAAAGTCTTAGATGACTGATCCCGGAAGATCCTAAAGTTCTTGGCTTCTATCAGCTTCCAAGGAAGTTGTGGCTGCTCAGCACCTTATCATAATGAATAGAAAGAGTCACGTATATTCTGAGCTTCTAGATTTTAAATTTCACTAAAACCCAGAATGAAATCGACACTTTTGTTTAATAATAATAATAATAATAATAATAATAATAATAATAATAATAATATCAACAATATCAATAACAACAACAACAACAAAAATAATAATAATAATAATACCAACCAAAAGTACAACTCCCCCAGCTTCAGTTCACCTTTTATGTATGTGTGGAAGTGTCTTTCTGGGTAGAAGAGCAGGGTTGTGCTGGGAAAATGACTAATTTCCATCTGGAGCAATGTACAAAGTAAAAATTGTAATTTGATCAAGGGAGTGATATGTCTTCCATTCTCAAATCAGTATTTGCTGCCAGATATGGGAAAGCTGTGACTCAAATCTGTAAATGCTTCTGAAAACATGATGGTTTGCAATAGAATGCACAAGCACTTTACTTACAACCACCTCTTTAAACAAAAGTAGAGAAGTAAGCATGGTCTAGGGGCTAGGGAGGCTTTGCAAAATGCTGACGAAATTGCACCAGCCCCACGGTCAATAGCTGCTCCAGAGCAGTTAGCCTGCCACAGCTATCTGGCACCACTGGCCTGATAGTTCAGTGATAAACAACAGTGGAAAGAGTGAAGATCTTTTAAGTCCTCCATCAACAACCCGCCAAACACTGAACTTCCCACATCCCTGCACCTTAGAGAAAACAGATTTTGCAAGACTTGTTTAGAACAAACTGCTAAGGAACAAGAACACCTGAGCAGTATCCCCATTTTTTTCATGGGGACTCACAGCGAGCCCCAGGGCCAGCAAGTTAATGTGAACACTTCTAACCAGTTGCAGGGGAACTTGGTTTTCCACAGGGCTAAAAAAGCATGAAAAAGTACAGTGGGAGACTATTAAAATGCATCACCACACTATAGCAACGCGGTGTTCTTTTAATGGGCCCATTCCTTTAACAGATGTTTGAGCAGTGGGCTGCAGCCTACTATAGCTGAAACTCACAAAAAATGGACGTGTGCATTGTTCGGTTTTTGGAAAGTACTCTGTGGCCTTTTAGAGCTGCTGTATAAATGTAAGCCGTACCTGATCCCAGCTCCCAGAAATAATTAAGAGGCAGTGCCAACATTTATTCCAACTCTGATTTACAGTTCTTGTCAGTATAAATACAACTGTCCTTTTCTGCCACAGGGAAGGGTGAACAGCCTTACAAAAAAATGCAAACCAGTCTGATCTTTTACCCAGAACGCTGCTGAGTAACTAATCCTTTAACCATGCCAGTTTGGGAATGAACAACAAAGCCAACAGGCATTTTGTTTTGGGAAGTGTTGCATATTTGGACCCTGAATCTTCTTCAAACCTTAAAAATGCTGATGGAATTACTGAGTTCTTTATTAGTAAATACATACAACGAACTTCTGAAAAAACTTTGTTTAGACATACAATGCATTTTGCTAGGCCTATGACACTAAGCGACACAATACTCTGTTCAACAGAGTCCTTAAATAACTTGTAGTCCAGTTTTGAAAATATAAACATTCAAAGGAGTTTCTACCATTCTGGACACTTAGCTAAACGGATCTTCCTAGCCCTTTAGCTATTGAGTACTCAGACAAAAGTTAAATGGACAGAAAACTGATTTAAGACTCTGGAGCTATCTTCAGAAAAGCTGGTCCCATCAAAGTCAGCTTTGCCTTTGATTTCAAGAAGCCAGCATTAAATGTGGGATTTCTTTCTCTGCTTTTACACTCACTCCGTTGTATGATCTAGCCATTTTCTGCCTCGGTTTCCCCTTGCCACCAGGGAATACATTCAGCTGTAAAATAAACTGTTGTTTTTAAATGTGGATATGCCATTGTCACAAGAAAAAGCCCTGGATTCCTATGACACAGTTCAAAGTGGGGAGAAGACTCTGAAATTCTATCAGCCCTAAGACAGTCAATATCTCAGCAAGATACTGAGAGCCTTAGCATAAAGGCTGTGCCTTTAGTGAGCTTTCTTACAACTTCTGCTCTTATTTCTGAGAACCAGGAATCCTTTGGAAAAGCAAAATTGGATCGATACAGAAAAGCAGGGCTCTGAAAGGAGTTTAAAGAAATCTTGCTTGCTGCAACTCCCCTGTTGCCCATTGAAGCATGAAGTTTAAATGTTTCCAGACAAGCCTTTAAAAATACTCATACATTGTGGATCTCCTCAGAGCCGTTTGTCTTTTTTAAAATTTAACAGCAAGGTAGATACGCTGCATTAGGTACAGAACAGCAGACCAGCATTCCTGCTGAGCAGACGGAGCACAAACGGAGGATGCACCTGACCTCAATGTCAGAGCACAAGGAATTGGTATGACTTAGAACCAGTCCTAGGCATTGGGATGTCACATGTTGCTGCCACCCCTCTGTCCACCACTGCTACAATGCTGCCTGCAATGCTCACTAAGCAGATTTTGAAATGCTATCACTCACAGTCCAAGACTATAAAGCAAACCGTAAGTGGTGATGGCTTTCTTGAAAATGTTTGGTAACAAACTGTCATGGTTCAGGGATGCTTCAGAAGAAGCTCAGATGTTTGCAGACTCAGGATAGAGTTAGCTTTGGCAGGTAGCTTTGTTTACCACACCAGGGCAAGCTGTCAGCGCTCATGAGTCAAAACTCTGGGGCTTTCTGCTCACCTGAAGTGAATCTCTCCCCTCTGAGCCCCAGTGCCATAGCAGAAATTGTACAGCCAGAGCAACCTGGGATTTACCCCTCCCACTCCTCCCTGGTTCTCGGCTCATTCTCATCACCTTTTTAGGTACTTGTACAGTCCACCCCAAGCACTTCTCCATTTTTGCCAAAATTATCTTTAAGTACCCTTTATAAATCAGAAAGATATACATACAGGTGGGAAATGATGGCACAGAAAAACTAAGGCTGAGGTCTGAAATGGTGTTTTGATTCTTATTTCCTAGTAAATCAAACCAACTTTATCATCCACTTCATCTGCTAAGAACAGTGGAAGCTCACTTACCTGAACATCATGCAAAAACACTAATAAGTATTTGGTCAGTCAACGGTTCAGATAATGTAGGCATTTTTCATTGGAACAAACAGGCTATAAAGGACACAACCCAATTTGAGATAAATGGAAATTATTCTGTATCCTAAGCCCCAAAAAAAAAAAAATCACTAAACTTAAAGGTTTAAGTGATGCTTGGACTCAAATCTGGTTATTCTGAAGTGCAAGCACAGGCCTCAGAGTCATTTCCACTATCACTCTTGTTTTCTTCTTTTTGTATTAAATACCATACGATGGAACATATCATGAAACTGAGTATCATCTGGGTGCATACAACTAGGATGACTTGAGATTTTTCCAATAGAACATATGGCCACTGGAAGATGCCGATTTATCAAAAGTGAAACACTGAAAATACAACAATTTCAATGAAATTTTGTTTAGGAAAAAAATTGAATGATCTGCTAAAATCAAGTCAATATTGCATTTCAATATTGCACCTTCTAGAGTTTTTTTTTTTAATTCAGATGGAATTGCACAATAGAAATTAAAAATAAAAGTAGAAGTCAGAACAATTGTAGTAAGTTTTTAATGGACTATCAATTAATTTTTTGGAGCAAAACCAGGGGCGCTTATGCCAGAAAAGGAAAAAAACCACACACAACAACCCCCGCCGCAACCAATGCACAGAACCCTACAGCTCTGAAAACCTGAAAACTAATTCTCTCTGTTCACATCTAGTTCCATGCACATCCTAAAAGAAATAAAAATCAGTTCAGCTTTGTTATGCAAATGAGAGTGGTATACATGGAGATAGGTCTGCATTTCCTAAATGCCACCGAGACGCAATGTTTCGGGACCATCTGGGGAGTGGCAAGAAGAGAAAATAACAGGGAAGAAATAGCGTGGCTTAGTGAGCTGTGTATACAGGATCTCCTGCCTAAATCCTACACATATAGACTTAAGCAGTATCAGTGGAGTCTGCTGGAGTCCTTAGGGCTACAATAATTTCTGCAGTGGCATCAGTACATCTGTGGGCTTGGACAACAAGGTCCCTCGCAGAAAGGAATAAATGGTCTGAGGTTACATAGTCCCTCTGCCTTTCTGCCTGACACTGCAAGACTGGATCTGCAAAAAAGTCTTGCCTGGACTACAAAATCAAAGGACGAGAATGTTCCTCCTAACATCAATTTCAGCATGGCCCAGGCTCCTAAGTGCTGCTGCGGATCAGGGCCTGATGGGTCTGTGTTTCACAAGCACCACTACTGAGCCCATGCCTATTTATGCAGAGTTAGCACAAGGATCAGGGTAAGCATTTCAAAACACGGAGGCATGGCAGATACCATACAGAAATATAACCCGAGATTAAATTCCGCTAACTAACCCTCAAATCTCCTTCCTGATAACATGCCAAGCTTCCAGCCCCACATTTGTCTAAGCAGTATGTCTCTTCAAGAAGAAACATTACATTTTGCTCTGACTCATGGGGTGAAGAACCATCATTCCCATAGCAATCAGAGAATGAAAGACATATGAGGACACAGTTCAGGCATGAGAAAACCTTACCCTAATTGCTGATTACTAAAGTACCATAATGTGCTAGAGAAGAAAGGATTCCTGAGAACATCAGGACAGGACATTAGCAGATTAATATTAATCTCTAGAGTTCCAGATTCATTTCCTGTCCATGCTAATGTCCTCTTGATTACTGCAGAAAACAATCACACAAAAAAGTTCAATTACAAACAGGAGACTTAAAATATTAACATTTTTTGAGCTTTCAACCAAATAGATATAATTAAATGAAAAGCTAGGCTAATGCAACGTTCAAGTTGAGATTTTAATTGTGCGAAGGTCATGGAGTTTAGCATCAAAGTTCATCAGTACATTTAATCATACTGGGCCAAATTATGCTCTCAGTTACACTGGCATAAACTTGTATCACCTTTACCTTATTAAGTAGAATCATTTTAGTGTCATGCTACACTGGCGTGCATAAGCACTAGAACTTCCTCACAATGTATGCCATACACAACCTATACAATACAAAACACTACATGTGTACTAAAAAGCACAATGTAGACATGAGACAAAGCATAGCTGAATTTAATTACATAGTCTATGAAAAAGTTCAATGCAGAGAAAAAAAGAAGGAAGAAAAAAGCACTGCCTTTTCAATTGCACAAGACTTTATCATTTGTCAAATTATTTCACATTATCCAGGACAGCGTGATGAAAAATTGTATCCCATGCCTGCAAGACAGCAGAAGCATATTCATTGTACTGTTGCACAAGTAATATCTGAATCTTCACACTGAGTTAGCATCATTGCACAACGAAGGACCTATATTCAAAAGATGGCCTCATTTTGTCTATCTAACCTTGCGCTGCATATGCACTCTGTCAACTATCCACCTCAACCACATGGGATTGAGCTGTTGTTTCCTGCAGAGAACAACATACTAAACCCCAAAAGCTTTTGCACCCATAACAGACCTGTTTGTGAGCTAAGCGTGGCAAACAGTTGTGCTTGCCTGCACGAAATTGCATGTGAACAAACCTTACTTGAAAGCCATCTAAAAATCCAGTATAAAATGTCCTCATTCTCTTTTAAAAGACAACATAATTTAAAACAGGAGAAAACAGAATAATAATGTACTTTATTGGAATAAGTAGGTCATCAAAAAATAAATGCGCCTACGTTTATTGGAACGTCTAGTCCTCATAAATGGTTTAATGGATTTTTTTCGAAGTTACTGAAGCATTATTCACCTCTGAGCTTAGAACAAGCTTGAGAAATTTCAGCCAAAAAGGTAATTGTTTCAGAAAGTTATAAACCACCAAAGATAGGGGGCTTGCAATAAAAGTACTGTCTCAACCATAACTACAATAAACATAGCTAATGAATAAATGCAGCCTGGCAAGAACAAATAAAATTTGAAAAGTCTGATGTGGCCTGCACAAAATGCAGGAAGGTAATTGAGTGAGTAAATGTTAAATGAAGGATTATCCTGTCTTCTGAAGAATTCACCTCAGAGCAAGATTCAGTGAAGGACCTCAGGACCCAAAAGCAAGGTAGCTACATTTTGAAGTGAAGGAAAACCTCTCCTTCATTATTAACAGCAGTTGTATTCAAAGCCTGCAAGCAAAAATGATGCATCAAAGATCACATATTACTACAATTCCCTACACTGGTGATCTCTAGCTGAAATGCTGACAAGATCCTACCTTCTTTCTATTCCACAACTTCCCATGCCCAAAGAGTGCAAATCAACACATTCAAACACCCAGATACTGTCTTTCCAGTGGCAACCCTATAACTTAACTCCTTAGTCATCTTGGGATATATTCACCTCTCTGTGGTATCATTATCTGTACACATCACATCTTTGTGCTCTAGAACTGTATAGACAACAAAATGTACATTTGATAACATTGATGGCAAATAGAAAGCCAAGGAAGGCTGTAGTTACTTGGCTTGGGAACAAAACAACAGTTTTTGGAGAGTATACTTCTGCTGTAAGACGCTCAGAAAAACTTCTGGATAATGAAGACTGCCCAGCCATCCCCACTAGACTCAGACAGGCAGTGCCTTCAAATAACATTATCATCTTAAGACACAGTCACAAATCACTATTTATATGCATGCTGATGCGGTCTCAAACACCCTGTACAAAAGGGTAGAATTATTTTAAATTGGATTAAAATTCCCACTGTAAATAACCAGAAGGTGCGTGTTCTCTAGTGCCATCTAGATACCACTAAAACTTTCCTCTACCAATCCTTCTTGAAAAATAAAGTATAGTGCAGAAACCCTGAGAGAAAATCTAATCTTGCATCACTTTGGTCCAAGATATGTAGACAGAAAATTATAAGAAAAGCTTCAAAATGACCACTGATTCTACCTTGAAATCCAGCCACATCCATACTTCAGCATGACCTTTTTGGTTCAGCAGTGGAATGTGATACTTCAATTAAATATTGTTCTCCACATTCTAAGGTGTCATTTGAGGAGGATTTGGCAACTGACAGGCATGTTGTTTTATGCCTCAACTGCCTGGACGTTATAAACTTCTCCCTCAAAATAAACTAACAAAATCAAACACATTCCAAACTGTGCCAATTTGTTTCACTCGTGAAATTATAAGTGAAAAGGAATCAGAACTCCGTTTCACAACTGATATTTATGCTTTCCAGGTAGCAAAGTCAAGGGAAGATTTGAATGAGGAAAAGACGGGACGATCCCATCACTGGAGTCCTTGTACCATCTCAATCTTAACAACAAAGATTCTGTTAAGGACCCTGGACCACCATTTCTTTACACAAGTTCTGCTGAACTTCATACATTGCAAAAAATGAATGAAAGCAAATAAGAAAATAATCCACAATTGCCTTAACAAGTGTTGCAATTGTGAACAGTGCCACAGTTATTTAAACACTAAATCAATAAAGCTTTAGTTCAATCAAGGTCCTCCTCAAATCCAACATCTAAGCAGCCTTTTGCAGGTGTTTTACTAGTTAAAACCCCACAAATTTTCTCCTCTTGTACTTCATTCTGCCTTCTACTTTGTATAGAATACCACCTTCATCTCTCTGAAAAATTTTTGTTGAGAGTTGCTAGAGAACTGGACTAACTAATTCTGTCAAACGGTCTAGGAAGAAATATAATTCAATGCTTGTGTTGCCATCGCACTTTTTCAATTAAAAGTTTCCCAAAACCTTTTTCTTGCTATTTTTAGGGGTGCTGAATTGCCATTAATCTGACTACAGGCACACTGAACTTGGTGGGAATTTCTCTATCAACTCCAATGGGTTTCTATGTGGTCCTTCTGGAAAGTATAATTAAATAAAAAACTATTTATTAAATCATGATATGTTATTTCAACTTTGATTTATTTCTCATAGCATGCTATCTAAAGCACTTCCAAAACACTTCCCAAGCTATAAAAATTCCCAAATTCTTACAAGTATGTTGAATTCCTCCTTGTGTAACTGCAAGTAGTTCTACTGCTATTTGGTGCAGCTGCTTTGGTAGAAAATCTCCAAACTTTTTGCTTGATTGACTAGAGTAAAGGGGTATATGGCTTTGCAATTTGTAGATTCAGGTTTGTATCAGGTTTTTCTTTAGACATTTTACAATTCAAAAACCCCAAAGAATGAGACGTGTAACTAGGAGTGACGTTTCCATTTAATTTGGTTTCAAAATCTGTGTTTGAAATTTTAAAATATCAACACCCTTATAGAAATACTTAACCACACACAGGGATAAAGCTGTTACTTAAATGAATTTTCACAAACAAAGGGGTGGATATTTTGCAAGTATAACTTAGCATGTTTCAACTAAGATCTAAATAATCATACCAATTTTACAACATCTAAAAATGTGGCCAGACATTCTTTTGGCTAGTCAATATGCTATTTCAACAGCTTGGTATTTTATCATTTCCTTCTTGCTTGATACTTAAAGCCATCTTTTCTCTATCAGTGTCACTAAATGTAGCATTTGGAAGCACATAATAGTCAAAACATAGCATAAAGGAGAGCTTTTCTCTATGCCTGGACTGATGATGTAGGTATCTTCTTCTGAGAGGCGGTTTATCAAGCCAAGCTATGCTTACTGTTGAATGGCTAAAGTTCATATTGCAGCTGATTTGTCTCTTCAGTATTTCAGTGTGAACATGAAGCTCACCAAGCCTGCCATCCTTCAAATCCATCTCATCCCTGCTCAGCAAACATAGCACAACGATAACATTTGTGGTCTTGTGGCTTTCAGCACAATGCTCATTGTACAAGCTTTCTCTATCCTTTACAAAGTCAGTTGAAATTTCCTGTTTTCCCAGCTCCCTTTTATTTACACCCTTTTCTCAATACCTGTGTACTTCTCTATACTTTGAAAGCAGCAGACTGGGGCCATAGCCCTCCCTCACACGCTTCATACAGGAGAAGCCTCAAGGGTACTTGCAACCACTCTGGTGGGCGAGCTGGCAAGCCTTGGAGGTGGCAACAAAGATCTTCAGAGAAATTCTTATAATCAAACATAACAGCAGGCAGCAACCAGAATTTTAAAAGGCTTCCAGTGCCAAAGGAACGACCCTAACCTGCTAACGTTCTCTTGAAAATACCTTCAGGCAATCAGTGACATCTTTAAACACCTAAATGCTTTTGATAATCTGGCAACCAACAATTAGATCCCTCCATTGCAGCATCTCAGTAAACAGGAAAAGTGACAACAGCACGCCCGTGTAGCCAAATGCAATATATAAAACACTGCTGTAAAGCTGACACTCACCTCTCATCCTGAATATTGAGGTACAACCCAGAGAGGCTACAGTGTCTACCACACAGCAATCCACTATCAGGTTCTAGGTATCTGGTCACCCCTGCATGCTACAGAAATAACTGCAATCTAGTCTGTTTCTGTACAAAGCGAGGGTGTCTGTGAAGCTCCAGGCATTATTTGCCCCAGGCAGAATTTGCATTCACTTCAAGGGTTCAGAGGGTGTTGTTCATTTACTTTAATAAAGCATTTGTTCCAGTTTCAAAATATAGCAAATCTGAGAATTATGAAACATGCCTAGTCAGTCAGATGTCTGGGTATCACCGACAATCCGGATGGCAGGCCATTTTGAAGCCCCGTTTTATGGGAAAAATCACTGGTCAGAAAATCGTTTCCTTTAACAAATAATGTTTACAACTCTAAGGATCTAAATAGGTTCTCCAATTCAAAAATACTAGACAAAGCCCCAAAGCAATTATTAGGTCAGACAAGCAAATGGTTAAAAACAGTTAGAAATCAGGGTTGCTCTCGGCTTTAATTTGATTTTGCTCTCTAAAGTACTAGCACAAAGCTCTACTCTTACAGGGAGCTAAATACCAGCTATTCCTGAAGCATTATGAGAGTGAAGTAAGGGTTCAGGAGAGCTTTCTTCTCTGAACCTCTTTATCTGACCGGGATCAGGCAAAACACTGTCATTAGCACTTGCTCAGCTCAAAAGTCCAGGGTACCAGCGTGCCCACTGGCATTTCATGACTCCTGAGGGGGATGACTGTCTGTTGAAGAGCAATGCCAGCCTCCTCCTATTCCCCTGTTCCTGCTGGCACCCTGAGGCAAGCATCTGGGAGTGTATGCTGCCCCTCTCTGAAGCAGGTGCAAAGAATGGTAGTCAGTGTGTTCGCTCCCCATGAGCCTGCTGCAGGCAGACAGAAAAGCCTGGAAATCCCTCCAGTAACCCTCCCGGGGGAGAATGAGAATTTAGCCAAGTGCACTTAAGACCAGAATTGTTGCAGAAAGGAGACACATACACTTGTTAAAATCCGTCTGTAACATTCCCTCCCATCCTCCCCTTACTGTGGACCAATCTGGATTTCTAAAGAGTATAATTATGTCTTGCACAATGATTATGAGCTTTGGGAGCTCTCAGAGAAAATTTCCTCACTGCACATGTGGCCATTGGCTGACACACCAACACATATCGCTCCTTTTTTTTTTTTTTTTTAGCTCTGCATTTTCCTGGGAGAGAGGCCAAAGGGAGAGAGGCCAAAGAGAAAGGACAGACACCCAAGCCCAGGGCCAGGTTCTGCACTCTGCTGGTGTGTCCTGAAGGCCAAAGGGAAGAGCCGTAAGAATGACCTTTCTAGCACTCCCATTCCTCTGCCTCCATCCTTCCTACTACCAACAGCAGGACATCTAATCTATCTGTACATTACCAACAGACCCTTTACCAGGAATGTATTGACACATTCTTGATTTGTCCCTCTTATTTTACGTTTTCCCTTAAAAGACATACGAAGTAGATTTTGTCTTCCCTAAAGCAGATGCTCAGAATTCACTGTATGCCCATGCAGTGACATCAAGGTTTACAATCACCGTCAAGCTACCTGGTAGCTTTAAAAAAACCCCAGCGACTGGCAAAATGCTAACAGCAAAAATTACTGTAATACACTATCCTCCTTTCTAAATGGATCACTGATGGGCTGGACAACAACTTTGTCAATGGGAGATGCCTTCGTACTGAGTACAATTAATGTTTTTATTAAAAAGATCTCTCCTGAATGAAACAACACGTTGTCCACTCATGTGAAAATGGCACCACTATATATCACAAATGATACAGCCAGTTGAGAATAAAAGAAACTATTTCACCTGCATGCTGTGAAAATTTCAAGGCACCTGCATTTGGTAAAATGGAAGGTATGTAAGAATAGCGTCAGTCAGCTTGTACGCCTGAGGGTAATGGACATCATCCTTTTTCCCATCCCAGTCACCAGCTTTTCCATTTCCAAAGGGCCTCCAAAGATGAAAATGAACTTGACAATCATTCTGCAAGGCAAACTGATCCTGATTCTTCCAGTCACTTTGTAATTCACTGCAGATGGTGAGAGTGAGATGTTTACTGGCTGGCAGGTAATGAGCCTCGTTGTAGATAATAGTGATGGACGGGCAATCTTGCCTGCTGACAAGGAGGCAACTCAACATGGGCACATGGCATTCATCCATGACTTCATGTAAAAGGATAGCTGTGACAACGTACGCAGGTTATAAACTACCCTTCTCTGTTAATGTCAGCATGCAGCTATACTTAAGCCTTTCCCGTTCACATTTAAGGAGCGTAGAATTGGTCCTGATCATCCATGAAAGTAGAACAGTCTGATTTGTGACCTAATGTTTACTCTTCTATAAGAAGAAACTTGATCTGTTTAAACATCTAGATATTCCCTCTTCCCAGGTAATGCCATTCATCGCAGCTGTCATTGCTTCTTTAAAAGAGAAATGACCCTCAGGCATTGTATAAAACTCTTGTGGAAGAACTATGTACACCTTTGCCAAAAAGAAATAGTTCCTTTTTTTTTTTTTTGTGGGCTTGTATACATGTTGTGAAAGGCCTACACACAATTATAAGTCAGTATTTCCATTTCCATCCCCACCCCCTTATCAAGGAACTCACATTAAGAGACCTACACACTGTCCTGATTTTTTTATCTCAGACATAAGGGTAGTGAATTTGGACAAGCTCAGCCATTTGATGAGATATACTTAGAGCAGTTGGTTCCAAGGGAAAATCAGAGTAATTCAGAAATGCAACAGAAGATAACAGAAACACCCTAACTCCATTTCTCCTCTCCATAACTTTAAGAAGCAAAAATAAAAAAGTCATATTCAACCAAATACCACCAGAATATATTCCTTTTGAAGAAAGCAGGTATGGCTAAAATTAATAAAATCAGCATTTAAGAATTAATTTGTTTATCTATATATAGATATACGTAAATGTACACACATTTAAACATGGATATTCTTATTCCATGGATAGACAACACTTGTCTTAGTTTTCCTGTTCTGAATCAAATATCCTTTCCCTCCTTCCCTGATGAAATCTGATGATTTGTACTGCACCCAGGCTTCAAGACTTGATAAACGATCCCAGTGCTATGAAAGTTTCATCCAAAACCTGTCTCTTCATAGATTCGCTCCAGATATTCTTTCTACTTTAAAGACTCATGTGATCATCGCTTTGATCCTTTCTCCCTCAGCTCTATTAGGGGCACCATCTCTTCAGGGCTTGCAGCTTATAAAAAGACCACCATATTTTGATATGCCTTTGATGCTGTCTTCCAAAGTATCTTTGATTTTTCAGTTCTGTTCAACTCTTTCACCATTAACCTTGATTTCACTTAGAAATTAATAGATCTATAGTTTTATTGGAAGGCTAATTTAGAAATTCTGTTTTCTCTGGCACTATTTTCCCCGTCTTAGCTGGAAAGGTAGGTGAAACAGTACAAAAAGCTGACCAGTGTTTGCAAAAAAATGAAACTATAGGTAAGCTAATACCTTTCTTGAGTTTTGAGTTGTGCTCATTGCACAACTCTCTTACTGAATCATTAAGCTGCCAGCAAAAGAAGTGGTTCTACAGGATGATAATGAGCCACACAGACCTTCCACAAGGCCACTGGTGACGGAGAGCTGTTACTAATGGATGACTCCTCAGTAGGACTGTGGTCTCAGTCCTGTGTTTGAACACTAAGTCTCCCCAACATATGACACTTGCAATCCCCCTTCTTTTGACGCTTAGCAAAGAGGCCAAAGCTGAAAAGGCCAAAGGAACAATGTTGTTTGAAGCAAACTAAACATAGAGCACTAAAACACTTTCTCAAGCGGAGAAACTGGCACTGTCTTTCAAGTCTCTTTAGGACGTATTTTCAGTTTTTAGCTTACGGTATTTGAGATTTATTCTCCTTCCTCAGGCACCACTAAGTGCGACTGAAGATTCATCTTCACTGGTATAAAAAGACAGATGAAGGCTAAAACCAGGTCAGCCATATACGGGCACACACACCCCACAGGATTTATTTATACACCCTAACTATGTTCAGGTGACATTCAGATACATTTGGGGTTCCTGGAAAAGAAGAATAAAGCTCCATTTATGGAAGCTGTATCTCAGTATGCCTCTCCTTTATTTAAAACTATCCTGCTTTTCCCCCATGACACTGTTTATTTCTTATTCCTCAGAGGAACAACCTTCAAGACCTTATCCCCTCCCCTCACTTAAATGAAACTGCCACTAATGGAGACGAACACACTTAGTCCTTGCAGCAACTAGCATACCCATCCTTTTCAGAATCTGCATAGGGCCATCACTGCAGCCTGTTGCCTTTGCTAAGGCACCGCCAGCATAGTTCAAGGGTTCCTTCCCAAGAGCACTCGTAATGCTGCCACAATTATCATTCTGGACTAACACTCGTAACACCTAACCCATGAGACACCTGGAGCTTCTGATAAGACACTGCAATGAGAGAATCCGAATGCAGCTCATCAGATATGTGCCCTTTCCAACGATCCTTCCTATCACGCATCGCACTCGCTATCTAAAACATCTTTGGCAGAGAAGCACAGCCTGGGTGCTACATGACCTGTTCACAACACTTCTCACCCTCCACCGCTTAAGTGCACAGTCTAAACCGTATAGCTTGAGAGTCCCACCCAGGGCTCTCTGCGTAGCCCCATGGCCAGGCATGGTTCCTACTCTATCACGCCTTTTCCAGAATCTTAGCCCCGCTGGAAAGCATTCAGCATTGAGAGGACCCGTCTTTATGCTGATAACACTAAAATATAAAATAATGCCAACAGCTGGTGCTACAAATGGCTTTTAAAAACGATGTTCATTCACTAAAATTCCTCTTGCTACTTTTGACATGAAACACGCAGTCTCTAATTATTCTGATCAAGACGGTGAAATACAAAAACAAACTTTAATTGTGTTTAACAGATATTTAATCAGGACTCACTGAACTACAGATTAAAGCTGAAATTCATAAACCATAATTACCCAATTGTCGCAAGCTTTTTGGTCCACATTCTGCTTCCGTCTGGGCGTCTGGCACTTTGCCCCGAATTTCTTTTAGTGTCTTCTCAGTTTCATTGCTGTTCATGTTTTCCAGCAGAGATTTAGCACAGATTATAAAATATCTGTTCTTGGCAACTTTATTAGTTGTTTTTTCTTACAAAGATTATATCCCACCTATCCCCATCCTGGGGCTGAATGAACAGGCGTATGCTGTGCGTTATTTCTTGCCACAAGCCACCCTTTCCTCCTGCCAGCGTCCACAGTATTCCCCTATCCTACTCAGCTTCTCATTCTCTGAGCACTGCCGTGCTATCAGAGCATCATCTGGTATTGCTTTGAATACGCCATCCGACATACCTACCATGAATTATTCCTTCTTTTCTCCAGAGACAGAAGCGGGTGCAATATGGTTTCCTGTTTTGGTAGGGGCTTTTTTATGTGCTTGATGCCCTGTATTTATATTTAAGAAGACATGATGAAAGAAATACACTTCTCATGGGAAGCAGAAAGTGGTGAGGTATACGCTAACCACCAGTTCTTCAGGGTATTAACTGCATGGGCTCAGACTGCCTCCTGAGAAAATTACAGATTGTGCTTTAGCACTGAGATACTGATTGTGCAAGAGAAACATGGCTGTTGACAGCAGTTTTCTGGGAACCTCCATACACTATGTGCAGGTTATGTGGGTACTCTGAAGGCAAGGACTTGATTTAACATATATGGGAAAGTGGTATTGACATCCAGTAACTTCACAGTGATCTGTGCTTCCAGGTATGCACAACCCAGTGTTCTCTGGGCTAGAAACTAGGCAGAGTTTTCTAAGTCCTGATGTTTTCATGCCTAGCTACACTGTATTGTACTCCAGCAGAAAAGGCAGGAACCTCAAAGGTGAAAGCACTGTCCATTAGGATGAGATAGATAAAACAGCAAACATTAGAGAATGGTACTTCAAGAAGCTTTGTGAGACCTTACCTTTTGCTTTGTCTTTAGACAAAGATGACTAAACTACAGATCAAGTGCCTTTGACACAACTTTCCTTTTTATTTTCACTATGGACTTCCAGGCTTTGGGGAGGAGCAGGTGGAAGAAATGCTATTCAAAAATTTCAGAGAATTGACCACCAGAAGGTAAAACTAGGAATATAGAGGCTCTGTTTTGCTGCCATTATACAGCATTAGAGGTGAGTCCTGCACAAGGACAATGATGAACTTGCTGGGAACGGATGGGAGTTTAGTTACACCTTGCTTATTTGCCTAAGTGATCTTTCCACGAAAGTGCTCACATTGCCTTGAAAATTCAAGACTCTTCAAACTCCCCGTGTTAAAAGATAACCCCTTGAAAAAATATTCTTCCAAGTCTCCACTGCAGAACCTCCCTAACCAAGAATCATTCTGAGGACTTTGCAAGGGAAGGTTAAGATGTGGCCTTTCTGTCACAGGAAAAGCAGCTTACCAAACTGTGGGTCAAGCTGGTGAACAGCAAAGACACTTTATCCTATCAGAACAGTGAAGCAGGTTCCCATGCTGGCACCAGGCCTGCACAGCCAGCCTGCTCAGTTGTGGGGAAACACAGAACTCCTGTCAGGCATGAGACAGGGTGGGGGAAAATACGGAAAAGATGACACTGTGGAAGCACAGGATTCCAGCTCTCTGTTGAAGATAGAAAAAAAAAGTGAGCTTGGTTAAAAAATGGGATGGCCTTCCACGTGTACCTGCTGTTGCTTTTTCTCTTAAGAGCTGGAGCATTCTTGAAGAACTATGAGTCTGGGTGAAGATATATGGAACCACATACTGAAGTCCTGCCAGAGGTATTTGTCCTTCATGGTCATTCATAAAGTTCAAGCAATTTTCTTTATTATCCTGACAAGTATGAGAACACAAGCTAAACTTTTACCTATTTCCTTGGACCCATTCTCAGCTAACGTGCAAAACATGTATGTATTTTTTCTGCACCTTTCAGACATTTTTCACCATAAAAAATACTATTTCACACATTTATTTCTATCATGGTAATTTTGCCCTATCTCCACTTCCACTTCTGAAGAGCCAGACAGTTCTACTACCACTGAATCAGTCACATACCTTCCTCATCAGCTCCTTTAGAGCAAGTCTTAAACAAGCAGCAGTGTACCACCTTAGCAGTCACTGCTGCATGTATGTCAAACCGCTTTTTTGTTTGTTTGCTTACGAAACTTTCTCTGAAGCTTTCATGACTTGACTGACTTGAAGGTCTCTGCAAGAGCCCGTATCTCACATTTCACAGCAGTCAAGATACCAGACTGGGGAGATAGAGACAAGGAATCTCTTCCGTTTCCCTGTTTTTTTCCTACATAAGAGATATTTGATTCTTTTTGTCAGCCAAACAGTCTGAAGTCCAGCCACAGTTAGGTCTTTGCATCCTATGCAGAAGTCTGACGAGAACATATGCTAAAGGATGGTGGCTGGCTTGCCAAACAAGTCTGATTTTTCACAAACAAATTGTTTTCCACTTCGGCACAATTGTTTGTCCAAGGGTTTCAAGCTTCGTATTTAAACAGCGATAAAGAAATTGCTATCCAGTGTTTGTGTCATTCTTCATTCAGACTGTTCCTCTGAAAACAGCCTACAGCCTTTGAGATGTGAAATATATCGTTTTAATGTAGTCAAGGCCCCTGCTTCCTACATTGCTAAATCTCTTTAGCAGATTCTTCTTGGCATAATCTGTCCCTAGACCTGAGGAAGCTCAGTGATTTTAAGTGTTTTAAGCTAATGATAATGGTTAGTGCTGAGAACAGATGTACCTGGCTGTGATGTGATCTATTCTATTAGGTTGTTAGGAACTGTGTATTCATATTGACTTACCATTTTATGTCTATTTTTAAGGTGTGATGGCTGCACGGGGTGTAGTCTGCTTTTTCCCCTGACATATGATATATCATCATATCTGTGTCTTTGATACATGGTGACTGCACAGAGAGATGGAGAACCTCTGCATGCTTGTTTTCAAGCCTTCACAAGATTTTATATGTCTACTCTTGCTGTCCACTGGCAAGACTATGGGAAGCAGTGATGTATACCTGTATTTGTACTAGACCATAATCCAGGAAACAGTTGCGCAGTTTAGTTGTTTATGCAGAGAGTTTGATGACTCTGCTAGATATTGCAGAAGTTTACTTTCCCCGGTGTGACAGCATTGTGCATGAGTGAATTCCCTATAATTGGTGGCTGCACTAGTAATATGCTAAGTGGAAGCTGTTTTACTATTCTTCTCTATCCGTAACACAACAGAGTGTAAAACTCTTCAGTCGTATCAATAAATGGTGCTTCACTTCCCTTCAGCACAATGAAGTGAAATTTCTGCTGAGAATTATTTTCCTGATCATATTGCAGGCTTGATCTTGCCATTCACAAACATCTGCTATTGCCACCCTCTGGGGACAATACGCTATTTGGGCTGTGCTGTAGAGGAGGTCTTGTATCTTAAGCCCTCACCTCAGTCCTCCAACACATAAGGAAATTTTTCCTACTTACATGGACTATACCACTGACGTCCTGCCAGTAGGAGTTATAGAATTAAACTCTTGCAGAACAAATGCAACCTTAACTGGTCCACGTTATTGCAGTACAACAGGAAACATGCCTACTGAAAATGAATGCAGCCTCCTTAAACTAATCTCATGCATGCAACCTCTTCCCTGTGAGAATTCAAAAAGCAGATGCAAATGAAAAACCCATGGGGCTCTAGCAGAGACACCATCTCCACCCTGACTAAAAGAATGGAACTTCTAAAGGAAAGATTCAACAACGCTAAAACCCAAGACCATTTAAACAACTATAACCGTGGACAAGCTGAGAGTTATGCAAACACAAGACAAGGCAATAGGTCTCAACAGAGACATGTAGGTTACTATCCTGATCTGGAAAGATTAAGCGAAGGTGTCACAGTGCAGCTCTGGGCCAGCACACCACCAGTTCAAGTTCTCAACCATACTTTGAGCATGGCACTCAGTTCTTGTGCTACAGGGCAGTGCAGTGATGTACTGCAATGCTAGAACAAGAAATTAAGAGGCTAACTTCAGGAGCCTCTTTTTCTCTGATAGGTTGGCCAACTTGACTAAAGCAGAGCCCTACTAAACAACAGGAACTATAAGCTTAATTCTATAGCTTCACGCCTCTTAATCAAAGAATGACACCAATATCATAAATTTAATTTTCATTTCAATATAAAGAAAATACAACTCAGATGTAACTGACATACATTCCTTCTATTCCCTAAACCATGTTCTGGGCACTTTGTCTCTTTGGAAATGGAAACGCGTTCTTATGAAAACACTACAGGTTAAATATCTAGGATATTGGTTCATAAAGCAGATAATTTTGCTATGGAAAGGAATAATACATAAAGATAAATTCTAATCTATTTCTGACCTTTGAGGTTCTGCCTATACATGAATTTCTCTTTTTTCCCCCTTGTTACCCCATTTCCTTCCTAAGTCCATCTGTCACAGAAGTCAGTTTTCCCTCCATAGCCCCTCAGAACATGTGCTATAAATATCCTTACCTTTTCCCAAATACTTCTTTCACCTGTCAGGATTTTATACAGACGCATAGGCAAAAATGCCTGGTATCTGACATTTAATAAAAATCTCAAGGAGAATACACATGAAGTGCATTAAGATTTTCTCCCTTGTACTCAGAAGGGAGTGAAGGTTGTTTGCCCACTGCTAGGGGATTGGTCTGTATCTGAAGCTGGCATCTCTGTTTCTGCACCTAGTACAGCCATTTCTCTCTTACCTTTTACATTCCAGCTAATAAGGTTCATTTTTCAGCCTGTGAAGAAACCATCTTTATTGGAAATCATGTTGGTGGAATCAGATACTTCTCAATTAAAAAAAAAAAAACCAATTTAAGCGGTAGTAATCTGCGATCTTACACACTGGGACATGATACTGTACCAACTATGCTTGGCTCACATTTTTAAGGCATGTTTCTCAGCTATGATGTTGAAAAATTTCTACGGCTTTGTTTTAAATGCAAATTGCTGTTGATAGAATTTAAACTGAAGTTCATAACACAAAATACAATATGAAAAGCTCTAAAAATGCTTCCTTACGTTACATCATTCTAGAGATCCTACCCATCTCCCATTTATACACATCATTATGTATACATGTTATCTGCATGTACCGGCCTGTGGGTCTTTGCAAGAGGCAGCCTAGACTCAGCTAATGGTGCTTTTTAAACTTCAAGTAATGATAGTGACAAGAAGTATCACCTGGAAATTGCAAAATTAATGACCATAACCTCCAAGACTAGGTAAAGAAAACAGTGGATTCCAAAATTATTCAGGTATACACAGATACTGAGAATATATGAGAAACACCCCGGAGTTTCCAACACAAATCAGCCACTTGGGTCTTTCTGGCATAGACCATTGCTGGGCTGCTTGCTCTTCTCTCTGACATATGTATCATAAGCTTCTGTGAATGACAGTGCGTAAGGCTGGGGAAGGGGCACAGAGATGATGGCCAGCAGTAGCAGTATGACTCCACATGAGCACACCACCACTCTTCTTCACACAGCCACTGAAGCAGTGGTCTTTGTCTGGCCAACACTGGTCTCTTCCACCCCTGCCACTGCCTGAGCCCTGCAACACCTCCTGCCACACAGGCACGGTGGGACCACCCCTGGGTGAGGGGCTGTGCAGGGGCATTTCGAGTAGGACAGCATCTAAGGGGACATGCAAGGACAGTGGGAGAGGAGCAAGCAAGGAGGTAAGGGGCTGCCAAATGACAAGAGGCCTCAAGGCAAAACCAAAACACAGAAGCACCCTGCTACACCTCCTGGCACAGTGCCCCTGCAATGGCAATGGTTTCACTAGTGCAGACAGGCAGAGGACCGAGAGCCTTCTCAACCCACATCCCACAGGGGAGGAGTGATGAGCACAAGGCGCAATAGAAGAGACATGAGGCAGACAGATGTTTGCTACTCCAAAGTCTCTAACATGAGAGGGGGCAAGTATTTCTTACAGTTTCTTTAAATGACATGAGCTCTCGCCAGCAGGCAATGAGGCCAAAACTGCTCCCGCAGTGGCAGGGGCAAGAGGCAAAGCTGGCATCACAGCCAGCTGAATTGGGACCTGGTAACAAATGACAAATAAGCACTGGGTAGCATGTAAGGTGTACCACAGTTTGCAAGCTACCTGAACATCTGCCTTTTTCCTCTTTGGGAAGTACTTGTGCCAGCTACCACACTGATGGCAACTCATGGCCCAGAACTAAACCAAACTGGACCAACCTCAAGGAAGGGCGCAGGCACCTGGGGAAGATGGTGATACACCTGCAGTGTACGATGGAGAGGATGATGCTATTCTGTTAAGCAAATAATAATAATTTCAGTAATCAGAAAGGAAATGGGAAAATGGCAAAAACCTATTTTGACATGACGCAGAGAGGAGAGCATTCATTAATTTCTAGTGACAGTCTATTCTTGTAGCAATCTTTATAAACTGACCGGAGGTATCGCTTGTAATTTGCTTGTCAACCCTACACTTCTGAAGAAACTTCTCAAGAGGGAGGGGGAAAAATCCCTAATTATTAAAAACAACCCCAGGCTGTGCCTTCAGGTTTTGGTCTGGCTCCAGTACCCACAACAGAAACCTTTAAACAGAAGGCAGCAAAGACTTCTCAGGGAAAAGCTACAGGATCAGGACACACATTCCCAGTAAAAACTGGCCTTTTTTCCCCCTCCTCCCAATCTCATTATTCCCAAAAGACACAAAGAAAATACAAGATTGTTGGGATTTCTATAAGAAGATTTAGCAGGTTTTTCATATTTGTTTAGACTGTAAGATATAATTTGAATTTGGGGCTTGCCTCTCTCTCTCTCACTAAGAAGAAGAATGCATTATTTGTTCTCTGAATAAGTATTTGTTATTAGTGGATCAGACATGGATAAGGTATATTATTACAACCATGTTTGTTAGGTATGATTTACATTGTTTGCTGCATATCATCTTAGGCTGTCTTTAATTTTGTAATACTTTAGGGGGGTTTTGTTTGGTTTTACGCATTTAGTCACAGTTGGTTGTGTTTTGAACTTCGAAAAAAATTAATACAAAGGAAATTAAAAAAAGAAAAAGAAAATATTTTCAAAATGATGTGGAAATCAAATCTATCCCGCAGTAATTTGATTTGTAGGAAATGGAGAGCAAAGCATTACAAAGCATTACAAACAGAATGCCTTGAAGTGCATCATAATTACTTACATGTGCAAATATGTTGTCTAGGTTTAGGCATTCAGTTAATAATAGTCATAATAATTCTATGCCCTTACATGGGGTCTTTCATCCAAGCTTCTCCAGGTTTGTGTAAGCAATCATGAGGTAATGCTTGGGTACTCGTGAGTACTCTGCTGCTCGTAACAATGGAGAAATAGAGGCAAAAGCTCTCCAAGGTCAAGGACAAATAACGATTTGGTGTCAAAGTAGGAGAATTGCAGATGATGGTTTTCTAACTCCAGGCAGATCAGAGATACAAAATTTTGTATCTGATCCCACATTTCTATAACTTTATTGCTCTGTAAGAATGAAGGAGTGCAACAAATGTGCATTTTAGACCTTCTGTTCCACAAAGTTTAAAGGCTGAAAATTGACATGAATCAGATCCATGGCTAATCTTTGGTGGAACTCTGGTATTTACAAAAATTTATCAATAGTTTGTATCAAAGCACAAAGACTGAAAAATTTGCCTTGTTTGGAACTCTCTGCCAGTGTGAATGGCCCTCCTCTGAGGCTCCACAAATGGATTTCAGACCACGCAGCCTTTGTGGAAATCCGGGCTGAATGTTGAAGGAATCTGAAAAAAGGTACCTTATAGAGTTAGTTGTTACAGAAAGTCCCAAACACCCATTTCATGCTTGCAGATTATTCTTGCATTGATCTCTTAAGTACCTGAAACTTGTAGCAAAACTCTGAGCATGCCATATTACCCAAAAGCTTTTCCACAATTACTGCCAGGGAAGAAATGCTGGATTTTATACACTTCTACTGTTTACTTCCAAGCCACTTCCTAACTCCACACCTGTGTCCAGTTCTTGCCCCCGCCCCAGTTCAAGAAGGACAGGGAACTACTGGACAGAGTCAGCAGAGGGCCACAAAGATGATGAGGGGACTGGAGCATCTCTCCTATGAGGAAAGGCTGAGAGACCTGGGGCTCTTTAGCCTGGAGAAGAGAAGACTGAGAGGGGACCTCATCAACACTTATAAATATCTAAAGGGTGGGTGTCAAGAGGATGGGGCCAAGCTCTTCTCAGTGGTGCCAAGTGACAGGGTTGGACTATATGATCTCCAGAGGTCCCTTCCAACCCCTACCATTCTGTGATTCTGTTGCTCCTTCTCCCAAATCAAGAGAGGAACCCATGGTTTCTGCAGTCCAGGCCCTTCGCTCCTTGCTAGCCAAAACTCCATCCTTAATTTACTAGAATATATGTTTTCACGCTTCACTAGATTACCAAAACTCAAGACCACCAAATTATTTTTGCTGTTTCATTTAGCCATGCAATAAGGTTAATGCTTTCAACTACTATCTGCTGAAATAACAATAAGCACTGCACTTCAGTTACTGACCCACACAGGTATACAACTGCCAATTGTTTGAAGGATCTGACGTTAACGCATCCCATTTTCATTTAGCCTGCATTTCTGTGCTCCATGTAGCTGTGACAAGAAAGCATTTCTCTATACATTGCCTTTACCTGTTATGCTTTATACTAATAAAAACACTTGATATTATTTATTTGTCTGGCTGACTGACAAAGCCAGGCATCAAAGCATCATTGCAGTGTCACATACTTCAACACTCTAATCTTTCAGAACTTGTAAAGCAATCTCTTACGGCGCTTTGTGGGCTGTGAGATCACCCTGACAAACTGTGATAATGTTGGCAATCTCCGAATGGGTGTTCATTTACAATCTTACTACAGAGGAATTGCTATGTTTCCAAATTTGAGGGCTTGACATAATCTGTCTCCACAAAGCTATCAGGGTCTGTCATAAGGCTGTCTGTGACCCAGGGATTTTATGGGGTTAATATCTATCCCCAGTGCAACTTCATTGTTAAGCAGCGGAATTACCTAGAGTATGACTTTTTCTATGTATTTGATTTCTTGCTCTTTATTTAAAACACCCTTTTTTTTTTTTTTTTTTAAGTGCCAACAGCACCTAGTAATAACATCTGAGTCAGGCAGAGGAGACTGCTCCTCCAAGCCATGACCAGTTTCTTACAGTTCATGCCAAACCCTCTGCTACTCTCATCACACTTAGAGACTGAGAAACAATGCAAGTGTCAGGTCAAGCTAAAAAGCTATTGCCATCATCTCTTCCCTTCTGTATGCTCCCAGTACTGGCAGTCTCTGGGCTGCAGTCCATAGGATATCCACAATTGTGGCCCAGATTGAGGGAGGGGTAGAAAAATCATGGTACTCTGCCAAGCATGTCAGAACCTGAACTTGATCCATTTTAAAATTGAAGCTGGGGACTGTGGGACAGCACCACATTCTCTATAATCCATCTAAAGAAAGAAAAATAACTCACCATCTCCAGAAAAAAAAAAAAAAGTCCAAGTTAGTGCAGACCTAACATAATAACTATTTTATACTTTCCTCTGTGCCTCATCTTTACCTAAAGAAATATGCTATCTTGATGTAAAAGGAAGATTTTTTAAATGCCATAAGACTGTTAAGCACCTCAAGACAAAGTGAGACAGAGAGAGAGTCAGACTTCATCATATTTATGAGGGCCACAAAACTGTTAGTGAGTTAGTGAAGTCATTTAGTTTTGAAATTACTTAGGAATCCTTTAGAAAAGCCAGGAACACAGGATGGAAATAGAAAACTAAAAAAAGCGCATCCAGTGTTTCAAAATAAGTTCCCTGTAAAACACCCTTTCCTTGCTATCATCCTCCTAAGCAAATTTACCAGCTCAGCAGTTCCTTGCAGTTAATGAAAGATCCTCCCCAAATCTTGCTCAGAGCGCGGGCAAGCCGCTGGGACCTGGCCACGGTCAGATCAAAAAGCCCGTGCCAGGGCACAGGCGCTCCACGTCAGCGCAGCACTGGAGCACAAGCTTAACTTTAAGCATTGGCTTGGATATTCTGCTGAACTAATGCTGGGATGTTTTGCTATGTTTAGCACGTTTTTACAAAAGAAGTTCCCTTCCTTGGATTATTCCATCTAATCAAAACAGAAATTGTTAAGGATGCAGTGTACTTTGTTCTATCCCCATTTAAGCTATTTTCTGCATTTCATTCTCTGTGGAAAAGGAAACTCAGCGTGACTGTTCAACCTCAGAAATAAGCACCTAGCTGCAAAGCTACCGGAAAATTTTTGAATCAAAATAAATTCCAAACTTGTATTTTGGCCCAAAATTACAGCAAACTTGCTCCTACTCTTGTTGTTAGTAAAACGCCTACTGCTTTTACTAGAAGCAGCAATTATCCCTTGTGTCTCTTTAGTCCTTCAGAAAAGTGTGTGCAGCCTTGGAAGCCCAAGGTAAATGTTTTAATGTGTGTATTATCTCACTGAAGTCAGTAGGTTGCGTGGATACAAAAACAAAGGCTGCATGAAAAGAGAGCACAAAGATCTGTGGGCTTCAAAAGGTTAAACAGCTTCACTAATACAAACACTGCAGATGGGACAGTCCTGAATGCAGCAATGAAAACAGTATGTGATTTTGCTTCCTAAAACTCCCTTCTTGAGAGCTAATGTTTTTGTTTTACAATAAGCTGAGAATTGGTGAGTAGACTTGTATACTAGTTATTATTTGACTCTTTTCTACATAAATCTGTAAAGAAGAAAAAGTCAAAGGAAAGAGCCCCACTTCTCAGCTATTGCCACTTCAGAAGCCTTTTGCTAACCACAGCTGAATTATAATAAAGTTTCTCCTCTTTCATTTATATTTTTAAGTATTTTTAATACTGACAGTAAGTCACTATGCACCAAAATTTTCTGAAAAATAAAGAAAACAAACTATCACTCGTAGATCACGATTTATAGAGGGAAAGAATAAAGAAACATATTAAATTTACTATAAACAAGGAGTTTCAAACTATGACAGCAACTTTTAATGTAATTCATTTGTCATACAAATTACATCCCTGGGGATATCCCATAAAAATAATGAGGTCAGAGAGAGAAGGAAAACAAATCGAAAACTTCTCTAAGCTCCAGCAAGCAATGGGTTTTAAACATAGCAGTATCAGCAATTTCACTGTAAAGTTCTTCCCTCCTCTTCCTCTGTTCTTCCCAGGACACCAAGATCATCAGACTGAGAATCATCTTGGCCCACCAAGAGCAAGTAAATCATATAGGTTCAAGTACACAACATTTCTGAAATAGAAAATTTTGCGAGCAGCTCTGTCTTTTCAATCTACAAACTCCCTGGAAGAATTCTGAAATATAATCTAGTAAAGACGTTCATTGTGTCAATGTGGCTTTTAAGCACAAAGCTACAGTTGCAAAATTTGGGCATGATACGTTCACTACAACACAGAAGACCAAAGGGGAGGAGGGTAGAAGAAAACAAGAATTCAGACAAATTTTAATACCGGCCAAAGTCATTCTCAAATCAAACCCTTAAGCTTTGCCTGTTCATTAGCTTCTAGTGAGTTTAGGCAAAAAATTTGCCCATGTACTTTTCCTGTACCACTCTGGCAAGAAACAAGACTTAGCTTTTTTCACTCTTCTCATCACAGCTCACTGAATTGAAAGTGTTGACACACATGTACAAAATCCAACTCATTTTCTGATCCCATTCAGAACACAGATCAAATTTTGTTCTTCCTGATGCCTGTGCCACCTTCCAGTGCAGACTTGAGTAATAAGGGCTGAATTGGAAGACATCAAAATGCAGGGGAGTAACTGAGTTGATGGTGCTTGATCACCAATGACACAAACAGACTGCTCTAATGGCTAACTCCACAGTACAAATTTCATCTGGATCACGTGAGGCCATGAGATCACATTTCTGCCAGCCCTTGTATGTGTTAGCGTTAGCAGCAGGGAACAAAAGATATCAGATAAGGCATGGAGCTTGCTGGTAAAAGTCAACACATCAAAATATATTTTAAAAACTGCATCAGAAGAATGAATTTATAATGCAACTGTGCCTTGCGTTTTGAGGTGACAGAGTTCTCGATCTGGTAGAAAGTTCCCAAAGCTCGATTTACTACATTGTCAAAATATAGCCTGAGGGGACAATCTGACTTACAGCATCTTTATGACTGGTGATGAAAGAACCTCGCTTGGCTTTTAGATCCCAAGTTTGGCTCAAGATAGTGCAGCAGAGAACAGAACATCTTTTATTTTATGCTGGGAGTTCACAGTGTTCCTCTTCAGCACAGAATTAGGTTTTACTGTATAGAATTCTCACACACAGCTCGCTGATGGGTTAGAATTCACACCTTCAGATTTTGGGGATATACTTCACACTCTTCATTGTTACTGCTACTAAAGATATATGTCATTACAGCATCTGTATCGGAAATCTTTAGAAAATTCATGAAAAAATTGTGTCTTTTACCAGGCCACAGCATGTCTTATTCAGCCTTGGAAAGGCTTCAGAGTGCAGTAACCACATTAATTGGACATTATATGGTGAGCCAAGTATAGCTCAGTTACTGTGCAGCTTTTACTGTTCCTTGTCATGTTGTTTCAAAACACATTTCATGTCTTAACCAGTCATTTATACATATGAAAGCATTGCACAACACTGGACAATGCTACAGATCCACAGGAAATAATTGTTTCACAAACACGAAGCAATCTGCACAAATATAAATAGTGTGGCCCAAATCTGTCGTAAATTGTGCTTATGCAAATCCACAGAAGTTAACTAGTACTACTAAGAAAAAAGAACAGATCAGATAAGAGCAAGTAAAAATATAAAATATGGCTCTACTGTACAGCTATCTACGGGCCAAAGCCTGCCAGTCTGCCATCACTTTTATTCTCCTACTTTCCTAGCATGGCTTTACAGGAAACAAGAAAAATAAGAGTATCTGGGATTTCTAGTTCTCTCATGTACTGGAGGATATGTGTCCAAAAACATATGGACTTAAATGTGTCAGCATTCTACATCACTCTTATTTCAAGAATGTTATTAAATTTTGTGGGTGGAGTCCAAAATTTTAACGCCATACTAGCACACAGTGGCTGTTTCTGTAATGCACACGTCACAGGGAGCATATGTGTAGCAGTCCAAGGATAGCATTTTAACTTGATTTCAAGTGATTTGCTGAATTGCAATACTCTCAAAAGATGAAGTATTGATGCTACTGGCAGGGCATTTCACGACTTCTGTCTTCACAGCTTCATCCATCCACCTCAATTCCGACCTCCAGGACATTTTGCTATTGCAGATCTGAGCTCTCCACACACAGCTGTTTCAGCAAATCTCATTTTGCTCTATAATGCACAGCGTGTGACTTCGGGATTGGTATTTTCAATGCTGAACCAAGTTACATGAGTGATGTATGCTACTCTAGGCAAAAAGTAAGACTACGATGAGAAAATTCTTTGCCCTGGTAACTCTCCCTAAATTTCAATCCAAGTCTTCTAAAATAAATTAGCCTCTTTACCAAACTCACAGGTACTGACAGATACTGCGGGTATCAGCCATGCAACCACTCCAACTGCATACAGCAAGAAATGTATCGCCAAGGGCTTTTCGGCTGTGAATCAACAGGTGGTTTGGCACCGAGATTTCTACCTGTTTGTGGTTTTCGTCTTTGGTTTCAAGACAGAAAATGAGTTGATACCTTTCAATGCTGCATCTCAAGCAGGCTGTACGGAGACCAGGGTTTCATTCCAACCAAATCTCTCTCTCTCTTACAAAGTTGAGGAAAACTGCCAACCACTGCTGCTCTTGCCATCAACGTACGATGCAGATGTGAGGAAAAGGCAAAGTAAAGGGAGAGAAGAAAAAGGAAAAGAAAAATATCAGTTTTACATAAACAACAAACTGTACATAATGACTACATCTGAGGATAAGAAAATAAAAAGTATTGGCTTTAGTATAAGGAAACAAATAAACAATACCTTGGAACAGCTTAATCAAAGAGGTTTTTTTTTTAGTTTATTGGATACAGAGAATTTTTCTTTAAATTTAGTTCCAAGAGATACAATATTTTGAAAACATATCATAAACCTAAAGGGACAACAATAAAGAAACAAACCTATCATAGTGTCAAAATTAACTACACCATTACTCAGAGAGAAGCCTAAGCACCTTCAACAAACACCCTGAAAAGCAGCAGAAGCACTTGCAACATATGTTCTTGCCTGCAAATAGCCCAGGGTGCAAGAGGTGGGTTTCGTTTTTTGGTTTTTAAAGCCTTCTGCATGGGCCTAACTCTGCCTTTGTTGAAGGTAGTGTTAACACACATCAAATGCAGTCAGAACCAAATGTGGATAACTGCATACTTTGAAAAATCACACCCAATATGTTCAACTGATGCCATCATTCTCTGAGGACAAGTGTAGGCTATGGAATACTACAAATAATAGAGAGCAGTAGTCTAAAGAAAGCTTTTCAGAACTAATAAAGTGTATTTCGATACTTTTTCATAGACTGTGAATGCTCCCTCCCTGGCAGTGTTCAAGGCCAGGTTGGACGGGGCTTTGAGCAACCTGGTCTAGTGGAAGGTGTCCCTGCCCACGGCAGGGGGTTTGGAATTATCTTTAAGGTCTCTTCCAACCCAAACTATTCTATGATTCTATGAGATAATTGGGAATGTGCATCTTCAAAATAGTAATCAAGCGCAGGTAAAGACTGTTTAGAGATCCTTACTGTGACAGAATTCTCAACGCCTTTTCACAAACTAAGAGTTCTTCAAAGCAACTCCCAGCAACCATTAAGAGAACAGCCAGATAAACTATGCTTTTTGGATTAAAGTAAGAAAATGAAAGTCAATGCCTCTCCACAGATGTAGACGTAATGAGAATGACTTAAATACATCTGCTAGTAATCAGAATGGGTGCACATTCACCAGTGCACAGAAAAGTGGAATCCTAATGATCAGCAAGAAACTTTGTTTTGCCCCAATAACTGTAAAACCATTTCAGGAAGATGATTTACCTACAGAAGATGAGAACAGCATGAATAGATTGTATTAAATCATCTGTATTAATAAAGACTGAGCTGAAGAGAAAATGGAACTACCTTATCATGAATATACAATCACCTGGGGGGAAAGGGGCCCCAAAATGTTCTATTCCTCAGTAGGAATAAAAAACTCAGCCAACTGGGTCTTCTTTTCCCCATGAGAACGTGTTTCCATGTAAACTCACCTCTCTAATAACCAAAATGGAAATTTTCCATCAACTAGCTAGAAAAAGGAGAAGAGAGGGGAAAAAAAAAAAAAAAAAGAGTAAAGAGCCTTCCAGAACCAGCAGTTGGGAAATACTTGTTTTGACTTTTCTTGGGTAAAACAGTTATTCCCAAGGAAAATTTTTATTTCAAGAAAAAGAGTTTCCACTGAAAAATCATTCCGGTGGAAAACGCCTGGCTACGGCTACAAAGGATAGGACCACTGCCCTCAGCCAGAGGAAGGTGAATGCCAAGGTCAGTGGATTGGGTCTGCCACAGTCCTCTTGCACAATTACGGGTGAAGTGCTTCCATTCTCTGCGATGCTACTTCTCCTCCAGCCTTTCTGCCTACATAGACCACCCACTCTTCAGGATAGAAACCATTTCTCACTGTACGTTGTATGTAGCCTACTGTAACACGCGTGTTTAATGACTTTCAGCACTGCAGTAACAACAGTGTTTTTCCCTCCTACAGCAGCTACTTCCCAATACTGAGATGAAGAGAAAAACGCAACCTATGGCTGCAACACACTGCTAATCAAACACTATTGTATACCATGGGGATGGGGGGGGGGGAATGTCTTTTCATCGTAGAACTAATCAGAGTTTATACACACAAAATCAGACAAGTCTATAGTCCAGTCTTGTGATCTGTGTTCCAAGCTGCCAGAAATAAGGCAGGAAAGAAGGGGGGGGTGGGTGGGGGGAGCGGGGGATGGGCATCTCCTGTGTTCATAATGAAAGAAGAGACATGACTGGACTAGGAGCTGATGAGGTTACAAGGCAACAGCAGTGCCATGAGATGTTTGGGCTTAAAGCCAGATGTCTTGTATTTCCTTTGATTGTTTCTAAATAATTAATGGTATTAATTTAATCATGTGACCCACCCCCCCACCCCCCTTTTAGTATTTGGCTCTGTGTACTCACACTAAATATAAAGGAGAAAAATGGGACTGTCTATAGCATACTGAATATTGATGCTGTGTGTTTGGACTGCAACAACAGCTGATACTCATATCCATAAGACTATATATCTACAGCACTCACACAGTGTTTGCACGAAGTAGATCAAGTAGTAGCCTTCATACTCCATCCATAAACCAGCTCAACTATGGCATATGGACACTGCATGTTTGAAGTAGTAAAATAGAGGGTACAGCTCTCTCTCCGCCCACACTAAGATGAACCTGCCACTACAATTTCACGTAACATTTTCTGGCAAGCTCCCAGTTTTCAGTCATGCTGGTTTGCTTGAAAGAAACACTCAGAGGAGACTCTGCTTGTCTTGCTGTTCGAACAAACAAAATAATCACGCATCTTGAGCTAATGGTCCAAAGCTTAATGAAGATCATAGAAAAGAGGCTACCCGTGATGTGAGCATTCCCTTCTGACTTATCCACACAAGCCACTGCTGTTGGCAAAAGGAAATGGATTATGAGGATAATAAGTAACCCTGAGCTCTGGTCTAGACAAACCTTTGCTTGGTACAGTAGCAGTCAGCACACAAAGAAAACAACAACCACCAGAGGTAAAAATTTCACTACTCCACAATTTTCTACACCAGGGCAGTGGTGGCAACAGCAGGAGGACCTGTGTTCCTGCACCTCTCCTGTTGGGGCTGCAAGTCTCACAGGCACCAAGTAATCTCATGGGAATATTCTGATCTTAGGGTTGAGTACTAGGACTGCTGAAATATAACAGCAGAAGTCCTGAACAAATGAAGACTAATGAAGGCAGCTCCCTACTCCCTACATGCATATGTACTAAATAAAAGCGTTTGCCCATCCTCCTACATACTACAGCATACTTTCAGCTCCCCTAGTCACATCTCCAGTCCCAGCCATCTTACTTACCCTTTTTTCCTACCACATCTCCACTTATCTTTAATACCATAGCAGCTACCATGAGATAGTACTAAATGGGGTAGCTGTGAGGTAATGAAAGAGAGAAAGAAATCTGGCAGCTTGGAGCAGACCCTCACTTTGTCCAGCAATACCCCAGACTTCTGGAGGTAAGGACAAAGTGATATGAGGTCTTCACAGATGTCAAATTTCCAAAAATGTGCACAAAGCTAACCTCATCAAAGAGTACCTGTGAGGAGTCAGAGAGGGCTTGGTCATGTCTCATTTCTTATATTTTTTTCCCACGGCTTCCTATTTGGTTGTCATTCTGCAGCTAGACTACTGGATCAAGGCCGGCATTAGTGCTTCCCACAGTCACGATTTGTCAATCAAGGGAAGTGACCTCTGAAGAGCTCTTCACTAGAAAGCCTGATCCTAATCCTCAAGGACAGCAGTCAATGCCTAGCAATCCTACCAGCACCTTTCTCCACCACTAACTCACCAAGCCAGTTTGGTTCATAGGAAGAAGTCCATCTCATTACAGAAAGATCATATGGGATGCACACCCAAGCCTTTCGGCTGGGGCAGAGCCAAAACCAGCAGTGGCCCTGCATACTGCAGAGAACATCACCTGGCGGGAGCACCGCAACTGCCAAAGCACATGTTGTGGTACTGCAGAGCAAGTGGCAGAGTGCTCTGGGTATCAGAGCTCAGGCTATGAGGCTCTTCTGCAAGAAAGGAGGAGAATGAATACCACACTGACTGTGCTGGGAAGAAAACATCTCATCCTCTCCTATAAGTTCTTCTCTAACAAGGTTATAAGGTCGAATAACATCATGGGTTTATTTCTCACGAACATATGTAAATGGAGAAAATATTAAATAATATCAGTTAAAACAAGAAGAGGAAGAGTAACACACAGACAAACTTACAGTGACTCCTTCAGTTCCTCCCAGCTACTCATAAAGAATGGCAACACCTACACAAGCAAGAAGCAGATCAGGAATACCTGACGCCAGAGTAACCCCCCTTTGGAAGTCATTCACAGAAAATGGGCACTGTGGTTTTCAACCGGAACAAGAAGAAACTGCTTCAAGATAGGCATAATCACATAGAAATGACTAAATTGTTTGTAAGGTAGAAACACTGGAACTAGACAACAATGCAGCTGAAGAGCATTTGAGTCGCAGCACTTTATGAACATCCCCTGTACTTATCCGCTTGTTTTTCAGGATTTTGGGGGGTGGTGGTAGAGAGAGAAGATGGCATTTTTCCTGTGGCAACAAGGATCTCCGAAATTGTCTACACGTCAGACTTTGCTGAGAATGTATCTTTTGTTCCTTCTTCTGCTTTATTTCCCTTTAATGATAGCTTTGCAGTGAATCCCATTTGTGAGTTGCTCAAATAAATGCAAATTTTATCTTGTAAGCAATACTCTCCAAAATACTACTACAACTGAAAATAAAAATGTTAAGAGCTAAAAGGCACTGGGTCTTCCCTAGTGCACCGGACTTCTTGCTATTATTATATATGGAGTACCAAGCAGAGTATTCGGTATTATAAATATGTACTGTATTGAAATATATAGCTCAAGTCCCCAGGGCCCAACATTCTAATTAGAATTACAGTTGTGCAAATAACTGATTTATTTGGCTAGCTGACCAAACTGAGAACACGGAAAGGAAAAAAAACCCACCACAAAATCACCTAGGTGTTCAACAAAATGGGTTAGTTTTTTGTTTCTGTTCAATACATTTCAATTAAAATTGACTTTCTTTCAAAACAAAAACAGAAACCTTGTTTAGGAATATCAAAACAAAACCTTTTGGCTTTCCAAACCATCTCTTTTAAATTTTTTCTCAGTTTATTTTTTCCATACTTTTGGCTAACCCGTATCTGAGGCAAGCAGTTTTCAACAAATAAAACATCTAACTCAACAGTTTTACCCAGATCTAAATCTATGGGCTGAACTGTGAGTCGACTGGCTCTCAACATAATGAAAGAGCAGGGAGGCAGGGGATCTGCATTCTCTTCTTGGTTCAGCCCCTCTCTTTGCACCCAAGATGAGTTATTATTTTGTCTCTTTACAGTTGTCTCTCTGTCCACACTTTGTCTCTGCCGTCTCTGAGCTCATTTGGTTTGATGTACCTTGTACAGCGTGTCTGTACAGTGTCTGTACAGTGCCTAACACAATAGATGGCTCATCTCAGCTGGGGCCTATATGATTTAATATAAGTAACTGCTCAACTGCCGTCAAAATTCTTTTTAATGCCAATAGTTTCACTTGCATATATTTAGCATCCCATCATGGGAACGTCAACTTCTTTTTTAATTAATTACTTATTAATAGAGGTAAAATATGAACGGACAAGTCCAGATTTTTCCTGCTTCATCAATTTCAGCGCTCAAAGAAAGCATCTCGTTTACAGCTACCAGGAACCAACAGGGACACATACTGAATGAAGCCTGAAACCCAAGATCCCCTCAGCACTTTTGTACCCCCATTATTTGGGGACAAATCCTCTCATCCCTCCAGGGAAGGAAAGGTAGCTGGATTGAAAGAGCTGCTTAGTGGAAAGCCTCATGGGTAGCTTCCAAATTCTCTGTGCAGGGCTTTAGGCACATGATTGTCACCACTAGGAATGGGAAATGCAAGTTCAGTGTCTGCATAAAGCTGGAAACAGGCTGTGAGGCTGAAGGGAAGAGATCTGCCTGCCTCTGTTTTGAAGACCCCTTGCATCTTGCAAGGCCAACTTGCTTAATCAAGAGACAACTTGAGAGCTCGTTAGAAAATAAACAACATAGAAATAGAGACAAATGCAACATTACGAACTCTTCAACTTCGATGCGCAGCACTTGGGGCTGGGGGTAGGGAGGCTTCTCAGAGCATACATGGCTGTCACTGACAAGAAAGTCAGTCACGTTTTTAAAACACTGGGGACAGTGTTGCAAATGTGCCCCATTATGTCTTGAGATGTACTCCCTGGGTAGAAAAGGTGCGTGGGTTACGGTAAGCTCGTGTGTTACTTTGCTGAAACCGTAAAAGGCAGCACAAAGTACTGACTGAGAAAGAGCAACTGTAGAGTACACAGGGTGATTATTCCTACTGTATGGGCCTGATCCTGGGTGCCCCAGCCATCCTGGAGTCCCACCGCAGCCTTAACCCCGTGCTATTTTTCTCCATCCCTGGGGCTGCTGCTCAGCTCTAGGAGAGACCACTGCCATTTCACAGCCCCTGTGGCTGTCCCTCACCCCCAGCCTCCTGCGAGCGGACTGCTAGAGGTGTACAGACCATGCTGGTCGCTGCCAAGGCAATCATGCTCTGTCCAAGGGCAGCATTTGCAGTCGGCTATTCCCCTCCACGTAATGAGTGCCCCCACACCACGCTGAAGGAGCAATTATTATAATTAAAAATAAATCCTCCTCCTTGTTGATTGTCTGTACTTATTGGCCATTGCTGCCATCTAGCCAGACACATCTCCAATATTCACAGAAGCCTTGAGCCTGTTTATTTTCCCTTTGCTGCTTGGCCTGAAGCAGGGATAAATGCATCCCTTGTTACTCATTGCCTCTGCGGAGACATTTGTAAACTTTCACAGGGTTTTCCTTTTTTTTCCAACAGGTGACAAAATACTGTATAACTGCAGGTGCTCTGGGGACACAAACAGAAAAATGGAGATCAGATGCAGCTGTAGTTGGGAGTAAGGGAAAAATCAAGACAAGGCAGCAGATAAGAGTGTGCTAAAAAGAGCAAAGAAATTATTGAGAAGGGGTAGTTAGCTATTTTTTTGCCAACTTTCTATTGCAAGGTAGCTCTGGCAGAATAATTTTGTCTGTTTTGTTACCATGCCAAAATTTTTGCAGGTGTTACTAGGGGAAGGTTGGAAGTTTATTGAAAAAAAAAGTTTCTGGACATTACTGCAAAAGGATTAAGAAGCTGTTGACTCAAGCTAGCACTGAGGGATGTGCTGGAGGTCACAGCTGAGGGGCACTGTCTAGTGTTACTGGACTTGTGAAGTAGGAGTGATAAGGAAGTGGTTTCAGAGAGCTGCTGAGTTCAGATTTATTCTTCTTTGTTCCCAACATTCAGTCAGGAAAATGTTCCTAATGGAGGGCTCACTCTGCACCCAGCCCTTCATCTTCTTTTTGTATATATGGCACGAAATAGGATGAAAATAAGAATATTCTAAGGAGACTTAGAAATGGAAAGATTCAGACAGACTTTCATGGCCTGCTTTCTGCCTACAATTCAGCTCTAAAAAGCCAATCTAAACTTCCAGACACTGTAGCCATTCACTTCTCTAGACAACCTGGTTTCAGAGCCATAGATCCAGTGACACAATAAGCAAGAGGTGAAGCAAATGGGTAAAGAGGAAACAAACATGATTGCATGATAAAAGACACTGATTGCTCTCTGGCCATAATGTTTCAACCAAACAAAAGGCAGAGGGAGGACAGCAATAAATGCCCATGAATCCAAATTTCTTTTACTGTACTTCCTATTCCACCAGGGAAAGAAGAAAGAGTTGTATTTTGCTTCCCTGACTTTTTTTCCTACTGAAAAGGGAGGTTTCACGGGTAATCTAGAGCAATATTCAGCTGTGAATCCAATTTATGCAGTGGGATAGGATTAAAAAAGGAACAGAAGGTCTGGATTCTGAACCTGCTCTAACAGTGTTGATTTGAATAAAACCCAAGTCTTGAAATGGCTTGTTTTCCACTTCTGGTTTGGAGCTGGTTGAAATATTGCCACAGTAGCACTTCCTGTAAAATTTTTGTCCAAGATTCTCATTATTTGGAACTAAACTCTAAAGATTTTGGCACCATGAAATCCAAACAAAACTCTGTTCCTGACTCAACTGGCCCAGAAGTCAACCCAAGCTTAATCTGGTTCTGGGTCCAAATCCAGCTTCATCCCATTTCCATTGTTATATAGATGATGCCATAATACCACCTCTAGCCTCAGGATTTATGATGCCTCCTAGCAGGATGCATATTTGTGTGTAAATACATAAATCACATCAGATAAACAAAGAAGACATGCCAGAAAACAGGAGGGGAGAGAAGAGGAGAGATACCTACCAAGCAGTTTGTCTCTAAAGTGTTGCCAGTTGTGAAAGGACTTGACGTGCTAATATCCGCTCATTCAGACTCTTACAGACATGCTAAGAGCGTGACGGCTGGCAGGCAGTGCATTTAAGTGCTGTTACTGAGGCCCCCAAATATTGACAGAGTGCCAGACTCTGAGAAACTATTGATGTATGCAGCCGGCCGCTGCTCCAGACACCTCTCAGACAGAGTCTTTAAATGTCACAGATTAATGAATTTTCATGAAATGGAGAATGAGAGAAAGAATTAAAAAAAAATATCCCACAGCACCAACATGAAAGCATCTTTTATCCCTACACAAAATTCTGCCCTCAAGCCTCAAGATTTCTAATAGATTATAACAGATCGTAAGTCGGCAGGAGATAGAGGGTGGAGGAGGTTTGACCCTCTAGATCATGCAGAGCATCCTCAAACAAGCCAATATATGAGAAGTTCATTTTTACAAAAAACAGTAAGGGTCATGGGCCACTCGGATCTCAGTTTCATTTTAATCAAACCCACGAGTTACAAAGCTTAAGGGGTAGAATTGGTCAAATGTTTTTTATCTGAGGTACAAATGGGGCCAAACTGCAAAGTTCAGCTGTTGACTTTAAACGACCCTAACTTTAGAGCCGTTCAGTTAGACAGCTGTACTTGGACCCTTCTCTTAGTATTTGATGTTGTGCTTGATCTTATCCAAGAAATTGCCAAAGTTATGATATAACATTTTTATGCCATCAGATAAACTAAGTATGCTGATTATTTCTCTTTTTTCATTTATATCAGTGAACTCAAATATGTATGAAAGAACTTCAAATATCATTAAAATGTAATAATGCAAAATGCAGTTGGAGCGTAAATGACAAATCTATGCATAAGACATCACTTAAAGAGGAAGGAAGTGAAGGGATGATGTACATGATGTATGCAGAGGTAAAAATGGGCCATTTATACCCAACTGTGTTAAAAATACGTCTTCAGCAAGTCCCTCTGCACACAGCTACGTGGAAGCGGGGCTCCGTGAGCCATTTACTCACTTGTTCCCAGAGGCACAGGCACTGATTCCCACAAGGCTCAACCGACCCCACCGCCCCCAGGCTGTCCTGCAGGATTTCTCTTCAATGCAATGACACTGAGTGGGGTGAGCACCAACACACCCAGCTCCTGGCTGGCTGCCTCCTTCCCCCTCAAAAGCAGAGCTATTTGACAACGCTGACAGAGAAAGGGAAGGTGCTGCTTCCAGGACAGCCAGGCCTGTTGCAGGAAAATCTGGAGAAGCTGGGAGCATCCTGACAAGCAAAGAGGGTGCTGTGCGAAAAGCCAAGCAGTGAGACCCTGTGGTTCTCCACTTACATTTTCACTGAAAGAAAGGCAACGTTCTTCACTAAAAACTGTTCCCCTAAGTTCTCTCTGTCTCTGGCCACACAAAGCTTTGCTGACCACAGCAGCTATAAAATCTCACTGTAAGAAGAGAGACTAGCACAAGCAGTGTTCAAGAGGAGCTTGTTTTCACATCATCTTGTCAGTCAGGTTATTTGTGACTACCTTTGCCATAGCAAAAAGTATTTTTTTTTCAAAAAACAAAGCTACCTTTCTGACCACAAAGCCAAGTGGAAACAAATGTAAAAACTCTGCTGGTACACTCCAGATCCTAATGACATAGAAGTCTTTGGTTTTTGAAAGCCAACTACCTTCTGTAGGTTAGCACATGTTGCAATCAACTGTATCGTGAACTACGACAGACAGCCATTTGTGTTATCCACTTGCGTCACCACCCAAAGCACGTCTTCCTTACCACCACACATCCCACAACCACCAGAGTTGCAGCAGGGTCTCCAATACCATTATCCCTTACCCATAGCCGTATAAATGATGTGGAGCAAGTAGCCATTCTCTGCCAAAAGCCAGAGAGAAGACAGAGCATACATGCGTGTAAAAGTGGATGACACAAATGACTGATTAAGTACATGAGAATGCAAAATGTCAAAGCCTTTCTATTCTGAGAACAATGTCTATACAAAGAAAAAAATCAATATAGATTTTCACTGTTTTACACATCATTACAAACTTACTTTAAAACACTCAGTACTTTTTCACTAGGACTTTTAAAGAGACTGTCTAATGTTACTGCTCCTTGTGGCTTGCTATTTCTCCTCACACGGCCCCTTTTCCTTTTGCCTTTCTTCCTCTCTCTCCCTTTTTAAAAAATAGTAACTGAGGAGCTATCACAAAACACTAACCCAGCGATTCACTCAGTCCAGTATCACATCTTCAGCAAAGGCCAGCACTGGTTGTACAAAGGAAGACGTAAAAAACCTCAGCATTTCCCTTCCACAAAAGTCTCCTCCTATATCTCAGTAGAGATTGGCTTTAGTCTAAAGACTAAAGTGGAGTGCCGGGTGGGATGATCCCTCAAGCAAATAGATAAGCCCATGTGCCCAAGCTATGAAGTTGCCCCTCACAAGGGCTGATTACCCAAACTCTGCAATACGGACATGATGATGCCCCTTTGGGTCACTACATGTCCTGAGTATGTGCTAGCGCTCATCGCAGAGCCTGCCTGACACACCTCTTCCCAGGAGCGTGGTGTGTATCCCTGGGCAATGCAAACACCATCTTCTCCGAGACCGCCTCACACGGCAGCCAGTAACACAACTTTTTGGGAGATTTGTCTCTTTTCTGGAGGAATAGAAAAAGGAAGTTAAAATTTTTAAAACATAGCAAAACTCTAAGTGAGCATGTTGGGAAGGAAGCAACCTGCGAAATTTTCTAACTCACTGCAAGGCTAGGACACTTTTATTTCCAATAAGCCTTTGGCTTTTTAACTAAATGAAGGGACTGAGTTAGAAGACACAACGAAGTCTATGACTTGTCCAAAGTTATGCAATAGCCTTCTCTCCCTGTCTTCTTTTGCAAATACCAGAATAGCTAAGTTTTGTCCCTGCTGTCTTTGCATGCCAGTGTTAAACCAACCATTTCAGTTCAACAAATTTTTGCACCATTACCAAGACAGAGGTGGGCAAAATTTTGGAAGAACTGGAAGTATTAATAGTTACAGAAGAGAAGAGAAGAGAAGAGAAGAGAAGAGAAGAGAAGAGAAGAAAGAGAAGAGAAGAGAAGAGAAGAGAAGAGAAGAGAAGAGAAGAGAAGAGAAGAGAAGAGAAGAGAAGAGAAGAGAAGAGAAGAGAAGAGAAGAGAAGAGAAGAGAAGAGAAGAGAAGAGAAGAGAAGAGAAGAGAAGAGAAGAGAAGAGAAGAGAAGAAGAGAAGAGAAGAGAGAGAAGAGAAGAGAAGAGAAGAGAAGAAGAGAAGAGAAGAGGAGAGAAGAGAAGAGAAGAGGAGAGAAGAGACAAAATAGCAACTGCAAGGGAATGAATAGGAAGACATGTGTTACAGGATCAAAATTTTTAGGTCTGAAAGGGACCCTGGAAGTTCCTGAGTTCAAACTCCTTCACCTGGTTTAGGATAGAAGCAAAGGCCCTTGCCTTTGTCTCACCTAGTCTCTTTGATTGTCACTGTATACTTTCCACCAATTAATTAATTTCTTGGAGTAATTTCTGATTACTGTTGTCTACCTTCCATTTTTTTCTTTCCTTTCCTTCGTGTGCATGTGTGAGCATATATCACAGATCACAACCAGCTTGCACACCCCACTGCTTGTTAAAAGTCCCACCTCTTCTGCTGACTTACTGCACTCTTAATCAAAAGGGCAGGAGGAAGCCATCAGGATTCATTCTTCCCCCTCTCTCCTTCTCTCTCCCTCTCTTTTTTCAAATGGCACAAATGTCAAACTTTCTAAAAGGATGTTTGGCATAGCTGAGTTCAGTCATGTAACGTACAAAGTCGGTATGATCAAAAGGTTGCAGGGCTGCCCACTGCTAAAGAAGAAGGGAAAAAAAAGGAAACGGGGATCTCTTCTGAAGTGTGAAAGAATGCATGAGCCAACTGTTGCCACTGGAAACACCATGTCTATTAGCAGCAGCGGTGAGTCTGAAACACAAAAACCTAGGTCCGGATTCCAGCTTCTCCGAAATTCAGGGCTGTTCTGATCCAATTTTCTGCCCGTGAAGAAACAGGGATAGACGTAGCTATGGAACTGAGGACTTGTACTTTCTGTGCTTTGCATCGTTATATGGAAAATGACTATCTATGTGGAAATAATAGCAGTTGTTTTTGTAGTCAAAGTTGCTGAAACTAATCAGACAGAACACAGATTCACACATCAAAAACACACAGTCTCTCTGGTGTTTTTATACTGCTACCTCTCACCACAGTATTTTCATTCTTATTCTACCCACCACTGAAAAGGAAGACAAATTATCCCTCCCTTCTACATAACTAAGATTGTTGTGATTTCGTTGGGCAACTGGTTTGCAACTGCAGGGTGCTTCATGATTGCTAAATTGCATGCACGCACCTTCCTCTCTGTTTCTGATGCAATGCTCCTGGTTTTATTCGGCCGCTCCACTTTCCTGAGTCCTTGTGAAAATGTTTGTGTCTTCTTACCCAACATCAACATTAGAGAACACCCTAGCTATGCCACTGGCTCCTGCAAAATGTCTCCACTCACAGTGGCCTGAAAATTGGTGGTCAGAATACTCAGCATGAAGAATTTCTCCATGAGCTGAGACAGAGATTCCCCATCAGAAGATAACCCCAAAAATGCAGGCAGAAAAGCTCATTGTCAATATCCATTTAATAGAAAAATCTTAATTATAGATAGCTTTCAGTCCCAGAACAGTAGACGGGAACTTGAGATTAATTCCCCCTATGACAAAGTATGTGAACAATAACCAGAATTTGTAATCAATACCCAGAGGAGAGAGCATCCAAATTGTAACAGGGATTTGGGATTCATTCCCAGAGGGCATAATATATGATTTGGAACAGGTAGACTGGGATTAATTTTTGATTATGAAATATTTGAACTGCAATTTTCAGTTTTTAATGAAGAGAGGATGTGGACACCACCATTAATATAATTTCTAAGTCTCTCCGTCATATTTCAAGACACAGATGACAGATCACAAACAGCTGTTTGGGTCATACGCAAGTTAATGTGGAAGTGCCATCTAAAGGAAAGTGCACTAGGATGTGACTCTGGAGAGAGGCAGGCAAAGACCAAGTTGCACTTTCTCCATTTCTAATAAAACTTGCTTATTGCAAATTCTGCATTAGAAGTAACTATTCTGTGTGTGCTGACTTTACAGGGATAATTGTAAGTCAGAAAACACCAGTATGGGAATGTGTCTCTTCCCTTATACAGGGAAAAAACATGAAGGTGTTCAAAGGAGAAAAAATTCTCACTCTGAAGGAAAATTTCAAAATAGGAGTACGCAAGGCAAAATATATAGAACCTCACCATGTCCTGAGGGGAGAATACAACCCAAGTTTCTAAAGTTCCTTAGAATATAATAAAACAGCTAATTATTTGCCTAGAATAAAGATAACAAGTGAGCTGTGAATCATGCCCTTTTCTGTTAGTTTCTACAACATAATTTTCTTTATGTTTTCCTCACAGGCCAATGAGTAATTTTAATGATTATGAGCTGCATCTGTAGCCATGATAAGACGAGGCAAATTTCCTCTATCTGCATACTTTGCCATTTACGAGTTAATGCAACAAATTGATGTTTCAGGATGGAGGCTGATCATTGCAGGGGTCAGAAAACCTGGCCTCCATGTCCGGCGTTCAGTATTGCTCAGTCGGGTAGATGCAGTATCCAGAAGGGAAATGCCTTGCCCTGAAACAACTGATGGTAGTTACTTCAGAAGCAGGACTAAAGATAAGATGAACCAAAAGGCTGTTTCAGCTCAACAAATACTTTATTCTTAATCTATCTTTTTGACCTTGTAAAGTATTTCAAAAGATGTGCTGAATTTCTGAAACTGAAGGTTTGCCTCTTCCATTTTATGCCTGCTGTGTAAAATTTTTGGGTCTTTCACTGAAGAGACAAGTCAGCTGGCGTTCCCTGTGGGGCGACCCCTCTCCCCTTAAGCTCTCAGTCCCACATCTACCCAAGGATCATTTCCTAAGCCTCCAAAATTATATCTAAGTATGCTGTCTCTGCCAGACCCTATTAATCATAAACTTCTTCTCGTTTCATTTCAGTATTAAACTCATCTTGTTCAAATCTCTAATTTTCCACACTGACAGAGGAGTTCTCTATACATCATTCAGCTCTATTTCCTAGATACGTTCAGAATTACAAAACTCATTCAAGCCCGTCTGATCTCTTCTCACTAAACCTTCTGCCTTCCACTGACTGACAGAGAAGAATTAGCCTTCCTCCTGTCAAGTATACATCTTTTCCCCACAAAAGTATGCGAAAACACATCCAAATACAGCCAATGACTCAGCTTGCCCTTGTACTTGTGTCTTTGCTCTACAGAGCAGTCAATTTTATGGAGCAGCAAGTCCTATTGATATTATATCAGACAGACTACTAATATTTCTAAAGTAAAAACAGCTGTAGCATTCCCTACATGGCAGGGTAACACACACTGAAAGCAGCAACATGGATGAGGTGGTACCATCGGCACCCCTCATTCTAGTGGAGGCAGGAAGTCTCACAATGAAGTCATGCTACGGAGTGACACCACTGAGCCTAATACATCACGGGTCATTTTAAGTCATTAAAAAGTAAAAATTGCCAACCACAATTATCCTCAGTGATCCTATCTAATATTAAACTCAGATGCAGATCTCAGGGTTGGGAAGAAAGAGCACGTCAGATATTCTCAGTTCTTTCCCTGCTGCAGCAATGTCATCCATCTCATTTCTAACCCTGTGCTGCAGCTTCTCTCCAGTTTTACAAAGACACTGCAGCACTATGCCAGCAACACAAACAATGGTACTGCTGCAGAAAACATGAGACGGGACCAAAAGAGCACTCAAGCCCCTCCTTGTGTTTTTTTGGTGAGCCAGACATTCAGCAGAAATGACGATGCCTCCCCCAGAAGATACATGCCACAAGAAGTTTGGTGCCCCACAGCTGGGAACAGCCCCTTTTCTCACTTAAGGCCAGGTATCATTGCTCTAAGAGGCTCTGGCTCCCAAGCAGCAAGCATACCCACAACACGACTCAGGGACCCGCAGAGCCCTCCACGCCCACATCAGGGCTAGACCAGCTCTTCTGGCAAGTTAATCAAAACAGCTATGGCAGGGGACTCAGAGTCAAACTCCATCAGGCCATGGTGTGAGATTAGTCACCTCACCAATTTCTGCCTCAGTATCCCCAAGTGTGAATTAGTTTTCGGCACCTACAAGGTAATAGGTCAGTAGCTTTAGAAGCACTGCATATTAAACAGACAGACTGATATTTCATTTTAAAGAACTCTCTATTCTACCATGCTTTTGCTGATTTGAAAGAAAACAGACTCTGTTGCAGTATTTTTTGACTAAAAACCTGTAGAAGAAATTAAGTTACAGTCTTTTACAACCAGAATCTGGAAGGGTGTCCCATTGTAATATTTTCAAAGAGAAGTTGTGCATGCAGTATGTATGTGCATATGGTGTTTATGAATTGTTTTTTAACTTTAGATATTTTATTCATTTTTCCACATGGTACAAGTAGAACACACATCTTTGTTGGACAGACACCAATACAGTAACATAGCTTTAGATTTCAGGCACTCAAGACTCAGTGGGACAAAAGGCTACCCTATCTTCACGCCAGGACATCACGTCCTGAAATCAGGACGCGTGTCATCAGGCAGTCAATATCTCACTGAAGATGCTCAGCCCCAGACACGTTCAGTTATACAAAATGAAGGAAACTGTAACCACTTCCAGTTATTCCATACAGAGATAAGGACCATGAGAACTGTGCGTCTTGGCACACAACACCCTATTTTGATTTCACTGTATTGTGGAATCTGCTGTTATCCACAGTTTGTGGGCTTCATTTTGTTTTCTCACTTGCAGTATGCACACAGCCAGCATAGTAACTTCAGTCATACAAGGTTCAGAAGTCCATAAAGCAGAGGAAAGTGGGTAAGGAAAGGTATGAAAAGACCTGGCTAGAGCTTTTTAGGACAGAAGCTGAAAGAGCAGAGATGCTATTGATACCTGCACCCCTAGCTCCCCCAGTCAGCAATGTGGAGTTCAAAATTCACTTCTCCCATTTACACTGTGTGCATGTGTGTAAGCTGCTCTCACAGATTCATGGAGGATATTGAAAGCATATTCTCTAGGATAACTGCCTACCCAGACTCCAAAACGTAGTTTTTGCTCAAAGACAGATGAAATGCAAGCGTGAACAGCTTACCTTCAGACCAGAAATGTCTGCCCTGCTACTGGAGGCTGCCACGTCTAATAACTATATAAACCTTGTTTACTTAATTTCAAAACTGCTGTTTCATTTAAGCCATACTACGGTCTCAGGAATCACAGGATGGTGGCATTTAAGAAGGAGAGGCAATGATTTAATTGATTTTCCAGGAAAAGCTAGGTCCAAAAGCAAAATAAAGTTTCCTTTATAAAGAATGGAAATACTAATAACATAACTGAGTGCTTTTTATAATTTAACATGGTGAACCGTCATTCGGTTAAATGGAATGTAAGAAGGGACAAACTGGTTCAGAGAAAATAAATAAATATTAATTCTGTTCCCACTGGTAATTTAACACCTAACTCGCACCCCAAGGTCTTGGAAACACTGAGTACAAAAAATACTTCTTTCCCCCTGTCTGGAAAAAAAATGAGGATAAGGGAAACAAAGATTAATTTTTATGCGAACTTGAGATTTTTTCGGTTTTCAGATAGCCAAATTAAAATGCTTATGCTGAGTATCTATGGCACACGAAACTAATGATTCTTATCCATTGTCCTACTGAAAGTCTCTTCCTGTGCCTGGCTTAAATTTGAGGTTTCTTGACAAGCTCTAATGAATGGTTAACCTCGCTTTCCTGATAAAAAGCAAATGCTCCCTGACTTTTCTCTTTTCTTGAAACAAGCCCATACGGATGAAATATATGGACTTCTGTCAACGTGACTGCTGCTCTGCGCATTACTTAAATGTTAAAATAAAAAAGGAGGCATTTTTTTTTCACTCAGGCACATCTCCACCACAGGGAAGTTCAGCTCTGCTCTCCCAGGCATGGACCTGAGGCAGTGCTGAGCCCTTTCCCTGCACCTGTTCCCTCTCCTCCTCTCCCAGCAGCGGGGATAGTCCTGGAGCTGCAGGGAGCGATTTCAGCAAGGCCTGGTATAAATAGGAGATGTGCTGAGGACCTGTGGATTGCAGGTGGCACAGTGCATTGATCTTCACATGCACCAGGGCGGATATCTACAGCTTACAAGTGGGAAAGGTCAGATACGTCAGCTATGATGGCAACAAACAGCCTCACTGGCAAGCATAGGCGAATTCACCTTTCGCTGCTCATAGCCGGCGGACACCTCCCAAGCTGGAGCACCAGCTATCTCCAGGCATCATCCCACCATGGCCTGGGGCTCCCACTCCTTCACCTGCCTGTCGGGAAGGCATCACTGACGGTGTGGTGGTGGATAATGCCAGTATTTTTGGAGCCACTCTCTTCCAAAGCCACTGAAGAGATTTATTATTTAGAGGCAGAGGGATGAAAACATCAAGTACGTATGTGGGGGCCCGTGGGGGGAGGGTCGGTTACTGCCAGGCAGTAATTTCAGTCTGAAGTTCCTATGACTTAAATAGCCACTTGAGCTCTGCTCTTGCAGTTTATGATGTCAATAGAACCCCTAAATGAAATTACAGCCTTCTGATACGCAGCAGGGTAGCTTTTCTTCACCGTGTAATATACGCGGCTGGGAGAAATTGCACTATACGTGGAGTTTCACTAAAGCAGAGTTTATCATAAGAATGTTCCCGCTAAAATATGATTAGGCTTCTTGTTTGCCGGATAACACATCTAATGAATCAGGGTGTGCGTGACAGCCATGTTTTGTGAACGCAGACATATACCCTGAGGTGAACTGGGCACTCCACCGCCTCGAAGCACCAGCTATTTCATTTCCACCGTAATTTGCACCTGCTTTGTTTTGCCAGCAGCACAGACCCATGCTAGCTCTGGAACTCGCCTCCGTTCCAGGAACTCAAAGCATGCATAGAGGAAAAAACAAACAAGGCAGCAACGGGAGGATCTATGTGCTGTATTTACAGGCTTGTTTTTAAGCATGCCTGAGCCTGGTTAAATCGGATCCAGTTTTCCTTTCCAGTAGCCTTGTGAGGGCAGGAAAAAATATTTCCATTTTACAGATGGGTAAGTGAGACATAGATAGAGGCAAAGATCACACAGTGATGGGTCTGGGATATAGATTCAGGTCTCCTAAAGCCTATTCCATTTCCCTCCGTTCTCATTACGTTATTCATCCATCCCCCTTCCCAGTCCAGGACAGGAAGAAAACCCTTCATTTTATTGTTCATGCACCTTGCTATTTCTTTACCCTTTAGCTGACGACATGACTCAATTGCTCAAATGTTCCATGTCAAAACACAATTCTGTGGTTGATAATTAGCGATCTGTGGCTAGTGGCTGTTTTACCTCAGTAACTTGCAGATCCCTTTTACTTTCATAACTTTCCCTGTCATATGACTTAATTCAAAATCAAGTTTCACTTTCTTTTCTGATTTACAGTAAGGGAAATTAGTGCTGCTTCAGTGTTGTGACCCTGGAAAACAAGCTGTTGTTCAACTTCTGGAAAAGACAGGCTTAGAATATAAAATAAGAAAGAAAAATTTAGAATACCTTAAAATGGGCAATGTACTCAAAACAAGGCAGTTGCTTTTATGTGCTTTTACTGCAAAAACTGTCTCTGGATATAGCTTAAGTTCCTGTACTTCTAAGTGTCCCAGTACCTATGAATCTTTGTACCTTTATCACTACATCCTTTTCTGTGCTTTGTTCTTGTCTGATGCAGTTAACAGTCACAGAACAACAAGCATATCACATCAAACGAAATTGTTGTGCAGCAAACAGTGGTTTTGATTCTACTACATAAATATATATTCTCTTCCCCAAAAGTATAAACTGGTGGCTTGAACACAAGTGAAAGACTACCATTTTCTCTTTCTTTGTGTCAGGCAAGCGATGATACCTTTCCCTCTTTATCTATGGGTAAAAGAGTGACGTTTAATTTGGCAGCACGTGTAAAGCACTTTGAGATCACTAGTTGGAAGAGATGCTGTAACTAAAATGGCTACTGCTAGAAGAAAACAGTGCATCTATAAGAGAACAACCATATGTATTAATTTCCATTTTTTAAAGCAACCCTGGTAAACTATTACACAGTAGACAAAGACAGTACTACTAATGAGACAATTTATCATCTTACCATCCCAGAGTGTTTAAACAGACGGTTAAAATATTATATGAAATTGCAGATTTTCACCCTAATGATTTTACACCACAGACAAACCATTATAACCTTGGACTATAGTCAATAAGCAGTTCATACCATAGTAAGAAAGACTGCCTACTTTCTCCACTTTGCTGTACATAAATACCAGCAAAGACAAGTTCCCCTGCTACTGCAGAGACTTGCAGAATAAATACATTAATTAAATAATTTAAACATTGAGAGGTTTAGAGCAACACAGAGACTCTTATAAAAGAAATTAAACATTGTTTTGCCATCTTGGTAAAAGTTGCCAGAGTGACAGCCCTTGACTTCAGTATATCCAGAGAACAAGTGTTATACAGGCAGAAGTCTGAAGTTTCAGACATTTAGCACTGTGCTTTGAGAACTTTCCATTTCAGAAGTACTTATGTCTTTCAGACTTACACTGCCTGGAGGGAGAAAGTAAATCAGAGATAAGCTTCAAAGATCAGACCCAAAAGTGTGTGTGGGCGTTCAGTATAGCCCATTTAGAGAAAAGAAAAAAAAAATCCATTATGTTTCTATCTGTGATGTGAACTGCCTGAAAGTTTCGGATGTTCTGATCTGTCAGCTGCTCTGAGTACACTGCAGAAAGGTGATGCAACAGCCAAGTCAGGATCTTAACATCAATTTAGTAAAAAGCTGGGGCCATTCGGATTGGGGCTTTGATGTACATAAAGGTTATTTCTATGTGTATGTAAGACTCTTTACTGAGGGGATCAGCCAACTTAATTGTGGGTTTTGTTAAGAGCTGGTGATTTAGTTTAGGTTCAGAGAGAGATTCCACAGCACCAGGGAACGAAGGGAAAGAGCTAACCCTCACTGCTCAGTGCTGAAAAAGATCTGCGGTCAACTTACGGTTTTGTATATGAAAAAAGAGGAGTACACAGTCCTTTATGGTTCTAACACAAAACCAGATGAAACTTGGAGGTTTTGTCTATCTTCTGCTCGAAGTTTTCAGGCTTGGTCAAAATTCAGGCTGAAATTGAAGCAGGGGGAGGGACTGAGAACCCCACATGGATCGTGACCAACAAAAATATTTGCAAAAATTGCCAAGCAGTAAAACCACCAAATCTTGCATTACTTTACTTACTGGTTATAAGAAATAGCAAGCAGATTAATTTGGGTTGGATGTGATTTGATACTAAACTCAGTTCTGAAGTCAATGTCAAAGCCTCCGATAGCTCCAGTGAAAGACCACTCAGTGCCAGCCCTTATGTACTGTCCTTGTGACTTACACTGGGCATGAAACCAGGGAAAAGGTGACTGGACTTCCCTGTATGTCACAGGTAACCAGCAGCATTTGGAGATGGGCTGTATCCCTGGGGGTCAGAGAGATGCTTTGCTGATACACCTGCTGAATGAATCCAACTCAAAAGCAAGACAAGGGTGAGAAGAATGCTTCCTAATTGATATCCTATGTGAGACAGATAGGTGCCATTAAATATCTTGTTCTTTTGCCATGGACTTGTTTCAAAGAACAGGATAATATCTCAAAATACAAATATTTTGATTGCTACTCTGTGTTTCTTATATGACTATGTTGTTAAGAGTAGAAAACGTTAGTCAAGAAATGATTCATTTCTTCAAGTCAGGTAATATGGGAGATGATGAAGGATGAATGAAACAGCCCATGCACTGCCCTGACCTTCTTTAGCACTACAGTAGTAAAAGATTAACAGAAGCAATATATTCAGCAGGGCAGTAGAGGACAAAAGGGGACCCTGAGCAATCTGGACCTGCAACTGGAGATGCACAACTTTCTCCTTTCTCTTTCACTGGATTTCCCATGTGGCCATGAGCAAATTGCTGCAGCTTTCTATGCCTTGGCCTCCCTCCTCAACAGCTGGAAATAGCTCTGTGTAAGGACCTTGATGTTGACTGAGATGCCCCAAGTATCTCAGATTTTAGCATCCAAGATTTTGTATATGAAGTTCTCCAAAGTACATCAGGGCCAGGTTGGATGGGGCTCTGAGCAACCTGATCTGGCTAAAGATGTCGCTGCTCACTGCAGGGGGGGTTGGACTAGCTGACCTTTAAAGGTCTATTCCAACTCAAACTATTCTATGATTCTGACATCTTTTTTCCTGATTGCCAGTTCCCCACACAAACACAAAGAGACAGAAGGGAAGTGAGAGAGTTAAAAAAATTAAACAAAAAAATATAAAAAAATCCAACCCTTCCCTCCCCCTCAAATGGACCAGCAGCCTATAAACTAACTAGTTCTTCCTATTCCCAGAGGTGGCTTCCACAGAAGCATTTTCTTTTACTATGCATCTACTGTAGAGTTCCTTTTCTGCTTGGCTGGGCAATCAGGTATTCAGAGCATAATGTAAATGCTCAGAACACAGAGGCATGAAAACTTGCCAGACAGAAACTCCAAGCAAAGGATTAACATTTTTCCCCCCTCTCCCATGCCCGCCTCCTCCCCCGCCCCAGCGTACTTGCTCCCCCCGATGCCGGTGGCCCGGGCACGGCTGCCCCCCGACCCCCGTCGGTGGTGGCGGGACGGGAGGCCAGGCACAGCCCCCCTGCCTGCGCGACACAGAGCTCCCTGCCCTCAGCTCGGCAGCCTCTGCTCCAAGCTCCATATTCCTCTGTGCTTACTGCTGATTTTGTTTTTATTAAAAAAAAAAAAAAAAAAAAAAAGGCAAAACACAACAAAAAAACCTTTATTTCCTGCTTCGCCGCGGCGGCCCCAAGAATAGAAGCCTTGACACATCAAATTCTGGGAGCTCACCACTCACCAGGGCTGTGGTTCCTGGTCCAAGCGGTGACGAAGGAGAATCACCTCACAGTCTCTGGAGAGTGGCAGGGCTTGGCTGCGAAGCACGCCCTGCGCCGATGGGCTTTTTGAGTTCGCTCTGTTCCAGAGCGAGTGCCGAGGCAGAGAAATTAGGGAGGGGAGAGGTGGGAAGGAAAATCACTGGAGCCTCTTACGATCAAACTTCCACTAAGCAAGAGGAAACGTCTTATAAATAAACAACAGCAAGAGAAACAAAAAAATCTATCCCGTCCTGCCAGAGGAATGTACATTATTGTCTCTCGACGGAAAACTTTACACCACACCAGAAAGCAAGAAAGAAGCCATGTCTCCTAAAGCTACCCTCCCTTATGGGAGGGCGGGGGGGGGGGGGGGGGGGGATGTAGGAGGAGGAAGGCAACATGAACTTAAAAAAAAAATATTGGGAAGTTCATGCAATTTCCCAGTAGACAAACAAAACTGTCCAAATTCAACAGATGTCACTATTCCAAGGTTTCATGTGGTGCTAAATTTCTTTAGATCTGATCATAGCTCTGCCATTAGGACATATTCAGGGAGGAAGTTCAAAGCAAGGGGAAGGAGGAGAAGGTCACGGTACATACGTGTGTGTGTATAGATCTGCATGTATATATGTGTATATTTATTTATGCATAATATGAAGCTTTAATGCAGTTTATGATACATATTTATATGAATAGTTTTACAAAGGTATTTAAAAACCTGAGGTACACAAACTTCTCTTCTCTCGTACCTCCCCATAATTTTTGAGATTTATGGGCCGGAGTTCCAATGCCTTCATTCTCATCTCACAAGACTGCAACTGTCGTGTACTTAAAGCTAACATGTTATCACACTGCATCTCACAAGTGACATGAGTTTGGTGATTTCAGTACAGTCCCTAGCTTTACAAAAAAAAAAACCATTGCATGATTTGGCACAACACACAGCAAATAGCAGTCTCTTTATGAGGAACTACAGATGGCAATTGAAAGAGTAATTCAAATAATTTATCAAGCACATTTGGAGACCTGGAATGGGGGATGGCCCGAGTATACGAGAAACCAGTATGCTACAAGTCATTATTAGGGAGCTTATTAAACCTGCCTCACATATACAGCAACAGACGATCACAGATTGCTGATGAGAACCGGGGTGCTTGGCAATGCTGTGTTTTGAGCCACGACTAGGAAAGCAGAGTGCAGCAGGTGAGGACCTACTTCAGAGAGGAAGCGGGGAAAAGACTAAAAGGTTATGAGGTAACTGAAAATGTCCTGTCAGTCTCCATCTGCCCATTGTTTCTAGGGGACTCTTCCATTTGAGACAGAGCTGCAATGCCGAATGTGTACCAAGCCCACCCCAAAACTCAGCTTCCCAAATCTCAAAAAAATTGCCTAATGTGTCGAATTCCTGAGGACTACCATATTTGCAAGACACAAATGAAAACATGTTTTTTAAACCAATTAGTTTTACATCTGTGTGTTCTTGCTGGCGAAGCAATGCTGTCATAGACTCTAGTTAGCAACAATCAGTCTATGATGCAGGTGGATAAGGCAGAGACAAGCTTAAGATTGAAGTATGGTTGAAAATAAAAGCCGAAAGCCTTTAATGCAAAATTTATAGTAAATCACAGTTCCTTCAGGCTCAGATCTTTTGGGAAAGCTATTGTTAAGGCATTTTTAGATCTGCAATACCAAGGTGATCTTAATAAAATAAAAGAAGGAAGCATTTTCAAGGGAGTTCTTAAGACAGAGGAGTAGAAGTCACATCACCGACACAGCACTGGGAGAGTTGTGGAAAGGAGGGGAGTCTAATTAGTTTTACCAGACCTATCAGCAAATTGTAAACCTGACCATCTAGCTCACACATGCTGATACCAAAGGTCCTAAGCCTAAAAGGACTTTGGGCAAGAGAGAGAAGCTGTCGGCTGATCTGACCTCACTAAGAAGTGCTTTGCTCATTTACGGATCAGCTCATCATTCACCTCTCACTACCTGTATGTTTACTAGCATTGCCAGAAATATTTAAGAAAGCTGAAATAAATCTGAGTTCTTTCAAGTGAAACCTTACTACTGAGACATGTCCAGAGAGCCAGGTGCTCAGAGAGTAGAGTTGTGCACAAAGGATAATAGAACAGAATTTGAAATAATAATTCCTGTCCACGCCGAGGAAAACCTTCAACATTTCTAAGCAGGCAACACAATTAGTGGGCTGATCAACTGACCTTAGGTTCCCAATACCTTAGCTGCCTTTAGGGGATTTACATAGATGGAAGTGAGGGCAGTATACAGCCCTCTGTGTTTAGTAAGTCATTTGCTAAACAGTCCAGAGATCAATAGCAGACATTAAATTAAGCATACTGGCATTCTTATTATTTAGTATCATTAAGCATTAGGGATGTCTGAACTATAAAACAGGGAGCAGAGAATCAAATAAAATCTTCTATCTAAAAAAACCCCAAACCTATAAAGTTTCTGAAAATTAGACTAAACAATAAAACACATGGAGCGAACAGATCACACAACTGTGAGCAAAATCTCAGCAAATTCCAACTGTCTGCCTGTCAGCGCAGACTATTTCCACTATAGATTTCAGGAACTGTGCCATTCTTGTTTCACTACCGTTAACAGTGGTTGCAGTCTCAGAATTGCAAAATAGTAAGAGCCAGGAGGACAATCATTTTCCTCCGATTTTTTATTTTGACATTTCCCATTTGTGCCCTTTTTCAAAGTTTTAATTTGGTAAAGGCACTTTTCAGCCTGTCTTTTAACAGGTCACTAATAACTTGGGATGCAAGATCTCATATTTCATTTTTTGGTGCTGCCACCACTAAATATTTCATTTACCTTGAGTACAGCACATCACTCTGGAAGGTTTGTTGTTTTTTTTTTTTTTTTTTTCCCTTTCCACAATACTGTTTACAGACTAGTTTTTGTGATGCATTATTTGCATCAGGCTAGTTTGATCCCACCTGTTAAAAGTCAAAGAAATAGACTGCCTACAGAAATATCTTCATTGTTGATGTAGCTTTGTCAGGCAATTGTACTGACATTTCTTCTTCTTGGGACCTATATTCAAATAACTGGGAGTCTCAGAGGTGGTACTTGATTAAAACACATGCTTTGTCTATATAATATTTTGTAATATTCACAAGAGTATTACAAACACAAACATAAATGTATACATCTGCACACACACACACACACATATAAACAAAATCATCAGAGTTTTATTTCTACCTCCTGACTTGGCTGTTAGCCCTTGAACTAGAAGACTGAATGCTTTTGGCTGCAATTCTACATATGCACACATACAAAATACAGAGCTAAACAGAATCCTTTCAAAAACAACAGTACAACCTAAGGGTTTCTCTGCCTACCTTGTATCACTCTATAGAGGACAAGCCTCAAAAAGGCTGATGCTCTCCACTGTCTCAGCAAAGAAAGCGGGAAGAAAGTCAGCAGAGGCAGGAGAGCACTTGGAGACCCTGACTTTTCTCTCCTCCTCTCCATGCATCCCTCCACGCAGCTAAGGCTCGGTGCTTAGAGAATGGCTACGCTGCGAGCAGACCTTGGGAGCAGCTGCAGATAAGCATGTGGAGGTTAATTCTGCTTTTTGCTCCATTAGCCTCTGCTCCACCTTCGTGACACCTGTGAGAAGGAAAGATAGCAAGATGGTGCAGGCAGGAGAGCCAGGTATGTGAAGCAGGCCAGGCAGCACTACAAGGGGAGTCATACCATGACAGGGCTGCCTCTGGATTCTGGGCTTGGAATGATTTGGAGACTAGTTTCCTTCACTCCTGCCAGTCCTGCCCTCATCACTGAACACTTGCAGGATCTCTGCAAGGGAAGCAGCTTTCCTCTCTGTTGTATGCTCCTCTATATAGGAGGAGATACACAGCCTTTGGCAGTGGGTGCAAACAGATGTGGTAAACGGAGAGAGATGAGATAAACCTAGTGGAAAAGTCTTCTCCAGATGTAGTGTCTCTGTCTATAAATAGAGATTCTCCTAGTCTCCTCCAGATGCAAATACAGAGTTCAGATTTTTGTTGTTTTCTTGTTTAGTACAAGGCAATTAAAATGTAAAAACCTCTCAAAATCTTCCTTTATTAAAAAAAATAGGCCACGGACACAGAAGCAGTCAGTCATGGTTTGGAGTGGGCAAGCAAACAATTTTCATTTGATTGTGCCCTTGTTTTTGTAACTAGCTTTTCTGCTGTGACCCGCTATACTTACCCCGTCTGCTGCACTAACCAGCAACATGCCTTTTTAATCTGCCTTCCTGGGGTCTGCATTTGATTACAGCATTCATGTTCTATTTAGATTCTTTTGAATCATGCCCTGTGGTGCTAGCACGAAAGGTGTTATTTATAAAATGAAATTCTGTTGTATTGCAACTTGGATTCAAAAAGGACAAGTAATATTAAATACTTACTTTATTTAATAATATCTTGGATTTATTAACTCAATTTCATTACAAGATTAGAGATGGTAACCTGGAGGGGGTTATTAACTAATAAACAGGCTTCAGGCAAACTTTGCCCCATATAAAATAAAATAAAAATACATATATATGCATTTAAATTACTTCCATTTTGAGGGGCCAGATACATACCTCTAGCTCAAGAGAATGGCTTTCCTGATAAATAGCACTGCAGACAGCTCTTGGTTGGAACCCGCTAAGCTCACAGTGCCTTTAGGACAACTGGGCATCCATACACAAGAGCTATCCCAAGTGACCGAGCCTATTTAGTTGGTTGCATCCCACGTGGGATGCAGTCTACCACTCAGCTTTGACAGAACTGATGCAGGCTGCAGTTACTTCAAACCACTGTGGGCAGCACACCAGAAACCACGAAACTCTGCCCATCCATCTGACCCTCCTTGACTATCCCAGCACTGCAAGGCTCACATTTGTGAGCTATTCCACAGCTCTTACTCTCCCAGCATCAGTCCTGCACATTGTAGGACGTTACACAGGAGACGCACCTCAAGCATTTGCAGAAAATATTGGGCAACATGCTACTTCTCCCTAAAACAAGCTCATAAACTATCGAAGAGCTTCTCTTTCCAGGACAGGACACAGAAAGTTCCTGACTTTGTACGTAGTATGATATGACTCTGAATTCTGATACTTAGCTCTTCACAGTAACTTAGACTACATTTAAAACCAGTCCATATTCTATTCTGTTGGATACTACACAACTAGCAGTTGAATTTAACTGCAATCCCTTCACCTAGCAAGCTGAAGTATGTTTGCTAGCATTCCAGGCTAGTGATTAGGCCCAAGTTAGAAAACTCACAGAAGGTTCAAAGCTCCCCAAGTACAAAAATACTGAGATGCAATTTTGTGTCCATTTCCTAAATAAAACTAATAAATGCTAATACACTTAAACCTCTCTTCTCTGAAACACTCTACGACAAGACATAGCTTATGTGACTTTGAACCTGTCAGGTCCACAATAAAGCCTGAGTCTGACATGGGAAAATAGCACAGTATCAATGTCACAGATACTACAGGCTGGGAATTCCCACTTGGAGGTGCATGGCTGCTAAAAGCTTTCACCCCACATCTGTTGCACAGTTAGCTGTGAGTCACCTGCAGTCAGCTTCATTAGACCCAAAATGTCACTCAAATAAGACAAGCTATTGCTAGAACAAGAGAAATCAGATTTTTAAGCGTTTGATAGATTAAAAGGAAAGTGTCACGATATGTTAAACGGATATTCAAATACTTTAGGTCTCAGTTTTCAGGTACTTACAGATTGTATGCCTTTGCTTAAAGCTGGATGGTAGGCAGAGACCAAAAATAAAGGGCAAATGCTTTTTTTTTCACTCGTGGTATTGTTCCTTGCAATGACTCAGTGAAATATAAAATCCAGTGCATGAAGATCATGAAAAGACAGAAATGCTTAATGAATTAAATCTGTCCAGAAACAGATTTGAATTCAGAATGATCTCTAAAATTCAGGAGAGAACACCTACAGCATGATGGTGCATGGATATTCTCAGGAGAAACTGAGGTTAACTAACAGACCTGTATGGAGAAGAGGTTAATTTGGGTCAAAAATGAAGGGAGATTGAGAAACAGATTTATGGTGAAACTTTCAAAGGCAGAAGCAATAATTGCACCCACAAAAGTCATGTGCATCATTGCTACAAACAAAAACACATGCTTGGACTCTCTACAGGCAATCTGGCATCTGTCTCCCATTCCCTCCCTCCTCCTGACCCTGAGACCTCTCTCTGGAATTTTGTTCCATGAATATTCCATAACGCTCCACTCGGCTCCTATTTTCATGAAAAGTCAGTGAAAATGCATTAGCTAATAAGAGGAAGTTCACAGCATTACTGTCAATCAGTGGTTGGTTTCCATGAGAATGGAGACAGATCTCAACTGAGAAAAAAAGTGAGGTTCAGAACAAGTGATATTCAGTCTACGTAAGTCATGTATACACACCGCTTTGAAACTACTGGACTAACTTGTTTGGCATTTGATTTATTACTGGGCTCCCAAGAGTATCTAAAAAATAAGCCAAGTTTAAACAACATTCATTTGGGTCATTTTGAAGTGAGGTAGATAAAAAACCACATTATTGGGTATGTTAGGAATACTGCAATTTATTCTCATTCTCTTTACTCACTCATTTCTATATGCTTAAAACCACCATAAAAACCAGAAAAAAGCTTCAGCCTTTTATTTATTTATTTATTTTAAATTTCATTCCCCCAGGTCTCAAAGTATAACAATTTCTATCCTAAAATAATTAGTGAGAGAAAATTGTAACTGATACTGTGCTTTACAAAGGGAAACTATCTCTGTATTATTGCTAAGAGCATGCTACTATTCCTGAGTTAATGCAGTTTGTTTACAATGAATGGCTAGGACAGTACACTCCGTGATGTAAGGGTACAGGGTATGCATGGATTTGAGCTTTACAAAGGCACCTTAACCTTCTACTATTTTCACCCATTCATCAAATTTTCTTGCATACTCTCCTCTAGAAACAAACAAACAGTGCAAGAAAATAAAAAAGCCGATTATTTCCTTTTTCACGGGCTATCAAAACCAGAAATGCTGTAAAATGTAGATCCATTTCTAAATTTCAAATGTTTTTAAAATTTAATACAGTTGGGTCAACAGCTTTATAAGGAAGTGCTATGACAAGAATGTAGTTTCATAACTTTAATAGAAAGAAGGATTCAGTTTTAAAATATATCCCAATTTTAAGATTATTCAGATAAAAGCTCTTGGTTTTACTTCTGATTAAATTCATGGAGAATAAGCTCACAGGTGGTGGGATAGAAGCGCCAGCAAACCCAAAAGTGGTTGACAGACTCAGTTAAAAAGCCTAATTCTATACAATGGCCTTAGTGGGACTGATCTCAAGGACAACAAACTAGTTCATCAGGGACAGATGGTCTGAACAGTGGACGGAAAAACAGGAAGAGACCTTGGGGTGAGAAAGTCACTCAGTGAAGCCTGCACAAGCTAGAAATCTCTTGGCCTCTCAAAGACCCACCAAGACATAAGAAGGATAAACGAAATGCCATTTGTATGCGTTCTTCTACGTCTCTGCTTTCTTTCTGCTCTCGTCAACCAAGAATCCCTCTGGATGTATCTATCTAATGAAAAGTTTATCTTCTTTTCCTCAATGAAAGTTTAAAAAGTTTCTGGGACAGACCTGTTTCTAAGGCAAACAAGAATCAAACTATAGCCAAATAGTGGGAGAATTTTCTCCCTGTTGGGATGCTCTCTTTTTGACCATGTGAGGTCAGCCTTTGAAGCCCACTCACGTAGCTCTAGAATATCCTGTAAGAGCTCTTTAATTAACCAGTCACTAATATAAAATTGATACTTGGTTTCCATGCTGAGATTCAGGTGTGCACTGTAGGAAGCTGAAGGGCCTGGTTCCCACACAGCTCTAAGTAGTGTCGTATACAGTGATACCACAGTGATTCGCAGTATCCAATGAAATCACAATTGAAAATTTTTATTCCAGCGTGTTTTCGTCCAGCACTCCATGAGACCGAGGCCCATTACAGCTGCATTAGATGGCAGAACACACCAGTCTGACCCTGGGCAAAGGCTTTATCCTCTCTGTATCTCAGTTTCTCCAGGTGTCAGGCTGGAAGAGTCATTCTTTTTCACTTCACAGGGATGCCTCGGGAATTACCTACTTAACATCCAGATAAAAAAAAGGCTCCGAATGGCAAAGTACTGTGGGGCTGAGTGAGTAGGCTTGCTGCAGTAACATGGCTGTTGACAGTAGGCAGCAGGTAGCACAGATCACATGTAAGATCACTCACGTCAATTTTAAGTTACATCCATTTTTGTGCCTGTTCCATAGGCCCCTAGAGATTAAATACAGCTGAGTGCTATTATACAGTTAACTCCAGCAAATGAAAAATATACTCTTTTAGCAGTTTTATTCCTTTATCAATTACTACTTTAAGAGACTTGTACTGTATTATTTTATATTGGCCAGTTGTAAAAATAATTTATCCCCTGAAGAGTTTTATTCCTTTAACATTTCAATTTTTTGTTCAATGTTTACCATGTGACCATTTTTGACAGACACTGAAAGGAATACTTTATTAAAGGAGCTAATATAGCTCCTTTTCTTAGGTTAATTTTGACCGTGTTTTAAATAAAAGACCTGGATAGGATTTCTAGTAATGCAGAAAGTCTAGTAAGATTTTTCTGCTTGCATGTTTGCTTGGATGAGTGCATTTTCACCACAGAAAAAAAAAAGAGATCCCATCCAGATTTCTAGCAAAGCACCAGACCTACCTATTGAGGATCAAAACCACCTACCTTCCTTCCTCTAGGTACATCTTCTTTTCTTAAGCTTGCTCCTACCATGGGCTATATAGAATAAAAATAAGTTCCTTACAGACTAGAAACCCAGTAGAAGAGGCATTGGGATGAAAACCTAAGTGATCATAGAGCTACTACACAGCTGGCCCAAAAGCATGCTCAAACACTATTCAAAGACTCTGTTGTCAGGTAGCTCTGTGACTTAGTTCTCTCTGTAAGTAGCTCAAACCACAATGAAAATATTTGTTGTGATGAGGAAGATGTCCAGCTGGATTGAAAGGGCAAACTTATGTTGCATTTGAGAACACAGTATCATGAATGCAGGAACCTAGATCATGTTCAGCAGAGGCCTGTGATATCACAGAACAGGGTGACATCATTATGCATCCCTCAATCGTGGTCATACACAGTCCAGAATCAATTAAGGATGAAGCCATCTGGGATGAAGTTCATCTAAGGATGAACAGGAGAATGAACAGGGTGTGCAACACAGCAGAGCTGGCGTTTGAGCACTGCTGAGAGAGAACTAAGCTTTTGTGGAGGCAGTGTTGCAGAGACTCATAAAACCTTTGCTGCTCAACAGAAGATGTTGATTTCATTGCCAATTCATAATTCAGATCAGACGATGAAAGATTTCCTGAGGTTCACAAACCCTGTTAACGATGGGGGGCCCAGCTCAGACTGTTAAAATGAAAACATGCCATATTCATGTTTTGTACAACTTCAGCACAAAACCTGGAGGCCCTAAATACTCACTTGAGTTTTTCTTTAGGCTACTAAACTCGAGAAAACTTTAGGAGAAGACACTGGCAAAGCTCCTAGCCAGCACCTTTCATCAGCAGTTCCCAAAGCAGTTTACAAAGGGACTTCCTGTTTTATGAGGGCAAAACTAGTACAGTGAGGAGGAATGCCTTGTTCAATATCATTTAGCATACTCACAGCAGAGCAAGGACAGAACTCAGGTTACTTGTGGTCTAGGCCACCATACTTCCCACCAGACACAACGCCCGAAGAAAACGGATACTGCAAATTAGCAGCAAAGTTTTGTACAACTAATCAGCAGTTGTAGACACACCAGTTTCCCCAAACACCTCCTCCTGCTCAGTCACACAAGTTTATTCACTGAGTCTGGATGAAAAGAAGTCCTTTACTAACTGGAATGACTTGTGTCAATCTGTAGGCCTTTACAACACTAACTAATTTTAGACTTTTTGTGGTTAAATACATTTGTAAACTATTAAAACAGTCTCCTGGTACATGGAAAACATATGGTTTCAACAATGTTATTCCTTCATGAAGGCCTGTTTCTTCAAAGTTTCCTTTAGTTGTACACTAACCTTGTTTGTTGTTCAGAATGCTTATTTTATAACTATTTCTTCTTTCCACAGCTATTTACCTAAATTATATGTAAGTGCATGTGTATATATATATATATTAAAAACACATACATTTATTAACTGAAGATGTAACTATATGGTGCTAGTCAGAACAGAGTATAAAAACTGCATATCCCCAGGAACGCATACCCTCTCACAGCTGGTGCACTGCAAGTTTGCAGACAGCAAATGCTGCTTATTGCGTGGTTTTAATTTCTTACACAGTTGGTTAATACATTAAAAAACAGGGAACAAGACAGCCTGCCCAGTCTGAGACCTACACATATATTCAGAAAGAATCCCTACATTTTATTGAGTCCACAGTCTACTAAGGAAGAATATCCATTGTTCCCCCACCACTCCCAAAATATCAAGCTATAGCCAGTCTCGGTTTTAACTGTTTTTCCTGGGACTATTTTCCATGTCAGACTGTAACCACCATTTCGGCTAGCTCTGCAGCTATCCTGAATTTGCCTTCCCTCTCCAGACTGATCCCACAAACCTGCATTGCTCCAATCTCAAGTCAGTTCATCAACTTGAAGGAAACTGTGTTTATCTCGGGTATCTTGCTTGGCAACACAAACTGCTGTTGGGTAAGAAGTTAATCTTAACCTTGTTTTGCACTTGATGGTTGAAAGGGAGAAGTAGAGCAGACAAGACCAGGTTAGTGTTAAGTGGGAAACAGTCATCCTTGACCAACATTTGAAGTAGGGTGCAAAACCAGGAACCCCATGAATTCCATCAACCTTTGGAGAAAAATTAAGCAGAAGGCAATTTTTCAGCAGCCAAAGGGGCTACAATGAACATCACTCACTCAGTTCCGAAGAACAACGGGTCTGGCCTAATACCAGGCCTGAATGTGCAAGAAGTGGACAAGGAGAATATTGCTTATACCAGAGCAGAAAGATTGCTTTAAAGAAATTGACAACCACATCTCTAGGAACCACGCTAGACTTATATTCACTAAATTAGGGAAAACAGTTGAGAGGAGTAAACAGGACAGACCAGAAACAGAACTGGAAAAGGCATGGTGACAAAAATGTGGGGTATAAGTTGGGCACTATATTGTATTGCTGGATGAGGAAAAGCAAAAGCCAAACAAGACCGTAAGTTCATGTCAGGTATTAGCTGCATTGCTTAATAGAATGGAATGTTTTTCTTTTCAGGCATGCTACCAAGGCTGGAACTGACTGATGTGTATGCATCTTGTTTGCACAAAGAAATCTAAACTATTGCTTATGCAAAAGTCTGGATGCAACTACAGAGGTCAGAAGGAAACACTCGTCCATGGAATCAAAATTAATGAATTAATAGATTTATGGCTCAAACAGTCTACCCAAGTAGCACAGTTTTACTTCCTAAGTAGTGTAAGCCATAGAATTTCACTTGGGTATATCTGCATACAATCCATAAGGTGAGAGACTTCTTTGAACGGGGAGAATAGAAAGAAAGAAGCAGGTAAGACAGAGATCAAGGAAACGAGAGCTTGACCTGGCGTAGGAGAATAACTGTCAATTAAGGAGATGTAATGAAGGGAGAGAAACACTTGAAGGAATAGGTGTCTATACACTCTGTGGCTGTACTTGCAAAAGACTTGATAAACCTCTAATGCAAATACAGAAAAGACAGCACTAGGACAGTAAGGGAATAACGAAAGACATAAATTCCCTTTATATATAAAAATGACTAAGGACGTGGTAACTATAATATATACTTGTGAGGTGAGCACATCTGAACCATTGTGCTTGAATTTTGATCTCTTGCTTGATGTTAAATTAAGTTTCAGAAAGAAAGAAAGGAAAAATGAACTTAGCCTCCAGACAGGATGCTGAAATAAGTGCTGTTCGCTTTATTTGTCCATGCAGTTTTTTGCCACTCCTGCTGGAACACTGTGAAGGACAATTACTTCAAGTGTAATGAAACAAGTGCCCTAATACGAACACTTCCAAACACGAGATACATCACGCCTTGACAAACTGTAACGCCAGAACCCTCCACCATCACTGCTCTATCCGGAAACTGCCCTCAAATATTTGAGACATTCTTGGAATTAACAAGTAAGTGCTGATTTGGCCTGGCTGGTTGCTGCCTGGTATCCCTGGCTGGCACTGCTGTACAATGGATGGCATTGTTATGCTGCAGTAATTCTTTTGCTTTTCTTCTTACATTTCCCAGCACCAGCAAGAGGAAGACTGATTCATTTCAACTAATGTGACTTTTGAATCAAAGATATGACTCATTTTAAGGAAGCTTTTGTTGGATGCTTAGTCTATCAAACCATGCATACTTTAGATTATTTGGCTTCTATACATGATACAATCAGGCAGACACAACCATTTTGGTTGAAGTCAGGTTCACATTATTTTTGTATTTAAAAGCTGGACATGAACAAACAGTTATAGTGTAGACTCATCTAAAGTCTACAACCAAGCACTTCTGTGCTATCTGGAAAAGAACTGCATAGTACAGTATGTTTTACTTCTTAGAAAATGACAAAAAGCAAGTAAAAAGGGCAAAAAAATCTTTGTCAGTTCGCAAGTCAGTGAAGCCGCAGTGCTCAGAATTTGCTTTATGCAATATACATAAATGTCAGGTCACAATGCAAAAACTGGAAAATTAAAACAGGGTATTTTCTCTTGTGCCTTCGTCCTGCAAAGGAGCCCATAACACATCACTTAACTTGGGGATGCTCGCTGGACTAAGCTTCTCTTTAATGAATAAAACCAAAGGTAATCCTACAGATATTGTCTTGTTAAAGCGCACAGATACAGAGTTAAGTTTCAGGTAAAGTTTGTCAGGATGCCTACAGAAAACACCAGTCTAGGATCACAGTGTTTGCTTTTCTATCCATGCATTTTCACAACTAGCTTTCATTTGCAAAAATCCTTCCAAGTGTTACTTCACAATGGCTCTTTAGGATGGGAAAACAGTGGCAAAGGGGTGATGTGATCTACTCAAGGCCACAAAAGGAAAACATTGTCAGAGGCAGTACTATTAGAAACCAGGATTAGCAGAATTCTTTCATATACCTGAAACATGCTTTCATTATCATAGAAATAACTGCTCAGATTACCCACACTTCTTTAAGATAAAAAGTCCTGATCCTACTGTTCAGAAGTGTCTGGAAAGAACAAATTTGCAAGGTGGATACGTAACATGCATGGTCCTTTTACAGAGAAAAAAGAAGGACTGCTATGGATTCAAATTACCTCCAAGCCTTAACTACCAGGCCATTCGAAGTGAAGCTGCTAAATGCAGTGCTTCCCTTGGGTCCATGTAGGTATACTTGTATACTTCCACATATGTATACATAAGCTGTACATACAATATATCTACATATATTTGAGCACGCATGCGCGATATAAAGTGACTAACGTACAATTATTTGGCGTGGTAGCAGCACCCCATACTTGGGACTTGTTCCATGAGTGGGATCAACTCTTCCTCTACTGGACTTTCAAAGAACAACTGGAAAGCATGAAAGTAGTACCCCTGCCACCTGTGCAGGAAGACTAGCAATTACATGCCCTCCTCTCATGTTAATGTCTTAACAGTCCCATATAGTGTTCTAGTCCAATATAGTGATCAAAGAAAGCCATACAGGGTTTCTTTGAGAGAACTATCCTTTTCCATCTGCTGGCTAGACAGTTCAATTTGTCCCTATGATGTACACTGAAGAACACAAGCAGGAAGGGTGTGTGTGTAGGTAAGAGGAACTGAACCATGAACTAAAGGCTCTCGAGCCATATGTGCCTGGGACCTGCTAACAATATCCCTAAGTGGTAACAAAACGCAAGCACAACTGCAAATATATTACGTCATATCAAAAAACTGCTTTGTTGACTACAAATCCCTAACTGAACTGATTCTTTGAGTCAATGCTATTCTCATTTCCATAGATAGTCCCAATGTTAATCAGAAAACGGTTGTATAACCAACCAGCAGAGCACAGCACAATTCATATGATCAAACCTAGATCTAAAAAGCAGAACAGCATTATGGTGCACCTGAACAAATAAATACTTTGAAGAGGCAGCGCTCTTATTAGGTTGGGTAGAATGCCATGCTGTCATACTTGCACCACTTCTCATTTCTCAAGGTGGTTTGTTCACCACTAACTTGGGTTCTCTGCACTGTGCTGAACTGTGCAGGTAGTGCCCAGTTTTCTAATCTCTCCTGGACTAAATCCCCCAGTAACAGGACCAGACTGGTCTTGCAATACTTAATGGCAACATGCATATGTATCACTGCAGCCTGGTGTCTTTTGCTTAAACGTTTTCTGAGATACCAAGGCTTTTGCAAATAAAGGGTGACCAAAAAAAAAAAAAAATTAAAACACTGGAAATATAGAGGATTTCCCTGCATTCAAAACTATGCTACCTGTGAGCCGATCACTGTCTGCATTGAACGTCCATTTCAGTCAGTCAATGTCAGCTCATGGAAAACCCACCAGGAAAGCTCAAATTAGAAATGAAATCCTGCTATCATTTTTCTGAACACATCCAAGTATGGCAATGTTGAATAGAATTCAATTCACTTATTTTAGCTATCTGTAACGTCTGCATTTAGCCAGGTACCCTTGTTAACCAGTGGATAAAGACAGGAGCCTGTAAAGAGAAATTTGTCCCATCATAACAGGTCTATCAAAGGAGAATAATAATACACACTCTGGAAGGGCCCATTTCTCTTCAGTTATTTTAGAGAAAAATCTAAAATTCTGACTTTCATATTTCCAAGGTTAAGCAGGAAGAATTTTTACCCTTAGCTGTGACTTCGACCCTGTCAACTCCCAAAGCAGCAATAGGTCTGACCCAAATGCTGGATTCCAACACTTCAGAGCTTGGAGGAAGTTTAAATCCCAGCTCACACCAAACTTGACAGACTTTTCCTGTATGCACATGCTTCTATTTTGCTGCAGGGGAGGTATGAGTTGGGGGAATTCCTCTAATACTTTTCTGCTGTAAACTGATTCTCTTTTCTTCCTTCTCACCTGACAGCATACCCAATATACAGATGGGAAGAATAAAATATTTGGGATCCCTTTCTCTGTATCTACAAAAGGGATTTATGTATGAATCCCATTAATATTAGCAGAAGCGATGTGAAGGAAACTGCACTAAGAAGAGAATATGACCCTAAGTTTAAAAAAATTCAAAGCTCAGACATCTGAGGACCCCTGTCACAAAGACAAACATAGTAGTAAGGAATGTAGCACAGCTTATTTCCCCAACAACAGGACATCTAGCCTGATAAACTCAAGTTGCCTTAATTCAGAAGCAGAAACTATTACATATGGAACATCTTCAGGGTGGTTTCACTTTCACTTATCATTTGTTTGCATATTCAAAAACCAAAACTGGAATAACTGACAGATGCTCATATAGAAGGGAGAGCAACCCAATTCCATTCATTGTTTTAAATATGACAGAAAGTAACATTATTCCCGTTAGCAGAAATGGATTGTGATGCTACTCTTCAGTCAGTCCAATCTCTGCTGTACTCAGAAGAAAGGCACTGAGCGGATCCCTAAGCATATTTTCCTGTTTTTCTCATTCCACCTGGAAAAGCAGAAAAGAGCCTATGCACAAGTTCTCCCAGTGCATCCAAACGCACTGCCTGTGGGGTTTTGCAGCGAATTGTCTGCCTACAGGGAAACCTTAGGAAAAGCTTTTAACAGATTCCTGCAAGAAGAATTAAATAGTTCTTCAGAGAACAGATGGGAGGAGAAAAGAACATTTTTCTATACCCTGCACCTGCTCCAGCCTCATATAACTAGATGATTATAGCATTCCTGCCTTAAATCATTCTCAAAAGGGGACCAAGTCTAAACTTTACAAACCTCAAACCCTAATTTAACCAAATAAAATACCACTCAACCCTGTCGAATGCTTTATATGAATTCTTAAATAAAGGAGGCAAGTTCTTCTCAAGTGAGGTATCATATTTATTTTGACTTTAGACCTAACTCATATCCTGCAACTCTTTGTGAGTAAGAAAGAAAGAAAAAAAAAAGTATTTCAAGTGTGCTTGCCAGATTCCAAACTGGGTAAATACAACTTTTTAATTTCAGTCCATTTTGCACTTTCAACAGTCTAAGTTTTCTCCCCCTCTACTTTAGGTTAGTGAATAACGTTCTTGTTTCTTATTCCAAAAGTAGACCTGTTTTTTTGAAGTAGATGATAAGATTCCTGTGCCAGTGTCTTTAAAAATTTAAAACCCTGATTATGAAAACATGCACTCATATACTCAGCTTACATCTGGTTAGCTATTCCCCTGAATTTTTAGTCCTACAGGACTAGTCACACACTTAAATAGTAAGTAGCGGTAAGTATTCACAAGAGCAAGACCTAAGTTTCTAAGTTCCATTAGAATTTTTTCAGGTAAAGAAACCTAACAAAATTCAAAATACTAATACCAGTGTTTGTATTACTGTCACTGCTCTGAAAATATAACAAATATATAACATAAGATGCATATGTGATGTGAATATTGCAATATTTACAAACGCAGTTCCCAGTAAAATCAGGATGTCCCAAAAATCAGTTATATTCTCAAATTCCAGAAGAAACAAATCTCCTGAACTGTTGAGTATTGCAAAGTGCAGTATCCATCATATAATTTTTATAATTCTTATTGGTAGCTTTTCCTGCTGCTACTACCTTTGACATTGAAAAATTACTATTGATCAAAGAATTTAACTTGTTTTATACCCTTTAAACAAGAGCATAGACTATCTTCAATAGTACTGAGCTCAGAAGTACCTGCACATACAGCCCAGACCAGGGCATACAGATGTTACTGGAAGCATTCCCACTTAGCTAAATGGTTTTCGGTGCAGGCTTATTGGGAAAGTTCCCAGAGCTGTAAGAATAATTGCACTGAAGGCAATGGAAGTTCTGGGTGTGCCATTAAATGGAATAAGTCTACATGGGCTGCACAAATTAGACATACTCTAAACAGACTGCAAATCTCCTGCTGATTCCTTAATTTGGATTTTTTAAACCAGAAAGTCCTTCCTCTGCTTTTCACATAACATCTTCATTTTGTCCTGTCTTTCACTCAGAAATCTGATCACATACATGGTCAAGACCAGGAATGTAAAAATCCAGCATTGAATCCTGAAGCACTATTCACTTCTTTCTTGGGCAAAATTCCCTCTGAGATCAATAAAAAAGTATGGGCTCAAAATGCAGCTGAGAATTTATCTAACTCTAATAACGGATGACACATGGTCCTGTGACAGTCTGCCCAAACTTGGAGAACTGACATGCAATAGGATTTTTTTCCATGACCTGCCAAATGCCCTTTGACCTCTTTTTAGGGTTTTCCTTAGGCCTTTTGCTGAAATTCAAAACAGTTCTGAAGTCCATTGTCAAAAATGCAGACATCTTACAGTGGTTCACTTTCAAATCTCAGAAAGATACCTGTATGCTTAAAGTGTTCTCCTCGCTCTGCCAAATGTTTTGTCCTGTAAAATAATTAAAAAGGACTGATTTGTCAGCTTAGGCACTGCATTCTACTGCTGAAACTATGTATTTCTAAATATTGATAGGAAACAGTAAGATTACCCTAAAACTGGAGAGCATTACTTACTTAATTTTCTTTAAGAAAAGGTATATTTCACATAAATGTTTGTATGTCCCAACAAGCTCTTAAAGTAGGAATTCTCCCCAAAGTTTGCACAGTAAGAATGCCACAACATTTTGTTGATGTGTATATTGCCCTTTTCATTAGATGCCACAGAAACAGCCCAGGCTGAAGAACATTTGTGTGGATAGTTTATACCTGTGAACAGACCAGTAAAACCAGTTGCATGAGCAACAAAAAAATCATGTTTACAACAAATAATTCATGCTAGATATACAATCAGCCGTTATTGGATGAATGGATTAATATATACACTGCAAATTAGAAGGCTTAGTCTCCAGCCCATGATGGAGTATGCACAAAGTGGTACTAGTGTTTACACATAGGAATTAAAAAAGATCATTTAGATCAGTATAGTTCTAGGTAAACTTCATAATGCCAAATATAATACAACCTCCTTGATATGGGACAAGAAGAGCTGCCATCAAGGAAAGCTTGTTGAATGGCACTCATCTCCTGTCATCCATCAGGCTATGGAAAAGAGCTTCTGGGAACAAAGTGTCTCTAAACTGTGAAGCAAAATCTCTAGAATAAGATAACAGAGTTTCCACTGTTTGTCTCTTTGGAGCTTTCCTGTACAGTTAAGCACGTCTACCAGGACCCGGAAGCACTGCTACCCACAGAAAAATTCCATCCAGCAAAAAATCATAGAATGATTTGGGTTCAGAAGGACCATTAAGATCGTCGAGCCCAACCATTAACCTTGCACTGCTAAGACCACCACTAAACCCTGTCCCTAAGCACCACATCTACACGTCTTTTAAATACCTCCAGGGATGGTGACTCAACTGCTTCCCTGGGCAGCCTGTTCCAATGCTTGACAATCCTCTTGGTGAAGAAATTCTTCCTAATATCTAATCTAAACCTCCCCTGGAGCAACTTGAGGCCATTTCCTCTTGTCCTGTCACTTGTTACCTGGGAGAAGAGACCGTGTCTAAGTAGTGTAGCAGGTTACTAACCATTTCCCCTTGGATTATGGGGGCTTCATTCTGCTCCCCGTCCCTGTCTTCCAGTTCAGAGGGCTGGGTACCCTGAGAACAACTGGTCTTACCATTGAAGACTGAGGCAAAGCTCTAAAACCACATCCAGTGAGCTGAACAAAGATTCTTTGCTTCCATGGAAATCAGCATCTTCTTCACCATAATCTAGAACCTTGAATCATTGTTTGCTGTCACCTTACACCCGTTTATACGTGCAGCTGTCATCTGTTTGCTCAGCAGACAGGGCAATGAGAAGAGATCCAAATAAATCAATACACATAACATAAACCTATTAATCCTATCCTCAAATCAGTGCCAGGCTCATGAATCTGTGTACCACCTTCTGAAAATACAAGCATTCCTGACAGAAATACCACCTGTCTTTGGAAATCTTAACGCTCCAAATACAACCTTACAATAAAAAAATCACAGCACTTTTCAGGTCAGTTCTATTCTGACCTCCTCCTTTACACAAGCTCTTGCAGGGCTGTTGCAAGCACTACCTTACTTCAGAATCTATGAAGCAACAAGAAGTATAATAAGGACTTTGTGAATGTTCCCCACCAAAGAAGCAGCAGTGACTGAACCCCAGCTCTCCTGATCCCCCAGTACCTTGTTTTCACCCAGTACAACATTCTAGGTTTCATGCCTAGTCTGAAAATAACATAGCAAATTCTGGATAAATACAGGACCTATATGATGATAATGGTGGATGTTGATCTCGGGGAAGTGACTAATACTGACTTTGCAGGTCCTTACACAATGTCTGGAGCAAAATGGCCAAGAGTTTCCTTCTACACACTGCCCCTTTAGCTCACAATGCCAAGAGTGCTCATGGTGTCTATCAGCTGCACTTGTAAGACATAGCAGAAAAAAACCCTCAAGCAACAATCAGAAGCCCACAGAGCACAAGCAAAACCTGTGTATCGGAAAGGTAGGCCTCACAGAACCTGGAAAGTATTAGAGCATCTTGCTTTGCTGAGTAGGAAGCCCTTCACCTCCATTTTAAGCACGACACAGCAAACAAGTCTATTCTGTCTCCTGCGACATGGCAGCATGCGACGGTTCAAGTGTTTGCTTGTCTCTCTTAAGAGTAGGTGCTCCACATTACACATGCCTACAGGGGAGAAGAGTGGTTGAGAGCGTAAGCCTCATTTCAGGGGTGACCCGCAGAAGATGTGAGTTTGCTTATGCACCGTGTCACCCCCTTGGTCTGATGAAAGCCTCTGCACCTCCCCTCCCTCCCCTCTCCTTTAATCTCTGCAGGCTGCTATGCGGAAGGTGCCAACTTGAGAACAGACAGTTCTGAAAAGAAGGCAATTAAAAAAAAAAAGCACAGTACTTTAGAAATTTAAACAACAAGTCCTGTGATCAAAATAATTCATAAAGGGAAGGATTTTATGAAGTCATTTCACGAGCACACAATGCTTTTTTTTTTCCTTTGTTTTTTAAATAAATCCGTCAGTACACATGCCAAGGCAACACATCTGAATACAATATCAGCAGACACACCCTGAATCCCTGCGCCTGTGCTCTCCCAAGTTACAGCAAACACTAAAAGCTGGGCTTTTTGCCTACATTTTAACAATTATAAATTTATTTCTTTTTGTTTGGGTGCATTAGTTACAACCAATTTTCTCCTCTCCCTCTCTCTTTCTCTCTCCTCCTTTACAAGCGCTTCTTTTCTCCTCCCTTCACAAAAAAAACATTATCTGAAAAATGGATTTTTCTCTTACTGACGGTAAGTGTGTCTCTTTAAAAAAAAACATAAAGAGATCTAACTTATAACGAATCCCTCTGGCATAAGGAGGCCTGTTCTAATCTCTCTTTATCGGGCTTGAGTGATAGTTTTGCTCAACGAGTATTGACAGGGCCGTCCTGTTTCTCAGGCTTTCATTTTCCCTGAGTTGGAAAAAGGATACAGTGCATTTTCACATTCTCCAAGTCTGCAGTTGTTTTTATATAAGAAGCAATTTGCTTGGGTCACATCAGGTCAAATGGGAAGCCTGCCCAGCACTTGGTTTTAAAGGAAAAACATACAGAAAGACACAAAAACACAGCAGTTTCCTTCATTAAATTCCACTCTACCTGCCATGGGCTTGCAGCCACAATGGAATTTCCCACCCTGGCTGACCATAGCTAAACTTTTATTTTTAGTGGTTTTGTTTTTGTTTTGTTTTGTTTTGTTTTTCTTTCCCCCCCTTTAAATAAAAAGAAGTCTTATTAGTTTTCTTTCAAGTGAACTTTCAGGTAAGTGTTATTAAAGTCAACGCAACTGTCCATTTTTTAAAATAAATAAATTAATAAAGGTCTTAACAGGAGCAGGGCCAAATGCTGAAGTCCCTATTGAAGCCCAGATTCTGATCTCCGTTACAATGCTGTAAGTCAAGAGCAAGTCTTCTAAAGTTGTTGGAGTTGTGCCTGGGTAAAAGATCAGGATCTTGCCTCAGTTTTTAACTCATTTCTCACTTGGGGAAAATCTCAGCTGACTTTGGTGCGAGTTTGCCTAAGACTGCCTGTGAAGCACAGCATGAAGCCCGTCTCTGCAATGTGTTAGGCGTTCTGCTGAGCTCTTCCAAACTTGCAGCAGCTTCAACACTTGAAAAGAAAGGCACCCAAATAACTGACTTTCTTGTTAATTAGTAATTGCAACGGTTACCAGCACCAGGAAAGCTTACTCCCAAAGAAAAGGAAAGCAGCCACAAACAGCAGCTCCCTCAGCCTCCAAAAGAATCACTGAAACCCGGGTGAAATTCTACCCTGAACTGCAAGAAGATGCTGAGGGAGTGACTCAGCGTGTACATTTTTAAGAACAATAGATCACGAAGATGCTTCATTGATTTCAATGTAGCCCTAAGGAGAACCGAACATAGTTGCTTGCTTTGCTTTGACTATGATTTCATTGTACACAAGGGCAAGGGGGGAAAAAAGAGAAAAAAGAAAAGGGATACATCCTGAGCCAGAGGTGAGACTGTTTCTTTTAAGATGCTAAAAAGGTGTTTAATTTGAATTCAGATCTATCTAAATATCAAAGCATTTGTACCTGGCCTCTCTCTGCTGAATGCCCAGCTATTCCCACTGCTTTGCTACTAGTTTGCATTTAACTGCAAACGCTATAATTAAGTTTGCAGAACAGTTTCCATTCAGGCTGTTTGCTCATAACTTTGTGCAAAGTTCTCCTTTCGGGCTGAAAGACTGGCCTCAAATGAATGATGCAAAGTATAAGGCAAATTGGGGGCAGGTGGCAAGAGAGCAGTGGAGGATCTGCTCAGCCTTGAATTACAAGTGCGTGGCCCCCTCCCCTTCTCACTATTTCCGCCATCCTGAAAAGCTGTTCTGCTCTTTTTCTACAATAAATCAAAAAAAAAAAAAAAAAAAAAAAAAAAAAAAAGGAAAAATAAAGGAGGCAAAAAAAGAGAACAGTTGGCTCAGTGCCCCCATATCCTCTGTTTTCCAGACACTCATGTGTGAAACAATGGCAGTTTTGCCTCAATCAGGGCTGAGGATTGCTGTACTTGGCCTTTGAACGATTTTTGGACTTACTATCGTGACTTTCATCCAGAGATCACAAAGGGCTTTGCACTATTTATCACACCGGGCAGACCTTTGAAGCAGTTTGAGCCGTGTGATAGCAGAGTCACTTCTTCCCTTGCAGTCTCCTTTCCCTGACAGTCTAAGAAACAAATGATTTTTAAAAAATTTCTTATACTCTCTTCAGTTTCAAAAGTGGCTAGTACGACACTGTGAAGTTCTCTTCATTTTATTTTCCTACGGTCAAATGGTTCTTTTCTTTCCCTTTTCTCCCTGCTCTCTGGTGTCTGTTTTTCTAGCTGATTCATCTATTATCCCTCTTTATATAATTAAATTTCTCTACTCAGTGTGTCATTGTGCTCAGGCCGTATTGTGCTCTGTCACCTCCAACTCCTTTCCTTCAGAAACTCCACACCACAGCTCTTCTTTAAAGTTGCTTGCTGAAGCATTTGTTCTTTCAGCATCGCCATACGTTTATAAACTGGAGATTAGTTCACTTTGTCTGCCTTCCAAAGCCATTTGCTGCTTGAGACCATTTCATGAGCTTCTCTATTCATGTGGATAAACAAAAAAACCCTCAACTATAATATGAATTAGGAAGAGGAAACAGCAATTGCATGGAACAAATACCAGTGAGGGTGAAATTAGTAACAGTCACAGTTTTTACTGATGCTGCCCCTGCCTGAACTATTTCACTCTGATACACCTTTAGACAGTAGGATTTCACAAGTTAAAAGGAAGATAGACTTTTTTAGTAGATCTGAGTGACCTATCACAACGTTTTGCTTGTGACTTCAGAATTTCTACTGAAGAGTCCCTAGACTCACAAACTTCTGAGCAGATGATTGATCTGAATACTCTGCAGTTCCCAAGAACAGTCCATTATTTCCCGCAAAGCCTTTAAAACTTTCTACTAAACTCAGGATTTTGAAGTGATGTCTGGCTAACAGATGTGCTCGTTCTGGAACTTTTAGATATCTTCCCTCAAAACAAGAGCCCCTTCAACAATTTAAATTCAAGCCAATAGCAAAATTCCTATTGATTTAAAAAGATATGCTCAACTCTTGAAATAGGGAACTGGGCCTGAGTGTCAGACACTTTGTATGTAACAACAGAATATATAATGAAATTCCAGTCTCCGGATGTATTCATCAAATTGTATTGATTATTTGCAGCTTAAAAACATGGTAGGAAGCAAAAAAAAAAAAAAGGGAGTTTTCAAATGGTTTACAGGAGAAATGATGGCTGAAGTCAGTTGTAGCCCAATTAGCTACCTTGAGCAGCAGAAGGCCTGCAAGACAGCCTCCTTTCCCTTGAGGTCATTCAAGATGTGCCATCTACAGCAGTTTCCTCTGCGCACTTCCACTCCTCTGGAAGGGTCTCGCCCAATTTGCAAGACATCGCACACCCCATTTCTTGGCTTTAAAACCCTTGGGCCTGCACTTCCTCTCGCAGAAACATACAGTGCTGAAACCCTCCAGGCTTCAGGTTCTAGATTCACATCTGCAAGACTCGGAAGAGAACTGGATCCTCTCTATGCAATCATAAATGGTATGAAGTGGATAGAGGTGAGAACCAGAACTTTTTGCGTATTTGGTGCAAACTTCTACACCGTAAATGGCTCATCACAGACTAATGATGTATTTGAGAGAGAACAGGGAGACCAGGTGTGCTGCTGAAGTCTTAAAGAAATATTTGCCAGTAGCGCTTTGATTCTGGTCAGGGAAACTTAGCAGACTTAAACACCGCAACTGACTAAATAAACGTCTTATAATTTTATAAATGACAGCAGGAATGACTGTAATTATGCTTATTAGCAGATAAAAATGTCTCTAAAGGATTGGATTGGATTGGGGGGGCTTATAAAGCAAAACAGGAAACAGGCTCATTGAACACATCTGTGGCGCATGGTTAATCTAAGCCGAAGCCTTGCGTACGTTCATTTTCCATGCCAAGCATGATCATCGTAAGACATGATTATATTCCATCAGTTCTAGGGGTTATAGCTTGAACTACTATAGAAAACTAGCTTAAAATTATAATCATGTTAAGATATTACATGTATTTTCTTAAAGATTTGCTTAGCAATTTCGTCTTTTGAGTCCTTCAACAATATTCCCAGAGTCAAGCCTTTAAAATTAACTATTTTGATACTTCTGTTGCTTAGGAGTTTTCTGAAGACAGAGTAGAAAAGAAGTTTCAAAGATGTTACAAGTTCTTCTCTATAACCTGCTTGTGCTTCATACATTTTGAAATTCCACATAATTTATGATTTTTATAGCCCTCAAGAGAGTGGTAAGCACTGGAAAGAGAAAGTAAGAGACATTAATCAATCCTACCTCAATGATTCGGATATTTAGGATAAAATCACGAACCCAGAAAGAAAACATTGACCATTGATTTCAATATATCTGGGATTTCAGCTTTCTTATTTGCTTAAATTGTAGATAATTTAATTACTGAAGTACCTAAATTGATAAGACAACCAGGCAGAGTTAAAAGCTCACTAATGATAAGTTAACCAACACCCAAACCAATATTTACCCTTTTAATTCTCTCACATAAAGAGCCACTAGCCTTCCTGCCTTTAAAGCCATGCACCATACCTTATCTCTATACACCTGAAAGCGACGAGACAGATTCCACAGACAAAGAAAGATATGAGGTGTGGGACCTCCAAAAGCAATTCACAGGTTGGAGATCACAAACTCTCTCAAGGGTCCTGCTGGTTTTTTTACTGCACAACTGGGCTGAGCTCAGCTTGCAGCTGGGATGCTGGGTGAGTTGCTAATGTTGGCCTCCCTGGTCCCCCCAGTGAGGGACGGAAATGATTCAGCGGTGCCCTGTGTGTGCCAGCACAGCCCTACTGTGCATCATAACATCATCCCTCCTCAGCCTTGCAACTGGGTTGAACTTGAAGTGCTCACATGCCTGAGTACAGCTAAAAGCTAAAATCTCAGCTACCACTATTAGAAGACCTGTAGATTAAAGGTCTGTGGGTCTACACTGCTTGCTGTGCTGAAGGGCAGATACACCTAGGCCAGCTCAGGGCAAGTCTTTAATAGTGGAGCTCAATTAGCTGCCTGGGAGAAGTATTTGAAGATTTTATGAAAAACAGGAAAATTCAGTGCAAGGCTGACTTCGTAAGGTAGGTGAGGATACCCAGACTTCTAATTTAAATTTCATGAGAGTCACAACTGAAATAGTGAGGTTTTTGTTCACATTCCAGAACCTGCCATGACCGCCCTTTTTACTAACTTAATATTATTACCATTATTTTCCCAACATGTGCAATTCCTGCATCAAAAGGAGCTACCTGGGCACTATGTTTAAGACGCTAAGGCTGTATGAATTCTCTAGAAATATCCACCATTCACTTTCTTAGAATGGCAAGTTTCAATGAGATTTTCCTTGCTTTAATCGTTTTGAGCTAGCTCTTTGGCATTCTCTTATAAATAATAAAAGCTACACACTGCACTTTTATAACATCATTCATCTAAGGATCTCATAACTTAATTAAGAGGGACATTGTCAGGTTAAAAATCATATATTTTTTATTAAGTAATTTCCTTATCTATGTTACTAATAACATTTTAGGCTATTAAGCTGAAACAAATTCTTAAAATCTAATTTAACATCTACTACTAGCATGTATATGTAATATATACACACAGCTGGTTTACTTTCTGAGATATTAAAACAGATGTGGTAGCTTTACTTTTATTTCAAGTTGGTTTCATTTACAGATTTTCATGTGTGAACAATGCTCTTCCTTCAGAGTGGTATAAACATTCTACAAGCGCATTTAAATGCAAACAAAAAACTGTATTAACATGTAAGAAAATAAAACATATGTTTTTGTTAATATAAGACTTGCAAGGATTCAACAACAAAAAAACTTTAATTTTGGAGAAAACTGTGTAACATTGTATGGTGGTTATTTTCACTTCGTCTAAAGGGAAGGTGACAAGTAATGCTTCTGTCTTGCTTGATTATGGGAGAGTACAAAACTGTTTGCTGTAAGGGAATACATCATTAATAAATTCATTCAACTATACTTCTGCCTTTTCAGATATCCAGAAACGTGTTGTTACTTCACTGAGGCTTAAAGCAGAGCTCACTTTTGATGGGAGAAGTTACTGTGGGGAAAGTTAGCATAATGAAGTTTCTACCTGTCACAGTTTAGTTCAACTGTAAGTTGAAGTCTGCATGGCATTTCCACAATAGGTGGACAGTAGCTAAAACACTGCAGGGTCTCTTGCAATCTATATAAATAAAGTGTAACATCAAAAACTACAGTATGCATTTTTCTAATCTTCACTTACTACAGGGGAAAACTAAGACACATGATCAAAGACACACAGCGAGTTGATGATAAAACCAAAATAAAATCTATAGCCTGCACCACTCACTCCTCACTACTTAGTTTCTTCCTGACATTTCAATGTATTTTATATGAAGAACAAAAAAAAAGCTGGTTTTCACTTGTACCCTTACTAGCTAATACAGCAAGGAAGATGGGGTTTTGACTTCCAGTAGGTCATTTTTCTTAGAAAGAGATTCCTTCAGTTTCCTCCATTCCCTAGGTTCAGTGATCAGCAAAGCAGTTGTTCACTTGCAGATCCACAGCTCCTGCTACATAAGCCAAAAAGTATTTTACCTTTTATTTTGCTTTTGTTGGTCTATTGCTCAGACATCAGTCCCAGGAGACATACAGCCAACTACTAAACTTTTTAAGCAGTTGGGGGTTGAAATGGGAAGCAGGTCATGGAGTCAACATCAGTGAGCCAGCTCTGTCTACTGTTTAAAAAGAAAACTGCCCTAAGACTGAAAGTAATAGATACAAATAATAAAACATACAGACAAAAGGCATCTCAGGAGCCAGTGAGGAGCCATGGAAGTGTGCTAAAGCCAAGTCTGAAGAATGGTGGTGCAGCCTGATATTCAAAACCAAACACAACATCGTTGTGTGCAGGAGAATCCCTTAGATGAGAGACACTAGTGTTCTTTGGCATTAAATGATTGCCTTCAAACTCAGCCGCAAATGCTACACACTCAAGGTTAATCAGTTTTGTAGTGCAGAGCAACACAAAATTAGGCCAAGGACCACCTTCCACCACAGGAAGAACTGAAGAAACACATCAATATTCTGCTTGAAAATGTGTTTTCCTTATAAATGTGTAAGCTTTCAGAGGTACCCTTTTGCTGGCTGACTGCAGTAGTGGGACTTGAATGTATATTCATTTGTTCATAGCCGAACCTTTGATAACCTCTGGTAACCTCCGATTCTCCGATATAACTTTCATTATTTCACCGTAACATCATCTTATGTCAGTGTCAAATACACCTGCATGAGAGCCACAGTTTTCATAACGAGTGTATCCCTGACATTACAAAACATGGACCCCTAAGCCAGGATAAGATTTTTCAGTTACAGACTTTTCATGTTGCACCTATTCAGGATCAAGGACATAACAGCTGAGAACCCATGGCGTGGATCTGAAAGGCAGCATTCCTGTGTCAGCTACTGACAGACAGAAAGGTGCTTCATGGGCCTGGTTAAATCTCTCAAATTATCGGTGTTTCATTTTCCTAATTTGTCACGCCCAAGATATGCCTTGAGAGACAGCGCTTTAATACTATGAAGTCCAACTATCACTATGTACATCTCAGCCACACTAGCCAGTGACAACTACAGATACGATAATGCTTTTCAAAAATGTATTTCTGTCTTTCTGTTGGTGTCTTAAAAGTATGAGGGTCTGATTACTCTGGTATTAATGTGGATAATGGTCTCATTAATCAGCACAGACCTTTTTCAACTGTATGTATGCGTCAGCACTGAATAAATTGTAGCAGTGATGGTATTTTTCAAGTAATACAATTTTCAAATGTCACACACTTGTATGTCTGAAGGTATCTGTCTTCCTCACTGGCCACTCCTAAGACCAGAATACTGAATTTAAAACGTAGCTTGTCTAACACAGCAAAATCAATCCTGAGTGTCATGCACAGCTATCTCTCTCCATGCCCACTTTAAGGCTATGTTAATACCCAGAAAGCAAATTTAGTCCTGTATTTCTATGCTTTGGGGGTTTTCTTTTAAAATTTTAAAACAAACCCCTAGATCATGGATTTAAAAACACTGCTGAAGCTGAAAAAAAAACCAAAAAACAAAAAAAAAACCACAACCAAAAAACCCAACACATAAGACTTGATAGAACTTTGAGTACATTTTTACTGTAATTATGGAGGAAAAAAATAATAGAAAACTAGCTGTACCTATTTACAAAGGAATTTAAGACATATTCCAGGGCCTGATATCCTTCTCTCATGGCTAGGCTAAGCACAAAAGGAAGAGGCTCTCAGTATACTACTCTTATATGGCTAAAAAGATTAGCCAGAGCAACCGTGAGCCAATGGCCTCATCCCTTTCCACATAAAGGCTAAAAAATTCCGCTTGACCGTTATCCTAAAACAATTCTGTCAGGCCACCACATAGTGATATTTATCATGCGTGTCCAGTCCATAGGTGTTGCAAAACACAGACAGAGAACTTCGTTTTTCAGAGCTGAGCGTTAACAACAAAATACTCAGTTTTGCAGTGTTGATTACACATGCAACAAAATGAGTTTCTGTGTTCCAGTAGCTGAAAGCAAATATGATCATATTCCACATCCTTCTCTTTGCCCATAATATTTTTGGGCTCACACATGCACTAGTTCTCCCCCTCATATGCACAGTCTCATTTATTTTCACCCTCACTCTTGCATTCCTATAACCTCTCTGTCCATAACCAGCTATCTACCCAGGATTTTAGAAGGTGTTAATGTTCTCCCTTCCCTCTTTAGACATCGCAGGAGCCCCCAGCAGGGCTTTCTTACCCTGAAGCCACCCTCCTGTCAGGTTGTGGATAGCCCCAGTAAGGCAATAGCTGCTGCAGGAATTCCCCACTGGCAATGGGCCCCTCTAGGGTTCATGCAAACGACTAAGACACAGAGTCTTTTGGTTTGTGTTTGCCCAAGATCATCATCAGAAAATATAGCTGCTAATTATAATTTTGCCTTGTCCCCCACCTCTCCCTGAACCAGCTTCCTCTCTTCCCTATGAGGAGAGCTCGCAGCAGCAAAATACACATCCTTTGAGTATGAAAGGAAGGCCTCCTTCATTAAATGCTATAAAGTGTTTTGATATCTTCAGAAGCATGGTTTTATTTAAGTGCTAATCACTCTAGTCTTCAGTATGTCCAAAATTATTTCACTTGTTACCAAAAAGCTCCGTTGTCATACATTACATTGCCATTGCACTGAAAAATAATTAACAGCCTACATTTTGGGGTCCATTATTTGAGCTGTCTGACTGACTAGGGAATTATCCAGAATTCCCAAGTTTTCAACAGAGAAATTAGAAAACATTAGAAAAGGTAGACCAGGGAACAGCTGTATGAAACAACTTGTACAAAGAATGAGAAAAGAGACCATTCCTTCCAAGCACTAAGACAAAGCAGTAGGTAAAAGTCAAAGTAATCTGATGTAACAATCAATCTATATGATAATTTAAAAAGGTAATCTTTTAGATGGAGTCCCAAAGATTATCAAACTCAAGTATTCAGTAAACTATTTTTAAACAACCAGAAACCTGAAAAGTTATGAAGAACAGCATATACTGCTCAAAACAGAAGATGTAATGTATGGCTGCAGCACTTTACATTTCAAATGACACATAAAATCTGATGTATACAATAGAAGCAATCCCTAGTACTTGGATCACTAGCAAATGAGGAATTCACTGTCTATCTTCTTGCTTGTTCGGAACCTCTTCACCTCTTTGCCTCTCTGGATGCAGCCAACTTTATAATCTTGAAGGCCAGCTAATACAAACACTGATATACATGTACGTCAGAGAGTCAATATCCTTGGCTGACCCCAACGAAACCAGGTGGGATTGAAACTCTGCATCCAAACAGAGCTCAGACTTCAGTGCCCAACAGAGAATGACTTGCATCACTTCCTTATCCTTCAGAGCTCCCAGATTCAGTTAGTTAACATTGCACAAGTACTTTGATTACTAAAAAACCCAATCACCACTCCCATCCCCCCCCCCCAAACAAACCCACCACAACAACAAGCCTAAACCACAGAAAACCCTAGGTAAAGTACCAGTGGTACAGAAAATGCAATAAATAAACAAACAAACAAACCAACTGCCAAGCTTTCAACAGATACATAAGTAAGCTGAAAATCTGCACAAGACCAATCCCTTAGCTCGAGATAGAGGCGCGAATGTCTTGTCAAGGCAGTACAGCTATGTTAAGAACCTGAACCCCAAGATCAAACTCAGTCTCTGAGGAGCAGCAGTCTGGGAAGGGGCAACTTTCAAAAACTCTTTCTTTCCATTCCAAAACTGTTTTTTTCTTACACGCTCAAAGCTGTAGAAAGTCATCTTTCTTTTCTTTCCAGTTTCAGCTCCTGACTTCCAGCACTACCGGCCAGGCCGGCACCCAATGCACTCAGCCTCTAGCCACTGTGGAATTTCTCACCCTGGCACCACATGCCCAGCTGTGCTTATGGAAGTGGAAAATCTGACAGCATTGTCTGAAAGACACAGCTTGGGATAATTGTTCCTCATAGTTCCTCTGTCAGTGAATATTACCGTATTCCTCTCACAGGAAGGCTACTATACCTTTCATATCCCTCTGCTCCCAAGCACAGAATTTCTCTCTGCCTTTAAAGCAGCAGTTAAACATGTTACAATGTGAGAAAAGGTTTAAAAATCTTGTGTAGATTAAAGCTAAAATCTCCGTAACTGTACCTGCTTTAATAAGTTCTTCGCGTGGCATAAACATGGGAAAAGGAGGAAAAGGAAATCAAAAGGTACCTATATTTATGTAACACAGATGGACATCCTTCATGGCTGTAAAATCCTTATTTTATAAATACAATATATAGATTACCCTTGTGTTAATGCAGGAAAGGAAAATCATTATTACGTTACAAACACTTTGGCGTAAATTTTAAACGAAAAATAGAAAGAAAAGCTGTGCAGTAGCTCACAGCCAGGCACATTATCTGGCACACACACAACAGATCCCCATACAAGGAACCATTTTCATCACAGATCCACGTTTTCTACCTTCAGTTCAATTAACATCATTCATCACATCAAACCCTAGTATCTATCTAACCTGTGTGGAAGGCTACTGTTACCATTGTGCCTGAGCTCCTCCACCACCCTGCCGCCCAGGAGGCAGAGCATGCTGCTTCCCCAGGGTCCTCTGGGAGAGGGGGAGAAAAGCATGGGAAACAGCCCAGGGCTTATATGTTCCAGGTTAGTACCTTGGCAACTTCACCATGCAGTTCTTCTCTCAAACACATGCCGCTTGCCTTTTTTTTTTTTTTTTTTTTTAATGGACACACAACAGAAAAAAAGATGCTAACAAAAATCCTGTTCATTGAAGCAGGACAAAGGCTGCACTTTCTAACATCCTCCACCGATTTTCCTCCCCTTCTTCCCATCCTCCACCCCAACCAGTGATATTGGATCTGATTACTTGCAAGTCATCGCCTTTTTTCAGAACCTTAGCCAATGTTTAAACACCCATTTCACTGGAGACTGTCAAACCCAAAGTCATGACTGGAAGGACATTCTCTCTGCTGCTTCCTTCCGTTTCTTTTGCTAGAAGCAAAGGTGCCATTGTTATTCAGAGGAGAATAAACAACATTCCTACTTTACCCAGAGAACTTGAATGACAGTTTCTCTGAGCAATTTTCCACGCTCATATTTGTGCATGCTGCTGTAATGGCAAGCCTTGTGCTGATCTCATCTTCGTACTTTTAGGTGAAAGCTTATGTTAATAGAGCAAATTAGGCTACACAGTTTCACACCACCTTGAGCTGGTTCCAGGCCAGGTCTGATCTTCCATCTGAAATGGAGATGAGTCAAAATCAAAACAATTTAACCAAAGCCACTCAAGCATTGCACTTGTACCTCAAAGTAACTCTGGTAATTGAGAAAACATAAATAAATAGCTGATGCCCAGGTGTGGGAAGCAATGCTGTTGGTAACATACTCAGTGATATTCTTTCTTTTGATTAGGTAGAACAATATCCCCAGTCCCTACCTCTTCCAGTAGTCCCAACAAGTCTCCCCTCCATTTGTTTCTATACAGAAGTAGGCATAGCCTAACTACTGATGTACCTGTATGTCTATTCCAAAAATTAGTCATGATGTGAGGTGATTAAGAAATTAAGACACACCTTAAAGACTATAATACAGCACTTAAAATGGAGGTGCACAAGATCCCTAGGCATTTAATAAAATTTAGGCCAAAATACATATAAAACATGCATAAATAATACATGTATTTAGTGCAATGGATGTCTTCTCCTGTATATTTTGTATGTTATGAATTGAAAGAAATGAAAAAACACGAAGTAGATAGAAATACATGCACACACAGAGAGAAAATTATGTGGCCCTTTCTAGCATGAAAAGGAAATTATTAAAAGTTGGATAAACAACAACGGAGGATATGACAGGGGCAGCTGGAGAACCACACTGGGGGACAGAACTTCTAAGTGAATCCACACAAAAAAATGTCTCCCCTGACAATCCGTTGTTCTTCAAAGAGAATAATGATTCTAGAGATGAGTTTGCATTTGTCTTCGGATGTCACAATAAATGCTAAGAAAGCAGCTGAATGAGAGTTATTATTTCCTCTGAGCAACGAAGAATACGGGTAGACTGTCAGAACACCAGCACCCGCAATCTGAGGGCAGCTACAAAGCAACAGCAAGCTAGCAGGAAGCTCAGAATCTGTCCCAGGCCCTGGGAAAGGAAGATGAAAGAGGCCATGGGGCAAGGTGGAGATCTAAGAAAGGTAGATCTAAGAACCACAACAGCAAGGCAGCTGCTAAATCATGAGGGAAGCAGGAGCACTGTTTGAGAAAGTGATCGCGGGAGGCATCATATTTTCCAAGACCAACAGAACATAAACACATGCGAATCAGCAGAGAATACACTCCACAGTGGTCTGTGTGGCTTCACTGGAATAACTCAGCCAGTTTGGGGTACTGGAGCTGTATCCCAGTCCTTACCCTACACATTGCTACCCTGAGAACAGCAGAAAGGACTAGTAACCCCTCGATGCTCAAGAGTATCAACAGCTATATCATGGCATATCTAATCCTCCCTCTCTACACGAGCATGCTGGGCAGAACATAAATCCAACCCTACCTCTGAGCAACAAGATGCTTTTCCAACTAGCCTGATGGAGTACTTGGCCTGATGATGACTCTCACAGTCAGATGTGCAAGCTACCTTCTGGCTCCCTGTTGGTTTGGACTCATTGCCTATGTACTCCACTACCCAAGACTGCAAGAGATAAAAGAGAGACTCCTGTTTGACTGTATAAGACAGTATGTTAGACAATAGGTAAGCCATGTCCTTGCACCTGCTGTTTGCAGAACCAGCCCTTTGCACTGCACACATCTCCCTGCAGTGTTCCTATACGGAAAAAGACAACTGTAAATGACACAAGAAGTAACCTTTAAAGCCACTGTATAGCAGCTGCAAAAAGATCACAAACTGACCCAAGAAAGTAGGGTATATCCTGTCCCACTTGGTTGGGCTGCTTTGGAGTGTTGGTGTCACCATGCTAAGGAACCCGTTTCATTATTTGCTAAATTCCACAGCACATTTGAGTATCTTTGTTTAATCAGAACTAAGTCTAAAATGGACTATGGATTGTGTTACGGAAGCATAAAAATATCTTTCAAATCCACAGCCCTGCCCTCCGCCCCCATACCATTCTCTCAAAACATACTCAGGAAAATGTTTACAAGTTATAATCTTCTCAGTTAGGCTTAGTTTCCTGTATATACTTCAAATGCAAAGTCTCAAGAACATACACATACAAAAATCTAAGAATGCAGGTGTGTGGTCCACACAGACCCGAACTCCAAATTTTAGATGTGAACCGTGTTATCTTCTTATATGTTGGCTCAGTCTTTCAGTTTGCCCCATTACAGCTGGGTTACGAGTTGAAGTTCAGACTGAAGCTGAACACACACCAGAGTGCTGCTTTTTCTGTACACGAAGTTGCTCACAATTAAGGGGAACTCAGAATCACAGATTAATTTGGCATTTTCAGAGCTGAGATTTCTTCATTTCAAAGACTGAGCTAAGTCTGCAAATTTCAAAGTATCTAGCACACTATAAAAAACAAGAAAATGGAGCAATCACCAGAAGAATCAAGTGCCTAAACTAGGACAAAGTATTAACTGACACGGAACTGGGACTTTCCCCCTGTTTTCACTCTCAGAATCCTGTGGTAAACCATTTCACTTCATCTTTGGTTTAATTTAGGAAAAAAATATTGAAAACGCTCATGCTCAGAATGAGTATATGTTAATCTTTTGTTCTGAGTAATAAGGTGCAAAGAAATGTAGTCCTGGCAGGATACTAATTTCTGATGTTGTCAATTAAAAAACTTCTCCTCGTGTTTTCAATGGAAAAATCTCTCAGAAAGTGTTTTTATCAAAGCACCCAGTTCCAAGTCCTGGATTATTAGGTTAAGCTCTGTCAGCAGAGAGACCAATATAAATGCTTTTCATACCATCTGCCTCGACACCTTGACAAAAAAATAAAGAAGAGGAGAAAATACGATGTCCAAAACTCTCTGATTTTAACCTGTTTATGCTTAATATAAATCTGGGAAATTCAGGTCCTAAAAATATAAAATGAAAAACACGTGATTACTTTCTTTTCTTTTTATCTTTCCTCAAAACTGCACAGAACATCCAAAATCACCCAGTGTTCACAGGACCTGATTTCTTTTTATATTTTAAAATCAGAAAAGCAGCTTTAAGTAAGTGTAGGCACTAGCAAATTATTTTCTCCACTCCCTTTTGCTGTTCTGAAAAGAGCTCGTTACAGTGCATGCATTTTTACCTGATGTTTATGAGGAGGCTCTATATAATTACCAAGGTTTTGATTTTCCTGTTTAAAAACAAATTAGGATGGTGTGCAGGGCCTTGCAATATTGGGAGGCAACTCCAACAGCTAATGATGGAGGACAGTGACTCAGTGAAGGCGTTAGCGATCCATCTGGCCAATTAAAGAGTAACTTAGGCAGAGCCCGATACTATTTCTCAATTATGTGGCTGTGACACCAAGAGTTGAGAAGCAGTGAGATTTGGTGTGAAACAATAAAGTGATCCATACTAAGAAAAATCAGGGAAAAGCTGCTGTAACCCCACAGCAGAGAGGAAAGGGAAAACACTATCAACCAGAGAGGTACCTTCACTTACCAATGTGTAAGTCCAGGTGTCTGGACTTTAAAGAAAACAAAACAGCTCAGACATGAAACAAATACTGATAAAGTCTGTCTTCCTACAGATTTGTAATCGGAGCCTGCGAGTGCTACACAATACAAGAACAACTATCAAAGGTCTCCTCTCCCACAACGAAGATAAAATTCTCGGTAAGCAAAAGACAGCATCTGCTGTGGCTCTTCTGGAGCAAAGCCTGTGCTGGCCAGTCAGCTGTCCTCTGCTGAACATGCTTCACTGGTAAGTTCTGCTTGTCTGTCCCTCAGCAGGGGCACTAATTTGAGTTTTTCTCCTCTTCTTAGATAGCCATTTTTTAGAAAATGAATTATCTTTTCAGTTCTTTCCGACTTGGCTGAAAGCGAATGGCATGCTCAACAGCTACGTATGGGTGTGACAGGCATAGGGACAGACAGTCCCACAAACTTAGATGAGATACCTTGGCAACAAGTACTTCAGAAATCTGGGGTGTTTGAAATCTGGAAGCAGATCCAAACTTTAGCTTATGCCATGCCTAAGGTAGAGAGAGACCAAGGCCTTGTTCTGTTTGCTGCCTTCCCATTCAGACCTCAGTGAGGTCTCACCGTGCGCTGTTTTCTCTTGTGGACATGACTGCAGAAGGAGGCCATCAGGATCTCCCATAGCAGAATTTGGACACGGACACCCCACAGGACTACCTAACGTATTTCATATCACAGACTATTTTAAAACTTCTTTTTTTTTCTCATCTTGCATCTCCAAAAGCATCTAACTTAAACTCAGAAGTCAGTAATGGCATTTCTTCCTGTGCTTTCCCACCAGAGAGACTTCTGCCCCCACTCTTAGCAGGTTAGCACATCCCTTCCTTCCCATAGCCAGTCTTCCATGCTGGCTTCTACTCCCTTCTCTCATTTTCCAACCATGACAGGAGAAGGAGTTAAAACCTCGTACTGCTTTCTGGCCAGTACCTTTTCAAGTACGTCGCCCCTCCCCACGCATGCATGAGTTGCACTGCCCTCCCTCTGGATGGTTCCACATATCTGTCCTCTGAAGTTACAGAGATGGGAATGATTTTCCTCAACGTGAAATGCTGTATAAAGAGTGTGGGTGGGAAATATGCAGTGTAATGGAACTGAAACCCCATAAGGGAAATCAACGCATGCAGCTGCTGATACACTATTTACTTGGATAAATCATCCATTTTCCTCCCAGGCAAGATGACTTGAGGTATCACCTACCCAGGATGGCAAGTGCAAATATAAATAATAAATAAAACTATCTGAGGAAGAATTCTCGCTGTAATGGGTTTTGTAGAGAACTAAGTTTCAGTTAAACTTAATCCTTGCTGTCTTCTGTGTCTCCAGCAGCAGAAACATCTGGTCGGTTTTAGATTCCCCTTGGATTCCCAACTTCAAAGGGAGTTATAAAGAATAACAAATACATGTACTGGCACTGAAAAAAAAATTAGAGCAGCAGGAGAGAATGGTAAAATTGTCCTTATTTGACTGCTAGTGACAGGCGCCACAGGCAGAACTGTGAGAAAAAATCTTAACGGCTCAGGCAAATAAGCTTTTTTTTTTTTATATAATAACTGGCTCTCTCTACTAATGACGCAGAAAATCTATGGGATCTGCCCCATAATGGCAAGAAGCACATGTGCCAAGGAATATGCACGCAAGGGTATGCAGAAAACAGATTTCAAATCAGATATGTACTAAATAATAGGCAGGAAACCAGGAACTAAGTTTTGTTCCCAGCCCTTTCACTGAGAGTGCCCTGTGTATATCGCTGGCTAAATATTATGGAGGTCCAATTTTTGGCTCTTTAAAATCAGTAGGACATTGTAAAGTATGGTCAAAAACAATGACTGTCATATGTGCTTTTCAAATTCTACTTCAAAACCTCCAGGAACAGGGGTAGGTAAGCAAACACAATAACAGATGTCTGCAGCTCTCTGTCTTTTCTTTACTCTCTGGTGGCTGGAAAGTGAATGCCACGCTCCTTTTATGAATGCAGCACTACCAGCAACAACTTCTGACATGTTTCTGCCCTTGTGTGCAGTGAACAGAAGCATCTAGCTTCACAGTGATCTTCTGAATCAGTGCACTCATGAAATAATCGCACCCTGTTCTCCAATTCACCCATGAAGCATCAGGATCTCCTTTGCCCTTTTTCGTTCCTCACTTTTCACCATTTTAGTCATAGGGTTAATAAAGCAAATGTAATGTCAGGGGTGTGTGAGGATTCAGGAACCTGCGTGAAGCCTCCTACTTGCTAAACCTTAACTCATGTTGTATGAACATTAACTCTTGTTGTACGAACACTAAAATTGTTACCCTCTTTCATCAAAACTATAGACTCCTAAATGCCTGGCATCCCATAATGCAAATTTACAAGATGGATGCTAGAGAGGAAAATTACAGAATAGGCTTTTGCAAATAGTATTAAAACCACAGCGATCCCTCTTTCACCTCCATTTACAGAGAGTTCATGGAATATAAGTTTTGAAGGTAGTCATCAAATAAATTCCAACGATGCCTGCATCAAAGAGACTGATCAATTTCTGGATATTTGATTGGACAAGAAAAGCTGTTATTTGGCAACTAAATTATTTATTGCAAATAATTCATTCAGCTCTGTTGCTGGAGTTGCAGCCATGACTTCTTTCATGACTTTATTTTGCCTTGTTATGTCATGTGGTAAGCAGCTTTCCATTGTTTTATCCTTCAAGATATTTCAAGATCTCTTAAATGCTCCACATAACAGCAAGATTATATCAAGATTTTCCCTTGAATACAGCAATCTCATATTTATATCAGAACTTTCAAATGTAAAAATCCTAGGTTCTTGTACAATGTAATGATCAAAGGACTTCAGCAACGGGCTCTTTATTGAAGGACCCTATTCCCAAATTTATTTCTCACTGAATATGAGAAAACTGTAAGTGAAGATGTTTTACAACTACTATAGAAATAGGAGTTAAAGAATATACTGTGAAATTTGTCATCCCTGAGACAGAAATGAGCAATTTCTGAAGCTCACAGTGCAGCACTGTTAAGCAGTTGAATCTGAAAAGGGAATCAAAAATTAACCTGAATGCACAGGATGAGCCAATTCTATGTCTGGTGTACTACTAATGGTTTTGTAGGAGCCATGGTGGGATAACCTCATCCCTCCTGCCCATGAACTACCACTGGAAGCAATGCTATGTGCATTAGGATCTCTAGTGTCAGCAGACTGTCAAGACCTGTGAAAGATACTACTTTTGGAAATGCTATAATCCATGATGCAGTGATGCAAAATTAACTTTTGGGAAAATCTCTTTGACTTCTTGACCTAAGACCTATGACTCTTGAAAGGCGATCTGCCTTCTTAGTACGGCTCTATTACCTGTGTTGCTAATATCCTCCTAGCAGGAACCCCCTCAGATTAATGCTTACAATCTCAATTTTCCAGCAAAATGGCACATTTACCTCTAGAGACAGTAAGGAAAGATAAAAAAGCAGATCAAGAAATCTCAGGGTTCCCAAAACTCATACCTAAGAAGGGATTCCTTCAAGTAACACTTAATATCAAGTTAACATCAGGCGTTTTCTGATTTCTGTATTTGCAATCAGAGCAGCCGTACTGCCAGTGTTGATTCTGGGCTGAGGGCAGAACAGGCTGCAATAGCTTGAACAACAGTCACAGGTTCTGACTGCATTCAGCAGTCTGAATGGAGAATTTCCAATATGGACTTGATCCCCAGCCTGCTAAAGCCAAGGAGAGAATTTAGATCAGGCTCGATATATGTTCCAAGAAAACTTCATCTCTTTTTCTACAAAAAATGCTATATACAGCAAAACAGTTCACTCAAAAAACATACAGTCACACCTTCGATCTCTACCTCTGAATCTTCACTCCTATACCCTGCAGAAATAGCCTTGACTTTCTGAAGACAGACTGGCAATCGAGTATTAGGTAGAAATAGAGCCCTAGAGAGATGTGTCTATTCAACTGTTATAAATAGTGAGGGAAAGAAAAGGCACTGAATGAGAAGAGGAGGCAGAATAGCTTTCTCTTTACATTTATGACAAGTTTTTAGTGATACAAATCTTTCCAGTTAAATCGTATCTCTGAGTTTGATGTGTTATTTATTAAAGGCAGTGGCAGAACAAAAGGGACATAGGCTGGGACACCAGCTAACAAACACTTCAGTTACAACCCAGGATTTCTCCAAATACCTTTATAAATGTTTCTTTACATCCTTTTTATAGCATGTTACATTCTCCTGTGACTAGAGCTGGTAGACCAGATCCGGCATGGTCTAATAGCTTCTTGAGTACCTTTCCTGTCCTCTTACATGTCTGTAGGCATTCAGGCACAATGCAGCAATTGAATATAACCATTATAAAGTCAGTTCAACTCCTGGCCAACCCTCAGCATGCACATATACATTTGCAAAGCATTAATGGCATGGTAAGCTAAAAACAACCTTCCCAATAATATTAGCCAGCTAGGCAAGATCTACAGATGCTTTCTGTTTGCTTGGGATATTTTACTGCTTATATTATCTTTTTGATGTGTGCTGCTCCACTAGCATGCAGGAAATATTGTAAGCGTATCCATGACATAAACTATTTTATTTATTTATTTATAGAGCTCTGAGGTGGGGGAGCTTTTATATTTTTTAAGGCCCAAACACATCAATATTCCAGCTCTTTATGTCCAAGACCAGTACAAAATATATTCTTCAGATGAAATCAGCCTTCTTAAGACTAAATTCAATTTATACTGATATAGCAGGTTACATGCTTAGTCAAGTAAAAAAATTCTGATGAATATAGGAGACAGCTGTTGGACAAAGCATATCTTCACAGAATCACAGAATGTCAGGGGTTGGAAGGGACCTCGAAAGATCATCTAGTCCAACCCCCTGGCCAGAGCAGGACCACCTAGAGTAGGTCACACAGGAACACGCCCAGGCGGGTTTTGAATGTCTCCAGAGAAGGAGACTCCACAACCTCTCTGGGCAGCCTGTTCCAGTGCTCTGCCACCCTCACAGTGAAAATGTTTTTCCTTATGTTAATGTGGAACCTCCTTTGCTCCAGCTTGCACCCGTTGCCCCTTGTCCTGTCACCGGACATGACTGAGAAGAGCCTGGCTCCATCCTCCTGACACTCACCCTTTATGTATTTATAAACACTGATGAGGTCATGCCTCAGTCTCCTCTTCCCCAAGCTAAAGACACCCAGCTCCCTCAGCCTTTTATCAGAAGGGAGATGTTCCACTCCCTTAACCACCTTTGTGGCTCTGCGCTGGACTCTTTCAAGCAGCTCCCTGTCCTTCTTGAACTGAGGGGCCCAGCACTGGACACAATATTCCAGAGGTGGTCTCACCAGGGCAGAGTAGAGGGGGAGGAGAACCTCTCCCGACCTACTGAGCACCCCCCTTCTAACACACCCCAGGATGCCATTGGCCTTCTTGGCCATGAGGACACATTGCTGGCTCATGGTCATCCTGCTGCCCACCGGGACCCCCAGGTCCCTTTACCCTACGCTACTCTCTAACAGCTCAGTCCCCAACCTGTACCGGTACATGGGGTTGTTCTTTCCCAGATACAAGACTCTGCACTTGCCCTCGTTGTGTTTTGTTTAACTTCTCCCCACCCAGCTCTCCAGCCTGTCCAGGTCTCGCTGAATGGCAGCACAGCCTTCTGGTGTGTCAGCCACTCCTCCCAGTTTTGTGTCTTCAGCAAACTTGCTGACAGTGCCCTCTGTTCCCTTGTCCAGGTCATTGATGAATATATTGAATAGTACTGGTCCCAGTACTGACCCCTGGGGGACTCCACTAGATACAGGCCTCCAGCTAGACTCTGTCCCATTGACCACAACTCTCTGACGTCTTTCCTTCAACCAATTCACAATTCACCTCACTACCTGATCATCCAGACCACACTTCCTCAGTTTAGCTGCAAGGATGCTGTGGGAGACGGTGTAAAATGCTTTACTGAAATAAAGATAAACCACATCCACTGCACTACCATCATCTATCCCCCTGGATATGTCTTCATAAAAGGTTTCCTGCCTGTCTTGTCACAGGCCTGTAACTGACGAATACTGAACCAAGTATTCTATTGTTCAAATACATATTTGTTTAAAAGCAGCTTTCCTGTATCACAAAATACCTCATTCCAGGTTTGAAAAACAGACCTACAAGGTTAGGTCGTCTAATGAATGGAAAAGCTTTTCAATTCATATTAGTTCGTCATCTTGCGTTTACCTACAACCAGAGTGAGAACTCCAAAGTCTGCAGAGCCACAATCTCCCCTGAATGGGTGATCAGATGTTGACTGTTCTATCCCTAACTTATGAACATTGCAGGGCTGATAGTTTCAAGGAATATGATATTGTTGTATCCAGCCAAATTTAAGGAAGCCAGACCTGAATAACCTAGATATCACATGAGCAGGTTAGTATCTCAGTCCTTGTTCAAAAAATAAGGATCATTACACAGTTGAGATAAGATCAGATGCTTTACATCTTCCAGCAAAAGTGCAATCCTTAACTATGTTCATTGCTGTTAATCTTCACCCTTGCCCTACTTGTCCAAAATACCCCCCTTAAATTCATGTTGTTCTTTTGCAGGGTACTACCACTGAGACGGATTTAGGCCAATCCTGAAGAACTTAAACTTAAACCAAAACGATAATCTAAAGTAATATGCCTCCAAGGTATGTACCATATTGTGGCCCTGGACAAGACTGCTGCCAGAAGAACTTTACTATCTAAGTATACAGATCCTACATGAGAATGGAGAGGAAAAAACTTCCAATACATTAGGAAGAAAAAGAGAGAATGTTTTGGGTGTTATATGGGGCATGGAAAGACTCAAAGCAGTAACAGCAAAGCACTCTACTAAGGCAAGATCCCTTTTAAATCAAACCTAAGTAGCAACAAATGTAAGGGAATACACTGATATTAACTGTATAGACTTTACATTCCACTGTTTGCTGACTTTGCAAGCAATTGTATCAAGACAGACACCCAGAATTTGAAAGGCTTGGTCCATGAGCAGCCCACAAAGAAGGAAGCCAGGAGAGCTGAAATGGTATCAAGGGCTTATCCCAATTTCCTGAGCAGAAACACAAAATATATTTCCAGGGGAGATCTACATATAGTTGCAGATACAGATTCTGATTAACTGTTACAGAGATAGAAAGTACCATTATAATGTCAACACAAGAAGACCTCAGCATAGTCTAAGGGTCTTCACACATTTTAAAATTTTTGTTGATTTAATAGAATATGATAGATTTAACAGATTTTTTTAAAAACAGATGTAGTAGAAATCTGTTGAAGTACTCCCCTAAGAGCCACCAAAACGAGCCCAAACACAATCCAGCATTCCTGCCTTGCAGAATAGCTACAGACTTTGAAATTTACTTTTGTTTCACAGTTAAATTAAACACTGCATTGCAAAGTTGCCCATGAAACCAAATTTAAAAAAATCATTTAAATCAATTGAATGTTTTGTTTTGACAAAATAATTTTGTTTTGATTGTTACTTTCAGTTTTGATTTAAATTTTATATTAGAACATAGAATACATTTTTGAAAGAAAAGTTTGAAACAAAAGCATTTCTGTTCCACAAAAAGCTTTACCTGGAAATACAAATAACGAAAATAAGTAAAAGTCCTGGAAGTTTTTTGTTGTTTTCTTGTTGTTGTTTTGGTTTGTTTGTTTTTGTTTTTTTTGTTTTTTTTTTTTAATGAACTAGGATTTCCACAAGAAGAGAACACCACTAGGTCCTTTTTTCAGTGCTTCTAGTGCTGACCTTCAGTACTCTTTAGTGAGCCTCAGAAGCTTGTAATACTGCTACAATGCTATCAATATGCCAGTGACAATCTGATTATTATTAATAATCCAGCTGGTATGTTGTTCGTGTCCAAGAACCGGTGGAGCTTACCGATATACGAAAGGTAAGAGGCTTTTTCAGACAGTCATTTATGTAACAACTAACACACGTCTTGTTGGGTCAAGTACCCTTAATTACTATTGCCATTTGGGGAAATATCAAAACCAGTTCTGAGCAGGATAAAGCAGCAGACTGAAAGTCACAGAGAGTCCTACAGAAGAACCTGGAGTGAGGAGAAGTGAGGGGAATGCTAGTTGGTTTTGCTCTGTTCCTGTAACCTTAAACCTAACTGGTAGAGAAATGTAAGAGCAGTTCAGATTAATAAAATGTTTAACATCTAAGAATTCCTTCGTCTTTAACCATTTGCTCCAACTGCTAAGAAGGCTCTTGATCACTGCTCAAACATTTCCAAATTAATAAAATGCAAAGTACTATGAAGCCATGTGAAGCTTGACTGAAGCTGTGAGACAAATCCTGGCCTAAAAGAGGAAGAATTCAGGGATTTCACCCAGATCAGGTATCAGCAAGAGTGGCAACATATGAAACTATTCACTCAGGAAGACCAGGAGAGGAGAGGAAGTACAGCTAGGCCTTTAACCATAACGGCGCATCCTCTGGCTATTCCAGCATTGAGATGCTAGTGAGAAGGGCCTGTCTCCTGTTCTATTTGGTGAAGCGTTTTTTGTTAACATGGACAGAATCTCAGTAAGAACCACGTAAATTTTGTTTCTTATGAAGTGAATTTTTGAACACAGCGCTTGGAGAAGTCCAATGATTCAAACAACTGTACTGCTTAGTCCCCCATGAAAGCACTACTAACTGTAACCTACTACAATGTCGGATGCCACACTTTGCAAAGCAGAGATGAAGAAAGTCTTGGGGAGAACTCCTGGGATTACCTCACCTGTGGGTTTTTTAAAGTATTAGATTTGGGAGTGGTATTCGGGAAGAGATAGGGTGGCTAAATTAAAAGGAGTTTGGACTGCATATCTTTAAAAAAATATTATTACCATATGAGAGAAATACATAGCCTTTTCCAAAAGCCTGAACCTCTAACAGAGCTTTTCCTGCCACACACCAAGCATTGTTGGATTTATGTTCTGCATACTGGGCCCATGTGCTGACACCTTCCGCTATCCGAAAGGAGTTGAACGCTCTCTCCTTCATCTCGTGTGCGCCTTCAGCTAAGACCGTCTGTAACCCCTTCCCAGCTGTAAGATTTCAGAGCCTAACTGCCCAAGGAAGATGACTGATTCCCTCACTCTTCACAAAACAGAAATACAGATTTTAGAGATCAGAGAAAACAGAAAATATCCAAATATACTTCCATGCCTCAGCACTAGCAGTGAATGATCCTCAGGCTTAGATCCACATTAGGTGAAAAGTTTTCCTTTCCTAAACACAGGGCCTGTTCCAAATGAGGGACTCTCCATCCTCTACTACCATCTTCTCTCTCCCTTAGCTGGTTTTAGTTATACAAACAAACAAAACTCTCCCTTTGCTAAGCATCCCTCCCCTTTCCTCTCTCAACTTTTCTTACGTCTCCCTTCATACCTCCCAGGTTTTGTTGGTTTTAAGTCCCTGCACTAATACCTGCTCCCTTTGTTGTTTTGATTTTTTTCCCTATTTGCTTAAAACTCTAACCCCTAAAAGCGAATTTGGAGAAAACTGGCTTTCTCTAGTTGCCCCATTGTTCTTCTCAGGCAAGATCTATTTCAGATGTTTCTCTTTCAAATATTTAATGACAGACCTATTCATACAAAGATATGCCAGCACCACTCCCCTGTCTTTTTGGCATGATGCAGAGCACAGAAAAAGACTGTCACAAGATACAAGGATTCAGTTAGTCAATAAAATCAAGTTCTAACTTATAAACAGTACGTAGCAGATTCCATACATTGCCACACTTCCCAGAAGCAAAAGCCTGACAAAGACCAGTTTCAAGGGAGACCCAACGGGTCAGACACATCTAGTTAGCGCTGCCACAGTGGACTCTGGCTGACTTCCCTTCCAACAGGACGTGAAGAGAAGCCAAAGACTCTATTGAGCCTTGGAGAGTTAACTTACTTTTGGGGTCTCATCTTCACTGCAGTGTCGTTTGAAAGTACAATGCTAATGTTGCCCCCAGCATGACTCCCAGCCACAACAGAAGCCTCTTGCTCAAACTAAGTGCTATTTTAACTTGACTCTTTGGCCTAAAAAAAGACTGTAAGTGGCAGCCCATGTGTTGTAGTTACTGGTGTCAGTAACACAGTGGGGACTCAGCAGTTCTCTGGTTATGGGCTTAAAGCGTTGATCTAAGGCTCTGTCTTGCAACTGGGATCTAGACTAAAAACATACAGCCTTTACACTCGGTTACCTACATTAAGTTCCTGCAGATAGCAGGTGACAGTCTGATGTTGGCAATCTGCTCCTCCTCCTCAGTCTCTGCAGTACATTGCTGACAAATAAATACTTCAAATTTGGAGAAGAAACCACATGCGTACAAATTAGTTCAGGACTGAGAACCCTTACAAGCATCAGTCTGTGACAATGTTGCCATAAACTGATTCAACGCATGTAAAACAATACTGGTTTTAGGCACTTTTACCCACTGCCTCTACCTACTTAGGCTGTCATTTGGAACGAGGGAGGCTTTTTGCAAGTACCTTAGAGTCACCGTCTGTGAAACGCAGCACAGCTGCACCAATAGCCAACTCTCACATGAACACAGCGTGACCACATTTTAGCTCCATGAACTGCAGGCCTTATAGATATGGACAAAAGTATTTTAAGGCACGTTACAGCATGAGTGAGCAAGCTAAGGTATCCACATAGACATCGTCTGTGTGACAAATCCAACCTCTTGAATCTTGACTGTTACCTACATAAACCCTCTCTTCACTCTAACAAGCTGGCATGAGACGAGCAAATCTGAGTACAGGCAACTAATACAAACCATCACAAAAGTGGCCATATTGTCATCTGAACATCTCATGCTCTAGTTTATTTACAGTCTCCAGGGCTGTAATCCCAGCTGGTAGTTTTAATTAGTATTGAATATACTTCCACAATAAATTGGACCTTCTCCTTCCTGGGCATCAGAGATCCCTTCCACAGATGACTGTGAAATACGAAGAGACAAATTTGGGTGATGTGAGGCAGGCAGTTTTCTCATATCACATATCTGAAAAACTACCATCACTCTCTGGCTTACAAGAGGACTTGGCAGCAAGTCAGACTATTTTGACTATCCTGAGGACTCTTCCCACAGTGACAGAGTAGTAAGACACAGGCATTATGGAAGCTTGCAACAAAGCATAAACTAATGTAATTTAAAAGTCAATACAAAATTGTGGACTACAAGGCAGCTGCAGGGGCTGTCTTTTGCTTATGGATTTTAAGCCAAAGCATGGGATAACATAGCAAGCATCATCAGAGTGCGTACATATCTACTCTTTCGCTGTTATGGTACAAGAGCACAAGCTTTGCCCGTTCTGTAGCCATTAGTAAATGTGTTACTATAAAACTGCAAGTGTTGCAGGGTTTTAACAGCCTTTTTCCTCTAGCTACTCTGAGATTTTTTCTTTCTTGGCTGTAACCAGTTGCAACCAGTTGTGAATAAGTCGTTATCCCTCTGTACAACTCACAGCAACTAAAAGAAACCAGTGTCATTATGCAAGTTTCCAAAAAAAAAAAAAAAAAAAAAGTTTTGTTTTATGGTTAATTATCCATGGTCTATTTACAAAATAAATCAACCCATTGTGCACCACCAGGATTTGTGGCCTCATTTGAACTTTGCTTTTCATTAATCACTTTAAAAATAAAAGCTAAGTAGGGTTTTTTTTTCTCCTTTTTGGTTTATTACTTGCATCTGGGTATAAATTGTAAAAATGGTGAGAGAGCAAAGCATGGATTATTCACCCTCAGTTTCATGACTTACATGATCTCTCAGTCTTGTCTTTCTCCACGTGCCTAAACAGATGCACAGTCCAAAAATTCCAACATTCTGTAAGAAATGCAATCACAAGAAGATTGAAATATTTTTTAAACTCAAACTTTAGACTTATTAAAAAAAATTGTAAAAAGCTTCCCTTAAGAAACAAAAAGGTGAGCAAACATTTACAAACATATTTAAGCTACTGTAAGAGGCCAAAAAAATTACTCGCGTAGATATGTAAGTAACACGCAAATGTTTGTGAGCTCTGAGTGCAATGCTATTTTGTTTAGATAAAGCCTACTTGCAGGCAGGCTGGAGAAGGCAGAAAATGGATATCTGATTTCTTTATAGCGCTTACAATTTATACAATAAACCAGAAATATTTTATTTTGCAAATATTTTAATTATATAAGATGTTTAGATTTTGTCCCTATGTGACGACAGAGAACTACTGAATTTCTGAAAATCAGTCAATGGAAAGGCAGGCGAAGAACATTTCTAGCTGCTCTGTTAAAAAACTGTATTAACACTTATTTTGCTCTGATAGGGAACAAAATACATGTTTGCATAAAACTGAAACTCTCCTCAGCGTCAACTGAGAAAGCTTGAACAATGTATGTGTTTCCATTACGGACTGTTCAAGTAAATCTGAAAAATAAGAAGGGCTGATAAACAACCACAATAAAAGCATATATAACACCAGGACATAAAAATGCCACACACCACACCCTCTGCTTTTTTTTTTTTTTTTTTCTTTTTTTTTCCCCTTTTGCCAGTCACTCTGAAGCATTCTTTGCCTTTACCATGAGGAACAGAAAGTCGCAGCGCTCCACGCAATCACTAACAAAATGCTACGGAAAAAGCTGTGCTGTCAGCAGGTCAGAAAATGTGGTTCTGCTGCACTCAAAGACTACAACTTTTCACTTCAAAGCTCCTGAGCTGGATGCAAATATAAAGAAGACTGAACACAGCCAACAGATATCTTTTAGAAACTAAGATGAAGAGTTGAAGCTAAGACATTAGATCATTAATACTACATGTTATTACTAATAGGAGCTCAGGAGGGTAATTTTTGCTTGCCTGTTGGTGCGAAATAGAATCGTAGAGATTTGAAAAGTTAAAGAACCCACTGCCGCCTCCTCCACTTTGCAGATGGCTGAGCTGCTTTAACTTTCATTTCCAAAAGTAAATTAGCTCCTACTCATATGAAAGTAAAAATTTAAAGCTGCCTCCACCTGACTGCAAAGCACAGCAGCCAGGCTGGGAGAGGAATGGAAAGGCCTTCAAAGAAAATAAAAGCCTTTTTAAGTGACTCCTAATATGAACGCCTGCCCTAGCAGCAGTGAGCTGTGGCCCTACAGCCGCTTTCCATTATAAATGCTAAATTGGGAAATGTTTAACATTCTTTGTTTAATCTTTGCAGTATAAAGAAAAAAACAGCTGATTCTCAGAAACACAACAGCCCGAGCAACCATTATGGATCTGCCTCTCCCTTCTCAAAGCAGAACAGACCATTTCCAGCCTCAGTGGCAACTGACACTTTTTAATCAGAAATGTATATTTAGATGGATCGCAGAAGATGAGATTGAAATGTCCTTTTTTTTTTTTTTTATCAGTCGTGTAAGGGGCCCACGGCAACCAGGATATTTAATAAGAACTGTAAGCAGAAAAATAGTTTAAGAAATATATGTAGTGAAAACTATGGACAAAGATGGTTTCAGACGTTTTCTGCACTGTTCTCTGCTAATATCTTTCCACAGTCTTTCCACGAAGAGCATTACTGTTTGTTTTCATTTAAAACATTATCAACTGAGTGTGTTTTTCTCTTGTTCACAGCACAGTCAAGGCAGTGAGTCCACCTATTCTGCAGCAACCAGTCACAAATAAATCAGCAAAAACTCGAGAGTGAACAATCCTCTCTGCTGCTTACACAGTCACACTACCCTTGTTTCTTGTCTCTGCAAGAACTTCCCTAAAGGGGTGAGTTTCATCATGTGTCCTAGAAGCCAAGTAAGTCAGAGATTTCTTCAGTCAAGATTATGAAATAATACCCCAAATTGAGTCCCCGCAGAAACTGAACTGTTTACAGTTAGCTTTCTTACAAGATTTTACCCTGAAGCACGCTTTCTGGATTATCAAGTCTAGTTCCCTGCTCTCTTTTACTACAGGTATAAAGGTCACATCCTATTTTGAAGCCTCCACAAAAGTAAGGCGAAGACAGCTTACGCATCCTTCCCACCCTAGCCTTCAGTAGTTGGCAGCATTCAGTAGTTGGCAGCGACGAGACCAGACATCCAGGAAACAAACCCATGAGCAAACAAGGATGTGCTCCTTGCCCAAAGTGGGTATGACAGACCACAGGGTACATCCTCTTGCAGGGCTCATGATCAGTTCAAACACAGCCCTCTTCATTTAGCAACAACAGGAAAATATTAACCACTGTACAGAAGAAAAAGCAAGGAATACCCAGGTGTCAACCTTGCTCTGACCAGTGTGCCTATCCCGACAACTCCTCTGCACCGCTGGACTTCACTGATCCTTCCCTGCAGGTGTCCTGGCCTACCTGCACACATCAGGTTTAACAGCCGACAAGAATATACAGATTCTCGGATGGGAGAAATGAGCCCTCTGCTTTGTTTGCTGTGAAGGTGTAAGATAATAATTTTGAAAAGAAGGAGTGCAGGAACATTCAGTGTGGCTAGGCCTGATACTTTTGTTACAACTGCTCTAAAAATATTGCTTCTTGCTTCATGTCTTAGGGAGCTTCTGTAAGTTGAAAATACCTGTGAAACTACCAAATGCACTAGCAATGAATTACTGATAGTGAAGGACACAAAACTGTCATAAACTTCAACCAAAGTGTCAGAGTTGCAAAAAACCCTGTTCTGAGGAAGGGAGGGAAGGAGGAAACCTTGCAGAATAATTACTAGATAAAAAAGACTACTGTAGCTAATTCAGCACATTGCTGGGTACAGCAAAATCATGCTAGCTAGCTATTTTTCGAATATACCCAATCCCAAGCATGTGTCAGTGAAGAAAAATAACGAAATTTTAAAATAAAAATTAATGTAGAGCTCTCTTCACTTTTGTAGTTGTTTTTAAACCTCTAGCATTCATATTTAACCTTTTCTCTAAAATAACAAACTTGAATTTATGAAAACTAAGGCACAGATCTTCATAGTGGCAGGACTCAAACAGCTTATGTTTAAAATTAAAATACCAGAATCTTTTTAAGTTGTGAAATGAAGACTTATTCATTAAAACTGAATATTAACATCTCATTTCAGAAACTGTTCAAACCATTCCTTTTGCCTATTTTGCCTATGAATTTAGGAAGACAGAAGTTTCACAGGTTGCATGTCTAGCATCTGGTCAAGTCAAATCACCCTCTCCTCCATAAATTAAAATTAGATTTCCATTCTGCAGAAAACACAAAATTCCATCATTCTGGTCGCTGTTCAACTGCATATATATAACCAGACTTTTAGCAGCAGGCATTTCCAAGGTTTTTCTTCTTGTTTAATTCGTATATTCAGAAAATAAGAAATTTGTATTTAACCATTAAAGAAGGTTAGTGCCTTTCCCAAGTCCACCTAAACATACAAAGCAAAGCTGGGGACTGAAGACTCAGGAAGTTAGAGGTAACCTACTGACATGCAAAGAAGCTTTTCAATAACTGAAAAGCATGCAAATGCCTTTAAGAGGGAAATTCACTTGCTTGCTGTTAAAAGCTATCAGGTTTTGTACACTTATTCCAAATAAGTCTTCCATTGTAATTAGCACAGACAAAAAACTTACAGACTAAAACACTGAGAAAGGCAAAAAGTTCTTTTCGTTCAAAGACATATGACCACTCTTTTGATTAAGTTAAACATTGGTATAATCATTTATCATGTTCTCTGTACAGCTACACAGTCTGTATCTTCCAAGCATTTTATAAAGGGTTGACAGCTATTAGGGACACCAGGATAGGAGACTTTAAGGAGGTTACTCTCAGCCACTGCATGCAATCATGTCATAAACTGCTATTGATATGCTGAGGTCGTGGAGTCTCTTTCTCTGGAGACATTCAAAACCCACCTGGATGCGTTCCTGTGTGATCTACTCTAGGTGGTCCTGCTTTGGCAGGGGGGTTGGACTAGATGACCTTTCAAGGTCCCTTCCAACCCCTAACATTCTGTGATTCTGTGTGAGCCTGTGATTCAGCCCCATCTTAGAACTACATAGGTTTCCAGGCCCTACAATTTGTATAGGATATTCTTCCATAATTTAATCCTCTGATGACTAGGGTCATCTTTTGATTTCCATCTAACATTTATATATGGTTGGTGCCCACAATTTAATCTTTGTGGCAACACCAGTCTGAAGTTTAAATGATTTTTTAACATTTCCAAATTCTTTCAATGCCTTCTCTCTGTGCATTTAAATCCACTTTATAAACATTAATAAAATAGCTTTAGAATTTTTCCGTAGGGCACGATAAACCAAGTATCTACTGCTATAATCCCTAAGAGATTCTGTACTGAGACAGACATGGAGGCAGAAGTTTTTGTTGCCCAGAGCCAAAGGAAGGGCTAGTTTCAGAAACAGGCAGGGAATTCAGGTGTTCCAAAATGCTTTTGAATATATATGTACGCTCCAACAATTTGGTGAAATATACTTATAGAGCTTAAAATACTCCACTTCCTGTTTTCACAAAACCCTGTTTCATTTAAAGCTTGTCTCAGGGCTCACTGTTGAAAGATGTCAGCTTTAACTATTTTTTCTATTATGCCTGAAGTGGGCATAATTCACACTCGGGCTCATTTTATGACTCCTTTCCAACGCCAGTAAAACACTTTAAAATAACTGAGAATCGACCCCTATAACTTTATAATTGACCTAATAGACTCGTGACATAATATCAACAGAATTAGCAGCATTACACTAGGGAAGAATCTGTCCAAGAATGTGCACACAGACAAGAATGATTTGTAAAGGGCAAAAGAAAACAAACCCCGACACAATGCCCGCAACCACAAACAGGTCAGATCCTCAGAGGATACAACTAGGAATAAATTGGTTGCAATAAGTACAGGAATAATTTCTTCCTGTGATCAAAAAGTATGAACTTGTCTCAGTATTGACTCTTTTCTTTCCTTTTTTGAACCCCCCCCTAAAATCCCTCATTTTTTTTTTTTTCTTTTAGCGGGGCTATACATTTTTCACTTGCATTTGACAGAAATAAATTAAAATATCCCAACTAATCCTAATCAAAAGAATGTCTGGTTCTCTATGGACATGAATCACTCAAAATTAAAACGAATAAATAAAGTTCAGCACAACCTAAAATTTCACTGTGCTTCTGCTCTTCCTGCTGTTATACAGAGACTGACTTGACACTCGCATTAAGGTCAGGAGAGGAAGGGGAAAAAAGCTTTTATTGTATATATCCAAAGTTGGGAGTGGGTGGGGAGAGCGGAGAAGAGAGAGGGGGAGAGAGACAGAAACACTGTGAAGAAGCCAGGGATGTTCCAGAGCACACCGTGACAGGAAAATACTCAATAAGAATTCCTCCAGCCAAAACCAGATCTTAAATAGATCCATTGTCTTTCACTGAAGCCCTTTAAAAGGCTCAAAATTAAAGTCTGTGCTGTGGGCACCCAGTCGTTCTTTCCTTTCATCAGGATTTGCAGGTTTTAATACAATCTGTCGTGAGGAAAAACAGCAGAGCTGTACAGTCCAGAGAGGTAACAAAAGCGAAAGGCAGGCGAGAGTTACATAACTGGCTTTTTACATAAATATTACATCGAGAGAGATTTTGCTTTTCAGAAAGGAAAAAAGATTAAAAAAAAAAAAAAAAGCACAAAACCATGCCAGAGAATTCAATCCAACCTCCCTTACTCCTTATCCCTCTTTTCGCTTTGCAACACATATCGAGTAGTTAAAGTGAGGGTTTTCGTTTCCTTTTTCCATTAAGACTAAACAAATAACCAATTCAGCCTTAAACACTTCATAACAGTTTTTCTCATATTACCTGAAAAGTGCACCACATCATGGAAGCTGGAAAAAAAGTCTTATTTTAAAGCACAAGCAAGTCTGCCTCGCTTATCTGCAGCACAGGGCAATTAGAAATGACCATGGATGTTAAACTAACTCCCCTCTGTACAGTCTGAGAAAAGAACTGCAAGCCTCCCCATCTGTTATTTCCTTTTTTTTTTCCTTTTTTTTTTTTTTTTTTCCTCTTTTGGCTGTAGAAAAGCAAAATTATGCAAGAGCTTTTGAATGTAAAGCCTGTGTGTGCTTTTTTCCCTTTCTGTCGCTGCGTACACGGTATGTGATATTGCATAACCGAGTACAGAGTGGGCGGTTAGCATTTACTATTGATTTACACTACTCCATAGAATGAATTCAGAGCTCTAAGAGAGTGACACAGATGAAGAAATGCAGAGGGGTGAGATGCGAATTTAAGGTATACAGAAGGAGTGCCACCATGGAAAGAGGGAAGCAAAGCATTTAGAAACAGAATAACACCTTTCTGAACCAAACACACTTTTTCCAACCTTTTAATTTTCGTGCCATTTGCTAGAAGAGCGGATGCTTAACAAAACCCACGAACCCCTCTGTCCAAAAGCAAAGTTTCCCTTCCACACCAAATCCTATTAGAAACTACTGAAAAATACCTATTAATGCCACTATGGCACTTGTGCTAGGTATAAACATGCATAGGAAGCTCATATTCAGCCATGAGGGTCATTAAGGTTACTAAGAGAAATCTTTCTTTAGTAATACTATATATCAACTTTTGACTTACTCCTTCAGGATCTACAGGCTTGCAGGAACACTGAAATCATAGGCACTATGCACAGTATGTAATACAAAGCCCTGTATTTTTTGGGGTGGTAGGGTGACATGGGAATATGGGAATTAGAGACTGGAAACAAGGAACACTTGACCCACTTTGCTCACTCATTAGGCCTGCCAAAATACCCCTGCTTGTTTTCTCTTGTACACAAGCACACACCTAGAGTCCTCAATTTAGACCCAGACAGGCCCTTAGCTCTGTAACGAGAGTAATTTTGAGTCAGTAAGACGAAGTCCTCTCATTCCCACAGGTGAATGCCCACCACATTGCTGTAGCCTTGCCTCCATGGTGAGACACGGGTTTCCAAAATCTGTCTGCTCCCACTTGACACTAGGTCCTAGAAAACAAGGAAACACCACCAGGCTGGTACGACACTGGACTGCTGGGCATCCATTTATTTATTCATATTGGGCCGGGGATTTTGTTAACAATCTCAATGTGATCCTAAAGCATGTTAACATAGTTTCTAAAGCATACTGAAAGACCGAAGACTAAAAGACTTATTACAAGCCATAGCAGACACCTAGCCTCATATCAGAAATGAAACTGAGTACCCTGATAACAAAAAAATAAAAATAAAAAAATAATCAACTATTAATGCTCTTAAAGCTTTTGCATTATCTTTACTGGAAGACATGCATTCCCCACATCGTTTTCTTCCAATTTTGTGTAACAGGCAACACACTTTTTCTTTACAGGTCTGGCATCAGGCTTTTGTACAGATCCTAAATTAGCAAAGCAAGCAAACAAAAAAACCCATGTTATAAGAAAGGTAAAACCTATTTTAAGGAAATTCCACAGATACGCAATGTTTCTGACTATTCTGTTGATTTTTCTCTTTTCCCCAGATCCACATCTACTAACATTAACTGTGACAGTACCAGCCAGCATGCAGTCAGTATCTCTGTCAGGATGTTAGAAAAAGGAAACACTAGTTCACTGTCTTGCACATGCTTATTCATTTTGTTTGCACAAAAGTGGAATTGCACTGAAATTACCCAGAAAAGTTTTACACAAAGAGTCATGCGCAGCCTAACCAGTCCAATTTGTCTTAAAATGAAACTGATCCTTAAAGGAAAAGATTAAGGTCTTCATAAAGAGGGACCTAGGTGTGCAATCTGGATTAAGCACTCATAAACACAGATGAGGCCAACTCAAAACGTACTTGGGCATGTTTTCTTTGCTCACCAAGAGAATGCTGGGGAAAGAAAGGAGATGCAGAAGACACAAACTCTACTTCACTGTCACGCAGTCACTAGAAATGATGCTTCACAGCCAAACTTTGAGTGACACGATGCAAGGTGAGTGTCTCAGGATGACTGGACCATAGCACCAGCTTATCAAACAATGAAAACCTGCATTCTTTTGAACAGACTGCACGTAAAGAGGAACATATTTTTCAGCACCATTTATACACTTAAAGTTAGTCTGGATGTTTATTATGTCCTCATCTTACAGGATGCAGCATAGAAGCTTAAAATGCATTAGTCTTATGGGATGTTATATAAAAGACATACAGAGAGAAACTAAAGAAATAACAGCTGAGGGAAACCAAGCTCAGATATCAGTAAGAGCAGCTCCAACACTGCTATGCTTGCTTTATCATCATCCAGAGTACACACATATTTAAGCACTTTTTTGCATGTCAGATTATAAGCAACGGGATGTGGATTGTACATATCAGGTTCAACCACAGATCTGAATCCCCTAAAAATATGGGCAGACAAATTAGGAACTTTAGTTCTCATATTTTGTACTTGAAGGCTATGAAGTAAAGCTAACAAAGTTTCCATTAAAATGCTTTCAACCACTCAAAAATTTTGGAAATTTCACTATGTAAATTTTCTACTTTTAATGTTTACCTAATCTGAAATTTTATGAAAACTTGAATAAATAAAAGTTCATCTGTTTTGCACACAGGGAATGTGGAAAAAAAAAAAAAAAAGAAGAATATGCAGAGATTTAAGAGATGGGGGAAAAAAAAGAGAGATATTAACTATCTATAGCAAAAAGCATTAACAACTGAAAATATGAACGGACTCATAACTTATAAAGTCAATACTGGCTACATTCATTTCTGCTGTGATGAAAATACTCAAGTTTTTAAAAGTCCACACAGCTATGAAATCCTACCAAATATTTTATGAGTGTCTCAGATATATATTTAGGTCAGAAAATCCTAAAAACCCCCTTTGTGCATACTAAAAACCTGCCCTTTTTGTATGTAACTGTATGTAACAGTCTTTAACTTCTCTGATATATGTTCTCCCTACAAGATAACATACCTACATAGTAGCATTATTTTTCACTACGCTAGACAGCTCGTTTGGGTTGTGGGTTTTTTTTGTGGGCATTTTATTTTTTTTTTGATCAGCAAAACACATTAACAGTAGATGTCATTTGCACGTATCAAAGATTCTACAGCTCTGTATTTGCAGAAAAATAATGTGACTTCTCAGTAAAGACTGTTTCATAAGGGAGAGACTAAGGTTATAAACAAGTTATTGCTCTAGGATTTCATGATTTTGCATGTAAGCTTAATGTTTCTCAATACAGTTTCTGTCTTTTTAATGACTGTAGGAGGAGATAAGCACAGTGCTAGGTTGCCATGGGCTTTTAATGGCAAAATGAATAATAAAAAAATATTAAAATGATAGAGACAAAAAATAAATACATTAGAGATGCTTGCCAACTCTTCTTGCTAGTTAAAGAATCAAGTTGCAGACTTTCTGCACCATGACTTTCCTTGCAATGAAAGTAACTCACAACAAGTATGCTTTTCTTGGCAATTTACCTTTATTTTTCTCCTACTGATTTTTCTTTCACACGAATCTTTTGGACTCCACTATTTTGGACTGACCATGACACAGCAGAAGTTACTAAACTATCTCCACCCCTCAACCAACCTATTAAACAGGTATAATGGTGTTATTTCCTAATGGTTCCTCCACACTGACATACTTCCAAGACGGTTTTAGTCAAAATGAATGACAGTAAGATTGGCAAAGACTCAGAAAGCAAAGTACAAGGAGACTAGCAAAGACCTCAGAGTCAGTAGAAAAGGTCTCTGGATATTTTTGCCATGTCTGCCAGAACCAAAAGAATAGAGGTTATGTCGGTGTTTCCATAATAAACCTCAGTTTTCAAGACTATTACTCAGCTGCCATAATCTGATTCAGACTGAAATCAACACATGCAAGGTTTTAGATCAAGAGCAATTATTTTCTTTTTTAAATATATATTTCCCCTACTGCAAACAGAATCTGATGTTATAATCTAATCTGGTAAGGAATTATTAATTTATCAGAATTAGGGACAGAGAGGAGTAGGGAAGCAGAAAACAAAATTCAGAATTCACAGTGAATGCTTTCTGGGATAGCATAACTTCCCTTCCAGATATTCCCTACAAGATTTCGAAAAGGCCATATTTCTATAGTAACTGGGGGCTCAGTATAAACCCTGTCCAATGAACTTTACTATTTGTTTTGGTCCCTAAAATCAAACCTGATTTTGAAGCAGTGGCTGTTATAATACGCAGCACACTCAGCAGAGACTAGGAGGGACTCAGAAGAATTTACTGGATAGGCCAGTTGATTTTTGAAGTACTGTAATTTATCTTATTCATTCACCTTATACCTCTCAAATATCACTCTTATATTATGGAGGTTTCATTCTGCAGGAGTCTGAGTAACGCGGGGATATTCAGTGAGCACATAGCTCGCACAGTTGAGGACTCCCTGAACCGCAGAGGGCAAGGTACTCCTGCGACGCGTGCGAGAGCTGTGCCCAGAGCTGAGCACATCCTCCAGCCCAGAGGTGAGAGCTGCTGCTGCCGCCAGTCACCACGAGTGTGCAGGTCCCTGTTTCATAAAACTTTTCCATTAGCTCAAGGACAAGAGAAAGTGTCAATGCCTCCTATGTCAGTTAGAGATTTACCTACAGTTTCTTGTTGTTCATATACACATGACTGCAGACTCCTCACTGTGTTTAACTCAGGTATCTCAACAGAGATGGTAAAAATAAGCACCTTCACAGGGTACTTCATGTGACTCGAAGATCAAATTTTTAGAAAGCACCTAGGTGACTGGAAATTGGGGTCTAACATGAAAAATATGTTAAAATATATCTGGAAGAGCTTATTTTCAGGTATCAAAATAAAAAAGCTGTGTAAAAAAATTACTTGCACCAAACCATGTAACAAGTTCAGGAGCAGAACCCAGATGCTCTGAGCTGCCTTTCTCTTTTTATCTGCAGAGGAAAATTAGCTTAGACTGGGTATTTTAAGAAAACTAGTGTTATATGAGCTGAATACCACAGCAAGGCTTCCACCACTTGACATTTTAATTTTCTGTCTTTGGTTACGTTTTGTCATATCGAGTACTGTTGGTCTGAGTATGAATATATACATGTTGGTGTTTACATTTCTGCTGCTTTGCTGTGAATTCCTCAGAACACAGAAACTTGACAATACTCATCAGCTAATGGAATATTTTGAAAACAACTAAATAAATTAAAAATAAGTGAATAGTTTGTAACACAATACGGAACATCAGCAATAGTATTTTTCTACTGTTATTTCTTTGTTTTTCCTCAAGATTGTCAGAGCACTTTGTAAAAAGAGATATACTCTTATTGAACACCTTTCTCCCTGAGCAGTTCCAATGAAATCATGAGACCTATTAACAAAACAAGGTATTATTCAATTACCCAACTCTGTGACATAATTATTTTCAATTCTACTCATAAATGGGGAAATAAGTACACAGGTTTTGAACAATTTGTGCAAGATCTCACTCTAAGCGAGTGGTCAAGCTGCAAAGAGAATGCCAAACTCTCGGCTGCTAGCCCGTATTATACAAAGAAAAATAAACCATAATATTGACAATTTTCTGGCATTTTCCGGCAATCTTGATTCATATAAACACCCTCATCAAAATGTTACAGAATAAGAAAAATCTGATTTTTCAGTCCCCCTCCCTGAATAGCTGCAATGTTTTCTCTATATCTAGTAAGATTAAGACCTTTTTGACTTTAACTACCTATATTACAGCTATGGATTAGCCAAAGCTATATTGGTACAACAGAGAGAAAGCTGACTGTTTGACAGACATCGGAGATTTGCAAACAGGAGGCTAAGATACACATATACGCACACACTCACAACATTATTTCTGAAAGCTAATTTTGTCATGAGCTTCAACGTTTTTCCCAATACTCAGCCACCCAAGTTCACTTGGAGACTGCAGGACCTGAAGCAAAGAAGATATGCCGTACAGCAGAAGCAGAAAGTTGACAAACATAGTGCATGAGGCTTATTGTAAAATGGAAACTAGAGGCTGCTCTTCCTCAGTCTGTGGGTCGGGATTTTTATTTTATTTACTTATTTTAATGTAAAATTACAAATGTTATGCTTTGGTTCCATGCTCTGACTTCAACACCAGAAGAAACTACACAATGACTTGCATTAAGCAAATTATTAGAAACAGTTAATCTTCCATCATAATTGCTGCTTATATTGGAAAGAAATTTTCTTACCTTTTTACCAAGTTTGCTGAAAGCCAACAGTGTCATCCCCTCAGCCATTTCAGCGTCAGCTACTCTTTTATTACACAGAACACAAGTAATAATGAAACTGTGGTGATCTGCTCGCTTTCACTCTATATAGTGCCTATATTTATATGCTTATGCTTCTATTTGAATCTATATTTATCTGCTTTATCTGCCTACAGTGCATCTGTTTCTCATACACACAGACATATATACATACACATGTGTGCATGCACATAAATACACAGACATATAAACACACATACGGGCATACCCAAGAATATGCATACTTACAGTAGGCTTCTGTTCAACCGCAAGATTTGTATAAATATAAACATATGCAGTATACACAATGTAACTGAAGACACATGCACAAAGAAAATCATAAACAATTACATGAATATGCCTTGCTGGCTTTAGGACGGTTTATTATTCATCGGGCTGCCTAATCAGGAGGATTGTATACAATTAGTTTCCTTTACATTACTCTGCTGTTGTAGCTTTGCAAGCAGTAGCAATTTTTGCTGTTATTTTGCCTGGAGTTTCTTCTGCATAAGCTTACTTGGCACAGTTGTGAAATCATTGCCATCCTGTCTGTAGATTGATTCCCTGTTGGTACCACTAGCACTTTCCCTCAGGCTAGTCATTAAAAAGGCCAGAGTTAAGCCACCCTGTGCCAGCTCAGGAGACCATCCCCTAGAGGGAAAGAACAAGGTGCGACTCCAGATCCAGGTCAGCCTGGCAATTTTAAGACCAAACATTCCATAGGCCTTAAGAATAAACAGCATTTTCCCAGATTACCAGAAGACAAACAGGGGTATTCACCTTCACATGAGGAGATACCAGCATGCCACACCTCCGTATCACCAGAGTTGCAGGTATTCTGTCCCATCACTAGGACTGGAGCTAGATCTTGCCCCAACCTTTCTTCTTGCTAGCTAGGCTTCTGTTAAGTCTACCAGAACTGCCAAAGGAGACAACAGAACTGAAGTCTGTGACACTAAGTTCTCTATGGTGCCATAACGTGACAATTAGGCATTAGGCCAGTTACGTAAACAGATTACAGCATGTCTCCACTGGACGATCTTAACTCAGTACTTGTTCACATTCTACCGTCTCAAAGGGGTGTTGGAGGAGGAAGTTCCACAAGAGAAGAGTAAAGCTAAGCAACAAAGTCACTGGGGATTTCTTTCTCTGTCTCCTACTGCCAAAGCTGTATTTTTGCTTTCCAGTTGCTCATAATACAGTGAAAATTAACTGCTGATTCAATACATGATCTCTGGACTCTTCTGAAAGGGGCAGGAATTCCTAAGCCAAAAACCATTGGGTATATAGGCTAAAGAAATAATATACAATGAACCCACAGGGTATCAAGAGCAGGCGAAAAAGACAGCCTTATCCATAATCTTTTTGAAATCCTGCAAAACTTCCAATATGGCCAAACAACATGTTTTGGCATTTTACAGGAGTAAAAAAACTATACTCAAGTCTAAAAAAAGTATCCTCTGAAATCCAGGTGATAAGTATATTAACTAGTAACTTAATGGACAAAAAAATTATTACGGTATATTTAAAAAACCCAAAGAAGTTCTGTAACTCAAAATCAGTAAAAAAAAAAACCAACACCTTAAGAAAAGTTTTAAACTCAAGATCACGTTGGATAACTAAACTAGAAATACTACTTCCTAAATAAACGACTTCTGGATAATTCCTTCATTCACTTGATCATACTAAGGAACTGCTGCTCCTATAGTAATTTTATGTTTATCCAGCATTAGATGGTCCACTTGAAAGGGTTTTCAGAAAATCTACAGACCAGGAGGTATTCAAATATAATATGTATGTACTGTCCATGTAGACAGATTTTCTACATATCTTCATTTAATTTCAGCCTTAATACTCCCATTTCTCAATCATTACACTGAACTGCAGCTACTGAACAAAACTCCGTTGACGCTTTCCTCTCTGTTAAAGTTACCTCTTACCTGCTGATGGCTGATAGAAATATTTTAAAATTTAAAACCCATAATTCCATCCTCTTAACTTACTATTTTTTTTTTTAACTGCTCAGCACAACTTACATAGTAACAGGGGATCCACTATACTTGAAAAGTTTTGCCATCTAGAAATAAACTGCTAATTTGAAAGAGGGAAGAGGAAGGATTTTCATTTAACTTCGACATTTTCTGAGCATCACCAGTCTGGTAGCCTCTATTATGAAAATAGTACCATACTGCTCAAAATGACAGTGATAACTGCAACGACTATACATTTATGCTGTCTTTAGCAATGACCATTTAGAAACCAGTCCATTCATTTTTTTCTTAGCAGGGTATTTTATAGTTTTAGTGTGTTTAAGAGCAAATCTAAATTGAAAAACATTACTTAATTATTCAGGTGGCAACAGATTGATTACAGACTATAGTTTCTCTTTGAGGGTGCCCTACAATGTACCTTTATACATATAAGAAACAATTTAAGCATTTCTTTGATGCACAAATGTACAAACTCCTACCTCATTTGTTCGGCATTCTTTGAAATTCTGTAGGTAGAACATAAAAGGAATCTGTTTAATGCAAACTCTCTCGTTTCTTATGACAAAGAGAGTGAATATTACCAGAGTTCAAGAAATGCATCCTTTTCTCTGTATACAATGCACTGAAAAAATATAGGCTGGGACAAACGTCTTAATACATCTTATATTGCTTGAAGGAGAACAGCTATGTTAATACATAAATACCTCTCAATTCTTGGCACATTGTCTGCCAATATATCTTAATATCTGACATACAGCTATCCCTCCTTAGGAATCCTTCTATTAGATTTGCTAACTGATATCTATGATCTTAAAACTACTGTATTATTTCTTGGAGAAGATTTAATGGTATGTTAAAATTCAAATTAGATAAAGTAACCCTCTACTTCCAAATAAATTAAAATATAAAAACTTAAGCCCTACCCTTGCCTCAACAAAAGACTCATGTCATTTTATGCTGATGTAACTGTATGGGTTTATAACTCAATCTTACATTAGTATAACTATATCCATATATGAAGTTGATCTAGTATAATTACTTTAGCAAAAACATCAATCCTTTCAAATAGAACAATTATATTTGTATAAAATCTATGCACATACTAGGCCTTAGTAGATGTCTGAGACCTCCCAAGACAAAACGGTAAAGACCAGCTATCCATTCCAATGGGTACAATTCCTGACTAATCTCAACAAAGCTGAAATTGCCCCAGATGTGTCAGACTTAAAGCAAGTAAACCATGTGGTTCATGCGCTAACATGTAGAATCAGAATTTCAGAGATCAACAACAAGCATTTAAAGATTCTTAAAAGAAAGTACTTGTCCAATTTATCAATAGACAAACAGTAATAAGAAATCATAAGAGGGAATTCTTTTGTTGGGTTTAGTGGGACAAATTCAGAGAATGACATGGACACTGTAAACTAACCAATTCTGTTTAGCAGCTCTTCTTAGAACAGGCTGAAATCTCATCAGCAACAACTGATCAGTGCTGCTTCCTAACAAACAAAAACTTAAGTTGTAGATATACAACTTGGCACATCGATGCAGTAGAAGCTCTCGCACGACCAGCAACTCTTAAAATTTGGAAACAGTGCTAGGCAGTATGCTTTCTGAAACATGCCATTCCACCACTATCTCAACTATTTTACCCATAACTGTATCAGAAGACTAATAGTGTGATTTAGAAAAGTCAGTAATAGAAACAACAGAGCTGTACTAAAATTTGAATGCTGCAGGAATGCCTAGCTTAGCACAATGCATAGTTTTTCTTTCTTTTTTTTTTTTTTCCTTTTTAAAGCACGCCCAGGTAGTATACATGACTTAAGAACAAAATACACTTTTGAAAATGAGACACTAACAGATGAATTTTAAAACAGTATAAAGGACCTTCTCAAACGGCAATGCTCCAGCGCTTTAGCACTGAATTTGATATATCTTTTCAGGAGCTCCTAGTTCTTTATAACCTGCAAATACTCTGTGATTCTCTGAACACAGAAAACAGCCTTATTCCTCCTTGGAAGGTGGCAGAAATATGTTCTTGAGAAAAGAAAAAAAGAAAAAAGAAAAAAGAAAGAAGGAAAAAGAAAGAAGGAAAAAGAAGGAAAAAGAAGGAAAAAGAAGGAAAAAGAAGGAAAAAGAAGGAAAAAGAAGGAAAAAGGAGCAGGAAGAATTGTTTAACTCTGTAGATCATCTTGACCAAAATAATGAATCACCTCAACAAATAAAATCCTGGCAAAAACCTAAGGAACTGACCATCTTAATCCTATCACTATTAACTTAAGTTGATCATCCCAGCTTTCCTGGAGAACTGTTGCAAAACTTGTCACTTGTCTCCCTACACAATAAAAGAAAAGTATCCTCCTTCCCGCGGTAAGCACTGAAAAGCTATTGAGTAAGATTTTTGTAGATAATTATCCCAGGAAGTTATCTTGAAGGCTCGGGGGGGGTGGGGGGGGGGGGGTGGGGGGGGGGGGGATCCTAAGCAATGTGTATAAATACCTGATGTGGGGCCATAAAGATGACTGAGCCAGGCTGTTCTCCACGTTAACCCATGAAAGGACAAAAAAGAATGGGCACAAATAGAAATACAGGAAACACCATTCACACATGTGAAAAAATTTCTGATGGTGAGGGTAGTCAAACACCAGAGCAGTTGCTTAGAGAGACTGTGGAGTCTCCATCCTTGGAGATACTAAAAAACTAACTTGACATAGCACTAAGCAACCTGGTCTAGGTGATGCTGCTTAGAGCTGGAGGATTAGGCTAGGCAATCTCCATTGACCCCTTCCAACTTCAATGGTTCTGCGAAATTGTCTTTTCAGATACGAATTTAGAAGCTACACCAAAATATATTAAAATATTTCCTGTGCATGGCTTTATTTGATTTGGTCCTGCTCAGAATTACAAAGCTTGACTCCAGGCTACAGAAGATTAACAGAAAAGATGGTAGAAGTATCAGTACGCTTTTATAATGCCTTCAGGACCAGCAAAAGGTAAATCCTTTGTCACATACTTTGTTTATGATAGCTGCTGGAGACTCATAGAGACTCAGGTCACCATAATCTATACACTGTCAGATCTCCCTATCTCTGCATGACACCTTCCTCTAGAAATCAGATCTTCATTCTGCATCACAACAAAGCCTAAACACTCTTTCATGCACCTGATGTAAGCATGTCCAAGAAAGAAGTATGATCTTCTGTACACATCCAACCAGTTATATTTTCCTAGGCTAACTGACAGTTCTGAAATTCCAACATGTGAATGAACAGATCCAACCCAACTGATTTACATCATTAATATTAATCGGCAAGCTCTTATCTACCCTAAATTAAATTTCCAAAACACATGACTATTTACAAGCCAAGATAAAATAGTGACAGAATTCCTAAAAGTCTTAAAAATCTTTCCATTATTTCTCTTTATTTGGTACAAATAAGAACTAGAAAGAGTCACAGCAATTGCAGCACAGAAAGAGATGAAGCAATAATCATTCCATTGTGGTTTCAAAGCCAGAAAAACACAGGCAGATATTAACCACCCCAACTAGAAAACAGATCTGAAGAGCCCCAACTGGATGTATATAGAGCTACCTACATTCTTCAGAATTAAAACCAGTCAAACATGCCAAAGCAATGAAGAGAAATACAGCAAAGGCCAGTTTCCTGTCTCACTCATGACCTCTGGTCCTCTGATCTCCTCAGAAATATGGGGAAAAGCACTAAATAGTAAATACAATAACAGAGTCGGAATAATTTGACTTTTCTACCAGTCTACACGATGCTAATATTAAAAGACAGTGTTCTTGGGCACATCAATCTTTGCAAGCTTTTACTAAAGCACAGTGCTACCTAATTTTCAGCTGCTCAGAATTTACGTTAATTTAACTTCTTGGGATTTCTGTATATATCTACAAATAATCATCTTTTCAGATGTGATTGCTAAAAGATTTTATATGCTTTACAACAATTGGTTAGAAGAAATACTTGGGCAAAAGTCAATTTAAAAAGAGTTTTCATCGTTACTGTCCAATTCTATTTTAAGAAGAATTCATGCCTTTTACTCTCAACTCAGAACCTTTAAATTCCTTACATTGCCAGGAAGTCATACTTTTACAAGGGCTACTTTTGAAAGTTTAGCAAAAGATTAATAAAGGGTTAAATAATCATTTATTAGCTGTAATAAAGGATTGAGTGGAATAAGCCAATTGATGTTTATAATAACCTATAGACAGATCTGTGATGTCCTTACAAAATGCGTGATACATACTATGCATCTCGAAAATGTTCTTAGAATATTGATAAACCATACATAAGCTTTTATGAATTGTTTATAAAGTGTGTCATCAATATAAGTGTAGCTGGATAAACAATGTAAGAAAGAACTTGCAAGGAGGCTATTTACAGCACCTATAAACACACATAATACTTCATTGTGCAGACGAGTAATAGTCTTCTGTTTTCACAAGGATTAATCCTTCTTGTCCCTCAGCTGGTGATCCAAATCTTATCTTCCCCTCCTGCATAGTACCTGCAGATATCTTAAACATCCAAGAAAACTGGACAAATTGCACCCATAGTGACATATGGACCATCAACTCCAACAGCACCAGTACGGAGCCGTATGGCTTCAGATTTTCAAAACTTTGCAGGAAATTCCACCCTAAGGAACACCAGGGAGTAGACATGCAGGGGAAATTTGTGAATCTCCTTAAGGAACTTAACCAATGAATGGATTACTACCATGAATGCATGCAAGTTTTACCGATGTAACAATTATAGTATTGATAGTATTTCTCCCTTTACCATTGTGTAGTCATAAAATATGCATTCTGCTGTTAAATCAGCAAAAATCCTTTAATGCCAGTCAAATGACTTCACATTTCATTGAAAGCAGAATCTGGTCCTGAGAATGCCATGTCAGTGAGAACATAACAAAATGGGACTCTCTTGTGAGAAGGCACTGCAGAATTTTATGGCACATTAATGAATCGTTTCTGATTGTGGTAAGGCTTTCACTCCATTGACACACACTAAATAGCGCAGTCAACTACCAGTCCTTACTGTCCTTTTTTTCAAAAGAAGTTTCCTGCTGACAACAAATGCCCATCCAAGAAGTAACATACTGTCAGGAAGCTCACTGGAGGGAAACAAACACACTAGGCATTACCTATTGACAAATATAAAGAATGAGGCTCGTACCTCTAACTACAGAATTTTACCAACACTGACCTAGAGTATAACTCCGGTGACTCCATTCCTGGTTCACATTTCTGCAGAAATCATAGTTCTGCTTTAGCAGTAGTATCATGTATTGACTGTTTTCAGTAGAAAGTATCAAGATTATCATGCTCCAACAAGTTGTCTATGTTTGTAGATCTATACCAAGAACAGGACTGTCCATTTTTTATTATTTAGCCCCTAATTCTATTATTTTAGGCAGCCAAGTGAACTATACCCTCTGAAATTCAAGCACAACTTCCTATCTAATACTACTGACTGAACCAGTGTGCTGCAGTTTCACAGGTTTTCCCAGAAGCACAACTATGAAGTACGACTGTGTAGTGTGATGGTTACGCACAAGAAAATATAGATAACATATCTGGTTTGGGAAAGATTGTCAGGTGAATACAGTGCCTCACGTCAGCTCTGACCATGTCAGAGTAGCACATCAGAAACACATTATGGTTCTGATGGGAGGGGAAGTAAATACAGAAACATATTACATTGAGTACAGGAAAAATCTAAGGGCATCGTAGAAAAGCTGGAGAGAGCGATTATATAGGCTCAGGGGGATACCAGCAATTATGAAAAGGACATTGCCAGCCACAACTGAAAAGCAAAGAACAAAGCCAACAATATGGTATTAATCACATGCCCTGTCCGCATATGATGCCAAACTATTCAAGGCACAGAATGTTCTTTATTCACCTCACTTTATATTGCTTGAATGAACATAGCATTTATGAAAATGAGAGATTAAAAACACTGATATTAACCAACCTTTGGGCCAAACCCTACTTATCTTATTGATGCAAGTAGTTCCACTGATTTTAATAGATGTAATTACTATTGACTTCATCAGAGCTACTCACAGAGTTAGGAGAGCAGGATGTGGCTCATTGCATAACCAAGCTTCCCTTACCACCATGAACAGTGCCAACTCAAAATTTCTGATGCAACCCTCCCTGCTTTTCTGGTAATGGATCCCTTGAGCAGAAAAAACTGTACGCACCAAATTCTGTGATACTTCTAATGTGAGCACAGTAATAACTTGATTGAAACAATCAATTTTATTTTTACTCCCCTCTTCAGAAGCAATAGACAGAACCCTCTGACACCTACAACTTCAGAGCATGTTTTTATTGTTCATTCCTCCAATTCCTTATGAATGAAATATCTGGGTAGGGCTGGAATTAAATTTCTACAAGGACTGCCTATCCTCTGGTGGTTACTGTATATTTGAAAACGGTACTACAAACTAAGCTGATTTACAGTAGGTCTTTTGTGTACAGAAATAGAATGTTTCCAGTGACAGGTTTCTAGCAGTGGAGAGTCCTTATGAAGGAGACTAGACTCATCCCATTCTCCCTACTTTCAGATTTGAATGCAGAGTCTCATTTATGACCACACCTGTTTTCTCCTGCAGTATCCCTTAGGACCACGACAGAATGGAGATTCGAGGGACAAAAAGATAGAATGAAACTAACAACATGAGGGAGAAAAAAGAAGGGAATCACCTTGGGTTTTGACAGCTTAAGAGTGATGCTAAGGCTGCTGCCTTTTAGGGGCTCAGTCCTTGTTCTTCAGTCATACTGCTTCAATGCCTCAGAGGTGGGGGCTGATAAACATGCAAGATGGTATGACACACATGCAAGGCAGAGGAAGGCAAAAGTCTAGAACTCTTTTTTCAATGACGTATAATTGAAGAGGCAGCAAACCAGTGCTTTATGGCAGTTAAACCCGTTGGAATATACTATAAGCCAAAAACATCTGTCTTCAATCCGAGCCTTCCACAATCCACTTGCTACAGCATATTCTGAATGGCTGGTTATGGTGGGGCCCAATTCTAATCTCTTTCTTATTTCATTATAAAATTTAAGTTATCTCCATCAATCTCAGGTTCCTTTGAGGGTAGCTGAGGTAAGAACCAGCCTGAAGATGTTCTGCTGCACTGGTTCTTACTCCTCTCGGTGAAAGGTTATTCACTGCCCTCTGAAATTCCTCACTGGCTCCTGAATGCAGTCAAAGATTCAAAGCTAACACAGATCTACATATTTAAGGACACAGACTCCAGACATTTAAAAAACCCCAGTAATCTTTTCTTGCAGAGCAAATCTTTGCATGTAGAACATTATGAAATTCTTCTTCATTTTATAGAAATAATACAACTAGGCTTAGATCCTGTTATGTGCACATTTTTTAAATGATTCCTATCTCAAGCACACAGAATAATAGTTAATATTTCAGATTTTAAAATACAGTGGAGCCTCAATTATCCAAATTCAGTGAACCCAGACAAGGTTTTGCCCCTTGTCATTTATTAATTAAATGGTAAATTGCTTCTATTACTAATTATTTCCACAGATCCATAGGCATGCAGGGCATTTTGGTTACTGGTAAACGCGATTATCGAGCTCTATTCAGTGTTCTTCCCATGTTCTTCAGATAATTGAGATTCTGATGTACTCTGAAAGCCATTTAAAGCATTTTTTGCAATGTATTACTGTGAGAGCTTCCAGGTCTTGTAGGTCCTCTGGGGCAGAGGCATCCCCAAGACTGTGGGAGGCAGCACTCTTGACAAACCAAAAGACAGGAAAGTGTGTCAGCCAATACGTAACACAAAAGCAAAACTATTTCTTGAGAAACATCTGACTATTTTTAATCCGAGCAGTATATTAGTTTGAAAGAGTGATTGTCTGAACAGGATGCTAGCAAGTCAGATATTACATTAAACTTGCTCTTGTTTGAGGCTGGTCTCTCTTCAAGGGAAGAGAAGTTTAGCTGAAGAATCCTTTAGATGCAAGGGAGCCTACAAAGGGAAAAGGGTTTCAACTAGAGCAAATGGCCCAGACTATCTGAGAAATTTTAAGGCTAGAGGTAGAGAACTGTACACAGGCCAGAATGATGCATCATCTATGGGTGAAACCATGAGAACTCTGTACCTTTGTAAAAAAGAACAGGACGTAAGTTGATAAAATTCAGGCACCAAATTCAGCGAAGAACTGCCTCAACAGACAGACTTTGTTGTCACTTTGAGCAGAGTACCTAAACAGATAGCCAGGTCAAATGTATAAGCACTTCAATACAAAACCTAAGGACAAGGTAAGAGAAGTGCAACGCCTGTTTTTCAAAGAAAAGACTTATATAAGACACAACTTCAGTGGCTGGAGAAGATGTGGTATGTTGCAATGCTAGGATCTGTTTCATAATAATCACAGAGCAGAATGTGTGAAGGACTGCTGCTGTGAATGAAAACATATAGAAATAAAATGAATAAATAAAAAATAAAAAGTACCATAAAGTCTCCATGGTTTTTAATTTCAGGCCTAAAAAGAAAGAGAATGGTGTTAGAATCATACTAAGCAACATCCCACCAAAGTGCTGACAGTACCTATGAAATGCAAAATGGAACACTTGAGAGGCAGGAGCTAGTCAGAAACACTATGTAAGAAGGAGTAACTTTGCTTTAGTGCTAAGATCACTAAACCTACTTTAATATGTGCGTATTACAGAACCACCTTGTAAAAACGAATGTAATGCACGTAAATTCAGTTCTCTATAGGACTGAAAAAATAACAACAAAATCCACTACAGCAATAAGTAATTTCAGAAGAAAATTCTGTTTAAAATAAGGAACACAGGAAAAGGAAGTTAAAAAGAAGCAGTTAAGGGTAAAATGCTTTAATGTACTACTGTTAGAAGATATGTTATCAGAGATTCACGTCTCTTACAAGTAACAGGAAAGCCTTACCTTAGAATAGCTGTAATAATCCTGACCCCTGGTTGTCTACCTCAATCATTTTGAGGAACATCTCAGCAGTTTGTCTGCCAGACAGAGTAAATTACAGCCTGAGGTACTAAAGAAATCCCTAAACAGTTCTGATTTACCTGAATACCCCAGGTTGTAAACTGTCATATTTCAGTTGCCACTTTAGATGAAAATCCTTCGCAAGAGGGCAAAAATCTCCAGGAGAAAAGCATGATATGTTTCCTTTAGATTCAGGAACCTTTAAAGTTGTCCTCCAGTAGTTTATCTCTACTCATTACTCATAACTCACAAAACAAATGTATAACCACATGTGAAAAAAGAAAATAATATGACTTAAAAAGTAAGCCAAGTGAAGGGATTTACTAGAAGTAACAAGACACGATCAAAATAGAGGAAGTCATAGCTAAATTCAGAAACAAGGAAAAGGTGTACATTTTGATAATTTTTCTTTTTTAAGAAAGTAAATGTAGAACAAGGCAGATCCATGAAGATGTTAAGGAACAACTTTTTAAAGCCATAAATAACCTTTCTAAACACCTTACACAGAGTATGTTTTTGCCAACAGATGAGGTGTAAAAAGACTGCTCAAAGAACAAAAGCCCCAAATTAATTCTTTGTACTTGTGTTCACTATGGAGAAGTTTGAAAAGGTTTGCAAGTGAAACCCCATCTCTGGAAGGTCAAGTCGAGAAAAAGTACAATGGAAAGAATAAATGGTTCCCATCTAACAGTTATAAAGAAACCCAGACATGATAGAGCCCAGGGTGGCCAACAAAAGAATGGAAAGTGATTTAATGGTAATAGTAAAAAAAGGGCTTTAGGAAGACCCACATAGATCAGCTGGTCTATATTTTGTACCATAGAAACTGGTAGAAAATATAATAAATAATAACAGACACTTGGGTAGATAAAACAGGGAAGATTCAACATGGGGTTTTTTGCAGAGGGAAATTTTGATCCACAAATCTACCAGAGCTCTCTGAAGGAGTCAATGGGCATACGTGTGAGAGATTCAAGTAGTACTAGTTCCTAAAAAACCCCAAGAAACCTAAGATTAAAACCCTCATGAAGACTCTGAAAGATAGTTATCACGACATAAGAGAAAAGAGACTCAATAGTCATACAACACCATAGGATTTAAAATAGCTATTACTACACAGGAAAGACAGCATGGAATCCTTGTGGATATAGCTGTGAAACCACCAGCTCAATACTCAGCATTGATCATAAGAGCAAAAAAAAAAAAAAAAAAAGTTAGGAATTATTAAGAAAGAACTGGAAAATAAAACCAAAACCATAATTACATGTTTCTAATAAATCCATAATAGACTCACATACTGAATACTATATGTAGGTTTCAACTCTCAATGCAAAAGAGAATAGAAGTAGTCTAAAAAGATGCAGAGAAGGGCACAAAGATATTCAAAGTATGGAATAACTTCTGTGCAAGGACAGATTAAAAAAAGTTGGGTTCCTTGCCCTGGAAAATAAATGATTGAGAAAAACATAAAGCAGTTTTATGAAATCATAACAAACAAGGACAAGGTGAAGTGTTAATAATTGCTCCCTATTTCTGATTACATATTTCTAGGAAGCATCCAAAGAAGTTATCAAGCACCAGGTTTAAAGCAAACAAAAGGAAGTACGTTTTCACACAGTATGTAATTAAATTGTGGAATTCACTGGCACAGGGTGTTTTTGATGCCAAAAGCAAAAATGGTTTCAAAGAGCAATCGGACAAAACCAGAAAAGAAAGCTTGGGCTTTCATAGCCCTTTCTACCAGGGCTATTTAACACTATGATGCAAAAGCAGAAAACATTACTCTACACTACGAAACAGAAAAGCTCACCTGCAGTTTTCTGAAGAGCAGAATGAACCAATCTGGCATGTGTATCAGCAGCTAAGCTTCAACACAGCTAATGCATAGATCACAGACATTCTGGCTTTAAAATGAATTTATGGAGCACATGGATTATGGCTGGAACTGATGATTTACTATTGCACTGTCAGCCTACTGGATGTTGATTAATATCCTTCCCCAGGTAGAACCGTAGTTAAAGTGTATGTTAAGGAGAAAGAGTTAAAAGTGAAAAAGAGAAATATTTGGAGAACAAGGTATTCTTTCAGGAGACTTGCAAGATATAGATACAGCAGGTTTTCCTAACTGGCTGAGATTCCAATAGATGATATTCATTCCCAAGGTGAAAACCACCTACCTTATGTAGTCAGCAGTGATGATACCCACTTCGGTTCTAATGGGTGTTCAACATTCACATTACAGCGCAATTTCTGTGGAAGCTGCAGTTAAGTCTATTGTTCATGCTATACTCAAAAATGCCTTTTAAAAACTAAATAAAAACATTAAGGTCACAAAGCAAAGCACGCTAAAGTATGAAAATATCAAAATGAAGTCTGTCACAACAGCTGTAGTGTTACAATAAAATCTTCCATGTTATGATTGTATATTTTGTGTTCTGTACAATGGATAGCATCCAGGGAATGAGACTAATTCAAATACTCTTTTTTTATCCTCTCTGTTCAATGTGTGGCCCCAAGCCTTGTTTACTGAGTGGCATCCAAGTCTTGCATGAAATAAGATGGTTTTTTGTTTCTGGCTTTTCTGCGGTACTCATCACTATAGTGTCTGAATATCTCAACAATCTTGGTGAATTAATCCTCACAATGTACCCTCAGACGTCTGGAATGATTTTAATTCCTCATTGAAGAAAATTATGAGAGAAATGATGTGGCTTTTCTGTGGCCACACAGGAAGTCTGTATCAAAGACAGGAAGATAATTTAGATCTGTTCATTCTAAGGGGTGCCAAGCATCTCCTGAGCTCATCCTCAGAAGGAGCACTCCAAGGATTTGTGCTCTTCCAGCAGATCTGCAGTTCATCTGTAGCATAAAATTCTCCAACGGGGGCAGGATACCATGGACAGGGACCTCATTCCCACAATATCGTATATCTAATCCTGCGAATTGGGAAAAGCGGCTCTAAGGATTCACCACTGCAAGATTTGCAAAGCCCTTGGAGATATTCAGATCATCAGTACGATGAAGGGGAAAGTTATGACCTTTTTTATTACAATCTTTAGTAATAAAAGAAATTTCTCCTTCTGATTTGCATTCCCTAGGATTCTTGCCAACATGAGGTATTTTATATTATATTTTTCTAAGAAGTCTCAAGCAGGGGCAGTGGTATGGGGGTAAGAAATCAACAACTGACACATGGACTGTTTCTGTAATGTTAAAGATTGCAATTTATAGTTGTGGTGTAGTTCATAACTATGAATTACAACTTTATGAACACTCTTTATGCACTGCACTTGTGCTCTAAGTCCATAAAACCACACACAAAAAAATTAGCCTGACGCACTGCTACCTTAAGGGTCTGTCTCACACCTACCAAGTACAAGAAACTGAGAATAAAGCTCTGTCTCTGTTCTTCTATTGTGTTTCCTATTGTGCCTACATATTGCAGCATTTGTGGTCTGTAAGATCACCCACTGTAGGAACAACTTTCAGTTCTCTGTGACAATAGGGTGAGCTGAGGACAGACTGGCAATCTTTGGAGATGAATTTCCTGCCCTTTGTGGGTTTCAGTTAGACTCTTAGCATTATTTGAACTTTTGTGGTTTAATTTTCTTTGTTGTCGTTTTAATTCTAATGGCAGAAAACAGGAGAAGGAACAACATCTCTCTGGAGGCAGTGCATCTCAGGATCAGAAGAGTAAACGGCCATGTTTTCTCCTTCTGGCATTTTAAGATACATCAGTAAACAGAGAAAGGACCCAGTAGTTCTGCAGAACGGTAAAAGGGATGTAAAGCTTCTTATTTCCTGGTAAAGATACCAAAAGCCTTAGGATCTGTTGATGTTTTATGGCTTTCTGAACTAATTTCTTCCCATTAGCATTCAATCATGACTACAGGCTCAGAAACTGCTCACTACCATTCTGTTACTAAGGCCTGAAAAAGAAATAGAGTAGAAAAGAGGCTACTGCACAGAGGCTTTCCTGCAGTAGCAGTATTAGTTGCACAAAACACATAGGAAGGAAAGTGCTTGCCAGGCTGAGACTCAAATATTTGTTTCACTCAACTATTATGGTTTATAGTTGTGCACATGTTATTCAGAGAACAGGAGCTCTTAATTACTCAAGGAGCAACTGAAGTCCTTGGAAAAGGCAGCCGAAAAAGCCCTGTCCCACATTCTTGATTTATAGATTTTACAGAACTATAGTAGACTGTCTACTTAGTCTCTATAGTAGACTTCCAACATCTGTGGGCCAAATCCACTATCTTTATGATAAGAAAGTGATTAAAAAGGTGTTTTCTTTCACAATGTGCAAGCCTAGCTGGGCAAGGATATATTTCCACAACCACTAGTGGCTTGAATCAAGTGACCCTTTCAAGTAACAGTGAACTTTGCATGCAAAGATGAGATCAAGAACTATACTTTAGCAACTACAGTTATTAAGTTCTTAATTGGGCCCAGATCTGTTTGTCATGTTCTTTCCTCACAGACGCAAAGGACTTTATAAAATAATATTTCTTATGTATATGTAGGGATTTTCCCTTTATATGTTTGAGAAAGAATCATAAAATAAGTGCATTGTAAAAACAAACAAGTCACTAAACCAAATAACAAATGACTTCTCCAAGGGGGAAAAGTGCCAGCTATGGCATAACTGTCACTAACTACTGCCATGAGTTTTCTCAAATTCCAGGGATCATCAGCATGAGAGAGTTTTAGTTAGGTCCATCTTGACTAACATATGCAGAAGGGAACATTTCTGTTTCTTCATTCCCTCATCTTCTTGGGTGTCACAGCTTCCTATCCTTTGCTTCTGTGTATAGCCATCTCTCACCATGTATTTCAGGAAAAGAAAAATCTAAATAAAGATCACAGCCCATTCCATTATGTGCTCTTCCTCTTCTCCTCCTTTCTTGCATTTGTGCTGTGTTGTGGCACCTATTAACTACCCATGTTTTCAGAATGACATTATACAAGGTGCAGGATGTACCACTGTGCCCTAAAAATATCAACAACTGCATTAGTCTCACAATAATTAATGGCAGGCATTATGCAAATGACAACTTTTTCACTGCAAAATAATGACATTTCTTCATTTTGAGCAGAGTTATGCAAAACAATGAATTGGGGATGATAAATCACACAGGAGAATTAAGAAAGCCATAACGTTCCTGCCCAGGCAGGCAGAAAGACAGACAGACCAACAATTTAGAACACATTGTTTGTTCTCAAACTGCTATTAAGAAATAAATAAAAGCATAGCCAGTCGGTCATTAGAACGTATGTATAATTTAGTTTCCCCCCTTTAGGCGACTATGCATAAGGGGACGTTAAATTCTAGCAATTGGATTATTACAAGTCAGAAGCAAATTTTTTTTTATTAACCTTAATAAGTCATTCACTCAGAGACTACAGTCATCAGGCAAATAAAATGTATCACATGTCATTCTCCTACACATTAACTAATTTCTTATGCAAACATCACAATGTATAGCAATTACTGCTGCTCAAAAAAACCCCAAAGTCAGTTTCAATTTATTTTATTGCTTTTGTGCATGGCCATTTCCTGTAGTGCTTTATTCTCTATCCCCGTATTTCAGGTGCAAAAGAAGAGGAATGCAAAAAATAAGAAGTTACTTCTCTGAAATGTTCCTGTACCTTCTTCCACTTATTGTGAATGCTGTTGGAAAAAGATGTAGGTAAGATCCTCTTGTAAGCCTAAAGAAGCTTCTCAAAGGTAAAAAGCTAATACCGACCAGCTGCGAGCACCCTCCCTTCCTTATCCCTTTCTCCCCTACATGCTTCCTACCTTCTGAAAGAGCAATCCCTGCCCAGTCTTCCCAGTGCCTCCTGCAGCGAGCCTGGCGCAGGACTTTCTGTGAGCTCCTCAGAGCTGCCATTCCTGCACTGCTCCCTGAAGAGCTGGCTTCCCAGCAAGAGTGGGACTGGAGGGTAGCTTTGAACTCCCCTACGTACAACACTCCTCCACTGTTCCTTACAGTGTCTCCTGCTGGAACGGAAATATCTATAAGCTTTTTAATAGACAGCCCTCCTGGATCTTTCTTTCTAGTGATTCCTGCTGGGAGAGTCTGATGTATCAAAGAATTACAGCCATTAAAGCTGGAAAGACCTATGGTATTTAATCATTTACTCCATCCTCCCACCTGAGCTGGGGTATTCCTTACGCTATTTTTTTCTGATGTTCTATGTAGTCTAACTTTAAAGAGTGCCAAATAACTGGGCTCTCACCTCTTCTCTGGGGAGGTTATTCCACAGTGGTATTTCATGAGACTGGAAACTTCCCTAGGTATTTGGGGTGATTTTACTTCTTTATGTTTAGTTTTATTAAGCAGGCATTAATTTTCAGACTCCCAATACTGCCGTAAGACTTCTTTTCTCTGTTAGTAGAGACTGGAACTGCACCAGTCTTCCTCACATCCATAGCTCAGCATGATATTTAACAACATTGTCCACCGAAAAAAAGCTGGATTTGTGGCACCTAAAGATTATCCAAAGACTGTTTTTATTCTCCACAGTGACTTCTAATGAGAACTGGTATGAACAGGGAACCAGGACAGGAGCTTTACAACCAATGCAGTATTGCCTGCCTTCTAGCCACATCAGCTGCTCCCCTCAGGAAGCACTGGTGGCAGTTCCAAACACACATAAAGCAAAGCATCAGCAAGGACCACATATTCCCCATGATGTCTGGAGGTTAAATTGTATAGCTCCTGTTAAGCGTAGTGAAGCGGACTAGAAAACTAACAATTCACACAACACAGTGAAGAGTCAACTCCAGCTTTATCTGAATCAATAGGAAGATCAACCACCACTTGTTCTTCTCCCCAAATGCAGAGTACCCTTGCCTTCACCCAAAGACAACAGAGTACATCGTTGACATACGGAAAGCCCAGGAGGAAAACAGTTGTGCTGGAAATAACTGGTGTCTTTGGAAACAAAGTGGTAGCAGTTGACACACACAAACCGCCCCCCGCCCAGGTTCCCCCTCTTACTATTTCAGGACTTTTAAGATTCAGTGTAATTCACCCCCCTTGGAACACTGCAAAAAATTCTCCACCTCCAGCCTCTCATCCGGAAGTTAATAACATTTTGCAGCTCTCCTTAAATAAAATCCAGGCCATCCTGGATCAATAAGACTGATGCCTATTTCCCTAATGGCAGCCGATTGCCATTTGCTATTCAAATCAGACTAGATAAATTACAGTACATGCCAAGGAACAGGCCAGTGAATTAAGACAGGCCTCCTGAGGACCAGCAATATTATTAATCTTTTAAGACACTATCATATTTCTTCTTGACAGTGTGCGTAGACTCTCAGACATGCTGCACCCAGATTGAAATATCAGCTGCTGCAAAAAATCAATAGTGTTAGAAACACAATAATTTTCTGTCTGCAGGGCCCCCAATAAGCAACACTTGCGTTTCCCCTCCTTTCCACATCTCCACTTCAAATGCATTTGTTTTAAAACCCAGGCCTCAAATCTGAATAATAATTGTGGTAGGCAAATTTGCTTTTGTTGTCATCCTGTGCCACAGAAGCCACAACTGTGATTCTTGATAAGGTTGTGGTTCTCAGAGACAGTGTAAGGTACTCAAGGGTCAGATACTCACCTAGTACATTTTACTCTTCTCCCCACACCCTCCTGCTGAGGCTCTTGCTCTCTCACTGCAGGCTTTATAAAGACAGATATTGTTAGAGTTCCTGCTATCCCTAAGAAAAATGGAAACAGGGACCTTGGACCTGAACTGACAAAGGGAGACCATACATGACAAGAAACCAAAAAGCTTAAGGGATTTCTCTTCACGCTAACAACAGAAAGGGTCAATTCAAACAATTTTGATCTCTTTAGACTTGTGGATGAATTCAATAGATGCTCAGACAGTCAAGTAAGCTGCCTCCCTGATTTCTCAACTACTCCTTAAGCTAAAGCGGAGAAAGATTCTACAACTGGTAACTATTCCAAAAAGGGCATTTTATGATTTACGAGAGCAGTGGTCTTAGGGAAAAATGTGTAGCTTAAGGGATTGGCAACAAGACGTTAAAATGAGGTTTCTCCTCACCCTTGACGTGATGTAGTTTAACTGTGTGGAAAAAAAACAATTATAAAACAGAGCAGAATCAGAAGTCTGCATACAATTCTAAGCATGAGAATATTCTGCATATAACTGGGTAAGAAAAACATCTACAGAAATGGACCAGAGTGGATAAATCAACTCCAGGTTGGCTAAGTTGCTATTCAAGATTGCCAGATTGCTGGCATCCCAGGTCAACAGTGACCAGAAAGAGTTGATGAATGTCCTAATCGGGTGAGAGGAGTAAGGCGATGAAATCATTCAAGTTACATCACAATTAGCAGTTGCCTTCTGCCCTCAAAACATTGTTAGCAGCATCAGCAGGACCAGAGACCAAAAATATTAACTCTCCTCTGGCTCTTGCAGAATCTTGGGGGCTTCAATTCAACCTCCATTTAAAAAGTTCGGTAAGCGTGGCCACAAGCAATATAAACATAGCGCTGCTTTCTGATGAATGCCAGGGTGACCTGGCCGATTGCCATGGCATATCAGCAAGGTGCTCGTTAGTGAATGGATGAGGACCCAGCCTGCGCGGTTGCAGGGTACGCTCTACATTCTCTATGTTGAGCAGAGGATTTGGCTCCTCTCCTTCCTCAGGATTCTCAGCACAGCACCTCTGCCCAGTGCACAAAGTGACATGCTTAGACAAAGAGGAGAGTGAACCACCACCAGGCTTGTTGCTAGGGAGGGGGTAATTTTAATTAGACCTAGCCAGTGGATGAGAATTTTGCTTTCTTCACCGAGACAGAAATAACAGGTTTCAAAGATTCTAAAAAATAAGCTGGCCAAATGCCTTCAGACCTAAACCCCCTAAGTTTTCAATCTCTCTGTCACCAGAAATGACCAGAAAGTTCTCTTCATCAAAGTCTGTGTGCTAAACAGAAAAGGGAGTATTATGATGAAATAACACCTTGTCAAGTGTTCTGACCAGCTCCAAAATTAATACAACAGCACCATGATGCAATTTTCAATTAGAAAATGAGTTACTTCCAAGTAACTTGCACATCTGAGGACAAGACTTGAGATTCAGCTCTTGCTACTGATTCTCCATGAGTTGGATTTGATTCATGTATCTAAGTGGAACTGCACCCTATATATGCAAGTATCACTCCACTTCCAATGGATTTCGTTTATGCCATGTGGGTCTGCAGTATACATTGATAACACTTTGTATTTTTTTTTTCCTTCTGAGTTTGTCACCTTCCTAAATTAAATTCTGCTTTCATTATAAGTACAATGTACTTGCAAGCATGTCATTGTGAGCCACGTGCATGTGGAGCTCAGTCTAAACCATGGGGCTAGTATGACGACGGGTACAAGACTACGACTGAGCAAGCAGCATGGGGGCTAAGGAATAAATACCAAAGGACCAGCACAGACAACATCATGAGTGATGAAGGATAGGATTCGAGCTCACAACTTTTCCTCTCCTATTCTCAAATCACTCCTCTGCTTGCTTCTCCTCTTTGTCCTATAGCCTCCTCCTATCTGTGCTATTTCCTCCTACTACAGATCATTGCTGCTTTAATTTTGCACAGTAAAAATCATTAGTTCACACAGTGCTAGGGCTAGCAAGCAGCATATTTTCTTAGAAGGTGGCATGGCATCTATTCTAAGAAAACAGGGACCTACAAATATTGCTGAGTGCCAGAGAGAAGGGGAGAGAGGGGAGAGAGTGGAGAGAGGGGAGAGAGAAAACTCATTTCTCCTCAGCAGAGAAAAGGCTAAAATAATCTATACAGCCATGAACACTTTGAGTCGGGCCTTCTGACAAGTTCCTATGGCAGTCCCAATAATGCAGTCATAGTCTTAAGCTACCTGTGCCACATCTAGGCAGAAAGCCCCAAAGTGGTAACTGGGCTGCAGTATAGCATCATGGACACACAACTTCACACATCAAAGTATGTGATCGCCATTACATTAAGGATTCCCTGTCTTTATGTTTGCAAGCATATTGAACACCTGAGTATGAATTGAGGTCTTTAGAAAGGTGGGAATTTCAAGTCACTGGACACTGTAATAAGGCTTTCCCACACTAAACCTGTTCTCCACCTGCATGTATCCTGTTCCTGTTGTAAAGGAACACAATTTATTCTGATCAATATACACTAATTTCTTCCTTTCTTTTTAAGTGCTATTATACACTACCCTATGCCCTCCACTACCCTCGCATTTCGAAAAGAAATCATTTCTGTAGTAACTGGCCATACAACTATTGTTCAGGTTCCCCCGATATTTCTCCCCTGGGAAGCAGGATCATCAGTGCAGTGGACTGGTATTAGCAAGGCCATGTAACTAGATGGACTCCTCCATGCTGAAAAATACTCCTGGGATTTTAAAGAAGCTGTGCACATCTTCCTTCTGACATTTCTGCTTCTAAAGCAAAGGATTAGACTGAGGGCAAAAGTACTGTACAAATAAAGCATTAGGGCCACTGCTGCTGGTCAAAGCTGGTTCAGAGGAGATTCTCTAGACAGCCTCCTCTGGATAGATCCTGCTGGAACTGAGTCTGCAGACTGTAATGTTTAAATACCATTCAGAAGTTAAAACACTAGTGACAAACCCAGTTAGGTTTAAAGCCAGATTTCCATTGCAAAACACCCTGCATGCCATCCCTGCTGACAGGCAATGCTAGGCACCGCTGTCAGCTACAGGGTACAAAAGGAAGAGGAAGAAAGTAAATGTATTGCAAGTTTAAGGCACAGACATATACTGCTAACAACTGCTGTCTGATATTCTTCCTCATCCCCAGTCTCTGCCCCAAGACATTGCTCTGATTTTGCAACAAAGAGGAGAACTGGTCTTTGCACAGAAATCTACCCACAGGCTATAACTCCAGGATACCTAGAGAGTATTCATCTTACCCCATGCTTGACCTATTTACTCCTAGGTGCTGAACAACCCCATCATTTGAAGAGGAAGCAGCATAGGGATCATCGTCAAACTGCAGTTGTGATCCACTGTGATAAGTCTATCAGCTCATTTTATAAAAACAGATGGATACAGATGGAAATTAGAAGTGCTTTTAGGGGTGAGGAGCTGGGAGAAGAGTGACAGTACAAGATCTTTATGCTAGAAGGGTGGAATAGAGAATCAAAAGTGCAACTCAAATGATATGGGCTGTACAGAATACATCATGGGAGAAGAAGAAGAAAAAGGAAGAACTGTCTGGAAACAGTCAAAAGGCAAAAGATGCTAAGGGAAATACATTGAATGATAAGCAAGTAAGATGAGGTAAATCAGGATTTTGGGGGTGGTTGGGGGAAGAAAGCCTAAGCATTGAAAAGATGTCAGCAAATTGAAGCAGACTTCACCCAACCAGGATGGAGCGCCCTCCCTAAGAGCTGCAGGTAGATATAAACCGTATTTCCTTTTCTGGTCATTAGCATCTATGCCTAGCAATAACTTGAGAGCAAACCATCTTTGAGGGTTTTTTCAGCTATTCTTCTTTATGTACCACTACGACAACACCCCTGGCTCGGCCAGAAAAATATCCAAACAACACATGTATTAGAAACTTTGGATCTTCTCACCTCTTGTTAATGATCTGGTTCTGCCAAGGTCAGAGGCAACGAGAAATCACTGGTATACAGTCAGCTCTGTGAAAAGAGCCTGGAAAAGGTAATGAACTTCTCTACAATAAAACTCTCAATGGTACATTGAAAAGAAATTGCTGCCAATGCTGCTCGGTTGCACCCTTAATAAAGGAGGTCAGGGAGAAAGAAGGCCTGACACTGGGATTTCAGGAGCATCCTAAATCCTCCTTTTGCTTTCAGTGGGACCCATCGCAATGAGGTCCCACACAGCTGCGGGAACTGAGCCATACACCTGTGCAAGGTACGTTAAGTAATGCACTTCAGTAAGCCATGGCATCTTACTTTGGCTGAAGAAATAATCCCTCCAAATCATGGCTAGTATCTCCTAAGGGGGGTGGGAGGTAACATCTCACACTGTATCAGCCCTGCTGCCTCTCTCACATGGGTAGAAAGTTGATTTCTCACACTCACACATCTGTCCCTGCACTGGAACCTCTGGTGGAGACACTCCCAGATCAGTTACAGGTTTTAATTATGAGATGACAGTACCGATGGCTGGCTTTGCTTGAACCAGCATGTGTCACTGAAGCCGATGGGAAATATGTAAGAAAGAGACCCAGTTTAATTAGCCTGAATATTTTACAATGATTATTTTCTACAAGCAAACCCTCCCACATCTTATTTGTCACCTGTCAGGTTCCTGTTCTTATCCACCACGATCTCTCCTTGCCTCTTCATGTCATAAAAACCCAATGGCGAAAATGACAGACAGATGCAAACAAGATTTTGGTAATTACAGCACTGTGGCTGGTGGTTGTTTGAACATCGTTTTATTTCTTCCAATCAAACAAGTCCTTGGACTTCACAGCCCTAGAGCTTCAGACAGGGGTGAAGCTGATTATATTATGACATTACAGTGCAGACTGGCAGATCAGACAAAGTGGATTTCACTCAGTAATTAAACTGCAGTATCTTTCGTCTAAAGTCCAGGGCAGGATTAATCGAAAGGTAGCTCTTTATCATTGCGATTAGTGCTGGGATTTGAAGAGTGAGTCCACAGATTTCTGATTTGATAGCTCGTCCTGGGTACCAGCTTATCGGTGGCTGCACATCTGTCTGACTTGTAAAAATAGCATGAGGTCAAGATGTATTTGCCATGTTGCACCATTTCCTTTATTTTATTTTTAGCTGGAGGAAATTCAGATTGATTTAAATATTACAGTGTCCTTTATCTTTCTGTGGCAGTATAAAGATTTCTATTTAAGACCTGTTAACACGTAACTCTGCCCTAAACTGCATTGTATCTATAGGACATTCACAATTTTCTCTGTAGCTTTACCTTTATTCTTCAGGGTCCAAAAGAATCCCTCCGATCTTGGGAAACAGAACAATACATATTTGAAAGACAATAGCTTTATAGCTGCTCTAAAGTGGTCTAGCAAATCCAGTTTCAAGCTTTCACGGAGCTCCTAAGACTTACTGGATGAAAATAGTCTTAAGATCTTGGTTTTGTGTCAGCATTGCGTAAAAACCCTAACACCAAATGCCAGCTGATTCTTCTTTTATTTTTAAAGTTTCCAAAAAGCTTTCAATGCTCCTGCTTCTCCTCACAACTTTAATAAACACAGAGCTGGGAAAACTTGCTCTGCACAGCCAGACAGTTTCCTTATGCTGCTGGCTGGGGAAGCAGCACTCCTGGCACCTGCCCTGATTTACTCACTAGAGGAGATTATCTACAAGTGGAAGCAAGGCAGGGAAAAGCAACAGATACCTCTTTTACTTTCTTCTGCAAGTAGTCATTACATTTAGGAAACAAAAAAAATCAAGGAAAGAGAAAGAAAACCACTACTTCTCCCTCCCATCATCAAAACAGAGTTAGGATCTGACTTCAAATTCTGGAGATACTCTACCTAAAATCCTTTCAGACAATGCCATTTCTGGTTAGATGCTAGGCAGACTATCCCAGTAAGAATCCCAACGGCTTCCAACAGTGTATGGAGGGTGACTTGGCATTTGCCCTTAGGAAGTCATATATATTTTTAGGTTCCTTTCAACAAGTTTTCAAGCCATGGCAGTCACAAAAAACAGTGAGCCACACGCCACTATTACCAGGTTCCAACTTTTGCCCAACAAAGGCTGATTAAAAAAAAAAAAAGTATTTGTGAAAATACCAATAAAAATTTTATTTGCCGTTGAAGAGGGTTTTTGCAAGACAAATGCTTGTACTGAAAATGTTAAGAACTTTTGTGAAAAACTCTCAGCTGAAATTCAAAAGTATTCTCTCTGGAAGGTCAATTTACACAGTTTTGTTTCACCCACGGAACAGTCCTGTGCCTGCCACATTCTGCATGATTCAGATGTGATTTAGAATAGCTTGGCCCATCTCTACAACAGGATAATCTCAAAAATGTCCTTTGACATTTTGCCTATAGCAATGTCTCTTCTCATTTGTACGAATCTCTGATGTAGATTATGAAGATCTAAAGCGGGGGCAATCTCTTAATTTTTACTCAAACATTTACTAGAAACAGACCCTAATTTTGTTTGGGGACTGGGTAGTACTACAATCAAAATAACAAACCAAACAAATCCCTAGGCAAACAAACGATTTTATTTGCGATTTTATTGTTATTGTTATTTTTGTAATGGAATTTACAGAGAAAAAACCCAAATAATTCATAACCATTCATTTTAAGTCTTGAAAGCTATTTCACAGCTTTCAGAGCCATAGAAGACCCTCACTGTCATGCAGTCTGATTCCCGTACAAAAAAGAACTTACAATTCCACCCAGTAATTTTCATAGCGATTCTAATGACTAGTGTCTGAATGGGCACATACCTTTTACTAACACATATGATCTTAATTTAAGGAGTTAAACCAGCAGAATATCACAAAATACCTTGGAAATTTGTTTTAATAGGTACTTTCACTGCCTAAACACTTAATAAGTGGGAAGAGAAGAGGAAATCTAGCCAAGCAAACAGGCAGAGGGACAGAAACATCATACAGATGAATGATGAATAGTGCATTTCTTGGTCAACTAATAAAGACACAGATAAGTAATACCAGATATAACAGTTTCAGTAATCTTTGTTTAAATGGCTAGCAAAATGTGTAATAAAATCTCACTGCTATGCTTGTTCTTTGCAGAGGTGTGAAGGCGAGAATTTTATTCCCAGTCTTGCTACTGATACTGTAGATATAGATTCAACTTGCATAGGGATTTCAAAGCTAGTATTCAGATCACTAAACCATTCCTCAGACCAAACTGAAAACAAAATGCAAATTAACTACTGCTGAACCTGATCTCATGCTGTTTCCCTCCTGCCTTTCACCAGTTTCCCCCATTTTTCCTCTGAAAATTCTAACATGTTTTTAAAATATTATTAACCAATCTAATAAGTACCAGCCTTTATATTTTTTCTCATTTCTGAGTCTTTGTATTATGCTTTGATCATAAATTCAGTGTCTTCCCTCCAATCAGAAGGACTAGAAACTTATTTTACAAACAAAAACCAAAGATCTTGACATTATCTGTTTACCTCAAGAGTAGAATCTTTAAGAAAAACATCAGATATTATGACACTTTCAGTAAAACTGCAACCACTGCCAGAAAAGTAAAACATTAATCTAGTTGTGCACATCCCTCTGGTTTTCACATCATGCGTAAACACTGAACTTCCACAAAAAGAGCCTTGTAGTTGTGAGCTGCTCTGGAGAAAAGCTTGATATTGTAACATAGCCATGATTTCACAAAGTAGTCAGTCAACAAGTGCTTCAACAAGTGCTTCCTACTACATAGGAATGGACCCTAAAATGCCACATCCAGGCTTTGGGGACACAGTAGCAAATTTCATACTAATATAAACGAGGGCAAGGTTTGGTCCAGTGTAAATACAACCAGAATTAATATTATGTTTTACAGAGATCCTAAAGAACTACAAACTTCTTCCACCAACCACCTGGAAAAGGGGAAAATGCATGTCTTGCAGCATGATGTTGCTTTTTGAAATTAAATCACAGCTGAAAGCTTGGATAAGTCCAGCTAAGACAGGAAGAGCAATTCCCAGCCATCAAAACCAAAAGTGACTGCATATGTTCCCCAAACTCAGAAGATGCTGTCAGCCTCCAGTTCCTAGGCCATATGTTAGTCAGATGGACTAAATTGATCCATAAACCTAACCAGGAAGTTATCATGAGGGCTGAAACTGTGATGCACTGATTAAGAATCTGTTTTTCTCAATTAAAGACATAACCATAATTACTTTCAGTTGAGTCAGTCACACTCTCGTAATGTACCCATCCTCAAATGATATTTAACATCGTATACTAAGTATGTCAAGCATTCGTTCCATTAATAATACTTCACACTTCTATTCTGCTTTTTATCCCAGGAGCCCAAAGCACTTTGTGATCATGAATTAATCAATGCTACCACCACCTCTGCATTGGAAATAGTTGGCTGGAGTCCACTGAATGACCCTGGACGATAGCTGGAGATGTGATCCTCTCTCTTATCTCCAATCCCAAGTCTTAGCCAGAAGACAAATCATCAAGTAATAAAACTGATACCAGCTTCCACAAACTCACTGTACTGAGCACAATCAAAATAAATTTGTCAGAGTAAGCAGAGATCACAAACTTTGCCTTTACTACTGTAGAGCATATGAAAAACGAAAAAAAGAAAAAGTACAGCTTACAATTTCCTAAATTAACACCAGGCTTGCCAGGGTAACAGTATCTTTCTTATTGCACTGCATGATCATTAGGCAGGCTTACAGTCTGTCTCTCTCGTGCTATCCTTACAGCGAACAAATGAGACTGTCCAATACGGAAGACTAACAAATTGGAGAATAAAATAAACAAACTTATCTCGCTAATTTCTATTCTCCAAGTTTAGTTCTAGGTGAAGTTTCATGAAACTAAACCTTTCGGCACTGATCATCAACAAAATACAGGTTTTTGCTGAAAGTATCTATAGATTGCTTTCAGGAAAAGGTTTGAACAGGACTGACAATATTCAAAAGCTCCTTGGACTTCACCATCAAAGAAATCTATCCTTTCAAGTCCCTCTAAATAGAGCACAAAATCCTGAAATACTTTACTAATTTTTGATTTGGTTTCTACTTAGGTAGAAGTAGAAACCCATTGACCTACTGAAGTCAATGGAAGCTTTGCTGGAATAAGGGCTAAGAGAGGTTTTAGAAGACTTTATTCTTATTTTCATGCTAGAAAATAGCTGCACAAGAATATCAGTGCATGAAATAGAAGAAAAAGGTTCAGACTTCACAGTGCTGCTTCTAATAAGGATTACGTCTTCAAAAAACCAGGACTCGGCGACCAGATGGATGATGTCCAATTAGTTGACATAAAACCTTATGTTACCAGCTTAAAAAAAATAATGCCCTTAATGATACCTGTACAATAGGACAAGATCAACACATGACCTCTCTCAAAAACCAGAAATACCGCCCTGTAAAGCTCACCCAGAGCATTGTCAAATTTCAGAAATACAAATTTAAAAATACAGAGACTTATCCATATTTATTCAAGATCTCACAGAGATGGTAAATACTACAGGGGTTTTAAGTAATATCATCTGCTGCCTCATCTTCACTACTCAAAAAAAAAAAAAAGAAGCCCAACACTGGTAGAAGCATTCAAAATGCAGCCCATATTCTTATGCTTTACAGTTTCTTTTTATTTCACCCATACTTGCTTTTTTCACTGGCAGTGGTGGTGATTTTTGATGGCTGTATTTTCCCCAATATGTCCATTAAGAACAAGACTTTTGGTTCAGAGCACTGAAAGATTTGGTAGTGCAATGTGCACCCACAAAGGAGACATGGGTTTGGATTGAAAGCAACCTCAGGGACCTCGGTCAGTGGAGCACAGACATATTATAACCACACAGTTATTGAAATGGGAGACTCCTCATGCAGAGTGCTACTGCTGAATTCTTGACTGTTTTTCTTTCAGAGGCAGTATACTGTCTCCGAATTCAACAAGAAATCAAATTAGGACTCTTGGGTTCCATTTTTGGCCTGCCACTTACCCATGATAAGACATTGGACAAATCATTTAACATAAATAAGCTTCAGTTTATAGAGCTGAAATACTGCACATGGGTGTAGTAAGACTGATGAAAAGTACTATAACGGTATTATTAAAGTGCCTTCTCCCATATTTTTAAATTCCTTATCAAAGGTTCGCTTAACTTTCCTTGCTGAATTTTAAAGCCTACTCACTTTCTTAAGAAACTCCTTTTCAAAGGGCAAAATTTTTTGGATGTCTAAATATTTCCTCGCAGACATTTGTATAAGATTTTAGAATAAGGCTACATATGGTGTCAGTAGACTAAAACAATCTAAGAAATTACTGCCTTCAAGTCCCAACAGAGTGTGGCATAATACATTTTACATGTCTTTATCTGACTTTAGCTAGTAGTTCTGGGTACGTGTGAGAAAGGGCAGTTGCTTCTCTCTCCATCATCTCAGTCCTGCCCCAGAAGCCATTCCGTTTCACTTGGTTTGGTAGGTGCTTGGGCTCTGTCAAGCAACTATTGGTTTAACTTTTTCAAACCAATGAAATTATCTTAAATTCAGTCTTTTAACGCACAAATTAATGTTCACCAAAACCCTGAGGATCAGATGCAGCAGATTAGAAGTACTAAGGGGAGTCAGGCTACATCAATTAATATTTAAGAGAGACCAATAATTTCATATACAGCCAAATTTAGCAATAGTGTAAGGCACCCATGCTGAGACTTAGTCACTCAGTGCTAATCTTTACTCATAGTATATGTGAAACTATAAAGAGCTCATAAAATGTAAATGCAAACCATTTAGGAGCTAATACAAAGTCTCATCATTATAATTATGTACCAAGTAAGAGAAGTCCATCTTCTCATAACCTGCAGAGCTGCATAGCGTTCCCACTTTACATACAGAAACAGAAGAGCAAAGAGAACTCTTTCTAGGACAGCTCCCTAATTCCGGTTATTCAGCTTGAGGCACATGCATAGAAGGATCTCCGATAACTTTTAAACTGCTTACAGTCTTCATCCAGACTTCCTTTATAGGCTAGGAACAGAAGTGAGCCTTTATATGAGGGTCTATTTCAGATGCCTTTCCTTGGCCGCATCACACCTGTAAGTGCCTAATATTCTCCAGCTGACTGCAAAGGGAGTCCAAATGGGGGTGGAGGTACCTGTACCACATGCAACTAAGTGCCAACGATAAGATCCTTTGAACCTGGTTTTCAGAAGCTCTGAGCGTTTCTGGCACCTAATGAAATCTGTAAAAGCCACAAGTGCTTAGCCCTTACCTGAACCACAGATGCATAAAAAGGAGCTTTCCAGAATTAAAGCACAACAATTGGGAGATCATGTTGTGAATTCATTAACAGTTTGTTAATTCAAAACATTAACATCATAAGCACAGGGCTGGAGCCTTACTGCTCCTGCAGTCTTTTTTTTGTTGGGTTTTTTTGGAGGGTTTTTTTGGTTGTTGTTTTTTTTCAAGATGATGTCATCTCACGAGCTACAAGTAATACAATGTTCAGACTGGCCATGAGGAAGTCTAATAAAGGACGCTCCACTAGAGACACCATCACTTTAACTACAATTGGACCTCTGGTGCTACCTACCAGGAAAACTTTTCGATAAGCTCTTCTGTTGTGATAGCACGCACCATACCTGCTTTAGCGCAAGAGCATTCTTCAGCAAACAGGACTGTCACCAAACGGGTTTCTACAGTTTTGGTGGAAGTTGTGCAGTTGCCTCTCTTGCTCTTTGCAAGTATTCTTTTTTTTCCTCCTTCCCTCTTCAGTGAAAAAAGGAATCTGATCTTCACAGATGGAAAATTAAGTATTGCCAGGATGGTCAATATACCCAACAGCCATTCAAACTGGTCTGATAAATGAAAGCATTTAAATAGTTGCAACCAAAATAAGCGACAGAAGGTGGGAAAAGAAACGCATAATTATGCCAGCTACCAGGGTACTGTTTATGTTTTATCAATTGGAGCATCACAAAGTACACAGAACACAAACTACTACTAGCATTTTTGCATGTCTTAATAGCTGCACACTAAATCACAGGTATGCGTCGCCTACGAAATTTAGAAAGAGTAAAATTAGCTTAGTTTCTCCAATTGATGTGTCAGCGTTTTCAATCAGTCATTCAAACCCCATTGCCAGGAAGTTTGGTCATAAATATAAAATGGCCAATCCCAATCACAAGGCAATGTGATCACTTTAAGTTGACTCCATTCCCTACATGGTCTCTCCATATTTGTAGGTGGTACATGTTAGAAAAACAAGATTACATAAACTAACAGAATCATCCTTCTCTTTCACATGGTCACCCCGGCCTCTTAGGGCCCAAGTAGCAAAGAAAAGGCCACAAAGTAGTAATGGAGGGAAGGTCTTCATGGCTGTCCTTTCTTTCCCCTTCACTAAGTGACTTTTCAGGGACTTTCCTGCATGTTAAGCATCTTTTTTGCATTGCTTAATATTGTTATTAATAATTCATATTTTTGTCTTTCTCCTCTCACTCTGACAACTTTTATTTTTAATCAATGGGCATGTGTCAAATTGCTTTGTTATTTATTTATAATGTAAGCTGACAAAAGAATGGGATATGTGGTATAAAGCTGAAAGAGTGTTTCTTTCCTACAGCTGATAGCCCCAGTAATAACTGTGTGTCTTGTTCTAATCAGTAGGGTCCAAAAAACTAATTTTGCTACAAATAATAGAGGACATATTTAGTAGATTTGAACAAGTGAATGTCTCTCCTCCGTCCCCATGTTCATGCACTGAAATAAAAAATGTAGGTTTATCTTAATGCATGCACATTGTCTTTGAGAAAGAAGTAGAGTGCACAAAGGTGTTAATAACAACGTACCAAATACTGATGCACTTATTCATACAAATGTGTTACTCAGATCAACCTGCTTGGTCCCCTAATATATCAACAGTTCTCACAAGCTGCTTATGGCACAAACCCATTCCACTCTTTTCAGCTAACAAAACCCAAACAGAATCACTAACCTGCATGAGACTAGAAAGAAATTCAGTAGCACAATGCCTGCTTCAACTGGCAGCCCACCTTGCCTCATAATGCATGGGAAAAATGCATTATGAGGCACCTCGCCTCATAAAGCTGGGAAAACAATTAAACATTTCCTCATTGAACACGTGAAGAGTAAGCTGTTGATTACAATTGGCTTCCACATTACATACTTGGGACCTGACTCTTATGTCCCTTTCACACACACATATTTTACCTTGACTGCTACTTGAGAACTCATTTAGTTACTCTCTGGATTTATTTCTGTTAAATACTAAAAGCATCTCATAGTTGCAGCTGAATGAAGTTCAATGTTGTGACTGTCTTGGTGTGTTCCAAGGCAGGAGGCAGCTGTGGGAATGGTTTCATGGAGCTTAGGATTGCATTCTGCAGGAATGTTTGCCTGCTAGACAGGATGTTGTCATACAGGGTGTAGTTATTGTAAAATAAAATAAAGCACAAAACTACAGGAAAAAAAAGGATTAGACACTTTTTTTGGATAACAAAGATACTGTGCCATGCAACTTCTAATTCAAAGGAGACCATAGACTGAGGTTATCAGCTTAGACTCCTTCTGCCTGAAAAGCTCCTACTTCCCATTTTTGTATAGTCACTACTATGTGTTGAGCGTTCACTGGGGACACGTTTGAACTTTTTATTTCAAAGCCTAGTGAGAGGGTTGGTGCAATGAAGTAACATCCCTTTACATCCTGTGTCAAGTACAATGTAGTATCAGCAGATACTAGGTCCAGCAGAGTTATCTGTTATAGCTCTGAGAGCCAACCAAGTGACACAGGGCATCGAAAATCTCAAAGCAAACATATGGGCTGGCCAGTAAATTTGAGAAGGTATGTTAAAGAAAGCAAAGTAAAAAATTACATTATTAGAGCACTACCTTGTTAGAGCTATGGTTTGGGGGAAGGAAGAACTTACTTTGATTTTCAGAATAAACTGCCATAGTCTACACATACACATTTGCTTTTATTTTCAAGTTAGCTGGTGTTTCATTCTGTTTTAATTAATCCACCATGGAAGGGAGAATAAAAATTGAAGCATTTTCTTTGATGTTATCCTAGCCTTAATGCTTTCTTTCAATGCCTTCTTCACCACACACATCATGCTGAGAATAAGCATGGCATTCAGAATGAGGACTGTCCCTCCTGATTTACAATTCAGGGATAGAAAGAATGCAAATGTCTATTTCTTATGAGTAAAGACCAGTTGGTAGCCAGATCTCCTCCATCTTAAGCCTGCTTTTCATACAATTATTAGAGAATCCAGACTCCAATATGGCTATAATGGAAGTGGACAGTTCACATATTTCTGTCACGAATACCACCAGTGAGTGAATTTCCCCTTGTCTACAAAATAAGGGACCATCGAGACTTTGAGCCCCAGAGGAAACTACAGCCATTTAACATACTTTGAACAACAGAAATACAGTAAAACCAGAATAACTCTTAGGCATCATAATGAACCCTACCACGTAATCAGGGATCAGGCACATATGGCATCTAGACAACCTGAGAATTGGAGAGCACTGCCCTGGCCCAGGGAGAGGAAATGAGCAGTCCAAAACTTATGACACTGCTGTGGCATTAGTCTGTGATTTCTGACCTCAGAAGTCAAGAGAGTGCTCTCCTCACTTACCTTCGTCTCCCAGAAGAACCTCACAGAATTAGCTTTTTATTTCTATTTCTGTTACTAGTTAGGAATAGCATAAGCAAATAAAAAGAGAAAACCCTCTTGTCTAGTATACTCAACAACTCTATGGATTTAAAAAGACCAGAGGAAAACCCTCTAGATGCACAGATAAGCTGGGCTGCAAGACAACTAAAAAAATAAGCAATTCTGAAATAAGGCTAGTGTGCTGGAAAGCACCAAGTCTCCATGGATATGAAATAATGTCCATTTCTGTTCATCGTCTTCCATTATCTGATTCAGGAACATGAAAGCAAAGGTGGGTATGAGTTATCCAGGGGTTTTTTTGTTTGAGTTTTTTCATACGAACTTGGTTTTATTTAGGGCTGAGATTTCCACAATATGCAGCACTGGTCTATTTCATCTTAAGTGTATGGTAAACCCCACATTGACCTCTGTGGACATAAAATAAAGTCATTGCTGACTTTTGAGAAGCTTATCCTAAAAAAATCCCCAAAACCTAAAATAATCATTTAGTGTCAGTATGTATCTGATGCTTATGGGTGGTCCTGTCTTTTCTCTCCATAAATTTTTCATTTCCTACCAGCTGAAGCTTCTCTTTTTTTTTTCTTTTATAATATGCTTGACTAACAGATGTAGTTACATACGAACTGATATAAAGGTACAGAAGTCTAATGGAGGAAAGTGATGGCCCCAGATATTACAGTTACCTATTCAATGTATAATTACAATCTGCCAGTAACATGATGTGAATGCAGTTCAAAACGTTGCTTGGTATGTGTTCAGCCTAAAATCTACTAGAGATTAAAAAAAGGGGAGGCTTGCCCTACTGGAGAAGAGAGACTACCTAGGATTACTGATTCGATGACTTGAGTCTCGGGATGAGTGAATTAAAACAGGTTGATCATCTGAGGTAACACACAGCCTCAAAGAATAAAAACCAGCTGGAACTGTAAGGACATGTGCGTGCTTCCAAGGACTACGGGTCTTCTGATTTAAACAGCGAAGAAAAGGTCAGGGCATCTGTTTTTTCTTTCTCAATTGCCATGTTATTTGCTGCATGGCCTGCTTCATTTCTCTGTTTCTAAATTTCCAAATTGTATCAACAGCAACACCTTGCAATGGTATGGTGTATTTTGATTGAGTTCTGCCATCAACTGAAGAGGCATGCTATCTGGCGATGAGGTATTATTTACAAAAAAAAATTGAGGTTTTAATGTAAATGTAATGGTACTACTGCTGATGTGAAACCAAAGGAAGTTTATCTTTTCATGTAGTCACTTTCTAAAGTATTTACTTCTACTTTACAAGCCTGCCTTATGCAGTATGTGCATTTTGAAATTAAGTACACTAAGAGGTAAGTTTTCTGATTATATCTACACCATGAGCCAAATTTAATCCTGCCTTATATACTGGGTAGACACTTTGACCTTCAAGAGATGCCAATCAAGACAAAACGCATCTCTGTACCTTCCTCTGCCAAAGTTTTCCATAATCTTGCTCATGTGTTTTACAATAATACTTTCTTTTTCCTTGTTCATTAACTATTAAAATAAAATATACACATGACAGATTTTTGCCTCAATTTTCCCACAGCAATCATATTTCCTCACCCAAGAGGATGTCAGGAAGCTTCATTAATTGTTTCTGAAACATTTACAACTTTTCATGGAAAAGGTAAAGCAGCTGTCTCCTAAAGGAGAAAAATAATTTCCAAATGGATGAAATATCTCAGCTCCCCTCTGAAGCACACATGTATTTTTATTCTTCTCTCAGATATAAAGAATTTGAGGCACAGGCATTACAATCAGTTTGTTGAGTTCACATGTATTATCTAAAGACCAGAACTTGTGTCTTTTCCCCTTCAGTTCCAGTCTTTCATGTCAAAGCAATGCTTCTTTGTTAAAATACCTCTGGATATGCTGACAGATAAGAGGGTATCTGAATTAAGTCATTTCACAAGTAACAGCATCGGCTTCCTTTGGATTCGGGTTCTCCCCCTCTATGACATCCCAGACACCATCTCTCCAGCCTTCCCAGATATGACTGCCCTCTCCCATTCTACCACTTCTTCTTTCAACGCTCTTTTGCTCTTCCCTCTGGCCAACGCTAACAGCACCTCCAGCTCCCTCTTCCACACCAAGTGGCCAGGCACCCAGAAGTGGTGGGAGAGCTGACTGGTCCAGCTGGCAGAACAACCCTCACGTAAGTCTCTGGAGTGCTCCCTCACAGGGCAGGAGTAATTTCTGCCTCTGCCTCATTTCTAGTTTTCAAAAACCCTGTAGGAATTCAGTCTTCTTGCAGCTTCCACCCTTCTGCCAAGCTTGCTTAAAACCAGATGGTTTCAAGCTAACAAAAGAGGAGGAGAGTGGTCTCCTAGAACTGAGGCATCTTATCATATCAGTAACTTAGCAGTGTGAACACCCCTGTCACCTTTACTTGTATTTTTGTGGATTCACAGACTGCTACCCAGAGTCATTGCAGGCCATGATGGTTAGCCCATGTGAAACACAAAGCTCGCTTACAGTACAAAGAAATTACCAGCTGGCAGCAGCTCACTTGAGCTAATCTTACTCGAGAACTGTTTTTTTTTTTTTTTTTTTTTTTTAAATTTTTATTTTTTCTTTCTTTTGTAGAATTTCTTTTAAAAGCTGAATTGGAGGAATAGAAATTTCAAAAAAAACTGTAAGACTTTTAAACAAAAAAAATCTAATGTAAAAGCATCAGCAGTTGATGCAAATAGAGAAACGTGCTAAAGAAAGAAAAACAAAAAGAAAAATAGACCTTGAACTTCAAAACATACCACCAGGTTTGGCCACCACTAATTTAAAGACTGTATTGTCCTTTTCCAGAGGGTGCATTCATTTTCTTTCTTTCTATGTATCAAGACTGTAGCAGTATTTTAATACTAGGTTAAACTATTAATACCAAAATTATAGGTTAGGAATGAGCTCCTCAGGTATGCACTGAAAAAGTTCTCTGCTGCAAACTGAAAAACAAGGACTGATGCTCAGAAGATATTAGGGATATCTCAGGAGTGGGGAAAGAAAAAGCATGTCAGAAAGCTATGTCTTTAGGACAGGAAGCCACGGGGAGTTTGGGGAGGATATTGAGCCACTGTTTGCTGAGAACTTGAATTAATGTACTAAGTCTCTATAACGATCAACTCCAATGAACATATCCAGACTGAGATCCTCTGAAGGAATGATTAGCACCAAGTTAGACTTGAAAGCAAGGCAGCATCATACGAATACTATTCTGCCTTCATGCACAACACAGGCCCTAAAGTCCTGCCTCCTACATGCAAACCAGACAAGCCCCATGCAAAACAAAGATCTACTGGGTTTCACTTGTTTAGGCTTAGATTCCTTCACCGGATTCCAGCCTAGCAGTCACCCACCACAGTACAGCACGGCCTGCACAGGGGAGTGCTTTAGCTTCTCCCCGATCCTGCCATCCCTTGTGCCAGGAATATCCTGATAGCTTGTCCTCTGGTGTGCTAAGCACACTGCACCTTTGCTCAGGGCTGGGGAGGAGCCACCACCCTGTACTGCAATATGACTGCGCTGCCCAAATGTCCCCACATTCAAAGTCCTTGCCGAAGTAACACACGCTGTGTCAGCTTAACACCACGGCTCCTCTGCGACCACGAGGCTGGGCCACATGCAGACTCCTTGGCTATCCTGGCTCACGACCTAAATAATGCATGTTCTCCTAACCCCTCTGCAATGTGACCCCAATGCACAGTTCTCATGTGCTGGGCCTGAAAGCAAACAGTACATTTTGGGAGCCTTGGATTTATTTCAAAATAGATGAAGTCCTTTTCCAAAAGAAACAGGAACATAAAAGCCTTTGTAATGGAAACAGTGAGACATGGGTTTCAGACTGATCAAGCTGAAGCAGTCTTCAAGGCAATCTTTTGTCACAAACGAGCAATATTTTCACTTCCCACCCTGCAGCAGACCCTTGTGATATATTTTATTTCCTTTGCAACTGGCATCAATTCATTTTCCAAAGTCAAATACATCTACCTTCCTTGCTTCTCTCTCTTGGGACTCTTTGAAAGAGAAGGAAAACATCAAGACTAGACTGTGTTGTGGGATTAAACATGTCAGGAGAGAAACAACAGAGAACACAATTATAGGCATGATACATAACACAAAATAAATTGGGAAACGGGTGAGAAAAAACACAGCCAAAGCTACAGCTGCATAAGGCATAAATCCCCCTATAATTTGCCCAATCACAATCGCTTGGTTTAGGATTCTGCTGTACTGTTTCACCACTGTCTATCATTCACACACATAAAACCAATGCTGTTTTGAGCTACACTGCTTGATCATAAAAAGCCTTCCTACCCCCAGACCTGTCCTCCTGCCAGCACATCAATCCCAGGTAAATCTGCCACGCAGTATCACCTCCTCATAGAGCTTCTGTGCCCAAGTACCTTTTATCCATCTCACTTCAAGCATAATTTTCTGAGGAATGACTCACACCACCATGTCCTTTACTTCAAAGAGGACTGGGTAATTTGCCCTTTGTAGAAACATCCATTTTGTCTGATTTCCACTCTTCTTGGAATTTCATGAGGGTACCTCAATTCTGTGTCACAGCAAAGTATACGAACTGGTGTGAGGGGGAAAATCACCATGGAAAGAACAAATGTCTTCATAAAAGTACACAATCACTGCCTTACATCTATTTACATTTCAGATGTCATCACAGTTTTGGACAGTATCTCTCATTCTGTCTCTGACATCGTCCTGTGTGGATGTGTTTGTGGCACTTCACTGCATTTCCTGCATCATTTATACAATAGTCTGAGTACAATCTTAAATGTATCCATTCTTTTGCTCCCCTTCAAAACTCCTGCTCTGTTATACTGAAACCTCCATTACTGACCACCTTACACATCCAAGGTTAAAGAAGCTGTCTGGAACTTCTGTTGGTTTGAATTTTCTGCTACTTTGCAGTGAAGGTATATATGTATAGTAACCATAACAATGCTTTAAATACACAGAAAAGAAGTAACACCTTTGTAATTAACAGGTGAGCCTTCTAGTGAGAGAGATCACATTCTAGCAGTAATGTGCAAAGAAATGCTAAAGCCTCATTACTACTCACAGCTACAGGGATATCTCATACAGTTCAGTTGACAATTGTGTGGACCCAAATGACCAGGACGACTAAGGCAATTTGTCTGAAAACAGGAGGAGGACAGCAATCTTTCCTCTAACATTATTATATATTCACAGCTGGCTACAGTATTCTTCCTGCTTAACTCTCCATCAAGACCCCATCTTTTAAACAAAAGCAGAAAAAAAAAAATCTCCCCATTACTCCCAGCTGCTCAAAAAGTTTTCCATTCTATTCATCTTTTTCATTTTAACTTTTCAAAATGTTTTATAGTCTTATGACTTGTTTTTCCAATTTTTATAAACTTTGTTCCAACCTGATGACTAATGGAAAAAAGTTTTTACGGAAAAATTGAGAGTATGATGGACCAGATTCCGTAACTCCTAGAAAAACTTATTCCTGTACTCATCGATTTTAAAATGTGACTATGTTTATTGCAAATTTGTTTTCTAATAGGACTAAACACACTGAAACACTGTCCTTGCAATCTAGAATCTAAAGACTTTAATATTTAGTGCTTGGGCAGTAAGAACCATGTTCATTATTTGCCCTTTCATAATTTCTCACTACTAGCTAAAATTCTGACTAGTTATCCTCTTGGTTTCCTTTACCTTTATTTTGCCCTGAAATAGAAGACCCTATTCCTCCAGTACTCAAATCAGAAGGCTAGAAGTTAGGGTCTCTCTTTTTTTCTACCCCAGCAATGCAAGAAAGTAATTTTTCTGCCTGGTAGAAATGACTTGCTTCTGATCTCTTGAGAAAGGTTACACCACTTCATAGTCCTGTGATATTGCATGACCAAAGGTGCTTAAGAGCACCTACGACAATGAAGTGCTCCCAGCCCTGCACTATGGCCTTTATTCAGTAAGCACATGCCAGGGATTTCAGTTGCATGGCTCAAGCTTAAGATCACAAAATTAGGGCCTAATGACTTTATTAATAATAAAGCATTTATAGTCTCTAAATGTCTTCATTCTGAATTGGGATTTATGGTAGTGTGACCAAAACCCTGAATATATTGCATCCGAAGTTATCAATAGCTCACAGAAGCCAAGCTCTATCAAAACATGCAGACATAGCACCTTAACCACTGCAAGACTGGCTACATAATTTGACTACCCCATATTAAACCTGTAAGATAGAACAGACGTGACTAGAAAGAGGTAACAGTAATGGTATGGTTTTTCTTTCTTTGCTAATGACCTACACGTGTTGATTTCTTTGAGGTATTCAACAATTTATGCATTTCAGAAACATGTTTTGAGTTGCCTTAGTATGCAGCATTTCATCAGTAATACGCTTTTCCTTCCTTAGCGTTTCCCATACAGGATTCACAATGACTTGTAAAAGAATACATTAGTTACTCCTCCACTACCGTCCTACATTTGTGTGGGAAACAGACATAAAAAGAGTTTTGCAAATTACTCAGTAATTAATGGCCATAACAGAATTCAGTGCAGGACTCTACCTTCCAGCACTCTGCTTTAGCCATAAAGCTGACCTTGTTCTTAGCAATGGATGGCTACCTTCACCATACAAACGCCATCCCTGCAGCACTTACCATAAATACAATTTAAAAATATAGGTATTTAGACTCTAAAAGTCCATCTTTTCACTCTCTCTCATTTTTCTTTCTTTTTTTTTTTTTTTTTTTCCCTGGTTTGTCTGGGAAACAGGATTTCTTTGCATTGCAGAATCTGAATAGGGAGCTGCACCTGTTAGCTCTGCGATACCTCAGGGCTCTCTAGTCAACCATCTGCTTTTCAAAATCTATTTGTTATCTCTTGGGCAACCAAGAAGGCATAAAGTATGTTTTATCACCTTAATGCTACAAGTGATCATTTACACTAGAAAAATATACCAGGCCAGGCAGAATTTTTACTAAGGAAGAAAATTCCTGGTGGAAGGCAGGGAGGGGCAAGAAGAGGAGGCAAAATAAGGGAGAAGAGAAGGGAAGTGAGAGGAAAGGAATAGGAATAAAACTCACTTGCTTCCAGCAAAAGTCAACTTGATATCACAGAATCACAGAATGTTAGGGGTTGGAAGGGACCTCGAAAGATCATCTGGACCACCCCCCCTGCCACAGCAGGACCACCTAGAGTAGATCACACAGGAACGCGTCCAGGCGGGTTTTGAACTACTTGGATCCAGGGACTTCATATTACGTATTTCTATAACATGCCTCTATATATCTGCAGAAATAAAAAGATGAAATTTGACAATCTAAACTGAAAAAAGCTTTTGCCAGACATTTTAATGCAACTTCTGGTCTTGAATTAGTGCCTGCAACACGCATCTTTCAAACGCATGAAGTATCGCAGCACCATCCGAGGAACAGTCCCAGGTTTTGCCTGTTTCTTCCAGTAAGGTTAGACCAATGCCTGATTCATACTTCCATTATATCACAATTGTGCTTTTGTTTGGCACCCTCTCATCTCTTGCAAGTCACTTGCAGATGCTCTAGAAGCCACAGAACAAGCTGTACTTCCTTTCCATGTCAGCCATCCCCATCTTATGGAATCTTTCCAGTTCGCCGCAGACAAGGTACAAGCATCCTCCACAAATCTCTTTCGACTTCAAAAAACTTTCCCTAGGATTCTGTAGTTAGCCTTTCCCACTACCAGAAATAAAGAAATAATTTGCACTGCTTCCATCTCTCAATGCACAGTAAGTTCACAGAATCCAACTCAGGGAAAGGAATCTGAGGGATTTGGTGGGGTTGTTCAGTGCCTCACATAGATGGGGTGTCCAAAGGAAATACTTTGGAGAACACTATAAAACATAAGTTGGTGTTATGCAATCAATTCAGATTTTGCAATCAACCCTGATCACCCTGTCTCAAATAGGATAGAGAAGAAACAAAAAGAGTTCAGAGAGTAAAAAGACTCATTAAAGCCCTCAAGAGCTTTCCATATGCGAAAAGTTTAGAAATCTTCAAACTGACAGAGAAAATGAAAAAGACTGAACATAGTGGAAGTGATATAAATGTAACTGCGCAGAGAAAATAAAATAAATCTGACCTCCCAAGAAAAGAGGGGACAGTCATTAAAACTAAAAGGCAGAACATTAAAACCAATAAAAGGATTATTATTTTTTATCCACATACTATATAATTAACTTGCAGTACTCTGTACCCAAGACATCAGAAGGGCCAAGATTTTATGAGTTTAAAAAGGACTAATTATTGCCATAATAATAATAACAACAATAATAAAAACCATTATAATAATGATAAATATATTATAATTATAGAAATAATAAGCATAGTACTGAATAAACAGAATAGCCACAATCATGGTACAATGAAATATGAGGACTGAAAACTGCCTGTGTTTAAAGACATAAGCCAACTTCAATTTGATACCTATTAAGCAGAAACTGCCCCTGTGGGAAAGGTTAAATCACCATTACTCTTTATAGGGGACTTAGCATTTTTTCTGAAGGACCTGATGCTGAGTTCTGTGATGCTTACTGTTTGGCTTTCTAGAGGAGTATCTGCAATGCATATAAGCCCATCAGTTAAGTGTTCAGCTTGGATACCTCACCAGACCAGGGTTTGTATAACTGAAATAAAATCACTGTAAAATCAAAGGAACATTTTTCTGCTCTTCAGGGTTATGTGCTATTTGCATTTACTTCTAAAAAGTGAGATTGTTTTGGCCATTCCTTTTAATACACATGACAAAATGGGGAGCAGAAATCAAGAACATTTTGTAGGTTTGACAAAAATGGTAATGTTAGTTATGTTATTTGTTGATTAAGATGTGAATAAGAGTCATCTTCTAAGGCAGAGCATTCTTAAGCACCTATGCATTTCCACACCTTAACAGATCTTTTTATTATTAGAAAATTAATTTTGCATGTGGAATAAGCAAAAATCAAATTCTCTGTGAACTCAAGCCAATTCACAGAGAGGCAACACAGCTTCCTTTCTTATGGATTTCTGTCCATGTTGCGTGTCTGGTGTGTAATTTTGGGCAGAATTGTGAGGCAGCCTCTCCCTCAGCAGGGTCATTAAATAGCTTTTTCCCTTTAAACAGATGCCTACTTCCACAAAACATGTGGAACTTAGGTATCTTGAAGACTTTCACTCATCAAACTTGGCTGAAAGTTACCAAATTTTGAGAAGCTATGCAAACTGCATACTCAAGGGAGCGAACAGTGAGTTCCCAGACATCTCATTTCCCTGGGAAGCCACACCTGGAGAAGCCCTGAGGGTGCAGGCAATCCCTAAGAGTTGTTCAGAAAAAGTTCCTTCCCTGAAGCATCTCACAAGAGTAATTTCTAGTGAAATTTGACTGCTCAAAACACAAGCACATAGGGGCTTATGTTCCTGCCCCACATTAAGCTGCCGTGTAGCTTTGTAATTAAAGGCACCTCTGCAACAAAAAAAAAACGTAATCCATTTAAACTAAATAAAATTGGGCCGTATATTTTCTCCCACAGGGCTGTTTTGTTTTCTTGTACATTGATACATCTGTGCTGATAGAAAAGTATACATTACAGTCTATAAGCCTGTACTTCCCCAACTTTTAGACAAAATATAGCTGTGAAACCAAAACACCACTCTCTCAGAAACAGAAAAAAGTAGCAGTCTTGTAAATGATGGAGAATCTAAAGCTTCAGAAGAAATATATGCAGCAATACATACATTCTTACCTGTGCAAGTCTGTACCATCAGCCTTTGAGAGTTTTTTTTTACATCTACTCTCTAACGACACATTTTTTGAAAATGGTTCTAGTGCTCAGGAATGCCAAGAATTTATGAAGAGAGCCACAGCTTAAGAGAGCAATTATTTGCCAGTAAATACTCAGTTTGCTTGTCCTGTGATTTTTCTTCTCCTAACTTGCCCTCTCCATAATCCGTCTCTTGCTGCATCATGAGCACAAGAGGTCTTTTCTTCATAACATAACCCTTCAGTTTGCTATTTTGTTAGCATTAATTAAGAATTCCCTCTACTGGTCATTTTCTATACTCTTACAAATAGCACCTTGAGCCCCGGACATTAGAAGGCAGTGAGTCACTGTGTGGGATTCAGCCACCGTTTATAAACACCTTCAACCACATTCACCCAGTTTACAATATTCAGGACATCTCAGCTGAATTACTGCTTTGTGTCCAGTTTGTATTCAGATGGGGGCCATATGTTCCTTCATGTATTAGAGCAGAGCTCATTAGCACTGCTGCAGTCAAGCCACAGCAAACATTTTTTTCTATCTTGCCTCCATTTTAACCTGATTAAAAACATTTTCTCCAGAGTAGATTACTGGAAGAGAACTCCTCAAATCAAAAGTACTGTTAAAATGGATAGGAGTAAATTTAAAATTACTTTTAAAATTAGTAGCTGCTTTTGCTGCAAAAGAACTCATTTGTTACTTAGGATTAAACTACTCGCTATAAGCACCTTCTAAAAACATGGAAAAGCCTTCACAAAAACTCTGTTGTAGTAACTACAAGGGCTAAATATTCAGTGAACACACAGACCTAGAAAAACTCAGTATCCGAGCTCTCTCATAAAGATTTAGGCACATATCCTATTTTTAAAGAGGGTATGTATGTATGCATCTGTGCAGGCATCATCATACAACTAGATTAACACCTTGCAATAATGGGGAGAGTGGGTGTAGTTAGAAATCTGGATGTGCAAATTGTATTTCCTAAGAAATTTTGTGTAGGCAAGTTCCATTCTGCTCAATCAACAGTAGGCAGAGAAATTCTATATTTGGCAAAAATTAATAAAATACAGAAGGAGTGACTTGAATCACCCACATTAATTGCTAAATGAAAATGTAGGTTCTGAAATACAAAACAGGAATGCCCTTACAGAGAGTAGAAGAAAAAAATGACCCACCTGGGATTGAATGGTACAATAAAGAATCCATTTAAATCCATTTTAGGATAGAAATGCATCATTTGCCAAAATCAGTTTGGGTCTGGCTACTTCTTACATGAGTGAAAACAACTTGTGGGCCCAAAATTTAAAATGAACATCACATTATGGATACTTTACTGCATTTAGGAGGACTGTGTGCATTTCATATGATGCAGTGATGTTGTAGAAAAGCATGGAATTTCCACAAATGCAAACCACAAGATGATCAAATGTAATAATAATTCCTCACATACAAATATGCATTCTAAAATACCATGTTCTGAGCACAACTAGCATCAGAGGCATCAAACACCCCTAGTAAAATGCATTTACATTTTGTATATCCTACATATCAGCTGACAAAACCCAGACAAATTAGAAACGTGCTTAAACAACCCAGTCATCTTTGGGATTCATGTAACATTCGTGTCACAGGGCCATTTGTCCAAACTGATCATTAGTTCATGTCAGAAATTATTTAACACTCCTCCCCAAACCCCCCTATCAAACAGCAACGTAACAGGAGATTCATGAACTTTTTAAGGGCACCACTGACCATCTCCTCCATGCAAGACAGCACTGCCCAAAAAAGCAAAACAGGATGAAGAAACAAATGGCATGCAAAAGGTCAAAACCCTACTTTAAGTGTATTGCTCCCTTCTTCCCTAAAACTGATTTTCCTGTGAAAGGTCTAAAAAACAGGACACAAAAAATACAGCTGATGGCTGAAACACCTAGCTGTACAAGTGCCTTCAAACCAGGAGCACTTCCAAGTGCCCCATTAGGGCCCGTCCTACATTCTTTCATGTAAATAACATAGTTATCATGGGTTTCAAGAAGACAGCAGTGGACCTGTTCTCCAACGGCCTTTTGTGAGGGCAAGTCTTTGGAAATAAGTGAACTTCGGTTGAACAGAGTTACATACTAATTATAAGTAAGATAAGCTAATCGTTTTTCCCTTAGGCTTTGACTTAAACTGACATAAACAAAGCATTTCAGAATTAAGTCTGACTATTGTCTAGTATATGTTATGTTTAACTTCAGGACAGAGCAGAGAAGGGTAGGTCTCAGGAGGTACTTTCAGGTCAAATTTTCAGTATTCAGATGAGAATCTGAAAATAAAACTTCAAATCAAGTATAAACAAAATTAAAGTACATTAAAGAAAATGAAAGTGACAAGTATAATTCTGCTGTTAAGGCTTAGCAGTGAAAAATACACAATGTGAACAAAAATAAATTTAATTTTTACAAACAACTGTAAGCAAGCAGAGGTTGTTGTAATACTCTGTAATAAATAATTCTTTCTGAAAAAATGGATAAGGGCTTCCTAATTTTTGTTGTCTTAAATTACATATTTTCACATTCATATACTAATATGTCTTTGCACAGCAGAGGTTTTGAAAGAAAAGCTGACACACTTAATAGAGACAACTGGGTTAAATGGGAATTTACTGGATAAAGTCAGAACATAACAAATTCTTACTTATCCAGTGTAATTAATGTAAAATTATACTCTTCTCAACAGGGACTGCACGGTAAAAGGGATATCTGGTTTGCTTAGGAGGTGCCCCCATTAACTGTATTTTTTTTAAAGTGCTCTAAGCGATCAGCTAGTAGAGCCAGACACTGTCCTCAGGTAACCTCCGGCAGCTGCCTTCAGTGCAAAACGCTGTCACTTCTCAGACTTCATACACTGTGATCCGCTTCCTTCCTCCCTTCACAGTCGTCCCCCGAGGGACGAGAGGCCAGCGCAGCAGTCAGTCCCCGCTCGCTGCGCGGCCGGGGAGCCAGCGCACAGGCGGCACCATGTTTCAGCAGCCGGGCTGAACACTGCCTTGTGGCTCAACGTGCGCGGTTTGGTAGGAATCCCTTCCAAATCCAACTGACGGGAAAACGGGTACGGGGTCACTCTAACGGGTCACTCTAACTTTTTGACCTCACGTTTGTTTTTTCCCTGCTTGCAGCACCTATTTGCTTTCACTTGCAGAGGTATTTTTATCTTCCAAAGTGGACAGGCATTCTGCGGTGACTTTTCTAGCAAGAAAAATCTCTCAAAACTACTCAGTGCTTTTTCACTGTGTCACAAAGTTTCCCAGTACTAACAGCTGCATCCCATCTCCCCACTGAATTAACTCTCAGCATTACCTACATACCGCATACCACCACCACACACTAGCTACAGCTGTGCAACTTTAGCTATTTAAAACAAAGAAAGTAGAACTCCAAACAACAAACTTAAAGAAAATGTTCATTTTGAGGAAAAGAGAAAAAATCCAGTAGATTAAGCCCGTGTTTAATCTAAAGGATTCAACTGGTCCCCAACAGTTAAAATTCAGCCACTCCATGTTACCTCTTTATCCAGGTAAATTCCTACTGAAATCAACAGACGAGCTTCTGGTCAGTAACACCAATACAAACCTGAGCTACTTCTACTAAAACCAATAATGCTAACACAAATTTATAAAGGTGGGACTGTGCCCCAAACCTGATCCAAGGCAGCAATGCCTTAAGGAAGACTGACTAGCGATCAGTAAGAAACAGCTCATTATGGAAAGCTCTCCATTAGAAACCTGTCTCCTGCCAGGCACCAAGGTTCACTGCAGCCGAGCACTTATGTGGACAGGGCTCTTGGAGGACATAAAGACACTTGCTATTTCCCATTAGCACTTTTAGGAAGCCACAGAGGTATGTAGGGATATATCTCTCAGTCTAAGCATGGCACGTGGACTTATTTTTTATTTTGCTCTCTACACCAAAGTGATTTTCTCACTAAATATATCTTATAATCCATTTCCTGTACACATTCAGCAACAGATTATTCCACAACATGACAATATAATATAACTTAGGTCAGGCGTGGAGGTGTAGTTTGCACAGGCTGTTACTAAGTGACAAAGTAATTTAGGGCATCAGTGAAGAGGCTGCACTCATTAATTGCTCATTTCCAAACAGTGGTGGCTACAAGGTGGTTGTGTTTGCTTGGCTGTTTTTTGATGGGGTTTCGTGCCTACCTCTGCTGACAGTTGCTGGAGAAGACCCAGCCAGGTATTTTGGTGGAGGAATCATTCAGAAGAGATTTAACAAACACTCCAGATGCTAAGCAGACATCACTGAGGTATAGTTCCAGCCTCTAATATTTCTCAAGTATTTTTTTTGTTTTGTTTTCTACATCTCCACTCAGAGTTCACACAGCGCACTTATTTCCAGCTCAGATTTAAAAACTCACCAGGAAAAAAATATAAATCTTCATCCTATCAGACCAATAATGCACAGCTTATGTGCCACTTAAATCAGAACTGCTTTCCCCCAGTGAATGGTGGATAAAATTGTTCTAGACTGCAGCAGATGGAACTGGAAACTTTGTCTTCCTGTTTGTATCTAGGGCACATATGATCAGCCAATGTGAATAAGGCTTCAGCAAGACATTTGAAAATGCGTATCAGGAACATTAGCATTTGCTGATAATAAATCACAGAAGAATCACTACACTGTGGCTCTAAAACAACCGATTTCACCCTGTAAAGGGGATCAAAACCTCCAAACTAATGAGCCAGGCTGCACAAGTTCACTCACTGCATCCTGCAAGGGCGAGAGGAGTACACAGAAGTCTCCTCTATGTCAACAGCCCTATTCAACAGGGAGGGAGATGTGAAGGTTTCCCGAAGCAGCTACTGACAAGGCGTGCTCAGGAAGGAGCAGAGAGGCCTGGTGCGACTGCCTTGAAGCACGGATGATTTCCTTATGGATCTCCAGGACCGCATGCTGGGAGAAAAACACACCAGACAGGGTGCCAGATAGGAATCCGACCCACACATACATTTTCAGGGGCTCACTATCACTTTCAGAGGGCAGGTTTATCTCCAAAGGACCTCTGCAGCAGGGAAATACCATCCTCTTCCTTTCTCAGTTGGAGAATGTAGGCACAAATATATTACTGACTTTTCCAAGGTTACCAAGCCAGAGAGGAGAAGAGAAGCCAGATCTCTCTTGCTCTGCTGATCAGAGCCTTAAAACCACCGAGCAATCCTCCCTCCAGCTTCAAGGCTACAAAATCTGCGGTTTAGTATTTTCACAGAGAGCATAATCTGGGCATAAGCAAGGATGTGCAAGACAGAAAAAAACCCCTCTTGTTTGATCTTCACAGAAAACCTTAGCCCTGAAGTAACCTGGAGGTAACAAGAATAATGAAAAACATGATTTTTACTTGCCAGTTTAACACATGAGGTTTGAAGGTCATTGAAGTGTTTTTGTCTCTGAAGTGAGAACTGGTGTTTTTACACTATACTTTCAGCACAGTGGTTTTAAATTATCTCTGTAAAGACGGATACAAGCAGTTTGTTTACCAGTTAGGTATTAAGAAAAAAAAAAACAACCCAGATTTAAAACTTTCCTTGGCTTAATTACTTTTAACATTTTATTCACTTAATCAGAGGAAAGGAAAAAAAAAAAAAATCAGCCTGACTTTTTTGACAGCAAAGTCAAACCAACTGGAAAATTCACCTCCTACAAGAAATGTTGAAAGGAAAACCTCTGCAACATGTTAGTGAAATGCTTTCAGCTGCAGACACAACTGTATTGTAACAAAATCTTACATTCTTTTTGACCCGCTACCTCTCCTTCCCTCCAAAAGACAGGGAAAACTGTTGGATTTGAGTATTGGTTTTGATCTAGTCCTTTCCCATAGGAAGGGGCTCTGCATGGGATACAGACATACAAAATCAAATGCCTGTGAACTTACATTGCGGACTACCTGCACATGTAAAAACAGGAAACAAGTTACGTTAAGGTTAGAGAGTATCACTATTCAACATCATTTTTTCCTTCCTTAATGCATGTTAAGTCAGATAAGTAGTCTTAAATTCATTTCAGAAATAGGGATTACTGGAGATCATTAATACGTTTTTTTCCAATTATACAAGAAGTTAAAAGCAATGCTGGGAATGGACTGGAGCTGCGTGGTCTCATTCTGTCTCCCTGGCTCTTTTCTGGGGCCCCAGTGTTCTGCAGCCACTGGGAAACATGGGAAACAGTGATTTTTATATCTAGAGATCAAAGGGGCAGAATCTGTTCTCTGAGGACATGAAGTCCTAATACAAGCTAAAACTAAATGCTCCTAAGTTGTTCACTGTAGGGAACTTGGAAAAGAGACTTTGTTTTGCACCATTTATAGTGCTCTGCAATCAAAAGATTTTATTAGAGAGTGCAGAAAGATATATACATAAGTTCAGGTTAGAGAGAACTGTTTTGGCCCATATCCTAACATGATATTATATAGAAAAATAATAAAATGGACATAGATGATCTTTCATAACAAGTTTCCAGTTTTAGTTGGTTCTATTTAATCACATATTTTGCTGTGGCCAACTGCATTCTCTCTGGTCTCTTAGACAGTGGGTTTCACGCATTCTTGCATATATTTGAACTTTTGATCGTTTTCCAAAAATTCACTGCTAGTATCCTAGGCAGCCATCACTGGGTAGTGATATGGGTCATTCTAGTTCAGAATAAAAAGGAGATGAGTGTGACTGATCCTTTTTCTCAAGGCCAAATCTCATAACAAATCATCTGGAGAACTGCCAACGACTTCAATAAGACCAGAAATTGTCCCTACTGCTATCTAAAAAGTTCATGTGCGTTATGAGAAAATCAGGGTGCAAATTCTGTAGCAGACTAGATTCATTATAGACTAGGAAAAGGAGAATCAGACAAAAGAGCAAAGGGAGATACAGCAGTCTTTACTGATGCCTGTATGTTATTGCTCATCAAATTCCAAAATAGATGGAGGGAAAGCAGGGAAATGTGAGCAGTGTTGCATCTGTTGTTTCTGAGCAAAAGTGGAAATACTACCTTTTTTTTTTTAAGTACAATTTAGAACAGGTTTTGCTATATAAATAACATATATAATATATATATATATAACAACATATATGTAGACTACTGGGCTGTTCTTGTCTTAATCCTTTAGACTCTTCTACCAGCAAAAAGTGAATGGAAGAAAATAAAGCTGGAATATAAACTACTTATGAAGTTCCTTTTTGTCAGAAAATGAAAGGACAAGGGGAAAAAAAACATGCTTCTGTTCTTTTTTTTTTTTTTTATTTCATGCTTTGGAAAAATGTCAGTATGTCTATATAAGTATGCATGTGCATGTATGTATGTCGGATTTACTGGAATGGCAGGGAAGAAAATAAGTCGATCTAAAAAGAAGCCAAGAATCTGGGACTTGAATTCTCTGACTTCAATAGTGTTGCAAGGACTTGGAATGTGACAGATACTGGCATATTGTGTCTTGCTGCGAAGAAGAGCTCGACTGAATCTTTACAGTGTCTCTGTTCCTAAACAGCAAAACACATTGCCTACGAGGCACATCTGAAGGCTTGGGATGTGACTAGCTGTTCTCGACCTCTCCCTTCCCAGTGCAGTGCTTACCCCGTCGAACGCCTGGCCTGTTACTGACCTTTAATTTCATAATAGGCTCATGTTGACAAATCACTTTGAAATGAGATCAACACAAGATGCGCAACTCGTGCTACGATACAGACAGAAAGGAGTTTTCAAAAGCTGGTGAGCACAGGAGATAAGCAGTAGTAGCACACATAAGGGGAGCTCCATGTTCACCTGTTTGTGTGTTGGGCTATCATCTTCAAGTACTGCATCATACTACTAAAGCATCTTTCTTTTTCTAAAAGCCTATAAAACTTTTTTGTTGTTTTGTTTGGTTTTTTGGGAGATTTGGTGGGGTTTTTGGTTTTGTTTTTTTAACTAGTCCTATACTTTCACTCAGTTCTATTAGGCAGCTATCTCTAAGGTGAAAGTCAAAGGCAGATGGAAGGTGGAGAGAGTTTGAGAGGAGTAGCCAGAATGAAAGAATTTCAGTCTTGAGCTTCAGACCCCCATAAGCAGCCTTTTTAGCAAAGTTACCTTGTCTCATTGCTCTTTATGTTAAGGGGTAAATACTTAAAGCAATAATTTGATCACAGAATGTTTGTATTAAACAGGGGCCTCCTGCTCTCTAGTTTCTATAATTTACAACAAAGAGTTTATTAAACACAACTCTTTCTGTCTGACATTCAAATCCATCTCTGCAACACACTCTCCTCTGGATTTGCGCCACCAAATGAAATGCTTTGGAAAAAACAAAATAAACCAAAACCCTGCTGTGGAAACAGGACAAATCTAGTTTCACATCCCCTGCAGAGAGAGAAACAAGACGGAAGTAAAAAGCACCAAATGGAGCTCATAAAGCTTCACTCTGATCTCAGCCTCCACATTCTGGCAGAAAGCACTACCTAAGAGATGCGCTCTGCTTCAAGTGAGAACAGCCTCTGATTGCACTGCGAGCACAAAAATATATTGTCTGTGAACAATTATCCTGAACAAACTCTGAATAAGGGAAATCTGACTACAGAATAAGGGGGAATGTGGTGGGAGGCAGGCTAATCGCCCCCCTCCCTCGCCAAGGCCTTATCTCACACGCCAGCCATCTGTAGTAGCTGTGCCTGCAACTACAGTTTGTGGGCTCCGCTGAACCTCCTTTTCCACAGACCGCCTGCATTGTGCACTGTGATGAGGTGGCAATCGTCCTGCCCATCAGAAACCATCCACCACGGGAGGGAAAGTAATTTGAGTCCTGTAACAAAACCAGTTTATTGCTTTAGGTCCAATTTATCACAGGTAGTTGCTCATATTCCTTATAACACTCCATATAGCAGCACACAAGCAGAAGTAAACCCATCCTAACCTACAGATGCCATGGGGAGTTAATGGGACTAGCGTTAAAATGCACTAGCTCTTTCTCTTTCAATACGTCTATATTTGTTTGGAAGTCACTGCCCAAAACAGGAGCAGATTCTGAACATTTTGAACGTAACACGACATACCTAGAAAGAGCAGGACGCGCACCTGAGTACAGTCTTTCTCTATTCCTGGATCCTGGGCATCTCCTCTTTAGTTACAGCTTTGAGGACAATCAGCAACTTAGAGAGAAAATGTGTGCTGGGGCAGGAGCCTGTGCTGGTGTTTTGTTTGTTTATTTTTCACTTTTACACAGCATCCTCATTCAGTTTGGTACATACATACGGATAGTAAGGAAAAGAACAAGCACACAACTAGATACAGGGAGGCCACCTTGTGATCAACCAAGCTCTCATCTTGCTGTTAAAACTACTCTTAAATTCAGGTAGGAATCAGCTTTTTCTGCAAGAGAGCACAGCACAATGCTTTGTCCAAATGTGGGAGACTCTGTAACACAATACATTGCTGACAGCATTCTTGTGACCCCCAGAAGATCACGTTTATTTCTGGAACTTTGATTTTAGTTTATTAGTGTACCGGGCACTCTGTATATATTCCTCCTAGGGCTTTTACAGCAAGAATATCTTCGAATTCCATGTCATAGGATAGTCTCTGTTTAGAATTTAGTCCTTTATTCCATTAGAAAGACAATGTTCTGCTCTGACTTTTTTTCTTGTTGTTAATTAATTCATTTGAGACTATTCCTTAAATTTTCATTTTAATGCATTTTTGTGTGGGGGTATATTAGTCACTTCGAAAGTTACGTACAACTGCCACTAATTTAAAGTCTTTGTTAACGTACATATACAAATCTGTGTTATATATGCACATGTATGTACGAGCATGTGTATGCATGTACATATTTAAAAAACAAACCAAAATACCTTTCCAACTACATCTTCCTCCCTCCTCCCTTCTCCATTCTGAGCAGATTCCTGCTATCAACTGCTGGAGTGTGCTCACTCTACACCTAGAGCTATAATTATTTTGCTTTAATTTTACAAAACCTTTTGTTCCATTCCCACGAGCCCACCTGATCCTTATATTACACTTGCTCTATTAAAACACTCATGCAGAACAAAGCACAGTTGTACTGATTCATAAGTAACTCACCCCCCACCCCCTTCTCTTTTTCGTTCTACTAGGCTCATGCATCTTACTGCAGTTTCGTGACACTGTCCCTGATGCCAATCCATGGTCCCATTTTTGCCTTTTTTTTCCCTCTCTTTTAAACCATCATTTTTATGTGCTTAGGGTCCAATTACACTATTGTGTGCTGTTGTTTTGAATTGCTGATGTTCTGTCATTTTATGTTATGCTCTTTGGCACGACAACAGATATAGTGCAGAGGGTGTTATCGAATTTATTTGTTGTAATCAGACTCCAGGATTGTTTTTTACTATTATTATTCATAGAGTACGAGCACCAAGGCTAGCTCTACATGTTTCCGAGGCAAGCAGAAGACCATTTGTAGCCCAGCCTCTGACACCCACATACCATATCTGCAGTAAAAGGGTCCAGCAGCAGCTTAGGTCGAGGTGATTCCTATTACTTGGGCATGGGCTGCATGAACTACTAAGCTTTACAGAACACCAAACACACTGACAGCACTTGCAATAGGATCTTCACAGATGCACCGTGTTTTTCAGGTTTAGAAAAAAACCCCAAACAACCTCTCCTAAATTATTGCTGAAAAATGGAAGGACAGAGTACAGCTCATCAGTAAGGATGGGAAAAAGAAAAGGGCTGTTTCATCTATTTGTCCTGTACAACTTCCTTGAGCTGCGACAGCCTTCATTTTCTGGCTTATAAAGCAACCAAGCATGTTCTTAGGACTAAGTAATGGATAAATAATAATCAGCCAGAACAGTGAGGAGTGGATGCATATGGAGAAAGTGCTAGCAAGGAGCAAACAAAATTGAGCTCTCAGTTGCCATCTTTTCAAGATGGGGAGCAGGACGTTTTGCAGTGCCCTACTGAACATCACAGGTGGCAGGTGAGCACAGGAGAACCAACCAGGCAAGGGTGTGAGAGGAGGCAAGAAGGGGAAGGAAAATGAGGTGTATGTTATGTTTTCCTGGGTGACATGTGTAACAATGGTGAATACTAATGATTTCTAGAAATGAAAGAGAATAACAGGGAAAAAGGGGAATGTGGCAAGGCACAGAACAAACACGGCTGTAAGGGGTACAAATGAAAGTTGCAATTTACCAAAGAATAACCGTTCTGCACATTTTATGTAGCATGTCAAATCTATCAGATTTTCTCTTATTAAATCATCATTCTACAGCAACAATCATTCTCTCAATCAATCCCCCGTGTTAACAACTCTTAGTAATGACTAACTTGGCAGGAACTGATGTTTACATATATTTTAAAGTCCTGAGCACTGTTCTGTATTTTTTGGATGTTAAATTTTCTTTACGTTTTGTCTCTTATTTTTTAACCTGTTTTTAAAGGATGGATGCATTCAATTGGACAATAAAGTTTTCTAACACACAGAGATTATGTTATCTCAGGAAATTGGCAGTGGGATAAGAACAAAACCATTCACCTCCTGATTGTTGATTCAAATCTAGCCCAAGTGAGATAGTCACAGAAGCTATAAGCCTCCCATGGTGGCTTTGTGATTTGAGATGATTTTTTATGAATTTCAATCCACTTCAGGCCAAGAACCAGAATTGCAAATCCACTGCCTCAATGAGCATTAACTGGCATCACCACACACAGTAACAGAGGAGATGCCAAAAACCAAACTGGTCCTGGAGACAGACTGCCCACCCTATCCTAGGAACTGATCATTAAAAATCAGGGTTGGTTCACGCAAATGCGGAGCACAGGGAAACATGTATGTATCTATCTACCAAACAGAAAACAAACCAACTCACCTGTAGTCACATCAACTAGGTGCTGCAACATGCACCTGAAATGTGAACTGGTTCTCAAAGACTTCAGCGATCCTAACCTTCCCTAAAACCAGAAGGTGTCTCATGGTGTGCCCCTCTATCACTTCAGAGCTGAGACACAGGGAGGGCAGGAGGAGAGGGGAATAAAGCAAAGGCTTTCCATCGTAACTCCTGAGGACAAAGCAGCAAGCCTATGCACTCCTTACCCCTTAAAATCAAAATGGCCACAAAACAACTGCAGGCTTTAGTCGTCCTTTGGTCCACTTTTCCTGCCTAGGCAAGAACAACAAATGAGGTATTTAATTTTGCGGAAGACCAAACCTGAGGAGGGCTGTGTTGTACTTTCTATTTTATTTGGGACACGACTGATTAACAAAGCTATTAGCAAAGCTATTTCACTAAACAAACATCCTATAGCATACAGCAAAATAGTGATGCTTAGGCATATTTCCCATGGCTCCTTCTTTTAGGGAGCATGAATCATTAAAATCACTTGGGAATTAGCTACTCCATTTTCCTCCCTTAGATACATCTACTAACCTGAGGGGAGTAAAGGTCTCAGGACCCAAGAGTAGATTTAAGTTTTTCCACCATCTGTGCTGAAGTGCAGCCAATGCAAATTCCATCTTCAGATCTGCACTCCTGTGCCTCTCTGTTATGTTTCATTTCACACTTGTGATCTTTATTCCTTAGAAACAGGAAAGATGCACAGCTGATGGGCCACGTTTGCATGCAACTTGAAACTGTTCCTTCAGTGGCTGTTGCTTGGACATGCACTTGACTATTCAAAGGGAAGCAATATGACAAAAAGAGCTGCATTTTAAATGGCCAAATATTCCTAATTTTGCACACGAATTTTTGGAAGCAAGTAGATCTCTTCAAAGTTTTCGGAGACATCACTGAAAGTATTCATGTATACAACAAGAAAAAGTTGGCCGGAAGGTCAGACATTTTCCCCTTCCTTTGCTCTTCATTAATTTTTTTCTTCTTTTTCCTTTTTGCCAATAAGAAGAAAAGGGAAAACACTAATGAATGAAAAATGAACAAGTATGGCTTTGATGCTCTTTGTCCAAAATAAAAAAATTTAAGGGTAGCCTTACAAGGTGTAAAGGATACCTGTAAATACATACACACATGTAATGCTTCTATCACAGCAAGTTTCAGTAAAATGTATTAAATATTCTAAATGTTGCTAAGTAGATAGAATAAGTAAAATTAAAATAGCTGATGAACTGGAAGAAGCAGACAAACAATGGCTAGTAAATCTATTAAGAATTTGGAAAAAAACATATCTTCCATATGAATTTAAACTTGGGATCTGACACAGAGAATGATGATTTAATTTAGCAGTCATAAGATTAATAATGGTGATCCCACTGACAGAGACTTCAAATACACATCACATCTTTCTAAACTTATGAAATTGTTTTAAGTATTTTTTCAGGAGGTGCCAGAATGAGCCAATTTTGCAAAGGGAACCTGTATCTCTGTGGAAGCTGGTGTTCACCACACATGACTCAAAATCCTAAGTTACAAGACGGTTTAGTTGAGCAGACCATGAAACCACTACTTCAGTGAAGGAAGTATGGCTTCACTGAAAAGAAAAAGAAATAATTTTCAGAATGCCCACTAGACAATTCCAGCTCTCATTTAACATGAATTTTTATGGACCCTGACTATACTTCAAAAACCAGTTATAAATTTGCTCAGTGTTTTGCTGAGAGCTGAGAACAGCAGGGATCAGAGAGAACTCAAAACCTAAGTACTCTTCAATCTCCCTTACCTATTGCGGTGAAAAAGGCAGCACTAGCCAAGCTTAGATGTAGGAGCTGCACACAGGCCCACACCAATGCACTGAGCACCATGATGATGTGCTGTACACTGGTGTGCTTTTCACGTTGATGTGATGTGATTTTCGCAGTTTGATCAGTGAATCTGAACTCTTACAGTCCTCAGTCTCTGTGAAAGCTCAGATTCTTACTCAGAGCTGGTTTAACTTACTTGATAACTGACACGTTGGGCTTTTAAGCACTGGCATTTAACCATCTTCTTCAGTGACTACAGGTACATTGGAATCTGGTCATCATTTTGTGTACTGAGTGACCCACAAGCTGAGAGTCTTTACCAAGAGTCAGAGGACACAGATGTTTACCGTGACATACCCATAACAAGCTCTGCAGCAGTATAGATAGTCACACAGCACTAAAAAAATCCTGTTCAGATATTTGCTACAGGAGAAAGTCTGAGATGAAGGAAGAGTACCCAAAGTGAAGATGTCATCACATATACATTCCAGATTTGGCCTTGACATGGTATCTGAACCTAGAGCAGGATTTGAATTTTACAATTAGCTTCACATGTCCCAGTTAGTTTCTAAAGCTGCACAGAAAGCAGAGGAAGTTCACTTTAGGCATATAAAAGGAGACAATAGTAAACTTTTGAAAAAACATTATAGGGAATAATTGTGCTCTGGAGGATTTATTTATTTACTAATGCAAACAGTACACACTGCGATAACATCTGGCAATGTTTATTACAATGAAACCAAATCAATACTTCTGTCTGCTACAATATCTGTCCACAAAATAGTCATTCCTCCTGGCACCCAGAAGAAATACTCAACTACGTATCATAGTAGCCTTTGTCAGCAAAAAGGGAGGCTGTCACCTTAATTCTTCTATTTGAGACCCGACAGAAGACAAAGAATTCGATGTATCTAGACACAAGAATGATGGTGGAAAATTAGAGAGAAAATTAGAGAAGGAGATGCAGCTTGTAGCACTGCAAAGAGCACACAATTCATCCCTACAGAATTTCAAAAAACAACAGATCCCAGATCTTTTTTCTTGTGCCTCAAAGAGATTAAACTTAGAGCAATCCATTATTTTTGCTAGTAAGCTACCAGGCCTTTTGTGGCATTTTAGAGCTACAAGTAAAGGGAGAAATTTTGTCTTCTCATTTCCTTTCAAAGTCAGAATTCAAAAAGAAGTGATACTGAACCTTCTCACATAATTAAAAAGGCAAAAAGAATTTTTTTTAAGGTTCTGTGTATCAGAATTTGCAAGTAAGCTCCTCCATTCTTTTCTATTTCTATATTTGCATTATTGCATGTCACTGTAGAAAAAATAGCAGTTTTGTACAATAAAAAGTCACTAAGCATTAGCTTAGTACTTACTGAACGTTCACCTTTCCTAAACCTAAGTGCCTCTTGCAGTCTAACAAACAGATTGACATGAAGTAAGACATGCATTACTACTTATATATCAGGAAATTAACCAAAAAAAAAACAACCAAAACACACAAAACAAAATCAGTATTATTATTTTTCCTCCTTACATTTTTAATTGCTATAATTTTGCTTTTGTTGAAACACTCATTTCCAAAGAAAAATGGTACGTCTGATAATGTGACTATACATAAAATAAATGCACACTTGCCCTTATTTAATTTCACATTTTGCTGGATCACTGTTCAAGGCATTTCTATTTGTACAGGGCCTAAAGGTAAAATAAGACCTTCTGTGCTACATCAAGTCCTGAGGCATGAGCTATGTTCAGAAGTTATTGTGGTGATATGTTACCTTTTTCCCATAAAATCTTCTCTTTGACAAGATAATTGTGATTGTAGTTAGGAAGTAGGGAGAGTGAGGAGGCGAGGGGACACAATTTGTTTTCCTCTCTGCTGGTCTAGATGTACAGGCAGAGGAGAGCACATTTTAGTTTGGACTAGTAAACTGAGCAGCCACAGTAAGCACAGCAGCATTGAGGATGCCGTTATATGTGACGCCAATTCCTATAATTTCTGTTAGGTAAAATTTGCATTAGGATTTTCTGTTTAGCTTCTTACTGTTTCTCGCCCTCCACACCATCAAAATCTCACCATAACCTAAAGGTCCTAATGATGCAGCCATTAGAAATTAATCGGGGAAGAATTTTAACAATAGAACTACATTAGCAAAGTAGCAAAAGACACAAAACCCAACCTTCCAAGCACTGAAACTGGTGAAAATCCCACTAAAGTAAATGGAGGCTCTACTTAAAGGGCAACAGTATCACCCATCTTTAATATTCTTCCATTACCGTCAATTTAGCCCCATGAATTAGTGCTAGACTTGCAAATACACAGAATATGTACGACCTAGCTTTAAGCAAGAAGTCTGAGATTTCCAATGTGCGGAACAAGCTCTGTTATTTTTTTTCTATGTGTAAACAAACACAGGCCAAATACAGACTCGGTTCTGAAAGTTCTCAACACAGAAAGATCAGTGCAGGAGTTTCCATTTGCATGTCAGTGCTGCAAAGAAGTAGAAAAGCCAGACTGAAACAGAGACTGGGAATTTTACACCTGTTTCAGTGCAAGCAAGAGCCCAACCCCAGTCCAGCAGAGGACCAGTTTGTCTGAACCACATACTGAATTTGCCAGGTCTTCATCAGCTCCACAAAAAAAGAGAACTGTTGTGTAAGCTGCTATTAAAGCTAGGCTAGATAAAATGGGACAGGGGAATGATTTCTAAACAATATAGTCTTATAACCTTTCACAAAAGAACTCCAAACCACATAGAATTAGGAGATCAAAACCAAAATAAACCTTCATTCAACTACTACTGGGCAAAACCATGCATATCACAACTTCTCCGTCACTTTGATATTAAAGGTAAACCTAGTTGTTAAAAAAAAAATCTCTCTAAAGAAAGCATGATGTATTTATTTTCCCACTGTAAATCCCCTCCCCCTACATCAGCCTCCTCCTGTACCTCGAGGCTGACATGACGGCAGACAGAGCAGTTGGTGTCTGCCCCTCATCAGGGGCAGCACTGCTGGAGAGGTGGGAACAGATGCATATGTGTAAACGCATCAGGCATACCATAACACACTCTGTGTAAAGGGGGCAGCTCAAGCACACATATTTGCAATGAACCCTGGCTCCACTGAAAGGAATACGGAATAATCTCACTGACTTTATTGAGGCCAGGGTTTCACTCTTCATCTGTAAAAGAAGCCATCAGAAAATGGCTGCGCTCAATACAGAAATGGTGTGCAGAGTTCTGGCAGGGATTGCAGGTGATACTATGTTTGCATAACCCCTCTGGGAACTACAAAGAAAACTTGCTTTGTCACACCGCTTACCTGCCGTCCTGAATTTCACTGAGTTCAATAGCCCCGAGTTGCCAGCTCTGGGAAGCAGCAGGGGGGAGGTACAGACAAAGTCCTATCCCATTCAGTCAGTGGGATGAAGTACTGGCAGCAGAGTGAGACTCAGTGTTTCACAACATGGATATTCAGGCTTCCTACCATCTCAACAGAGAAAAAGCAGGAGGAAAAGTCTATTATTCTTTCTAGACTTCCACCAGTGCAACTATGATTAACCACAGTGCGGCTTTAAGAATTAGTTCAGCATTAAATAAGGAACTTCTATTTTCCTATATAGTATATTTCTTTTACAAGGATTTCTAGGTACAAGGAGGCTTAAAGAATAACTACAATATGATATAGATACATTCTAAACATTATGACAGTGACAGTATAAGAGACTTTGAGAAATTAAATGCTTTTAAATGGAATTAAATGAGGATAATCACATAGAAAACTGTGCCCCTGACAGTCTGATAACGCAGGGACATCAGAAATGTTTTCCACCATCATAAGGCATGGGCAATCTGTGCCTATCTCATGTTGCTCAAAGGCAAACTATATAGGGGAATAGAGAACTTATTTTAACTGCTGATAATTTCACATGAAGAAAAAATTTACCTGGCATGTTTGGAATTCTCTGGGACACTAATGGCTGCAGTAAGGAAAAGATCCTTTCTGTGTTTCTTACTGTTAAGAAATCCTGTCCATGTAAGAATCACCGAGCCTTTAGCCTCTGGAGTTTCCCTTTGGATGCCTCGTTGCACTCCACCCAATGTGATTGTACTCTTTGACTTTAATAAATCCTAAGTACTGGATAAAGAATCTACCTCCAGATTTTGAATTCCACTCAGGAGTCAAGCACCTAAACGTTACTGCATTTAGCTATAAAGTCCCCAAAACAGATCTGAACCTGGAGCAAAGTGGCCTTTCACCATCAATTTCCATATACCTGCAACAGTCTAAGACTTCATATATGAGAAAAGAATGAAGTTTTGAGAGCCCCAGAAGTTTGGGGACTATCTGAATGCAAAGTTTCGGTTCAGTACCACTCCAAAAACATACAATAATGTAAATGATTTTATATTTGTTACAGATTATAATCATACATACTAGGTGCAATTACCTTCCTGCATTAAGAATTCTCCTGAACTCTTGCCAAAGGACAGTTCCCTGGACAGGGCAGGAAAACACTTGAGGTGAATATGACTGGTATCCTGAGGGAACTAAATATTTGCTAGATATCTAGAGTTGTACCAATATCTGAACGTTTTCTTCACTGCAGTTCTAGAGCCACATGTGTCAGCACATAGGCGTGAGACCACTATAGCATAACAAAGACTGGTAAAGTGAACAGGAGTTTGTCACGGCAAACAAATGTCTTTTTGAATGTCAAGAATAAGGGCAGATGTGGCTGTAAAAAGCAGTATTTTCTAAGCCACACACACAAAGAAGCTGAGATGTAGTAATACGTCAATTTGTGACACAGGAAGAAACAGCAAACAATGTAATTTCTGGGGTGATTTTCACATGGCCAAGAGGCAGCAGAAAATATTCAATAGCACCAAAGCCTTGACAAAAGTAAAAAGCATGATATTTTCCCTCCTGCAGGTTTGAAACAAATATGAGAAATCAAAACTCTTACATTCAGGTGCCATCCATGAGCATCAGTACCTATAGCAACCTTGTCTATTGACTCAGGGATTTTTGACATATTCATGCTATATTTCCCATCACGTTGATACACTAAGGTAATTCTATACCCTCTTAGTCACCTGATTTCTGGGTCCCTCAGCATCCTCCCTCTGCATTCCTCAGGCTTACATGATGCCCCAACCGCTGGAATTTCCCTCTGGTTGTTAACTGCATCCAGGCAAAAGCTGTCATTTACACACTAAGTCTGCCCCAAAGGGTGATCATTTTATAGTTGTTTGCTTCAGGAATCCAGTATCATTTACTCTGAAGAAGTGACAGCCACTCAGACATAGGAAGGTTAGTTGTGTATTAAAACAGGGCAAGAGACATGACAAAACAGATTACCCTCCTTGCTCAAAACCCTAATGAATGGAAAAAGAAACTGGGAAGAGATGAGGATTCATCTGCCTCTGGCTCAGAATCTAATGTCAGCAGATTTTCCCATTGATGGTCTGATCTTGCAAACTATATACACAGGAACAGTGCCGCTACATCCTACCTAAATGAATTGGGACTGCAGGATCATGACCTAAACCGGTTCATATTCAGAGAGGACATGCAGTGATCTGGCGCAGAACTGCTGTCATTGCTGCTGGGAAGTATATACCTAATTCCTTGAAAAGGTTCTGCTGCTAAGAGTCACCGGATTCTCAATTACTTATTGCTAGTCTTGAGAAGAAATAAGATAACACTCTCCCATTTTACAGAAGATTTTCATTATTCAAAATTTCCATGAGAAATTTACATGAACTAGAATGAAATTTCTAAGGAAACATTATGAAGACATTCAAAAAATTATGCGCCAGGGAAAGCTATGGGTTCAAATAAATTTGTTAATACAGGTTCTGAGTCAGAGATGCCTTCAGTTATTACTGACACCAAAACACCTTGCAAAGCCAAATGGCCTTTAATGGCACAGACGATCTGCCAAGTCCTCACTATCTCCAATCTGGCCATCTTGCTGCCAGTTCCTGCAGGCTCCTAAAGAAGTGAGGTATAAGAGAAGGAAACAAGGAGCAAGAACTAGGTCCTTTTAAACCAAAATGCTATAGGATGATGACACGTATACAGAACAAAAGATGCTGGAGGAATTCTTTTGTCATGAGGAAATACAGGACTGTTAAAATACATATTTGAAGGACAGTGTTCGCTGTTAGGTTTCTGAAGGCCCTGCAGAGCGTGCACTGGCACCAAACCATGAACATGTCAGCAGTGGAGCTCTGTAGATGATTTATTTTTAAAAATAAATAAATAAAACAAATATTCGTATCTCTCTCGTGCCAGTGGAAACTGCTGAAAACAACAGACCAATTTTGACACAACTGAGATTAAAATATCCTCTAATCTATTATCTAGATGCAGAGCCAGTGATGGGAAAGAGGGCAATAAGAAGAACCAGATCCTCTATAGTAAAATTCAGAGCTAGACCACTTACTCTAATGAAGAAAACAGACCAGAAAGTTTGGGTAACTTGCATTCAGCAGACTGCCCTACATCAGACTCTGGAATTTGAAATGAGTCAGGGAGAGTGTCCTCAGGGACACTGATGTAAATATAGAATAACCACAATGCCTTTTTGTGGAGTCCCTCCCATTATACACTGGTTTAGCTGAAGAATTTCATTTCGGATAAGACAAAATAAAGTTTACCAAGGATTGGAAAAGGCCAAGTCTGTGTCGCCTTTTTTCCTTTTGTAGCTTGCCTGATGACATCTCTGGTTTAAGATAACTTTCCTTGCTCAATAATATTTAGTCTTTCCTTTATCTCGAAGTAGACCAGCAAATGTTTTGATAAACGGAGTGAAGCATTTTCCACTTTCACCACAACATCTTCAGGTGCTGAAATGCTGAAGTGTTTTACAGCTTACAAAGCAGTGCTACTCGGGGAATCAATGCTAACATTCCCATGCCTTTTTAATATGAGTGAATCACAACCCATACTCATTTATATACTAAAGCAACCACACACTGCAGAGACATTTTTCTATCTTCATCTATTGTGGCCGCTATCCTGCAAAAAACAAGAGCTGCCACCTACGGAAAAAAAGTCAGGATTCTACCCATTTGTACACTACATCTGATGCCCTTAACATACAGACCTGCAACAACAAATGAACAGAGTTCCACACAACCCCTCCACCTCCTAAACAACCCAAACCTTAAACATTTGCAAGAAAACAAAAACAAAAACAAGCAAACAAAAAAAGAGACTTGATAGACAATCATTCCCAACTCTTTTGTGCTAAATTGTGAATGAGACTAATTAAAACCAACCTGAGAACTAACAAAATTTTCAGGCTGGCCAACTGCATTTTGAGATTTGCAGTTTCATTAAGGGAAAATACCTTTCAAGGATGTTTACATGAAAATTCAGAAAACAAACAATCACAAAGCTCCCAGTCTCCTGAAACATCCACCTTTTTGTAGCAGGTTTTACTCCAGCCCCATTACATATTTGCTCTGATCATCAATCCTATTTGTAACTTTCAACCGTCTCCATGATCTGTCAGAGGCCTTTGTATCAGGCAATACCTGGAGTGCCTTCATTCATCCAAATTTTAAAAACCAGTAACCGAAACAAATCAGCATTTGTGCACTGACTGAAAAAGAAACCATGCAGACTCACGGCAACTGAAAATGTGTCCTCTTGTGTCTATACGAATCCCTCCCCTGTCCTTCTCTAAAAAAAGAAGGGTCAAAGCAAAATGCTAGAAGCCCAGTGAAATCTTTGAAGAGACAGTATGGTTTCAGTTATGACAGGATGGAAAAATGAGAACCCTGGGGATCTTTTGGGAACATTAAGCTTTATTAATCAGGAATGTATTACCCACATACCAACATTCCCAAATGGTATGCTGAATCAGAGAAATGCCAGGGAGCAACAGAACCCATCCAGGCTGGTCTTCTGCCTTGTGGCAAGTTCTAGCATGCCCTGAGAGATGGTTTTCCAAGCCATTCATTGAAAGAGAAACCTCCCCTGTTTCCACAGTACCTACAGGTTGTGCATCCCAGCGCTTTACAACTGATACAGTCAGAACATGCTTCTTAATATGGAACTTGGTAATTTTCACTGCTCATTGAACTGATTTCTTTAGGTCTTTCTCCCAGTGGATATGAAGAACAATTAATCACTGTGCTCCTGATTATAACTTTTCACTCACTAGGATATTTTTTTCATATTCTCCTTAACATACAACAAAAGCAACCCTTTCAGAAGCATACAATGCCACATAGGGCTCTGATGTATCCTCTTGCCCCTGGGCCAGAAGACAATCAGCTTCCGCTTTCTCAACAATCTTAACGCTGTGACAACTTCTGCCTTGACAAACATTTTTGACCTCTCTACATTTCCACTGGGGTTCCACAGGTAGAATCAGGGCAGAATTTATCCCCAGGAGTTTCTGGATTAATGCCTTGGTATAGGAAGGGGAAAAGGCAAAATTAATTCTCTTTGTTAGTGCTAACAGAATTCCTCAGTGACAGTCAGCCCCAAGACATTGATCTTTGTTCAAAGGAAGCACACTTCCATACCCATTTGACATTTGTACGCACCTACTCCAGCATAGCTTCTACAAGCCAGTATCTTCTGCATCAGAAAAAAATGGCTTAACAAACTATTACATTTTGTCAGAGGAATAGGAAATTGGAATTTTCAGGGCTCAACAAAGCCCATCTTAGACGTGAAATTCTAGTTAAAACAGCAAGTTATAGGAGCGAAGGACAGATCCCATCATGAACTGTGAGGATTCTTGTGCTGTAAAGAACACAGTAGGGTAGCTTGTTTGTTGCTTCAAAACTCTTCCTTCATTCAAAAGCACTACTGTGATGGACGAAGCTCTTCTCAGCCCTGACATCCTGACGCTACACATGCAGCATGCACTCTGGGATGCCAGCTCACTGTGTCACATTGGCTTGGGTTCTGCCTGTTCCTTTCCTTATGCCTGCAAGCTCAATTGAACTTATGAAAATTCAAACTGTCTTCTGTCTGTTTCATACATCATCAGCAAACAATCACTAGACAAAATGAATTTGCTCTCTGTAATTTGGAGGCTACACAAATGTCTTTGCTGTATAATACAAAAAAGGGGAACAAAGTTTGGTATGCAAGGTTAATTCAGCGTGGAGGAAAGTAGCAGAGAAACAGACGGAGAGAGAACACAAACAATAAAATACTCAACAGTGGGGAGAGTGACACGAGAAATACTTCTGTACATTGGAGTTGGCCTTGATACCTTTGAGTGATGGAATTAAACAAAGGCACAAGTGAGTTGTGAAAGATCACTCCCATGAGTGCCTGTATCTCCATCCCTTGTGATTTGTCTACACAATATACTTATTAATAATAACAATGGTTACTATTTCTTCTCCAAGAGCTTTGCAAATATAAACTCAATAATGTTCACAGAGCTGTATCAGTTTGAACCAGATTGAAAAAGTGATCTGCTTAACAAGGCACAGCGAGGTTAAATGACTTGTGCAATGCCACTCAATGAGACAGCATCTGTTAAGATTAGACCACCAGATCACTTGGTCAGTAGTCAGATCAGAAGGCTGTATAAGGCTGAACCTTGACAAACCACTCTTTTTAACAAAAATAATATCATGTATGCCTTATTGTCCTAAACCAATGGCAACACAACTAACACCATTGCTTTGAAAGCACATCCAGTGTGTCTCTTGTATAGGTTTTCAGGTTGTGTGGACAGAATCTTTTTCTTCAACACACAATACACCTGTCATTGTCTCATTCTAAAATCAAGTAGACAATGAATGTGAGCAGAGGTAACTCCTCATGCTTCACTTAATCCTATTTGGGGTTAGTCGCCAACAGCAAAGTACTTAACCATATCCTTAAAGTATTTGAGTAGTCCCATGGACCTCAATGAGGACTTGCCTATCAGCCCACATAACTTTAGTACATAGTAAAACATGGCCAGAGCACCCAACATAGCAAGAATCCAGCCCACAGACTATTCCCATTAAAAGCATGCCTGTACTACATTTAGAAGGCTGTATTTTTATGCAACTGCCTGCCAGGTGTTCACGTGCTGTGAATCTGTGTTTTCTTCTAATGCCATGTATCAAGTCAAGCATATTTTTATATTAGCTGAAAATTTGGCCCATCTTATACGAATCAGTTACTTTATGGACATCCCCACCCTAAAGCAAGTCTTCCACCCTTCAATTAAAGAAATCCAATTAAAAAAAAATCCCAGAAAACTACCAGAGCATAGCTTGTCTTTTCTTCTCGCTGTTTTCAGGTTAATACAGGAAAGCCATACTGGGAAGTTCACTTTATTAAAGATCTTACAATTAGAGACATCCAATTACAGCAAACATACATTGGAAACAAAGGAAATCCTTAAAGCATACCTTCCTCTACAAAGAAGGTGCCTCACTTTTATTGTGCCAAGTTACTAACTACATGGACACAAGGTATAGCAAGAATCAATCACAACCTCATTTTACAGCATACATGTGCATATGTAAAAGTTACTTCACCTTATTCTTCTGTATTCCAGACACAGACTGTATGTCAAGGCTACAGAATTTAGAAGCACCTAGAAATTTACAGGTAGGGTTTTGGTTTTGGGTTTGTTTGGTTTTTTTTTTTTTTTTTTTTTTAAATCAAATGGCACAAGAAACTCAAAGATTAGAAACTCGGACTTCATGGAACGGAAAGAGCTGGGCAGAATAGAACAGACTTGGGAGTCGTGATCCCACACTCCATTCCCAGTTTGACCACTGATTTACTCTGACCTTCAGTAAGCTGCTCAACATCTCTGCCTTGATGTGCTTGCCCCACTTGATCCAAAAAAAACATTAAATTCCTATACACAAGTTTTACACTTGTGTATTTATTTCCCCTCCAAAGCCCAGAGTCTCACATAACTAAAAAAAGCAAATTCCAGTCAGCAACAATCTTCAGGCCCATAAATTGCTACCTGGTATTTTGCCTTAGAGGTGTCCATGCAGGACTTACTAAGGATTCAAAGAACTTGCCTTAATTCACTCTTCTTTCTGCTGCTGCATCTTAGAAAGAGAATTACTTCTAATTTCCAACAAAAATTCTCCTGGTTGTTCACACAAAATTGCAAGACAACTTTGAAATTCTGTACTCTCAGATTCAGAAGTGTTCCCCCACTTTTCCCCCAACACCTCCATTTAAATTGCTGATGGACCCATCAAATCCAGGAGCATTTTCAACTCAGCTCACCATTGTAATTGCAATGTTAACCTCTGGTGGCCAGGGAAGCTGCTCCTATTCAGGAATGATGAGCAGAAAATGTTAAATACCATTCACTGACCACAGCCTGCAGTTAATACACAATATTTAAACAACACAATGGCATAGGCCTTGCCAGTAATGTAAAAACACAATGGAGTAGAGCCAGAATGGCACAGTCTGCCTGCCTGAGTCATGCTTGGCGCTCCACACTGGAAGGGGCACACATTAGCTGCCCACAGTGTTCTGTACCCTTCAGCTAGTTTAAAATAAATCACTAAAATACAATTTTTTTAAAAAAGCGGGGTGGGAAGGGGAAAGGAGGAAGAATCCCATGTAATAGTTAAAATATTTTAACACTGAGGTACAAAAGTACCACTTTGGAAGAAGGCTCTGGATTTCATTAAACTGCACATTTTGATCTCAACAAGAAAACAAACTGACTTTGCATTGTAATATTCCACAGCGTTGTACTGTCCAACTGAAATCAATTTTTCCTACTATCTACAAGCTCCTGGATTTTTCTTCATATATTATTTCATGAAATACAGAGTATCTGAAGCTACTGTATTTTTCAATCCTCTCTTGTATGCCTGTTGTTCAGTCACTGAAGCTTCAAATCTTAATTACTGTCCCCAATACATTCAATAAACAGATTCTAAACAAGGGTAGATCAGACTGATGTACAATCTGACTTGCGTTTATGGAATAACTGTGCTCTTAGAAAGAGACTCCTTTTTTGCTGAGAGACGTAAGGCGTTTTGACTGTTTTGTTGTGTCACACCACAGATGAATTAGGCATTTCTGCCTTCATCTACACCCTAAAGCAGCTGAAGCCCCCTGTGATGTCATCAGAAAGTTAGGATTTTTCTTGCACAAAGGAGAAGAATTTGTCATGACATCACGAAAAGAGAATAAACTATATTTTATGCTATAAGGAATCTTCTGCTACTTTTTATTATCTCTGCACCAAAGTGCAGAAATCCTCACTGACAAAGCGACAGGAGCTGTAAGTCAACACACACAGACATGCACACTATTCCTAATAATATTCAAAACAAAGCAGAAAAGAATGATCTATTCAGGGGTCTGAAATTAAAGATCCGCGAGATGTAAGTTTGGTTTTAATTTTTAAATAAAACATCCTCTGAAGTTCTAAATCCCATTCAAGGGGACTCTGACCTTTATCCAAGACCAGCTACTGTGCTAACACTTCGGATGCATATAGAGGAAAAATACGAACAAAAGGTACCAGAAAAGCTTTTACTTACAGGAATGCAGTGCAGCTTAATCTTTTTGTTTTTAAGGTGCAGTGATTTCAGCATCTACAATGTAACTTCAGGCAGTCTGAAAAGAAACAGGTTAAAATCTCTTTCAGTTATAATTGGTATTTCAGATTTAATTAAAAATTAAACTTTCATAATGTTTCACCATCCAAAGCAATGCATTATCAGTCAAGCGTAGCCTTTTTTTTTTTTTTTTTTTTTTTTTTTTTGTTAAAAGAAGCTCTTCCCAGAGTAGTTTGCAATGAAAGAAGAAGGGGAAAAAGGCAATTGAGAGTAGCAAAATGTATTTCTTCAGCAAAAGATCTCTGAATAACTTGGAAAGAAGCCTTCTGCCACTTAATTTTAACAATCAACCTTATACTAATTAAAAAAAAAAAGAAGCATCACAATTAAAGAAGACAGAAAAACACCATCACATACCAATGACTGTGAGGGGAAGAATGTTAATTTCAGCAAAACAAGGACATTGCTAGGACCAGAACATACGCACCAAAAGGGAAAATACGGTTTTACATAATGCCAGCCAACAACATTTTTTTAAAATTCGTTCTACAGCATGTAGCACATTCAGACTGTTGCATGGAGAAGCAGAGAAAGACAAGTTAAAAAAGAGGAAAGCTGTTTTTAAAGTGTATAAGGCAAAAGGTCCCTTCCTCCCTTTTGTTAAAGGATACGAAATAGCTACTCTATAAAACTGCAAGGTTTCTTATAATGTAAAATAAATGCCGTTTTACCGTGTAAAACAGATGATTAAGAAGTGGTAGCTGTAGACATAGCATTTGAACAGATGCAAAAAAAATATTTTTTTTTTTTCAAAATGCAGTTGGAATGACAATAAAACTCCAGGGGTTGCACCATAAATATGAGTTTAAATGTTAGACTGGAGTTTAAAACCTGTGGTTTTAATTATATCTAATTATAAAGGCTCCAAAACCAGAAGAAATGAGAAAAACAAAAAATATTAATAATAAATTAAAACAATTTTGCGATAAGTTGTCAGGATTTGGCCTCATAATAACAAACCATAGAGCAATATACACAGACACATACAATGTACCAATGATTCATTAAAGGAACAAATCAAAACTTGATTAAATTTTATTTTTAAAAGGTGATGGCAGAACTTGCCTAATTTACCCCATTCAAAGTCAAAGCTATTCTATTCACCAGCAGAACACTGACAGAGATCTGCAAATAAACCCTGGGTGCAAATCTCAGACTGATTTTGAATGTCCCACAGGCTAGGGGCAATTCTTAAGTGAAATTTTTTGCTTGTTCTCCCAGGAATAAAAATGCAGTTCTTCAGAGCTATATGAGCCTTCCCAATCCATTCCCACAGATGTTTAAAAATAAATTCACTTTATCAGATGATACACCGTCACAGAAACATATTCATACGTAGATTTATACTACAAACAGGAATGAGCTCAGGAACTTGTTTTTAGGTTTAACTTTTCCCCTTTGTCAAGATCTGAGTGTTCAAATGAAGGAACAAGAGCCCCCTGACAGAGGCACTAGGACAATGTTGCCACAGGATAATCTTCATATGCTTGGATGAAATTTTTGTTGAAGGAACTGTTTGAGAAATGTAGTCCTCATCCTTTGGACAATATATTAAATAACTCTCCTTCCTTCTCCTGATTCGCATCTAGTAAGATCGATAGAGGAACAGTGGACAAATCCAGGCAAAAAAATGGTAGGTCCATCAGAGGGAGGCAACAGCACAACTGCCAGATCAGTGGCAACAGCTTCAACCTCTGAACTTCCACTTCTTCCCCGTTCTTCCCCCTTCCAAACTTACCCTTTTTCTAACATCTTTAGGACTGTAATACTGGTTTGCTGGCAGGGAAGGAGAGGGGCAGCGGTATTTGCAATCCAAAGCTATTTCTTTTAATGAATGCAATGAAAAACTGACCTCAACTGAGAAAACAAAGAGCATTCACTGAGGGTGAAATGTATCCCTGTATAAAGAGCCAGCACACAGACTGCACCACTGAAGCCCTGTTTGGATGACCTAAATAGGAATAAATTGGTGCATGGACTTCATCACAGTGAATTTTGTCCAAACCCCCCATTTTCTTGGAGAAAACGAGGAAGCATTTAGCCCTCTCCTATCAAAGCACAAAGGTACAGCACCCCCTTCCCATGCTGGACACCATACTGACAACTGCTCTTCGGTGTATTTTCCTAGTAGTTTTAACCCGAAGTCCTTCCTGCTTTGTGCACATTCTCCTGATCGGAAACGAAAAGGCGGAAATGCAGTATCTAGCATTACTCTGCAAGTTAAGCAACAGGGCATAGTGCCTGCAGATAAAGCAGCCTCTCTCCTCAAGGCGGGTGTAACTGGCACATGCTACAATCTACCCATTAAAAGAAACAGAGCCTCGGAAACAGTTCGTTGTGAGGGCATGTTGACTGCCATATTGAAAAACGTCAATTAAATAACCGTAGTTAACAGAACAACTGATGTACAACACACACAACTAGAGCATCTTATACAGCTATTTTAGATACAAGTTGGAGTTCAACCCAGAGCTAAAACTACAGAAAACCTCGTTAAACTCAGAATACCAATCATTGCCACTTTAGTAATATCTCCCTTTTACAAATCGAGAAACTTGCGATGTCGAGATGAAAAGATTTAGACAGGTATGTACAAGCGAGAGGTAGAAATGGAAGCAACTTATTAAGCAGGAGGCCCACATTCCTGTGCATGGGTGAGCACGCTTCGCACTGTGGGGCAGGAGAGTACTGTCTGAAAGGAGTGCCCTAATCCCCTTGTGGAAAGCAAACGGATGTGGCTAAAGAACAGCTGGTGAACTTCTGCTTGAGAGAGGCCCGAAAGATGGAATTGCAAGAATGAGGAGTATGGCAGGTCAGGAATGAGGTACATTAGTAGAGTGTTAACAGGAGAGCAAGTGTTAGCTCTCAGTAAAGGCTTTAAAAATAAATACCAGAAGGTAAACATGTTTCACTGCTTTCTCATGATTCTCGCTTGCCATAAAGTTTACGCAAAACTACTGACTGTGCAATGACCAAAGTTCATTAGCAGTATTCCAAGACTTATACAGCACCTGACTGTACCATGCCTGACTCATGTTTATGGTCTAGTACCCCACTTTCATAAGAACCACATCCATTCCATCTAAAAACTGAAGAGAAGAAAAAAAGTATGATTTCTTACTAGAAAACATTTCAGAAGATGTCAGCCTTCTGCAGTCTCTTAGCAATAACAAAGTTCCCTATCTGTAATGGTTTGATTTTCCTTGAATACCTGAAGTCAGCTGGAGCAGGTTAATAAGAACAATACAAGTTGATCAGTTATGAGGAGAGGGAGGGCTAGGAGAGAATACAGCACAAGACTTACTAATATCTTTTGAATTTTCTACATAAAATTTACAACATCATTCAATTGATCTTTTTCAAAGTACTTGCTCATATCATTGCTCTTACTTCTGGAACTGCAAATCAATGATGAAGCAACTACCACAAATAACTGTACACAGAAAGTAAAATACTGATGTCCTTACTCAGGAAAAACCTCATTGATTATATTAAGAAAGCCTTCTTCAACAACCAGGGAAATGGGGTTGGGAGGCGGGTAAAACACCAGCAAAAAAATCAAGTCCATTACTTTCAAGAGAATTTTCAGATAAGCTCAGGGGACAGTCAAGAGACCTCATTCCCACTTCAGAATCCAAATAATGACACAGGATATGACCCAGATTACTTTTTGGCATTTTAGGTTTGAAAACATAAGCATGGCCATGAACTAATTGTGTCACACAAATCAGAGAGAGAGGTCAATGCTGTACAGGCTCCTCATCTAACAACAAATAAGCAAGCTTTGAAATTGGAACCAGTATAGGCACATCAGCACAATGCTCTGCCTAGGCTCATCGGTAATGCAAAAGAACAAATCTTATTAACACAGATACAGCATTACACTACTTTTGCTTTTTTTAAGGTGAATGCACTTTAGTGCATTTGGTATAAGTTCTCTATAAACAGGTTATTTTGTCACCATTTTCTCATCTTGAAGGGATAGAATAAAAAAGGAAAAAAAAAAAAAAGTAATGCCTGTGCTTAAAGAATCCTCCCCAAAAGGAATGTTTTCTTGAATTGGAGCCTCTTGTACACTTTCAAAAGAACACAGGAGTTTTGGTCATTTCCAGTTCTGTCTTAGAACTCACAGCCATTTGTATGGTACAGCAGCGCTGAACTAGGCTTCCTCCTAAGCCTAGGACTGTGGCTCAAACCAGGGTCACAGAGCTGCTGATGGGAGAAACCTGGGGCTTTTTTGTGATTTAGCAGAACAGGAGCAGAGGACAACCTACTGCATTGTGCTGGGATCAAGGGCTCCTGCCACTGCAGGAATGGACAACAGGAGACTGAAGGTTTCTTTGTCAAAATGCTAAATCTCCATCTGTTATTAGTTCGCTGCAAAGCTGGGTGCCTACAGAGATTTCATCTTCCTTATGGCATTCATCATAAGTTTACTTTCCCAGTGAAGACTGAATCCATTACAAATTTTAATTTCTAAGCCATGGCTGTTTCAGCTAGAAAAGCATTTTAATCAGGAAAAAGGTGTATTTTTGGCTACTTTTCACACACCCCCCACACCCCCCAATAGTGTCTGAACTATTTTTGTTCAAGTATGAAAAATACTGCCTTTGGGCAAAGACTAACACTCCTTGAAATCTGGGTTTCAGAAAGTTAGAGACACTCAACTGAATAAAAGCCGCAATACATAATCCACCCTAATGGTCACTTCGAAACAGGTACTGTATGCGATTTCACCACAGGGGCCCTCATAACCATTAAGCATGTTGGATCCCTTAATGGCACAGTCCACCTCCCTCCTTTAGTCCTACTGCTAACAGAGTAAGTGACAAGCACTTGAGAAGCCTAGCTGTGAAAGCATATTAGAAGCTGAACTTCTCAACCCACTGAAGAGTTAGTCTCTTTATAACTGCACTTATGACCCAGCCTGGACTCCTAAAGAGCAGTTTAACTAGTAGTTCTGCTACAGGCAGGTGGGACCCAGCATCCTCCTAAATACCTCTTGAAGCATTCCTCCTACACGGGGGCGATGATGGTAATCAAGTTGGCTGCTGAAAACCACGATATTCCCTATTCCAACTGTTTTCTTGCACAAGCTGTCCCTAGATCCTGTTTATGTTCCCAAGGAACAGGAACAGTGACAGCATGCAGCTTTCACGAGGCCTTGCCCAAACAATTCTTTCTCTAAAGATACAAGTTTGTTTTTTTTTGTGAAGAAGCTCCGAAGCTCATATTCTCTGAGCATCTCTTGGAATACAGCTCGAGGACTTTGCTTATGCCCTTTAGAAGTTATTGTAGCATATAAGCTTCTCCCACTCCTTTTCAAGGTTCATAATGATTTGATCTTCACAACCTCACTGCTCCTGTTGAATACTATCATCTCCCATGGCTCAAATTATCTTTAGTGCATAAAATGATAATACCTGTTAAGAAGCAGGCTCTATCATATAATCACAGTAGAACCTTCACATTTATTCTGGTTTAACACAGAAGCTTACATCAATAAATGTTTCATTGCGATGGGTATTTCAGTGCAGTGACAAACTGGGCGGATGAAGGAAATGTGGTGCATATAATTTGTTTGGATTTTAGCAAGGCCTTTGACACAGTACCACACAGGAAGCTCATAGAGAGACTAGAGAATTATGGTCTGGATAATGATACAGCAAGGTGGATAAAAAACTGTCTGACAGATAGGAAGCAATGAGTTATTAATCAATGACATTAGATAAGAATAGAAAGAAGAATCTAACCTGATGCCAAGCAATAGGTACTAGGATTATTATCATTAAACAGATTCATTAAGGATGAGAAAAAGAATGTAAATATTGGCAGCCTCCAAACCTGATGATTCAGAAATAAGAAACATATCAAATGTGAAAGGAATCAAAATTGTAAGATCCAAATAATGGAGCTGTGCAGGAGCCAGAACAACGTGGTATTTAATATATCTTAAAATGTAAAAAATGTATTGAAAACTGAAACAGAATTTGGTTTTGAACTCAGAAATACAAGGTTTTCACTGTGTGAGTATATGACTTCATCATGTTACTCTGCACTGATATGGTCTAGTTGTGAAACTGGCTCCCTTGCAAAGCAAACTAAAATAAAAATTGTGGCCAGGGAAGATCATCTGGCTTCTTTTCTTACAGTAAGGCTATTAATTCCAACGACTAAAATTTTAAAGTAATCACATATAACATCCTTAAATTCTTCTTTGGAAACAGGGCCCTCCTTTAGTTGTAGTCCCGGACTTCCACTGCCCTGCACAGCTAAAGCTTTTTTGTTGCTGATTGCTGGTACAGGAGATGACATTGAGTTATCCCCAGAGAGACACTGTGTACAAGTAACACTTGCAGTTTCATGGGTACTCCCTCCCCACTTCCTTCACACATCTGCCCTAAAGAAGTTCAGTCTGACCCTTACCTATGAATGGGCAAGACCTTGGATGAAACATATTGAGGTGAAATAAAAAACCACATGACAATGCTGATACACTTCATGTGACATATGGCAGAGAAAATCAAAGTGACAAATCTTTATTTTGAATTCTAAACAATGCTAAATGTTGAGCAATTAAAACATGGCAGTGGAATAGTTCCGGGATAAACTCAGAAATATCAGCAAGACATGAAGTTCAATATACACGGCCTTACTAATGCTTACTAATGCTGGAACTTCCCTCTTTCTTGTATGTATCCCCAGCATCACAGCCTCAGCTTACTCATGCTGTTCCAAGAATAAGGATAAAATAACTGTTATCGTCCTCTTTCTTGAGACAGCAAAAGCAAATTGAATAAGTCAGTAAATGCTGTGGGTTTTCAACCGTAAGAAACTTGGAAAGTTCTCACAGCTCTTACTCTTGACTTATCATTAATGGTCCGTTGCCTTGCAATCTGACATCAGTAGGCTGTACCTAGTAACTCAGCTCCTTTTTGAGATCCATTGTCTATGTTTTTGGGACCTTTGATCTTCAATCAGGATGTATAATACTCCTCCTACCCTCACGCAGCAGCCTAACCCCATCTCTCTGACAAGCATGTCCTTCCCTCTGCCTGCACTGTGAGATTCTGCCTTCCCTTGTTCACACACAGAACTTCCATTCTCCCTCTTTTACTGAGAAGGGATTAGGACGAAGGTGTGACACTCCTCTCAGAGGAGAAAAAGACAAGGAGGGAAGTAGTATCAGCACAGAGGCATGAATTTGTAGTTCTAGTTGACGCCAGAGGAGTGGAAAGAACAAGGGGTGGCAATACTTCCTGGAGCTCTCCAGAACAGCAACAGCAAGTGCGGCTTCTGGGGCCCTGGAACACATTAGATGGTCAGGAGGTCCATCACTGTTTTGCTACCCTAAGCAGCTGCCTACTTCGTCTACATAAAGTAGTTTTAAAAGGGCCTTCTGCCTGCTTCTTTTGGAACTTATCTCTACAGGCCTACCAAGGACCTTCAGAGGAACTTGGGATTTTGATGTGTAAGAAGGGACATGCTACCTTTTAATAGAAAGTAAAGTTATGACTACAGGCTAAGTTCAGACTTCATATAAGCAGGTGCACCTCAAGTAGTATCAGGACTTTCTCAGATTATGCATGGTCGGAGTTTACCCCACCATGTGCAGAAGCACAAATCAAGGCACTTTTTTACTTAGGCACATTATTTATTCTTTTGCCAGTCGGCCATTAACCTGAAGTCCAAAACCAGCTTCATCTTGCACAATGTCATGCACAAACCATGCCCAGAAGTTTCACATTATTTCTGTTTATGTAACTGCCATATTAAGCTCAAGGCCCAAGGAGGATTCTGAACAATATCTTATTGTACAGGCTATTGAGATTCAGTATTACAGGGACAATGCTACCAACCCCCCCAATTTCATTCATCTCCAAAATCTTTGGAAATTTAATACCAGAGGACTTTGAGACCTTTGGTCTGTATTGTAAATCTGCTGCTTAAACGTCTAATGTAACACCAATGTGAGCCCTCAAGTATTTCCCAGTAAAGTCCATATGTATAATTCTTGTTTAATTAGGCATCATCCTACAAGAAGTGAAAATCAGACCAAGCTGGAACTATACAAAAGTTCAGGGAAGTTCAGTTCCTGCGTTATGATTTGGCAAAGCTCTATTGTATTTTTTTTTCCCCAGAAACAATGCAGAAAAAGAAAATATATCAGCAATGATTCAAACTGATCACTGTGTCAGAACAGGAAATAATTTGTGGAAAAAAAGGAGGAAAAAAATCTTCCATTTACTTTCAATATTAGTAAAAACAACAAAAAGGTTTTTACACTGCCAGCCACATCCTGCAAAATCTAGCTAATAAAGCAACAGCATAATTACTAGATAAGTTTAAAATGGATTTTTAAAACGAATGGCTACTTTTGCTGGAGGCAAAGTATATCTAAATATGTTTCAGGACTGGATTCAGAGACCTCAGCATCCTGCCAGCCTGGTCCAATACAAATTATGTTTGTAGTTATTCCAGGGACCTTGAGCTACAGTGTGTACACACTTAAATCTATGCAATATTTATCTCTGCTTCAAATACGTAAGATGAAGAGTACACACTAGGTATGAGCTCAGGCTAGTTGGGCTTCTGCAATGATTGAATGATTGAATTGTTCAAAGTGCCAAGACTAAAATCCACTCTGACTCCACTTGGACTACAAAAAATAAAACACCCCTAACACACACCAAAATATTATTATTAGAAAAGTAAGGTTGGGTATTCAACCTGTTTTTTAATCTGTGTTTAAACAAAATAGATGAGATCAAATGCACCCCCCTGGTGGTCAACCAAACTACAGAATCGAAACCGGTATATAATCTTTTATTAGTAAAAAAAATTCTAATAAAAAACTGCATACAGCAAAATACAAAATTAAGTTCCATCATGTTAACATTAATACTGGGCAAAGGACTACAAGACCATATACAAATTATGTTCCAGGTAAAGAAGAAAAGAAGTTCAGATACGCTGTTGGTAACTAGATTTCTAATAAAATAACAACTTCAATTTTTTTCAAGTCTTTTCCAAAATACCAGAAGTGATTAGAACACATTATGGACCAGTCACTTGCCAAGTTTCATGTTTGAAATCAAAGCTGTTTTAAAATTTCCTGAACTACAAAAAAAAAAAGCATTTTAAAACTGGTAACATTCAGTCATGGTGATACAAGCAAATACCAGCCAATCTGAATCTTGGAATGTTCTTGATCTAATGCCTTTGTGTTGCCACTAAGCCCAGAAAAATATTTCAGGCCCAATTGCTAAGACAGTGAAAATAATATTCACAAATAAAAAAAGGATCATTTACATATTATACAACTAAACTTTTTATTTCTTCAGTATACTTTGATGGAATTAAAAGCAGAGATCCTTCAAGACTTTCTGTCATCATAACTGAGATGCATCTACATTTACCAGAGATGAACCTGCCTGTAATTTGCATGGAAGATCCAACCCCCTTCTCCTTCCCTCCTCTGCACCTCCCCCAGAAAGAACTTGGCACTCTTGAAGTATGTTCGCCACAAATAACTATACAAAGGAAGTGGGTCTAGCAAGGAGGAGCTGCTTAGTTTCTTTTCATATGCAGAGGAACTCTTTTTGAAATAATGCAGACCAGCACCATCTCACTCTTCTCTCCTCCTCCCCAGCCCCCAACACTGAGCAATGCATAAGGAACAAAATTTGAACCTGTATCTTCCACAGTAAAGGTAGTTGCAAAAACCATGAAGTCTGGCAGGAAACAAAACACCAACTGCTGTTCCACTCTGTGGCTACCTTTTCAAAGATTGTCGCACATTTACTCTAATGTATGCAAGCAGAAAAAAAGAAATATATGAAGCCAAAATTTAGCGCAATAGTTTACAAGAAAAAGCACAATATTCTATGAGTTACACACACCTATAAATCCTCATTTTGCATCTGTGTGTACTAAAGATACTATTACATAAAATACTGTATTATTTAATGTCAAATGAATGGAGGTTTGTTTTCAATTACATGCAGTCAAATGTCCCTATAATCAGTTGGTAAAGTAACTGGGCAGAAATTCCCAAACATATTCAGCCTTTCCTCCTTGAATCTCAAAATTACTTAGAAACATGCTTTCTTTTCCATTAAGAGATACAGTGATGCCAACAACAGCTACATTATCCCCCCAGCAGATCTGCCGATGCTGGAGCAGAACTCAGAAGTCCAGCCACCAGATCCTCTGCTGTAACCATATGACGCAAGATTCTCCCTCACGTGTTTCTCTCTCTCAGCTTAAGTTTTCACATTTTAACAATGCCCTATGACACTAATGGCTTTCTATTTCCGAATGGACTGAACCTCATATTTGGGCACAAGAGGGACTTGCCACCTCCTGAGCTTTAACTGAGACCAGCCCAGAATTTTAGGTAGTTACCGATCTCCTTTTTGTCCTCATTGACTGGAAGTCTGCATTAATAAAAAATAACCAGTACAGCAGGGCCCTGACGTTTACAGAGACAAACGAAGACCTCTCTAACGTATTTAAAAACGCTTCTTCCGCTGGTGAATTACAGGAGAAAAGCTGTTTTTTCTTTGTTCTAAGCCACGTTAAGTCCAAAAGGAGGAAGTCCTACACAGTAAATGTGTACAGAACTACTTCCTACTTCTGCAGGCTGCAGAAAATCCCACTGTGTTAAGTAAGACGGTACCAAGGCCACTTAAACATATTAGCCTATTAAATCTGCATTCTGTTATTGTTCTTAAAGTGCTAATGAAATGTTACAGGCCACTGTTTATTTGTAGGACTTCTGAAGAGTCATGCACTACCACCATTTCTCTTAAAGCAGAATGACGGTTCACATACCACTGGTGAGGCTCTCGCTGACGGCCTGCAGAAAACTCGTTAGTCACATTGCTCCGGCTCACCTTATTTCCAGTTGCTAAACTGCATTACCAAAAAAAACCCAAACAAAAAAAAAACAGCTAAAAATACATTCAACATTTAACTTTGCATTGGAAGCAATCACTTCTCAAACAGAGAACTACACAATTCCAACCTGGAGGGGAGAGAAGCCGCACAGCTATGAATAAGAGGAGGATTGTCTCAGATTTCTTAAGATGCTGTCCACATTAAGATGTGTCCATACCAGGAAAAAATTAAGAACCCTATCTTTAAGTTCCCATAAGTACAGTTCCAATTAGGAAGGGTTCTTAGCTTTCAGCTATCACCGTGCTAAAAATAGAGATGTTCAGGAAACACATTACTCTCAAAAGTGATTTCACATACAATCTGTAAACACGTTGCCCTTTTAGGTAAAATGGCAATTGTTTGAAAGCCAGAAGCCAGAAATATTAAAGTGGAAGGGACCTTTAAAGATAGCTTGCAACCCTAAAAATGGAAATCCATGCTTTTTTTTTGCATTCTGTAAAAAAGAGGCTGAAAGGACTAAGTACAGTAGGGAAGGGGGAGGAAGGAGAGTTGAAAAGGAACTTTTGCTTTTAAAAGTTTGTTTATACTCATATCAATATATATGTATATATAAAAGAAATGAAGGTGCTCTTTTCCTTTCATAACCTCGTATGCATCTCTGAGGGATGTGATTTGTACCAATCTCAAATTTTGTCACGTTTCATGCAAATTTTGTTTTCATTTTATCAGATATGGCTTATAAAAGACAGTAAAAGGTTGTCACAGCTTCCTTTAATAAAAACTTCTCTTTTTTTTTCTTTTTTTTTTTTTTTTTTAGGAGTCCTTATTTTTCTTTTCTGTTGTACCTTCCCTTTGCACTTTGAATGGCACAATGCTATTTTCTTGAAAGGTATGGTGGACAACTTCTGGGTTGGTGGGTGCAAAACATTGGACGGTTATATTTAATATTAAAGTTGGAGGCATTAAGCAGGAAAGTGATTTTTATTCTTCCAGGTGTTCAAAATACTGTTTGTTAAGTTTCTTAATGCAAGTTCTTAAGCAATACTTGGAAAAACACGTATCTTGCTAAAAGAACCATCAAAACTTACAATATTGAAACTGTGTGTAATCTCATCTAAGGATTTCCAGAAGTCCTCTAGTAAAGTAAAGAAAAGTAATTTCTGTCATTGTCATTACTTGAAGGAAAGAGACACAGACAGATAAGCCAGATTGGACAAGAGTTTTGAGGAGAACAATAGCCTGTTCCTTCTTTTCTGATCATACTGAACTCTCTCAAAGGAGCCAGTAGAATTCCTACAGATAACTCTGTTAGTATCACTCACCCTAGAATATCAGTGCAACTAGTCGAAGATTAAAAGCCAAACCAATACATCATATGATTAGAGCCAAGGGTTAAGGAAAGCAATAAAATGATTAAGTGAATCATCATTACAGATCCCTTCTTGCAACCAAGTAGCATGGCTCTTCATAATGCCATGCCATGCCAACCGGGCTGTACATTGAGAACCAAAACAGCAGTCCTTTCTGCTTGGCCTAAAAAAAAATAACTATGCAAGGATATCAGAGAAAGTCTAGGATCCTCCCTTCCAAACTAGAACATCTGTAGTTTTTAACCACCTCTTCATAGTCAGTACTTCAGTCTGTATTTAAGAAAGGTGTCATGCTACACTGACACTGTGTAAGCAATGCCACAGGAACCACAGAGATGAACTCATCTGTTACACCACCACACAGCCCTGGCCCTGTCTACAGAGATGTCCAGAAGCAGCCTTCTGTTTCTCTCCACTATAGATATGGGGTTCACAGCTGAAGACTTCACACCTCATTTGTGGAGACATCCTAATGTGGTCCCATCATCTTTTGACAACTGGGACAAGTTGGCCCTCTGTTAATAACTGTTGATAAAAATAAAGCAAGGTCTTGAGTTGAAAAAAATGCATTAAATATAATTTGGCATAGTCTAATGTAACTTCTGATTGATGACCCCCGAGATTTCTTGCATTATGCCTGCTGGCTGATATACACTGAAGACTCCCTACAGAACAGAAGAAAAGACTCAAAGACCAGAGAGTACAGAAAACCCTATGTGGCAGTAGTAACTATGGAAAATTTGGGTGTGACACAGACCCCTGTAGAGCAAGCAGCTTTATCTCAACTTTCCATACCACAGAAGAAAACAAAACAAAACCAAACCCCAAAAATAATTTTAAAAAACCAACAACCAAAACCCCGAATCAAAACCCAACACAACACCCCCACCCTTTTATGAAGTGCTATAACAAATTCTGAGAACACTAACCGTTTCACTACACAATCAATAAATGCATGATCTGTGACATACCAAATTGTCAGCCTCATGCCTGACAGACAGCTGAAACTCTGTGCATGCAAAGCAATCAAAGTTCAAGGACCACAGGGATAGCAAATTCAGTTAATCAGAACCATTCTGGGCTCTTGGAGGTCATGCAATAGCCAACTGAAAGCCAGGAACAATAAGCCATCTTCTATGCAAAGCTGTAGCCGTTATTCTCACTAGCCTTCCAACCTAAGGAACATTGTAGAAGATGCCCATATCATCAGAGAGAAATCAAACAAATTCTGTGAAAGAGTTTGACCCAAGCAGAAAATTCCTTCTTTTGGAAAACCCACAGTGTAGCCAAAGCAGAGGCTGTTGCACACCTAAAGTAGAAGTACGCTAGGCTGGATGTAATTGATATTTGCTTGCCTTGAACGCTAACATAGGTACACTGGCAAACAGTCACTGACATGAGTCTATAATATTTTGCAACACCATAATACTAACAGCAAGACTGGACAAAATGCATAAACATTTTGTAATATAGCTAAGCACCTGTGCGTAAATAACATAAAATCGCAAACAGACAAACAGATACTTGTGTTATTGCTTCAGAAAACTGGGTACAGGAACATACGTGAGAAGTACAAAAATCTGCAATATAAGGAAAAGGACACAGAACGGCAGGAAGGGTATCTACTGGAACCAGAACAATCCTGAAGATTAAGCTGGAAAAATGTCTAATAGAAATAGAGCAAGCACTTGTCTTAAAAATAAGATAATGTTGGGAGCAGATGAGATTACCCCCCTTGGGGGGGATGAGAAGCATAAAAAGGTCAAAGGAGAAAAAATGAAAAAATGAGGAATAAAGAAGTCGCTTCCTTCATGAAAGCTCTTGACTGATGACCTCAATGTTGGTGACTAAGACAACTGGGACTGTAGGACAACCACAAGGCATCAACTCTGCGGTACTGTACACTCACAGCTAACATAGAATGGGACTGTTAAGAACCAACTGCTTGAATATGTCGTGATAATAACTAAAAATTATTAAGAACTATTGGCTATATATATTGTTAATAAATGCCAGTCTAGTAGAGATTTGCTTTTAAGCTTTAAGCTGGCCTGACTTACCAGTCTTCCAGTCTTCTTACCAGTCATTCATTGTAACTGATGCTGATACCCAGCTTCCCACTGCACAGCTCATATGTCACATCACATGATCAAATAAGAAGGAGGAATTGGCTCTAGCATACATTTTAGACAGGTGAAAGGAATGAAAAAGAAGCCTTGATGCTTTACTTTTCACAGATTTGCCAGTGTATGAGCAAAAAAACTACAAGCAAGCAAACTTACGCAGTCTATTTCTCTTATGGCAAGTTTCATTTGGCAATAGATCATAGATAGTATATGAAGAGTTAAACAAAGCTCTCCTAATTGCTGGGAGATGTTTTTATTAATGATAAGTTGATGTTCAGGTAAACCTCTCAAACCCATAAATGCTCTTAGGTCTCCACTCTTCAGACTGCACAGTCCATACCCAAACAGTCCTCAATTCAGAGAAACATTTTCATGCGCATTATTCAACCAGCAGAACCTGCTCAAACCTTTCAGTATGAATCATTATCACGGAATATGTCAGCCTGTCTTAAGGAAATACTGACAGCCTGTTTACCATTATCATAGAATCACCGAATGGTCTGGGTTGAAAGAGACTTTAAAGATCACCTAGTTCCGACCCCTCTGCCATGGGCAGGGACGTCTTCCACAGACCAAGTTGCTCAAGGCTTCATCCAACCTGGCCTTGAACCCTGCCAGGGATGGAGTATCCACAGCTTCCTTAGGTAACCTGTTGCAGTGTCTCACCACCCTGAGGGTGAAGAACTTCTTCTCTATATCCAGTCTAAACCTGCCCTCATCCAGCTTCCAACGATTACCCTTCGTCCTAGCACTGCAGGCCCTTGTAAAAAGTCCCTCCTCAGCCTTCTTGTAGGCCCCCTTCTACCCTTCTCAGTATTTGGCAAATAAAATATTACCTTCTACCTTCTCAGTATTTGGCAATAAAGAACCCTGAGATCCTCAGTCAAGAATCTGAATATGGCCCTCATCCCACATGGAGATCGATTCAATCAATTGATACTTTCTTACCGCATAAAGAGCCAAGTGGTTTGCCAAAGGTCATAGAGCAAATCATTGGTTAAACCTGGAATAACTAAGGATATCCTATCTCTGGATACCAAGTTTTTCTCTTGGTCTCCTTAAGGCTAAAATTGTGCTGTCTGGACACACCCTCTTCCTAATACTCTTAAATTCATAAGTTTCAACTAAATTTGCTAGAAGAGTATAACCCTGAACATAAAAGCTGATTCCTACAAACTTCATTAAAAAAAGGCAGAGGTAGAGAGACACACTATTAATTCCCCCAGTCAGAACCAACAGAACAGGTTCATACCGTAAGCACCACAGAATCGGATTTATAAACATCACAAAACCTAGAAAATACTTCAGTGAGAGGTCGCACCTTCTTAGGCAGCAAATCAATCAACCATAACGCTAATCCACAGAAAATCTAGATTCGTGAATTCCAGTGCTCACTGAACTAATTGTTACTTGAAAATTACTGGAAGTGCATTCTTCTCCTCTACTGCCTTCAGCAGTCCTGATAAAAATGAATCCTATGACAAGAAGCCTTCTCAATAACTCCCTGAGGTGGGAGAAAGACTACATATCAACGAGAAGCACCATTTTGACAAAAAAAAAGGTTTCTTCTGCTTTTAATTTGTAGCTAAATAAGTTCAAAGACTAGACCTGCATTCCAGATCTATTAAGTACGTAATATCTGCCTTTGGCTTAAATTTGTATGCCCTATGGAGATATGAGGTTTAACAAACATTGCTAAAGAAAATGTAGATCTCAAAATTCTAAAATATGTTATTGGAAGAATCTGCTAATATTTTTTGATATCTGCTAATGGCTTAAGATGTCCAGAACATTCTTCTGAATCTGGAGTAAGGGGAAAAGTTGATTTCTACTTTATTTCAGTTTCTGCAACTTCAAACCAGTCAGCTTCTGGCTTCAGAAAACAAGTAACTGCAGTAATCGTGCAAGACACAATTAGACACGACTATCACATATGAAAGGTTACGTAAAAGACTTCAAGACTACATAAACAATCTGAAGTTACTAAACAGTCATTCATTAGTACATCCTTCAATTGATTGAGGTGTGAGAAAGATTTTGCATAATCTGAAAGCATTAACGAGCTGGTCAGCAATGGGCTGGGTATGGACAAGTGAGTATTTCCATCAGCTCATCATTTTTTTCCCAAAGAGAAGGCAGCAGAGACCAGAGATTCTCCTACAACCACCACAGGTCACAAAAACCTAGGCTACAGCTCCTGCAGCAAAGAGTTATTGCTGCTGAGAGGTAGAGGAGGGATGATGCAGCCACTGTAAGAGAATGGATAGGGTACAACACAACATGGCCTGCAACACAGGAGGTGGCCCCAGGATTGAAATGCAGCCCTGGTAGCTACCATGCTGGGGGTGGTGGTCTAGAAGAGTAGACTCGGAATGAACCTGCAATGTCCTTTCCACACGTTATGAGATTTTTCCTTCTTCCTGTTTGAAAAAAAGGCTACATGAATTAACAGTTTGACTTCTATGTTGTCCCTTTTAGGCATCACCAACCATTTCAGGGTGCTGTTATAAAAGACAAGTCTAAAAATAATTTTTCCTTCTCTTACAAGTAGTATGATTGCTCCATTAGCCAATACCATCACTGTTCCGGAAGCTGTCAGTAAAATGGCAACTGATACCTACATAGAAAATAACTGCAATACCACAGGTCATACAGTGTGACAGCGATGTGTAAATGCTGACTACTGGAGACACTGAACTTCATTTTCCACTTGCATATTTTTTTTCTTCCCAATCATGTGACTTCAAGGATTTTAAGGTTGCAACTTGACCCTCATTTATACCTTAATCAAACCTACAGCATGTGCTGCAAGCTGCTTAGAGAGCTGGAAAATAAAAAGAAATAACCAGTCATTTACAGGGCTTCTGCCTCTTCCACTTACGAAAGAGTACTGTGTGGACATCCCTTACGTCTGAAGTACCCGCGGATAGTTTCCTTCTCTGCTTATTTCATGACTGAGGCCAAAATTCTGGCACATAATCACACAGTTCCTGTTTACAGCTAAGTCTGATGCAGATCTTAAGCACTATATCAAGGAGCAAACTGGTGGCCCTCCCATGCATCCTTCAAGCGTGCAAGTGATACAGAGGCTCTGAAAAGAGTCATTGCAGAAAGATCAACATATTCCAACCGCACTGGAGAACATGTGCTGCTCTTAAGAATGACCCTGATTACCTGGACAGTTTCTTCCTGCCTTTTCTGAATTAGAGTAAGACCACCACTTTCGGATTAACTCTTGACAACATCTTCTTTCTCTAGGAGGCACTGTTTCTGGAAAGCATCTTGCTGTGCTGGAAATCTTAACAGGCTCACCATATAGTGGCCATGACACAACCTCTTACTGTGGTTTTTGTTTCCCATAATTATGTTCCACAATAGTATTTTGGGTGGCACTGGTAAGGGAATGAAGAAAAAAAATAACATACTACCTCCTGCACTGGCAGGATAACATAATTTAATCCTCAGGCCAAATAGAAAAACTCTGCATCTGAATACCTCCGCTTAGTACACAAGTTTGGAATTTTATCTGAGCATGAAGTTGGTGGCCCAGGTCCCTCTGTTTTCATTTTCTCCTGTGCTCTACTTTATATCCCAACTATGACTGTATTCAGCAGCACACATTAGTGATTTCCAAATCATCAGCTGATATTTAGTCCCTATTTTCAACTACACACTAGAGACCTGCACCTATTCCACAAATAGAAAGAATCCAAATGCTTTCCCCTAGGCTCCTGCTTAGGATTTCATTATTAATTATATTTGAAGGTTATACAGTTAAAATACTAACTTTTTTATTTGAACATTTATATTAAGCTGCTGAGATTTCTAGCAGCTTAACAGCATTATTTCTGTGTAAGAGAATAAGCCTCTTAAATTCTGCACGCAGGCCTCTCGTCTAAAATGAAAGATTTTAGAAAAGCACTGAAAGGTAACACTGAGTTAATGACGCTTTTTAAACTGAGACCTCAAAGACTGAGCACACAGAACTCTATCAGTTATGCACCCCGTAGACCTCAAGCCCTTTCATATGCTCTGCCAGCAGTGCCTGAATTTGAATAAAGTTTAGCAAAAAGTTAGTTCTAGAAGATGCACTCAGCCCCATTACTAGTTACAATTCTTTACACAGACTTACTATTTCCAATGCAGTGAGGCATTTAAATATTTGGTAGCAAATCCCAGAAGACTGTATTTAACTATTTTCTCCAGAGATAATGTCATGGTTTAGGTCCAGCCAGCATCTAAGCACCACATGGCCACTCGCTCACTCCTTCCTTCCAGGGTGGGATGGGGAGAATCAGAAGAAAAAGGTAAGAACTCATGGGCTGGGATAAAGACAGTTTAATAGGACAACACAAGGAGAGAAGAAATAATAACAATAATACTAATAAGAGAATATACAAAGTGAGTGATGCACAGTGCAATTGTTCACCACCCAGAACCTGATGCCCAGCTGGTTCCTCATCATGATCCCTCCTCTTGCTCCCAGCCAGCTCCCCCAGTCTGTATACTGAGCATGATGTCATATGGTACTGAATATCCCCTTGGCTAGTTCGGGTCAGCCATAATGGCTGTGTCCCCTCCCAGCTTCTTGTGAAAATTAACTCTATCCCAGACAAACCCAGGACAGATAATCAAGGTTAGGTATGAGAGCCGTCCATCAGGAATGGTAGATTATAAGATAATGAAATTTTTTTTGCAGATGTGGGTGCTGGCAGACAGACCAGATGACCTCAGCAAAAGGAGGTCTATGCCAACCAACTGCTACTTCACAACATAAACTGAAACTCCCAAATTTTAGACAGCTGGCCAAATTTTGATTTTAGATATATGCTCGTGTAAATCCAGAACACTGACATCTGTATGAAAATCCAGGGTTATTTCTGATTTATGACTGCATAAGAGAAGAGAATTCGTTTCACTGGGCCAATTTCCTCTCTAGTGCTGTTCTTTAATCAACAGATATAAGCCAAGAATTCGATCCTTAATGGATCAAGTGCTAAAAAAATCTAAACAAAATTGTATGTGCAAAGTATGGACACTTTTTTTTTTTCAAATACATATTTTACATTTATTAATGATTACAAGACAAGCACCATCTTTCCATATATGTCAGAGGCTGATTTTTAAGTCACTGATTTTTTTTTTTTTACCCTTTGCCTCTCAGTACACCTCAAATAGATCTTCCCTCTTGTAATTTTTTTGCCCATGGTTTTGATTCCGATGTACAGAAAGGTTCATTTTCCCATATCAACTTCAGATTTCACAGCTGGATCTGTCTACTTATAAATCTGTATAATCACATGAAGAGTTACCCCTATTCACTTCCTTCTTTTAAAGGGTTCTTGCTAGACTGCAGCACCAAAGGTACTCCCTGATCACCATGATCGGCTACAAAGCCAAAAGAAACCTAATGGCATTACTTTCAAGATGACAACTGCATAAAAGCATCCAAGTGTTTTGAAAAGTGAACACCCCTTCAAAAAAAGCGTTGATCCTCATACCTTGATGAACTAGAGCATACAAATACACCTAACCATGCTCTCTTCATATGATTACAGCATGCCTTGTACCAGATGACACCGGGTCACAGCAAAGGTTGCATCATTATAGCTACCCAGCAGTTACAACTGTATTACAGCCTTGAAATCTATCTCTTAGAAAATATTACTGGAAGTATTAAATAGCAATATACTTCATACACTTAGAGCATGTTATATCACCCAGTATCTATACAAATATTAACTACTTAATGGCAGCTAGTTAAATGGAAATGTTAAATGGTGTTTAAACCTTAAACTATATCAAAACAACAGTGCATTTAATTCCCATTTAAATAAACGCGTACGAAGGGCTTGATGGATTTCTCTGCATGTAAAACTAACAAGGAACAGAACAGATAAGTTACATAAAAGATAAATAAAAGTCTTTCTAAATTTAAGATGTGCTAGAATACAGAGGGGCATCTGGGTGCTCTTTCTAAGGAGCTCCTTCTAAGCCAGAATCCAACCACAGTGTAATTTTTAATGAAAGGCACAAAATGCTGGGCCCCTGTCCTTGCTCTCTCTTGTCTTTTGAAAGGAGCCGTACGCACATCTCCTGTCTTTTAACACTATCAGGAAGCTGCCCAAGGACAGCCTAAGTTTCAGCATAACTTGCAGAGACTTCATCTCATGTGCCAAGGTTCAGCCTGGAGTGAATTTTTAACAGTCGAGTTATAAACCCGTGAAAATAGGGGCTTACAGTTGAACTGCTGACAAACTCTTAACTATAGTGGTGCACACGGCGCCAATAATAGACAAAACTGCCCCATTTTATAGCACACAGGAAGGCTGGAATTCAGCTGTTATCAGGGATAATAATAAACTTCTGCTGGTGACTCAAGCTCTCAGCCTCAGATTTACATTCCCTCTGTCACTAAGAGTTTTTAAGTTAAACAATTTTACATGAAAATGCAATAAACAACATTTATATTACCGATGGCATTTGTTCCGACTGCTCTTGCACTAGAATACCGCACAGCTTTCCTCCCGCTCTCCACCTCCTCCTCCCTGCACTGCCGGAACCAGGCACTGACCCACTAGCTCCTTGGGCACCCAGCCCAGCCACACATCAGATCACACTGAGGGGAGAGGCTTGCACACTGTGCACTGCCTGCCTCCATTCCCCCCGTGCTGCAGGACAGCTCTCCATCCTCTTTCTCCAGAATGCAAAGGAAAAGCAGCACACAGCACTTTTAACAGACTTATTTTAGTTTTAAATGTATCTTTTTCCCCTCCAGAATACCTCTTGCAGCACTCATCAAGCCACCTCAAGCAACAAAAAAAAAAAAAAAAAAAAAAAAGCTGTAGTTTAACATTGCATCCTAGCTCTTCAGTGTTTCCTCCTGCTAGAGAGCCAAGGACAGATATGGAAAAACTGGACAAAAAAAAGGAGGCTTGCTTCTCACGCAACAGGCACTTGAGGGAAAAAAAACATCTGGTCTAGAGGATGTAAGAGGTCTTGCAGAGTTGTCACCCAAGTTGTTTCCAGTCTCTGGCACACAGAGACCAGCTATTCAGAGAAGTTCTTATGCACAACTTACCAGTCCTCTGAAGTTTCCTTTCCTCCAGAAAAATATCCTTCGCTCCCCTAAGGAGCAGAATTACATCAGTGACCACCAATTTTAAATTTGTCTGCCTAATGTCTATATTTTATTTTTTAATCCATTTCTCAGGAACAGCTTTGAACGCATTGGATTTTTTTCTGTCATAAAATATTCTATTTATTTCCCAGCAGCTGGTGTCAAAAAAGTTGTTGTTTTCTTTAAATATTACTCTTAAATAAATAAAATCTGTTTTCATATCATGTAAAATTAGTTTTGCCTGCTGCGAGTTTGTGGCATTATGAAGTGATCATTTTTCCCATGAATTATTCAAAACAAGGGTAAAAAAAGGAAAAGAAAAAAATGACGGACAATAGCATGCCATTCAATTTGTATAAATGCAGCAGTTGTACTAATAGTTCACTATGTGCAGCACAGATGAAACACTTTTTCTTTGTCAAACGTACCCACTAACCTTAATTTAGTATTTCAGTGAGAGGTAGTGAAAGAGATTTATTTCTTCCCTCTGTGTCCCCCTGTGACTTACCTAGTGAGGTAATAGACGTGTCTTTTTTGCTAGCAAGATATCAATATTTTAGACCACAAGTTTTTGGTTGCTCATCTTCAGTACCATGGCTCAACTGGCCCTTGATGGCCTTTAAGTCCTTTTTCTTTTTTATTTTAACCTCTTCTTTGTTTAAACCTCTGGTTTGACAGTGTCTCTCTATCTTTTATGAAAAACTATTAGAATTGTTAACATTTCCTCTGGAGTCTTCATATTACCCTGTCTTTCAGAACTGTCGTAACTGCACAGCTGTAATTATTCTCACTTTGAATTCTGACTCCCATATTTGGAAGGGAATAAAGGGTGGGGATTTTAATAAAACATTCAGGCTCCCCAAGGCACATAGTATCTCACCAAATCTGCTACAAACTTTTAAGGCTTATGGACTGAATGCATACATAAACTGCTAAGACATAAAATGCCATTTTCACCAAGAATGAAAAAAATATAATAAATTTGTAGGAGAAAAAACTACAGCAAGGTAAAAAAATGCTATTTGAAATGTTTTATCACTAGGAACTTCCTTGTAAACGAATCTTCTCTTGAAAACAGAATGCTTTCATTAAATTTCAGAGTATGGCTAGTAAGTCTAGTGCTAAAAGAATAGGTTTGAGACTCATGAATTTTATCTGTCATTACAAATCACTTAAATTCTGTTTCAACTTCTCCAATCCCTACATTATGGTAATTAAAATATTTCTATCACAGTAATGCCCAGAGAGTGGGATCAGAAACAACAATCCTTTGCACCATGCAAAAAGAGGGTGTCCCTACCCCAAATATTTTAAACAGGCATAATACTAACCTGCCACACAATGTTCATCGGAAACACTGATCTTCACTACGTCATTCTTTGAACAGGAAGAAGTTTAAGTGTTCAGAAAGAAAGTGGGGATTTTTCCAGGGAGAAAGAGACTGGGGAGAGTTTGTTTGTTTGTTTTTCAATTATCAGAGTGAAGTTCCCTCACAACACAGTGCAAACAGATTCAAACGAAAATCATGGACCTGGACACTGGAATCTTGGATCATTGCTCTGAACAGCATCATAAAAAGGATGAATGTTTCATGCAGCAAAGGTATGTTGATCACAAAGTCCTTCCGCAATAAAGCACAAACAGGTCTGTTGTCAATTAAAAGCATGATTAGCATGAAGTGTAGTCACTAGTGTCCCAAATTCCATTATCCCATAGCTACAAGCCATTACTCTTTTTTTCCAATTTAATTTTTTTTAAGTAGGTCATTCTGGTATATTCTAATTCTTTTTTTTTTTTTTTTTTTTTTTTTTTTTTACCATCCATGCCAGCCCAGTTTTGGCCAAGTCTCCATGCCCTAGAGACAAATTAAGATCCAGACAGTTATTTTATACAAGATTATAATATTCCTATACACGCAACTCTCATCTACGTCTTGCAAATTTCTATATACTAGACAGAGTGGAATGCAGTAGTCCATGAATCTTGCTTGCAAAGCCCTTCAACATTTTTAATTTGGAGACTAATGTAAATGGTAAATATTTCAGGCTTACTAGACAAAATAGGGTGTTTAAAGTGCAAAACATATCAAGATCCAATAGGAAAGAAAATCGTGTCTCAATCTATCTGAAAGGAACACTGAGATGTTTACAAGAGTCATCAGCCTCCTGCCTCCACACTGACACAGCTGCTTTGTAGCCATCTCATTAGCACCTATAACTCTGTGGTGCTTTGAGGATTTCCCCACTAGATTCCCTTTGTGAACTTTAGAAAATGAAAGAAGATACCAGATGAGGAAAACCAAGCTTTACTTTGAGCTTTAGTACAAACAAGAGAAGACTATGGGAGTACTGTGTCAATGCCCACAAAACATATACATACGCTCTGTGTAAGACAAAAGAAGAATCCAGATCCAACATTAACTTTTGTAAGAAATCCCACAAGTGTTTTGATAAATTAAAATTCCAGTTAGACCTTTCCCACTCTGCTTTGCCTACAGTCACTAGGACTTACCAATGCATTCCATCCACAGGCACACAAAGAAGTTATAGACTGCTTCTCCAAATATTAAGTACTCTTGCTTATGTTGCTGTATCCTTAGCCTTGATTTTTGCTTCATTCCCTTTTTTTTTTTTTTTAGTAATACACACTCATTAGAAACACTAAGTGAGCAAAATGTACAAATCTACTGACACCAGTGATGTTGCACCCATGTATGCTAAGACTGAATTTATTGATAAAGAACTGAAGGGTAGGAAAATAATTAATGCTAGTCAACATGATTTTATGGAAAATAGGTCTTGTCAAACAAACCTGACTTCATTCTTTGTTAAGTATGTAAGTTTTCTAAGCCTAAGAGCTTATACACTTACAGTTTTATAAGCATTTGAATTAGCACTTCTAAAGGACATTCCATCTCTGTCAATGAACACACATGTTGAACAGCTAACTAATGGAAGACCCTCAGAAAAATGTTACCTAGTGGGTCTTCAAACACAGGTGTTTTCAGTAAGACACAGGTAAAATTAGTAACAAACCAAACACTATTCAGCATTTTGATTAATGACTCCTAAGTTATAAAATCACTGCTGATAAAAATTTCTGGGTGATGCAAAGATTGATACAAAGATCAGAAGAACAGGGTATCGACAGATGGGGAGAATTAGGCATTTGCACATGCTTCTGTTTTTTCAAATAAGACTTTTTCGTACAGCATACCTTTAAGAAAAAAGAACATACGCTGTATCCACAGGATTGGGCATGGGTGCATGTGGGGTGTGCTACACCCTGGAAAACAGAGATTCTGAAAAGGATTTAGAGGTCACAACAAATAAACAACTGAACACGAACACCCAGTGCAATGTGGCAAAGATGGCTAATGCAATCCCTGGAGGCATAAACAGGAGGTAGCGGGTAGGCTCGGGAAGGCGTATTTACTTTTCTTTATTGCATTGTTTTCTACAGGGATCTTCAATTGGGCAAAGAAAGGCATAACAAGAACCAAAGTGTGGAACATGAAGCCAAGAAAGAAAGAAAAAAATTGAACCAGAAACGAACCGGAAATGAATCCCACATTTTTAAACAGCAAGGGAATTAACCATTGGAACAAAATTATCACTGGAAGGGAAGAGCTTTAACCTCCTGATGGTTTCACGATGCAGAAATACCATCTGTGTATAACTGGGCTCAAAACAGGGATGACTGGACAAATCTAATAGCTGGTGACACGCAGAAGGTCAAACTAGATGATCCAGCAGTCCTTTCTGACCTCAAACCATACGAAAGGAAATTTCTGATGTTGTATTTTATGTGACCTGCAGAATTAAACAGAACAAGCAGTCCTCCCATAAAAGATGCACATATGCCCACCACAGCACAAGAGGCTTCAATGCTTCTGAAGATTTCTCAGAAGACGAATTCTGAAGTCCGGAGATAGCTTGGAAAGACACTGCTCATGTCCTCTGAAAAAAATGCATTGCTTTGTTTGTTAGTTAAGTGACTGTATTTCACCAGAGCGTAGCTCAGTGGAGAGCCATCACTGAGAGCTCACATTCAAGCAACTCCCAGCACTGGAATGTTCACAGTCCTTTCTGGGTCTGCTTCTGGATTCAACTTCACCTTGTACTGGAAGCCAAGTCTGGTGCTACCTGGAGGAATGCTAGCCACATAGCAAGGAAAAATCTGCCAATTTGTTGCCATGGGGAGGTTTTCCAGATATGACTCCTGGAATTCCCAGATCTTGAAATTTACTTCAAGCTTTTGGTTCAAGTAAGTATGAGATGACTGAAACAACTATGTTTTATCCTCTACTATACTTCCCAACCTCATGCTCCCGGAAGTTCAAATGTGTATCTAAGAATACCGCTACAGCTGACAAAAAAAGTATTAATGAGATTTTCATGGCAATAAACAGTTAGATTTTCAAGTCCTAACCGAAAGCTAGAGCTGTAGAAATATATGCTCCCTAAATATCCCGCCGGGAATAGCATCAGAGCTGGCTTCAAGGGAACAGCACCACCTACTGAATCACTCCCACAGCTCCCTCCAGTTCTTCCTGGTGATACTCTTGACCAAGTACTGACCAGACAACTCTTAGCTAAATAAATCACACCCCAGGATGGCACAGCTGCAGGCACTGAAAGAGATAAGATATGTTTTCCATTGCTAACTCCAACTTTGAATTTTCCTTCTACCTGCTGCAAATGGTTCAGCTTATAAATGCAATAATTTTTTTGATGTCACTAAAACTATGTTTTAGTTACAGTTACAAGCAAATGTCACTCATCTACACACTCTACCTACTGCCTGAAAACAATATGATTTAAGGAGTATGTCAGCAGTAAGAAAAGACTCTTCCCACTGGATTAAAAATGTGCATTTTAAGAAAGGAAACACTTTTAGAAAGAAGGAGAGGGAGTCTTCTGTTTCTGTAGTTTATTTTTCTGCTTAATGAAACAAGGTTTCCAGCTTCTACAATAGCAGCTGCAAAGACACTTCATTAATCTCTTGAGTGCACTGCCTCTCCCTGCATACCTGTAGCTGCCCTGTTCTAGCCTCCTGAAAATTATCTGTTGGCATTGCTTCAACATTCTTACCAAAAAAAAAAAAAAAAAAAAAGACATACTAAACTATGTAAATTCTACAACTTTCAGAAAGAACACATTAACCAAGAAGTTTATTGTCTGATACTTCTCCCATATTTTGAAGACCCTCAGAAGCACTGAACTCCAATTTGTTCCCATTGAGAATAAATCAAAAGATCATCTTTAGAGATCTACTCAAGTAAATGACAAACAGGGTAAGAAGTCATTGCTGTAGTCTCAACAAAGACTGTGTCAAATGCCAGATGCTTGTTCAGGCCAAAGCCTTCAGGGATGATTGAAAAAACACACAAGAATTTTCAGAAGTGCTCAAGTATGCTAGGAAAACAAGTGCTATGAGAAGCAAAGAGTGCTGGTCTCTTAATGTCATCTAGATGCTTTGAAAATCCCATGTGATGAGATTTGGCCCAAGGATTTAGACAAACTCAAGTTTTCCCACCTTATTCTGGAGTATTTAACTTCACTCACTTATTGAAAATGGATATACATATACTATGCAATTTATTTTAAGAGGAAACAATGTCAGTGAGCCTCTGACCTCACCATCTTGTGTTTCTTAGTTTAAATAGTAAACAATAATTATGCGAGGGCTTTAAAGGGTTCTCAGACATGTAATGGCAAAGCTGCATAAAGGAAACGAAAAGATAGTGACAGGGCAGTGCTTCCAGGTCTGATTTCTAATTACATTTGCTTCCTTATATTTGCACCTGCCATAATTATGATAAAGGGTGGAGTTTCAAGTAGAGTTGATAAGAAATTTTATGATAGAATTCCTCCCAGAACATTGGAAAACAACACATTTTTTATAGTGCAATATTTGTTGAAAACATGAAGATTTTTCTTAGCATCTATGACATGGTTAACCCACAACTCAGGAAATTCCCTCACAGATAAAAAAAACGGTCTATACTGTGCAAAATTTAGTTGACTCCAATTACAGAACTGTTTAATTGTATGGAATGGAAAAAACCACACCTTTGTTTAAAATTCATTTCATATACGGGTTAAAAAAAAAAAAAAAGATTAACGCACCAAGTGAAAATTCTGGCTTGTGTTCCACTCAAGGTTTTAGAGAACGAAAGGGAAATTAGTATGTACACTCCAGTCTATTCATGCAGTTACATTTTAACTCTGCCATATAATCTCTTCTTCTTCACAATATCACAATATTTGTCCTAACTTATCTCCTAGCTCTTGAACTTCACTTCTGCATAAAACAGGACATACTGTTTTCCACGTGTGTACACTGTACACAGTAATAAGGAAATCAAACAAAATCTACAGATGTGGCCAAAATGGAGATAAGAACAGGGGCTTACTTGCTGCTTATTTTTTCCCCACCGGTGGAGTGACTTCCATAATGGAGTCCCTTCATTCACTAAAAAAAAAAAAAAAAAAAATTTAAAAAAAATTGCTTTTCATTCCAATGCCCATTCCAACCATAAAGTACAAGAAAAGGCTTGGTAATACTTCTTAATGCAATAAAACTATAAATACCATTCTACCACCAGGATAACAAGTCAGTTAAACACGCTACTTTATTTTTTAATTCGCAGGAAAAAAACAGAGCTGATTAAGGAGGAACTAGTCCCTCCCAGCAGCCATGACTCCAAAAAATGGAAGAAAAAAAAAAAAAAGGAAAAGAAAAGAAGACCTTAAAGAACGGGCAGATGAACAGAGGAAAAAAATATCCCATGCATTAGGCAAAAGTCTGTAATATTATCTAGAACGACAGCACAGCCATTGTTAGTGCTGCCAAAGCACTGCATGTTTGCTATATCACCCCAGGTCCTTGGAGAATAATAAACTAAGCAGATTAGACAGAGACTGATGTCTCTGCGCTGCTTCCACCTCCACTGAACACGGGCGCTGGTCTGTGCTTTGGAGCACAGGCGGGCAGGTAAACCCAGAAAATCGGTACTCCATGTTGTCAGGGGCAGGGGGGCTGGGGAGCTGGTGCCAACAACCGGGGCCTGTTTATTATTTAACAGTTGGTATTGCTAGAGGCCTGGCACTGCAATAGAGCAATCTCTGTTTCAGCGCGAGTAAGCCTGATTACGAGAGCATGGGAGCCAAATCATGTTTACCATCGTCGGCGAGAACCTCAGTGCCTCCAACAGGCATGGAAATCCTTACTGCAGCCTCTGTCCATCCGTCTGCAGACTGCATCCCTGAGGCAGGGGTAACAAAGGGATGGCATTCCCCATGTGGGACATGGAAGGAAGGTTTTGGACAGGACGATCCTCAAAGCTGTAGGGTACCACCTGTATTGGCACTGCCCAGTCCCTGCCCTGCTCTCTATTTTTAGGAGCCAATACTCCTGCTTCAATTCACCTCAAGCACCTGATGTCACTCAGGGCTAAAATAAATTTCCAGCTCTGGGGAGAGTGGGGGCAGAAGGCAATGACGCTCTTGTGCATACAGTCTACTTTGTCCTCCAGCAAGGGCAGCATGCCATTAGAGAATGCACTTCCCCAGTGCAATTCGTATGATTCGCAGAAAGGTACCACTAACAAAGAACTTGGCATTAAATTTTTCTTAGTTTCTGCTGGAAGTCATCCTTGTACGCAAGGAAAATCTGCAACACCTCCCTACACATGCAAATTTCAACTAATTCAATTTTAAAAATTTATTTACAGCGCTTTACAAAGATTTAGTTGCACTCTAAAACAGAATTTGTGAAATATGGGATCTATTGAGTAAATGCAATTATCAAGTGCCATGAATGAACAACATTGGGTCAACCTTCAACGATCTATTGCTATAAAAATCATAATAAAGGAAGATCAGACCATGATGGTGATATGAAGTCTTCAGTTTTAGCTTGTTGGTTTAAACAGTAGCTCATTTTGCTAGCCACAAGAAGCTAATCCCATCTGATAGCTGCTTCTCAGTCTGCATAAAACAAGCTCAATGATCACCTTCTATTTCTCAATGAACAGGAGTCACTGTCTTTGGCGCTTCTTGAATTCTGGTGAGTTTCAGTGCAAGTGTGTGGTCTTGGAAGACAGGCTGTGTACTTGAATCTCCACCGCTGGCTTGCTACATGAGTCCAAGAGCTGGTAGAAAGTGACTTTTCCCCACATCTCCATTCTTAAAAAGGGGATAATGAAAAGCAACGCATGTAAAATCTAACAACTGATTCTTATACTGATGAAGAGCTTTGCAGTACTGACATGGTACATGTGCTTAGAAACACTAAGTTTTATTATATTCTGTATCACTACAACAGATCTTCATCATCAGAGGGACAGCAAATGGAAAAGTCTGTGGAAAGCAAGGTTTAATTGCAAGTTGAAGTCACTCCCAAGTTAGGACAGCCAGGAGCACAGTAAAGCAGGATCCTTGAATCCACTCATTATGGTCTCACCACGGGAGGGGTGTGCCCTGTGCATCATGAGGGTTCCTATACCCAGGGAAAACTGGAGACTGCCATAGTTTCTGAGCAGTACAGGAAAGCGTTACTCAGACAGGTGGTTAGAAGCACAAACCACCACCTGCTCCTGGATCTCTTCTCAGTGTTTTCCCCAGCTGACTCTGGCCCTGACTGCTTTCAGCTGGCCAACAGCAGCTGCCCCATACTGCTGTGAGCGAGATGGCTGCAGGCTGCTACCAGGCGGAAAGGGGGAGCAGCAGCTGTGCACGCCTTCCCTGCCACCTACCGCACACAGTCCTTTCCTCCACCGGCCACTCATCCCCTAAGAGGGGGACCCGACTTGGGCTTCTACTTAAATTCCCTAGCTTAGCCAAAAACCCCTTGGCTGCAGCACAGATGACCCACAGGAAGAGAGGGCACACAAGCAGCAGTCTTGCGGCCACTAGAAAAAAGTAAGAGAGTACTCAATAGATCCTTCAATACCAGCAGGAGTGACGGCTGTGCACAACTCCGGGGTGCAGGGCAGGGTGGGCAGAGCACACTCAGCCACAGTACCTACACTGTGGATACATACAGCAGACTTCAGTCCCCAGAGTTGCTGATTTGGCACTAACGTGTAATTTGTACTGAACAACGTTTCAAGAATTCAACACAAATAATGTAATAATAGCAATTGGACCTTTTACCAAGCATAGCTGTATCAGACACGCAGTCCAGTCATTTCACAGAAGGTAAAAAGCACTCAACAAAGGAATCTGCACCTTCACAGGTACTAGTGGTGTGCAGGTATATGTAATAATTGCATTTCTTGTGTATTAATGTTTGCATATAAGAAATGCATGCTGAGCTAGCATAACACCTCCTTCCTCAAATAATAACTAAGTTTCATACTGTGCCTGAAGTGCTCTTTATATAGTACACAGAAATGGGTTATGTAAAGATTAGAGCTGTGAGAGTTATTCACAACATAACTGAAAATCTAGTAACAAAATCCAATTCTAGCCTAGGTTTCCCCTACACAAACTTCAGGCCAGCTTTACAGAAAGGTCTGTGAATTTTTGGCGGGTTTGACACTGAAATCATACCAATCTTGTACCCAGAAAGTGAAAGGAGAATAGAAGGAGAATAAGAAAAGAATAAAATGGCATGGGAAGAGGCTGGAAAAGAAATAAAAAGCAGGAGCAGTAAGATTTCTTCCCTTCTTCTTGTGCTGCTGTCTTTCTTCCCCATGGTGGAAAGGGGAGAAACAGCCCCTAGCTTTCAGGGAATGCATCTTGTTATACTGGAGCCAAGTGTGATGTGTGGAGTTCAGGGTGCTCAGGTGCTTTTGTATGTATGTACATTGTTACTAGGAGATGACTAGATTTGGTACCAGGATAATATTTCACCATTGTGTGGTGTGTTCCCATCTGATGTTGCCTTTTCCCCAGTTTTAAAAAAAAAAAAACTAATAAAAAAGAAAATTAAAAAAGATACAATAATTGTTACTGCACACTCTAATGAATTATTGTGTTCAAGGTTCCTACAAAAAAAAAGTAATATTATACTCGGCTTATGTTTTAATTGATTTATTAATATTTTATCACAGGAATGTAATTTAAGCTCCTCATGATTTAGATCTCATAAACCTTTAGCATTTTGCAAATTCAAATTCCAATTTAAAGCCAGGGCGAGCAATTAACTTTTCTATCATCTTGTCAGGGGAGAAGGTTCGTGTTTAATTTGAGACAAAGTGACAGAAATATATATACACTGTATGTATTACTCCAATTTAATTTATGAGTCAGCACCATCCACCTTCCAAATGTAGATTTAATGGAAGGGGAGGAGAGAGTGGGGGGAAGACCCCACTATTGTGGCACTTGCTGCGATATCTGCCCCAAGTTCACTATGAAAAAATGTCCCTGGTTTATTGAGATACCAGGCTAGATTACAGAGCTCTATTTTCAATCCTTTTGTTTTTATTTTCATTCACTCATCACTTTCTCATATAAAGCATGTTCTCTCAAATGTCAACTAGCAGTTCCCAGCCAGCAATGGACAGCTGAAGCCATGGCAAGTTCTCCCATGGCCTGTCCCAACCACTCCGCTTCCTGCCCCCTTCAGTCCCCCTAAAAGGCAGACAGCAGGCAAAGAAAACTCCCCACACACAAGTTAATACCTGTGGGGCCAAATCCTGTGGTCCTCACCGACGCAGCGGTCTCACTGAAGTCTGCGTGATGCTCATTTGATTAAGGAGAAAACAGAAAAAAAGGCGTTGCCACTAAACTATCGCTGTTACTACCTCCCACACAAAAGGACATTCTAGCCTCTTGATGTGTAACAAAGGAAACGTGCAGTCTAAGTTTGCATGAGCAAAAATTTGCATGAACAAAATAAACATTTGTTGGTTAGCATTTGCATGTGCTGTTTTAAGGAAGGAAGGGAAGGGCTAGTCTACGGCTACCTGCCAGAGATTTTCCAGATGTGCTGTCCCCACAACACAGCCAAGCATTGCACAGGAGTTAGCTCATGAGCTGAAATGAAGGTCACTGAGAAGCTGCCCCACATATTACCTACTGGTCCTTACTGTGTCCCTAAATAGTTACATAAAGTAGACTGTACTTCAGCTTTCTAGGGGAGGAGAGGGTTTTTTTTGTGTGAGAACTTCACAATTACTGTCAATACTTCTGATATTCCTATCATATCAGAGAGGATTGTTTCAGAATGGAATTAGGGGCTCAATTCCAACACTTCTACACACAACTACGCTGAATCTCACTACTCCCAAAATCTTGATGGTGCAGACTCGGGCCCAGACATTTCAAGATACCAGAACAATCAGACCTTATACTGATTTACAGAGCTGTGACACACACTGCAAATGCACATACAGCTCTCCATCCAAACATAGCTAAGTATAATTATAAGCTGCAGTGTTCAATAAGCGTGTTGGATGGAGCCAGGTCAAAAACATCCTTCCTCCTCATGAATTAAAAGTTTTGGCCTTCATCTTCAAAACATTCGAAAATCAAAACAACTTGGAAATAAACAAAAAATATCTACCAGTTTAAATTAAATGAAATATTTTGTTTCAATTACTTCAGGCCATTTCATCTGAATTCTTAGGCATCTTTAGTATAATCTTTCCTTAGAAATAAAAAAAATAATTCACTTTTATTGAAAAAAAAAAAAATCACAATTCCTTTAAACAAACAAACGTGTGTGTGTGTATATATACGTATGCAGATCAAAAATTCATCCAAAGCTTCTCTCCATATGCAGTCTTATATCAGCTTACGTTAAAACTAGACTCTAGGTATAGTCATTATACAAAATCCAGATGCAGAAGATCTCTGATATTCAGCCATACTTCACTCTCAATATACTCTGGTCTTAGGGCCAAACTTGAAAATCTTGTTTCATGCCCAATTCATTTATGAAGTTTTATTCTAATTCAGAGCCTTATCACTTTCCAAACTCAGGTAGAAAAAGCTTTGCTGTCATGCATATTTTTAGACAAATTATAGCAGAGTGTCTTGCAATTTCCATTACTTTGTGGTGTCTGCACTGCTGATAGACACCAACCCACATTGGCATCACTGCCGAGGTGTCCTAATACTTGTCTGAAAAATACTATTAACTGCACATCACAGGCATTTGAAGTGCACAAGAAAACCATAAACTTAATTACACTGGAGGACTAGTGTGATCTCACATGAAATTTGAGCTACTGTTATTAAAAATAGAGAGATTGCATTTACTTAATGCTTCTTACAGTAAACCAGTCAATTTTAAACTTTCAAGGTTGTATAATCAGACAAAACAATATTGGGGGAGAAGCAGCTGCCTGTGGAATTTACTAGTACAAGCATTTCACATCGCAAGCAGCAAAAATTTGTTTATTCTGCTAAAAAGAATATTCCTTGAATTACTATTGCATATGAGTAGGATAGCTATTCAGACTGCACAGCATAAAATCTTAGACTAAAATAATTTGCAGAAACGATCAGTTGTGTACAGCATTCTTCCTTACCCCACCCTATTCTGGATTTCATCCAGCTTTTAAATCCTAAGATCTGTTCTTAATGCTGTATAGCCATTGGACCTACTCATCACACCAGGAACATTGCCTCCCTCTTCCATGCGCTACCCACTCATAGAGGAGGAAGAACTTTTGGGTTTGTGGCTTTTCTTCACTTCTCTTCCATTATCTGAGATTTATCCATCTAAGCTTATGGAGTTTACCTGGGGAAAAAAAAAAACTGAGGAATGTTTCCACCTCCAAAACCACATCCAGGGAAAAAAATGGATTGTTCTTAGCAACCTGAATCCATGGCACTTCACAACACCCAGATTTTAGATACTGAGCTCAAGAGATGCTCCTTGGAATGGGTCACATCCAGAGACACTCACTTCCCTATGGGTACCCTTGCACTTGTCAGGTCTCCATTCAGAGGGAGAGGTGTTCTCTAGTAATGGCTGGGTGGAGGCGGTGGTGAGTGTGTGTTAAAAAAATTACCCAATCTCTCCCTTGCCCTCAGAGTGACAGAAGAGCTGTATTACACGACGCCATTAAACCATCCTTTTGCTTGGAAAAAAGTAAAACCATTCCCCTTAATTTCTCTTCCTGTGCCCACCAACCCTACCCCAGCCTCTTCAGTCTCAGGGACTTCGGTAAGGGAATTAGCATACAAAGCAAACTGCTTGCCAGGTAAATGCTTACCACACATGCCTATTTCATAAAAATCCAGAAGAAAACACTTTTCCAAGGGGAGAGTCTTAAATCTGCTCATGACATGAATCTGCCTTGGGATCACACCAGCTGGACTCCGAAGACAGGATGTTGAATCTTACTTCTGAACATTAAAATTTGCTTATTTAGATTAGAAAAAAAGTTTAATCTTCATATGTTTTATCATCAAAGATATGTCCCAAGAGCAGTGGCTCCTACAGGAGTCTCAAATATTATTATTTGTGTTGTTGGAGATTTTATGCAGGAATGCTTGCTGTTCATGCTGCATTATTTCAGACCTCCACGACTGACTTTGACTTAGAAATTACAAAAAAGATAAATCCCATCTTCTCCATTTTTGTGGAATCATCCATGCCTAAAATTGCACAATAATTTGTAAAAAACAACTTTTCAGATTAAACTGACTCACACCTAATTTAAATACAGCTCCTCCTTTCAGCAAGCGATGTGTAGTCACTCCAGTTGGATAAAAGCACTACAGCTTGTAAACACGCACCACAAAATTGTCTATTGATGAGCGCATTGCATCCTACCTAGGACCACATTCCCCTGAGTTCTGTCCTAGCCTGTGTTATATTAATTTGAAAAAGTGAGATGAACCTTTAGGGTGGGCATAAATGTCGGAAGAAATAATCTCCTTCGAGTCTCCTTGAAAGCCTGCATGCAAAAATGATGTTGTCACATAATCCTTCAAAACGTATGCCTGAAAATCAGTATGGTTTTTGCTAAAAAAAAAAAAACAAACAAACCCACAAAAAACCACCACAGTGACACCTTTCCCAAATTGGTAACTCAAGTGGACAGTAAGAGAGATTAAAAGCAGAAGCAGCAGAATAACCCTAGAGGCAGGGCCACTATGGGAAAGGGCACTCTTCAAAAAGTACCCTCAGCAGCACACCTACACAATTTATACACTACTTTATTTAACGTTCCTTTTCATGTTTGCTCAGGTTCATGTCAAGGGTACGGCAACACAAGGTGTTTCCACAGCAAACTTCCATGTCCGCTGCAATTTTCCCTTTCAAATTCAATACAGTAAAATGAAATGAAGCAAAATGGAACAATCTTTATATACCAGTTCAGCTAGCATTCCCTAGCCTTCATTGCACTGCATCTCTCATCAGCTCTCATTTACTCAGACAAGACAGAAAAGATTTGCAGATCCTATTACATTTTCCCACCCTATTTCCCATTCTGTGTGTAATTTTTTCCTTCAAATAATACTGATTGTGTCAACTGGGGGGGGGTGGGGGAGAGACATAGAGAAAGAAAGAAACAAGCACTCTTTGTGGTTTTTTCGTAGTAATAAAATATGAAAAGAAGAATTCTTAAGAAAACAGCTGAATTTCCAGTGCTTAGAAAGCGGACCTGGCTACAGACAGGCACATTCTACTTAGAGCAGCATCTCCAACTAAACTGTCAACATGTCAGGAAGAGTTGTGTGCACTTCTGTCAGTGAATAATGTGGAATATAGTGCACTTCCTACTAACTGAAAGTCAAAAGCCTGGAAACTGGTATTTTAAGGGGAGAAAAAAAAAAAAAAAGGGGGGGGGGGGGGCGCAGGGAAGAGAAAGTCTTTTGTATACCAGCAAAGTGATGAGAAAGGCAGCAAGACCAGGAGGTAGGCTGTCACTACTGGTATTGACTTTATTTTTTCTTTAAAAGGTAGAAATAGTGAAGGGTTAAAAGGAGTAAGCAAACAGGTAAGAGAAAGTAGAAATACTAGCTTTCTCTGTAACCCACCTAAAAATGTCTTATTTTACAAGCAACTCAATTCAAGCACATTTTTTGCTTTAAGCACATGCATGCTCTCACCGTAATCTTGAGAATAAGAGCATCCTTTCTTTTTCCACTATCTCTTGCCTCATATATTAAAGATTTTCCAGTATGTGCAGTAAGTGAGGCAATTGATCTTAAATAAAACATCCTCTAACTAAAGAACTTCTATTCAATCTCAGACCAGGTCCTTCAGATGTCCTGAGAAGACTGGTTCCCACAGAAAACAGCATGTGACCACATAATTAAAAACTGGAAAAGCACAGCAAAGTTGAATTAAGGTTGCTCTGTCACTTTTAATTCTAATATTCAGAGATTTGACTTTAGGTAAGCGAAATATTCTTTAACCTTTATAGTTCATTTAAATCCCCGGATTTTCAAATAGGCAAGAGAATCTGCTACACTCCAACATATCAGTGCTTTTCGGTCATCAACATATGGCAACCCTCAGGCCCACCAGGCAGAACTCTGCCTCTTGAGTTAATTAAGAAGCTGATAGTGGTAGTAGGTCCTCCTTATTTTCATGGAATAGCTATTGTCAGGGTGGTGAGATGCATAAGCGACAAGAAGAAAAGCAAAAAATACCTCCCTGCCACAAAGGTCATTCAGTTGATTTTTTTCAGGCACAATAACTGTTAGAAGATATTATCAGAATATTTTAGCATGGGCAAAACCAAATATTTTCCTCTACCATCAGATTCATAAACAGCACACCTGTAGCAGAAGGAGCTCTCCCCAAATATTACATTCAAAGCTAATAAAACTAATTACAAATGGTTAAAACTCAGTAAAACTTACAAGCAAATAAAAGAGGTTGTTGTAACTGTAACTGCAAGACAGAGAAACCTGCATCTAATAAATGTAGATAATGTGCATGAGAGCGCAAAAAGGAAAACACTAGGCAGGCTTTAAACAATTCAGAACATTAGAAATATGTCATTTTAACTTGCACAAACACGACAGAAGGACAGATTCAAGGAAAATTCCACCTAATAGTAGAAATGGTGACTGATTAAGCTGAACTCTTCCTACACATAACATTGTGTTCAGGAAACTACACCCATTCAGTTTCATGGACAAAGAAGTTCCCAAAAATCTTCTACACACCCCCACCGTCCTGGGGACTGAGATGATGACAACAGTAAGTGAAAAAGGGAAAATTTTGTTCAAAGACAAGCGAGAGAACTACAAAGCAGGAACGGAGGGATAAGAGGGGTCTCTGCCACCAGGAATTTTGTCATCTAACAACTTCAGTCATTTCCTCCTGAGAGAAAGCATGCGTCAACCTCATCATCACCAAACAAATGGAAAGCCCAACAGACCCGTTTCTTAGATGAAAATCTAAACCCACTTGATTCCTACCAGACAAGTCCTATGTGTCTTTCCTTGCACACCTACCTGCATTAGTCTAAGCACAGGAGGTCCTGCTTAACTAAAGCTCCTGCCACGGCAGCCCTCTCTTTCACTGGGAGCACAAAGACTAATTCACTACTCTGGAAGGAGGAAAAAAAAAAAAACCCACCCACTATTCATTTGGTTGTGTTCATAAAAAGCACTACCCTGACCATACTCCCAAAACTGCGCTGCTCCTGTAAAATGTATACATTACAAACATACAGGTCTGGAATTTACAGTCAACAAACAGCAATACAAACAACCACCAGAGAATGTATAAACACTCACAGGAGCAAAAATACTCAGGCCGGCTGCACCACACACAGTGTTTATTTATCTCCCTTGCAGAAGATCAATGGGAGAAGACATTCAAAATAACTTTTTAAACAAAGTGTCACTTTGTGTTAGTTTATGTCAGTGGGGCTTCTTCCAAGTACATGTGTCACAGTAAGATATGGATGTGTTTAGATAGTTTTCTTGTTCCTTTACTCCAGTCATGGCAGCTGGGCACGAGCTAACAGAGAAGAGAAGGGCTGCTAGTCTGATCGAGTTACTGATTTAACATTTAGAGCCTTTGCAGCTCAAGAGAAAATTGCTGTGTATTTGTAACCTGAATGCAGGTCAGTAACTTTAAAAGGTCAGGCTGAACGTTTAAAATCTTTTTGTTATTAATTCCCCACCAGCTCCCAGTTCTGTGAATGCCAATGAGCAGACTCAGCTTCCACAGAGCTGAGTAGCAGCTAGCCTGCACCTCTGAAGAGCAGGTCCTCAAGAAGATGCAAAAGGAGTACCGAAGCAGTGACTTTCTGCCATACAAGCAAATGAATTCTCTGGTCACTTGAGACCCGCTTCTTAAAGCACAGGAGGCACATATTTCTTTATTGGAGTTTCTTCAATTGTTGCTAACCCATTAGCCTAATGTCAAGGCATCTGAGTTTTCTCCATCCACTTATTTCACTTTTTAAGAAAGCATCAAAATAGTTTGTGTATCTTGTACTAATTTACACGGTATTACAAGATTTGTCGATGCTTCTTAATAACACAGGTAACTCCCCATACTACACTGCACTTCTATAACCCCTTTAACCCAAAGGTATCAAAGCACTTCGCAAGCAATATATTTGCCTTACAAACCACCCCCACTGCATTAGGTCCATATCATTATCCACACCTTACTGTCACGACAAACTAAAGCAGAGCAAGGTAATGCAATTTAGCAGGGTTACAAAGAAAGCAGTAGAAACGGGAGCAGAATGCAACTTTTCTGACTTTCTAGCTCCCCAAATCATCAGAAGGCCAGCTATCTGAGATCGTGAAATTCAGAAGTGATTATGATTATGCCTCAGATAGATTTACATTTCTAACATTCAATTACTATGGTGTATGGCTTAGGCTATTGGCCTTTCAAGGGTCCTCTGACTCTACAACATCTTTTAAATACTATGGGGAAGTACTCATAGGAATACGAACACCCCGGGGTTTTCTTTCCACAGGATTAAACATCTGTTTGAAAAGATGCAGATGACAGCAAAGAACATACCTAAAGCACCACAATAACTTTCAAACTGATTCCCTTCTGAAATGATATGCCCAGCCTTCAAAAGACAGAGAAATAATCCAGAATGTGTGTGACTCCCATTTTTCTGCCAGTACAGCAATCTTAAGTAAGCATCTACTTCTTGCAAGATTGTGTGATGCCAAGGGATCACATGCAGAAGTTGGAGTTTTCCCCCTGTTTTAGTAGATTGTACACACTCTCCTATTGCGTCTCATCAAAGAGCTGATGAGGGAGGAGTGGAGTGCACTGAAATAGCAAACAGGCACTGGAGCCACTGACAATAAATGAAAGCAAAATGGTAAATCCATGGAAGTAGTCTGGTTGTGCAATGGATTACTTCAAGTCAAATTCAGGTCTGAGGCAAACAGATCAAGTTCTTCTGGAGCAGCACCTACAGGTAGCAGCGACCTGATTCACCATCACTTTATGGGAAGCTGTGTATTTACTTCAGAGGATGCCGACTGGACAAGAAAGCATTCAAAGTATCAGGACACTGATTTCTGGTGTACCTCCCTCTCACTTAGCATGTTTGTATCACATACTCCGTCCTCCAGATCTAAGGCGCTAGACTTGATGGTGGACCATTAGTACATCTGGGTTTTTAACAACAGACCGAATTTATAAGAATAGATGAGTATTTGTGACCGCACATCTGGTAGTAAACGTGTTTGAGGGTCAGTGTCTCCTGGAGCAGTCACAGAGCCAAGAAGGCAATACTATTAATTTTCAGGCTCTGGTTTACACCGTAAGTAAGATGCTTTGCTTTACTTCCTACCTTAAACATACTTGAAAATTTGTAAGCTCCCCATAAGTAAGCACCTTCAATGATTAATTTTTCAAGGATAATTCCTCCTGCTTTGTTGGTGCAGTAAACTTCTAGTACTGATGGCCTTATACAGGAGCAGTCTTCTGTTTTAATGACCTCAAAAATATTTTAAGATCCTTTACCCAAGACTTCCATGAGCAAGTATCTCTCTGTTCTGGGAATGTCATCTCCATTACTAACTGAAAAAAGTAATGCTTACGTATCCCACACCAACACTGAAACATAATCAAATAAGGAATGCTTGCTAGATATTAGACACTGAGCACAGTAAGAGAGACACATTGAATCTTCAGTAATTGTCAGAAGAACATAGCCTACTGAAAACAGATCCCGTTTCACAGGAACACAAAATTCTGGTTTATAATTTAGCGCTAAAGAGGAAGAGGAAATGCAGCCTAACACATGTTCCACTGATAAGGCACCCTACGTTCTTACAGCTTGTAAAGGCATTACACTGAAAGAAACACTTTTTATATACTCATGCAGTACCTTCAACCATATAAACATATGACCAACTGCCATTCGTGTTACATTATCAGTATGCTACTTACCAGTGCTTAAAAGGTGACTCTATGTTAGACTGAGCAAACTCCCTTAATTTGTGATATTTTAGTTATGCACCCCCACTTACCAAATGGGAGCAACTTGTACCCCACCCATTACAAGTCTCCTTTGCAATATATTTGTCCAGATCAGACCATTCAGAACTTCTGCAGAAATTATCCAACAGCATGGGCTGCCTTGGAAAAAAAAAAGTCTGCCTTGCTGTGAAAGAAGACATTACTCCACCAGAACTATCACCCTCATGTCTTCTTTTTTTTTTTTTAATTATTTATTTTATTTACTTTTTAATGGAAGCAAAACCCCCTGTCATCTCACCTACTCCTCTTTTAATAAGGAATGACTGCCGTGCCTACCCCCATCTAGAACCACCATTCACTGCCAGCACCTCTGCTCTCCTCGTGTGCTTAGAGAATAACTGATTAGCACTTTGCATAATTAACCTGATTAGCACTGTGCATAATCAAACTGATTAGCACTTTGCATAATTAAAAAGAAATAATAATAATAACAATAATAAGCAGTAGGTAATAGCAAAAGCTGCTAGTCCCAATGCCTGTTCGTTAGCTGCAGGATTAGTTTAGTGCAGCATATTTTATTTCTTAGAACTATTTTTTTAAATATGCACAAGCTCCTGAGAAATAGAAGTTAAAAAATTCTCACTTTTAAGATCACTAGTGAAAATACTGATTGTTCCACTATTACAATTCAGGATTCCTTGTGCCTCCCTCTCTTGCAGCTGAAGACATTTAACAGGACGATGCCTGACCAGATGGACCACTAGTCTGACTCACACATCTGCCTACAGTACTGCTTTCGGACTCATTATCACAGGATACAGAAGCCTCACATCTTTTAACGCATATATCCTCGCAATGTACTTCAAGGGTAAGAAAAGGTGTATTATCGTTATTGTCAGGTTGGCAAGGTAGTAAGACTCATATCCTCAAAAGTATATAGGCACTGCATTCTCTCCTGCCCAGAACAATTACTCTAGACCACAGGAAGCCTTGAAGAGGAACATGGCATTAATCAGATTCCTGCTCCTAAGCCTGCATCACTTTCCCCATTTGAGTGTAACTCTTTCTGTATGTATGTTCCGCATCCTGTTCAAGAACGTGAGAGACAGAAGGTACTTTCTTTGACTGCTAGCCTGTCCCACCTCCAGAGTAAATCTCCCAATTAGGATTTCATGATTAACAATCACCTCCCAAAATCTGAAGAACCTGTGCAGCTACACCTATCTAGATTGCAAACTGTGCGAAAACATCAATGTTAAATGTCTGCATCACTAGGGACTCAGTTCTCCTAGGACATTCAATGCCAGACAGCCTAGAAAAACAGTGCCCCACGTGAGTCGGTAAACCACTGACGTTTTCAGTTTACTAACGTGGCCTCATCCCTCCTAGTCACCACTATACTCTGTGTTTCTCCTCACTTTATTAACCTCGTCTCTCTCTAGCATCCTTACGTTACAGCTCAGATTTTCCTTGCATTGCCCACGGAGCAATCTTCACCTTACATCTTCTATTATAACTTCAAGAGCACCTGAAATATTCACTGCCAACCCTCCATCATCTCCTGTATAATAACCCTACCTACATTTCCCACTGGGTAGCAGACACACATTATGGCTTCCCTGCTGACTGCTCAGCCAGTATGGTTGGGACACAGGGCAACCGGAGAGTCAGCTTGCTTTGAGTGATCAGTCTGCCCGCCCTGCAGCCATCCAGACAGGAATTGCTGCCTCTGGACTGCATGCAGCCCAGATACAGCACATTGCATGGGCCCTCCTAGAACAGTGACAAAAATACTTCGACCGTGCTAAAGTTTTTCTCATAAACGCTCTCTCATAAAACAAGCCAGTGATGAGAAACTGTGGGGGGAAAGAGCAATAAAAGACAATCTTATCATAATTAACGGGAAACGTGTTACCCATGCACAGAGGCCTCTCCATCACCCCAAGCTAAAGAACCCATTGGAACAGCAAAGGGTGCAGAGCTAGTCACTCATTTCACAAGTTGTTTAGTTTCAGAAGAGAAGTGTTGCTGTAGAGATTTTTCAAGTCCAAATGTTCCTGGGGAAGGTAGTTCCAGTAATTCTGGGAAGGAAGCCAATCCCTTGGCTTTATATGTAAATATTTAAACAACATTATTTTTATATACATATATTTTATACACATATACATATATGTCTTTAGACTTCCAGACTTGCAAAACTGCAACGGAAAAAATATGCCAGTCGACACATGGCTATTAGCTCACCTGTCTGAACCATGCTAACTGACCATCAGAAAGAAAATACAACAACGACTTCAAAATAATTGAGCCATGTCATCTGTGTATACTGATCCACACAAACAGAATGGCTGAAAGAGTGGGACTACAGTTTCTAAGGTAAAGAGATTAAACTCTTAAATTTTATCTCCTCAGAAGTGGCAAGAATGTAAGGTTCATCAATTTTAAATCTTTCAAAGCCTAGACGGATGAGAGTGCTCCATCCACAGGTGTAGAATCTTCAGCTTTGGACAACACAAAGCTTCACATCCCTAGCATCTTAGCGCTCTCACACCTGACAGTAAAGCTATGACTTCATCGTGTTTAGAGAGGTCACTGCTGCTTCAGGCTTAACTCTGGTCCATACTTCAAGAGGGATTGCTTGGTAGAAAATGCAAGCAAAAGAATGGAAATATATCTGGCGCTGAGATTTAGTGAATAAATAAAATGGGAAGGGGAAAAAAAAAAAAAGCTTTAAAAGTGTTGAGGGTTGATAAAATGGAGGAAGATGATTTAGTGAGAAGAAGGTATCCAGTCAGAGCATATGATGAATAAATCAATCCATGAAAATAAAATTTACCACCTGGATCCCACCTCTCAGTGGAAAGTAAGACAAAACCACACCCTAATACAAGGCACACGTGTAAATTCATAGCTATGCAATTTAAAGAAATTAAATATTTATGAATACAATATTTACATGTCTGTTCAAGTATGTCTATATAGGAAAGCCAGTGTGAGTTTTAAGAAAAGATCACAGAAGTGTGCATACATATACATACAAAAAGTGCAGAAAAAAGGACCAAGAGTAGGGCAAGTCTTTCAGAAAATATTTTAACGGCTTTATAAAAAGCCCTCACCCAAAGTTTGAGGGGCTTTTGCAATCTTACATTTTTTCTATTGCAATACACCTGCTTTCTTTTCTTTCTTTCTTTTTTCCCCCTAAACTAAATATTTCTTCCATCTAATGACTCTCTTTATTAGACAGCATCTAATTTGCATACATTTACATACAATTTAACTGCTAGCTTGTGAGAACAAAGAAATGGCTCTGTATTGTACTGAAGGACAATACTCAGAAAAGGAAGGTATAAAAACCAGCTAGCTCGGTGGCTGTGTATTCTCTTTGTTTCAGAAATACCAGGATTTTTAAACACACCACTTAAAGGGTGAGAAAGATTATTTCATCAAACAATGAAAAAAGATACAGTGCAGCTCCCTTTTAACACATTCTCTCTCTGGCCTGGTTAATGGGATTTAAGGGTCCAATATTTCCTTGCTTTCTTCCGTTTCCTTTATTAGAACTGATGGATTTAATTCTGTCACATATTTTACTTCATATTTTATTCCTATAACAATCTATGCTCCAATGCTAATTCAACACTATCTTCCTTTCCTTGCAGTCAGCCTGGAATACAACTGAACGATCTTTGATGGGCATGAAGTACTCTGCCCTCAATGCCCAGTGCTAATGGATTTTAGAGAGAGTCTGCCAGAATTTTACCTTGTGGCAACAAGTCTAGAGATAATGAAAACTTACCATGTAGCTGACTGGGAATCAACAGGAAGGGAAGCAGGGCTGAGCTCCACTTGTGAGAACAGAGAGGGACTGCGGTCAGAGTAAATGCAGGATGTAAAGGATGTGTCAAGCCCTCTAGTTCCCTAAAAAAAAAAAAAAAAAAAAAAGGAGAAAAGGATCTTTAAGATCTCACATGAAGCAAAAACCATTACAAACAGTCGGCAGGAACTCTAATACAGGCCCTACGAAAAGCACAATACATCAGCAAGGGTTTTTTCTCCAAAGACTTTGCAGTGGGAGTACCAATTGCAGAGGACGGCTACAAATCTATTCCACGTGGACTTGACATAAAAATCTTGCAGGAAAAAAAAAAAAAAAAGCATGATTTCAGGCTGCATGCTGCACATCCCCACATCCCCTCAAAGATGCAAAACCCAGAGGAACAGAGCGGTCTGCCATTTGTTACCGCCTGCATAGCAGAGCTGCTAGCTTCACTTCTGAACTCTTCCGCTTCCCAGCATCACATTCGTGCACAGTGGGGCAGGAAAAAGTAAAGTACCAACGTTCAGTGTCACAGGGATAGAGGAAAGAAGACCCAGTCACAGTGGTGTCACGTTATAAGGGCCCAGTGGTGTCACGTTATAAGGGCCTGTCCTACAGAAACATAGCAAGTGAAACCTTTTCTGCTGTAAGCAGTCCTATTGCAACCTAATGGAAAGGGACTACTCATGGTGAAAAGTGTCAGGCCAAGTCAGCTTGCATACAAAGCAGGTGTAGTATTCAGGATCCTGCAGTCATCTGCCCTGTTCAGTTTTCCCCAGCCAGCCTCGTGGTATGTGGTACACTGGCTTTATATGATCAGCAGAAGGTCAAGTGTTAATTTGATGGGCATTCTCACGCCAGCATGGATCACACAGGAACACTGACTGAAGATACAGGATCCATAGCACATACTGTACATAGAAGAAACTTGTGCTGATGCTGCCCTGACGTGTCTCACTGGCACTCAAAATACATTACAGATTATTTTCAGACACAAATTTTAACTTAACGCTGGCTGAAATGTTAATGAATTTTTATTTCTTTTTCAAAGGGAAAAATTCCCTACTGCTTACAAAAATGTTTTATTTTTTTTCCCCTGCCTGATCTGCTTCTAATAACACATAACAACCAAACCTCATAAAAGAAATTAATCAAGCCTTCATATCATTTTCTCTTCTCAAGGATAGAAAGGTTGAGGTGCGTGATCTTCAGAGCTTCTGATGCATACCAAAATGCAGGTTTTAGAAAACAGCAGAGAAAGTAAATTCCAAAGCCACAGTTCCTTTAACTATCATATCCTACCCACATAGCTGTATCTTGCTGAAACCACTAGAACCTTAAGAGTGTGGCTGTACTACGACGTAAGCTGATTTTAATTTGAGCTGCCACAATTCCACCCTTCCCTCACCTCTTTTCTCTCCTCAACACACGTCCCCAAGTTCATCCTTGACCCAGGACTGGGTAAATGTCTGGTTCAGGAGGCTTTCAGCTAAATCAAAACTTCTTTTCCATGTGTTTTCAGCCACATCAACTCCCAGTCACAGCTCAACATCCAGGCATGAAACCTGTCGGTTAGAGCTAAGGAGGCAGCAGAACTGTACAAGTGGAGGAACAGTAACAGAGCAGCGTCAACATTGATCAGTTTAAGCTGCTGTGGACCTTTATCTTGAGATGGCTAGGGCTGCTTTGGTATGACATAGAAGAAAAGCTCTTATCACATAGCTGGAAGCCAAACCAATCATGGCTTTATAGGTAAAAAAAGTTCCTAACTAAAATAAACTGGCGGGCTATACAGATCATACAGATTAGATGCAGTCTGCTTCTCCTGAAACATGGCTTGAGATAATGGTGCACTGTTACAATCTGCACCAGGGGCAATTTCCAAGTGGCAGGTTGAATTAGCCTCAAGAGACATGCATTACAGTAATGTTTCCCTGGGGCAATAAGGCAAGGTCCCACATTCAAAAGGAAAGAATTGAGCTTTCTTGCCAAAGGCAAATGATAAAGCACATGATTTAGAACCACTGTTACCAGGACATCCAGAAGCTCCTGAAAAATCTTTCAAGGACTTCAGAAAATGCACTTTGAAGTAAAGCACAGGAATTTTCTTCTACATCTCTATGGTTACAGTACTAAGCATCTCTTTTGCTACTTTCCTGGTGTACAAGCATGAATTCTGTCCTGACTAGAAACTAAGCTTTCTAACCACCAGCATTTCTAAAGTGATTTTGCCCAAACAGTTGTGCAGGAGGATGTGGGATGTGTATCTAGATTTCAGCTGAATAGAGAGGGCATTGCAGTCCAAATCTGTTACTTGAGCTTGCCTGCTCTAGGCGTAACAAAAATTGGAACATTTTAAAACCCTACAAGAGAGATCCTTTGGCAGTAAGGAATCACCCAACACCATTATCTACAATTTCTTTAGGATAAGGAGTCACTAAGGAACAGCTTCACAAGCCAGTTAGCATTCACTGATGATTCATCATCTTTGGAAACCACATTAACTGAGAGAACTAAAAGAATCAGTGTGGACACCCGATCTTCAACCATTTTCATCAGCTCAACAACCAATACCTGCCTTTTCAGTATTGCAGTCAGAATTTTTATATCAGAGTTACAACCAGGCCTCAAAGTCAGAATACCAGATCAGACATAAGACACTTCTTCAACAATAATGTAATAATGCTTTCATACGTAGCTATACAGACCAGCATACCTGATTCTGAAGTAATGGCACCCACACAACTACTTGTTTTCATTCCAGTCTTCTACACACTCTAAAGATGGCTACACTTATTCAATCGTCCATGGGCAGCTGCATAGGTTGTTACACAAATCTATTACGTTCAAGTTATGTGATCCCTACACAATAGGCTTGCGTGGTTTCCCCAACAGGAGACTACTCCCATTTTCTTTCAACAGATACAGCTGTTATCAAATAACCCAGTCACGCACACATTTTTGATGTGGTGTCACTGAATACTTTTCTCTATAAAACAACTGTCCGTTGGAAAAAATGCGTACATATGTACCTACACACTAATATATATATATACACACATATGAAATATTCTGGCAAATACCTGTTACTAATTAATTATGACAGTATCATTGGCTCGTCATCACAATTGCTTGATTAAATTCACTTTATTATTTCCAGGTTACACTAGGTGCCTACATTACTTTTGATTGTCTTTAAAACAATGAGGAGAATCTAAGAATTTTAAATTACGCCAATATTTGAATACTTTCTATTCAAGCGCTCTTGATTGGTTTAGAACTGTATTACCACAACCCCAGCCTCAAATTTTATCTTCACTTGAAGAATTCTTCTTGGAGCTAGAAGTAGGTTAAGCAAATCGTCCATTGGATTTTTCTCTGTCTTTTCTTTTGTTGTTATATTCTCCATTGAAGCTGAGATAGGAAAACGTAAAAGGTGGCATAAGGAGAAGAACAATTCAGTGGAAAGTAGCTCCTCTTGCACCTAATTAAATTTTGGCATTTATGAAGTTCCACTTTTTGTACATAGCTGTCTCATTACATTTTGTATTAGACATTATGGGCGGGGTTATCCAAAGAAAGAAGGGGGGGATTCTTTTTCCACTCATATCACAGTGAAGTAATTCAAGTTGAATCCATCAGCAGCACATTCGGAGCAGCTCCCAAGTGCTTTTGAAAATATTCCCCCTTTGCAACCTGCCCAGAAAGTGGACAGAAAGAAATAAAATTCCACCACCTTGTGTCTGGGAACCAACATCTACAAGTTGCAGCTTGTGCAGTTTTGTCAAATTAAAGATGCTGAGAATTTCCTTTTAAATACAAACAATATTTCTGAGGCTAATAAATTCTTTCAAACATTCACTTTGATTTGATAAATCATATCAAATACAATTTGCCTCAGCAGCATTTTAAACCATGACAGCTAGAGCACGAGTAGGTCATTTTTACACATAAAAGTAAAATCTATCCAATTGTATATACAGCCTGGATTATGTATGCAGGCCCATACTCCCCAAGATAACAAAATTACCTGGCTTGCACTCCAAGCCAGTCAGAAACTGTGTAGTTGCAGATACCAAAGTCAAGCCCGAGCCAATCAGTCCTGCTAAGCAGCTGCTATCTCAGTCACTTATTAGTTCACCAGTACACTAGCCATGACCAAAAGCTTCAGATGGGCTTATAGTATGCACGGAACAAAATTGTCTCTGCTTTCAAAATACCACAGAAATGCAACCATGAATGAATACTATCAAATGGCGGAGGTACGAGAGAAATCTATTTCAGATTTTCTGAAAACATTTTTTTTTAACAGTGAGGAGAAAATCCTTACTCTTGAATACTGTATAACAACAGAATCATGCTGTTTGTTGGCAGAAAGCTAAGTTTCATTTTCAGCAGAAAAAAATTTGTATAATAATTTTTCCTGATTTAGATGCATTTTAGGTCAACCTTAGCTACATTCAAATTAATGTTTAGTTCAAATTACAGGGTAATTTTAATTAGGACACCCTGTTAGACATCCTGTTGTTCCATTTAATGGACTTTCTCAATGATAAGAAGAAACACCTCCTCACCCGTCCACGACTTAAAAAGTAAAAATTATGCTGAGTAAACACATGAAGATAAAAATTATTTTTTCTGTATCAGATCTTTATATTTCTGTTAATCTTTATTTGGCAACTTCTGTATCAAAAGGGCAGAGTTCAGAATTCCACACCCATTAAACACCTGTTTAAAAACCACTTGAAGCACTGGAACCAGCCAAATTATGTCCCAATTAAGCAGAAACGTTGGCACTGCTGTCCTGTGTAAGGAACACCCATTGCCATTTGCTCTCATTAGGTTAAACCGGTTTCTTGGGACATAGCTGAATTCCTGATTATGTGCGTTGCAAATGGATGGAGAACACCAGAACAATAAAATTTAATTCTGCATAGCCTTCTGTCCAGTTGTTGAGCACAGAATTTTGGGAAAAGAGAAAACTGAAGCTTTGGGAAGCAGCCGGGAGCTATATGCACCACCCAAGACAACTCACACTTCTTTCAAGAAAATGCCTGGCTGACATAATGGAAAGAACTGGGCTGGGATTTCTTCTTGAAAATGCTCCAATACTGAGAGCTCTTTCCCTTTTTCTCAGTATCTCCCCCTCTCTACTTTGTATTAGTTTGATTCCCTTACACAGTTCGGCTAGTTATAAGCACGATATGGTATCTTTTATACCCACTTTAGTGCTAAATTGGTCACCGATTTCTTGATTTTGAACATTTATGAACTCAGTGATGGAATGAAAAGCACAGAAAATAAAAGCTTTGTTCACAGATCAGACAGAATGCTGCAAGTTTTCTAAATATTTTTGTCAACTTATTTAAAGGCTCTTCTAGAGTGACCAACTGTAAGGCAAACAGAACAATCTCATCTGTATCATTCATTTAACCTCTTAGCTTCTGTCAAGGAAGTGGACATGTCTGCCAATAAGCAACAAGTCAAGTGGGTTTTTTTTTCCAAATACCCAACAATACATTTCAGGGTGGTGCCACTAGAAAGCCACTAGACAGAATCAGAGCAGAGTGGTAGTGATTAAAAAGTATGTCTGAAACGGTTCTAATATCCGTGCTCAATCCTCTATAATCCCACTTCATTATCAATTTATTAACTTCCTTTGTTGTCCTTTCTGTCACCCTCCTGTGCTAGTCACTAGTATATCTTAGTTTGGAAAGTGCTCTACTCCGTGTTCACAAAAAGCTAGCGTACTCCACACAAAATTGATCAGTGAACTGTATCCAAGTAAAAGATGCACCAAGTCTCTAAACTCATACCTTAAAATTAAATGTATAAAAAGAATGGTTCAGCACTATAAACACTACTTAATTCACAACTCATATATCAGGATGTTAGCAGACTGAAAAGAACATCCATATATTTTTCTCTTACTTATGCCACACAGGCTTCTTAAGACCGCAAACCCTGTTAATTTTCTACTACCTCTTGTACTTATTGTAGAATTCACAATTATTTAGCACCTACATTTCTAAAGTAAATTTTAGTACAAGAAAAAAAAGCATTCTAGGAATAAAAGATGTCAGCTAGCAGTTGCTGCTGACCTAAAACTGTATTTATTTTCAAGACAACCATAAAAGCGGCAGATGCTTTCTTGTTCTGGCTGGCTACAAATGGCACCAAGAAATCTTAAGACAGACACTTGCATACTTACTCTTTGTTTGTTCCTCACCACCACCAATAACAAGTATTTTTGCATACAAACAACATTTTCTGATTTGCTACTGCTCTTTATTTAGATATCCATGGGTGTTATATTCACTGTGGTCTCAAGAACAGTTTCCCCTCTGTATTCCTACTGATCTCAACAAGAATGCTGCGTACCCAAAACATCTGAAAAAGATAAATATTCCATATTTATTCTCCATTATTTAGTTCACAACAAGTGTTGCTGCTTATAACAAAAATGCTTTACAACAATATCCTTAAAATCGAGAGCCGCAGTCCTTTAGCCATTTCTTAATTTAAGTCTTAGTAACCTCACCTCTTAGAATTGGTGGCTGACATTTTATTCAGTAGATGACATCTGTAGCTGCAGCATTTACACACTACAAAGAGCTGCAAATGCTCTCATTACAAATGGATGTTTTTATAGGTAAATGTTTTGAGAGACTAACTAGAAAGAAGAAGGAAAGCAGGACCATGGGTGGAAAGAAAACAAAACAAGCCCACAAACAAACAAAACACTACAAATCACAACAGGAGAAGAAAAAAATCAAGTGGTGACATCACCTTACTGGATGAGTATCTGGCCTGATTGGAACTCCAGGGTTTTTTCTTTTGTGTTTCCGTTAGCTATAAAAATGTTTAAGTCACATCGCTTTCACAGACACCCTGAGAAGTTACCTTGTATTACTTGTAACTAAGAAAACTTAAGGCAACTTAAACGTAAAACCAGGAGTCTTCTGCACTGTAGAAACAAATAAACATAGGGAAGCATCTCCTCTACACTGCACTCCTTGAAAAAGCAGAAACAATTCAGTCTATACATTTCAACTAGCATTTCACTTCCACTGAATCAAAAGTGTATTTTGGGCCCTAGAGAAGCTGCCTTCAATAACACCCTTCAAATGCCTGAGCTCAACAAATCGCAAAGAGCTGCTGACTGGCACGTTGGCTGAAGAAGCATTGGAATACTCCACGGGAGGAAAGACTTTGCCTATTCACAAACACCTACAGGCAAATCACATAATCTTTTCATATATGATATAAATAAGAGATATAGGTTAAAAGGAGAGAAAGAAACAGCTTCAGAATCACCTGGAACATTTTGTGGAAGTGACTGTTAATTGCCTAGAACAGCAGTTTTTGAAGCTTTTGCAGGAGGCAAGTAAGTCCCTGTACATCAGCTGAGGACAAGACCCTCTCAGCCCTAGGAGTATGTAGTAATACCCAATGAATAAGGGGAAAGAGGAAAAAAAAAAAAAAAAGAGAGGCACTTGAACAGGCGTATACAGGATTTTCTACAATGCAGAAGCCTGCCCAAATATTTAAAGCCAAAAAAAAAAAAAAAAAAAAAAAAAGCTATAATAATCACTCTTGTGTCAGGAAATACACTCTTCCTCACAATCAAGCTCCCAAAGTGGAGTGGTGTTTCTCAAGACAAAGTCAAAAGCTGTGGTCCATGAAAGAGAAACTAAAGAACTAAAGTAGCAAAAGATCAAGAAGTGAGGTGTGGGGTGAACACTGAAGATGAAAATGGCTGGAATTAAGAATCCAGATACAGCCTTTATCTCTGGAGCAGGGAGGGACAAAAAACAGGAGGCACATAAACTTTATGCACAAAGTAAGAGGACATCAGTGGAGGGATATATTAAAAAAAAATAATGTTTCAATATGCCATCTTGCAATATCACGTTGAAAACCACACCACTGTGTGTTGTTACTGTATTTGGCCAAGTGCACCGTTGTGTTTAATTTGAACTTTGATTACAATAAATCAGACGATATAGGGAGGCAACCAAGTGACTCACAGTCCCTGCTGAAATCTTACCCTATTAAAACTTAGACTGTAGTAGGAACACAGTAACCAAAATCTACATACACTACGCCAGAGGAAGGGAGCTGAAGTATTGAACAGAATATCCCAGAACTGCTTGGTCATCTGTTAGACATGAACAGTAACTTTGCTGTGCCAGCAGTTAGACTGTTAGAGCAGTAGATAAATCTGGTGCATGCATCAGATACAGCAAACCATGGGCTACCCAATTTTCTAAGGAGGGCACAGACGCTATGAACACCTGAGCACAATTAAGTCTTACAGCTTATGAAGAAGAGAGTCGGTATTGGCAGTGCACTGGCTTGAAGTGGAGGGAGGCAGTTGGAGGAGAAGCAGAAACCTGTTTCTGCTCACTCCCAACAACATTATGGCAGGCACCAATAATGAAGTGGCTAGGCTAGAAGGGGAAAGGGCTATAGGATCTAGAGTGCTTTATTAGCTCCAAGACCAATGCTGGTTTTGGCGCTATTTTCACTCCAGTGAGTTACAAACAAAAAACCCCAACCAAGCAGGTGCTAGCAATCTGAGAGACCACATGCCAGCTACAGCTGCTTCAAACTGATTCAATTACATCTGCCTGAATAGTCCCAGGACATTGAATCCACTGAAGGGAACCACAGGTTGAAGTGAGACCCAGTACTTTGGGATTTTTAACGCTCCATTAAATCAAGGTGGAAGTCCCGCAACTGAAATTGGGGGGAGGATATTCAGACAGGGTCTGAAGCATGTGATCACAGCCTAGGATAAGATGGAAGCTGTAAGACAGCATATGCACGACACCAGGATACACAGTAAAAGCCCTTTGGAAATAACGCCTCAAAAATTTCCTGAAGCAGCCTGACAGCACTGCGTTGTTTCCCAAAACACTGGGTGCAGTACATTTGCTTGAACATGCTCTTGGGATTGGGACTTCACTCCAAACCTTGTTTGTACAAAAAGGGGCCAAGCAGCTGGGAAATTCTGGAGTGTAGTGTGTCCTCATTAGCTCCCATCTGCCATCAGAACTCAGCTCATGGCAAGTTTGGCTAAGTCCTGGTGTTCTCAGGTCCAAATCTGGGTCAGTTTTAATTACACTATACAGAATTCAGTATGCAGTTTTTAAATCCTTATTATACAGCGCAGAAGAACGGGCAGCTCTCCAACTAATCAATTTTTTAAAAGTACATATATAAAAATTTTAAACCAGGCTAGACAGACAGTGGGTGGAAGAGAAAAAAAAAAGTATAAGCGAGTACAGGGGTTAGTTAAGAGAACTGTTAGCAAAAGTGGGTCACCAGCAAGTTCTGCTTTAAAACTTCAAAGGAAGGGGAAAAAGAAAAAAAACTCTTCATTTTTTAAGACAGTGAAACTGATGTGCAAGATGTATACAATTCATACTGCTTTTAGCATCAGCACGGGTTACACACAACAATACCGCAGCCAGATAGCTATGAAGGGAAAGACATATTGTCTTGGGGCTACAGGACCATAGCAAGCACTGGCTGACTTATTCCCGTATCTTTTAACAGTGTTATTGCCAGGCTTGGGAAAGTCCTTTTCTCTACAGACAAAAATGAAGATTGTAGCCTTTACCCCACAGGTACAGAAAAGGTCTGGTGGTTAGAAGTACAGTTCAATGGGATTCCTGAAGGTGACAGTGAACTGCAGGATGTTAGTCTAAATCCTTACCCAATTAATGTTTTTTGGACTACTCTAACTGCTATTTATTTCCTCTTTTTCTTTGCCATCAAATAGCCATCAGCCAGGTCAGAACTTGAAAAGAGTTTTGCTTGCCAGGTTGCTGGCAAACAAAACGATAGGAGGCACAGAGAATGGCATGTTTTTCACTGAACAGACACTTGGGATAGGATAGCACGCCAAATCTTATCTATGTAAATTGGGCTAAAATCTACTCTCAAAGTCAACAACCAGAATCTGCCCTGTTTAGAATCTTTGTCAGATGCAAGCGAGCAAGTGGAAGTCTTCAGTGACAGGTACCGACATAAACGTAGCTCAGAAATGGAGAAGGATGATCAAGGAGCAGAGTAAATAGTGATGAAATGATAGATGCTTGTTAGAAGAGCGTAATATTCTGCCATCCCCTACACAAAAACTACACCTTCAAAGTTTTCCAAGTTTGCTTTAACCATTTCCATGAAAAATTCTCATTAAAAAAAAAACAAATTTCCTTTCATGCACCTTGTTAGTATTATTATAGCTTTCATTTTAGAGCTACAGCATAGCAGAAACATGACACAATCCTGCACTCTCCCTTGTAAATACTCCTTCACTTGGTGGCTAATCCATACATCTCCAGCTGCTGGGTGAATCTAGTACATCCCAACATAGTAAAAAATACACTACTGACTATTTCAGGATCAACAAAAGCTACAAAGCTGGAGTAACCAGACAATGCTTTCTCTTTGAAAGGAAGCTTTTTCCTTTAATGTAATCCCCCTCCCTGACACACCACCTCTAATACATGAAAATCCATACATCAAACATGAAATCAAAGAAATAAAACTTAACACAAGACCATTACAATCTTAGGTACCACCAGCTTCATTATGGTACTAGTTTTGAAACGTTAGAGGGCTTTTTGCCCACACGACCTGACTGGTCTCAAGCTCTATCCCCACCTGGGCCCACTTGTATTAATTAGGACAATTAGCCTCACTGTCTCTGGGATAATTGTCAATTTGGTTGAGTTGACACCAAAAAGACTTGGGATAAAAAAAGCAAGCTGAAGCCACAAGCACAATGGGCAAGGTAATTTCCAATTATCGAAGAAGAAAATTACCCCATGCAAATCTGTTTTCTAAGGGTTTGGTTTCTTAGCAGAACTTTTCACCATGAAGTTTCTGTGCAGATCACTAACAGAACAAAAGTGTGCAGGAGAAGAGTAACACAGCAAACTGTACGAAATTTATCCCAGATGTTATCATCATATCATTCTTGTAACAGAAGAGAAATTTCAGTGCTCAGATATGTCTTTGGACTATGCTTTCTTTTAAAGCACTGTTAGTGCAGTTAGGCACCATTTGATGGACTATTGGAAGACACGATCCACCAGTGACGAGGCAGAAAAGACAACCTGTAACTTATAAACAATGAAGAGTGGACTAATAATGCTATCTAGTGCTGTTCATGCTCTGGAACACTGTTGAGGAAGTTCAATAGTGAAACAGGGTGGCTACTTGGGAAGCCTGGGAAAGGAGGAGTGTGCAGTTCAGAAGGAAAGTTCAGTTTCTAGTTGATTTTTTCAGTTTTATATCATCTGTCAATGTAGCTTTATTAAATTCTTTTACATGTCTCTTTCTTTAGCCTCTCTGCTTTTCCTCTTCCTCCATTTGACATGTATTATAACAGACTGTTCCAAAAGGTAAAAGTCAAAGATCGCTAGCATTGTATCCAAGTGCTAAGATGGACTTTTACTAGGCTCTGAGTGATCTTAAGGACCACAAATGTGACAACAGGCATCACTCACTACCTGCAGCAATGGTGGAACTATAGAGTAGAAGAAACAGTAGCCTCTAAAGTGTCTTTACACTCCAGTGTTTAGACATGTGGCAGCTGCAGTGTGGAAAACAAGGCTGGCCCTGCCCCTTCCCACCCCAAAAAAAGACAAGACAGGAGACTCCAAGGGTGAAATGACAAGCTCTGCCCATGCCCATGTCCCTAGAGACAGACTTCTTTTTCTTTCCGCTCCTCCATCTAAAATGGTGTTCAGATGTGACTCAAGTTAAAGTCACTAAAATTTTCAAGTTCTTCAGCTGATAACGCAGCCACTTCAAAGTCGTCTGAGTTGTCTACTGTCACACTAATTTGTCCAAGGTGTATCTGGTAGCCCTGAACTCTGACCAGGGAGCCTACAGGAAAGGAGACCGGCTGATATTTCTGTATGATCCACACTGTTCTTGCATAACAAGGCTCCCACAGAAGCACATCTTCCTTCTACGATTCTATTCATGGGGAAATGGTGAAAGATCTGGCATGGCATATGCATGCAAATATACCCTATAGCAACAAGGCAAGTATGCCATTCTGAGATAGGGGACATCTTATTTTGCAAACTGTCAGCACCTGGGGATGTTAAAAATGTGAGAGTAATTTACAGAATTAATTAAACCATAGTGGTCCCAAGTTGGACATTAAAGAGAGACTCCTGTCAAACATATCTCCACTAAAATTTGATTCTACTGTATTCATCTTACTGTACCTACATGTAGCAACTCACATAATCCTCTTAGTGGGGTCTGTCCTTTCACTACATGAGCTGGAATACCTGACATACCAGTATAATTTCTAAACAGAATAAGTCTCAATTTTATTGTCCTTGGTTCCAAGAGTTTAAGTCATAACCTTAACATTTGAATGCCATTTTTCTATGGCACTTTATTTGTGAGTGAGTGGTTTTGGTGCTATACGGTCTACATAAAATGAATCAGTACATAAGAAAATGCAACACCTATTATCATGTGTTTTGTAAACATCCAACTCAAGGCTTGTGTGTGCTGTTCTTATTAGCAGCTAACAATATGTTCTAAACTAACAGAGTAAAAGTCCTACAGAGCTCATATTTGTGGATTTTAGAAACAGTGGAGCAGGATTAAGAGGAATTTGCCAAATTTGTATGTTCCCTGAACCTGCAGAGGAGGAGGAAACCTGCAATACTGTCACTGCAGTGAGGAGATGGTATCAAGAACATCGCTAAACAAGGCCAACCAAAGGGATCACAAGTACTTTCCTAAAGAATACACCCTATGTATATTGTTCTCAAATAAAAACTGAGTCCTGACTAAAGTGACGTCAACTTGCAAGTTTTGTGGTCCAGTTTCCAACTTGCATGACAAAAGACAGCAAAAAAAGCACACAGATCTACCTACATATCTGTTTATTCCTTTCTATTATTCGATGGCCAAATTAATGTCAGACGATGAATTCAGAAGGCTCTCCATGGTGAGACAGAGTATAACCCAAGTATAAGACAGAAAAGGAAGGGACAACAGACAAGCACAGGACGACCATGAAAAGAAAGTTTACAATATACTGCATTTATATAGCAACACGAGATAGAAACTCCAATCATTCCCATTTTCTAGATGAGGAAACTAAAAGCTCTGGTCTAGACCACAAAACAAATCAAGGGACTCATGCTGAATATACATGATTATTTCATACTTGGTTTCTATTCATTTTATCACATTTACCCTCAGTACCTGACAACTGGTGCTTCCTTTTACTCAGCTAAAGAAGTCAACAACAATCGATAAGCACCAAACCATTTAGCTGGAGCATGGTTCAACTGAAAATCCACCATGTCCGCATCACGTCCCATGGCAGACCATACAGACAGGCTCAACAGCATGTCCTTGACACTGCCAGGGCAGTTAGTTACTGAATCTGTGGGCAGGGCAAATGAGTCTTGTTGCCCTCCATTAAATCTTCCCAGTTACTGGCAAACTACTGGCTAGGGGTTTTCTGAGCAAGCGGTTACATTCATATCTTTGTGTTAAGCAGCCCTTGATGGAGTTTTCTTTCATAAGTGTGTCTAATTTGCTTAGTAGGCAGATTTCCATCTGCTTTTTCTTCATCTCCGGTTAATGACTTCTACTGTCAATATTTGCATTGTGTGTCTAAAGAAGATTTTCTGGAGCTGCAGAGAAGAGATCTCTGATAGAAATATAAGAAAGAAACTGGTCTATAGATCACTCCTGCTGGTCTAAACCAGCGTAAAGTAGAGCGTAAACAGTTCTCAAGACAACGGCAGATCTGTTCCTGTCTCATGATAATTTCAACAGATCATAACAATGTTGTACCTTTGCAGTTTGTTTAAGTAGATTTATAACATACTAACTCCCTTTTACAAGAGCAAATTGATGCTTAATTTGAGCCAACAGGCACAAACTGAGTAGATATGAAGGTGAAATGGTCTGGATTTGCCAGTCAGACTTGCAATGTGACTGCATCTGCTGCTTGGATGCTGCCTAAATAGGCCAAGATCAAGGTTGCAAAGATTAATTTGATTCTGATCCCTCAAAGTAAACAAGACCCAGAAATCAAAGCTCATAATACAATTTAAAATTACACTATGAAGTCATCTTATCTTTCCACCCTGCAATGCACATATCATGTCTGTATGTGTGTGCGTGCACATATACGCACACATTCATACTCAAATCCATGTTATCCCCTGCATTTGTATATTGCACCATTGCAAATATACTTTGAAAGAACAGAAGTGCTAGAGGAAAATGGCACCCATTGGTGTGGAGAACCTATGCTACTGTTCCCCTTTTCTAATCAGAAAACACCCATTCAGATGTACTTGCTTCACCTCCCTGCCCCTTTACCGATGAGGAACTCACCTCTACAATGCTTTCCTTAGCCAAGTCTGCAACCCCAGGCAACCCAGCCTCGATTGTAGGCAGTGAAGGCAGAGAGCTCAGCTCGGAGTTCGCCATACTCAGTGCACGTCACATATCACAAGCAACCTGCTAACGAGCTGCTATGTGCTCTCTCAAAGTCACAGCTGCCAGCAACAATTGAGTAAGTGCAGCCTAGCTTTTCAGGATTCCTGCCTGTTGCCCAGGAACCACACAAAGCACTGGAGATTTTGAACAGGTGCAAACAGTGCTTTTCTCCCATGCCTTGTCCTCCAGCACATCAGACTGCATAGCCTCTGCAATGGGAACGCAAGAACAACCAGAAAGCAGCAAATGAACTTTTAAAATGCGATCAGAGTTCCTACTGATAAAGCGACACTTTAGTGACATGAGAAAAATGGCTTGTATGTAGCACTATGAGCAGATGCAGAAAGGCTTGGTCAGGCTTGTCTTTCTGAAGACCTGCTTTTTCAGAAATATGCAACTGTGTTATAAATCTGGGTTACATATTTTTCTAGATTTTGCTATTTCCCACCTGGAAAATATTCTGTTAATGTAAGAGGTAATGTTTCAGAACACGCAATGATTCAGAACATGCAATGAACATTAAAAAAAAAAAAAGGGTGGATTTTAAAGCTTTCTTTTAAAATAATTTGATAGATGCATAGGAATTTTTAATGCTCAAAACATCTGTCAAATAAGTGTACTTATGGGCATAATATAAATCACACAATTACCTAATTTTGTGTATGTACAGAAATGGTGTATGTACCATGTGTTTACAGCCCATTACTTAACATTCTAATCTTGTATGTAAACAGCTCAGTGCATACGTGCTACCATAGGTAGATGGAAAAGGTACTTCCTGAACTGAAAATCTGTGAGACGTTTTTTAACAGGCTTATTAGAAAAGACTGCAATAACTCCAGAATGTTTTGTTTTGTCAATATTGCCTACACTGTGTTAAGGTCATCAGTACGAGTTTGTTATTAGCCACATTCCCACATTAGTGATCAGGCAAATTCCTGTTAAATTCAGACAGAACCTTGCCTGAATTGGAAGGGAGCAGGAACTGGTTAAGGCCATTAACCAGATGGCCATTAAGATCTGGTGCTCTGATGATCAACTACTAGTCTGGTGTCTACCTGCTACTTACAAGCCTACTTACAAGAGCAGGCATAGGTCAAACCTTAAGCAAGGCTCTTTCAGTGTTCGTTCAGGAAATGTTACAATGTTGACATGCATGCTAAGGGCTCCTGCCTAAAACAAAACTGCTCAGATAGGTTTTACCTTCCCTTTCGGATTCAGCTTTGCATTTGGATGGGAGGTTGAAAAGGCTAAAGGGTTCTCTTGTACAGATGCCAACAAAAACAAAGGTAAACTTAGAATTTTCATTAACTGTAAATTACAAGAGCAAACAGAAATAAGGAGTGATGTGAGCAACAGGGAACGCTGAAGCTTCACCAAATGTAATGTGTAATGCCTCAGCCCAAACATATTTTGGGATGACTGCCAAGAAGATGGGTGTAAATGTGGGAGGCTTAGTAGAGTACAGTTTGAGCTAAAATGTGTAAAGTTTTCACTTGTGCTAAGGAAACACTCGTAGCTAGGTAAAAACAAGGCCTTATGAAAAATCCCATTTTGTATTTAATTTAAATCTCTCTGGGCAAAGCAATTGCTCTCTTCCGAAACTGATCCATGAGATAGCTGGTTGTGGCATGTAATTATTGTCGATAGTACTGCCATAGGTTAGGCACTAGTTGAATATTGTAAAGTCTAGAGGTGCCTTTTCCAGCATTAAGTGGTTTGATGTTCTCATCTAAACCTGAATCGGAGTTAGTCATTATAATGCTTTTGTCATGTGGTGGTCCTGTGACACCTGTACAACTACAAGGCAGAAATGTTGGCTCTGTTTAACAAGCTTTCATGTGCTATCTTATCTTACACTGTCATCCGTTAGATCTTTTGACCTAGAATCTCCTAGCAGTGAAGGATGCAGCATTCCAAACCATCATAGCTTCTCCAAGGAAGAATAACTACAGTGTCCTATATATTGTTTGGGCTGTAGTGGAATGGGCATTAAATGACCCAAATAATCTCTCTTCACTGCTAAAAATCCTCTGGCAGAAAAAGGCCAACATGGTTCAGTTTTAGTTTATCTACTGTCAGAGCTGTGCCTCAACAGTAAGAGTATGAGGTGCTCAACTAGAAGACTAGTTCATGACTAGGACTTAAGTTTACTTTCTATTAGATAAACAATGGACAATTCTAGTACAGGCATGAGGCTGGAGAGTAAAAGGCTATAAATTCTATAGAAATGTTCAACATAGTCTCATTTCTTAGCTTTTTTTAAGCTACATTCTTCTTGAGTTGATAGACTAATTCTTTCAGGAAAATAACAACAGCAGTAAAGCTTCTGCATAGACTTCAGAAAGCATACACAGTAATGAAACTCCAAGAAGCCATTTTACTGGCTACCACTTCAGCTTTATTCATGTGATTGGTTCCAAGATCTTGAGACAGTAAAACAAGTTACTTCATGTTTCTTTATGTTAAGTGCAGGGTACATTCTTCCCTCTCTGTGCCCGACATAATTCAGAATCTGCAGCTAACAAATAAGGACAAACTTTTGATTGCCTTTAATACATCTCCAGTTCTACAGATGTGGAAGTATGAAGTGCCAACTGACAACTCAGTACAGGAATCATACTGACAACACCCAACGTATCACATTACTTGGCAAACAAATGTGACCCTCTGGTAAAGAGATGGTGACAACAGAAACTCATCCTATCTAAAAGATAATTAAAATCTCAAAAGTCACTGCCTATTCATTCCATTGCTCAACATGTAGGTCTATTCAGCTAGGAGGACCAAAGGTGACAAGTAACCCTAGCAATATATACACATAATGCTACTTGTCATGAGAAGTAATAATACAGCCTCCACTGGCAGGAGAGGCCGTGTCTTTTGCTGGAGACTCTCTTAAGGCTAACATTGGCATGAGAATAGGGGGAACATTTAGGAAGGACTCTAAGGTAAATGCAACTCAGATCTGTCTCCACGGTTGCCAGTGACTAAGTGTCAGGCAAAGACATTTCTTAGGTTGTCCAAGAACAGAAAGTACACAGTGTGCGACGGAGTTTAATGACAACAGTGATTCAAAAGACTCTTCAAATGCTAAGCAAGGATCCTAGACATTGTGGAACAGGCCAGGAGTCACTATTTTGCCAACAATTTTAGAGTGAAGAAACCCTCTCTGTAAATTGAAACTTCCCTTCAAATTATATCAAGGCTGTGCACCTCAGCAAAGCTTAGAAGTATCTGAAAAACAAATGTATCCTTTTCTGCAGTGGCTTCAGTAAAATAAGAAACTGGATTAATCATAGTCTTCACTGGTGCCAGCCAGACCACAAAGTCTACCATCAACACTCCACTGTAAAGTAAAAGCTATTGTAATTTTAAAAGAATACCAATTGAACATCCTGACTTCAGATTTCTTATAAACTATGTTTCCTTGCACTCCTAAATAATAACAGAATAAGAAGCATCAGATTGCTTTCTAGGAGATATTTACAAATCTTTGGGATATTCTAAGCAGATATAAGCAAGTATTATTATTCTGAAAAGCACTACAAGCTGCCCTCCATCCACAGCACCATGCAGGCTGTCATTTTTGTAGTCAGGATGCATTTTGCAGCAAGACTTAACTGTTCTTTCAAGTGCACTGTACCGCTAGTTGTTGTCACAATTATTTATAACTAGGGACATCCATCTCCTACTAACCTTCTGTTCTGGTCCAACATACAGGAAACAGTATTTGGAGGGCTGAAGTACACTTCTGAGAATTTCAACTCAATATTTCTTAGGCAGATTCTGCCCTCTATTTTTGACTGCAATCCCAGGCAAGTCAAAGATGGTATTCAGTCTTCCTCTCTATTGTGTGGTGTGAGTGTGTATATAAAAATTTCATCTTTATAAAAGGTCAGGATGGCAAATGAAGATGTTCAGCTAAAGAAGTGCTTTTTCAAGAGACTTGTAAACATGAGATCACTAGTTTGGTTTCTTCTTTAAACTGTATCATAAAAGTACTGTAGCATTCTTTAACACAGAGAAGCAGTGGAATAGTGCATGAAACACCCAATGACAAGAAATAATCTATCCCTAGCTTAGCTATGAATTCTCCTACAACCTTGAGAAAGTTACTTAACTGTTCTGTGTTTCAGCTTCTCCATCTATCAAATGGGGATAATGATACTTTGTAAAACCACTCTAAGGTTCTTTAAAAAATATATTATCATTTGGAAACCCATAAAGTGCACTGGAATTTCTAAAAAACCAACCAAGAATATAGGAATAAGTATTGCTTTAAATGTTTGTTGCAATATTTTAATACAAGTCATACCTTTCTTATAAGTGCTTTACAATACTGTCAAGTGTTTCTATGTACGATTTAAGTGATTCAACTACAATTATCATATCTCTAGCACACCAGATTTGAAGGTACTACATGCTTTAAGTTTGAACTTGCAACTGTTGGTTGAAACATGAATCTTTTCATGGACCTCAATAAGAGATGTACTGGGTCCTGTATCTTTTCCTGAGACAAGCAAAAGTCTTCCAGCTGAGGTAGCACTGCATTCTTTGAAACATACAATAATTAGGAAACTAAAAGAGATTAACATTGTGTCCTGTCTTCCCAACATTCTTTTCAGCACCTACATGATACAGATGCCTCAGAAGACTCACTCTTACTTTGAAGTGCCTGAAAATATATCATGGTAAGAGATCGAGCGTCATTCAAAGCATCCTTTGAAACTTCTTTAAAACTGCAGCTGAGCTTTATATCTAGAGATGTTTTAATGATTAGTTTATTTTTCTCTCCTTTTAGAGCATAGAAGAGCAAATTCACTACATGTTTAAAACTCAACATACTTTGCAGGCTTTAGATATTCAAATACTTCTACTCCTGAAAGTTTATCCTGCTTAAATACGTATTTTTAGGGTATAATCCAAAACGGCTGGACATATATATTGTAGTTCAAATTCCAAGTCATCAATTAGTTAGTTACGCTTTTTAAGGCAAGTATTTTAGTTAAGAAGAGAGCTTTTTCCTCAACTTCATGTTACAAGAATGGATCACAGAGTTTCTCAAATAATCGGCATTACAGATGAGACCAAGCGTGGAAACTGCCAGGCCCAAAAAATTATTTTCTCTGGACATTATTAACAATCAAAACCAAGACATCATAACTGGGGATGGCTTGCAAGTTTACAGACAGCACTCATAAACCAAATGCTACAACAGTCGTATATACCGAAGCAGAAAAATGTTGGGGAGATTCTACAGACATTTCATCTTTAATAAGTATTTCATTCACTAACATTGTAATACAGAGAGAGAATTTCTATCCATCAAGTTATTCAATTATATTTATAGCAAATAAAAATTTATAAGCATTAAGTTAGCTAGTCACCTTATCTCTAAGTAAAAAAATTACCTACATATTTGAATACTAAGGCAGCAAACTGTATTTTCTTATTCTTATCAATATTAATATAATACTTGAATGCAAATAAGACAGCTAGATAAGAGTTACAACAGTAACGTGTGAAATTCCCCCCCATTTTTAGGTATGATTAAGAAAGCAACACCAGAAATACAAAGTAAAAGGGAAAAAACAAGGTCACCCAAATTCAAATTATGTTAAAGAAACAAGTATGGCCCTGAATCTGCAGTAGACTTGTGAGGAGAGATTACCAACTAGAAGGGCAATGAGGTGAGATGCCCCGAGATGTTTAAGAGCACAGAATGTGGAAGAGAGTGCAAGAGCAGGTCATATTAGAGCTTCAAATGTCTTCAGCTCAAGTGACTAATGTGAATGTGCAAAGAGACAACCACCTCAAGCAGAACTTTTAAGTGATTAAGTCACTACCATAAATCTCAATATGTTCCCTGCCATATTGGCAGCCTGTCCCTTTTTTCCTTTTAACTGTGGGCCAGATCCTCAGCTGGTATAAGTTGGCATCACATTTTGTTGCCTTCAGTGGAGCTAAGCCAATTGATGCCATCTGAGCATCTGATACTATATTTCTGTAGCAGTTAAAAAATGATACAGAGGCATTAATTACTATATAGCCATGTCTCATAACCTCATGGCAGGGGAGACTTCTCATTTATAGTCACCAGTCAACATACAAAGTGGAAGGGTCAATTGGCATTCCAAGCTCAATTTGATGGCTGTAAAGCTGCTAGTCATTCCAAACATAGAAGAAACCATTTATCATTTTCCTATGTGATTTAAATACTTAAAATTTGTTAACTCAAAGCCATGTAGTAGCTATGCTATGTCCTTAAAGCACTATAACCCATTGCATCAAAAATGAAATGGATCTGACATGCAGAACAGGCAAACTGGGGCAGATAAAAATTTGTTTAACTGAGAAGCCCAAGTCCCACTGCCAGCAGTGGATGCTAAGTGAAAGATGGTAAGTACACCTTCATCTGTAAGCATTCTGCTACACACTAACAGCATATCGGTGATGCAAACTGAAAAATCCTTGAGCTTATAGCTGCAATTCAAAATATACCTGTACTTTTATTCTTAACTGTTAGGAAGAGTTTTACAGTCATAACTATGCAGCATCATTCTCCACTGCAGGATGCAGAGGAATCAGAAAACGGAAGGCAGTCATCTTTCCAAGGTCCAGAGGGACAGTGGTAGCAGAACTCAGAACACTACCTTAGTCTTTCTGTATTCATATTTTTGCTTTCTGTTTGGGTTTTGTTGTTGTGAGTGTTTTGTTGTGGTGGTTTTTTTGTTTTTGTTTTTGTTTTTGTTTTTTCTGATAGGTCACCTGCCCTGTAGAGCTAACTAGCTGTATTTTAATAGTCAGCTGGAATAGGGTCTTTGGATTTCTGACACCACACTGAGAAACTTGCCTCAGACACAGACATTCTCCAATTTATGATCTTCTAATACAGAAGGTGGTCGTTTTTTGGTTCAGCAAAGAGAGAAATGGAGCACAGGACTCATTATGGACAACTGCACACTGGTTTGGACTATCTCTTACAGCAACCTGACACTAATAGTTCATACTCTCTGTGTAAAAAGCCCATATGTTCCATTTCACCGCAAAAGGAAATAACCTTAACAGGAAAATCCTAACACCCAAATACAACCCTTCTTCTCCAATGAAATAACATTTCCTACTTTCTACCCAACACAAAAAAGTGCAGGTTGGGAGGGTGAGCTCAGACACTCAGACATCCAGTAGAAGTAATGATCACTTGCATCAACATTTTAGATGCAGAAAAATGTTCATTAACTCAAGTAGGTTATTGAGGGTTATTGTCTGTGCGTTTGAGGGAGGGGTAAATGGGGAGTTATCTTGTGGCACTGAATCTATCTTGGCCTGCCTTCATTTTCATTCCCTGCCTTTCCTAGTATTTTCTCTCATATATAATTATCTCCTCAGCTCCGAAGTTACCTTGTTTTAAGCACTTCACATCCCCTGGACACTCAACACTGAGATCTTACTGAACATTAAACAAAAAGATTCCCATCTTTGTCTTTAATTGGATAAAATAAAAGTACTAACCTATCAGACAAAAAACCCAATTATTCTCCACCTACTCATTAGAATTTGCATGTTATAGCAGCATGCACACTCGGAACAAGCTTCCAAATGGGGAACTGGAAGTAAGCAAACTCATCCTACAAATAAATGTAAAATAAATGGCCTTACGTTGGCTGAAGCATATGTCCCAAAATGCAGACAGTTTGCTATGTATAGAATGTAACTACCTGATAACAAGCAAAGGACAAAACATGGGAAGATAAACCCTGACTTGACTGACTTCAACAAGTGTTTTGCTTGCATAAGGACAGACTGTGAAATTCAGGGTTTTAGCCACAAAAGAGCAGAGCTACTGAAAAACAGTACGGAAAAGGAAAGGAATGACAACAGAGAGAGAAGGAAACATTAGAGAAGATAATATGTGGGGGAAAGATAAGAGTAAACAGGAAAATGTAAGGGGATGAATAGGAAACAGGAGAGGCAATGGACACATTGATTTGTTAAAGCTTTTACAGAATTGCCTGCAAGTTTCTCTGCTCAATACACAGTAGCATTTAACATGCCAAAAGAAGAGTAGCCAGATCTACTCATATTAACCTGGAAAAACTGCCCTATTTTGTGAGAGTTTCTGTAAGTGCCTCTCTTCATCCATACCAAAATGGCAGCCTCCAACTTTCTTCCACACTCTTCCTCCACCTGTATTCATAGCTCAACTCCCCCTCTAGTTCTCATCAAAACAGTTTGCTGATGACAAGGAGTATTTTTTTTTCTCTTGCTGTAATGAAAAAAGCAGCAACAGCCTCTCGCTCTCTCTCTCAGATCCCAGCTCAGCAAGGAATTTATATCAGAAGACTGCTGAACTGACCCGCTGATGAGCAAAATTTGCAACCAACAAGTAAGGAGTCACGTTAAAGCCAAATTTCCCTGACGCTGCCCGTTTACATACGAAGAAGATGCCAGGATGCTGGTGAAGTGTCCTCAGATTCTTTTCAAAAAATCCCACTGTGATGAAATGTCTTTGCACATTTGCCATTAGGTTCTGACACTACCAATGGAGGGAAATGATGGAAGCTCTACTACTGTCATTCTAGAGAGCATTCCACTGGAAACAACTCCAGATGAAGAAAAGAAATTGCGGACTTTCTCTCAGAGCTGAGTGTATCTGAATGTGGCAGATAAGATCCTCACTGCAAAAAAGTCTGAAACTTACTACATAACCAGTAGAAAATGTAAGAGACTTTTAAACAGACACATTCTGCCTAACTCAAATAAAATTAAACCAGTTGATTAAGAATATGTCTTAAATTCACACGAAGAGTATCATCCATCTTTAAAAGCTTGGCCTCCCATTTTTATATATTACACTTGGCAGAAATATGTCCATATTCAGTCATTTTGTCTTAAGTCAGCCTTAGGATCCAGCTGTTCTGATATTGATGAAAATGAAAATTTTAATCTTCAAATACTTCATTTAACTATTATTAAATAAATGTTATTGCTTAAATGAGATGCTCACGTCACCAAAAAAATGCTCATAAAAATATGTGCCTTACTTTAAAAAAAAAATTGATTTTCTGTGTCCAAATTTTATAACAGTCCATAAATGTGTTTAGTCATCCTTACCACAGGGGAAGAATGGAAGTAGGGAATTTCTGCCTGAAAGAAATCCTGCAAATGACAAAGCTTCTAATTTTTACTTCAGTGGAAATTTTGCCTCAGTATGGATTCACACGATTTGGCCTATGCTTTGCAGAGACGACTGGGATTCAAGTATATTATTACTTAGATAGTTGTTTCACTAGACTCATCAAGTACACTGTAAAAAGGACTGGAGGGAATGAGTTTGACAAGAGATCAAAGAGATCAATTATTATTGTGTCCAGTGGACATAAAGTGTCCCGTGGACACCAGCTGGATAGGCAGAAGATGGGAATTAATCCAGTTTAGTTTTTGGGTGCTAGCACACAAACCAGAATAATCTCTTTTCTCCCCAAAAGCATGGTTGGCATTTATATTCCCATTTCTTATGTAATGGAGCTTTCCTAATATTTACTGTTTATCAAAAATAATTGTTTTCAATGTTTCCTTAAGAAGCTGATATACCAAATTTCAATTTCTTATTATAAAAAGCATGCAGCTGTTACTAAGAGGCCAAATTCTGAAATGCTTACTTAGGATTTAGACTGTCCACTGTTACGGATGCAATGTGACTAAGACTCCCCACGACATCTAACTGATAGGTCTGGAGAAATCTGTCCAGGCAACAGAAGTATACAGGCTATGCAGCCTCATAACTTCCATGTCTCAAGTCTGTTTCTCCATTTCCTCTCCACTGACCACTCTTTCCTCCCTTCGAAAAGATGTGGAAGGGAACCAGGAAAAAAGCAACAGCCCATAAGAAGTTGTTCTAAATCTCCCTGAAGAAGCACACAGAACTAATGACTCCTACAAAGTGAATCCCAGGTGAAAGCTCCTTCCTGCAGTTCTGTACTCCTAAACATGAGAAGGGATGCAGATACCCTTTATGCTGGAACAACCTAGCCTCTAAACTTGTATTTACTCCAGTAAATTGCTCTTCCTTTAACCTGTGATTTTGCTAGGCAGTAATAATTTTGCACTGTTGCTCAGAGGACATGTCTTTGCTTTGCTGACTATCTGTTATAATGTGTATGTCATTGCAGAATTTGGCCATGTAAATCTTGAAAGTAATTTGCAGTTCTGAAACTCATTTCTGATATATTTCTTCAAATCCTGTGCTGTCAAAACTCAGTGAAACTGCGAAAAGGATATGAGGATACTATCTATAAACACTGCAGCTGGGTACATAGAAAGCTGCAGAGGAAAAGTAAGGGTTACCAGAGCAGGAAAATACTGTTAATTACTTAGCATTGTTTCTTGAAGCATAATACCCGTACCTGGAAACAATACATTCCTACCTGTACATCACATCAATACTACAGGAGTAAATCTCTCTAGAAAAAAAGATAAAGCAAAAAGAGGAATGAAACAAACAAACAGAAGGCTCTCACTACATAGTATCTGCAGGTGTTCAACTAGCAACTTCACTTTTCCTCCTCCTCCTTTCAGCAAAACCCTGTACTATGAGCACTATAAATATTCTATTTCTTTTCTCATGTGCTCAGTGATAGAAGTTCATAAAAAGTTAAAGGATAATACTCAGTAGAAGCCAACAATAATTTTGTGTTAAAATATCCACATAATAAGAATACCACTGTGATGCTAAATGTCCACCTTGGGTGTTAAATATTAGTGTACTCAAGCTTCTCCTATTGATGTGGCTTAGGCAATGGTCTGCTCAGGAAGCTCAGGATAAGTCTGTTCTCCCACTATTCTGGCATGAGCTAGCTCAGCAGAAGAGACTTTTATTCTGATACGACTCAGCCAAAACGTAATCTGGACAGATATACAAGTAAAACAGAAAATAGCCCACAAATAGCAATCATATCATTATTATGTATTCAATGGTAACGTGTTTACAGGATTAAGTAGTTACACCATTGACAGGGCAATACATAGTATAGCCTCATCCTGCAAGCCTCTGTCATCTGAATAATCCTAACTGTGCAGTCCCTTGCAGGGACTGTGAAGTGCAGAAAACTATGAAATTTGGGAAGAAATGGATCAAAAAGCTGAAGCATACAGCAGTGAAGCGAGTCACTTGAAATTCTACAGAAAACAAATAGAAATTCATAAATAAAACTGTTTCTGACTTTTGAACTTGTCTGTGGGACACAGGATCTCTCCCATGAGAATTAATATACCAAAGCAAAAGCAACTCCCTCCTCTCTTGAAATTTTATTGTATTTCTATAATTGTCTCAATATACCAGATCAATTGCATTTGGAAATACAGCTATTAAACCATAACTAGACCATCTTTGGAGCCTTTGTTTGTCAATTGCGTCAAACAACAATTCTTCTGCAGACAAGAAATCAGACTGTATTTTTACAATAATTGCAAGTCATTTCTAGGAGAAAGAGGTAGCAACAATACCCAAGGAAATAAAATAACACACTTTTGTGCTTTCCCATCAAACCCGATAGTGGTATGGGTTTAAATCAGTCAGAGGCAGCTACGCATGAGAGACTGCACTCTGCAGGCTCTATCAGTCAGAAGTCAAGGATACACGTCCATGATTTATCATACTTTTCATGGTAATTAGCTAGAGTGCCATTTTGCTTCCAGTAGCATCACTCAACTTTCTTTTTTTAATTTGGTCTTTTTTTCTGCAAATGAATTTACATATTTCTCAGTCTCTCATCCCCTACTATGTTTTATTTATGAATATAGGCCTTCCTGATGGTGACTTTAATGTGAAGAAGGTAGTAATTAGTGTACCTATCTGCTAAGTTAATCCCCTTCCCACAATGTCTGCAGAGAAGTTTAAGGTACGTAACAGTTTACAGTCAATATTAGGTTTAATTATGCTTAATGAGGGTAACTATCTCCGTTTACTAACTGCACCTAGGTGTGTAGCTCTTATATGAGTTTTTCTCCCAACCTCATTCTGCACTGTTAATAGTGCCACTGTGCAGGGTACATGTGGTGCTTTAATCCGTAAAACCGCTCCAGGAGAGCCAAGCAAGTGAGGCACCTGTTTCAACACAGGTTCAGAGGGAGTAGAATGGCCTTAAAACAATGACAGCTTTGCGTAAGGAGAAAGTTTTACTGTCTGGTGGTTTAGTGTATGCAGTGCATTAGAGAAAAGAGAAGAAAAAAAAAAAAATCCACAACAGACGTTCCCCAAGCCCCTCCTCTTAAAAAAATTTAAAAATAAAATAAAGCACTTGTTCTCAGTTTGCAGGGATCATCCCCAAGAATGTTTCCTGTAGGAGTTACTATGCTCTTTTAGTTCATTGAAAGTTGTGTTAACAATTAATTCCCTGAAGTTAAACAAAGGAATGAAGATGTCTTGTCTGACTCATATTTCACAAGTAGGTATCTTCCACATCTAAAAACGTTCTAGAGGCAAATGAAGACGACACCAACTTTGTCTTACAATTCTACATTAGCAAGAGGCCAACAGCGAAACCTCAAATCCTAAACCAGTTCCACTCCAACTGCTGTGTGCCTCTGTACAATGTTGTTACTTCAGTCTGCATCTTCCTAAAAGGAAGATCGAGATCTGAGTTTACTTCATTACTTTTTGCCATATAATTTTCCTTTGTGATTTCATGTTTTATCCCATAGGAAATTCATGCGATGGGAAATTTTTTATACATATTTATAACTACTTATGAAAAATGTACCTTCCTAAATCTTTGATTCCCTAGAATGCATGGATTTAGGGGGTTTTGTGTGTGTCCACAAGGGACTAAGTTTGCAACAGAAGTGCCAAAAACCAAAGCTGTTCGATTTCCAATAAGAAATGCAAGTGGAACATACACAGAAATTTTTCTGTAAATGGAGAGGTTAGTTAATTTGATTTTTCCAAAGCTGTAAGAAGCGAGTTCTGCATTTAGTTCATATCAGAGAAATAAATGTGATGTTTGCTCAGACGTAGCTTAGGGTTTTTTGTGGTTTTTCTTTTCTTTTTTGCCCTAGTGAGCACTCTGCATGAGTCCACATGTTCCCTCCTTATTTTTGCCATTGGCAACACTTCAAGAAAAAAACCTCTGGTTAGAAAATTGTTCAAAAAAGGGGGAAAACCTTCAGCTACATAATGCTTTTTGCTTTTAAAAAACATACAATTATTTGATTGTCAAGTAGCAGTTACTAAAGTAAGATTTTATTTAAAAGCTAAGTAAGACTTTATTTAAAGGCTAAACTCTATAATTCTGGAAGCTATATCCAGATCAACATGCTTTGACTGTACAGGTTTCAAAATCTAAGCTCAAGTCTCTTTGTTAAGGCTTATATGTATTATTCCTACAACGTGCCAAACTAACCCTTAACACCTGTATTACTGAATGTTAGGCAAAAGGCTTCTAAAAGAGAAGTGAGATTTTGCAACTGATGTCTTTCCCTCTCTACACCGTGCTCCAAAAAATGTGATCTAAACATGTAAATACAAGTTTAACCACTATGTAAAACTGCTAATAGCTACATAATAAGAAAGGATAACTGCCTTTAAAGTGATGGCATATTCTTCCTTTCGCCATTTAAGACACCAACATTTGGGTAAACATGGACTCCATTATGACATGAAAATTATTTACATGCACATATATTCTTCAGAAAATTGGTGAGGTTTCATAACTTAAGAGGGCAGCAGAAGTAGGAAGGGTCACTTTACTGCTTGAATACAAAATCAAGCAGCTGGCTTAATTTCATGACTTAAAATCCTACAGAATGTCTCTGAGGATCTGGAAAATTTAAACAATTTGTGATTTCAGGAATGCATTATGGAAAATCTAACTGGGGAATGAAAAAAAGCACTTAATACAACTGGCCAACACCAGGAGAGGACATATTCAACTTATTTCTCACTTGTTGCTGCCTTTCAGTCAGTGCCATAAACAAAGCCTGTGTAATTGAACATTAACTTATTTTACTAAAGAACAGTCCTAGAGTTAGTGACAACAGGATTACCCATAGGCCACTGATATTCAGTGTACATACATGTGTAACTGTCTCCTCAGAAATCCACAGGCAGATCTCCAAACTATAGGAAGCAAACCCCTCTGGGAGAAAGATGGATATGGGCATTCCTACGAAAATCTGTGCAGCTCCCCTCCCCAGACACCTGGTTGGAAAAAAACCCACACACTTTTCTGAAGACCCTAAGAGGAAGGTGGGCTTGCTTACTTGGATCAGCCTGGATAATATATAAGTTTTTCCCATTACAGTGTTGTCTTCATATATCTCTCTGTTCAGTTCACCAGTTATAATGAAGAATCTTGGAAGGATAAAGATTTTTAAGAATAATTGCAAAATAACCAAAGAAAATCTATTTCTCAAACGCCCAGAGTTTGCTTCAGTAAAAATCAGGGGGTTTCTGAGATTTAGGGAGCTTCAGTCACCCCTAAATGAATTGATCTCTGCTGCAGTATCACATCTCAGCAAAGAGAAAGATACTCTCCCTTGACGAAGTCTGAAGTAACAATGAGAATCTCCAGTCTTACTGGAGGAGATTACCTGAGAGACATACAGCCCAGTGGCCTCCAGAATCTCAAGGAGGCTTAAAGCTTATAGTGAAATGGCTCATTTCATGTTTATAGTCCATCCAAGCAGGTGGGACTGGAACATTGTGTTTTAGTCACATACCAATCAAACTGTTAGAACATAACTTACAAGAGAACCCTTAGACACAGATACTGAGGTCTCAGGGCAATCCCATCTCATAAAGAACATTTAAATGTGCCTATAAACATTATTGTAAAGATATTTTAATTCAGAGGGAGGAAAAAGCTTCCTATTAAAGTTCTGCAAATGATCATAATTCAGATCATTAAAAAAATTAAAGGATAATTCCTTATGTAACTAAAATGCTCTATGAGTGACTGAGTAGTAATGTTTCTTGTTTCTAAAATGCTCTATGAGTGACTGAGTAGTAACGTTTCTTGTTTCTTTATTGTTTTCTCCAATATTGATTTCTTGCCAGAAAAAATACAAGTTTTCAGCTGCTTGTGTCTCAGAAGAGCCTCTACCTACTTTTGTGAATTCTCTCTGCTGTCCTTAAGATATGCCTTCTGAAGGCAGAGACTTGTATAATCCCCGAAGTCCTATTAATACCAGTAAGAATGATTCAGGTTTGATCCAAAGCAACCAAAGGGAATGGCTAAAATGGCCGCGAAGCTGTTTTTCAGAGTCAGAATGGTCTACTTCATCTACTTGGCACTAAACTGTGCTGCTGCCATGTATATGTCCAGGTCACACTGCTGCTGACTTCTTGCTGTTTCTCATTTTGTTGCCTGCTATTTTATTTGCTGGTACAGGAGGAAGACGGGGTTGGTCTTTTAATGACCCGTGCTGCTGATAACACCAAGTTATGCAGTAACACTACTCTGCTAACCATAATATTGCAGAACCTAAGGTTGGTTTTGACTGGAAGGTTTACAAAATGAGCAAGGCACATGGAAGGTCTTCATCAGCATCACCACAATGTCATCATACAAATGTCTGATTCAGCACAAATAGGAAAATAGATATCCATCTATAGAAAGAGGGGACAGGGAGAGAAAGAGGGAGATACTGAGACAGAGAGAGAGACAGAAAGAGATAAAGATAAAAAAAGAGATGAATAAAGGGAGGGAAAGAAGCAGGGAGGGAGAGAGAGAAGGGGAAAAGGATTTCAGAGTATTACTCAGTGAATATGTATCTATTGAACTTTGTAGGACACAATAATGTTTTGAAGTTAAAATCTTGTACCATCAGATGGAGGACTTAAACCTCCCTTTTACAATTAGTCCCTTGTCAACAAAGTTCTACTTTTATGCAAAAACATGGAAGCCAAGGACCTATTTGGTTTAAAACAGACAACAGAATAGAAATCTGACCAGGAGGAGGAGCAAAAAAATTCACTCCTGAGCTATCCATTGAAGAAAAATAACTTTCCCAAAACAAACACCAGAGATATTAAAGATCAGTACTTTAATCTGTCTGGCCACCTGAATATTGACATCTGGACAGCAAAATTGCTATTTATTCTTTCCAATGAAGGTCAACTGACTCACTGGCACAGGAAAAAGAATTTAATACCAAATTTTGTTCCATGTCGCAAAAATGCCAAGTGTCACCTGCACCACATCCTCCCGATATTACAAGATGATTTGCACTTAAGATGAAGAAGAAAATCAGAATGACTGAAAGTTTCTTCTTGGCTTCCACTCTGGCAATAAATACAGCTACACACACCTGAGCAAAACCCAGCGTGATTCTTCTGAATCTCAAGACTTCACTGTCATCTATTCCTTGCCCATATTTTTTCATTCCCAGTGGACTGGGATGTTGTCTTTTTCACAGAGGAGGTGTCAGATCATGGCCCCTGGCAAATCAACACGAATCACTGGCCATGTGATTCAAACATGTGCTCTAAGAAACAGAATTTTAGCATCTTGAAACTCCATTCTTAAAGCGCTGAATGAGGAAACCTGTTGGGCCAGTGTGTTGACTAGAGACCAACAATTTCACATTTATTTTTGAAAATGGTAAGGTTTTACCTTTTATATAGAAAAATAGGCATACTGGCCTTGCATTTTTAGTTTTACTAGAATATTTGCTGAACAACACAACGCATATACATGCCAGTAAACATAAACTCACACGCACACACAATATTGAACTTTGTGTTGGCAGCCAGACTGCGGTAACCCATGTCCCCTGGGCAGCAATCAGCTATGAAGGAACAGGAAAACGTTAGTGTAATGATTAACTAGCCCAGTGGGCTATTATTCATGACAAGTAGAGCAGCAGCAGCAGCAATGCAGGATGTGATGCTGGTCACCTCTCCCTCTGGAATGCTGCTGGATGCCTGGAATCAAACTCAGTGCCGAAAAACCAGCAAACACAATGCCATTTCCCCTCCTGAAGTTTGCATGTAAGGAAGACAGGTGCAGAAGCAGAGATCTTCTGTTAAGCTTGATGTTGAAATAATATGACAGATTTCAGTATCACCATTTATCAAATACATATGCACAGGTTTTGGTAAGATTAATAAGGTCACTGGTATTAGCTATAGGCAATTATTCCCTATACAGCAACAAGCAAACAACTGTAATGGCAACTGGCAAGTATCAATGTTGATAGCTGCAGCCACGGTGTTAGTACTGGAGCAGATGGTTAAAGTGCATCCATTTAGGTGAAAGACTAAACCATGAGTATCCCTATAACCAATCAAGGAAAAATCAAAGTCATCATGGCTGTTCCCCTTCCTTTGGTGCTTTTACCCTGAAATCCCCAGCAAGCTCCAGAAATTCTTTCAAAATTCTTTCAAATCTTTCAAATTCTTTTAAAGTAGTGCATTAAAGGTGAACATACTGCAACACCCACTGTATTTCTCTCAGCACTACCTCAGCCAGCATTTTGCAGAGAGGCAATACACTATTGCCTGGACTTCAGCTTAAAAAACCAAATTCCATCTGATTTTTTTCTAGCTTTCAATGACTTAACTTCATCAGTCATGACAGAAATGACAAAGATTCAGTTTTATTTTTTTTTTTAATTTTCCAACAAAATCATTTACTGTTTGTTAAAGAAGACCTTGAAAGAAACTATTTAGAAAAAAAAAAAAAAAAAAAGGCAAATTCTTTCTTTCAATAACCTCACTTTCCCTCTGAAAGGCCTTGCTTTCTCTGTGGATTATTCATTTACTTTAATTATTTTGAAGTGCCTCTGTTTGAGAGGGTAGGAGTTAAGTGTCCACAATACCAAAGTAGGTCCTAGAATTAGTTGTTGTAAACAAAATGTTCTGCAGTGGCCCAAATCTGCACAAGTAGTAAGTAAGCCTTGAGTATTCTGGAAGTCCTTTTCCACAAAGAGTACTTCTGGGGACCCTGAGAGCTATGGGACCCAGGCCCATGAGCATCTATTATAGGACTTACTTACATTGTATTTACAGGTCACACCTTCCTAATCATGAACATATATAAATCCTTTCTCTCATTTTCTTGGAAAACAAAAACGTTGCTCTTATTTAAATGTGTAAAGCAAAATCCCACCTGAAGAGGCTGGTACCAACAGAGCAACTGACCAGAAATTTTAATCTGTCATACAGGATTTATTAGGACACAATGACCAAGTGATATAAGAGAATGCAGAGCCAGAACAACATACACGACTAGGCATGTAATCAAAACCAAATAACAATCTTTCATAATCTCTCTAATCACAGCTCTCTCTCTCACACACACACACACGTACTCACGCGCAGGTACAGGAACAGTGCAGTTGTTACCCTTTGTTAAATGTTTTCAGCTCAGCTGTCTTTCTGGTTAATAGGTACACACACTAAAAACAACAAAAAAATAAGCAAAAAAAGCCACAGGAAAACTTCAGATGGAAGGATTTGGACATAGTTATGTGCACGCATTCAGAAAAAGAAGAGGAGGAACTGAATCTGGGGAAAATATACGGGATTATCACTTTATAGGCAGTAGGCACTGACTTGAACAAGGATTACAAAAATAAACACATCTAACATTTAAATCCCAAGCTGTATTTTCAGTGACACCCTTTCTCCCATGACTGTATGTACACTCAAAACCAAAAGTGCAGCTGCTAAACATCCACAGCCTTGAGGAATTTCAGTTCTCAATCTCAAGAAAAAGACATCGTCCAAACTTTCTGCTGTATCCACAGGCTTCTACTACCACACTGATTTAAGGACACAAATGCAATAAAACTAAAACCAGAGAGAAACGAGTTGAAACGAAAAGTTTGCACTACCCATTCCTTCACAGTATGGAAGATGTGCTGTAGGCATCTGGAAAACCAGAAGGTATCTTCTCTGGTAAATTTTGTTTCCTAATTCTCCCCACTTTCAATTTGCATTCCTGTGCTTTGCACATACTTCCATATAAATTTATAGCTCCTCTGCACTGTTGCCCATAGTTACACCCAGTATTTACAGGTAAGCCTGACCCTGTTCCTCCATGGAGGTAAACAAGAATGGAAGGAAAATAATAAGAAGGAAAGCATTAAAACTGTTCTGCACTTACCTGTAGTTGGTGGTTGTATCTTAGGAACACTTGCTTTAAAATACAAGTTGTTGTTGGGGTTTGATTTAAAAATCTCTGTCAGTTTTGACATTCAGGTGAAAGTATTGCTGCTGGCTCCAGAACAATTTGCATATCTTATCACTAAATAAAATGTCTGAGGTGTGCACCAATCTGATGAAATTATAAACAAGAGTCCACACAAGCACACATGCCCTGCTGTTTGATTTCTGTCCTGTTCACCCCTCTATAATAAATCATATGATCATCTCATCCTAGCTGGAGGTTTAACTGTGCATGTGAAATGGAAAATGATAGCAGCCTATTCTTTTTCACACTTTATAGCTGAGAACTTGACAAAATTGTGGAATTTGGGAACAAGCAGAAAAGCTTATTTTGTTACCATCTACCTCCTCTTTAATTGTCACAAAATTGGTGGAAAATCCCTTGTATTTATCTATCTTTAAAAATAATTTCCCACACTGAAAATAAATCAAGAAATGAAACAACATCTCTTCTACTACAAAGTTAATAAACATCCTTAACTTTATGTCCTGCAACTAAACTCATCTACTTCAATGGGATTATTCATAATGCTGTAAGTGAAACACATGTGTAAATCCTTGCCTAAATTGCCAACAACATTATATGTCACGATTAAATGCCTAGGCCTAAAATGGCTCTTCAGAAAGATCATAAAAAAACCCCTTTAGGCATAATAAGTAACAACATCTACTCCAGGGAGTGGCTATGGGAGAAACGGTATTGAGGGAATTGCCTTCCCTTGGGAAATTCACCTATCACCAAATACTTCCAGTAATTCACCTTCTTCCTCTACCAGTTATCACCTTCACTTACCACTCCTTTCTCACTCATCAAATACCATTCTCTCTCTCTCCACACATCCTGCTCTGCTGCTATGTGAGGAAGCAGACGGGAGATGCATCCTACTTCTTATTCTTTTGTGAAGTAGGATGAGAGCACAGTCTGGCCCTTATATTAACTAGCATAGTAATAACCAGCTCACGTGCTAATTAACAGAACAATTTCACCAACTTTGCTTGTTAACCTGTTGCTGAACTGTTCACATGCTAGTGTCCCACTGAAAATTATTTGCCCAGTAAACTATAGACAATCCTTAACCTGTTACTGGAGTTCGTTACAAGAAGCTGCTGATCAAAATATATACAAATTGTATACCTAAATGGCCTAGCTCTGTCTCCTGATGAGTAGCTTACCATCTGGTTTCTTCTGCAAATAGTCATGAATGCTGTACCAGAAGTTACTCTCTGTATATTATCCAGTTTTTGACTAAAATCCACGGCTTCCACAAACACTTCTGCTTGTAAACTAACTCAGTCAGAAATATTGATGAAAATGCCAGGAAAACAAAGTCAATCCCTTAAAACTATGTTCAAATGACTATTTGTCACAAGCATTTCACCTCTACTAATGAACTGCAAAAATGAATGATAGAAAATGCAAAACTGTATTATGTTTAGCAGTTAACATTTTAATAAGGAGGAGATTAGCAATTTTGAATACCTCCAGTGCTTTGTTATATACAGTAGCACAATAACTGAATATTTTAATTGCTAATTATTTAGACCTCATTCAGTTCTCACTCAGGCAAAACTCCCGTTGAGGGACTCTTGCCTGAGAAAAGAGCTACAGGATTTGTCTTACTGTAATTTGAAAAAACTTTATATATCATAAAAACTATCAAGTTATAGTGAGACAAAAATCATTAAATCCTTAGCAATATTAAACCCTACTGAAAGTCCCACTGACTCTTAATGCCAGTGTTTTCATATTAAGTAAAATAGATAATTGCAGTTTACCAGCTGTAACTTACCTGTATAATTTATGCCCAGATACGCTGCTGCTCTTAAAGAGGTCTAATAATGTTTGAGTCTTCTTACTGTGTCCCTGCTTTTCTCCTGCCAGAAATCTCAGTTTAAATGTGGTAAGGAAACAGCATTTTCAAACAATTATGGTATCAACACTTTCAGAAACCCAAAAACTAGCATTTGGTTTTACCTTTTGACTTCGGACTCCAAAAGGGTTAAGAGCAGCTCTCAACACTTCTTTCTTATACTGCTGTAAAGAAAAGAAATGCTTATGTTTAGGATTTGCACACACAACACCTTGAGTTTTCATAACAGTCAAATAGCTAGGCATGCACTGGGGAAGTGGGTGGAATGCTGTATACATATAAACATATAGCTATCTGAAGGAAGACAAAACAAAGTCCTACACTTTCATGTTTAGTACACAAGCGATGTACAAATAAGCCAATTGTACTAGTATCTGCAATGTCGTGTTATACTCATCCTATACACACCCTCCAGAAAAAAACAACTGAATGCCAAATTAATAGGGAGCAGTTTTCAACAATCCATGCTTAAAAAAAAAAAAAAAAAGTAATTTTTTCCATTACGTGTAGTTTCATTCCTATTAGAGATAAAAACAAGCAGGTGTCACAACCAAAGTTTTGTGATTTAGGTTTGCCATTCAAATTCATTTGTGGAAAAAGCTACAGGTAAGCACTCTAACAGGTCAAGAGTTTGTAGAGGTTCTTTTTTTTTTTTTTTAATGAAAAATTCTGTATAAGGTCTTTGCATCTTTCAACTATAACTGGCTTTAATGACTAAAATGTTCAGAAAATCTCTCCATAGTCTGTATTTTGAAAAAAAAAAGAACTAAAAGCAGACTTAGTACCATATACCACTAATCACCAAAATGTTCAGAACTGGCTGCCAAACAGCTGAGGAAAGACTAAGTATTTTGAAGTCTGAAAATAAGATTCGGGCACTCTTCTTCCACCAATTCAGAATATGCTTTAGGGACCTCATTGGCATCATTTCCAATTCCCGTTATAAGAGGTTCACTTAGACTACAATGCCCAAATCCACTCCAGCCAGGCTTCTTGGTTTCTTACAGGAGCAATGAGATCCCCTCATTCCCCTCAAGTGCTGACCTTCCACCTAAGAACCTGTGTCCAAAGCTAATACCAGCTTGAGTATGGCAGGACCGGGCTAACTAAGCCTACTGGTATTCTTTAATCCTTGACTGGTGAGGGGTTTTCAAAGCCAGCCACAACGACATTTTAATCACTGAGATTTTGACCCCTTTGTCATACTGCAGAACTGACTCAATTGCACTTCTTTGCTACAGTCCTGTCTCCTCCAAGCTCAGATGATTTTTTAATCTGTTAATGGACCTGTGATCTGTTACCTCTTAAAAGTAATCTGCTAACAGAAAAGAACTGCTCTGTGGAGCACCCTTGCCGATTTAAAGAAAAGGGACACAAAATGTTGCCTTCTCAAACAAAGAAGATGTAACACCAGCAGGCTTTCTGGCTCAGCATTTCCAAGCCTGACTTCCCACCGGTTCCTGGCTACTACAGGGATGCTTCTGTTGCTTTCTCAGAGACACGCTCACAATTTCTTTTCACATCTGCAGCCTTCCTCTTGCTTTCTACCTCTGATTATCACAATCAAATGGTGTCCCAGCTTCAGCATTCGCAGAAATTTCCCCATGGCAATGCCCCAGCCTATGTAGGTCAGCCCTGAGTGTACACAGCATAGCCTGTTCAATGGCGGCTTCCACTGTTCTCAGGGAAGAAGGTTTATTTTGCTTGAACTAAGGCTGTGTAGTATGTGCTCCGGCTTTCATAAGGTCTGCAGTTGACTGAACAGACATGCTGGACGGCAGCTGTTAGCCCCTTCCAACGTTACACAACCATGGTCTGGAATTGTCTGTCAGTTCGGCACAAACAATGAATAAAGCAAAACAGAAGGCCTAAAATATTGAGTAATGAGGATAGGATTTTGACCTTTAAATGCTGTTAGATGTATTGCATGAGGATATGTTTGATTGAAGCAATACTATTAGGTATGAAACTGTACTGTTTGCCTAATGTCTAACTCATCTAACAACTGAACCACTCTGTACTTGCTGGCACACTATGTGCTGCAGTGAGAGATGGCTCTGCTGAGTGAGCCCAGTAAGAAAGGGTGGCACTGAGGAACGTGGAAGAGATGAAAAGCAGGAAAAAGTATGGGAAAAACTGATCACAAGATGAAAGAAAATATTTTGTATTTTAAACGCCCTGATCAGTCAGGCCTGTGATGGTGCTTAAGACATTCTCTCCTCAAGCTCTGCAAAGGAGCAATCCAAGTCAAAGTCTCAGTTTCCCTTCTCTGGTCTACGGGCATCTGAAATTTTGTATAACTACCCATGATGCACCCAGCTATCCTTTTGTTAGTTGTGATTCTTGCCAGAAAGTGCTATACAAAAGTCTGTATAACTGTTACAGTTACTTTTCTTTATTTTCACAGTATTTTTTTCAGAAACCTTTCCAAATATTTCAGTTCAATTAGTGGTAGCATTTCCATCAAATAGTTTTAAAAGCTATTTTTTATATGGGATTTAAATTAACCAACCCTTATACTTCAGAGGGTCATTTGTTGGACCAAGACAGCTACTAGGGTGTACCATATCCAAAATACACTTTGTTTCAATTCCAACCTCCTTGTTTATATTTAATTGCTTCACTTGGATCAAGAGCTTATTGGTGATTCATATGATATAACACCAAGTAATACTCTGGAAATCTGATGCATCCATATGACACCAGCGAAGCGAAGAACTATGCATGCAGCTCAGTAAACTGCTGTTAGTCCACTTGAAAGTTAAATCCCATGTACTAACCAAAAGCGAATACTTTACTGCATAGGCTGGCAATAGGCTTACTGACCTCAAAGTCACAAAACATAGCACAATACTCAGAGAGGTTTGAGGTAGATCATGGTAATTTCCTAAAAGAATTTGCTTTAAGGAATGAAGTAAACTACATACACTTATCAACTCTGCTTTTTAAAATATCTAAGCAGATCTACCACAAAAATAAGAAATATAGAAATGGATAACTTAAACAGTCCTAAATTAAAAATGCCTCTTCTGCTACTCCAGTTGCTTGTACAGTAACAACAGCATACTGTACTGCTGTTCAAATGCAAACAAGAAAGAACTATACATGCTTGTTCATTTCCTTATGTTAATGCCTTATAAGCTGCATGGCCTTTTGACATTTGCTACTAATGAAAAAAACCCTATTCAGTGTACTATCACCAGATTAAGTGAAACCAAGATAAATACATTCCATTCAAGAATATGTAAAGAACGTGTCAATTTTATTTACATTTCCTCTCAAGGTTATGAAGCTTTTGCTGAGGGGGAAGAAAATATAGGATGATAACTGTGAGGATCTTCTCAAGACTATATTCAAAGAACAAAATACCAAGAATACAATAATTATATTAGCATCACTCTAGTTCAATTCCTTCCAAACACAGTCATCATACATACAAACTAAACTCTGATAGCAAGTCAATGAAAGGAATCACTGTTGATTAATGCTAAGAATATAGGAGCCAAAAGGGTTTCAGACAATGATTCACTGTGAGACTACCAGTAAATCTCTTGGTCTCTTTTGAGATTCAGTCAACCTGGCACAAACATTGGGTAAAGTATGTCCTTAGCAAAATGGACAATGCATCACAGCCATGCTATTTTTTTTAAAAAAAAACCCACTTGTGTGTGAATTTAATGCTTATGGAAAAGTCTAATCTGGCAGGCTTAGAGATTGAAATCCTCTCATTTGAAGGACAGTAATTCTAGCAGCAGAACAGATTGACCCACACAGGCTCACTGCTGCCCCTCAGCCTTGAACTGAGGGACCAGGTTGAGCGGTCAGGTTTTGCGGCTGGTTCAACCTCTTTCATTTGACTTACAACCACAGACCAATTACTATCGGCTGTAGCTGTTTCTGGTGATATGGACTTCTGTCCACTGAGAAGTAGAGCTGAGATCTCTTTAACTTGTTTCAAGAGACAAGCTTGTCTGTCTCGGGGGGAGGGGAAGTAATAAATCAATTGACTAGCATTAAACTCCATGATAAAGACAGGTTCTTGAGAATCTCTGAAGACAATGGCCCAAAGCAGGCCACTGACCCGGACTGCAAGTATAAAACAATGAACTGGATATAAATTGGCATTTTTGCAGAAGAGGAAAAAATTTAAAGAAACAACAGTGTTATAGTACCATTCTTAACACATGACAAAGTCTTTCAGAAAACCATTTAAGTTCCCTGTGCACTTCTAAACTCTATTTGAAAAGGACTATCTACCCATATTTATCTCCATGGAAGACTTGGGTTAACTGTCTAGGCCCAGGACAAAGTGACCTTTGAAGGCAACTATCATGCAATAGAGAAAGAGGAAAATCTGCAGCACTATCTACCAGGTTAACCTCCTCTTAACTTTATGTACCGTAACTTTATTTAAACAGAAATCATCACCTGGAACATGAGAAGTAAATAGCATTTTTAATATTAGAGGTACTAGCAACTAGCCTGTGTATTTCTTCAGAAGGAAATACCAATACAGACAGTGAATTAAAACATGCCATGGTAACAGATGAAGCCTTCAACTGTCAACAAAATCAGGCTATTAATTCTCACATAAACAGTCTTTTTAAATCTTTGATTTTTAATATGCAGTCCAAAGATCACTCTCACATTTCAGCAGCTTTTGTCTTTTAATGCCAATCATTTCAACTGACTTTTCTCACTACCCTGTGCTTTTTCTCCCCTTTGGAAAAGGTGAGTGAAAATATCAAATGATATCTTACTCTGCCAAGACCAAAGAACAGTTCAAACGTTCAAAAAAATTAGGCAATGGCTTTGCTTAAGGCAGGAAGGGAATGTGATTAGCAGTGGGGTGGATCACTGCCTGGCAGGGGAGGGAAAAAACCCGAATCCGAACGGAAATCTCTTCTCATTCTCTGTTCCAATCTATGCTTGGGTCTAGCCTGTGTAAACAGCAACCAATAATTACTGGATGGAAAACACACAGAATTACTTTGCTGCTCATCACGTTCTTTTCTCAAGTGACAGATACTGAGGTTCAAGGGGAACCTGGGAAACTATTGGCCTACTCATTACCACCAAAACCAAAGATGCCCTGACTGATCCACTTGGACTAAACTATCCCCTGCCGCAGGATGCAATCTCACAATGGACGGATCTAAATGTGAATGGGAGAGCAGCTCTAGGTGCTGGTGGCCTCTCTGTACCTCCTCAAACCACAAGAAGATTTCAGACTTTACAGCCATCAGCTTACAACTTTCACCAGACTGTAACTCACTCACGTGACAGGAAAACAGATATACGATGTCTCTGTTACCTGTTTTATTGCTTATATTTGTACTCTATTTCTGAAATAGAACAAGGCTGAAACTTTCCTTTGACCGAGATGAACCAAATGTCACCTGGTTACAAAGACAGACTCCTCTGTCCTTGGTCACTGGCATCACAAAGTAGAAATCAAACGTGCTGTTTTTGTCCAAAAAAATCACTACCACCTTTAAAGTTTAATTCCCTCAAAGCACTGGAGACTAGTCTGAGGGAACGCAGAAGGGAAGTCAGAGATGACAATGCTCCATTCTCTCCAGAGACTATGCATCCCTACAGCTTTTGCTTCCTGTACAACGCTTAACTCCTTGATGCCTTTTCTCGCATGATCTCTTCCTTGTCAGAAACTTTTTCAAATTTAAAAATCAGAACATGAGCCAAGTAAATAAAAATAAATAAATAAAGCTCAATGTCTATAAAAAGTACACAGACTAACCTGCTTAATTATTAACAGGTAAACACAACAAATTCTGAATTATTTACTTAATCTTTTTCAGCTACAAACCTCAGACTTTTAGAGCATGAAATACGTGCTTTATTTTAGGACACAAAACAGATATTTTATAAGGCTGTGGACTTTTTTTTTTGGAGGTGGGGTTGTTTTGAAGAATACACATTTCTTATTAACCCCAAAATACCTTCCTGTCACTGAACCCTGATGGAATTTTAAATACAGAAATAAAAGGTTTAGTATAAAGATCCTGTATTCACATGTTCACTAGTGAATGAGCTGGCTGTTTCTGACTTGCAACTGAGGGAAAACGAGATTCCTGTGAAGCATATGCACCATCTCCTGTTTCTGTACATCTGCTAGGAAGATGCGAGATTCAGAGGGAGAACCTGGTAAAGGCTCCAGACAGAAATTCTACAATGAAGGATAAAATAGTCCTAGGTACAATCCCATTTTCTTTATTGAATAAAGCTACCCTGCTGAAGTAAACCTTGTTGGTGCCACAAACGAAAAAAAAAAAAAAAAGGTCAGTGTCACCAGTCCCTGATGATCTGACAAGACGTTCTAGGCCTGACCTCCAGCTGAGTCCCTCTGTGTTCTCCCTCCTTCTGACAGGTTCTGCCTAACCCAGTGCCGATGTGACACGACCTTCCCCAGTGATATGCTGAAAAGGAGGGAAGGTCCAAGTTCCTTGCTGGATAAAACAGCAGCATTTCTATACCTGCTGAAGTTAGCACAGACTCTTTGAAGTCTCCGGTATTCAGCAGTGCAAAACAATGCCATCTCCTCCTCAGTAACCTCAGGCCATCAGACAGTCATTACCATCCAGGAAAAAAAACATTACATCATCACCACAGAAGAAACGTGCTTGTGAATTTCAGACAACTTTTCTTAACTAGCTTTTCTTTGGAAATGATTCTATAATATTGCTTTTGAAGCCCTGGATTAATAAAGACATATGCATATATGCTGAAGCTGTGCCTGAGACATGCCACTGAAAATCTATTCTGAAGTTTCACACGCAAGCAGAAATCTTCAAAAGAGCGTTACAATAATACTTAACAAGGTATTCACATATTACTATTCCCACGTCATTGCTACAAATGAGTACAAATGTGACATCTGACAATGTATTTATTAATCTACTCTTAATTGCTATAATGGTCCAACATAATTTGGTTTTCTTTCCTAGTTTTAGATCTTAATAATTTTGTCAGTATTTAGGTACTATATTTTTTTTGCCTACCAAAGCCTTCCAAAGGTGCAATTCAGGAGATGAGACAGTTAATCACAGAGCTGGCTTAGCCTCTAATTTAGGTGGCCTAGTTATGTTAGCAACATTTTATTAGCACGTTACGCTGTATATTTAATATTTAGTACACTGTGTAAAAATGGTTTACTGTGTACTGCTCACATAAATGACTTACAAATTCTGTTTGACACAGAGAACAGTGTATAAGTAATACACGTATTTCTAAGTATACCTAATGCTACAGAAAACAAGGATAAACAGAAGACATCTAAAGAAAATACTAAAATGTATCTCTGATGACGGAGTTAAAGGCTAGCTTATAAATACCTTGGTAGACCAAAGATGCAGAATTGGGGATATACACACAATGCCCATCCCTCCTTTAACTTTTGATTTCAAATCTTCCTCTAGAAGCCTCAGCAGATGTCCAGCTGAAGGAAAACATGACTTTCTTAATCGCCGAAGTCTCGCAGTGGAGACTTCAACAAAGCATACAGCAAATCCTCCCAAAACATTTTGTATTTTCCCAGACCCAAAAGACTAAGTCGTAGGATCTTTCTTTGAGTTTAGGAGTACTTTCAGGACATTCTTCAGGAGGCAGGTAAGTTAGCTATGTCCTCATGAATTATGCAGCTTTTCCAGTGTGTGCTTACACAATGCTATCTGGAACCCCAGGGAAGGATGCCAGTGCCTATGAGCAGCAGGTGGTACCAAAGGAGAATCGCTCAGATCCAAGGTTCCCTGGAAGAGCTGGAGAGCAGCTCTGAGCAGGGATCCCAGTTATATAGCTATAGCTGTAGCCATTTTGGTTGTGCTGATGTTCAGAGATTACCACTGGAAAGGAGATTTTTATTTTAGCCTTTAGTTATGAGGAAAAGTATACTGTTTTTCATGCCTCTCCTATTTACAAAGTGAATCAAAGCTACACAGCAGGCATTTGTAAGGGCCAGATAAGGGAAAACCCTTCAGCCTCACCTGAATTAGGCCCACGCGAAAAGACCTGTAAGCAGTCCTGGTGCAATTCTTAACTATCTTGGAAGCAGGAGCAGAAGGGATTTAGCCTATTTGCTTCACCCAGATCCTTCTTAACTTTCAAATTATTTCAACCACTTTAGATACAGGTGGCTCTTTTTACCACATACCCTGGAAACAAGTAGGTATAGTAACTTTTCCTGGGGGGTGAAAAAGGCTTATACCTTAAACCTAATTCTAGCCCTTGATCTCTAACAAGTGAACCATTCACACTTATCAGAAATAGATTTCTCTGAGATCATCTGACAGGTGAATATATCAGCATGAAGGAAGGATGATAACCTCGCAGGAAAAAGTTGTCTCCAGTTACCTCTGAAGCTCACAATACCCCAGTTAAGAAGGAAAAGTCAATCAAAAGGCAAGAAATCTTGTTTGTAATCAGTATGTTTTATCTTTTTGTATGTCTTCTGCCATGTAATTTGTCAATATATCTACAAATTCTTTTACAAAGACGTAGCTAAGACAGATGCTAAGACTTCAGTAAATACCAAATTCCTTTTCTGAAAAAATATATGATCACAGCAAAATCATTTTTTCTGCTGGTGAAGTATTTTCAGTATTATTACAAAGGACCCTTCTGTTTATTACAATCCCTGACAAAATACCAGTTGCAAAGCTTTTCTCAGTATCTTCTGTTGATGTTTGTCAAGTGGCATTCAAAAACATTTTTATTTTGAAAAACAAAACAAAATTGAGCCAGTTTCACATTCTTTTTATTCTTGTACTTTACTGAATTTTTCAAAATTATTCCAATACATGCACAACACTGACGTGACAGACCCTAAAATGCCTCACAACAGAGAAATTCAGTTCACATTTCCTCTAGGAAAAAACCCGCAAAACAAAACAATCTACAAAACCTCTTAGAAAATTTATCTTTCCCCAGTTATATTCAGTGGGGAACATTAAAAATTCAGTATTTGCCACTTTGCAATAACTTTTGGACAACAAACAGTTCCTTCATGCTGCAATAGGTTCATCTAGTCTAAACATAAGGGGAACTAGAAGAAAAGTACACACTTGAAACAGTACTAAATATGACACCCACAACACATCTCCAATCCTGACATCACTTCTTCCCTTATTTTTTCCTATCTTTTCTATCATTTATTACAGATACAGTATTTATTTTTTATGATTGATACGTAAAAATTGGTACATAGAAACCAAGTAACAAGAATGGGTCTAATTAAACATTAATATTATTACAAAAATAACTATTATATTAATCAATATGAAGACTGAGATATTCAGATCAGCAGGACATTTTTAGTTCTAACATCCATCCTGCTTTAAAGACAGGAGGACAGTTGATTCAGTAAAAACCTTAACTGAGATACATCGATACATAGTATTTGGATTAAAACCACGTTCAGAGCTATATTTCAAGCTAGCAGATATCTCCATTACAAGGATGCCTCCTATTTTATAGAAGTTTGTACAGATTAAGAACGGAAGGAAAAATCCTTTTAGCTGAAAATTCACCAGCAAAAGCGAAGGGATGGTTGTGGATCAAACTAACCTTTGCTGCAACCTTAACAAAATCAACAAGATTCAAGGATGAATTTAACTCACTGCTTATTACACAGCAGAGTTTACAAATTAAGAATGCTTTAGTACAAACATTTTACATATCAAATCTGTTTCTTAAGGTGATACCCCTCAAACATGATCCACTTGATATTGCTCTAATATGACCTACGTAGGTAACTTTTACCTATGTTTTCCTCAAGCTTGCACAAAATTACCTCCACTATTCTTCCATTTAATACAGGGCAATGGAATATTCAGGTTTTTGCTGTCTTATGTGAAATGAGACTAAACAAAGTTTCTGAAATACACCATATAATTCAAAACCCTGTTTTCAGATAATACATTATTTATATTGCAGTAGAGTTTAGAGATTGCAGTGAGATCGATGTATTAGGCACTGCTGAGACACAAACTGGGAGAGTCATCACTACAAAAAACTTTTCAGACACGGCAGCGAAAGAGTGAAAGAGCAGGAACTTCTTTTTCAGATGAGTTGGGACACACAGATTGCAGTTACTCAGGAAATCAGCGATAGAGTACAGTGCTGAACTTTCATCTCAGGTTACACTCCACTGCTTTAACAACAAAACCTTCCTTCCTCTCTATTAATTAATATAAAGCCAACTCCAAAAATCCCAGTATTGCATCTGCCCCATTAACTTAGCAATTCCAAATATCATGCTACTTTGCATTTGCGTAACTCCAGCATCAAGAAACTGGAAGTGCTGCAAAGGAAAACGAAATGGAACTAGATTATCCTCACTTTGCCAGTAGTAAAATAAAAACGTAGAGGCATTAAGGGTAAGGTCATTTCACTTAACTTTAGCCATCTAAAAGACACTTTCCTAGGCTGCTCCTTTCACCACCGGAATGAGATAAACAACTTGAGAGAGTGATTCCTTCTTTTCTCAGATACAGGGCTAAGACAACCACTAGAGAAGGCTCTCCCTTTCTTCTGCCTATCCCCTCCACCTAGCCTAAATGCCTAGACTAAATATCTCGTGTTCAGATGAGTGAGCTATATATCCCTATCCTATCACAAAGTAGATCTCTTCAGTGTTCCCTTGATATCTTTTCTAAGAGGCAAAACAGTGACTGTCCAAGGTCTGTATGCGCTGATTAGGCAGCACACACACACACAGAAAGGTAGGTGCACACTGCTAGACCTACTAGGGTACTGACAAATGAGACAAACAGAACTCATCGCTTTTTAGCGTACGGGTAGTCTAACAGTTGACCACCATTTCCTGAGCTACTGGCAGGCCAAACAAACAGCCCTATGTTGCTAGGTCTAGCTGAGATTTGTGCCACTCTTAGCCCAGAGTGAAAGCTCAGCAGGAATACCCAAGGTGCTGTCACAATATAAATAATGGTTATAAATAAAACTCACATCAAAATGAGGGTTTTTTTCCAAGAAAGGTGATAAAAGTCCGCTATCAGACTTTGATCACAAGTCCTACTATTCAGAAAAGGAAATACCTCTGAGTCCCAGAGAAAATTAATCTGTCTGTGGCTGAAATAACTTCTAAAAAACAGAAATGCTTGCATCATTTTCTCTGTCAACCCAGACATCAGATTTGGGGATCCAAAAATGCTTACCTCTTCTGTGCAGATTTGCACACATCAGAAAAATCTGGCACTATACTACATGATAAGATCTTGAAGCTCTGAAATAACTGTGAAGTGGTATTTCAAATAGCTCTTCCAAAATGAAAACTGGTTAACACAAAATTAAAGTGATGCCTCTTCCAACATTAAAACAGACAGGAGGAATGAAAGATACACTGTCTTGTCTCTCCCACAAAAGAATGAATTAGACTAACAGCTTCCATCCTATGCATAGAAAGTTAAGTAACCTACTTCAGTGTTTTTGCCAAATAAAACCTGGGAAGGAGTTCTCTAAAGACATCACAGGATACCAATGGAGTCACATGAAAAAAATACCAGTACTTTCACGCAATCATTTTTCAAGTCCTAAAGGGAATGAGAAAGCTGCAGTACCTCAAGAATCAGACTTTGCAAATTCAAGCTTCTCCTCCTTCTTCAGTCACTGGCAAAAAGCACCCATTAGCTACATAGAAAAGCACGAAAGTCTTGCTTTAAAACAAAGCACTGCTGTGTAGCGAATCAGCCTGAATCGTACATGCTTATCACAAGCCCAGCAGTTAGCACAGAGCCAACAGCTAGAAACACCGCTACCATGCTCATGCGTCTCAGTTTTAGCAAGTTGCTCTGTTTAAAATGAAAGTAATATGCTAACAGTTCCCCAACCAGTATTTCTGTCACTATTATAAACAGTTATCTGTTATCAGCAGAGAAGAATCGATACTTAATACAGTAGCTAAAGACCAGCTCTCACTGTTTCATGGCTGAGAGGAGAGAAGGGAGAGGGACGCTGAGGAGCAGGACTCCTACTGCAGATCCTGCCACCAGGAAGCACAAGCAGCAGTGAGCAGCCCACCAGCTCATTTGTCAAAGAGCAGAAGGATCTTCCAGGGCAATAGCAGTGGAACAGCCTTTCCTAGGAATAAATTTGCATTGCAGATCTTACCACCTTCTATACACGCACAATTTATTTATTCGACCTGCTCATTCCAAAAATAGCTACGCTTGACATACAAGACCTACCAAAACCCCACAGTGGCCTTGACTCTTTATCCAGGTAACTGGATGAGAAAACAAATGGAAAAGCTCTCACTTAACTCAGTGATGACTAGATCCATATGCTAATAACGCTAACGCTAATAATTCCTACTGCAGGTACTAACCTGTCAATAACATTTTTGGACAATTTTTTTAAGGGCATGAAAGTAATCTTAGTACTTTGCCAGGGTAATATCTTCATATCCATCTACTACAGTTAACTTTCTAAACCAGAGCAATCAACATTATGCATAGGAATTAGAGTGATTTGTTAATGTTTATTTTTACAGAGAGGAAGAAGAATGTCTTAACTCTGAACTTTCCACTTTTGTTAATGATTAAAAAGTTATTTAAGTATTAACTTTATTAAATTAATAATTTATATGACATTGCTAAAATTTACTTACTACACATACTAGCCAAATCTGTTTGTTGTTTTTGGGGCAGGTGGATGGAGTGGGTGAAGCATTCAGACAAAACAAAACAGTTTCCAATAGAAGGATATAGACCATGTTCTACTTATCTGAGAATAACATCTATTATCTAGTGTGGAGCAAATATGTTCAGAGGCTAAATGGTCTCTTTCAAATGACAGACGGATTTTTTTTTCCTCTTTTTGTTTAGTACAACATGCCCCTGATATACCCAAATAGCTCTATTTAAAAGGCAATCTTTATTAGGCAATTTTTAAAATGGGAATTACGATATGTACTAGCAAAAATTGCTTGGCTGTTTACTTACTGGTTCTTTACTCAGGCCAATTATTTTACCAACAGACAAGATGAAATCTGTTACCATAAAATGGGACTTATATGTTAAATCCCATTTATAGCAGAGAGTTATTTTGTTTCCAGGTCTGGTAACCTAAAAAAAGGACAATAAAATGAAGACTGTATCATACTTCAACAATAATAACTGGTGCCCCACAACTTTCCATCACAAATCTCACTGGCACGATTCCTACTTTACAAGTGAGAAAAACCTGCCAGAAAAACAAGTTGGAGTGAGATAAAGAACAGAAGAAAATAAAAGCCTTTCTAACTCCCAGTCTTCTGCTTAGATGATTACGTTCCTGTTTCTGACCCAGAGGCATTACACCTTCTCATCTTTCAAAGAAATAAACCCCTGCATTTTTAACATCGCTCTTGCATGTCCACCTGTGCATCCGTATTAAATAGGTATCATGGCCATTCATTTCTGAAAGTAAGTGTAAAATTTCAGTCTCTACAATATTGAGTTTATCTATGTAAGCCCCTTAAAACATTGGGTATTTCTGTTCAGCAGAGTCCCTCCAATGCATACACTTACATAACTCTCCCTGTGACACCATGGGCAGCGCTTTCCAGTCATGTAGAGCCCCGCCAATTAAAAAAAGTCAAGAGTTAACAGCAGGATGCTGTCGAGAAAAAAGCTTAACTTATGAACATGTTCAGATTGCCATTGCCCAAAAATCTGAGTAATGTTCCAGATATGTTATGTTAATCTGTTACACAAGATTGTCTGTAATGTGAATATTTTTTGAAGGAATACTGAGGGTGGTGTTGGGGGTTGGATGAAGGCAGGTGGCCAAAGTTATTACTGAATTGAAGAGGATTATTTTAATTATTATTGGACTATTAACCCTCTGCATGGTCCTATTTAGCCAGTTTCATTGTGTTTACGAGTAATATGATTTATGACCATTGTACTTGAAATTACTGTTGATCACCGAGCATTTGGGAATAAAAATAGATATGATTAGATGTGCAAAGCTCATTTGAATGCAGTTTTATGTATAGACTAGGTTTCTAGCCACTAAAAAATAGCCCTTGATAATAAAATATCCAGGAAAACGCAGTGAGAAATTATACTTTATGTATAATATGTGATCTGTGTATTCTAGATACAGCTCATAATGAACATGACCAAATACTGAACACGAACTGAAGAACAAACCTTTTGTGTTGATGTAAAATTTGAGTGGCAGGAAAAAAACATAACAGAAGATAAGGGTTTTCATTCATAATGCAATGTAAATTAAAAAACCATGGATACAAAAGAGAAGAAACAAGAAAGGTAATATAACAAACTTACATTTCACCCTCCATCATTACAAGGATCAAAACAGGGGCATACATCTTCATTCTAGTCAGATGGCCACTATAATAATAAATTATAGTAGCTCATATGAGAAACAAAAATATCAAGGACTCAGTCGTGTTTTAAATGGAAACAAAGCAAACCATAACAAAAAAAAAGAAACAAAACCAAACCATAAAGTCTATGGGTTTCAGTCTGGTTTGTTTTTTTTTTTTTTCAAACGAAGGGCAAAATATTCATGGAAGTAAGGAATATCTCTATTCGATCACTTTGCCTTTAACTTCACCCGGAACAACATGAAGCTCAGAGACTTCCCTTACCAAGCTTATTTTCACCCTAAATAGGTCTTGACAGTGCTGTAGTTGTGGAGCCAAAAAAAATGAGGCCAAATTTTATGTGGTCATGCTAGCGTGGTAGAAAAGCTTTTGTGAGGATTTGATGTTGTAACTGCATTTGTACATCTGGCCCCTCACAGACCTTCAAAGACTTAGACATCTAGAGATACTTACACGGATTATTAAATGGCCTGTTAGTAAAAGAGGTGGATTCAGGACACTGCCACATTTGAATTTGGTATCTGCAACTGGACTTTGACATTTCATTTGGATACTTAAAGCATTAATGTTATTGTATCCTGTAGACCTGTATTAACAAGTTTGATGTAACAGATGGGAGCTTTTTCAAAAAAAATGTAAACAGCTGATCTGAGAGCCAGCACGTTCTATAGACAGACCTTACAGTGAAATATAGCACTCTACTATTTATTTCAAACACATCATGGCACTGTAAGTAGACCGCTTTATACAGTGAAAAAATACAGTAAACTTAAAAGGAACACGCCTCACGAATTTCGCTTTCACTAATTTTAAATAGAACATTCTCCCTCAAACTCTCTTCTTCTGACCTACCAAAAATAAAAAATAAAAATTCTGCTCTCTATAAGCCAGGGCAGATAATCTGAACCAAATCTCACTGAGTCTTCTTGCAGGGCTTCTCATTATGCATTCTCAACATAATCAAGTTTCTGAATTTTGCTAATTTAAATACTATAATCATTTTAATATTATCTATTACACTACACTTTACTGATTGTCTGTAGTGCGAGTACTGAGTACTTTCCTAAACACATACTTACAAACCTGCTCCTTAACAAAAATAAACAAACTATTTGGTAAATAACAGAAGTACAAGAAAGCAGTGGGGTTTTTTTTTTTGGAAATGTGGTTTTAACCATTCTTCTTGGATTACCCTCTTTGGTCTTGAGTTGCATGCCTGTTCTTGCATATGTATTTTAAGGGCATGTTAATAATTTAGATGGCTACAAATACAGAACCAAGTAGTTTCTGCATTTTTCACATTGTATACCTGCCTTAGCACAACTGTACTTAATAACAATAGCTGCATGTGACTGTGGCTGCTTCTTGTATGATTTCTGCAAAGTAGTAATAAAAGACATAGAAAGTTCAGTGCTCTGGAACGATAACTCTAATTATTGTAATGTTTACTACAGGAAATTACCTATTGGACAACCCTGCCCAGAATCCTTAGCAGGAAATGGGACAGATTTCTGCTTGTGGAGAGAAACAGCCAGCCTAGTGCATCGTTAACAGCAGTGCTTGAAAACTGTTCTCCGTTATGTAGGATGAAAGACAGAAAAGTGCAGCTCCTACATGCATGCAATACACCACAGATTCGCAGAACTGTATCTGAACATGGGTTGTTGTTTTTTTTTTTTCCCCTTGGAAAATAAGAAAATCAAACACTTTAGAGCAGTGCTCTCAAGTAGTTCATAGTATTATCTTAATAACTCACTTAAATAAGTAAACAACATGAAAAAAAGTCCCTGTTCACAACCGGCAGTGAAAGCAGAGTAGAGCCATAGGATAGGAACTGCCTAAAAGTAGCACTGAATCTCTGCGGTCAGAGTCCAACTTGCATACCCTTTTCATTCAGATACTATGCTCCTTCTATGAGTCCATAACACATTTTTATAACATGGCTAGGGTGCATCAGAGAAGAAATATCCACTTCTATTAGGCTTATGACTGTGTAAACACCATCAGAAGTGGTTCTGGTATGACAACCCTTATTTTGCACTTCTCTGTTTCTAACTTCTTTCGTCAATTCTCACTCTCATTCACTTAGCACTTCCATTTATTGTCTCGGGGCCAGATTTTGAGTATTTTCTGTTCATCTCCAGCTCTCTCTGCAGCTTTGTATGACAACCAAACTGACTCCCCTGCTGTCATCTGGGATACTTTTAACATTAACTGGGCAAAGTCCACATTCTGTTACTTCAAATATTTCTTGACTATCTATTCACTCTGTGCTTTTGAGATCTCCAGACTTTAGTTTACATTCTTTAAGATTTGATTTTTGCCCCAAGTCCAGTATTTTTGTAATATAACCTTTATATAAAACAAACGTTCCAGTACATGCAGAAGATTAAAGGAATGAAGGAGGTACTTGGCTGTCCTTTAATTTTACATGTGTTTAACGTTATCTTGGAGAAATGTACCCGTTTTCATTTTGAATCTAATCTACAAGCTATGTTGGATGATTGTGCAAAGAGCCAGCATGCTAGCTGTTTAAAGAACCAAAATGGAGCCAGAAACAAGCACAAGATGTTCAGTGGCAACATCCACTGGATAATGGATAATGTTTGCTCACTCTCTGATATTTGGTACCTTTGACTCTATTTATCATATCCAGAGGATTAAAATCCAGAAGCAATCAAGCTGATGGTTTTTGTTTGGCCTCTTACACACTGAAGGCAGCTAGACATTTCCGATCTGGGTTCAGTTACCAAAATCATCTTCTAGTTGTGGGAGTGGAGATGGAAGCAGACTATTTCAATCAGGCTGGCTATAGAGACAATCTGGAGCTGTGAAGTAATTGATTTGAAGACCACAAAGGACAGCTCCTGTATAATAGAGGCCACAGAATTTCACTCTGTAATTACAGTTAAGTTCAGCTCCAAATCCAACAGAAATCAAAGGTGACCGTAACAGGCCCATCTCTAATCAAAAGTGGCTCTTTCCCTCACCACTAAGTGCAAAATATTCCATGTTTCTTTCTATTTGAAAAAGCCATTTGGGTCTAAAATGAACCTGTGTGAATGATCTTTATTCCTGCACGGACAGGAACAAATTTTCCACTGCTGCAAGAAAAGACTAGAACAATGAAAGTATTGGGATGGGAAATGGTGGGGGGAGGAAAGCTTTCTGTCTTTTCGACAGTACTTGCAGAACATTATTTAGGGTAGGTCGAGTCTGCTGGGTCTAACCAACATCTCCGAACCCCCATAACATTTTACTGGCCCCCAGCTTTACTCTGTACATCTCAGAACACGGCGAAAAAGCTCATATATACATATATTTTAAAAGACACATAACTCTTCAGCACACATCCAAAGCAGATCGATTGCCTTTGCAATATTCTCAGAACAAAATGTTCCACTAGCAGATCCGATAAGAAGAGCCAAAAAATGGAAAACACTTGCTACCAATTTATTGCAGTCACCCATAAACTATTACTAGAACATTATGTATTGGCGTTCAAGCCAGAAAGCTATTAAAGCGGACTGCACTACAGTCTTTCCACTATGCTACTTAAGCATTAATAAGTCCTTAGAGAATCGTGTTTATGTTGAAAGAATCATCTTAAATCAAATTTTCACACACAAAAAATGCAGGTCTTTTTAGAATTACTGTACATCTTTGCTCTCTCCCCCATATTGGCTAGTGTCTCCACAAATACCATCACTTTCTGTTTGTCTGGCCCAAACCCTGTTGTACATACTCTGTGTTCCAAGCTGGACAAATTTCAAGATAAATGGTGCTAATTGACAGTGTTAATGGGTGCAGGATGTACCACATCCTTTCCCCTGTTGTCTCTGCCTAAGTGTCTTTCTGACTCCTTACAGTCACTCTTTGTGCAAGAAGAAAGAGTTAAAAGATAATGCTAAAAGGGCACCGCTACTTTTTTTTTTTGACTTATACACGTAAATAACAAGCATCCAGTGGTATTCTATGGCACTGCATTTCCAGTCCCTGTCACAGGAAAACCTCTAATAAATCAAAAACCTCCTTTCCCATTTAAGAGACAACACTGATATCCAGCAAGACAATGACTAACCCAATGATTTACTGTTTTTACCTCAAGATTTGTTCTTTTCCTTTGAAAAGGTGTATGCTTTCTTTTCAGTCACTTTCCTCTGATAGCACACAGCTGCAAACCATGTAACAGAGCAGGCCAAGTGGAATGATGGCAGTTCCTATAACACTGGAAGCTTCTTAAAACAGAAAGTCTTCAGTTGAAATGAACCAGGCCATCACTCCAGAAATACTTCAGATTATACTTGAATTAAGTATGAAAAAGACCAAAAATTCCAAGAAGAGAAACCAAGTCCCTTGTATTAATTTATTCATATTATCCTAAGCAATTAGCTTAGTTAAGAGCTGAAAATTGTGATTTTATTATTACTATTATCATTATCATCATCTCCACTACCACATAGCCACTTCACTTATATCCCCACTCAGAGCCCCAGAGAGTGCAGGCCGAGGGAACAGTATCACGTTATGACAAGTTTATGATGACATAACACCTTTCCTGATTTGCCTCTTCAACTCCTGGAATATCCTTACAGTTTGAAAGATGACTGGGAAAGCACTCTTTGCTGCCAAATGACCCATAGGCTGTTCTCCCTGGGCAGGAAAAGTTAAACTTCCTTGCAAACAGGGAGAATCCTCAGCAATAAAATACCATTGTAGTGGCTGCAACTACAAATTTTGCTATTTTGTCAACTTGTTGGACAAATGTCATTAAATTTGGTCAGACAGTACTGATACACTTAACTTCAGTCTCATTTGCAGAAATGTTAAGAACTTGCGCCTCTCTCCGATGTCACTAGAAATTGCAGAAACTTAGTATCTTTCCTTGACTTAAGCCTTTAGTATACATACAGAAAAGAGAAGGATAGCCGGTCAAATGTATCCCTTAAGTAACTTCACTGGATTCCACCGTGTTTTTTATCTCTTGATTAATGACTGTGGGATATATTGCTCACTCAGGCAGCACACTTATGTGGAGCTTTTCTACTTGCTTGTGTAATTAGTTACATTCCAATCAAACTTACAACAAAAATAATGAGAAATCATTTCTACCCGCACTAGTGCACAGGACACCAGAGAGCGATTGTGCAGTAGATAAACAGACCACATCTACAACTAAATCTCTCTCTACGGTTTGCCTCTTCACAGCAGGATTCAGGCTCTGCTGTCATCACGAGAGTCAATGAAATCTTCAACTCAAGAGGTCCTTTTTGATTCTTCAAAGAATACAGACACACGTGCTGGCATAACATGTCAGTGAGCCGTTTGAAGCAAGACCCTTAGTATAATGCTGAAAAACTCCCACTATGTCAAGAAGAGAAATGAAAATACTTAAGCACAAAAATCAACACCGCAGAAAGGCTTGGAAGCACTCAGGTCTCCAGAGGAGTCTTTATCTAGAACCTCTGCAGCAACTGAGTTATTGCACCCTCTGCTCGCTCCAGCTCCATTAGTCCATACACTTGCAAAAAAGTTGTCTACTGCTTCACTGAAAGGTTTGCATTAAGACAGAAGTCTGGTGCCCAGGAGAAATGTCCTGGATGTTTTCTATGCTTAAAAGGCAAGATGTGCCTAATATGATTTTTCTGTAAAGGGCAACTGAAGTATGGTAGTAATAAAAAATAAACGATGTTAACTTATGTTAAATCTCTTCCTCTTCTCCAAAAATACACAACTGAAAAAAACCTACCCCATCAGTACTAATGCACAGGCAAGTCCTCTCCATCTGCCAAATATGTAGGTCATTTCTATGAGTGACAGAGACAAAGAGGCCTGATTTTAATTCATGAAATATTCCTGCTAATAGCAAAGCTATTGAGACATCTGTTAAAAGCCTGACCTGTTATAATGGGGGATATCTAAAATGACTGAAATTTCTATTTAAATTAATGCTACACTATTTTATTGGGCATTTTAAAGAGGTACTGCTATTAACAAAAACATTTTATAAATTAGAAACAGGCCCACAATAATCCTCCAGACAAAATCTGGTGCTGTCTTCTAATGCTACGGTATGAACTTCTATTTATGTGCGCACTATGTGTGTATATTACAATATAGCACATATGTAAAAAAAAAAAAACAACCACCTTAGAGTCATAACAGCCCAGTTTAAAGTTTGGCAGGGAACAGTTGGCAGTCATAAGGAAAAAAAAAAAAAAGTAAATATGTTTCGTGGCCTGTATATAATTGAACATTCTTCAAATTCCTGTAATGGAAATGTCAATACCATGGAAATCCTTGAAACATGGACACAGACAGATATATGTGACTGAAGCCAAACACCTCCACCCAGAATGAATAACAGGCCTTCAGATAAAAAAAATCTACATAATAATAAACTACCCACTCAATAATACCAACAAAATCAAGTTTCTGGGGTAGCAGTGAGGTGAGCAGAGGGAGGTGGAAGATAGGTGACGAAAACTGTCAGGAGGACTGCACTGCAGAGACAAGGTACGGACAGGATCTCCCCCCGTTGGCACTCAGAGAAAGGGAACCGAGCACCAGGAAGGATCCTCTGATGCTGTGCGCAGGGCTGGGCCATGGGTTGTAACGAAGACAATGGCTATTCCGTTACTGACTTCAACACAAGAGGACCGATGACTAGCTTTCTTCTCTTTATGTTAGATGATGTACTAGAAGATGCATTGCGCAAGTGGCAAGTACCTCATTCTTGGAGGCTGGATGCTGCTTTAGGAGCTCTTTGCTGAACGCTCTTCTTCCCTCTGGCTCACTCCCAAAAGCCAGTGTTAGAAAGGGGAGGTCAGGTTTTCCCAGACCACAGAGATATAAGACAGATCCCAGGCCTTCATTACAATTACTAACACTCAGCACAGTGTCTTAATTCCGAACCAAAATGAACATCCACCAGCCTTTCTTCTCCTTCTCCTCCATGTCCTGGTTTCCTCACAAGATGCTCTGTGCCCACACAAGTGGATGCTGCAGGGCTTTCTGCAGTACTTCCCCTGCTACAGATGCCTTGTGCACTGGTAAGTACTGAAGTGTATAGCAGAAGGTACATGAACAACCAGGTATAACCGAAGAACAGCTCCTCAAAAAGCTGCTAAAGGCCTTTGAATCATATTACAGGATAAAATACAGCTCTTAAAGTTTACCAGTAGACCACTTGTACATATTTTATCTTTAATCCAAGGTTTCCTTTGTCTGAATCTAAAAAATGTTGGGTAACAGATCAGTATATTTCCATTAAAAATGCCACTTTGTTTCTAAGGGAGAAAACTGAGACATCATTTTATAAAAAGTGTGGGTCAGTCAAGATAAACTCAATACCTATGAGAAAAAATACTAGCATATGCAGAAAATATTAGGTCTAATATATGCTCCACCACCATCACAAGGTATTGTGCATCCCCCCTCAACATCCACTTAAGTCATACCATACAGCCACTTGATGTACCACCCATGTGAAATCTAGTTCTTTTTTATAAAATTAGACAGGCAGAGGTCTGGGTTTTGCTGTTTCTCCTGAGTTGTTCTATGAATGTTCAGTCTTACAAGCATGTCTTTATTTTTTCCCTCCACAATCTATATTTTACCACTTTTCTTACTGCTTTTTCATTTTTCTGTTCCTGTGTGAGACATCAAAGTACAATGTAAAATACATATACCAGGGAAGCAAACTGCCTCTACTGAAGGTCTACCAAATGTACAAAATATACAGGTTATTTTTTTCAACATTCAGCTGTAAAAGCACTATACCCAGGTAACAACAGTAAGACAGAAAAGTGATGATTTTAAGCTGCCAGTCTCCCCTTGGCAATGAAATGTTAAGTCTCGACTTCTCCAGTCCCAAAATTCGAAATACTTCTCTTTTAAATTCTAATAACTTCTTAATTGTATTTTTGAATCGATTATAAGCAGACCTTAAAAAAGGAAAATATCAGCAAACAGTGCCTAGATGGGTTACACTCTACTTTGGTAAAGTCAAGATGTATTTTTGTATTATTTCATTCCTCTTTCCAAATTCAAGTTCTTCTGGTGCAGACAGTGGATTCAAGGAAAATTCTTAAAATCCCTACCCAACCAGGATCAAATAAAAGTCACTGGAGAAGCATAACTGTGCCTTTGCTGGCAGTCATTTCAAAATCGACATTATGAAAAGAAAATGGAGTAAGAGTCAGATATGTTCTGAAGTATGTAAATGTCTCATCGTTATTCAGTAATACCTTCCTCCCTTTCCATCTCATTCAGGATCTTAATTGACAGACCTTCCTCTTAGGCCACCATTGCAAAAAAACAAAAGGCACAATCCCATCAGGTACTTCAGGGCAGGAAGGAAGGACAGTGGATGTAACCTATGGAAACCAAACTTGTGGGTAAAATTCCCTATTGAAGAACTGCACTGACACTTTCTCAGCCCAAGGCATGTTAACAAGCAGAATGATACTTAAGAAGTAGATTATTAACATCAATGAAAACCTCTTATAAAGAAATGTCTTCCACTTGAAAAAAAAATTGCATTTTTCTGCAGTTTTTTCTATTTAATATGGTTAAAAGTAACAGAATTGAAAGATATCAGCGGAATAAATTGTTATCCAATTTTCAGTACATGTGCACTTCATAGCTCGTGTAATAATAAGATTCACTGCTCGCCCATGAAGTCAGGAGGTCCCGATCTTGTGAGCAGGTCTGTCTCCTCACACTTGGCGCTCACACACAACTCATCTGAAATCACTGCAGTTCTCTATAGAGATTCTCCTCAAGAAACTTCTGTAAGCTTGAAGGCTTAGTTATTTTCTCTCTGGTTTAGTAGGTCCTTCTAACTTAGTTTTGGAGGAAACAGAAGCCCTTATTTACTACAATTTTACTTTTAAATAACTTTGTCTATGCTCCTCATGAGAAGTATAGTAGAAGCTGGGATTCTCTTTCTTGTTCTAAAATATAGTCATTTTAGGAAACATTTTTATGTTTTAATACTGAAAGCATTGCTTCAGGATCTTCTACCAGAGCAGCGTTCTCCCTCTGTCACAAAAGACTTCACAGTGTCATTTTTTGCCCATTTTGGATCAGAAGAGAACCACATTCTCTTCAGTCTTTCATGAAAAGAGTAAGAAAGAGAGAACAGACTTCATCTCAGATGAGTGAGGCTCAGGGACAAGACCTTGCTGTCTTACTCAAAAAAAGGACTTGAACATGGTTGTTCCCCATCTCAGGTAAAGTGACCCCATCTCAGTTAAAGTGGGACCTGATGAGATGCGTCCGTGGGTCCTAAGTGAACTGGCAGATGAAGCGGATAAGCCACTATACAACATATTTCAGAAGCTGTGGCAGTCCGATGAAGTTCCCGCTGACTGGAAAAGGCTAAGCATAACCCCCATTTTTATAAAGGGAAAAAAAGGAAGACTCAGGGCAGTACAGGCCAGTCAGTCTCACCTCTATGCCTGGCAAGATCATGGAGTGGATCATCCTGGAAGCTATGCTAGGGCACATGGAAAATAAGGAGATGATGGATGACAGCCAACATGGTTTCACTAAGGGCAAATTGTGCCTGACAAATGTGGTGGCCTTCTACAACTCTGGCAGGGGGGTTGGACTAGATGATCTTCCGAGGTCCCTTCCAACCCCTAACGTTCTGTGATTCTGTTATTCTGTGATGGGGTTACAGCATTGATAGATAAGGGAAGAGCAACTGACATCAGCTACCTAGACTTGTGCAAAGCATTTAACACTGTCCTGAACAACATCCCTGTCTCTAAACTGGCGAGATGTGGATTTGACAGATGGACTACTCAGTGGATAAGAAATTGGATGGATGGTTGCACTGAAAGAATTACAGTCAATGGCTCGATGTCTGAGCGGAGACCAGTGACAAGTGGCGTTCCTCAAGGGTCAGTAGCAGTACCGGTGCTTTCAAAATCTTTGTCGGTGACATGGACAGTGGGATCAAATGCACTCTCAGCAAGTTTGCCGACAACATCAAGCTGTGTGGCGTGGTTGAAAACCTGGACGGAAGGGATGCCATCCAGAGGGACGTTGACAGGCTTAAGAGGTGGGCCCATGCAAACCTCATGAAATTCAACAAGGCCAACTGCAAGGCCTTGTGCCTGGGTTGGGGCAATCCCAAGCACAAATACAGGCTGGGCAATGAGTGGAGCGAGAGCAGCCCTGCAGAGAAGGACTTGGGGGTGTTGGTGGATGAAAAACTGAACATGAGCCAGCAACGTGCCCTCGCAGCCCAGAAAGCCAATCACATCCTGGGCTGCATGAAAAGAATCACAACCAGTAGGTTTAGGGAGGTGATTCTCCCCCTCTACTCTGCTCTGGTGACACCCTACCTGCAGTGCTGTGTCCAGCTCTGGGGCTCCCAGCACAAGACAGACATGGAACTGCACGAGCAGGTCCAGAGGAGGGTCATGAAGATGATCGGGGGCTGGAGCACCTCCCCTGTGAGGACAGACTGAGAACTGGGGTTGTTCAGCCTGGAGAAGAAAAGGTTCCGGGGGGACCTTACAGCGGCCTTCCAGTACTTAAAGGGGCCTACAGGAAAGGTGGGGAGGGACTCTTTATCAGGGAGTGTAGTAACAGGACAAGGGGTAATGGCTTTAAACTGAAAGAGGAGAGATTTAGAATAGATATTGGGAAGAAGTTCATTACTTTGAGGGTGGTGAGACACCAGAACAGGTTGCCCGGAGAAGCTGTGGGTGCCCCCTCCCTGGCAGTGTTCAAGGCCAGGTTGGATGGGGCTTTGAGCAGCCTGGTCTAGTGGGAGGTGTCCCTGCCCACGGCAGGGGGGGTTGGAACTAGGTGATCTTTAAGGTCCCTTCCAACCCAAACCGTCCTATGATTCTATGACTCGACCATAAAGCAACTGACCATTCTAAATGGCTTCTCAAAGTTTCCATTACTTTGACCAGGATTGTTTTGAGGAATGCTATAAAACCTGGAAAATCATTAATAAGATCTGGTAAAACACCTTAAAAACACTGAAACCAAATGCAATCTCCACTAATGTCAATAATGCCATATAATGATTAAAGATCAGCTTCTCTGAGGTGATCACTTTCCCTGCAAGTGTATTTGCACACACGCTTCCAAGTCCTTTTTCTGGCTACCAAGCTTCACTGGAAAATTGAGGAAATTTTAAGGGAAGTATAATTTTATTTGAAACAGGGAAGGGACTCTAAATGGAAGAGAGAGGTCCAAGCAGACCTTCAGGTTGCCCAGGAGACCCCAAACTTGGCCCAGCTTTCTCTGGCACCTCTGTAAACACAGGGAGATTTAAGCAGAGGGGACATGACAGGAGAGGTGGTGGGACCAGCTGCATAGTGAATCCTCATAAGAACTTTTAGGCATCTCAGAAGTATTACAGAGGTTTATATAGGGCCCAATGCTATTAAAGGTAATTCAGAAATTCTCACTTAGGCAGTCACAGCTGGAATGAGGCCATGGTACCAAACAGTTGCAGAGCCAATCCTTCACCAACTTACAACGGCTGCACAGGTGGGTTTTCACCAGTTCAAATTTTTTCCACAGGCATTCATTTCAGAGGGATACAGTGCAGCAAATCAGAGATTAAGTCCTCTGATTTAGCCTTCAAACAATACAGCTGGAATCTCAATTCCTTTTTGGCTTCTTGAAAATAAAAGCCTGGGGATTCAAAGGGAAGGTGGAGAGAGTCAAGAGCTTACACTTTGCATTCCCATTTTGTCTCACACCTTGGAGGACACCTGAGTAATAACTATGAGGGGACATGGGGCCTCCAGTAATCTGCATCCTGCTGTGACTTTTGCAGTTGGTAATGTCTTTCTGATTTCCAGTATTTTTGTTTCATAAAATAAGAAGGTATGTTTCAGCTTCCCATTTCTCCTCTTCTTTCACAGCCAAAAGGTGCTTCCAAGAACAGTACCTGACCATATCCCTAAGCTGCCCTTCAGGTGTCACCTGGGCAGGATATTATTGTTCCCAATCTCAGTCTGTTCCCTTCCACAGTAAGTTCATGGTGTATTTTACTCAAGAAGTTGTATGGTTGAAAGGGATTCTGTAAAGGTACGAAACAGACCTGTGAAGTTCAAATCTTTGTAGAGAATAAGATCTATTCTGAAGTTCCACTATACAAACAGGTTGTGTTTTAATGTATAAACGCAGAACCCCCACTTCAATCTAGGCAAGACTTAAGATGTTGTTCTTTCTTTCCTAGGAGTAAGAGAATAGTATAAAAGATTTCCTAAGTAGCTGTGATAGATGTCTCCACAATAGCTTGGCACGTTGTATGTACTAATAGTTTGTCATAAAAGAAAACTATCAATACTCCAGGGCACCAGCCACAGGCTGTGGAGCATCAGGTTCACCCAGAGGCTTTGCACATATGTTGTTACTTTTGGCAAGTGGCAATCTCACCATCAATTCCTCATCTAAGAAATTAAAATAATAGCTCTGCCTCTCTGTCAGCGTTGCACAACTAACCATGTTAAAGTTCCGTTAGTAAATACGACGGTAAGAGGGGTATCGTTCCCTGTTACTGAACACTGAACAATTATTTTATTTAAGCCTAGCTGGTAGGCTTTTCCGTGCTGAAAGCCAAGGGTGGTGGTTTTGGATGAAATTTATGGCATATTGGACAAAAGATGCAGGATACATGCACAGAAGCTATTTTTCTTATCCGTGCCCCTCTCCCAGACTTTTAAGGAACTGAAGTGAAGGGCATACCATTAGTTTCAGTTTCTCAAAAGTTGTGAGAACTTCAAGTAATATGCTAGTCACAAAATAAGCATTTAAACAGTTTCTGAAAGTAGAAAAGGCTTTTAGGGAATGGAATGCAAAGGAAAAACACAGGCTGCTGGAAGGCAGCATGGAGAAAACCAGATTGAAAAGATTTAACCTGAAATATTTCTAAATTTATTTTTTTATTTGCATTTTTGAGCCCTAATATTCAACCTAAGCCTTCCAGAAGTTTCAAACAGTACTTCAAGACCTCTGGAATACAGTCTGCCAGCCTGAATTCAAAGCTTTTGTCCCTTTCACTTGTTCTCCAACACCACTACTAACCCATATATAATACCTTAAAAAAAAAACCAAACAACCACCTAATCCATCAAGTTGGTTTTAATGTACACACACAAAAAAATAAATTATATATTTCTCTGGGCATCAGACACCCCTATTTCCAAACTCTAGACCAAAAATACAAAGTTAGACCTTAATGTGGGCTTAATGTAGACTTAAAACTGGCTGGTTTTGGTTAAAAGCAACTACAATGAAATTTAAGAAATAAGGAAAAGTTACATGAGAGAAACCACTGGGGGTTGGATTGTGTTGGATTTTTATTCATGTTTATTAAACATTTCCCAAGAAAGAAAACATTTTTACCACTGAATGCCTGCCACAGGAACCCACTAGAGAAAATTCAACCTAGTCAAAGAAATAGAAGTATGTCAGGGAGGAAAGAAAGCAACTATGTTCACAGGCTCAGACAAATTCTTTTTTCCCTTTCACAGGCGAGACAAAGAGTTGCCCAAATGCATATAAACAGAAGTGATGTGTATGGGCCAGCATAGAAACTTCACATTTTGTTTCAGCCTTATCACGCAGATTCTGAGCAAGCATAAATCATCGCAGACAATGGACGCAGGCTGACAGTAAACAGCTGATTATTTGGTCATCTACTTTGTCCTGACTAATGTTGGAAGCAGAGAGTCCACAGAGAAAAGTAGAGCTTCCATTTGCCACAAACTCACTAGCACAGTATACCATTTATAGCAATCGGAGAAGTCCTCAAGTCTTCATTTAACTTCAGTTGAGAATCCCCAAATGGTAGCAGAGTGCCTCCATAACATCAAAGTGAATGTAGTCACAGGCATATTTCAAGACAACAAGATTTGCTGCTGTTCTGCCTTCTTGATGAAGGAATACACCTACAAACAGTGCATGACAGAGTCAATTCTCAATTCACCCATGGCACAGAAAAGAACTAGTGTTTCACTTCAACAGGATCTTCAGTGTCATCAACCCAATCTACCCCATTCATAACTGAAACTACTGAAGACATTTGGACTGTCTCCCTCTTTTGCCTCAGGCAATTGGTTCTTGGTCACACAATGCCTCTACGGTGGCATAGACAGTTTTAAACCTGAGAGCAATCCAAGCTCCTAAGTCTATGTGGCAGAGACTAGCTCATATCCAAACTGCTCAGAGCTAAATGTCTCTACAGCAGACTTGCCTTGCATAGAATTACTTGAGAAAGTACAAAGTGGAGGAGCCCTAGGAAGAGCTAACACATGAACTGCATAGATGATCAGGAGTCAGGTGCTCAAACTCACCTCCTGGCCCTCTTCCATTTAGAAGAACGTATCAGCCACAGCATACAATTTCCTAACTTTGACTGAAGTTACTTTGGCATCTTCAACTCATTTTCAAAAGTGACTTCAGCTATTTCTGATCCTAAGACAAATCAAGCCTCAAGAAAATGCAGAGTGCATTATCTCCTAACTGGATGATCCACCACTGAAAATGGATTGTAAGAACTTCAGGCATGACAGAATCTATTATTGAAATACTGAGCTGATATTTGAAAAAGACAAAATAAATGTGTACAAATGGAGAACAGTTCTAGAGTCAAGTTTTTGTGAGAGAAAATTTAAGAAGGTTCGAGGTGTTTTTCATACAGGATAGGCAGATGTAAATGAATAAGAACCAACTGAGAAAACCCTTTCAAATGCAAACATCTACTACTTGGCATATAATTTTGTTCTTCTGGGACTACTGATAAAAACCTCCACTTACTGAAAGTCCTAACATTACTGAGCTTTCCGTTTCAACTGTCCAGTGTCATGCCATCCTCAATTCACCTGTCATATAGAAACCAACTTTCAGTACAGATCACTGTGGGCGGACATTTATGAAATAAGGGACATGTGAACAATCCAGCCTTTCCAGCGAATCTGAGCTGGGAGGTACCGGAACTGCGGAAAGCATACACAACTTCCGGTGCAGGGGGCATGAACATCTTGCAGGTGCAGGAGAAGAGACAGCCGCCATTAACGACGCAGTCTTAATCCTTGAAGAAGATGGGTGTGAACATTTGTGAACGTGACTTGAACATGACTCGCAATGTAGCCAATCGGGTTGGACCATGGGCTGATTATTTGCGATGAGGCCAAACAGTATGTATTGGGTGTGGTCGAGGGTTATAATTTGCACTGGAAACACGGAAATAAAGGTTCACTTGTTAGATCACATTGATCGTGTCAGTGTCCTCACGCAGCTCCCGCAGATCACCAAGAACTTCTACAAAAATCTCGATTGAGTATTGTGGTTGTAAAATTCTGAGGGTGCCAGCAAACTCCAAGATTGACAAAACTGTGTCCCCACTGATCATTGCTGGCAAAGCAAGTTGGAAAACAAAGCCTACCTCCTGTCCCAAATATAACTCTGCAGGAAAAAAAAAAAATTAACTAACCACAAGCAGAAGTTTCAAGAGTCTTTTGACCTGGAGTCATCATTCTGTATTCAATTCTGGTTTATGTAATGCTTTCTTCTCTCCACACCCCAACTTTATTATTTTTTTAAATTTTATTTTAGCTCTGGAAAATGGAGTTTAAGTATAGTTATCTGTCATCCTTGCTGATCAATACCACCTGTGGCAAAAGACAGGGAGTTACACTGGACAGATTAGACACCGAAAAGCTTTTAAAATTACCAAGAAATCGAGTGCAATGTACAGTTCTGTTGATTGGTCTGGATTAACTCCCAAAATTGGCTGATAGAAAGATGTGAGAATCTTTCCAAGAAGTTAAAACCTGTAGCTAATAAAAATATCTGCAACATGAAGAATTAGGCTCTTCTCCCTTTAAATCACAGCCCATAGAGGCACTGAAGTAAATCCCTTAATCTCTTTTTAAGTAGCTATTTTATTCCAACTTCCTCTGTGGTTTATACCCTCAAAGCATCTACACCACAACTCAAGAACAGCCTAGACAAGGAGCTTCAAGTTCCTTTACTTCAAAAAGCATCTATAGGATAGGGAAGGAAAAGGAAAAAGCAAAAAAGGAAAAAAGGAAAACACCAATGAAAAATCCACCAAACCAAGAGAACCACTAACCCAAGTTTGGCCTTCCTGCTCTTTTAACCCTTTGTCCAAGACCATGCATCAAAAAGAAACATTCACCATACTCAAACCCACCATCTATACTCACTAAGGCACTGCAATGATTAAAACATTGTATGCTATGCTTGCACATTTTACAAGTACGTATCATACCATGAATCTGTTTTCATCCTTGTAATCAATTTACAGATGAGAAAAGCGGAACAGCAATTTTAAGGCCCCAAGTCTGTATCCATGGACAAGTTTTCTCCTTTCTTCACCACAGAATTCAGTAGAGCATTAGGCAGATCCAAGGGGATCTGTCAAGATTCAGTGCACAGCAGCCAAATTAACTTGCCTCTGGATTTTTAGCAAGTGAAGGGTGGATTGAGATGCAGACCCAGAAATAGAAATCTCTCAGTTATTTGCTGAAACTGAACAGCCAAAGAAAAACCTTAGAAAAAAACTTTCAGAGGAAAGGTTCAGTAATAACTTTTAAATGATGATGCTTTTTCTCAGGGAAAACCAGGAAAGCGTATTTAAGATGTTGCACCATGCTTTCCTCAAACAAGGACAATTCCACAATATCATAAATCTATGCCCAACTCACTGAACAATAGCATAAAAGGTGCTGGATTATGAAGGTGAAAGTGTTTGCTTAGACAGTCTTCAATTTAATGGTTACACATAATTTTTATTTATATACTTTTTTTTTTTTTTTTTTAAACAACACTTTGCATTTTCACAGAACTTTACAAACATTAACTGTCATAATCTTCACCAGGGAGGCAAGCATCATTATCTACACATTACAGATCGGCAATTCCAGGCAGAACAGTTGGGTAATGCATCTAAGACCAAAGAGGGAGTCATATCAGTGCCAAGAGGAGTAGATCCTTGCCCCCAGACTCACAGTCACACCATGCCTCTCAAATAGTATACCAGATTGGTCTCCATCTGATAATAAGGTTAGTCCTCTCTTTCAGTTTTTATGAAGAACAAAACTGTAAATGTTGACAGCATTTACCTTGGGATCTCAATGATTCCACTACCTCAGCAGAGGAAACACCAGTAAATGTTGAAAGATACAGACTAAAGTGTAAGATCACCAGATTTTAAGGAACATGCCAGAGAGGCAGATGGTTATAGAGTAATGAAAGGAGAGCATTATAAACTAAAACCACATTCTACAATCTCCTTCCTTGTTTAGACATATGCACCCTGACTATTTACTAAACCCATCTCACATCTTTACATTTCATCATCTGCACCAGCTCTGAATTTTTTTGTGTTTGTTTTTGCTTAAATAAAAATAAACAGAAAACTTCACACCTGGTGCTCACATTTAAAGTCACAGTGCAGATAAAGAACCACTCATGATCTGGGAAGAGGACACCCAATAGCTGAATTATGGGTTCCCACAACATTTCATTCCTTTGGTTAATGCATTTCTTTGAACTCCGCTGACCTAAGTGCACAAGATATATGAGCATATCAACACTTCCATGACAGCCCAAATCACCGACTTTCCACAGCAGTAGATTGACATGTCACTGAGAGTGTGATTAGGAGGTCGTCAGAGTACACAAAGCACCAGATTAAAGCTCAAAACCAAGACATATTTGCTTCTTTGCTTATTAAAAAAAAAAAGATCAGCAGAGGCAAAAAAGCCCTGTGTAATTGAAAAATACGAGGCTTAATATATTGTTGAAAACGCTTCTGTGCAAGGCTGTTTGGAATTTTTTTAAGCCAACAGGATGTTATCTTTTGATAGCAAAAACATGCATTTATTATAATGTGGCCTCTACTTAGGCTGGTATGAGGTTGACAGCCAGCACCATTTGTTGCTGCACCAAACTCTTAAAAAAGAAAGTAAGAAAGGAAAAAAAGAAAAAAAAAAAAAAAAAAAAAAAGATGAGCAGAAGGATGAATACAGTTCCCTAACTTTGAGATCTTTTTGATTCTGTCTGTAGATCACGTTGCTGACTATGCTACAAAAAGCTGGTAATTCTTTGGATCTCTATTTCTTTCAACTCTACGATCCACTTTCTGGTTTTCTAATACAGGAATCTGAGTCTGCCAGGTTGCTATCCCTTCTGAGAAAATCCATCAGAAAGAAGGGAAGCAGGCAAGCTATCATCATATCCCACTGATGTCCAGGAAATGCCAGCCTAGCAGCTGTCACAACAAAGAAACTTCAAAGTCACAGCAAAAAAATTAACAATTGCCCTTACTAACACTGTATCATTAATGAAAAACTTCATGAGAAACAGAATCAGCTTAAGAAGGAAAAGGAAGAATTGGGGGGGGGGGGGGGGTGGGGAAGAAAGGGTAGGCAGGGAGCTATTTGGTTGTTGATTTTTTTTTTTCCCCCTTTTGGAAGGAGAGACCCAAATGCCCATATTCTCCAAAACGTCCTTGATTAAAATCTTCAAGAAAGTTATCATTCATGCCACCTCTAACCTTATGTCTTCTTGCTGAAAATTTTCAAGGAGAAATGCTTCCGTCACGTCCTTGGTGCAAGTACTCAAGGATGTGTCTTTCTCATGAGCTCTGAAAATCTTAAAACCCCTTGTCTCCTTGAAGAACCTAAATGGATGTCTGCTAAACACTTAGGTTTACATAACGTTTCTTCCCCCTTATTTATTGGGGGAAAAAAGGTCTTTTCAGATAGTATTTCATATTTTGAGAACACTGCATGCTTTCTTTCATTTTTTAAGTATTTTTGGCAAAGTATGTTTTTGATTATTTAAAGATAATCTCTATTCCAAATTGCATCTGACTCACATAACCTCCATACTTTAGAAACCACAATAAAAGTGCCATATACTAGCTATAAATGAATAGCGAGTGAGTCAGTGAATAGTTAAGGACATTCCATGGAAGTACATGAGCTGCATACTAAGTTTTTAGAAAAATATTCTATTTCCTTTTTAGAATTAACAGTATAGGTTACTTGGAACAAAGAAAATACTCTTTTTTTAATTCCCAGATGTAATGTGTTTTGTTTTTCTTATGCATCTTTGTCTACAGTACAAAGAGACCTTTAGTAAAGTGACAGAAACACTGGTGTTTTCAGAGAAAGAATAGTCACTTGTACATACTAAAGGATTTCTGTAATTAAGACTTTTTTTAACTCTTTCACTGGGAATACCTCATTCTTTGGCCTGTGCAATATCAGCTTACAGAAATTACTTTAGGGAAATTGCATGTTCTTCTCTAGCTACTGAGTTCAAGTGTGCTTAAGTTCAGTGCTTTATTTAAAAAAAAAAAAAAAAAGGAGTTGATACTTCCACTTGCCAAGGTTCGTATTCTCAGCAATGTCCTCATACTGTATATATGAAGAAGTTCATTAAATACTAACATAAGTTTTCCATGCATTGTTGTGTTTGCAGGAGTCATGCCTCTTACCGCATGCATCCCAGATCCAGTAAGTATGGTATAAATAACTACACAAAAGTCCTAAGTAGGGGACATGAGACAAACACAATTCTTACAGCACAGGATTATGGCTATAAAAAGAGTCATAATAGCTCCCATTCTATCAAACCCATAGCTCCTGTCTGAAAACCAACTTTTTTCAAGATCAAAATCTGACAGAAGTAAAACATGTACCACAGATGAACCGAAGAGAAAGGTTCTCCATTCCAACTTAAAAGCCAGAAAAGTCAGAAAAGCTGACTGGACCACAATCTGAGCATAAAGTTGAACGTGATAGGGCCTTAGCAATCCTGACAGCCATAATTATCTTCCAGAAAACCATTAACCACATAGGTGCTGAGCATGCTGGTGTAGTAAAACCAAAGGCATGCAATATTCTTTCCCACTGCCTTTCCTGACTTGGGCTGCACTAGGTAGCTTGGATGGAGAATGCAAGTCAAGTTCCAACACAATCATCCAGCCACATCTTAGCTGTTCCCTGGAAAGGAGGGGTAGGCAGTCAGGGAACCCCAAAATAAGTGAAGATAACAGTATTGATTAGTTTTTAATCTGACATTGAACCATGGGGACTGAAGAGGACGGGCTCTTGTAGCGAGTATTCTGCAGTCATAAATCAAGGTCATGCAGAGCTCTGGAGACAGACTGGTGTTGACCCCAAAGCCTGTGTTGGCAGAATCTTGCCTTTTTTTTTTCAGTACTACTCATCTGTCACTACCATGCAGGGAAAGTTCAGGGTTCAAAAGATAGTCCATCCACCTATACCTTTGGCTCACAGCAATATTAAGCAATCCTCTCCATTAAATGACAGCTTGAGACAGCAGCTCTTTGAGCTGAGTACCTAAATAAAGAACTCCTGGGCAGGATACTAGTAACAACTCTTAAATCAGCAGCTGTTTTCTATACCTGATAAAATAAGGATTTCCTCAAATGAGACAGGTGTGGGAGATTCTAAAGCCCTTCACACCTAATAGCCGTAGCAAAAAAAAAAAAAAAAAAAAAAAAAAAGGTAAAAAAAAAGTGGCCACCCAGACAGTCGTTGCAAAATCTTTTCACCTCTTCTCAGATGGAGATGTACACTCCCCTGATATCTCTGCCAATAAAACCAGAAGGAGGAGCGAAACTTAATGAGATATAAAAATATAACTGGATTCCTTTTTATATCATTTGCTGGTTTTATTTTTGGACTGTTTACCCGCTGAGGTGACATGATCTGTAGCAACACAGCATAACCCGAAAACTCAGCATCCCTCTCTGCAACGCTTGCTCTGGTGCGTCCAGGCTGAAGCTAAACAACGGCTGATGGTGCAGAAGCAGATCATCCACACTCAGAAAATGAAATCCTCTAGACAGAGGGATAAAAGAATTCTTATTCTTCATGGTTTAGCTTGTAGCTGGCCACACGTGCAAGCAAGCTAAGGATGTGAAAGGCTCTTCCCAAGAGTATGAGTGGGGCAGCCAGCATTTTCAACTGGGAAGATAACAGTTCTAGTGAGCCTAAGGAAAACAGCCACTGCTTTCTATCATGCAACTTTAAGTGGATGTTTTTAAATAGCAGAAGGACTAATTAGGTCATTTAGGCAAAACTTAACGTGCTGTCAGCAAAGACTGTAGTGGCTTTGCTGAAGTTGACTCTTCTGTAATCAAAAATGGCCCATCTCTTCAGCCTTCCCCCGACAGCATTCCTCTGTGGCCTCTGTCTGAAGAAATGGTCTCCTGTTTTGCCCAGCCAGATACTTTCACAAAGCAGAACAAGGTACTTTTATCAAACCAAAAGCCCCAGCCTAGCAAACTACATGACATTTCAAAACATATCTGGCTCACCTGGTGCAATTTCCCCCTCTGCTTCCAGCGGTTTACACATAATGTAGGATTACCAAAGCTGGGCGTGCTCCCAGCTTTATATTTGGAGTACTATAAAGAATGGCATTTGGTTTGCTTTCTCTTGTACATACCAGTGAAGAAGGACCTTCTTAAACTGAGACACTCCAGAACTGAAATATTCCAGTAACCTAATATCACACAAGCTTAAAGGCCTATCCCCAGACGTGTGCTCAGAGTTGTCCAGTGAATTCAAAGCCACAAATACAAAACCCTTCTATACATGGAAAACCCTTTAATACAGCTATTGCTTCCCAGTGAGCTACAGTATGCATGCAACACTGGGTACTACTCTGAAGTTGGAAGCAGGCACTATTTATACTGCAACAGAGAGCAAGTTTGGTCTTAACAGGAGGGATGCCAGCTTCCCAAGCTGGCATGCATGATGGTTTTGCACACAAGAAAATAAAAATGAGGAACAGAGGGCAGAGGAGGGAGCAAGAACTGTAGTCCTCACTCCTTCTGTCTGTATCTATTACAAGTGCAAAACCAGCTGTAAACAGTAAAGATGTCCCTATTAAGCAAAAATACCATCCTGATTAAACAGTGGTCACGATAGCTAAGTATTTTTAGACTTAAATTAGTCCACTACAATTCACTAGATGATAGACCTCCTGACTAAACTAAACGTACAGTGTAAACCTGCAGCCTTTATCAGAACGAATAAATAGTGTTGAGGACTCTTAAGTTGTGGGTAAAAAGTCTATTGAAATCCAGATTTTAGTGTGATTGCACCAACTTACAGAGACGAAAGAAGAGGGTAAAAGGAAAAAGAAAACACCTAACATGCCATATCAATCCTTTGCCAGGATATTGCAAAATGCTCCTCTTCATTACATTTCCTTGAGTCTTCTGCCTATATTCTGTTGGTGACAGCTTGATTCTGCCTACGCTTATCAAATGGATGGGTGCATGTACAGCCATATGATGGAAAAGGGCTCCTCCATAAAAACAGCAGCTGAAGGCAGTTTGCTGCCACCAGAATGAACCCTCTGTGCTGCAGCTCATTCTGCAGGAGCCCTCGGGAAAGCCCGATTTGGGACACAGGCCAACCTGGCTGTCCAGCCGGGCCACATAGAGTCCAACAGTCACCACTGAAGCATCACTTGGTCTAGGCAGTTGCTCAGAACTGGATGGCACCAGATCAGTGTGCTTTTATGTGCACATGTGTGTGATCTCTGGGCTACACGAAACTGTAAGCTTTTTACCACCTTCTTGCAGAATCCATTCTGTGACCCCAGCACATGCAATTCTCAGGAAGTTTTTGTGATTCACACTGAAATTTTTCCTTGCTGAGTTTTACCCTTTGAACATCTTAAAATAATTCCCTTTTTGTCTTAATATTTTACACCCTTCAAATACTTGTAGATTGTTATCATATGTCTTATCATCATTTAGTCCAAACTGTACATATTAAAATCTTGTAATCTTTGCTCATATTTCAATCTCTTCAGCCTCTTAACTTCTGTTGCTCTTCTCTGAATTCTCCACTAATTTCTTGACAACTTTTTGGCAACAGAGTGGCCAGAATAATAGTGTCATGGACACCTTACGGCTGTACAGAGATAAAGAGGGAAACTTGTGCAACACCAAAATGACATTAGCTCTTCCCCAAAAAACAACAAATATGTCTAATCTGTTGTCCAGATCACTTATTTTTACTGGCTGCATCACGAAATGCTCTGAAATACAAACACAAATATTCACCTAAAAATAATAACTTAGAGACTGAGTTTAATATACTCAAAACTGTGTTTAACAAATCTTCACATCACCTGTAAGGAAGGTAACATGGAACAGTATTTACCTGCAACACTGAAGAGCAAGTGTCTGAAGGGAAGTCTCAAAAGACCTGACCCATACAAAAAGAGGCCACAGCAAAACAAAGACTCTGAACAGTTTCTTCACCACAAACCAAATCAAGGAGCAAGTTACAATCAGAAAGCTAAGGAGACAAAGTGAGGTTTAAAAAAAGGAAATCTTCTAAAACAAATACAACTCTTCCAAACTCTGGAAAATTCTAACCTACAAAATCTCTACAAAATAAGATAAAGCATGGGAGCTTTCTGTGTTGTATATTTGGACAGCAGAAATATTCTTCAGATAAATCTGATCAGCCAAGGGACTAAGATGCATATAATCTAACTATTAGCTTCCTAAAAGTTAGGTATCTAACTGAAGCCACCACAATCATCTCCAGAGAGCCATTAATCCCATTCTAAAACTGTAATATATTTAGGATGAATAGCTCTCTAGAGCTCCTCTTTTCCACTGGTAACAGAGGGAGGCTAAATAGCTGTCTTCACTGCATTTTCCTTTAAGATTACTTCAGTAACCTGTGCCCAAACATAATTTTTAAATGCTGGTGCCTAAAGGAATTAATTGTGCAGGCACTTCAAACATTATCTTTTCTGGAATTTTCCAATTATTTGGTATTAAAACCAACACCAAAACAAACAAAAGGAAAAACCTACAGATTCACATTCAGATGTCCTCCCATCTTTCCAAGTACTAAACCAAGGACTATGGAATATGTGCTTGCATGGAAGATTTTCTTCCAAACAAGTCTGTGAACATTGGTGGCAACACAACAGGTTCAGTATGACAGGAATCTGTCATTGCATTAAGATGTAGAGTTCAAATGCTCTGGGATGGCTATTAACTAACCAACTAAAGTTTGGGAAAGAGCATTCAACCTTCATCTGGTTCACAATAGGCTGAAACAGCAAATGAGCATGAACAAAGTTAGTCAAAAGAGAAGACTCACACAAAGCTGGGACAGAAATCAGACACAAAGTTTAATTTTAGAGGACAATTACAGGGAACCATATGGTTGCAATGGCACTGATCTGCAAAACGTTCAAAAATGCTACCAAGAAAAGAAAATTATGTACGAGGAAAACTGAGAGAAGAACAGCAAGTCAATTAAGACATAGCTGACATGACAGAACACAAACACTTGCCACAAGGAACTTGCAAGCTAAGAGGAAGAAATAATTTTTTAAAAAGAAGAAATGAAAGAAGGGGAAAAAATAAAAAGAAAAAATAAATGGAAACCAGAAGTATAAGAAAAAAAATACAATATATTGATACTATAAACTAATTTTTAAGTCAGTAAATTCAAATTACAATGGAATTAAGTGGTCTTTAAGTGAGGTCAGGACAGTCTCCTGGACATTCCAGTTCAGGGAGGCAATACAGGAAGAAAGCACATCACAGAGGGCATAAGGAATAAAAAAATAACTACAAAAACACTTGAAGTACATCAAGGCTCAAAAGTAACTACAGTTTTCTAGAAGCAATGCTGAAGGAATCAGTGTTCCTCCACCACCTCCCTGGGCAGCCTGTTCCAATGCCTGACAACCCTTTCAGTAAAGAAATTCTTCCTAATATCCAGCCTGAACCTCCCCTGGTGCAGCTTAAGGTCATTTCCCCTTGTTCTATCGCTTGTCACTAGGGAGAAGAGACTGACCCTCACCTCGCTACAACCTCCTTTCAGGTAGTTGTAGAGAGCGATAAGGTCTCCCCTCAGCCTCCTCTTCTCCAGGCTAAACAGCCCCAGATCCCTCAGCCGCTCCTCATACGAGACATGCTCCAAATCCTTTACTAGCTTGGTTGGATAAGCATCTCCTGTGTCCATATAATAACGCAAGAAGTTTGGTGAACAAAAAATAAACCAGAAATCTTAACACATCATCAAGATTGTGACTTAGTTAGCATGACAGATCTGATGGGCTAACTCACATGACTGCAACAGAAATATAAATGGGTGTATAAACTTTGTGAGAAGAATATGGAAAAGGAAAAAAGGACAGGAGTGTTGCCTTGCAAAACAGACTGTGCAAGCATGCGCTGAGGCCCATAATGTACACAGCATCAAAGCTACCGGAAAACTGCAGGTAGTGATTAAAGCCAAAAGAAACCAGCTCCACCATGATGGGGAAACACCACAAGCTACCAAGTCAGAAGATGAGTGTGGCTTTTGAAAACAGTCAGTGAAGTAAGCCAAAGCATTTGCATGAAAAAGTTGGTGAAGATGGGGGTTAATTATGCATATTCTGTGGAGAAAACAGTACAGCAGATCACAGCCGTCCAGCATCTTCATGGAATGCACTCGGGACTTTATTTATTTTAAATTCAGAAAGTAAAGACCGAAGGGACATTTCTTCTAGACTGTACTCTAGCCTGTATGGATGAACAGACTGAGTGGGTGAGAGTGCAAGACAGAGTCATTTAGTTCACAGTTCTTCAGAGAAGAAAGAATGAGAAAAGTGAAGTAAAAACAACGGACTTCTAGAACACAGATCTCACTGATCTTGGAGAACTAGTAGGTAAAAATCCCTGGCAGAATCTATAGGAAAAAGACGTTAAAGAGGCATAATCATTCTTCCAAGAAATTATAATACTGTCGTAAGCACAAGCCATCCCAATAAAGAGGAAAGAAAGAGAATAGTAGGATTTTTACATTACTAAATTATGAGGCCTATACTGCTACCAAGACAGGGGAAAAAATGAAGAATGTAGAAGGATATCAGAATACAAGAGAAGTATAAAAATTGCAAAAACATGTAGAGACAGAATCATACTGGTCAACGCACAAAATTAACAAGGGATGTCAAGAGTAACAAGAAATCATTCTATTAGTACATTTAGGAAGATGAGGGAAAATGTGGCTGTGTTAATCAATGGAGAGGAAGATCAAGTGACAGATGACGTGAGTAGGCTGAAGTGCTTAACACCTTTCTTGTACGACCTTTCATTCAAAATTTCAAGTGGAGAGACATGGATTATTCACTTTATACTCACGAAGAGGGGCATGGTCTTACTTCACAAGAAAGAGCAAACAGATTAGAGAGTACTTAGCTAAGTTAGATATCTTTCAACTCATTTGTGTACAAATTTCATCCTGGTATCCTTAAAGAACTGTCTGAAACAGACTTTGAGACTTTGCAGAAGACAAGAAAAGACTCAAAGAATAAATCTAGTACCTACCATAAAAAAGAGAGGGAAAAAAGAAAAAAAAAAAAAAAAAAGAAGAGGGGAATTCTAGACCACTCAATTTAAGCTTAATTCCCAGAAAAATGATTGAACAACGAATCAAACTAGCTTGTAAGCACCTAAGTATAAAAGATGAGTAGCACTCAACATTGACTTAAGAACAAATCATGCCAAAACAACCTAATTTCCTTCTACAACAAGATAAGAAATCTTGCAGAAAACAAATGTCATGTATCTTGATTTTATTTTGGCATTTGCCAATCTTATATAATATTCTTACAAGCAAGCTCAAACAAAACAAGAATAGCCATGGTATTGTACAGATGCAAAACTTATTTGGATAAGGGAATTCATGCAGTAATCATCAAAGTACAAGAATACATCAACTGGGTTTCTGCCCTCAGTTTTGTTCTATTTGACTTTTTCATTAATAACCTAGATGATGGAATAGAAAACATGTTTATTAAACTTGTAGACATGAACCTAGGAGGGCACTAAATGACTGAATAAATTTTAAAGTGAACTTGGCAAATAAAAAGAAATAATCTAGAGGCACTGGATAAGATTAAACAGGAATATGAGTAAAGTAATGTACCTGGGCAGATATGATTAATGACACAAACACAATATGGCGATAACCAAGCAGGTAGCAGTTTTTCAGAAACGGTTCTAGAACTACCATGAATTATAAGCTTGGTATAAGTTAGCAATATTTTAGTGAAGCAAGGAGTCAACCATCATTTTGGGGTTTGTAAAAACAGACATGAAGCCCCAAGGACATGGGAAGTAATCTTCCAGCTCTACTCCATTTGGGCAAGTTTCAAGATGTAAACCGTTGAATTATGGGCAGTGCTTTTCAAGAAGATGTGAAGCAGCTAAAGAATATCCAGAAAAAAGCATGAATGATCATAAATGCAGATACCATAAACAGTATGGAAAAACTGCCAAAAATTATTACATGTTACTGAGATTTCCAGTACATAAAAGACTGTTGCAAAGGGAATGGGATGAATTGCCAAAGAAGTAATGGAAGTAAACTGTAGTAAGAAAGATTTAGTTTAGGCAAAAGGAAGATCTTTTTAGTGGCAAAAACAGTGAGGTACTCGAACAGATCACTTGAAATGGGACTCACATTTTAACACTCTGGACAATTATTTGTCAGGAATGACAAAAATTACAGTCTCTCCTCTTTTGGAAAAGGAAGACTACCTGAGTTCCTTAGGATGACTTCTTTTTTGAAGGTTCTAGGATGGGTAAAATCACTGACAAGCATCAAAGGAAAACACCCCAAAAGAAAACAAGACAGTTATGAAGCACTGCAAAATGATCACGTATGTTGGGAAGAGAAAATTTCAGCCCAAAAAGGGACTGAATTTGTGCTTGGATTTCAGCAAAATATATTTATACAAGTAATCTAGGGCAGAAGTAAGTGAGAGTGTCTCTTACAATCCTTCAGGATAGCCTCCTCACACCAGGACTGTCAGTCCTTTAGGTTTCAGTACTCATTAGATGCTTACAAATAAATCCATCATGTCCAGAGACTAACAGAGAGTCTTTGGAATAGAAGCTAGTACCTGCTAGGCCCTTCAACTAGTCTGATGCCAGCAACAAGTCACAGCAAAGTGGCAGCAGAAAGTTTAACTATTGTTTTGTCATCTGCTCATTATCAGGGAAAGAAAAAGGAATAAAAGGTAGGAAACACCTTGAAAGCAGCAGCAAAGGCAGAGTGCTGGAAATCAATTGCATCAGGGCACAGTATTCGAGCGTGATTTTGTTAAAAACACATTAATCAAGACTGGACTACTTTAGTAAGAGAGCAGAAATCTAATGAGTGGGCCTCAACCATATTTATTTCCAATGTTTACAAACTCTTCCAAAACCAATGAAGTTTCTCATGGTACCAATGCATTGGCAATGACATCTCCCAGTTCTGCGATGAACCCCAAGTGTGCACAGATGGAGGTATGTCTATACAGTTTCTTCTTTCCCTTCAAAACAGACCTCTTCATCACCCCACCTTCCGATCCTTCTAACACAGATTCAACTTAAACCACCTATTTACACAATTCACCATCTACACCCTTCTGTCATGTCTAACCCCATGGCACTAGGCCCTGCTTCATTCCCTCAATGCTTTCCTCACGTCCACAAAACCAGTGTCCAACTCCATCCTCTCATCGCTGTATCCCACTCCCTGCTCACCCTCCCCATGATCCCTGCCCCATGTTGCCTTGGGCCTCCTCCCCAGTCTTGAAGGGAAAGTGTAGATCCTGACATGTTGGTGTTTCGGCAGCAGCTGCTGGGAGCAGAGCAGGCTGGGTTACCGCCACCAACAGAAACAAGTTACCACCTGCCACATGACTTGCTTTAAGCGTTGTTCCAATGATGGGGGCAATTAACTATTTGAGGAAGGATGTTTATCATGTGGTCAGATAAGAATCTCCGCATGGGCAGAGCTGGGAGCTTCTATCTATCTGAGTGGCTCAAGTACCTCAACAGATTACTCCAGTCTGTAGCAAGTATCGCAAAAGAAGACTGCAGAGAAATTATTTCCCAAGTCAGATTTCACAGCTTTTTGCTTGCCTAGAAGACATGCACCTCAGCTGGCCCAATGCATAAGACTTCACACAGTTCGTGTTCTCTGGGCTGTTACCCCAGAGAAAATGCCTGCTGGCAGATCTTGAGCTCAGGACCTCATCTGGAGCCATGAAGCCATGCAGGTAACTGCTAAGCACCATGATCTCTATCTGATTCCCAGGATCAGACACAGAAGATACAGCTGGCCAGCAGGGTGGTCCAATGCAGCTAGAATATGGAGTCCCACAGCAAAAGAGATGCTGCTGTGCTGCATTTGCCAACATGTGAATTGCAAACAACATGGCTGAAAAGTGTAATGCAGAGAATAACTGAATAAGTGAGTCCCAAACATCACCGTGCCTCACAGATCTGAAAGGCCTTCGCATAAAAGAATGCAAAGGCCCTTCCCATCAATTAAATTCCACTTGCTTGACACGGAGTTTAAAATATCAATCCTGTCATAAAGATGGGTAAATTGAGGCAATAGATGCATAATAGCTTTCTTCAGGAAACACAGGAAGTTTGCAATTTTTCTTGAATCACTGATGCTGGCACAGGTAAAAAGGCCTACTACTACTAATGTCAGTGGCAGGACGGTTTGGGCAATGTGAACAAGATTAAGTTTTAACATTTTCTGGAGAAAATGAAATATTACCAAACTCACTATTCAAACACTTCTTATACATTCACTCTTTCCAAACGCACTAATCATAACCATAGGTGTTAGCACAAGTAGGAGTTAGTGCATATACAATCTATTCTGTATACTTCTGTGATGACTGCAGCTAACCCTGAAGCCACTGTAATTCTGCTAATGGCAGGACACACATGTCCACCAGATAACAAAATTGAGATCCCAGGAAGCAAATTCATGCCATAGCAATTCATGTTTCTGACTCTGTCTAGTTGCTTAGCGCTTTCTGCTTCTACATTATTTGAAATCTAAAATATCCAAGCGGATTTTCCAATACCCACACACAAAACTTCAGAAAAATTAAGCCATTTCCTTTCATGTGTGCATCAACCTGAAGATTACATCATATCTGCTGCAAAGTAACACAGGGACCAATGCTTACTAAAAACAAAACAAAAAACTTTCATATGGCTAGTACGAATACCCACTACTAAGTCAAACAGAACTCTAATGGACTAGAAGACCTACACCTACATCATTAAAAGACTTGGCCAATTATTCCATGACGGAGTAAGGTAGGAACTTCCTCCATGGCTAGGTTTTTCCATACTTGTTCATGAGAAGACTTTCCCTACCTACCTCCAAAGTTTTTGACACTTTCAGAAGTGATGACTGAACTACGTGAACAACTTACTTGATTTCTTCAATAGTTCCTGTCTTCCTAAAGATACCCAGATTTGTACATTCATTTAAATACCATACACTGCAATTATACAACTTTTTAAAACAACATCTTTGGCAGAAATGTCACACCAGTTATCTGGAATTTCTAAGCTCATCTAGACCTAAGAGCTGTCTGGACAACATTTTCCAAATTAGTATCTAAAATTGCTCTTCTAAACCCACATGCTCCTAGACGTTCTCTGCATCCAGCAGCTTCAGCAGGTGCTTCTGGGCATTAAGCACTTTGAAAAAAGTAGCTACTTATTTAGAAACACAAATATGGAATTGGGCAAGTAAGATGAGATAATCAGTTCTTTCAAAGCTTAAGTCTTGACAGTTTTAGGATGTTGTTTTTCTGTCTCCAAATCATACAAACCCCGCCTCCCCCCGCCCCCCGAGATCAGTTAGCACACTTGAACAAACACCCACTCTTTGAGGCTCGCAGGAGACCATCTCAAATGAAGCTTTCAAGTTGATCACTTACTTTCTCTGTTGGCCTGACAGAGCTAGAACCTACAGGTATTTTTAAAATCCATCCTTATGCAGAGGGTTTTCAATGCACAAATCCAGTGTTGTTTAGTGTGGAGATTCAGTCAACTAACTCCCAATCAGCTTGTCAATTATCAACTTTATGAATTAATAGCATTTTAACCTTATATGTGTACTTAGGAACAAAGTCAAATTAAACAGCTGTAATACGAGTAAGGCTGGTAAATGTACTCTAAAACATTCTCCAGAGCACAATCTCAACACCCAATTACGAGCTCCTATTTTCACACTGTGTATAGGCCTCTGTAAGAGAAAACAGGTTTCTCCCAAGGTAGCTTGTCATTACTATGCTCCCACCACATATGTTCTGCTATCACAACCAAAAAAAACCACCCCAAAACCCTGTTTCTCATCTCTGAACTAACGCTACAGCAGAGTAGCCAAAAGTAAGTAAAGCAGCTAGTTGCCAAGCAGAAACAGAACTTGTGAATACACTTGCTTGTCTTGTAGTAATTCTAGAAGTCATTGCAAATACATGGTATCTCTACCTTTGGTACGTTTTATTCCCAAATATTGGAGCTTATGTATGTACAAACTGACTGCAACAGAAAGCATCTTCAGTTTCTGTGGACTCCTCAACAACCGCACAGGGAAACAATTGTGTTCAAGGACAAGCAGGGCAACCAGTGCTACTCTGTCAAGAACAGTGCAATAGTTGGCATTACGATATTTTCCTCAGCGCAAAGAAGCTATTGAAATTTGTTTTATTCTGAATCCCCAGTACAGAATTAATTGCTTGGGACAGTTGATCTATCTCTTAAGCTAAGTCTGCATGGGGACAATGAGAAAGTTAAGGCAAATCAACTAAAGGTCTGACACCCATGTGCACACATTTAATTGTCTTGAAGCTGAGTAGACGCTCTAATTCAAGAGCAAAGCTTCCTGTAGCTCCCTGTTCAGCTAAGCTACATTGGTCTAAGACTAATTTACTCCTGAATTAAAGCAGTCCCCCAAGGATTCAGTACAACTCATTTTTGCATACTGACTTCATGCATTTAGCCAATTTGCCTCAGCTCTTCCTGAGTTCCCCAAGCCTTAAGCAGTTTTCATCCTATAGCTGAAGGGAGCTTGGCTACTTCAACTCAGATGTTGAGAACATCAAATTGAATGTCTTCTTCAACATTTTCCATCTAGAACACAGAAAAACTAAAGAGAAAGTCCTCACATTGCTTAGCTGCTTCCTGCTCCAAGACGAAAATTCAGTGGGTTTGGAGTTCACTATTACCTTGCTCCTGCTCTCACATTTGCTCCTACTCTCACTCTTCAACTTTGTGGAAGCCAACCTTGGGAAGTGGCATGTTAACGTACATGAAACAAGCAGAAACGGGCAATGAAAAAAATGCAAGAGGCTACTAATCCCAAAGTGGGATTTGAACTGTCACATCATCTTCTTTAGAGACTTCAAATCGTGTCAAAGCTGTATCTACTGACACTGGGTTTGTTCATCATGATTTGGAAATGGCAATCATGCCACCATGCTCTACCATTTCTCATTGCAACCACTGTTGTGGTACCTCAGCACTTTCTGGAAATGAATCATATTCCATTAATTCAATACTAATCCAATTCAATACTAATCCTAAACTGGGATGGATATTTCTCAAAAGATTCTAATAGAATTATCTATAGAAAGGATCAGTGATTTTTAAAGCAAGTGAGTTGCTTCTAACAGTGGGAGCTCAGACCACCATTTTATTTAAGTCAAAATTTAAAGCACTTCTCAAACTATAAGCACTTAGGAGAAGTACATCCAGAGTCATTAAAACTTACCTGGATGCTGGCAGCAATTGGCCAATACTTTGTTTTGGCCTTACTGCATGGATGTTCAGGTTTCAGTGATGCTTTGAGTGCACTTGTACAAACACACTTAAGCACACATACATGCAGACAATATCCCAAGGTACTTCAGAAAATTAAAGTTCCTGTATTAAGTTCATTGATTGAGCTATCTGAATGATAAACTAGAGCTAGAGGCCCTACTGTATAGCAGCTAGCTGAAAGGAATATTCAGAGGAATAAACAAATATATGTAATGCCTGACGTTTCCTTTCCCCAAAATAAATTCATTCATTATAAACGAACCATCACATCATCATCTTTATAGACTTCAAATTGTGTCAAAGCTGTACCTAATGACACTGGGTTTCGTTCAGCACAATTTGGAAATTGCAATCTTATCACCATGCTCTACCACTTCCTATTGCAACCACTGTTGTCGTACCTCAGCACTTTCTGGAAACAAACCATGTTCTATGAATTCAAATGCAGATCTAACACTTTAAAACACCACTCAAGCCATGTGCCACCAAATAAAGAAGTGGGTGGATGCAACATGGGATGCTCTGGAGCATGGACTTTTAAACCCGCATTTTTAATTCCAGAGGTTTTTAAAACAACATATTTAACTTCTCGGTGTCAACAACAACAACAAAAAAATCCCAATCCCAAAATTATTTGTGTAGCACTATCAAACAAAAATTTAAAAAATATTTTTATTTTTTTAATTACTCAAAATAATAACAATAATAAGTATGCAAATGAAGGTAAAGCCCTCTGGACAATGTTTTCACTGATTGCTGGAGAGAAGGACCCCTAGTGTCCAGCTGGATTTCAGCCAACCTGGGGTCTGGTGAATACACAGCATTCATGATGAAAAAACATCTTAGCTTGTAAAATATTTCCTGCAAACACTTTCCTATCACTCTTACTTAGAAACCAACTGATTAAAAGAAGAAATACATGTATACAGTTCTGCTTTCTTAAACTAATTTTTTCAAAATATTACCAAGGTATCATGTGATCATCTGGACTCTGAGGATTCATCATTACTGATGAGCAGGAATGTGCCTTGGCACAATAGTTTCAGTGGTTGATTATGCATTGCAGACACCTATAGATAAACATCTTTATTTGTAAAAAATAAGCACTGTCTCCAAGAGCAGATTCTGATGAGGCTTTAAAAGCAGCATAAAAAAAATATGATGCTAGAAGGATGAGGCTGCCCAGCCCTGTCATATAGTAGCATTGCTTTCTAAGAGGAAAAAAAATAAAAATCTGCACCATTCCTTATGATCAGGGTTTTACCCATTTATTTGGCTAATCATTCAAATGGCTAAACAGACCTCTAATTTGAAAATAAAAACCGATTGATGCAATCACAAACAAGTTCTGAAATTGTGATTTATAAAAAAGAGGGGAAATCTCGTTCTAAGCCAAAACACACACACAGTTACCTTTTTCTAATCAGAGCATTCATTTCTCCTCATTATGATCTCACAAGCACATTAAAATCTTATTAACATTAATTACTTCTGAGCGTCTATGCATGAGCAGCGACAGGCTTGCGTGCGCGTGTGTGTGTGTCTCTGGATCATATCTACATTTATATACCTTGCTGCACTTTGCTTATAAAACATGTGAAAATATTGCTGCTAACACCAATTAGCTAATTTCACACACGCAGATAGTAAGCTGCTGTCTCACTGCACAGCTTATTATAGACCCGCAGACAGATGGACAGACAAACAGACGCAAAAAGCATCACGGCTCCTCCTAAATGCAAGATCTGAAATGCCTGGCACCCCCAGGAGTGCGAGTTTTATCCTTGTAAGTCTGAGGGAACAAAATGACACAAATAAAAAAAAAAAGAAAATAATAAAAAAAATACAAGACAGCCAAATATCCCATTTTCTACACAGATGGGTTCAATGATGAAGTGATAGAGACAAAGAAAAAACTGGCAGGCAGACAAGCAGCAGGCGCACAGAGAGATAGACAGAGACAGATAAACAAAGCAACAGAGAAAGAGATGAAAGCGTATTCATACATGTGAATTTGGGCTAGGCAATATCAACTTTATCCCACCAATAAGGTAAGGAAAGAAATGGCAGAGCCAAGAGTCACAATAGGTCTGACTTCGCAAGCAAAATAAAATCCCGTCTCTCTACAAAACTATTTATGGATTCTATTTACACTGAGCACACTACACGCAGCACTGCTGCTGGTGAGACTCAGCTCCACCACAAACTCCAGAACACACACAAGCATCTAGACAGTTATTGCTGTCGAACTGTACCTTCCTCTTCTTTTTAACCCTTTGTTTCCATCTAATTTAGATTCACCTCTATCCTACTTCTAAGTCCCATCCTCCTAAACACTTCTCTCTGCCAGAGGTTAAGATCTAAACAACACATCAGCATCCCTCATCACGCCAAAGCTACATTTCTATCACCAGGGGATTAGCCTCCCAGCTGCACGTCTCTCAGTCCTTTGCAGAATCCAGGTGGACACTTGCTGGTCATTTTCCTCTCTACCCAAATAGCCACCTCTTCTCATCCTCCACAAATCTGAGAACTAACTGCAACCCTCAACTGGAATTAAAACTTCCACTGACATCATCAGGATACAAGGTTTAGAAGCATCAAAATCTGCCTTTCAGCACAACTACCCTTTGTTTTGCTCCGGTATTCTTCCACTGATGATGTGATCAGGCAAAACACTATAAGGAGGGAAAGCATTAAAGCTTTGGAAGACAGTTTTCTGGAGAAATTTCCAGATAGCATGAAAGGCTACCTTGTTGGGAAAATGTTTGAAATGAGCACGTCTTTATTTCTCATGATAACACAAAGTGTTTGCATTTTCTGCTTGCTTCTCTCAGATCAAGAGAAGGTAAATGTGGCAATAATGACTGTTTTATCCCCAGCCTTTTTCACCTAAAGATTTCTGAGCACTTCACAAAACGTTCATTAAGCTTCAAGGCATGCAGAAGTTATTCTCATCACTCCATTTTACTGCTAGGGAACAGAAAAGCAGAGAGGTGCAGTACTCAGATCAGTAAGAAGGTCTCCAGCAGACCTCAAAAATCCTCTTATTTACATTTTTCCTATCTTCTCTTCTTACACATGCCCCATGCGCAGTCATTATAAACAGTACCTGAATTAAAAAAAAAGTAAAATTCAGTGTTTGAGGACTCTACTCAGGATGCTTGACTTTTGTTTATCTTACTCATGATCTTCTCCTGATGATGCTCATTCAGAAGGACCTACTCCCACACAAGCGCAGCATAGCTGCTGAGCGAACTACCATGAATGCAGTCAAGCAACTTTGGGACATTTCGGGTGTACTTCAAACATTTAAATTAACTACAGCGCATCCACAGTAAATCCAGTGATTCCAGGAAGCTTTGGGGCCTCTGGGCATGGACATTATATACAGTTGTACTGCACACAAGCAGTGAGCTTGGTGCACCTTGACTGAATTCTGTCCAGCTCAGTTTTACTGTGCACACACAACAGATTTGGTCACACTGCAGAGAAGGAACTGTGGCATATGGCCCCTTCTGCCACAAGGAGCAGGTACATGACCTGCTCAGGCAGAAAATAAGTAAGCAAATTGAACACCACTCCATTTGCTCAGCTTACTATGCTTCTTTTGTTAAGGTTAAATATACAGGCATTGAGAGTAAAGATACAGAAAAGTACAAGCTTTATAAAATAAGCAAAGAGCAATAAAGATTTGAAGCTTTACAGTTCTATGCATATGACAAAGTAGGCTCTTGCCTGCATATTTCCTGAAAAATAGAGCATAGACCATTAAAGTCTCTCTTGAATACTGAAGAATTACTCCCTTCCTGGCCTTTCTCCAAAGAAGCGCTCTGAGAGGAAGCAAGATTCTCTCTGACAAGGCAAGGAGCTTCACCAATGCTGGTTAACAGTGGTTCAGCCAAAAGTTCAGCTCATTTACTCAGGCTTTCCAAAAAGCTCAGAGAAATCCCTGGCCAGTCATTCTTCCAGATTCCAAGCTCCCTTCTGTGCTCCCACCTCACTGATCTCTAGGCACGTTGGAAACTTAGGGAAACAGGAGGATCAAGGAGAATTCCCCCCTAAATACAACAGTGATCCCCACCAAACCAAAGGACGGGCCACAAAGACGTGAGTTCTTGTCTGATTTTCTGACTTAATGCCTACACAGTCATTGACTCTTTAATCTGTCTTTCCCCAAAACCAGTATAGACATATAATGGTTCATGGCACCCAGAAGGAAAACCAGCGTGTCCTATAAAGCCCTCCTTTGGAGTTCTGAAGACTCCATGCATCCTAATTATACATAGCGAAAGTTGTACCTTGGTAAATTAAAGAACAAACCCAGAAGCTCATTTATTTAAGTAAATGCGTAACAGTGGAGATGCTTAATGCGAGAAACAAGTTGCCAGTTTTTATCACCATGATAGCATGTAGAGGCAACTATGTAACAGGGAACTTCTGTAGAACTTGCCTATGTCTGAGTTTAGCATGTAAAGCAGATACAAGTGCCCTAAAAAGTAAGAGGACTTAAATACAATTGACTTGAGGATCTCTCATAGGACCAATGCTTATCAGTAGAGACAAATGAATCTCAGAGACCATTCAATCTATGGAACATTTTGCGTATGTGAAAGGGGAAGAGAGGAAAAATCTCAAGTCAGGGTGTGTGGTGGGGGGCAAGACATTTATTCACTTTCCTGTACAAAGAAGCTTGACTTGGATTCTCAGGTGGGAACTCTTCCACTAAACCTGGTCTCTTCATCTACTGTATTCATATGCTTCATGAATCTTATTGTACTCTTGTCTCCTAAAAGCTACAGCAGGCTGAGACAGCATGAGAGTACTTAGGAGGTGCACGTGGCATCCAGACCAGCCTTGTGATCCGAAGCCCTTTGTGTCCTTTTGGAGGTTAATAAGACGAGGTTTTACTGACTCCATCCTGGCATTTATAAGTTTCTCGGGGATTACCGAAATTGGAGATTGCATATGAAAAAGCTGGTTCATCCATTTCCTAGAAGGGACATCCATCCAGTTTGCCCTTCAATCCTTAAAATGTGAGACATGCCTGAGGAGTGTTCTTTGTTACAGTGTCTCACAAATACATCCAGTGATGGTGAGTCCATATGTCTCTGATAAAGGGAAAACCTTATTGTGCATTCCAACCTTTTCTTTTGTAAGCATACTACATTAGATTAATTTGGCTCTCAAAGAAGAAAGTATTAATTGTGCTGGCTAATAAAACTTTCTGTTGCTGTCCTTCCAATCTGATCTTCTACGTATCAACAGACATTAAAACTGGCTCTTGGGAAGTGAAAATATATTAGAAAGCAGTACAAACCCAAAACTTGCTTGCAAGTTTTCAAGAATTGAGATCTGAATCTTATTCTCAAGTAACAAAAAGTTAAATGCAGCTATTCATTGTACAGTTTTCAGGTTGAATGTACAAACAACTCAGTTCCTCCTACTGACAGATGCTTCAGCATCAATACATCTGCTCTGCCCAAATCCAGTATTTGCAAGCTCCCATTATTACTTGCATGTGCTTTGTCTCCACTGACAGTTTAAACACACAGGTACAATCCTCTCTTTAAACACTTGTGTCCAAAGAACCCTTAGGGGCTATTTTCTCTTTTACATATTGCAGCTCTCAGAGGTTAACAGCAGTTGCACATACAAGCAGTTACACGTACAAGAAGACCAGAGCAACGTAACTATTTGAAGGTACTTTTGTCTTTACATGTGATAGGGAGCCTCAGACTTCTTTTGATGACTATTTCATGAAGCAAGCAACATCACTATGTATTTCAGCCAGGTATAATCTTCCTCTGTGATTATTATTGTACAAAAAGAGGTGACAGACTGGTCCAGTTTTTGAACATCTACTTCTTGGACAAAGCTCAGTGCGGAAAATCCAATCAGGAAAAAAAAAAAAAAAATTGTTGCTTACAAGTCTTTGAAGTTACATTAACTGAGTTAAGAGAGTAATTATAAATAATAAGCAAACAAAAACCAAAAAGAATTTTGTTTTTAATTCTGCTATTAAAAATAAGACCTTGTTGACATGTTGGTATGTTAAATGTGTTTGGCCTCAATTTTCAGTTACTGTAGGGTCTTTATATCTCATTCTGAAAGGAGAAATAAGACTTTAGTGGCAAAGAAGTTGCATATGTGTTACAATACCACAATGGTGTAAAAAAAGCCTAGCAGTCTTTAATACAGGCAAGAATCATCTGAGCTTTCTCTGTCCATGGAACATGGTCTTTATTTTTCCAAGTCCCTTCTGACTGTACAATACACTGAGGAAGGAAGAAAGAAAGGCACCGCTTCCTATTTCTCTCTGTGCCTCGATTGTTCCTGGCTAAAAAATGGAAATAATTTTGATTCAGCTACTAGAGTTAAGCAAAACTAAATTAACTACTTTCTTTAAATGCTATAAGATATTTGAATAAGTTCCTTCAGAAATGCAAAGTGCTATTTATTCATATCAGCAGCTATCTCTGGCTAAACTGTCCTGGAACCTTTTGTGAGCATTCCCTTCTCCGGCTGAACTCAGCTGATAACTGCTCTCTGTTTTGAAGTATGTGTGTCACTCCTTTATCTAAAAAAGCCTAGGAAAGACTCAGACAGAACTGGCATCTCTCCTTTTTGGGTAATGAGAACAAAGCAAAACAAAACAAAAAAAAAAAATCACACAAGGTCTCAGGATTAAACCTTTGCAGATGAGCAACAACAACAACAAAAAAGGAATCTTTTTGGACGTTAAATTCTTTGCAGGCTTTGCCTGGGCATTACGAGAATAATCACCAGCACCTCCTAAAAGCAAGCCTTTTCATCAACTCTATAAGCTCGGATTTCAAGGAGAGACCTGGTAAGAAACTTATTAATACACCGACGTATGCTGCCACAAGGGAGACAGTATCCAATGCAGCAAAAATGAGGTCAAATTCAGCAGCACTATCCTAAAGAAAACTGTCTCCTGGTCACAAATCACTTGTGGAGTACCATGCATCATCTTTACTGCTTCTGACGTATGCCAGCTGCAGCCAGTAGGGTAGAAATACAGTTAAATTCAGCTCTCGGTTCAATGTTGATTGCTCTAAATTTCATGGAATTGGTCCACTTTTATACAAATGTAACTTAGGGCAAAATACGACCCATAAACATTTTAGCAGACACACAGACGTTCAGAAATTTCACATGGAACTTCTTATCCCAAGAGCACAGTCCTCTGAAGATGATTACTGTATGATCATTATCCCAGCTCACTGCTTATGAGGAAAAAAGAAAGGGCTGTGGCCTCGTCCCACTCCACTCTGGTCCTACTCATACAGAATGCTGCAAATAAGTTTTCTCCCTCTCCTGCCAGCGGGACCAAGTTAGCCCCTTTTTTTTTTGCATGAAGTTCAGCCTTTTTGTCCTCATTTTCTTTGAACAGCTCTGCCCCCTGCCTGCGTCTCAGCTTTTATTTCTTCTAGCTGCTCACATTCTTCCCAAACCTCCCTCCTAAATGCTCCATTTGTATCCTTCTACCACACTGAAGCCAACGTTCCATAGTAACATTACTCAACCAGATTTCAATAACTCTTTTAAACAGCTTACAATCAACTAAACTGTGTTCCTGCACAACCAGTCTTAACCAGGAAACTCCAGAAGAGTTCATTTTAGCTCACTTCTTTTTTGTTTTCCACCTTTTTCACCTCGAAAAGATGTGGAATAAATAAATTAATTTTGGTAGCAGATTAAATTATCACAGGGCTGGATATGGATGTGATCTAGACAGGAGGGCTCTCACCCCACCAGAGAGACAGCTTTAACTGAGCTACCTCAATTAATAGCAGTTTGGTTAAGTCAGCCTAGGGCTGAATGCAGTGAAAATACGCAGCTCAAAACATATGCAAAATTCACCCAGGATACAACATAATACAGCCTGCATGATCAGGGCAGAACAGCTACTGCCATCTAAACTACCTAAGTAAATGCTAGCTCTTAATCTCCATGAAGTGAAAACTTCCTCAAAAAAAACCAACACAAAAACACCCAACCAAAAAACAAGACCTCAGCTGTCAGTTCTATTCTGACATGCCAGAGAAAGACCTCAAGTATTCAAAAATTTCATTGGGAGGCTAAAGGAAACCCATTAGAGCAAAGAAAGAGGTTGCAATGCACTTCTGGGTGATAACAAGGCACAAATTTGAGACGGAAGGATCGAATTGGCTAATAATAGCTATAACTAGTGTCTCAGAAACTGATAAACATTATTATCCCTACCTTGAAGACAAGTAACTGAGACATTGAGAAATGACTTGTTGAAAGTTACACAGAAAACTAGAAACAAACTATGAATCCTGCTTCCCCAGCTGGGGGTTATCCTTACCAGTACCTATGTACTTGCATATATCACTGTAGTGACTGCACTGCAATCTGATTACAGCTTCTGATACTGCACCATGGCTTTGCGCTGGCAAAAATATTTAAGATCTCTGTACACAGGTTTAAAAAAAAAAAGTCTAAAAAAGTATTCAGAAAGGCTTTGAAGGGGATTGGGTCCCCTGTAAAAAGGGACTCAGAGATTAGCAGAAAAAGAAAGTTAATTCCAAAATCCAGAAATGCCCAGCAGCAGGGAAAAATACTGAGCTTTCTCTGGTCCAGCACAAAGTAACAGCATAGCCGAACGTACGGCAAAAGCACAACTGGCTTTTAACCTCATTCAGGAGCAGCTGCTTTCGCAGCAGTGAAACGTTTCAGGCTGAGCCTGACTGACTTAGTGGATAAATGATCTGAAGTTGGTATAGCTCAGAAGGAACCAGCTCATTTAGGAAATGTCACTATCTTAAAAACGCGCTTTTTCTATCCAATTGGAGCGAGCTTTGAAGCCTTCAAAACTTGGCCATGGCTTGGAGAAGAAAATAAAACCAGCGCTTTTATGAAATGCTGGAAATTACAAAACACGGCTTGGACTTCAAACAGTTCGCCCATGAGCCAGGACAGGCTGGGCCTTTGCCGGGAACTCGTGTCACTTCTCATCACTCGTATTAGTTTAACACTAGCAAAAGGTGCCAGATTGGTAGCCCCAGGCACTGAATTCTCTATTTATCCCCAAAGCAGGTACAGCAGGAGGGCAAGCTATCATAAGAGATACCAACCCCTGCTACAATTCCTCACGTCCAGGGACCTGGCGACAGGAGGGTGATGGTCTCAGTGCTGTACTGGTTTTCTGATGTCTCTGCCGTGACTGCCCACACGGGGGCCGGTTCCCTGCACTGTGTTTCAGAAGGATGCCTGCCTAAACTGCAGGACCTATGAAAGGGAAACAATGGAGAATCATCCCACAAGCATCCTCTGAGACTTTGAGAAAGAAGAACCAGGGATTATTTTCTTTGCATTATATTCTAGCCGTCTCAAAATGAAGGAATACTAGAGAGCACGATGAGGCCAGAGAGAGTCAATGTACTGAGTACAAATGAGATTTATATGTGGCTTGAGTCACTCCAGTCAATTAGCTACCCACCAGGCTGTTTGGTTTATTGTCCCTACTGTATAAAGACTTAATAAGCAGTCACCTAGATGGGAAGCGTGAGACTTGCAGAAAGGAAACTTTTCGCTACTCTACATGGAAAACTTGAGTCCAGTCCTGCAACAGCTCTACACAGCTGATTCCCACTGATGTGTCAACGGCTGCAAGATGAGGCTTTTTATCATGACAGTCCACGTAGGTGGAAAATACGGGAAATACAGGACCATCTTTTGTTAAATAATTACCATGTCAGAAATCTTCCACACATTCCAAATATTCTACAGGAATTAATAAAGCTTTCGTCAGTTTTTCCTGCAACACTCGGTCTTATCCAGGACTTTGGCATTTTTCATAGCATGAAAGTTCAAAATGCTGGATTTTAAAAACTTATCTACTGGGGAAATGTGCTGTGTAGGGAACATATTAAACAATTCAGTCTATGTTTGGAAAAGAAATACAGATTCATCACAACGAGGAAGGATGTTCAAGAGTATCCTGAAAAAACAGCCTGTATTCAAGCCAGAGGACAGGATGAAGTGGGCACAACAGTATAAAGCTGACAAGCAGATTTAACCGACAGTGACAGAAAGAATTGGAAGCTGCCAAAGCCTAAGCTACAGTAGGGCTTCTTCAGATACTACATGAACTAAAACTGAAACTAAAAGCACCAACGAGAACATTTTTTAAAACTCCTTCAGACGGGAAAAATCCTAGAAGCAGCAGCAGCAAAATGGAAAATGCAAACTTTGGGAAATGATAGAAAAAGAAACACCTATCAAATATAAGTAAGACTGGAAACAAAGTAAAAAAGGCTCAGTTACAGGATTGGACATTTCATGACCTTTCTCACCAGTCATGCCTGGTATGTAAGGCTTTAACATCCTTGGTCAGAAGAGTTCTTTTCCTGTTAATACCACTCACTGCAAGAGAGCTCAAAGCCATTCATTTAGACACAATTTTTGTAAGGCAGTGTCCCAGAGGGTGTGGCCTGGTCTCCTGGGAATAGCATTTGTTAGTTTTAGAGAACCAGCAGAGGGAGCACATTAGCAATTAAACATGGTTTTCTTGTGTTTGTGCCTAAACAATGAGATTTTTTGGTTGGGTTTTTTGTTGTTGTTTTGTTTTTATCCTTAGCATTCCTCTCTGTCACTAACGTGTGTGACTCACTTAGCTATCAAATTGCTAGGCGTTTAGGAGACAAAGCCATGGAGAATAACAGGCTCCACGTCCAACCCACATAAAACAATAGTGGACATAAGCTTTTACCTACTTGTCTTTCTTCACTCTCCCCATATCAACCTCCATCTTAACCATTCCTGACATCTTGTCCATGAAAGCTCCTGTTGCCACACGACTATTGCTCTCAAATTCCTGCACTGTGACCGCTAACTTTCTAGCCAGAAAGAAAGGCGTATGGATCTCTAGGGAGGAAAGATAAATCAATAATTAACTTTCAGTCAGCTGAAAGGACAATTCTGAAGTCCATAAGGCAACCTTCCCAGTCCTACTTTTGTATCCTCTGGGGATTGATCACACTTCCAGCTATTGATGATTTTAGAAGCAAGATATTAGAAAGCTTGTCTTTTAGTTGGGGGGGGGGGGGGGGAGGGAGGGAATTAAAAAAAAAAAAAAATCAGTAGAGTAATTTCCATGCTGTATTTACCTCAGAATCAAATGGCCCACTAAACTTGCCCGCATTTTTAGCTCTACCACAATCCCAAGATAAATTTACTATGGAAGCACCACATTAAGAGGTCATCTACATCTGTGACTTACAGAAGGGAACCACTTCTGTCCTGCAAAGGATTTCCCATAGGTGCCCTGCAGAGGATCGTAAGCACCACCCATTCAGGTTTCCTTTCCTCTTCGCTATAGTTACCAACTGTTTTTAATACAGCCATGTATGACCATCAATTTGATACCTGCTCAAACATTCAGGAAGAACATATGGGTTTCGGTTCACCCTTTGTACTGGCATTTGCACTTGTGCAAACTGGACATAAAATGTTACCTGGGGTCTGTGTCCACCCACTTCAGAAAAGCACAAGGCTTATGACACGAGGCACTGAAGAATAAAGTCCCAAAGACGCTGCCAGTGTTTGAATTAGGTAGGATTGCTTTCTGTTATAATGCCTGTCTTTCGTAAAAGGAACTATACCTGATAAAAACAACCCGACACAGCGCAGGCTACAAATCTGCCCTCCACGGAGCTGGCGGAGCAGGTTGTCGCTTATGGGAAGAGACCACTTCTTGTCATGAAAGGATTTCAGCCTTTGTGCTCGCATAGTCCATGGCCTTTCTTCCCATAGTGCCACCTAGTGCCAACTCGGTCAGCAGCTCGCTGTTCTGCGAGGTGAACATCTGCCCCAACGGTAACAGGCTGGGACCCTCCACACTCATTTCACCAAAGCCAAACCCCAGTTGTCAGAGGAATAGTGTTGGTTTTTTTCTTTAAAGACAGCTTTATCCCCTTAGTCCGATTTCCCCTCCTGTATTTTAACTGCTACAAGATACACAGTTTTCACTGTCCGTGATAAAAGCAGAACTTTTTTCTTTTGGAAACCTCTGGGATGCGTAGCAACCTGCCCCTCAGCACCGGCAGCCCTGGCTGCCCCAGCAGCTATGGGAGAAGGAGGTGACGCACGTCCCCATGCCTCCTGTGATCATTTTACAAGACTTGTCCACAAACAGAACTCCCGCCAGCATCGGGCGGTCAAAATGCCACCATCGTACACAGTGGCACTGAAGGATTAAGCACAAAAATGTACAAAAACATGAAAGACACAGTCAGTAATCATTCTGAAATGCCAGTTTCCTATTAGAGGAGAACTGGATCAGTGCCATTAGAACTAAATATTAACTTTTAAGATAAATAATAACCAGGAATATAGGGAACGCCATCAAAGCAAAAAGCATCCTAGACAAAAACCATTGCCTTTATTCGCTCCTCGCTGAAAGGCTGTGAAAATCTCAAGTGAAAGCTGCATAGATATTACAAAAGTAGCCCAAAATTTGGTGCATGGTCAAACACTACTCTTTACCAAGAGACCTGGATTATCAGCATAGACAGATTATTAAAAATACAAGTTATTTTTCAGAGCTGATATTATTTGTTTACTCTCTGAATCTTCTTGGGCCAAACGAACAACATCAGTGAAGTCCATTTCACTTTGATTTGCCATCATTTTTCCTCTGCAGCACAGTTTGAACTGCAGACCCTACAGAGGCAACAAGTTATTCTTTAAAAATAACTATTTCGAGTTCATTGTTTCACTTAAAAAAAAAAAAAAAAAGTATTTGGATTTTCTAAAAGTTTTGTTTCAAAAAAAAAAAAAGTTAAGTAACTTGAAGTTAAATTTCAGTATTTAATTTTCCATTAACATTTATGAATCTCCTTCAGTAGAAGCTCTTCACCATATGGATCACAGTGTAAAAAGTCCTATAAAAAGAGACAGGAGTGAAATTAACTGAAATCTATAAGGCCACAGCATGCCATCAATTTCTGAACAGAACTCCTATTCAAATCATTCTGCTCAAAACCTCATATGGTCTGCAAAAATGAATGGGGTTTTCTTGAAATGATTTAAACAACAATTTATCTAAGGCTGTAATCTCTCTTGTATGGGATTTGTAAGCCATCCCACAGAATTCTCTAGCAGGGGACACTGTTCCCTATTTACATCAAAGTTTTATATAAATAATATTACATTTTTTTAAAATTTTCTGCAGCTGTTTTCCCTTATGAATAAGCTGGGCCTATGAAGAAAATTTGAAAATAGGAAAACTGTGAGTAATATTTATAATAATGATATATCCAACTCAGGAAATTGCTACAGCTGTCTTTATCAAAATAAACAAGATTGATATTTTTTCCTCCTTTAAGAGAGAAGCAAAATCCTCTACTATTAAAATTAATTTGACTTGGTATTTGTTTGGCATTTGGATTTGCCTGCCTCATATCCCATTTTTGGCCCTATTAAAAAAAAAAAAAAAAAAAAAGGCAACACAAAAACATACACACAAAAACACCCCAACGGCATTGCTTTTCGTCTCACAGGAGCGAGAGAGGCATATACACACGCCATTCAGCCCAAAATTACTCTAGCTACAGGGCATGGCAAAGCATGAAATAACTGCTCCAGAGCACTTCCTCATGTGGGTGTGTTAGATAACTGTCTGCTCCAACACTAAAATAAAGCACACTGTGACCCAATCAACACTGCAAGCTCTGCTCCGCACAGCTGCCCGGGCTGCCAGCATGGGAACCCAGAGCAGCCCACACCACCCCGCACACGGCGCTCCGCCAAACTCGGTCCTACCCCCCTGGCCAACAGGTTTGACACTCCCCGAGTTCCCGCTACAGCATCATATGCCGGATTTAAGTTTACTTAGGCATACTTTACCCTTTGCTGCTGTGTCCAGATTGCAAACGGACTTTGTGCTATTGAAAGAGCTAAGGGTTTGGGTTTTTTTCCTAGAATATAGGAGTTCAAAGGAAATTAAATCCTCCCAGCGAAAAAGTTTTTAAGATTAAAAAAAAAAATCTTACTGGATAATGAAAAATGTTTCTCCTACTCTGACTCCCTTTCTCTGCTCAAATTCTTCTTGCCTGGGTTTTTGATAAAATCAAGAGGTATCTTGTAGTCATTTTTAAAGTTTTTCAGAAATGTTAAGATGAGGCTGGGCTTCTGCTAAATGTACACCTAAGAATCCTGACAACAGGTCCATGTGCTTTCCTACAAAAAATCTGGGCTGTTGAGGAACATACACCTGCACTGCTCCAGGAAAAAATGACAGGTGCCTGAAAACCCACCCACCCCACGACGGGGACGGCTGCTAACACTCTAGCTGGATCACTCCAGGCTGACCACCATCCAAAGGCATCAGCGACTCCAGCTTTAAGACCCCTACATTTTTTAGCGTAACTTCACCATCCCCTCTACACCCAAATCTGAGTTTCAAAGCTTGAGATTCAAACTTTAGGAGCGGAAGAAATACCTTGATAGAGCTAACAGGTCATTTGAAGCAATAAATACATACAGAGTCTTTAATCAAAATATTAATTTAGAAGCTTGAATAAAAAGGAGGAGAAAAAAAATAGGAAGCAATGAATGTCACTCCCTAAGCTAAGTGACGAGCCACCAATTCTTGGCACACTGCTATAGAAAACCTTGAAAAGTTCGCTCAGGTTCTGGAAATAAAGCTGCAAATAAAATGGAGCAAGTAGTTTCTGTAGTTGTAGTGCCAGTGAATAGATCTGCTGCTTTGGATTTCAATTAACTTAGTTTGTTCAGCGAGGAGGCACTTCTGTTGAAACTGGGGAGTCGTAACTTAAAGGACAGCTGAAAAAAGGCCCAAACAACAGCAAAAAAACCTGTTGGCTGCAAAAGTTCTCTCCGGCTGTAAAATAATGGATGTTTAAGAAACATTTCAAAGGATTTGAAGGTTTTGGAGAATCTCCTAGGCAGTCCCAAGTGGGTTAGGAATATTGCATTATGGACTTCTTTGTGCTAAGAGGAAGGCCTAATGCATGTTTTTAAGAAGTCCGCCTCTTGCTATTAAATAAATAATTTTCTATTAAAAAAGGTGATTGTTATTGTTGAGAGATCTCCACTGATCAGCGTCCATTTTATATAATTACTCACGATTCTCCAGAACATTTTATGTAACTCACTTCCACTATCTTTTATTTCCTTTTTTTCTTTTTTCTTTTTTTCTTTTTTTTTTTTTTTTTGTTACTAGCAGAGTAGCAGTTTTACTCTCCAACAGAAATGACAGGAGCTCAGATAAAAAGACCATTTCAAATGGATCAATTTAAGCAGTCTTTAGAACCCATGATAAATCTGGGCTCCAAAAACTCGACAATGCTAAATGGGCTATGAAATGCATCACAAATCCCTCCCCAGAAAAAAAAGAAAAGAAAAAAAAAAGAAAAAAAAAAAAGATTATTTAGAGAAAAGCTTCAATGTTTGAAATTACAAATAAGCAGCATATTTGTGGAATGAAAAATGGTAAATAAATAGTTACTATTTCTGGACAAAATGGCTCGATAGATTTCATAATTTGCCACCACTGTAAAAAATATCTATTCCCTTCCCCCCTCCCTTCCCCGGCAGTACACACGGAAACACAAGCATAACCATGCATAAAGTGGGAGGGTGGGGGGCAGCCAAGGATACAAACTCCCTCTTAGAAAGTTTGAATTCTTATTAACCCAGTGATGCCTTCATAATGTTGCATTAGATCAGCAACATAAAAGTTGGAATATACGTCTCCTTTCTTCCTAGTAAAGGAAACTGGAAAAATACTAATAATGAAAAATAGATGTTAAAAATATCCAGGAGGAAAAAGTACATGTACAATAACCAAAATTAACCCCCTCCGCCCCCACACCAAAACAGGCAAACAGTAAAATCTCTGAATAAAAATCCTGTCAGGAGGAGTGGAACCTGCTTTCTCTTTTTTTTGCTTTTATTTACTGTATGCCAAGCATGGACTTTAAACTTACAGTGTGCATATATATAAAACAAAGAATGAGAGTCACCGTTAACCCTGGTCACCAGCATTACAGCTAAAAGTCATTGGCAAATACTAGTAAAACCCCATTTAACAGTAAATAAGGAGAACATGATATATGGACGGACAGATGGAACTGCATAAACAGAAAAGAAAAAGCAGAGAGACCCACAAACATACGGAGAGGGCTGTTTTAAAAGAGTCAAAGATATTGATTTACTTGGAACTAGTGTTGGAAAACAAACGTATTTGCTTCCTTCGTGATTAAAAAAAAAAAAAGTAATTAAAGTGAATCATAAGGGGGCACACCCTTAAATAAGTAGAAGGGGGGAAAAACATTAGTAGAGGGTAAGGCCTTCTATAGATGTTCCGAATTTTAAGCTAGCAAATAGGTCTCGCAAACTTACATCTCTAAATTAAAAATCGAGGGGGGGGGGGGAATAAAGAAGTGCTGGTGGTTTAAGGAGAGTAGAGGCTTTATTCTTTTATTTTTTATAAAAGTTAACTGGCCTACCTTGTTCCCCAGTCCTCAGTTTGTCTCCTCATAGTCGCTGTCTCCCTGGAAGTACAGTGTGAGTGGTAATGACTGCCTGCCTCCCTAATGAGTCCATTTTCCTGCTCTTGATGTTGTGTATATACACACACTGCAACCTACCTTACAAACCACAGAGACGGGAAAGGGAGAGCGAGCGAGAGAGAGCGAGCGAGAGCGAGCGAGAGTGCGAGAGACAGGGAGAGCGAGGGAGAGGGAGAGGGAGAGAAAGGCGCACACAGACAAAGCCCTCCTACCAGACAGCAGACAACCCTCCTTCCCCTATCTAGCAAAATACAACTCGGCTAATGCAGCAACAGGTTCAATACTGCCAGGCTGAGGCAGCGTAGCAAAGGTATACGGAGCTGAGCGGGATTGCTGGCAAATAAACAGTTTAGTGCCGGCTGGCTCCACCTTTCTTATTTATGTTACAGGATGTTGGAATGCATTGTTTCACAGTCCATGTCATTATCATAAATACATTTTTTGGTGCGTATTAGCGTGAAGCGCCGAAACGTATCAGCCATTCTGCTCTGTAACCTTATAGCTTTAACACATGCAGGGAAGGTGTAAACATATCTCTTTTGACAGGCAGACTACACAAAGCCCACTGATGATTTTAAAGTCATGAGATCTTTCAAGAAAGACGCTCCTGAAGATAGGTTTCCCCAGACAATAGGGGAGCAGGGAAAATTGATCTTGATGAGGAAGAAGTCTTCGTAAGAGACTGCTCGGTAAACAATTGAAAAGAGAGGGCTGTTCTCCCCAGCATTCCCTCCTTTCAAAAATATATATTGGGAAGCTTCTACCCCTACAGCTATAATAATGTGCTGTGCTTATGTCTGAACAGGTGCAATGCATATAGTACATGGTGTTACAAGGACAGAAATAAATCTCTCAAGTAAAAAAAAAAAAACATTTTCCCAGTTGCAAACAGGCCAAGGTTATTTAAAATATAGGTCTAATTTGAAGAACGTTCTCCCCACTCCCTATATTTTTTTGCTGGGGGGGGGGGGGGGCGTCTAGAGGGAAGGCATGAAGAGGAGGCAAAGATGGGAAAATCAATACACGTAACCAGTTACTAGATTTTTATTTCTACAATATCTTGTCAGATCTGAAGAAGATATATGCTGCTTCTAAAATAATTTTCACTCAGCCCTCCCTCTCATCACACGTAAACTTACGCTGTCACAAAAAATCTGTTGATTTTAATGACAACTACAGGCATGTGGAAGTAGCAAGAGCAGGAAAACAGGATTTTGCACCTGTATTTCATCTTTGGACAAAGGTTCTCCAAGAACTTTATCCACAGGATATTTTTTAGATAGAGAAACTGGGTCCAATGAAAAAAAAAAAAAAGGTTAAGTGATATTCCCAAGGTTATGCTGTAAATCAGTGGTAAAACAGACGAGACCCCAAATCACCTGATGCTTAACACAGAATTTGCCTGGAGTAACTCATACCCACCAAAAAGTTGTGTCCTACCTAAGCCAATTGTGTAGGCTCCCTCTGTTGTCAGTGGAGAGACAGGCACCTCCCAAAAGCAATTCATCCCAGCTTTCTTTTTCTCTCTGCACTGAGGAGGGAGCCTACACAACTAGATTAGGCTAGGCAGCTAGCTTGTCGTTGCCTCAAAATTAAGTAAAATTAATCTCACTTTTGATCTAAAGCTCAATTACAACATCCTGCTTCCCAAAATACGTTTTTATTAACACATTTATTATTAGGCAATATATGCCTAAATTGTAGTGATCAAAAAGGGATAGCCTGCTGACTAAAAGAGTCAGGTAAACTCCCTAGATTCATGGATTTGTACCCTCAGGCTGGCTGGATATTCATGATTCACACAGTCTTTATAATATTAACTAGCCTGGTAACTGGTGAATTTGATTGAGTTTGTTCACTGGTAGCTGCTACACACTTTTGTATTTCCCTTATAAACATTCTGTTTTCATCTAAATGTACAGTGAATACAGAAGGATTAAGAAATTTTTTTCAAAAGGTTAATTTTCTTCAGTGTTTTCATCAAAACGCAGCCTTTCTTACCTTAGGGTAAAATATAAAGAGTAAAAAGCTTTATTAGGTGACTTAGTTCAACTCCTTCTGTAATATTTAGCTTACATACACACCTGGCATATGTAGATGCAGATCTAGAATTACTCCAAATATATATTGCAAATATTTAGCCTTATTACATATTTGCTTCTCTGGACTTTATGACCATATTCACTTTATTCAAGGCTATGTAAGGTCAGGAAAGCAGAAGCAGCATTTGGAGAGTTTGCTTCTAACTGTAGTAACTCCATCTGGCCATCTATGTACCAACTGACCGCTCAATGCCTCAGCTTTTCCATCTGTAAAATGGACTCGACTGTAGCTCCATGAGCAGGTAGTACCATAAATATATGAAGTGCTTCATCTTCCTATCCCAGCCTGGCATCTCTCAGAGCTTTATGATGGAGACTATTATGGGAAAAATATACTCTATCAAGGGGACGTGTATCAAAGCCACCTGATGAAAATCACAAGATTTTATGTACCCCTATTCAGTTCAAACAATAGGAATAGTCTCTGAATTTGAATTTTAAAAACTAGACCTGCACCAAAATGGGGGTACCAGATGTAAGAAGTTCTTAGTACTCTGGAACATTTGACCCCAAATTAACATTCATTCCTCAGTCCTACCTACCTTATACATAGAAATCTGAAGAGAGATTCAAAACATAACAACTCTGGATAAAATACAGACTTGAACCCTTCAAATTTAACAGACATTCAGGTTGAAATCTGAGTACTAAGTTGGAAACACTTAAGTTTGAAAAATGTTCAGATTTGCAATTGATCCGGATCCAAAACTGCAAGTTGGGAGGCATCTAGATCCTCACTTCCTGTAACTTTCTAGAAATGTCATACATGTTTCTGAACCAGGATCACAGGCCAAATTTCCTCATATTTTGAGGAAGCCTGAATCTCAGAACAACATTAGAACTGAGCCTGATTCCATCCAGTTACGGCAGTGCTTAGAACCAGACCCCAACTGGAACCCAAAGCCACCCCTTCCAAAGTTTCATGGGGGTTGTGTACATGCAGAACTGTAGAACTAAAACCAGACACTTTCAAACCTTGAGACTGTTTGAAAACAAACATGAAGCAAATTCCAACTTAAGCTAGTTTTGGCCCTCAATCAGAAATTAATCCAACTAGCTGTAATCTTTATAAAATCCAAATATCTATCTGACCTGAATGAAAACCCTGCAAGATGCGATCTGCACAACAGGTTCCTTGCTTACGAGTCTTTCTAAATGGATCCAAACCATTAATGGCTCAATTCTCTGTTGTCTTCTAAATCATTCAGTCTACCTAAACCATACAAAAAAAAGTGTAAAAAAATCCTGAGTGGTACAACTGAACGAAGAATCCTGATTTAATGTTTCGCCAACATACAAATGTTTGCCTGTTTGCTTGATTCAAAATGCTCAATGAGAGGCAGCTCATTGTCACCTCACACCCCTGGGGGCCTGCAATTCCTTCTCTCCATTACGTGCGCAGGTCAATGCCTAGGCACTTGGTTCACTTGCAGGAAAAGGAAAGAGGACATGTAAGTGCTGACAGCTTTCACCCCTGTCACAGGACTGGACACACACCTGCCATGTGACAGTGAGGGCCTGCACGGCAGTCACATGGCTGGCGTACGCTTGGCCATGCAACAGAACAAGAAAGCACGCAAACATGCAACAGGCAAGCAAACTCCTGCCACATGCCCGGGAGCAATACCTCTCCTACGGCAAAGGCACCAAATTTTGGTGGTGCCACCCTTGGGGTCGCCCCACGAGAAAGAGGCTGGAACAGAGGGCTCCCAGGCATCTTAGTAAAAGGCTGCATTGTCCATCCTGAATGCAAGAACAGGCAATGCTGGTCTACCCAGTAGATGATACTCCTGGTTTTCTTTTTCTGTAAACTTGTCTTCTTGATTCAGAGTTAACTCAAGTAACTGTCATTAGGGAGGCAAAGGAGCCCCAAACACTCTAGCAAATCCTTAAAAAGAATGAAAAAATTACTAGCACCATAAGGCATGTGGAAAATTCTAGTGCTTGGCACAGCAGGGGACCCAGCTACAGCTCTCCCAGGGAGCTGCAAAGCCCTAAGAACACCCTGATCTTCCATCATAAGGGGGAGATAGGAAATATGAAACTGTCCCCCAGAACTGTGGAAGTCCAATGACAGGACAAGGGCAATGGGTGCAAGCTGGAGCACAGGAGGTTCCACATTAACATAAGGAAAAACTTTTTCACTGTGAGGGTGGCAGAGCACTGGAACAGGCTGCCCAGAGAGGTTGTGGAGTCTCCTTCTCTGGAGACATTCAAAACCCGCCTGGATGTGTTTCTGTGTGACCTGCTCTAGGTGGTTCTGCTCTGGCTGGGGGGTTGGACTAGATGATCTTTCGAGGTCCCTTCCAACCCCTAACGTTCTGTGATTTTGGAAGTCTTTGTTGCAAATGACAAGATTCTGCGTGACGGACTAAGGGGGAAGGAAGGTGCTTTGGTGCCAAATAACATATTCTGTACTGATCTGGTCTCTCCTCTCCTTTTCATGTTGCCAGGCACACCAACATGCTGAGTTTAGACATAACTTGTTGGCAAAAGCAACTGGAAAAGGAGTCACAGCATCATTATAACCATTTCTGAGGCTAAGAGCTACTTCCTTTGAAAAAATAAATTGGCCTCTTAGCAGTTATCTAAAGGCTGATTTTCAAATTCTAAAGAAATTTAAGTGGGACTGACTCCATGAACTGGTTGGGTATCCTGCCCATCCTTGTGGTGGGTTAACGAAGTGGTTTTGATGTACTCCATTGCCCTACAACAGTTCCATCAATGCCTTCTGGGAGCTCTGCTTCACTAGAATCCCAGGAACTGTTCTGAGAAACCAGACTGATTTAACATCACACTGGTGATAAAAATCCCAGGCAAATTTGTGTCGCAATTCTCTTTCAGATGGTATAGGCAGGACCTAGAAACACTCACAGTAACATGTCTGAACTTGATTGCTTCCACTTAGTCCCCTTCACCACACATGCAGATCTCCTAGACTCTGCTGGTCTATCACACCCTCGTGTTGCCAGCCCAACAGGATCGGTGATTCAGATGTCTCTACTGGTGTCCTGCAGTGTCTCTGCAACTTTGTTCAAATGTAATGAGAAAGACGCCAATTAAAAAAGCACAAGAGTCCTGCAGCGTGGCAGGCTGATTCAAATTAGATACCTGTACGAAGTGATTAAAAATAGGTTTTCTAAACCTGAAGATCACAGGAGGACAGCATGTTTGATTTACATCAGCAGGGGCCAACAAAAATGTAGAAGAAATACACAAAAGCTCTTTATCCCTGCAGATTTTCTGGTGAAGATGCCGAGGACAGAAGGAGAGAAATACAGTGCACTTCTGGTGTCTTTCAACATGCAACGAATCTCAATTGTTCTCCCATCTCAGCAGTCATCACTTACTGCCAGACCTCCAAATAAGTAATACTTTCCTTTAATTAACCAACTTTGATCCACCATTCTGTAGTTCAGTTGCACATACACATTAACAAATCAAATCTCACAACTTCCTTTGATAAAAAGCTACTGTCATTCCCATTTTACAGATAGCAAAAACTATATGGAAAGAGTTAATCACTGTGTTGAGTACAGAAGTGAGACTGGGATGGCAGGCCCTCCTGATCAGAAGTTCAGGCTATGTTGCCTCTATGCATCAGGCTCTCAGACAGCCCAATTGATTGGCAAGACTGGGGCACACTTGCTGAACCAGAACTGGCTTCTCTGAAGTTGTTTGTTGTGGGTTTTTTTTAATCCCAGAATGTCCTGAATAATAAATAGATCAGATGCAAAGCTGATACGTCTCCAACAGTTCCAATGGATTTGTGAAAATCTGTCTGCAAGTAATATGTACCAAGTGCCATAAATGTCTACTTCCTTTTACGATGACACTACCAGCACTTTGGTAAAGGAACACTTTGCACAATGACTGTTCCCTTACAGCCCTTCAGCCACTTTTCACAAAGGCCACAAAATGGTGTTTCCACTGCATAATAATCCCATGTCACATACAACAGTACTGCATTACGGTAGTTTTGTGTTCAGTAAATATTGCTGCTACATCAGTAAATCGTGACAGTGAGATCTGAGCCATATAAGAAATTTTGTCCCAACAAAGTCAATCCCTTGCTTTTATACCCTTCAACATCGGTGTGTATCAGTCACCACCTACAGGGACTGAGAGTCCTCATAAAACAAACTCCAGAAGACCTGTATCATACCAACCTAGCGTTTTCCAATTCAAAAACCAAAACCACACAAAAAGTCCTCAGACTCCCACATGCTTTGTCCCCATCTCCCCATTACACATACATGCCCTCACACTTGGGATGTTCATGTGTTAGTTTTCTGTCTTGAATATGTAGACTGTGTTGCAATTATTTAACACCTAACAACCTGCAGTTACCTATGTGGTCTGGGCTATGTACGTGTTCGTTCTATCCACTTACAGAGTGCTGGGATATTACCTTATTTGCGTCGGCAGGCCATTTGTGACCAATTTAGCTGTTGAGCTAACGTGCAAGGCCCTCATCCAAGCTGTGGAGTTACAATGGAGCCGGATCTTGTTACACAGCCTACTGCATCGTATGGTGCACCCTCTGTTATATAACTATATGTTTCCCAAAGGTGACCTATAATTCGATTATAGAGTCAAGTTGCAGTTCAGTCAACATTTAAGAACCAGAAATTTGATGATTTACTTATGGAAATCCATACTGAATCCATCTCAAACTGAACAACAAATTGTAAAAAAGTAGTTTTACCGTCTGAAAGGAGCTATAGTAACAAACAAGTCAGGATGCACATCCATCACTCTCTTCTACCAGATGACTAGGATGACCATCAAAGATTTCTATTTTTGTCCCAGAAAGTTAGGGAGCATGCAGGAGGATTTGATTGCTGTCATAATAATTGCAAACTGTTTCACCACAGTGAAAATGCTGAAGCTCTAGGTGGCCATCACTTCACTTTTACCTTCTTTATATAGTAAAACAAACAAACAAAACAAACTTCTCCAACTCTAGGGATTGTCATATCAGTTGAGATGCACTAAGTTTATCATGAACAAGTATCTGATCTAGATGGGAAAAAAGTGAGAGGCATCACTAGCAATATTTTGGAAACTGTTATTTTACCCTCTGGGTGCAACTGAGTATTTTCACAAGCTTATGAGCATTCTACCTGGAAAATATTTATGTCAGCATTTTCAAAGATGCTACTCTTTCAAGAGGTAATTATCTTCTAGTTTAGAATATCACACCTGAGAGTATTGCCCCTCAAATGAATAGCTACTTCTGGAATAATAAAAACAAAAATGCAATTTAAGTGTTTCAGATGTACAAAGACAGAAATTCCATATTTTAACTTTTATTTGATAGACTATACATGCAGTGGACAAAAAACACCTCTATAGAAAAGAGAGAAACAGTACTGAAACTTCAAACATACAAAAAATCTTGAAAGGCTCTAAAAGTTAAGTGATTGTCTTAAAAGCCAGGGATTTTTTTTTCTAAAGTCTCTGTTATGCTCCCAAGTATTTTTAAGGTTTTCTATACAATCATAAAACCTAGAAATTTCTTTATGTGTTTTCTTAAAGCTAAGGCTATATGACCAACACAAAAAAATTAAAAATAAATCACAGCATGTACAATAATGCTGTAATATTTGAAAAGAGCAACACTAAGTGCCACTATTCATCTAATACTTCACCATGAAATCCCTTCATCTGATGTAGGATTATTTTCCTCAAATACAGGCACTGTGTAAAAGTTCCTGTATATGATTTTTCTCCATGTATTCTAGGCAAGGGAAAACCAATGCATTTACCAGGCAGACTGGAGTTGTAAGTTACTGAAAAGGCTCGACTTTTTCTCAGAGCTGTGTGGCTGTATCACACTTTGAAGCAGCTCAGCACAGAATTTCACCCTAGTGTGCAGATTCGGGTGGCCCAAATTCCTGCTAAGTTCCCATGCTTAATGTTTCTGGATATATGCCCCTAAAATCCCACAGCCAGCTAATAGAAAATATCATGCACAGGGACTCGGGGGTGTTTAGGCCAACTGTCTTTGACATGCGAGTACATAAAAGTGTCTGATTCTGTTTTGGGGCAAACTAAATATTATAGAGACCATGGAGTAAAGAAATGGAAATGAGTAAAACATCAAACAAAGGTTTATACTTGTTAGTTTGAGTAGTCTGAGATGCCCACTGCAAGAAAAAACTGCTGACCTCTGTATCAAATGCACAGGAAACACTAGTAAGGTTGCAACCATTTTACTAGCACTAACACCACCAAAATTAAATATAAAAGTTTACTTTCACAAACCTTGATTATCTGTAGACCACCTCAGGGGGATTATTTTTGTGTGTAGGTGGGCAGGATTTATCATCTTTGAAATCTGTATTCAAAGATGTTTCTGAAGAATAAAACTCTAGATGTACTAGATGCAGTAAAAAAAAGGAATCTCCTGGTCTGAATATTCTTTTCCTTTATATAAGGAAAGTTCTTTTACAAAAACTAGGCAAGGCTGGTTCCAATTAGTCCTTTAGTTTTAGCCTAAAGGAGAATGTTTTTGGATAATCTGAACACAGTTTGCTCAGCTGTTTTAAAGGACACATTTAGAGGTGCATTTCTTTTTCTGAAATATTAATTGAAATTCATTTTGTAAGGAAAAGATGAAAGAGTTTATTATTTAAAGCCAAAGACATTAAAAGCAAAAAGTTGTATTAACTGAAAATTAAGCCTCAGGTCTTATTTTACACAAGAACAGAGATAAGAGCCTTTCTTTCAATCAGACCTACCAAAAATCGAAAGATCTGATGAGGCTGTTGGTAGTATAAGCCTGACAGAAATGAGCTTGGGTATCCTATAGACAAACAACTCTTTTATTTTGCCTGTATTTGAACAAAATGGTCTTTCATTACAGAACTAGAACATACAGAACAAGGTGATATAATATTTTCAAAATGATATAATGAAGTGTACCAACTTCAATGCTACTCCTCAGTTAGGTTTTGTAACGAGCCCAAGTTAGATACTATTTTATGGTCAAAGGGCTCCTTTTCTATAACTTTCTTTGCAATTATTAGCTAGGACTGTAATAGTTGGTATTGCTACCAAGATGGTCTATGATTATGTAATGAGAGATCCCCTTTGTAATATCTGTGCAATTAGGCATAATTAAGTTTGTCAGGGAAACTTTAATTTCCTGATTTTTGAGTAAATAAAGACTCAATGTTAATATTGCACTAATCAGTACTAACTAATATTTAATTTGTTTCGTTTCAAAATCAGAGGTCACATTGTGAAACCATTTCATAGTATGCAATGAAAGAAACCAACAAAATAAACAGAAGTTGGAATAAAGATAACTTTATATTAACTGGTACTTTGCTGTCCTACTGTTCCATTTGTTGAGTTGTCCTGAAGCCAACAAAATATCACTAAGACTCAGGATACAAATATGACTTTAAGTACTCTCTGTTGTGGTCTTGGAATGATTCGACATTTGTTTTTGCCACACTGTGATAACATCACAGAAGTTAGAATCATAAATCACAGAATCACAGAACGTTAGGGGTTGGAAGGGACCTCGAAAGATGATCTAGTCCAACCCCCCTGCCAGAGCAGGACCACCTAGAGTAGATCACACAGGATCGGGTTTTGAATGTCTCCAGAGAAGGAGACTCCACAACCTCTCTGGGCAGCCTGTTCCAGTGCTCTGCCACCCTCACAGTGAAAAAGTTTTTCCTTATGTTAATGTGGAACCTCCTATACTCCAGTATACCTTAAAGCTTTCTGTTTCAGAAACGAAGGTACTACCGCTACAGCTAAATGAAAGTCTCCACTAGCTTCAGCAGAACATTTGTGGGCCAGATACCGAGCAAGAGACAAAAAGCATGTCTGATAGAAGTCCCACATAAATACCAAGCTATAAATGATGCATCTATCCAACCGAGTAGGTAAAACTGAGTTCAATCTGGAATTCCTAGGGATTCAAACAATAAAGCTGTAAAACACCATCAAAATTCACTGGTGATTATCACATAGGGGCTTATGGGGGTGAAACTGGGAGTGCCCTGTTAATGGCTACCTGGAGTAACACATTTATTCTCAGTCACGAGAGCTGGGACTGGCTGTTCAGGCACCACCTCCAGTTCATGCACGCATCTAGTGCTGACCATCATTCACAGTTTAAAAATAGGTATGAGAAAGGTAGTCACAGGGTTATAACGAAAAGAATTTATGGGGCATTAATCTCCCAAACTGCTGTTTGAATCTAAACACTACTCTGGGCTCGAGGTATCAAAATGTGACAGCAATGCTCAAGGTCTCCATAACAGAATTATCTCTTTTCCTGCCTTCTGGAACCAGTAAAACAGTAAATAGTTTTAGCATTTAAATGAATGTCAATAGTCTTCAGAGTCAACACTGCTTCAAACATCCAAGACTTCTTGTATTAGGAGGCTGATGGCAAATAACCAAGTGTCAGCTCACATCTAGTGCAACCTTTAATTAGAACCTTACAGTCAAGCAGGCTACAAGCTTTTACCTCCTAAATTAAAGCTGTAATTTTAGAGCACCAGAAGTCAACCACCAGGGAGAAAAAGCATCAGTTTACCACACTGCTAGAAGTCAGCTCAGTCTGACCCCTGTCTCAAAATATGAAGGACATAAATTATATCATTTTCTGGAGAAGCCACAACATAACAATTTCTATCAGTTTTTGGTGTTAGGTACTTAATGATGTTGGAAGTTCTTTGGGATTACTTTACAGGCTACTCCTCTGAGAAAATAAAAGTTATGTGCAAGACAAATGAAACCAAAAAGTTGACTTACAGGCTTTCAGCACTATCCACAGATCTCAAAGCTCAAGATTATCCAGTCCTATCTATGGCAAGAGCTTCCTTTCAGAGGAACCAGAATATTTGCTTCACAATAGCTCAAAGGTGTTCAAATCCCTGCAAGATTCTAACACTATATTCCATCCATTTTAATGGAAAATAGATGTCCAAATTCCCAAAGACAGCCCTTTTACCATTGGGCCCAAAGAAACAGATTACATGAAAATATCTTTTTATCACAAGAGAAGACAGGAAAAAAAATTCCAATTAAAATTGATGGAATTGATCGAAGAATTAAAGCCATCAAGGAACAGACAGGCAAAACAGGGAATAAAATAAGGGAAAAGTGCATAAAGTTATCTCATTCCCCTCAAGGAATATAAAACAACCTCCCTGCAAGAGTAGAAGATATTTCCAATTTGTTTTCTAACAGCTAAAAGAAGGGCAGATTAAAGACTAGGAAGCATGTTTAAAATTGTGGCAAAGGCAGACCATAAAGTCAGAAGTAAAACATTGTAACTTGAATTACTCCATTGTCACAATCAAATTGCCGGGAAGCACACCAGTGTTTCAGGACTAGCCATAAACACCCCTAACTTCATGGATTTGAGTTTGAGCTGAAGTCCTTTAAGCTCAAAAAAAATTTCTAGCCAATACTGCCTGGTCTAAATAACAGTTCCCTACAACTGCAGTCTTTAGGCTTATCACAGGTATCTGCATACATCTGGGAAGAGCTGTTGATTGTGGCATGTAACAAAAAACACTACAGTAAAAAACCACGGTTGCTTTGCAGCCTTAACCACACTCCTCTTAGCATAACCTCCATACTCCAACTCCCTCCTGCTAACATAGCCTTTCAGTGCTTGGTTGTCTCATGTGTGCTCAAGACTAGATCAAGCCCTGGGAATTTCTGAGCGGAGCTCTGGACCTAAGACCATCCCTGTGGGGACAAGGAAGTACTTGGTGGATGAAGAGCAAACCATCCCACAGTTACCATCCCACACATCCTCCCCACTGTGGCCAGGCCCTCAACCGACAGAAAGCTTCTTGGGACCTCCCGAAGTACCTGCTAAGTCCTTCTCACTCTTAAAGCAGTATGTGCACCCCCATCTTTGATAAAATGTCAACAAACAATTCAAATGAAGTGTTATTTGTGAAACTGATAGCTACATGCTTCACTTAACAGCGCTACATCTAAGACCGCACAGAGAGGGTAATACTGGCACACAGACACATACTACTTTGCAGCCATGAGAGAGACTGAAAAAAAAAAAAGGCAGGAAAAGGAAAAAAAAAAAGCAATAAGCTATAGAGGACCACTAAATAGGCCAATGACCAATATGAACAAAAGCAGTACAAACTGTATGGTACTGGTAAATTAGCATAATTCCCGCTTTTCAGCAACTGAAAATGTCTGAGGAACAGTGGCTTTTAGAAAGGTGTTTCCCATGCCCTTCCATTTAAACACCAAACCAAAACTCCCACAGATGTGACTGATGAGATGGAGCCCTGACAGACAAATCTGCAGGTGGCTTCAAAAGCAGAAATGCATTTGACCCAAGATGTAAGGCCTGAATCTACTGTAACACGAGTTACAGTAGAACTCTCCTCAGTCCCTCACAATGGTCTCAGGAGAGATGTTATCACATGTTGATGCCGTTGCTTATATCTACTTTGGCCAAGGGTCCATGAGGTATGATACCTATATTTACAGTGTCAGATACAGGAACAATCCAGTGGCATTTTTCTATTAGCGCTGACTGTTCAGGATCTGCCACTTAGGAAATTTTGCATGAAAATAACAAAGAATAGGAACATGTGATGATTGAAAAATTAGGCTCTAATTTGAATCTGCAAGTGAAAAAATTCAAACATTCTAAAACTTAATAGGGAAGTGACAAGAGTACAATGATTTCTGTCCCTTGTAAAAGACAGCAAAATACGTACACTTTTGCCTACCTACTCACACTGGGAATAAGCCATGCTTTCAGGGCCTGATGAGAGAGATGCTGCTAGTTGATGGAACCATTTGTCATCAGATGCTAAAAAGAAAGCAATAAATGAAACAAGTTTTGAACGTCAGCTTACAATATATTTAGGATCTAAAAACTGTCATTAAGTAGTCTGAGTATTCTATAATGAGGGTCTAACAAAAGCTAGCTATTTCACTCAGGTTTTCAATCCTAACTATTAAATCTGGACAGCAGGTTTCTTGCTGTACTGTTAGTATTAAAGATACGAGTGTTACAAACTGCAGCGTAATGGTTAACACACATAAGATATTCATTTATTTGACTTCAAGAGAAGTTGAAGAAAGCAACAGGAAACAAGTGTATGCATGTACCAAAGTAATACAAAAACTGAAGATAATTCTTTAACAGTATAGCGTAGGAATTGTCAAGAATTGTTCAAGAAGTTCAGACGAATTGACATCCATCTCAAAAAGTGCAGACAATTCATTTCTGCAGACCCTTCAAGACGAGATGTTCTTTTAAGTGAAACTACTGAAGCAGAACTCTGATGAGTTTGATGATCCTGAAAGTGAGATGTTTTTAGTGCTATCATTATCATTATTAAACATAGCTGCAATGACAATCTAAATCTGTGTTCCAAACCTCCTAGATGCTCTTCAACATCAGACACCTTTGTGTCTTGAAGACCCAGAAATAAGCTTACTAGTTGATTATGCTATAAAGAAGAGCTCTGCTTAACAAGACAGATGCAACCTTATTTTATCTTAATGATATTGCCTTCAATGGAACACAAAAGGAGCAATTGATAGCAATGATTGAAGCATTTCTTTTAGAGACTTGTCAATTCAGCTGTCCACTACAAAAATCTCCAAGTGAAGAAACAGGCGGAAAAATAAAAGTAACAGCATCGAATAGAGACATTAGTGCAGGCTGGCTAGCTGGACATGACAAAGGAGCTCCTAATGGTCACAAGCATACAGACAATGAAATGTATGTCCTTGTATACTGCTATTAATTCTGTAACAAAATGAAAACCACAAATATTGGTGCAGTGTTACCGAAGGTACCATCCAAGAACAAAGAGAATAACATGAGAAAAATGTTTTTACTATTCGTTTAGATAACAAAACAAAATTGGAACAAGAATGTTTAAAATGGTTTCTTTTGCTTCTGATATACGGCTGCTCAGTGCTGTATTTCAACCACGCTGAGTGAAAAAGTAACAACCAAGCTTTCCCAAAACTGTACTTTAGAGCCTAAAGACAAAAATCACTCCGCTATCACCAGTAGCCTGGCTGACTCAAGTGAAAAAGGAAGACTGATGTCCCTGGTTCCCAGAGACACTTAGCGTTCCTCTCAGGAACATGTGCCTCCACGTTTGCATCAACAAGTGTTTTGAAATTTGCACAGAGAACAAGAAGGACTTTGATCAAAAAATAGCACACATTTTACTCTGCAAGGAACTTTACAGAGAGGTACTAAATTTACAAAAGCAGTTGAAGGAGGTTTCAGAGGGACTTGACAGATTACAGGCTGATGACACTGCCGTTACAGCCTCAGTGGAAATGTGGTTTGATCTAATTAACAACAAAGAACGAGAACCACTGAAGAACAAAATTAAAAAATTATTCAAAGACGCTTGGAAGCTTTCCCTTTCATAGCCACCAGAACTGATTCCGAACACAGACGGATGGGATTAAACCCAGGATAGGATGTTGAGGCACAGAACGTATTCCAGATACCTCAAATCTTCTAAGATTAAAAACTGAAGATCCCTATTTTTGCCCTAAATACGTAATTACAAAATGGATTTGATTGAACACAATTAATTTAATCATGCAGGTGGAAAATACAGATGTTAAATTAGGGCAGACAAGATGGCTGAACTTAGAAATGCTGAATTTTAGAACAGATGCACTGCTGTCCAGCCAACTCAGTGTCACTTTTTACACATTTTTAGTTTATTCATATCACTTTGATTGAAACTGTGTAACAGCGTAGGTGCTAAAATCAAAGAATCTGTTGAAGTGCACTGATATGCAGAGTTAGATATAAAGTCTCATAGACTTAACTTTTTTTCACAGACTACAGAGACCATGAGGATGTTCTTATTTTTTAATTATGAAATCACACATTTTACATTTTAGATAAAGTGTCTTTTTGTATTTAGGGAATAAATATGCCTGTAAAATAAATTGCATCACATGCATGCACTGTTTCAGTGGATAAAATACTGCATTTGAGTGTTTTCTCTGAGCAGCTTTTGCAGAAATAACCAAAAAAGTCATGCCAGGGAGAAAAATTCAACTCTGATATGTTGGCTGCTGTTTCCACATACAAATTTTCTCTCCACACCCAACAGAGAACACATACCTCAGCTGAACAATTGTGAGCATATGTTAGCTATGCCAATATCCCGTGGAAAGTAACAAAAGGCTTTAACTTATTTTTAACTGAGAGATGCGCATAACTAAGAAAGTTTGTGCTTTAGAACTTCAAGTCAGATTTGGGATTACTGTATTTCCCTCTTTGGGAAGTTGTATGATTACTAATCTTATAATTAAAAAAGTAAAAGTTAATGAGGAAATATGTTAACGTCAGATGATTTACGTGCCTATTAATATTTCAAGTGTATTGGGAAAAAAAAGAAGGAGGGGGAAAACCCATTGTGTAATCCAGTTCATGAAATGCTGGACAATTTTGAGACTGATAAAGTGAGTCACTGCCAACTGACTCAGCATGACAACAGGAGTTCATTGTTGCGTTCGGACTGAAGGAAGCAAGCAGCCAGTTGGTTCAAACTGGATTTGTTCTTTCACTAAAATGTGGTATTTCCACCATCTTCTTATTCTCCTTTCGCATCTTCCATCAGACCCTCTAGTGTCTCCAGCACATACTGCATTTATTAAGCCCTGCACTATTCAGCTAGCATCGGATACAACACACATTAAGCCCTCAGATGCAGCATGTTACAAAATTAACTTAAAAGGCTGGAATACAGCTCCATTTTTAAGTCCCAGTATATTTATATTTCACATATGGTTTTCGCTAGGCTATTCACAGGGGGGACTATAAAGCATCTCAACATGTGAGGTACTCTTGTAAACTCCACTATGTCCTCAGTTGCACTTACTGTCCTCAGGCATGGGGGATGTTGTACTGCAAGTATTAATACGGATATACGTGCCGCTTGTTACATCCACATCTCCCCCCCCCCTGCTTGTAGGTTTGGCAACAGCAGGATGGCTGAATTCAGTTCAAAAACTGGAATTCCTGTTTGTCTCCAGGGCTTTCCAAAGACTGCCTTCTGCTAGTCACTGCAACTTCCCCCAGCACCCTCTGAAGTTAACAAAACAAGGAGAGGCTGGCAGCTCCTGTGGGACTCAGGACCCTTCAGAGGCTGGGCAACGGAACCAAATGAAATACACTGCCCCCGTCCTTGAGATCTCTCAGGACTGGAGCTATATGAGAAGAGGGGTTTTTTTTTTAACATTGTAATAAGGTTATATTGTTAATACAGAGGACTGACCAAGAGGAAGGTTCACCTGTTGCATTAACATTGTATACAGTGTACAAAGTAATGTTACAAAATCTGGTTTGTGACCCTTTTCCTTCAATACCCTCAAATCTCAATCTCATCATTCATTATTTTCTGCTCTTCTCATTAAAGCTGCTTCTCCTGAAGTCTGTCAGAACTGTGAAAATCCCTTCTTCTGAAAGAGATTATTAGAGTCTTAAAAGTTTACTGATTTAACTGCAGCTTATGAGAGAATCCCAGAAATAAAAATATTTTTGAGAAGAAACAAGAGACAAGAAGGCCCATACTTGTTCAAGCATCTAAAGGATCCCCAGCCATTATAACTTTTTAAAAAGTGTGTTTTGCCAAAAGGAACTATGCCACATCAAAAATTATCACGCCACTAAAAAAGAAACTCCTCACCACTGAACGACAAGATTGGTAATAAACAAATCTGCATTATATTCACAGCAACTTGGCAGGTGACTCACTAAGTCAGTCAACATCTCTAGATCTGAGTTTATCCATCAGTGCAAGAGGCTACTAATGCTTCCCTATTTCAGGAGGGTGTCTTAAAGCTTAATTAATTGATGTTCATAAAGAACTCAAATTCTCAGATGAGAGGCATCAGAGAACACCGAAGTATTATTAATCTCAGGTGCCAAAAAATTATCCCTACTCTTGCATGAAACAGCTTTGACATATTTGTAATTTCTATGGTAGCAATATCCCCAGTTCAGTTTGCAAATGATGAGAGTTATCCAAGTAAAATAAATGTCTGGTCATCAGAGTAAACAAAGACATCATTTTACGAGTCCAATCTAAATTGTAGAGATAATCAATATGAGAATAGCAGTGCCCACAATGAAACCTGTATTAATTATGGAGAGAGTTTATGAAAGAAATTAATCATTATTATGGAGTTCGCTGTAGGAATTTAATAGCATGAGCCAATTCTGCATGACTCTTATGATGCTTGAGGTCAAATATGCTGAGTTTGAAATAAACTTTAATCTACTCTGAACTAACTTTGTATAAAAAAAGAAAGCTTCTCATAAGTTCCACAGTACTGCCCAAAATAACAAATCTGCTCTACCCCATAAGTGCGTGTGGTCTGATATGCCATCCTGAAAATACATGCTAATGTCTCTCTTCCCTCTCCCTTTTTTTTTTGGTTTAAATTGGTGCTATAGGAAAATCATATTCACCGATTACAAAGGAAGATTAGATATGGGAGATAACCAATACATTTTTCAGCTTACGTTGTATTTTTTTTTCCTTAAGTAACCACCCTTCCAAAACAAACACGGCAATGTTTATGGAAATAAAGAAACAAATTATAAGAATTTTAGGTAGCATACCGCAGTCAAATAAATACCATTTTCTAATAAAACAAACTGGGAGAAACCTTAATAGAACTTAACCCATAGTAACCAAAATGAAAACTCAAGAGACTTTCTGTTCCAAAATCAGAGCTGTTCTTGAAAGCTGAAGATTCATATCCATCGGTCAACTTCAGTATTAATCAACTAATCCTTTTTGTAAGATTATAAATTCTCTGTGGAGAGGCTACGACTGGAAGCGTTGAAAATGCTCAATGTTGGCTTAATTCCATCTCCAGTCAAGTCCCAGTTGTCTTCAAAGGGAGAAGAGCTAGACTGATGCTGAGAGCTTCTGAAAATCCTATCCTTCCTATTTATTTGCTTTTGTGAAGTACTTCTTAAAACAAATAAAAGCAAGAAGATGCAAGTAATGAGCCCATCATACCTCTGAGGTTCACACATGGCAAGACCTCCACGGGTCAGATGTGGATAGAGAATTCTTGTGGGGGTTCTTGTTTGGGGCACTCCTGAGCATGTGCATGTTCGTGAGGGGAAGGAAGGTAAGCTATTGGGATGCAGCCAAGTCAAAAAGGTTGGCTACCCCTACAAGTGCACAGAGAGCTGCAGCAGAAACAGTATCTTCTTGCTTCTGAAAAATACAGGATTAGCCATTTTGGAGACTACTACTAATGTATGCGAAGCTGTCAGTAACATATGCGTAATAGTAACGTATGCAAATACTGTCAGTAACAATCAGGTGTGCAAAAGGAAGAAAGAAGCCTTAAAATTTTACAAGAATAAATGGTCTCCAATTAAAATAGTCCAAAAGAGCTCAGTGTGAATATTTCTCTGAGCTTCCTTCGTTGATGCCATAGGATTTCTTTGTAGTTGCACAATTTTGCGAGCTAAAATTCTCTTGGCAACTACAGACTTCCTTACTTCTGATCTCATCACACACAGATGGCTCAGGCTTGTAAAATGTTATTAGGGGACGTGTTGGAGTGGCCTGAACATGGGTCACTCCAGCAGCGTAATCTGACTCTAACAATTTCTCTGGACTTGTATAACCTTGAGTTCTGCCATTGTTTCCCAAAGTGCAAAATGAGAAGGGAGTCTACCTCCTCATGAAGCGATGAGAACATCTGAGCTAATATACGTACAACTCTATAAAAAAGGAAAAGTGCTACTGCTATTTGGGGAGAGTAAGATAGGGTCATGTGGGCTTCAGTTTTATTCTCTTCTCTGAAACAAACACCGACACAGATATAAATAGTGCCTGCAGAAAAGCAAGTGGTGAACTTCTGCTTGTTTTTTTAAACAATTTGTAGCTTTTGCATGTAAAGTCCATTTAGAAGAGATTTGAATAGTTTAATAATTAAAGCAAAAATCTTTAGTTCTAAAAGTATTAACATTTACCAGAGCAGATTTTTTTTCAGTGGTGTCATAAATTCACAATATTTACCCACCAGTTCTGGTTTTCATAACAAGACTGTGGTTTTTATTTTGATCACTGGTTAATTTATTGCTGCAGCACATCATTTTGCTTTTCTTTTGGAGGTTCTAAGGAAAAGTAATTCTTTACAGACACTGTTCAGATGGTATTTTTCAATTAAAAATACTTAAAGCAGAAAGGAACGGTTGTCTGGTGGGGGACTGGAGATCAGAGTTCAATGCTTGGCTCTACAATAGACTCCCTGGGGAAATTTTCAAAGGCACAAATGGCAGGTTGGCACATCACTCCCATGCTTGCTTTAGTGGGAGTTAGTTGCCTCTGAAAACCTCTTCCCTTTCCCTGGATTATCCTGATCAAGTCACTAAGTCTTTCTACATCTTGGTCTGCAACCACTGTAGTGGGAATTCCAATACTTTGTTTCCCTCACCTTTTGCCTGACTTGCCTATTTAACTATAAGCTTCCTGAGGCAGCGCCTCTGTTTTACAGTATGTAAAATACCCGGCACCAGTGGATGGGGCACCAATCTCATCCGGGACTCCTAGTTTCTGTTAGAATACATATATGCAAATAACGTTCATACTAATTGGGAATCTGGAGAGTATTAATTTAAACTGTTTTCCCGAAACCCGGGTTATTGTGCTCTCCACGAGCAGTGTTGCATTGCTAAAAAGCGCCAGATTACCAGCCCAAGAGAATGGCATCTGCAGAACAGGTGCAGGACAGCAAGACAGGGTACGTGTCTCTCGTGTGGCACCAAGAAGACGTCCCATTCATTGCAAAGGGGGATTACTGACCCTCTTCAACTCAACTGCTGATTTCTGGTGACTTCACTTTAGGCCAACCTGTACTGTTCAAGTCCACATTCTTTGACTGAAATGTTATACCTCACTGGAACAAAAAGCAAAGCCTAAACAAATTCCACGAGGCCTTTCAGAAAACAAATTGTGAACCTGAGCATGCATTTGCACCACGGAAGTACAAGTACTCAGCCACTGTGGTAACAAAAAACAGTTTTGTCCTATTTATCTTGCAAGTCAGGACTATGCAAGACAATATTTTATTTTCAAACCACAAATGTAAAATTCTCAAAAATGTGACATGTGGAACCACTTAAAGGGCGAGAATAACAATATAGTGAACAAATGTGCATGACAAGTAAATTCAAGGAAATATTGATCTGTATTTGTTTCTTCAAAAAGTGAAGTGCCCCACAGAATTATTCAAATAAAACTGATAATTATTTTTTCTACTCTACTGAACTTAAATGCAGTGTGACCACAAGTAAAGATAAAAAACAATTCATATTCCACACGCACTCATTAATTACCTATTACCCTACCAGGAATTACCAAGTTTGCCAAATGAGATGAGGATAGAGCTCATTATATTCCAAAACACCACCACTGAGCCATGACGTCTTTCAGATGCCCACTAGTGCTTAAACTAGGGTTTTTCCTTTTGTCCTATTGCATAAATTATTCTCTAACCATTCATCTTTCTCAACAATCTTTTTATTGCTATAACCAAGATCCTAAGTTTTGTGGGCGAATTTTTTTCCTCAAGTGAACTCAGCTAAAGCCAGCAGCATTACAGTAGGAATTATTTTTTATGTAATGTATTCATAAGACCGGTGCGTATCTTTGTGTGCCAGGCACATCCTCCATTTCTTCCTGCAACATCCAGTTTGTATCATCTATGCAATCAGCCCAGTATGCAACACAAGCCAGAATTCCTACAGTAGATGTAAATAATTCAAGAAAGTTTGTAACTCCTCAGGGAGATTTACTCACAGATCACCTGTTCACAGAGTTTAAAGAGATGGTAGAAGAGTTCCAGGATTATTACAGACCAATGATGGGAAAGGTATAACAAAATATCAGTATTATTACAGCATAGAACTGCAACTGGCTTTGATTTTGGATACATTAACAAACTTCAAAGGGATTGGTCTAAAGCTGCCAGTGGAGGAATGCTGTTTGATTGCATCATGTACTGGGATGCTGCTGCAGTCGGATCCAGAAAGAATGACGCATCACAGTCTGACATGGCTCTGATAATAGATAAGCAAACCGTAGGATTGCCAAATGAAGAGGTCAAAAAAAAAAATCCCAACAAAAACAAAAGAGCTGATAAAGCAAATTACACCAACAGAATTTGCAGTGCAACACGAACAAAAGAAACCCAAACAAACCCCATTCCTATTACTGATGGGATGCCCCTGTGTCCCACATGGCATCATTGCAAATGGATTCGGCAGAGAGTGAGAAAGACACAAGCACACAGTTCTGCAGTGACAGCAGCCCACGCAGAACACCACCATTTGCCAGCTGAGAAACCTTGACTTGCTGGCCACGTGCCTCCATTTCTATTCTACTGATCCACTAAAGCAGTCATACCTTAAGGCAGGTTCACCATCGTGGGTGACAAAACCTCAGCCTTTTCTGTTGGTAACAATCCTTGTATTTTCCTCCCAAAGGCAAAGTATGCTAAGGACATTCTTTATGTGTCCGGAGGCCAACAGACTGTCACTTTCTTTACGCAGCGTACCATATGTATCTAGGACATAGAAAGGATTATTTAAAACTCTAAAGGAGACATTTATACCCAGTACACTTCCAAAATAAGGATGGCAAGTTGCTGAAATAACTTATTTAAAAGTTTTTCTCAAGTACAGAGTGATAGAATTAGAGTAAAATCATCTAGAAGGGGTTGGAAACACTTTCTCATGAAGTCTTAAACATCACTTCTAGTGACATTAACTTGAGCTACATGTCCCATCGGAGAGCAAGTGTCAGCAAAGTAAATGCATTAGTTAAAGCTTAATAGTAGTTTGGTGTTCAATATTCTGAAATATTTAATATGTTTTTTCCCAAAGTAAACTGTTATTCAGTTTTAATGAAGACATTAACCTGCTTGATTTGTACGCCCCTGTGGGAAGTCAGTCTAAAACACTGTCACAAGAGGTAGGCAGAAGTAACAAGAGCTCTGACAGGAAATCAAGCACATTTTAAATGTTAAGAAGCAGCCAGAAAGTGAGTCTCAATATGCTCTTGTTTTCTTTTAGTTTTGTTTATTTTTTGGTAATAAGATTTCTGCCCTTTAAAAGATGCCAATTAAGGCTGGTTATAACGTAGTCTGCACGTAACTGTGGGTATTGAAATCTATGTGAGTTTTCACCAACTATTTTGTAAACAAGAAGTGGTAGAATACAGACTCAAAAAAACCCAAAAAAGTTTGGGTCAGATTCTGAAGTTGGAGACACTTTTCAGTTTCCAGCATTGTAGGATGACAGCTTTAAACTGGAATCCACTGTTGCAGTTTTAGTCACAGTTTGAATTTTCCGGACTGACTTTGGATACAGTCTACATTTCACGGGAACAGCCGGTCTTGTGAGTTTTCAGCTCAAAATGATAGTGATATAACAAGATGAGCAAAAATGGTGAGACCCCAAGCAATTAAGGTGGGTGTGTACTCTTCCTGAAATGCATATTGGTGGTTTGACAAGGGAGACAAGCTGGCTGCTTTGTTTCACAGTAGCTGCGTTTAGTTCATGCTGTCAAGCGTGGATTCTGACACTTAACAGTATTAATATTGCTATTTCTATTGATATAATTAGCACTTCTATAAATAATAGCTAAAGCTGCCATAGCTAAGTATATTGCTGCAATCAGCACCATCAGGCCCTTCTTCGTTACACACTCTCCTGGAAATACAAGCTGATTGATCTCAACAAGAAGACAGGCACCAAGCAACGCTGTTGATTCTAGCGGCCCAGCTAAGAGCAGCTACCACCACACAGAAGACTCTCCTATACAACTAGTTCGTATGTGTGAGACTAAAGTTTCTCACCAGTCTTGCACCTGCCAATGTTTGAAGGCTATAAATAGGGACTCTTCTTTTCAGCCACGCGATGAAAAAACCCTCGCATTGAGTGCAGTGGGTGTTATTCACACACTACAATGGGGGAGAAGTTCTACAAATGTTTTGGAGAGAAACTGGACACAACCTTTACATTCCAACTAAATAGCACAAAGATTTTATTTATTTACTTCACAGCTATGAAACCGGAAATTGCTTAACAAAACAGAAATTGCTTCTTCTACAGAAGAATAGCAGCACCTGCTATTTCAATCCCTAATTTAATTCTGTTACACCTAAAAATACTGAAGAACGACAACTTTTCCAGTGTCCCAAACACCAAACTTCAGGCACTCCCAAGCTGTTTTAAAGACCTTTGCCCTTGTTTCACTGTGCCTAAAAGCTGTAACTTCTGCATGAGTTACATACAACTTCTACATAACTTGAGGTAGTTACGCTTAATGACTACAACTTATAACTAGCATCAGTGGGAGAGGGAAATGTACAGAGCTAGGAGTACTGGTGGTGGAAATAAAGCCTCAGGGTCTCAGAAGATACATGCAAAAACCTAAGCAGTTAAAAATTATCACCAGTGTTTGAAACAGTGGGTATTTTCTGCTTTCTTCATCTTCCATAAAGTGATGTGGACAAACATCACACACAGATTTTCTGAAGGCCAATATTTACAGTGTCTGGAAATAGAAAGTATTACGTGTAAGAAAAGCAGCCTAGATTTCAGACTGTATTTTGTCACAAAAATGCTTTAAAAGTTTTAAGTTCTTAAGCTTTAGTCAAATGGATGTGCTAAAGGTCATATGGGGAATTAAGTAATTTGTGTGTATAATTAGCATTGGGTGTGACACGCACATTTTTGAATCCTGAAAGTTCTTCGAGAAACACTGCTTGCTAGCTGCAGTACTTGAAAATTTAAAATGGTGAAGAGGATACTACAATTCCAAAGGAGCTTTGAACTCCTGCACTACTAATACAGCTCACTTTGTACGAGGCCAAAGCACTCACATGGCACTATGTCTTTCAGCAGTATCAATGCCAAAATCATTCCTGTATAATTCCACTGATGTCACTTCAGTTATTTCAAAGAGGAAATTCATGTCTGAGCCACGTTCTGTTTTCTGATGCAAACCCAGAATAACTACACCAAAGTTTATAAAGCTACTGACATTGGTACTTATTGTCAAACCAAATAGCCAAGGGAATAATTGGCACCTACCATTTGAAATTATTATTTGAGATATTGTATATAACCGTAATGGCAGCATTTCAGAATTCTCCATGTACATATACCTTTGCAAATATTTGTGATGACAGCACAAGTTATTATTCCCATTACACAGATAGGAAACAAAGACTGAGCAATTTTCCCTAAAGTCAAACACGCTGTTCGTGGCAGAGCAGAGAGCTTCACGAGCCCCAGGTCTTGAGCCAGAAACCAAAACCAGTAAACAAGTACCCAGTCTTCAGTACGCTTTCAGGAAAATATAAGCGGCAACAACCAGGCCGGACCACGTATTCAATGAAAAAAAATAAGGAAACTGAAGGAATAATTATTTCTTTGGGTAAGTAGTAAAAGCATCAGACTCCAAACTTTCCCTGGTATTACGAGAAAATCTGAATACTAAGCGTTGCATTTTGGTAACCCTCGAGGCACCTTTCATGAATACCTGTGAAAATCAGAGTAGAATCTGAGATCTACTAATATCGGTAAGCGCAAAATAATCTACATCCTTAAATCTTTTTTGTTCCACTCGTCCTGCTCAGGTCACAAAGTAACACAGACCTTGCCAAATCACCTCGGGTTGTGAAAACCTGTCAATGGCAACTATTTTCTTTTGCTTCAGAAATGCCCAATGACTCATCTCAGTATATACCGCTCATGAAAAGTAAAGAACCAAATTTTGTTTTGTTTTGTTTGTGTTGCCCTGATACTCAAGATCAAGGGTCAGCATGACTATGGAAGGATAAACAAACAAAGTTTACTAAAAGCTGCCAATCTGAGACACTATTTTGTTCTCGTTTTGTTTTTCAATACTGTAACGATTTGTGTGCACTTTCTGCAATAGCTGGCCCCTTCAGAGAGCTTAAACTGCTGATAAGATTTCTTGGGCTACTATGTATGCAATTACAGATGAATTCTGCTTACTTAACATTAATTTGGTACTTTGAACAAATTAAAAATAATTATTTTCCCCCATAGCATCTTCTACGTTAATACCTGCAGTCGCTCCAGAATCTTAATGAGCTAAACTTTCTAAGTTCTGTCCATGCTCAGCTAGAGGACGGCCTTTGCCTTCGTGATACACATGCGATCGTTTGGGAACAGTTTGCAAATCTAAAATCCCACCTCGCTTGAAGGGATTTACAGCCTCACATGACAAACTGTACTGAACAATACTGGGGCCCTGTGAAAAATAAACAAAAAGAACACATTTATTTTCTGATACCAAGATGGAAATAGTAAGTCTTGAGGGCCACCTGGAATTTGACCAAAGTTACCAGCAAGGATCAAATCCTATTTGTCTTAGGCAGGCAGTCCTGCTGAAACCAAAGGAGCCTGCAGCCCAGAGCAGTATACTGGGGCTGTGGTTTAACTTCCGAGGCATGCTATAAATCCTGTGCCATAAAATAGGTGCTATGGATTAATTTCTAATCCCAAATTATAACTCCTCATTGAAGAGCTGAAAACCCAATTCCCCTCACAGATTTAAATAACAAGGACAGAACCGTGCTGAGATCTTTTAAGACTTTACTTTTAAAATATCGAACAAAATATTTTCCAAGATACTCAGTTAGTGCGGGGACAATTAAACCACACTGTTTGAGGTAACAGAACAAATCATACACTATGACACAGCATCTTTTTTTTATAATCTGCCTGCATATCTAGCCACTAACGTACCAATAAATTAATTCCACAAGTGGCTCTCCGAGTCATCAGTTTGAATTATCAAGTTTCTGCTGTATTTCCAAAACAATGCCAGGCATGCGTGTGCGTGGGAGGGATGGGACAATGAAGCCAATAGGTGCAGCTGTGGCCTGGGAGGCAGAAGGTCTGTTCAATCTCTGTCCCCGACTGCTCTTTCACATTGGGAACTCATTTCAGCTCTGTTTAATTCAGGGTCTTTCTAGCATATAATATTTTAGCAGTGAAGTCACTCCCCAAACATTTGGAAGGCAAAGACAAGCCCTCACAAACTTTATGAAATCTTCTTTTCCCCTCAAAATCAGAAACACGAGGCAGGGTGGGGGGGCGTGTGTGTGCTGTGCATGCCAGTCTGTGTATGCCAGTCTGTGTGGATTTCTTGCCTTTGTATCTTCTCCATGTGTAAAACAGGAAAAATTCCAACCGTCACAAAGCATCTTTATGCAAGTACAGGTGAAAGACAACCTCTGTAAATTCAGACTGTTGAAGGAGCTAGCTGGTGTCTTGCACATCTGGCATCGCTGCCGGATGGGATCCGAACCACTCTCCCCTTTAGTCCGAGTGCTAGCGACCCTGATTTTAAAGCAGGGGGCTCAGGATTCCATTCCTAACACTACAGTGCAGTAACAGCAACCATGAAATCAGTGGCCAGAAGGAATTTTTTTTATTATTATTTTATTTTTATTGTGCTAACACTACAAACAAACTACCTTTTAAGACTTACACACCATTTCATTTTGGAAGACACAAGGCATCCATATCTTTAACAAGTGACTAGTCGCAGATTTTACACACTACCAGAAAGTTTTCTTCTGCTAAAATGAGGATTTTTTTAAAAAAAACACCTACAGATTAAATGATGAGATTTAAAATAATGCTAAAATCTTCTGTAATGTTCTTCCTGCATTACAAATGGACTATTAAATCAGTGAAGTGCCAATCAAATGCTTTTGTACTTTGAAAGAAAGGTTTAAATAACAAAAGCAGTTTTTCAGGCCTCTCTCTCCCTCGGTAGTCAGTGTCACCTATGCACTAATTACAACATATTTACTCTCTTTTCTAGTAAGATCACAATGGAATAGATTTTTCAGAACATGATTTTTAAGAAAAGTTGCAATCAGAGCCTCATGGATTCTGGCTGTTATGAATCCAGCTTGTCTAAGAAAAATACAATGTTGTGCAGTAAACTTCAAGATATACGGCAGGATTGAATAATAACAGCTCTGGATTCAGTCTCCAGCTTTAAAAATCAACTCACTGCATGACCTCGGGTGAACTATTAATTAACTAGGGCCAAATCCTCCGTGGACTAAATACAATGGAACCAGCCAGTTTGTACAAGCCAAAGACCTGGCCCCAAGTTTCCAGAAGTTTTGATTTGGGCTGGCCAAATGCTGGAATTTTCATCCTATGAAAAAATGTTCAGTTGTGTTTCAGGGTAAGAAGTAAAGCGCTCACATCCTTTGTGGAATAAAAATTCCAAACAATTTTTTTTAAAGTGGGGGCAGGGGGAAAAGGTGGAGGTCTCTCCGGGGAGGATTTTGTTAACTGTGCTTTCTCCCTGTAAGCAGAACGTGGCATTGACAGGAGTCTTCAAGGCAGGTAGCCATGAACCATCACTTTAAGTTTCTGGTCAGAAAAATCTAGCTTGCTTTTTTTTTTTTTCCAGTAAAACTGGAACTTTCCTGCAGAAAACTGCAACTTCACAAATACCACATTTTCCACTGGGGTGGGAAGGATCCTCCCAATCAGCTCTGGTATTGTCTACTCATAGCATCTACGGAAGACAGCCTAGCTGCTAAAAGAGCTCCTGCCTCTGAGGTTTTTTTTTGTGTAAGAGAAGGATGACACTACTTTCCTATCATGGATTTATTTTTGTCTTGAGTTACTCTTTCCTGCAAAGCACCCTAAGATTCACAGAGCCTAAATGATTCTGCATTTCTACAACATTTAGTGCCATAATTTCAAAGAAATCCCTTCTATATGAGAGCACATTCCACGCATTCAGAAGGACCCAAGGAGGTGTTTGGATTCCAGGACTGTTATACAGTTGTAAATAATTACAGTTTTTATAGAGATACTTTTTGCTCCTAAATAATTACTTTGATCTGAGAACGTAGCTTCAGGCTTTGTGTATTAGTTCACTTTACTACGGCTACATGACTCTTACTTCCTTACAATTCCTCCTTTGCCATTCAGCAGGGAGGACTACAAGACTGACAACAGGGCATTTAACCTGAAAAATAAAGATTTACTTGGCTACAAAAGGAAGCAAAGTCTGGATAGCAGGACTTGGCAGTAAGGCAGACCGTTTTCTAGTTCTCTCGCTGCAACGATAAGCAAATTCCTTTTACCTCTGTGCTCCGATTTATAAATGTGAGAACACTCCCTACTGACAGGGTTAAAAAAACCTGGGTACGAGACCCTGCCATCTTGGCACAAACAGATGCCTGGCACTGTAAGGACAAGCGACTGATTGCTTTTAAAGCCGCTGTTGGACCCGCGATATAAAGTATCCCGATGGCTCGCTCAGGTAGAAACGCGCTGCCAACCTCAACGAGGATCAACGTGCATATTTTCTCCATGAGCCCAAAGGGACGGCATAAAAAAGCAGCTGAGCTCATCCGTGTCGAAGGACGACCAACTCCTCCCAAGCCCGTCTCTCCCCCGCCCGCCCCCTCAGCCCGCCCGCCGCCGAGGGACGGCGCGGTTCCCGCCGCCCCGCAGCAGCCAGCGCCGCCGCCGCTCCAGGCACCTTGCGCACCCCCCCAGCCCCCCCGCCCCCGCCTCCCTCCCGGGGGCTGCCGCCGAGCTGCCCCCCGCCCCCTGCCCGGCGGTCGCGGCCCTGGCTTTGCCGTCGCGCCGTTCACAAAAGGGCGCTGACAACTTTTCCCAGCGGCCGGGCCAGCGGGGCGGGGGGGGGCGGGGGGAGGAGGAGGAGGAGGAGCAGGAGCAGGAGCAGGAGCGGGGGGGGGACGCGTGTTGGTGCCAACTCTCCCTCCGGCCGCTCGCACCCTCAAGGGAGCGGCGCTGCGGCTACGCGGGGTGGCCTCGCCGGCTCGGAAACTTTTTCGGGACGGGAAAAAAGCTCCGCGAAGCCGCGGGAGGTGCGGGTGGGAAGGAGGCGGTGGGTACAGACTTGCCCTCGACACGTGAGGAGCGGGGCGCGGTAGCCCCTTCTGGCGCGCGCCCAGCGCCTCAGGGCGGCCGTTGGGACCCAATGGCTCGCGCGCGCCTGCCCCGCGCCCCGAGACTCCCGGCTCGCGCCCCCCGCCACCAGCCCGCCCGCCTCGCGGTGCGGACCGGCCGGCCCACCCCCTGGTAGGCGGCGCCCGCCGGCGGCCCCGCCCCTAACCCCCCGCTGACCCCGGAAACGCGGTACCTCTCTCATCTTCTCCCTTCCCTTCGCGCAGCAGCTCGGCACTTTCAGAGGCAGCCGCCGCCGCCTCGCTGGCCCCCTCATTGGCCCCCGGCCCCCCCGCCCCGCCGGCCTGCTCCCATTGGCTGACAGACCCGCCACTCCCGCGTGAGCCTCGCCCCCCGCCGCTGCCTGGGCCCGCCCCCTTCCTCGCGACTCAGTGCTAATTTTCTATAGGCGAAGCCGCGCTCCCCGGCCCGCTACGCGCCTCTCCTATTGGAAGGCGCAAGTGTTGGTCAAACGGATGGGCGCATCTCATTGGCCTGAGTTTAGAACGATAGAGGCCGCCTTCGCCGGTCTAGCGCTCTGACTGGTTCTACGGCGGTGTCACTATCTCCGACAGCTGGCTATCGATTGGCCGTCGCCAGTGCCTCCGCCCTCAAGCAGCAGGGTAGGTTGCGCGCCCTGTTCCCCCCGCCCCCCCTCCTTCTACGCATTTCTATTTCCCGCTTTATTTATTTATTTTCCCCATAAACTTAAATGACCCCGGAGGGGCGGGGACAAGGCGGAGCTCGGTGGGCCGAAACGACCAATAGAAAAGAGGGAGCGGGGCGGAGCCATCAAGCGCCTGGGCCAACGGGCGCCCTGCAGACTGGCCGCGCTTGGCTCGCTGCCGGCCAATCGAGCGCTCCCCTCCGCCCCCTCCCTCCCGGTGCTGGCGGTGGATCCCTGCCCGCGCGCGGGGCTGCGCCAACGGCCGCCGGGGGGCGGGGGGGGGGGCGGCGGGGTGGCCGGTAACGGCCGCCCGGCAGGGAAGGAGGAGGGGTGGGGGGGAGGTGGCGGGCGGGGCGCTGCTCGCTCGCCTGACGCAGCGGCGCCGGCCCGGCCCCGGGAGGAAGGGACACATAATCATTTCCTTCCTCACGACGGGGCGAGCGGCACGCAGGAGCCGCGGGATGAGCTCACCCCCCCCCCCCCCCCCCCCCATACCGCTCATTTCCGCGGCCTCGCACGCCCCAGGGAAGCTCCCCCCACCCCCGCCGCCGCGGCGGCGGATCTTCTCGGCTGGCCCTGGCTGCGTAACGCCGGCAGCTGGCGGTGCGAGCTCCGGCCGAGGCGGGTCTCGCCTCTTCGGCCCGGGCAGCGAGGCGAGGGCATTTTCCCGCAGAGCGCTCAGGTCCCTGCCCTGGACCAGGGGCTCCTCAGCTCGGTGCTGGGCGCTGCGGGGACTCTGTCTTCGGGACTGGGGCAAAGACTCCCCTCAGGCAGAAGCAACGGTTATGTTGACAGTGAAGGGGGTCGTTGCCGTGGGTTGGTTTTGCAGCCCGGTCCAAAGCGAGCTGACGATAAGCACCGCTGCCGCACACCCTCCCCCCCCCCCCCTTATTCTGTGTTTCACACCTTTGTCGCACAGATTGCTGGCGTCGTTTGTGCCTCCAGATGGGACCTGGGGGCAGTTGGCTACAGCAGTCTCCATCCCTTCCCATCAAAGAGAAGGCCAAGACCTTTAGTTTACTTACCGCGAATATATTTATAAAATTTTTAGCGTCCTAAACACCTTTTCCGCTTTTTTCTTTTGTCAGTCTGTGTGACTGTAATCCTGCATGCTTGCGCTGTTCTTTCAGAACTCTGCTCATCCGACCTACCTTCCACTTTCTGCCTGCTTTCTCGTTGTTTCAGGTCAAATAAAACGTATACTTTAGCCAAATTTGCCTCTTACTGTACTTCTTTCCTGTACACTAGGTTAGTTTAGATTTGGTGGTTATCATTCCTTTGAGGAGCTGAGCTTCCTACCTCCTTTTTCCCTGATGGACTACTCCTATGTGGTCTAACATAACGATTCTCTGATTCCCTCATCCTAGCAGTCGGTTAGGTTTGCTGTTCTCTGTCCTTCCCTTTGCATGGATCAGCCAGTTGAAAGTTACCACCCTAACCCAAGTAGTCTCAGACATTTGTATCACAAGTATTTATCTGTTGGAGCCACGTGGGGAAGAGCTCCCATTCCAGTTGGTTTCCTTATCTGCCATGTCAAAGTTTGTCACCAGTGTTTTCCAGGAAACGTCCCATGTTGAGGTCCTTCCTGCACAACTGAGTCTCCCATTGCCATCAGCTTGTGATATTCCACCAGCTGTTTACAGAAAGCTCCTCTGTCTCCTGAGTTGGGTTTTGTAGCAGATCTTTACCAGGACAGTACCCAGATTCTTTCCTCTTAGTCCCAGGGGCTTCTAGCAGCTCTCACTCCCTCAGCACATTCAGTTTCAGAACTGGCGTATAATAAACAAGGCCAACTCCCTTCCTCCCCTTATTGTCCTCCCTGAATAAGGGATTACCTTTATATTTTTATTCACGTGGGTTACCCCACTGCACCTCTGTTACCCCAATTAGAACATACCCTTTACTATTTTTTTTTTTTAATTCTATGTAGCCCTTTCAGAGGGATTTTTTGGTTTGGGTTTTTTTTTTTTTTTTTTTTTTTTAATGTAACAGAAGTAATTAGTAGGCAAATTACAACCGGTAGTAAAAGTGGGGAAGGACCCCTGTCAGACTTAGCTCAGTATTATAGTGAAGCACTTGGATTTTAAGCACAGGCGTAATCTGACTGCGGAGCTGCTTAAATGTAAACCTATGCTGAGGTTCTTTGCTGAATCAAAGCTTTAATTTTCTTTTCATTTTCTTGTGGCCTGTTCTGCGTTTTTAAGCTGAGACAGTTTTACTTCAGTAAAACACTCAGAAAAATAATTTCTCTAGGGCATATTCTGTTTGATAATGTCATACCTGGAACTTCATCTGGGCTGTCAAAACAATGGCGCATGACAGTAAAACTGAGCACACTTCTTATACATAAATCTTTCACAGTCTGTAGCTAAGTATCGAGAAGGAGCTGAAGGTTCCTCTAGCTGAGTTATTTTACTGAATGAGAAATGTGACCGTTTGATACTTCCCAGCTAGTAACTCTAGGTAACCACAGGTAGAGCTGGCAATGAATATATGGATGTGCAAGTAAAAGGCATACTGCAGAAAGGCAGGGGGAGATTCCACTCCTTGAACGGCATCTTGTTGTCCACCGCAGATCATGAGGCTGCGTTTCTGGTGGGAATTGCAGCTGTATCAGAGATGCCCAGCAAGTTATTGGTGATTTGCTGACACAACAGGGAAGAGTATTTCCAGTGATGATGTGGATCTGCTTCTGTTTAATGTCATCATTAATAACTCTGAGACAGAGAGCATGCTTTTAAAATGTATGGTTAGAAATCATGGTCAAAAATGTTACACACCTCTTGGAGGATGCGATTAGAACATGAACCGATTGTGTTAACTTGAGGAAGTGATCCAATCAACAACCTAGTTTTTAAAAAAATTACTAAGCATAGTATAGAAATCGAAATCAATTATAGAAATAGTTAAGGAATTTCCTCCTGAAAAAGGAATAACTAAGGAGACAGAAAGACTACAGAAGAGGATCTGAGAGGTCAGGCTAGATCACAACTGAAATACAAAGCAAAGACAAAAAGGTCAAATCTCATTCTAGGGTGTACAAACAGGAGAGTCGTACTGAAAGCCCACGAAGAATAGTTTTTCTCTACCCAGTGCCAAGGAGGCCTCAGCTGGAATAGTGTGTTTGGTTTCAGACACTGCATTTAGAAGACATTCTGAAGATCAGAGACTAAAAGCTTTGAAGTAGCAATGGTAAGAGTCTTAGAAAACATGGCCTACAAAAAAAAAAAAAAAAAGGGCAAAGGAACTAGATTTGTTTAGTGTAGAAAAGGGAAGAGAGAGGGGAACAGCACAAAGACTGCAACACTAGGAGAAACAACCCAAACTCCGCATGTCTTTCAGCAACAGCCAGCAGCTCCTGCTTTTCCTGATGACACGATACCAGCAGTCAGCTCAATAGTAGCATATTGCCCCTCTAAGCAGCAGCAATTTCCAGCATCTGCTGGAATCAGGGATTGCAAATATAGTCAGGACACCACTGCTGGGAGCTACCAGGCACTGGGTGTCTGCTGCTGTCAAGAGTTGTCTACGCTTGTCCCTGCAAGACCTTTCAGGTCTGTCCTGGCATTACATTTTTCATGAGCAGGGCTTTGACTAGAGAAGTTTTATAACAAAAGGACACTTTGTAGCCCCACAACTCCATGCTGCTTGAGCTAAAACCCTATAGAATATGATTCCTATCAAGCCAATAGAGTTGCCAGCAAATGCTTCATTTGTGGAGTCGTTTAAAACAGATCTTAAAAATAAGTTGTCTGGTCACACAGTAGAAGGACTTGTAAGCTTAGGATGTTGTAAACAGCAACTTGAAATGCATTGCATTTTTGTAGTAACTTTATGCATGTGAATATCATGAATAGCCATATAACTGCTCAGTGAATTCAAGTTTTGGGGCCTGAATTTCCTACTTTAATTGGCAGGAATGAAGTAGTAATTCCTCATCAGGCAGGGCTCATAGTAAAAGCATAAAATGTCTAATTTATTGCATTCTTTCAATATGACTTCATTTTTGAGCATTTTGTGACAATCTGACCTAATATTGCACTGATTCACACAATAGAGCTGTTCTATTGTACTTTAATGACTGGAAATGTAATTTGCTTCCTGTTTAATATTTAAGCCAGCAATAATACCAAAAAGGCTTATTGCTCCTAAGAAAAAGATGAAAGGGGCATAACTCAAGGTTTTTTGTGTTCAAAATTTGACCTACTTTAAAAATACTAGAAACTCATGGGAATGGTCCTCAGAATTAAAAATACCAATAGAAGATTGTTGCCTGGGAATTTTAAGATACATCACTTCCAGCTCGTTGAAAAGCAGAATTTCCTTCCCAAGGGAAATCCAGATAATTCAAAATTAATTTTTGTCCCGAAATACTGAATTAGCAGAGTTTTTCCACAGAAAGAGAAGTTTTAAAAGAAAAAAAAATTCTGAACTTTAAAAATATTTAATTTGGGCTTGATGACTGTCTTGAAGTTTTTCAGTCTGGCTCAGCTGAAGCTCAGTCTGTGCACGCCCTAGCTGCCTCTAGCGACCCTTACATCACCAGTGCTCTGTGGGCTTGCTCCATTATTCTCCTTGGAGGGCCCAACTCCGTAGCTAGCCCACATTGCCTGTGGAGCTCTTCTGTAGTGAGCAAGGAAGACAAATTTTGGTGTAATATGTGAGGTAAACAACTCGCAAAGGCTGATCAGTAGAGGATAATAGAAGCATGCGTTATCTGAACTGCTACAACAGTGAGATGTGGTGGCTCAGATAGGAATGCGGTGGCTCAGATAGGGATGCAAAGCCATAGAAATAAAGCAACTTGAATGGAGAGCAACGCAACTAGAGACATAAATCTTCACATGAGATGTGGCTGTGGGCCTGACCCCTGCTTCCCCCATAAGGGGGGGGTGGGGTGTGGGGAAGAGTTCCATTGCCTTTCGTTTGGTATTACTGCACAAGCCGTTACACTGTTGGACAATATTGCACACAGCTCTGCCAAGTCTCTCCTGTTCCCCTGCCCCTCGCCTCCTGCGTTAGACCCTTCAGGGACCACATTCCTCCTTGTTGGCCTATTATTAGGGCTGCCTCCATTGCAGGGCTCAGTGCATTGAGTCCCACACCTGCATGGAGAGGAAACCTGAGATCTAAGGCTTCATGAAATCCCTCAGGGACAGAGCCATTTCTAATACTTTACATGTTATAAGTAGATCTACACTGTAAAGCCACTGTCGTACTTCCACTTGACAACTGGATATGCTGGTCTTTGCGTAAAGTTTGTTGTTGGTTTTTTTCTTGTTTGTTTGTTTTAAAACCATCCACTAGGATGAACATTGGTAAATACATGTAAAAAACCCCCAAACGATCATCACAAGTAATTCCGCACAAATATCTGTATTTTGTCAGGCCCGACTAAAGTGCTGCTAAGCCTCACTCTTCTAGGAGCATACACAAAAATGCAAGGTATCACAGGAAGGAAGACAGAGACAAATACTTTTGAATGTTTCTGTTTCCCTTGGTTTTATAAACAAGAGTGTGGCATCTCTTTTTAAACCATGACATTTTGACAAACAATGATGTGTTGTGTTACCCTCTAGTGAGAAAAAGTGTGAACAGAATAGTTTTGAGCAATCCAAAAAGCAGCTTGGGAAGGAAGATTGCTGTGTACTATTCCCAGATCAGTCATTTACTTGCTCCACGTATTTGGATAAGATACTTAGTCCTTATCTATATGCCAAGGTTGTACTGCTTTAACTGTACCAGTTCAGTAAAGCTATACAAACTCTCTAGTATTAACACAACTATATTGGTATTAAAGTACTTTTATCAGAATAATATGTTAATGTTGGGCAAAGGGAATAAATCTTACCACTACAATGTACCTTTGTACCATTACAACTGCTGGCACAGTGGGGAGTGTACTGTTGTAACAAAAAGATAACAAGATCTCATCCCTCACCGAAATACTTATAGCTAGTACTAAATTGTGTGTAGAACACCTTTGGTGCCTCAGTTTCCCCCATCTATAAAAGCCTTTAGATCTTACCTTGCAGGGCTATTGAGCTTTAATTCCTGTCTGTAATCGCAAAGTCTGCATGAAAGGTGCCAAGGCTTATTTTTAGTCCATCACAGAGCTTTTTCCAGTCTCTAAAAAGTGTTTGCAAGAGGCAGCTGTGCCCCAAAACATGCCATAGCGGAGGAGTTCAGCTGGGTTTGCTTCCTTTTTCTGTGAATATTTCACATTACGTTTGACTCAGATTTCTGACAGCTATTTCCTGACGTACTGACTGTGAAGTTGTCCCTGTTGTTTTATGTATTAATGTGAAATCCACTCCTCCATTTCTCTGGGCTTCGGGGATTGGCTTCTTTCCCCCACCACCATTAGTCTGACAAGCAAAGGTTAAATCAAGAAGGACAAAAATCTTTCTTTTTCAAGGCAAAAAAAAAAAATACAATAAGGGTGTTTTCCGTGCTGCTTTTACCTAAACTCCGAGACGGAAAAAGAAGTCAAGAGGCTGCCATCTGTTGGGAGAAACTAGGGAGGACATCAGAGCCTCAATCCCTGGCAACACCTGACAAGTTGAGCAATGTTGGGCTAATTGTTGGTGTAAATGACATCAGCATTTGGCCTACGATCAGTAGCTTCTCTCCGAATAATTTAGTAAGTACAAATATTAAAAATACTTGAAGTTAGACATTAACCAGATGAAATGTTTAGACAGCAACAGTAAAATGCATTTGTTGAAACTTTATGGACTGAAACTCAAACAGAGTTTTATTTAGTAATAATAATGGGGATGCTGATGCAATTCCTAGTTAATCAAAAGGGAAAAATTCAGAAGCAGCAGTCTTTTGAAATTAAAGAAGTATCATTTCAAGGACAACTTTGAATTTGTTCACAAAAGATTTCCTAATCCACAAATCCATTCTGATGGCTCTTTTCCCACAGGCATTCATTCTGAGTGCCAAGGCCACTGATGTTTTCTCTAGGTTCGCCGTTCATTTTGAAGCCATGGAGCAGGATACTTTGCAGCAGGCTTTCTGTTCTATCTTGCAAGCCACACAGGAGTTCCGGCTGCTCAGCCCTGCGTTGGCTCAGTTGTCTGCTACACTGGGTGCAAGACTCAGATCCAACATTAGTAGGTAAAGTCTGGATCTTCAAAGACCCCAAAAGATGCCTACACAGAATAGGATGGATAGGAATGGGATCCTCTAGAATGTCAGGCTCTAAATGTTTACATACTTTTGTTTTCCAAACATCTAAGTAGAACATATCCAAACCCACACCATGGACATAGCCGCCCCCCCCCCCCCCCCCCCCGCTTTCTTCCAAGTATGGTGTTTAGGCAAAGTGCAAGGACATCAGAAGAGCCCCTTTCCCCGTTGGATGATAGCCTGGTTCGAGGAATTCCATTAAGCTGGAGGAAAGGTGAGATCTTAGAAAGGTCCACTGGATTTTAAGTGTTGGAGCCTTCCTGTCAGGCCTGCTTTCCAAGTCACCTCCAACAGCATGGAACTGTAGCCCAGAGCTGCTTGCTGGTGTATAGGGAGTGGGTCACATCTGGCTTGAATTTAGCATTTGCTATTTGTTAGTGCTCTAAAGACTGTTTAACTTATGCACAGCCTGCATGTGTGTGCATGTGTGTATGTATGTAAGAGACAGCTGGTCCTATGCAGGCAAGGTTGACTGTTACCCCTGAGGCAAGAGGCCCATGGAAAGCAGGGTGGCCGGTGTTGCATTATTGCCCTTTACTATTCTTTGACCTCCACTTGATATATTTTTCCATAACCCTAGGCAGCGAGCTCTCTGTGGGTGGGAACTATCTGTTATTGTCTGTTGAGCGAGGACCTCATTGTGGAATACAGCTTCTGAACATCACTACTAGACAAATAATACCAACAGGCGAGGTGGCCAGCATATATATTAACTGGTCTATCAGCACAGGCAAGGTGGATATTGCCTGATCCAGGGGAAGCTTGTAATGGGAGTAAAAAAGCTATTCCCTTAGAATCGTGCTGATACTAGCAAAACATGAGTGCCACAATTGCTAAAAGCATGAATAATATACCCCACAACAAGCAGCAATAACTAGGATAGTAGCACACAAAGGTCACCTGTGAACCTTCCAAGAAGGACAGTGGGGAGACAAGAGCAAGTATAGTCTACAGGAACGGTGTGAGAAAATGCTGCTTCAAGGTATTGCAGAGGCACATACTAGTCATTGGAGTTGCCCTTTTGGTTGTTGTGTTTGTTGCTGAAAACTGAGTGATGCCAGCACGTCAAGGGGATGTCCAGGAGACTTGTTGCTATATTTAACCGTCTAATATTCCTTTGTCATGAAGGGATGGGAACATCTTTTTTTTACACACCGAGAAAACTCAGTGTTTTTCAGTGGAATTTGCACTGCGGGGCAAAAAGTAACCACAAAACAAAGGAGGATTTTTGCCTTGCCCACAGTATGTTATCTGGCAATGCTCTTGGAGGATTTTTATACCCAGGTGCTACTGTTGTTCAAAGGAGCAAGTTAGAGTGGTTGCAATGTGCACCATTAAGGACAAATGAAACAGAGCTGTACCAGAATGAAGTTGAGAGGCCCTTAGCTCAAAGTAGATATAACATGAAGGGCCTAGGGTATTCTGTAATTCCCTGGGAATAGCATTCATCTTTTCCCATGATTCCCGTGCTTCAGAATGCAAGTCCTTCAGGTTACTAAGGAAGCACTGAAAACATTAGCTGAACATACCTGATGTAGCATTGCCTGACTGCTTCTGTGGCCTCTGAGGCTTTAGCTTGGGGGGGAATTACAAGTGTTCAGTTCCTCTCCAGGGGACATTAAACTCTGGAACATAATGCTAGGCATTAAATTACAAAGCATATAATAATTTCACTGCTAATCAACTCATGTTCATTCTGAAATCCTTGCTCATTCCTCACACTTTCCCAGATCCCACAAGCTCCTGTTGCCTTCTACTCAACTGTCCAGTTTGGACTGACAGTAGATGAACCCTGCCTGAGTGGTGTCAGGAAAAAGATGTTTGGCATTCTGAAAACTGAAAGTAAAAAGATTAAACAAACCTGAGTATAAAAATATGACACATGACCTCGTGTCCTCAAGGTTGTATTTATTTTCACATTTAATTTCAGTAAAAATGTACCTTCGAGATTAGAGTCAACACAATCAATGTCTAGTCTGCTGCACTGACAAGATAAAAATCCAAGAGGTTTTCTAAAGGGACTGTGTTTAGCTTCCTGTGAAGTTTATGGTGATGAAGGGCCCTGATAATGCAGAATATTGTTCAAGAGGCTGGGAATCAAGACATGCAAGTGCTGCTTGTTTGTGCTGAGAGTTCTTGGGCAACTTATTTATTATCTTTCTGTCTTTTTCCTCAGAGAGAAAGTAGTAATAACAACATTCCTAACTTCTACACACAAAATTAAAAGCATAAAAGCAAGCTGTGTAGAGGTATTACTCATAGACTATCTGCTATCATTACTCTGGGATAATGAATGAGAAGTGCAATTAGGAGCATAGTGGACATTACTGCACAGCAATAATGGAGTAAGATCATACTGAGTATTAAGGGTAGAAATCTATAAAAGTGTCAGTTTTCTTACTGCATCCAAAAATAAGCTTGTCTCTTCTTTCTCTGGACAGCTAACAGCACTTGCTGCATCTAGTGATGATGCTGAAGTGACAGCTCTCAGCCTCCACTTGCTCCCTTGTTTCTGTTCGCATTAGGATATGACCTAGAGGGTTGCAGGGGCACCACATTGCCCAATTGCTGGATAATGTCAGCCCCAATCATCTATGTATCATGTCTCTGGGGCACTGAATCATTTCCTTTTTTGTGCCCTTTCTGATGAAGGGGAACTGGAACTAAGCAGTTTTGCCTTTCATAGCCCCTGGCTAGTAGTATCTGGCATGGGAGCCAGTTATATTGAGCAGGCTGTGCTGGAACTTCACATTTTAATCATAGGTGCTTAGAAATGATGGTGCTTGCATCCCATCTAGTGGAGGGACCAGATTAATTCATCAGCTGCTTGTTGCTAAGTAAGCACATAATTCCGCTGTGACTGTAGGAGCAGAGCCATCAGCCTTGTCAGGATGCAAGCAGCCTGCACAACAGTCTCACACATTGCTAATTCACCCCGTACAGAATGAATTGGGTGCATTTCTTAACATAAAATAAAAAGTCTGAAAGTTTACACTGATGTCAGACAGCAGTAGTTGTATCAGAAGACTAAGTCAGAAACGCAATCTAATGGTCAGTTTGTGAGAGTTCACCAAGGAAGAAAGCCAGCTCTGCGGCAATGTTTCCCTGAGAGCGACAGGGACATGAACAATCTATTCCTTGGTCTACAACTTTTTTAAGTGTCCTGTCCCCATGCCACCCCCCTTGCACACCTCCCCACCCCCAATGCAACTGTTTTGACCTTATGTCTTCCTGTGAGCCCACCAGACTTGTCACCCTCCCTTTTCCACAGTGTGTAACCACTGGCTGAAGACATTTGCACTAGGAAGGAACTGGCTACCTTTGACTGCAGGCAGCAGCTTTGCCACTCCAGGGCATGAACATGAGAACCAGCTGTAATTTCTGAGTTGCTGCCAACAATTAAAACTATTTAGCCATTTTGAGGCTAACACACACTTTGCAATTCCCTCTGAATCCTCTTACAACCCATAAGGGTCATGGTCCACCTTGGAAGAACTTTCATCTACTTCACAAGCAGAATGGAGAGGGAGGCAGGCAGAATGGAGAGGGAGGCAACCCTTCTTCCTACATGGAAGAGGCTGCAGAGCCAAAATCTGTTAGATTATCCTTCCCTGAAAGAAGGAACTGTTCACTAGCAGGTCAGATGAGCAGGGCACATCACAAAAAGCCCTAGCACCAGTAGAATTAACCATTCTTGTGTCCATACAGATAATTTTGACTTGCACTGAGAAAATGGGGGGGCATTTCTAAGTGGTCTGGAAGTGAACTTGAGTGACTCCTTCTTGAGAACAGTTTATTTTGCCAGCTAAGCCTCATCCCCCACTGACCCCCAGCAGCGACATAGTGCAGAGCTCTGTCTGCTGCCACTGGGCAGACAGATGCTATATGGTGGCATGTGCAGCCACCCTGTGCCTCAGCATGCAGGAAGCTCATATGCTAAGACAAAAGAAAGGCAGTCCTGAACAGGGAGAGGGCTGCAGACACTTTCTGCTCTGTTATTGGCTTGAATAGAGCCCATCAGGCCACACCCCCCCAAAAAAAAGTGTGTGATCCATCTCAGTTTCACAGACAAGAGTTTTTCTTATAACCATCAGTCTTGCTGGCACACAGAGAGAGTCTGCAGGCATGGAACAGTCCAGGTGCAAGTGGGCACACAACATAAGCAAGCATGCCCCCATCCTCGCAGGTATCTACCACAAGAAAGGAAGCAGACATTGCTAAGGCAATGTGTAGGACAAGCTTGCATCCAGAGAGCTTGTAGAAACCCATTTTGGATGCAGATTCCAGCTAAAAGGGTTGCTCATGCATAATGAGATTGTTAGATGGGGGTTCTTCTGTTCATTTCCCCTCCTCTTCATACTTACAAGTCACCTGAAAGTTAACACATTGTTTCTTTACACAAAAATAAAATGTCTTCTCCTGTCTGGCAGTGCCTCCAGCCTTTGCGCACACAGCCCCAAATCACATTATTTTCAGAGTCATGAAAAATGCTCTGTTTGAAGTGCACTAGATGGCAGTATTCCTTTTGAATCATCGCTGAGCTACTGCTCCACCATGGTCACCACATTCAGAAAGCAAGGCCCTAAGGAGTGTTGACATTGTCATTCCCAGGGTATTCTTCCAAATTTTGGTTTTCCAACCTTTGTGTCTTTCTGAGGTGGAAAACTGCATCCTGCCTTGAGTCCCTTCTGCCATTGCCTTTCAGAAAGCATTCCTCATGTTCAGTTGTCCACTATTGCTTCTTGCTGTTGGGCTCTCAGAGCTAGCACTGAACCTGAAGACTAGCTGTGTTTCTGCAGCACAGGGGCTATGGCTCATGTTGCTTAATCTTATTCAGACTGAGCTTAACAGTAAATTTTACAGCAGTTTCCCCAGTACAAGCTTTGGTCTGTTGTCCGTATTGCTCTTTGGGATTCTTTGGAAATGAAGGTGCTTTCTCAATGTATTAATATGAACTTTCAAGTGACACATATGGCTCTCCAGCATGAAGCCAAGAATACTTTTACTTTGCGAGATGCTGGGGATGTTCAGAATCAGCACACTTTACCAGACAAAACTGCATCTAACTGCAAGTTGGCAGAGAAAGGTAAGTAATTTTGATAGCCATGCCTCATGTTTGAGCTTGCTGTGTCCACTCACAGGGGATTCCTGACAGATTAATTAGCATTGCTCACACCTAGTGAGAAAATTTAACTTTAGCCAGCATCTCAACTGTGCAGGTCTGCCCCCTTTTGTCCCCAAACTAAGGCTTCAACTCATTTAGCAACTGTGCTTTTAGGAGAGAATGCAACTCTAAAGGGAACTACACTCTTCATCTGATGTTGAAGGGATGATGAGGGTTGAAGGTGGCTCAGAGGAAGAAAAGTGGGAAAGAGCAAAGCAGTGCTCAAACTGGCTTGATTGACTTCTGCTCCTCCTAAGGCATGAATGTTGTAGAACGCAATCATTTAGGAGAGAAATCTGATGGTAGTGTTAAACAGATCCCAAATGGCTGAATGACAGAAGTGCCGTCACCATAGATTCTGCTGAAAAGTGGAAGGTAGAACTGCTTCCCTGGTAATAAAACCCCAAGAAGCCCGAACACTGCATTTATACATCTAGCAGAGCAACATCTATTCAGTGCAACACCTGCACTCAGCCCATTCTTGTGGCACTGGAGGAAGACATAGGAAATAAACCCAGTCCTCACACTGCACAATCAGTCTATAAAGACAACACAAGCATTTCCAGTAGACCTGAGTCCCAGCCCCAGTGCCCATCTATGGGAACAAAACTGAGCTGCTGTAGCCTTCACCCTGGCTCTGGGCTCAGATTTCAACCCAGGCATTTCTGTGTAAGTGGAGAATATGGAGACTTTTTTCCAAAAAAAACCCCAACCAACCCAAATTGCAGTGTTTCCTGTTTAAATGCATCTACACTGATCACTTTGGATCCAAGTACACCAAAGCTTGTTGGGTACCATACCCTGCCAGCGGCCCTATACAACACACTGGATGACCTGCCTACACCACAGCACTCAGGGGCTTGGAATCTACATCCTGATCCTATACTTCAGGCATCCTGCAAGCTGGGTGCCACTATGGTGTCCTTTTGGTGGCCAGAAATAGTAGCCCCTGTGGGGTAGTTTGTGGTGGCAAACAGAGCTTGTCACGTAGCCAAGAGAGGGCAGTATTCTCCCTCAGCTGGGAAGACAGAGGAGGATGGAGCTGCCTGGCCACATATCTCTTTCTAGGAAAAGGCGTGCTTTGTCAGATGGCATTTTAGAACAGACGTTCATTTTAAGACTTTGTGCGTCTGTCTATAGAGATATCAACTGATTTACACCTTGGAGTTGCTGGGGACAATTTATCACACACCTATAAATAAAATCCAAGCCAGTTCTTGGTGTGGCATCCCCAGCTGCCCATGCCTGCTGTTATCCCAGCAAGAAGGCGTGGCAGTCTCCTGGTAACCAGCATCCCTCCCCGGGTGGTGGCACAGCAGGAAAGGCAACTGCATCTCTATTTCAGAGTATATAGCTTTACAAGGTGGTGGTGAAGGGGAGACAGAAGAGAACAACAAGTGGGCAGGTGCTCTGCATTTTTGTTACTGTTTTATATTCATGCATAAGTAATACCAAAACTGGACTTCAGGAAAAGCAGCCAGTAAATGGAAACAGAAGACTCCAGCAATTAGCAGTGGCTCACATACCCAATGGGGGCCTCTGTTGCCTAGAACTGCATTTCCTCTGAACAGCTATCTGCATAATCCAGTGAGGTGGATTATCATGGAAGCCCACACTGGTGCTTATACCGTCTGTACATCTGGCAGCCTTCAAGTACTGAGTGCCTGATGAGCTCAATGGAGGTGTGGTGCAGCTGGAAAAAGACAGCCTGTGCTGCAGCAAGGGAGAAAATATACAAAAGCCTTTCCCTGCCCAGGTTCCTCCTGCAACAGGTGAGAGGGCAAGGGGAAATGCAAATAGCTACCGCTGCAACCACAGGGGTTGATCATGGAAGGGTTCCCCACCCAGGGAACTAGCACTTACTTGTAGACTTGGGAAAAAGAGAATAAGCTCATGCTGGCAGAGATGTGCCATGAGCATTTCATTTCAGAGCTGCATTTCAGAGCTCCTGTGGTATGCTTCTTATTGGCCTAATTAACAAGCTTGAAAGACTAGGAGTCACAAGGTTCATATGTAAAACAGATGGTAGACAGGACATCAATAAAGCTCTTTTAGATTATGCTGGAAAAAAGCAGAAGCTTTTGCTTGAAATAATTTCAAGCAAATGGCACTTGATTTACAGTTCTATTATGGCACACTATTTATACTGTTGCAAACCTTTAAGAATGCAAGTTGCTCACTGAAGATGAGCTCAACTACAGCAGTAGATGAGAGCGGGTTTGATCTAGTGCTTAAAACATTGCATCACTGTGTAAGAAAAGTAGGTCTTATTGCCAGCTCTGCTACTGACCACTTCACCTCTGTCCTTCTTCCAGCCTTATTTAAAAATGGCAATACCTCCTTTATATAATGCTTTGAGATCCTTTTAAGCTACACATGATTAATTATTCTAGCAGACAGAAGAAAATTGAGGATTGTTAGAGGTTCATATCCTTCAGTTTCTGAGTATTGCTATATTGAAGTTTGCAAATGCTTTCACCATTTTGATTAGAACAATTTCAAAGAGTCAAGCTGAGCCACTGATAGACTCAAACACTGCGCAGTTCGCCAAGTCATCTCTCTGACTCGGTCCAATCCTTCCATAAACCACAGAGAAGGACTTAGGCCCTGAAAATACATAGGTGATGGTCAACAAAATTGGCATTTATCAGACTGTATTGGGGAGACTTCCCCACTGTCATTAGGGACAGTCTCTGGTTGATAAATTTAAGATTAGCAGAACTTATACCACCATGCCCATGGTAGTAAAATCTAGACAGCTGGAAGGATCCAAAGAGCACTAAAAATCCATTATTATGGATAGAAATATCCTAGCTGCTAGACTGCGTGCCCAAAGGCCAAGCACCGGTTTGTACTCTGCTAGCTCATACTGTCACACCTCCACCACAACCAGACACTCACGCTCCCAAGAGTAAGCAAGTACTAGGATGCGATCACGTGCTACATTTGCACTTTTATTTAACGTGACAGACTTGGCTTTCAGCTCCACTGTCACCATGATGTTGGATGCTGGTTTAAAGCATGAAGAGAAAACCTCTCCAGGACAACTGCAGTCACTGTGTAACAAACCCAGCACTGAACTGGGAACCATGAAGCGAGAGTTTAGGAGAAGCTTGGTTTGGTCTATTGACCAGACCTATTGAAGAAGTGGCTGCTGACTGAAAAGCAGCCAGGAGCGTTCAGAGCTTGGTCTCGTGAGAAGATGAGTATGAACAGAATAGTGCTGTTTCTGCCGCCTGTGCCTGCTGGAGCCACAGAGGGTGCTGTATGTGCTCTGTATTCCTGGGGGGGGGGGGGGGGGGAGATGGTGGTGTGGTGGGGGCAGCGGAAGACACACACAGAGCTATTTGTCTCTACCTAAACCCCTGATCTTCACTGATTTTAGCAGAAAGATGGATGAGGCACACCACACCCAATAATTAACTTCTATACCGATTGTGACAATGGTCAGAGCAGAGGTCATCCGATAGGCTTGTCTCCTGTGAAGCATTGAGAGAAATATGAGGATTTGCAGCTCTCAGACTTACTTCAGTGGGAAGATGTTTGGTGTGCTGAAAGCAAATGGGATCAGTGGTTTTCCTGTGTTTCTTAAAAGTGCTAAAGGGACCTTGTTTATTCAAGCCACAGAAAGGCACATTAATAACCAATAAGCCTTTGGCAGAACACAGAACAACAGTCAAACACTTGCCAGAAGGGTTGAAATGCAGAGACTTGGGACTAAGCAGATCCAGTAATAGGCTTGAGCACCTATAGTGGCAATTATACAGAAGTGCATAGGTCTAAAAATGCAATTCAAGACCCCTAATCTCCTTTCCCATCAAACATGCCCCACTCCAACCACCAAGACTGTATGTCTCTTTGCTTCCCTCCAGAAGTCCATAGGTCCTTTTAGCCCAGTTTTCCAAAGCTGGGATGTTCACAGTTCTGCTTGTACAAAACTATGGGCAAAATAAACCCATCCAAAGACAAGTCCATCCCACTGCCTTTTCCACAGAGGGGATGAGGAACAAGACCACCACACAACTGCATCCCTCTATAGATGACACTTGAACCTACACATCATTGATTTCCAAGCTTTGCTTCTCTGTGTGCCTGATGGGAGCACAGCTGTGCTGAGCTCCTCCCTCACCCTGACTGGAGCTGAAGTAGTAGGTACGTACCCCTAGAGCTGGGATTTCTCCATGTCACACACAACTACTGTGACCACAGGGCTATTATTCTAGAGAAAATCCCCTTTGGATGCATTAAAGGAGAAGAGCGATTGCTTGCTTACTCCTTTGACAGACACAGCAACACACACTTGTTATCAGCAGAGGATCTGACAGCAATGCACATCTAAGATAGGTCCTGCCCTCTGTTACAACTTATTTGTCCCTCAGTAATAAGAGGGACTGTCTTCTGTGGGGCAAAGGAGGAATTGTTGGCGTTTCTTTTAAAGTCTCTCCCTCCCCCAATGTCTCTTTGTTTCCTGACCTGAGACAAACCAACCCAGCCCTTATGCCAACACACATGCAGAAGCTACATGCTCAGTATAGAGGCAGCAACAAGCTGCCCAAGGAAGGACCTCCACAACATGGTATCCCTGCTGTTATCCCCATATAATCAAATACCACTTTCAGAGCAGTGAGTCCTAGACAAGCAGATGGGCCTTGCTATGTGTAATGACTGTGTCAGCAGCAGTGAGGACTTGCTCACCCCAGCACTTCCCAACTGCCTAGGTTTTGGCAGTTGCCTGTTGACCCTGAGCTGTGCCCTTGTTTAATGAGCGGGTTTCTGTAGGTCTCTTTCTGTGCCTTTTATCTCACCTCAGACACCACACAGGGAGCCTAAAACTAAGACAGGAATCTTGGCTCTACTCTAAGGGCCATGACAGATAAGCAGTGCAGCAGGCACATCCTTACGGATGTGAGCCACATGGTTGGGTGACTAAAGCACAGACTTGGCCATTGGTTTCTACTGCCAATTCCAATATTGACATCTTGTGTTATTAGCTAATACTTACAGACAAAAAGGACATCAATGGCTTATTGCTGAAGCACACTTAGCACTTCAAAGAAAAGGCTATTCTCTTTTCTCTCAATGAATACTCCCAGCATCTAACATATCAACCCAATGTAGCCCCCTATTTAGTCCCCTTTCATATTGTTTTCATTTTAACTCACTTTTCATTGTGATTACACAAGTTGGTGTAAGAATAGGATCTCTGTTTTTTATGGAGGTTCATCAGTTGCAGGCAGCAATACCCTTGTATTCTTCAGCAATGACTGTTGTTTATACAGTGCCATTTTCCTCCACCCCAAAATTCTCCATTAAGTTCTATAGGAAGCCATGTTGCTCACCTTACAGCACAGATACTTCCAAGACAGAACACACTTAACTCAACAGCGCTTAAAGCTATAAAACTTCAGATAGAAGCTGACAAAGAAATAACTTCATAAATGACTTCATATCTGCTTGAAGTGGAAGGGAAAGTGTAGCTAAACATCAGATTTTGTAGTGCCAGTGCTTTATAAGAGTGCTACAGGAATGACAATTACTAGAAGCAATCAGAAACTCCATTTTAAGTTTCATGCAAGAGAAGGCACTGTTAGTATCAGCAATTAATTTAGAACCAGGAAGAGGTGTATGTCAGAGGGCACAGATGTATTTTTTAAAGGTAGATTACCAACATTAATATTAGAAGAAGTATTTTTGTTTCCATTTTGATTAACAGAAGTTTATTAATTTCTCACTGAAAAAAGCCTCATACATTCCATTGCAAGCAGACTGATATTTTACTAGGACACAAGAAAAACAAAAAATAGAGTCAGCTAGGAAAGGAAACCTGGAAAACCAATGACAACCAAGCTAGATGTTTCTTATTTAATCAAAAAATGGATTTTTTTCCCCACCTCCCCCAGGTGAAAAATGCCTACATGTACACATGTGCTAGCACCAGCATTTTAAGTGGGGAAAAGGCGAAGAAGTTAGATCTTGCCAGGCAGGTATAATGTGAATCTTCACTTGCTAGATGCTACAGATAGTAACGAAACATTTCCAGTTTTAAAATCCCAAAGTAGAGTAAAACAAAAAAACAAAAAAACAAACAAAACTCAGCAGAGCAAGCAATATTCACAAAGTGGACTTTCCATGCCTAAACTCACTACTCAAGTCCCACAGATGTTTCTTACTAACCTTGCACCCACCTTAGTTGCACAGGCCATCAGTAAAGCACCAAACCTCTGCTGCTCAGTATGGAAACTTGGACACATTAAGCTGCTCAATGCCTCTTTTAAACCTTGGCCCTTGACTGGGATTGCAAATAATTAAGGAGAAGAGCTGCATCCTTGGTGGGTTCCGACCTGGCAGGTGTGTCCAAATCACACAGAGCTAACACAGCACAGCTGAATGAGCTAGTGCTGTTGCTCTGACAGACAAATGTAGCCAATACTTAGGATATTCACTATAGTGTGAGGCACCCAGAATCCCCTCTCAGGTAGGGAAAGGAGCAGAGGCTACTCTGAGATGTGCTTTCAAGCACTTAATAAAAGCCCCCTTTTCCTCCTTCCACTTTGATGCTAAAGCCCAGTAAAAGGCCTTTAATCACAGCATTTCCTATTAGTTCCTTTGGGTGGTTTCCTGCAGCGTTTCGTATTAGTTCCTTTGGGTGGTTTCTCATCAGGCTGTGGTTTCCTAATTGGTGAAGCTGACTGAAGTGGAGGCTGGAAGCTCTCCTTCCGCTCCACCCTGGCAGTGCCAGTGCAAGCATCCATACAGCCATGCACCCAGCTTTTGTGTTTGGTTGGGTTAATTTTCAGCTATATCAGCCTTGTGATCCTCCTTCCTTGTGCCCCATGAACAACTTGTGACAGAACAGGGGATGGAGTGGGGGAAAAAATGGCAAAGGGCAGAGTGTCACTTTTGTCAGCAGCCTGCCTTTGGAGCAACTAAAACCAATTACAGTGCTATAGCACCGTATTTGCCTTTTCCGAAATGGCACCTGGTGCAGGGTCTGAATGGACCTTCTCATGGAGAGTCTCAGCATCTAGCTCAGTTCTTTAAAACAAATTTGTCTTGAAGTCTTAGTGTAAATGCATCCTAAACAGTGAATGCATTTATTGTGCAAGGAGCAGAATAATTCATAAGTGAGAGAAATACAAGTTGATTTTGTTGACCAATTAAGTTACTGGGAAGTGGCAGTTTCAACAGTCTGATCATGCTTCAGTGTTAGGAAGAGCCAGAAAGGCATGGTAAAAATTGTGATATGTGATATACATCTGGGTCACTTATTTTTAACGAAGGAAAGAAAGAGAGTTTGAAGAGTTTCCTACTGTCCTACTATCAGCCCACCAGCAGTTACATTAACTGCTGAAATCCAGACCCACCCAGCTCTGCCATAAAGCAGCTTTGCTTGGGACGTTGGGCAATTTCCTAGAGTAAGAAAACCCATATCACAGGAGGGCACAAAATGGACTGTGAAGCCCTTTTAATGACTTTCAGGAAAAAAATCCTAAAACTGGCATGAGCTAAATCCTGGCAGGTTGGTGTTGTGCTGTTTTGCTTTTTCAGCCAGAGGGCAACAGGAGAGGGAAAACATACAGTGCCCAGAGATTTCCCCCTATGCCATCCCTAGACTTCGAGGGGAGATGAGCAGGACCATCACACTGCATGCACACCTGGATGACCCTGTTCCCTGGCCTTCTGCTGTACCTCTGAGGAGAGTGGGAACATTGCACATGATTTAGAAAAAGCAAAATCAGAAGTTAAGGGAAATCTGGTTCCCCTCCTTTCAGTTTTGTCTTAGATCGGGGTAAGATAGATAGAGGGTTTTTGCGCTTCCCCAGGAATGGCCAACTCACCTGCTCCAGAGTGATGGATGGATGGGTGGTAACAAGGGCAGGCCAGGCACGGACATTAGGGTAGGAAATTTTCCTGCCTCTCACCACAGGAACTCTGAGGTGGGAACGCTAAAAAGAACAAGCTCCAAACATAGCTATTGGGAATTGTGTTTAACTCATGGCTAACTACAGGACAGTAAAAGGACATATAGTGGGACAAAAGGATTAGCCACACAGAGGTGTCTGTGGAAGTTTTTGTGCATAGACAGTGCCCTTCTCTGGGAAGAGTGTTGCTAATGGGGTGCTGGCCAACCTGCACAGATAGTCTAAGGACCTGTATTTGTCCAGAGATGCTGTTTGTGAGTGATAAAGGAAGCTTGTCCCCACAAAATACAGCATAGATGTGCTGGAAGGATTCATCTTTCTGAGTGTAAGGCAATTGAGAATCTGTTCAGGTATTGAAGGGTAGGGATGTCTGCGCAACTTGTGGAGAGAGGGGAGCTAAACTCTGCTGATTGTGCTGCATCACCACCACAGAAGCTCAATTAACTAAGCTAATAAAAAATTGTTACATACGAACCTGTTAGCTCAGTGTGCTAAGATGGGCCAGTTTCTGCAGCCAGTAACACCAATGGACAGGGGTGTCTATTGTTAGACCAGGCAACTTTTACAAATGCACTTTGAATTATGAGATACTTACTTGCTATTGGGCACGTAGGGGTGGCACTACTCCAGAGAAAGCCTCAAATGTTGGCATTGGGAGCAAGAAACTTAAATGACAGCTGTCACACCTCTAGGGGCTCAGTCTTCATCACAGGCAGAGGTTGAGCAAAGAAGCTGCCAGCTGTTTGATAGATTGTTCCATCCTCAGATTAATGGAGTACTTCAGTGTCATTCACAGCACTGAAGAGATCTGTAGGATGCCCTAGTATCCTGTTGTATCATCTCTTTTCAGGGTTCCTGGAGTTATGAAGTCATTTGGATTCAGGTAGAAGGCTTTACACTGGTCCTCCAGACAAGCTGAGTGAGATCTGTGTGTTGAGATGCTGGATCTCAATAATTTTCCACCAATATACAAACCCTGACCTTACTAAAGGATAGAGATATGGTCTTTCCACTTCCACATGCTCAGGTCAGCTGTGGAGGAAAACACTGCCCTTTCCATGTCAAGGCAATGCTCTTTGCAATATACTTTGCTTCTTCACCAGATCATTTCCCAAAGGATTGAAGAAGAATTAGAAAGCAGGTAGGGCTTGATGCTGTGGCTTATTGGAAAAAAAAAAAAAAAGAAAAAAAAAAAAAAAAAGGTTGGCCGGAAAGCCAAATGTTTCTCCCCAAAAAGCACCATCACTTTCTGCTTCCCCAGCACAGGACCCAGATGGGACCAAGACAACAACCTTCCTTCGCTGCTTCTGGTACATGTCATTAATATAACACAAGGGATGTTGTTGATAGACACCAGTTTCTCAGCCTTCCAGTGTCATTAGCAATATGGAATGTGCTGTGGAGTCTGGTACAATGCCTTGTTTGCAGTAGCTTTGCTGCATGAAAAGAGAAAGTCCAGCCACCACAGTTATGGGCACATATGAAATGTTTGTTCTTTAGCATGGCTCCTAATGCAGAACTTAAGTTCACGTGTGCCTAAGCTTTCACAGTAAAGATATATCTATATTATGAAGCAACATTTGTTCAGCATAGTGGATTTTGCACAGCAGAGAAACTTACTTTCTTCCATGTTGCCTGCTTTGCTGGTGATCCCTCCTGCTTTTGGGGAGCTAGGACATCCCTGTATTTTAAATACAGAAGTCATCCACCATCAAAGTGGTAAAAGAAAATATCTGGGATGTTCTTCCTGTGGGATGGGTTTGAGGCAATGACTGAAAAATGAAAAAATAACATGTAACTTCTTCTCTGGCTTTGGATGTAAAAGCAGATGACAAAACTGGCACAAAAGTTTGTTTCCCCAGTGGTTAATGGACCTCCCCTGGTTGCCAAGACTGAAACTCCAGTACCTATACCTGCCTCTGAAACACTGGCTGTCACATACCCTACCTCATAGACGGCAGCCTGACACTCTGCACCATGCACAGGCTTTCTGCAGCACCCTTACTGGGTCCATATGTCACAGTCCACTGCTCTCTCCCTCCTGTTTGCCTCCCAAAGCTATATAAATGGATTGCTATCATTCGGTGCTGATGCCCTCTCTGCTAATGTTTGTTTCATGCATGCTAATGAGAAGACCAGTAAGAACAGATTTATGTTTGGCTCAGCCCAGAGGTAACACGCATGAAAACGCTGACACAGATGCTGAATAAAAGGGATTTGAAAATCAACATCCCCTACTGTTACCAGCTACAGTGTAATCCTTTTCCAGGCCTGTTGGGAAATGTCCTCGGAGAAGCTCTGACATCAGTGCAGCTGCTTCTCTCCTCAGCAGTTGAAGCTTGCTTTCACATTTTTGACCAAGGCAAAAAGAAATGACAGGGAGTGGGCATGTGAGAGAGATTATCTTCATTTCTTGAACTTAGTTTTGAAGATAACATTGTTTATATTTCTGAGAATTAAATGGGCAACCAAAGAGGATAATGGATGGAAATAGCTAACTCTTAGGCACTGCTTTTGCTTTCTTGCATGCTAAACGCTCCACAACCGAACTGTTTGTCTAATCTGGCAAGGTTGCTCATATGGTCACAACTCTGCTTTCTTGCAGTTGAGTCTTTCAGTCTTTCAGGCAATGTGCAGAAACACAGCTGGGTAGATGTGAGGATATGCGTGATCATAACTTCTTTTTCCCACCATGTCTGTTTTTAATCCCCTAAGGTATCTATTTACTGCACCTAGCACGAGACACGGCTCCAGTCTTCTCCCCTGGGCAAAGAAGGCATATCTGGGAATGACAATGCTGGCCTTCAGCCGAGGAAGGCAGCACAGCTCCCTGGGAGTCTGAGTGATTTTGCATTTGCACTCCCTCAGAGACCAAATGGCAGCCCATGGGATTAAATGAGTACTGACAGAAAGCATTTGAAAATGTGAAGAAGACTGGAAAAATGTGGAAAAGCCGAAGTCCAGGGCTGCAGTCCTTTGTCTCAATCAGTGCAGCTTGCATGTTGACCGAGGTGAAGCAGGCAGGCCTGGGAGCTTTAGCATCTGTGGATAAATGCCATGCTAGGAACCCATCCCTACCATGTAGATTTTTGGAGGCCCTGTGTACTGTAGTCCTTTCGCATTTGTCTTTGCTAAGAATATCACTTAGACTGGACTATAAATGGACAAAACTTTCCTAAAAGGCTGAGGGTAAAATAAATGAGCTGTCTAGGCTTCCCTACAACCAACATAATGAGAAGGCAGAGCCCCTCCGCCCCAACTAATTCACCCCATTTCTCCTAGGATGGAGTGAATTGCTCTGAAAGGATGCTTTATTCGTCTCTGTTGACTATAGCAGGGAACTAGGGGATAGCTCAGATCTCTCTTGCTTTCAGATTGCATCCCCTCCAGATGGGAGGGGTTTGAGTGTTGTAAGAAGCACCATACATCTGTTAGAGAGATGGCCAGTGGGAGCCTGGATGCATGGAAGACTTCAGCCCACCAAGAGAGCAGATTCATTCCTTTGCCTCACTGAAAGTCCTACTCTGTACATGCAGCAAGTATGTTTTGGACACTGAAAAGCAAGTGTTAGGTAATAACTCTTAGCAGATTACTTTAAATTTATAAGTGGTTATAAATAATGAATGGGTACACTTCAGCTTTTAGAGCTAGCTCTGTACTCTGAAATGTAAAGCTTCCATTCAGCAAAAGTGTTTATTTAGTTTCAGAGGACCGCACTTTTTTTTTTTTTTTTTTTTTACCTATTAAAAAATGAATGAATATTGTAGTAGCTGTAACAGCCCCACAGTAAATAGAAACCTGACTCTATAATATTGCACTCAATTTTTTTTGGTTGTCTATCACAGTGTGTGACATCGCTGATCGATCCTGCCTCTCTTGTCAATGTGAGGATAAGAAGGCATTTGTGTCCATAGAGATGGCCTTTCTTGTCCATCCAATCACATATGATTCAGATGACCTTGGAAAAGTCACCTGAAAAACAAATAAATTACTCATTGCATGACATAGTGAATCTAGAGCCACAATCTATAAGGCACCTCTAGAGATGCTGAGTATTAGCATTCCAATGAGAACTGAGGGTACTCAAAATTAGTTAAAACATTACCAAATTGACCTTGTGGATCTTGATCGAAAGTTTATTAAAGCCCAAGGAAAGACTGACCATCTTCAGTGGGCTCTTGATCACTTTACTGGAACGGAACAAGATACACGTCAAAGAAACCATGCTGAAGAAAGGACCTCAGCACAGGCCTGACACTCTCAACATCCTGTATGGTGATTTCTCTACATGCCAACATGAAAAAAGACCTGAAAAGGAACTATCTGTCCCAACCATGCCTCTTGCCCACGTAACCTTTTTTTTTATGTGTCTTTAGGTATTGCACTTCACACTGGAATTTGTCAGTACCTAATGTTTCTGTACCAGTCACCAGTGCATGGGGGTTTGGTATGATTCAGTACTGACTTCTGGTGCAAGCCCAGCCTGCATTATCTCTTCCTGGGATCAACAGGAGTTAAGTGCTACCCAGGTTGTGCCTAGTGAGCCATAGCCGGCGATCAACACCCACAGAGACTGAGAAAGAATGAGGATGTGTTTATATATATTGTTAGCATGTTTTGAGGTAAATATTGATTCACTCCACTAATTTGATAATTAGAGATTAGTTTATTTTCTGGTGCCGCTTTTTTTCCTGGTTGGTTGTTTTGGGTTTTTTTTAAGGAACTTTCAGTGTTCTCTAATTTGCAAAAGAATTACTGAAGTAAAAATGAATTAATGAAGGTATCCCTAACTAGCTGTAATTTTCACTCCCCATCTGGCTTACTTTGCACAATAAAGGACATGTGGAAGTTGCGAAGGATTTTGTCAGACCTGTAAATAATGCTGTTACATAATTGTCTCTTTCCCTCCGTCTCCATTGGCATCCTTAAAAAGAGGGACCGGCACCACTTACATAACCCGCTCCCGTTTTCCTCCTGTTTTCCTCTCCCTTCTGGCTGGAGTCTCAGGACAGAGCCTGCTTCCTACACTCGAAGCAAACTTCCTTCTTGCTTTTCTACCCCTGGCAAAGTTCCAGCAGCAGCTAACCCTTCCCTTGGGACATGCTGCTGGCTACAGCCCGGTGGGACCCAGGCTTACGGATGTGTTTGTGAGTGGCAAGGGACACCGGGGCTGTGCCTCCTCGGGCAAGTGCGGTGCATCTTCCTGGACCTGATCAGGGACAGGTCACCTACCTGACCCCACCTGGAGCCTCTGTCTTGTCCAACTAGGGTGTCACTGCCGCACAGGTTCAGGAAGGGTGCTGTGCCTCATGCAGCTGACCTTGACATCCACGACAGTGGTGAGTTTCACCCAGCTCCTATGGTAAAGCTTTTATGGTAAAGCCCAGCTCTTATGGTCGATATGCTTATGGTAAGTATATGGGCTGCCCTGGATGCTAAGAGCCCGGGACATCACGTGTCAGCCACTCTTTCCTCAAAGCAACACCATGCAGCGCCATTTTCTTCCAGATCTTTTTGGATGTTAAGCTGCTTCTCTCTGCTCTGCTAAGGAAGAGAGCTGAGGGGGAGACTCCTTGGTTTGGAGGATTTTATGCTAACAGCTTGGGTGAACCCTTTTGTGTGTCTTAACTCCAGGCGTGGGGGCCCATGACCCTTGTGTGGGCTCTGTAGCATCCCTGATCTGGCCCCAAGGACCCAAGCAGGATGTATGAAGATCCCACTGCCCTGCTCAGTCCTGGCTTGTGGGAGAGTCTGCAACGGATCCTCCAGGCTGTGCTCCTCTTGTCCCTCACTGCTTGCTCTGAAAGTGAAGTCAGACATCTAGAGGGAATATGTCCACAGGATATTACAAGCCACTCAAACAGGCTCTGATAGAAACAGAGCATTGTAGTAAAATGATCCTTTATGGTCTCAAAGGTACTAAAAAAAAATCTACTGGGGAGGGTATTTTGACAAATACCTCATTAAAACCCCCAGAATCTCACACTGCACCAGTTTATGTAAATCCCAAGGACAAAGGAATATTTAACTTTTCACGTACCATAAATAAACCTGTTAAACTAATACATCTCCAAGGGATAATAAAATAAGCAAATACAGTAAATACATTAGTTCTGCTCCACTTTTATGTGAGAGGTGCTTTCCTTTGTCTGACAGACGGGCACTTCTTTCTGGAGGGGAAAAATGGAAATTGTTATTGATGAAAGGTGGCAGCCTGTTTGAATCTCGGGAAGCAAAGTCACGCCCTTCAATTGAAGAAGTGGCCAGAGCAGGCAAAATACATGTGAGATAATGGAAAAATTAAAAGGAAAGAAGAGAAGTCTAGTGGCTGAAGAGGAACATGAGGTGGATGCCAAATACAGCTCCAGGAATGGCATTTGTGGTTGTTTAGAAGAAATTACAAAGTTAGTGTACACTGTCACACTTCTAAGCAAATGGGGAAGACTTGGATCTTGCAGTTTTAAAAAGATCTCTTTTCTCCATTTCTGGTTATAGCCATCTTAGTCAACATAGAAGAAGGTTTTGAGACTTGAGTCACAAATGAGAGGATGTGGGAACACAGCATTTTACACTGACCTGCTGCACATAAATAAGAGAGGAAGGGTGTTGGGTGGTCTTCACTGCTGACAGCAGATGGTGAGAGCTGTGACGAATGGGCAGTCTTGTACTCCCGGCACACAGAGTCCACAGAGTCCACTTCAGCCAAATTTAGGTCAGGATGTCTCCAATTCTAGTTGTGACAAGTCAGGACTGACCTCCAGCACACAGGCAGGACCTCTGTAGACATGAGGATGTGAGGGGTTTGTGAGACAAAAGCTTGAAGGAAAGACCTTTACCTTTGATAGCACTTAGCTTCACAGATGAATTTCTCCATTCTGAATCTTGCAAGCAAATACAATAGAGTTATGAGTTATGCTGAGACCTTTGGAAGAGATGGCGTGTGAGTGCCTGCTAGTTTCCATGTTGGACAACAAGCCCAATGAAAGAACTGAGTGTGAAATCTATGAGCAATCTGGGTGCAAACCAGAACTTTTCTGTCCTGTTCTGAAGCTTGGGACACCCACAAGAAACCTAATCTTTCCCCCACCAGCATAAATCCACAAGTCCTCAAAATACATGTACTGCAGCATACAGCAAGCTTCTCCATTGTATGCCATTGCTGTTCCTCCACAGTGACACAAAGAGGCTGGATGTAAGAAGGGTGTCTGTGCTTCCAGCAACACACCTAGACAGGACCAACATGAGAAGTCTAGTTTGGGAGGTTTTACAGAACATCTGCTCTGCTCACAACGATAATATAAATCTCTTCACGCTTACAAAAAACTTACAACCTATCGTAAGTCCAAAAGCTTACTAAAATGTTCCATGGAAGAGGACAGGGACACTAATATGCTAGGTTGCTGATACAGTAGAGCATTTGTTAAAAATCCCCCAACAAATAACTGCTAAACCAAAACCAGAACACTAAAAGAAAACTTATGGGGAAAACCCCAAAACCCCCACACCAAGTGGTTCTAGGCAGTGTGACCAGTGGAAGACATCCCCTGTTCCTGAATCCAGAGATCAGTTTAACCTTGAGTGCATGTGTGAAAAACACACCAGACAGGTAGCAGAAAATTCAGTGCCAGTAGGAATGCCAACATGCCCTGCCTGCATCGAGTCACTAGTTACAGGCAGCATTAATTCTTCTCTCATCCTACAGCCAGTTAAGGTATGAAAAGTGGAGAGAGAATTCCTATATTTGGCCCAGACAGGCCACCAGAGGAAGACAGACGCATGAAATTAATACAATACAAATATGATGCAAATGCTATTGATCCAGTCTCCTTTCAGCTCCTTGAATACCAAAACATGGGACACCCAAGGGTCTTATCAGAGGCCAGCTTTCCTAGCTGCAAGGATTCTTCTATCAAGCTGTAGATTTCTTTCCATATGCTTCCAGGTCTTGGTTTCTCCCATGGAGCTGTAACTAAAGTTGCTCCAACTAAAACCATGTGCTTTTCCATGATATGGTTGCTTATCTTCTTCCTCTCCAGCAAAAACAAGCTTGCTTTTTTTTTTTTTTTTTTTTTTTTTTTTTTTTTTTTTAAAAAAAAAAAAAAGGCTTATGGAGGTGGAAAGTGATCTCTGCAAGGGCTTTCTCTGTGCTGCTCAGTTGTGTCTCTTCCTGTATGTGAACCATATCTTAAGTGACACTTTTGGAGTCCCCATGCTGCCGTGCGTTGCGCCATTCCCTTCAGATTGTTTCTGTGAATGTGAGGTGTGCTCCTTACTGCCTTCTCTTGAAAAGGCTCTTCTGAAAATGGTGCTCTTAGCTCTATCAGGTTCTTTCTCGTTTGTTGCCCAATGCAGTGAAAGGCCGTGGGGGGAAAGTGGCATCTGCTGGTCTCCATTTAGTAGGCCCATATATGACATAGGAATATAAGAACAACAGTATTGGGTTAGAGCAACATTTTAACTGGCCCAGTATGCAGTCTGTGTTGTTGGCCAAAAGCAGATGCCTAAAGGAGCATGTAAAAATAGAGAAAGTATGTATAATACTTCCAGCTCTGTTTCCCACTCAGGATCATCCTGAACCAGGACTCACTTCTGTGCACCTGGATTTTTTTATCCATCAGCTTGTCTGACCACTCTCTGACTGTGCCTAAGGTCACAGCACACTTTGTGTCTAGGAGCTTCCCAGTTCAGCTGTGTGTTTGGAGAGAAACTACTTCCTTTGTTTTGAACCAGCTACCTACTAGCTTCATTTGGTGCTCAAGGTTGTTGTTTCAGAAAAGACAGGTAACAGTCAGTGTGTGTCTACCATCTTATTGGCACTTGCTACTTTACAGTCCTATCAGATACCTCATTTCTAGGCTAAAGAGTCCTAGATGACGTAGTCATCCCTTGTGCGTAAGCTTTTCCATACATCCCCATTGTCTTTCTCTGAACCTGTCCCAGCTCTGCTATGTCCTTTCCTGAGATGGGGAGGCCAGAGCTGTAGACAGTCTCCCAGATGTGGGCAAACTGAATTTCCAGTAGCCTGCAGATAGTCTGAGTTTTCTGCTTCATTCATCTCCTAGGAAGTCCTAACATTTTCTGTCACTTCAGGCTGCCAGTCTCTGGAGTAAAACTTCCAGAAGAAATGTATACCAGTTAATTAACTTTGAAAGGTAAGGGCCATGTGTACACATTTGATGCAATGTGCTTTTTCACTGATTGTTGTCACATGAATCCTGCTGGAAGGATCCCTTGAGTGCAGCTACTAGCTGACATGAGTAGCAGCCTGCAAATGAAGGTAATGTGGTGACCTAGAAAGGTTAATGGGTACAAAAGAAGATACCAAACATTTGTGGATTTGCTAGGGGAAGTCTCAGGCACTGGTGGCCAGAAAGCACTGGGTCTTCAGACAATGCCAACACATCCCATGAACTAGGCCTCAGAGCTCCCATTCCTATGTTAGCCCCATAAAGCCAAAGCAAGATAATTGCTCAGTAGAAAGCACTAAACTTGCCATTTAAGTACTTTTTTCCCACCACCATTAGAGCACTTATTTTTCAGCTATCCTGAAATATGTCATCCCTGACAAATCTAGGAGTACTCAACTTTTCTCTCTCTCTGAACAGGCTCTTTCATTCCTGGTTCCTCGAAGAGGGAGCAGGTGTAGTCCTGCTATCCACCTGAGCCACAGGGACACTATCCAAAGGTGTTATCCAAAGAAGACATGGTACAGCATCAGAAATCACTCATCAGAGGCCAGGCTCCATCTTCAGCAAGCTGGAGCTTTACATTTCTTGGAAATATTGATCAGTGTAAGTGCAGGTCAATAGAGGCTTTCGTGTTGGCATTTAAATGTTAATCCATCACATTTTATTAGAAGTTTAGAGGGACTGTGCATGTGTGTGTGTCAGTGTGTGTGTGTGTATAGCAGGTGGGTAGTAAAATCTGGCAATGTCAGATAAGGCAGCAAGGGGTGCTGTCTTGCTGCTGCACAGTGGAACTTCAGTGCTACAGCAAAGAAACACGGTGCTTTCTAGGCTTATGCAGAACAGAGACAACAGACCCCTACGGAACAGCCAGGAAGCAATATCTAGTCGTGCATTTGAGCTCTGGGTTTGTGCGCCGAGTAGCTCCGTGGCTGGTAGCAGGAAGGTCAAAGTTAGGGTGGGTGGGGATATGCAGGTGGTGTCCTGTGCCTTGAAGCACGTGCCAGCATACAGTGAGCCTGCTGCAGTCATCCAGACTTGCACTTGTAGCCTTCATCTATGCCAGGGGCCTTGGGTGACATCAAGTGACAGACGCCGAAGTAGAGAAACAGAGTGGTATGCTTTCCAGCAGGGCCTCACTATCATGGACTGCAAGGGCAGATGCAAAGGCAGCTCAGGTCCATGCTGCTTATCAGCCAAGTGTGAACAAGAGGTCCCAGGCTGTGTGGGAGGGCTTTTGGGAGCCCCTCAGAGTCTCAGCTAAGTATAGATGTGGCCAGTGCTTTTCCATCCCAACACTGGGCAGGTAGCACCTGGAACGGTTCCTTATGGCTTCGTGTCTCTTCACTGAGATACAACCTGTACAGCCCAGGAGTGTGATAAAAGCTGATCCAGATCTAAGGTGTCTGGAAGAGGGTTGGAAACCAGGGCTACAAAGGGTTATTTTCCTGGCTGACATATTCCATACTACTCACTGAGAGGTGGTGCTTGACTGCTTCTCCACAGTATTTTGAGGCAGCTGGGTAAATGGGGCTGTAAGACCGGCCTGCTAAGTGTGATCAGTATCAAACCAGAGGGATGGGGCAGATTTTGTAGGTCCCAAACGTCTCTGCTGATCAATACCAGAGTGAAAGCTGAAGCAGAAATGGATGAATCAAAGCAGTGTTGTAAGGGGCAGAAAGCTGTGGAAGTAGGTACACGATAGCTTGAACAAAGTGATAGGAAGAAGAAGACAGATATCCAGGAGATGCAGAGAAGGCAGAGCATAAATGCAGGGACTCAGTGAGGGACTGGCGAATTGCAGGAAAACTCTGGAGTATATATAATACAGGCCTTTTATTGGGACTTCCAGTGACATCTGGAACAATGAACGCCTGAAACAAACAGAGATAAAAATCTCTAGAAAGAAAAGTGTGAATCCTTCCCTCTATATAGATGTAAAAGCCCTCTTGGAAACCTGTGCTGTACTCTTTTTGTTGTTCTATCCCTCCTATAATAGAGCAGGGAAATTATCACGGGAAAGGCCAAGGAACTATTTCAGTATCACATTTCCCAGAGAAAACGAGAGTGAAATATAACTGTGGATGTAATTTTACTGCCTTATGCAAGCAGTCAGACATATGCTCATGATTATTTTAATTGTAAAAGGATGGCTGACTCTCTCGTGTTAAGGAGAAAGGAAATTCCTTTTTTTCCTGATTGTTTGCAAGTCTGGGTTCATGTCAGTAAAGGTCCACAATGCTTCCAAAAATTAGGTCATATGTGCTCTAGGTGGGCAGCTGGCTTGCCCACCACTTTGCCTAAGAGCTGGAGTGAGAGCTGGGGCTGAAGAGGACACTCATGTTCCCAGGAAGCCTCTTCCAGGGGCTTTAGCTGCCACCACGAAAGGCTCACATCTTAGATCCAGCTTCTCCTGGAGATCAACGTTAAGCTTGCAACTGTCAGAGTAAGGTACAGGGATCATGTCTGAAGGAAAACATCTTTCTAGTTAGGGAAAGCCGTTACGCCTTTATTTGTCATATTCTTCAGATAATTCTAGCTGTCTGCTGTAAAAGTATGTGCTGGATAAGTACAGTATCTATGCACATAGAGAGCTTGCTTCTGACAGCTCGTAGTTAAACCATCTTTCCTGTCTTTGACAATATCTGTAAGGAGCTCTGGATACTACAGTGATGGGTATTTTAGGTGTACCCATCAAAGAAGAGAAACAAATGACAGGATAAGGGTGAGCAATACCTTCTTGATGACATGCAGAAAAATGTGCAGCTTGTCCTGTGCAACATTTCAGTGGACATGGGGGACCCAGAACTCCCTGAGATTTCCTGAGCTTTTGTTCAGTCCATAGCCTTGCTTTGAGCCACAAAGGTGGTCAAATTAGATTATTATCATTGAATGTCTCTAAAGTATGCAGGCTCACTTGAACCTGAAACTCACAGAGAAACTTGGAGATGCAAAACTTTGCAAAACTAACACAATGCCTGCACATCCTTTTGACTGAATTGAAGAATGGTTTTGGCTCTCAAATACTATGCTGGAAGTCATGTTGCCCCATTCTTTTCCAATTTTCTGTCTCTACTTCTTATATAACCTTGGGGAAGATGCTGATTATCTCTATGCTTTTAGTTTCCTAAAATGTAAATTAAAATAATGGTAATGGGGTCCTGACTTCATGCACTACTATTTCCAAAGTACTTTGGGATCCTGCATAGAAAAGCATTAGGGAATACCACTGTGGTTGTTTATACGCGGGTGAGAGAGTATGTTTTACCTAAGGTGGGAGGTGTAGGTGGAATAAGGTCAGATGCAGATGCAATGACTCAGACCTTTAGAGCTGAAAAGTCATTAGTTTATCTATCTGAGGACCTGCTGTCAACTGGTGAATATTTTGCCTAGGTTCTCATAACGACCATCTCTCTGAAAAAAAGAACATTCAATGACCTGCTTTAAAATGGTGTTCCCAGTAGGCTGAAGCCCATGATGCCATCAAGACACCAGCATGTCATGGGCAGGTGGCTGGATTTCATGAGTCTGTGGTGAGTTACGGGCACACTTTCTATCACAGCATTTGAATCCTGCACACCAAAGAGCAGATGTAAGCAGTGCAGGGATCTAACACAGAACAGCTTGGGTGACATCAGAGTGACTGTGTGCTTCTGATGGGAAATGGTAGTATCAGGGCAGAGCAGGTGTGAGTCATCTCCCAGGAGAGACAGGCAGAAAAAGGGAGATGGGGAGGGGAGGAGGAAAGCAAGAAACAGATTAGCTCATACAGATATATTCCCCTAGCCTGGCTTCCCCTCCCTTTGTGCATACCCCTCTCACTCCACAACACGCATACATAAGCATGGAGATTTGACTGTTAGGGCTCGATTCCAAAGCCCTGTCAGACAGATCATTTGCTGCTTTGTTTTCTTCCCTCACCCATCTCTGCCCCAAATTCAAGATCACTTAATATGTGGCTAGATAAAACTTGAGCAGTTCTTCAATACACATTTACTTTCTGCTGTGCATTAGTCCAGTTCAATACTTCTCGTGGCAGGACTCAAGAGCAGGATAGGGATCTAGACAGCATTGGCTGCAGAACGATTGCTGTATTTCTTGTATGATCAGCTTTCACCATATCCCCAGTGTGTTCCAAGTGCCTGACTGTAATGACTTAAATATAAAAGGTCACGATCAGGGCAGGAGGTGCTTTGAGTTTGTTAGCTGGGTAAGACAGATGAGCAGTATACGAGGTGAATGGGTCAGAGGGAGAATCTATGCATTATCAACACAGGGGAAAGGACCTCCAGTGCAAAACGACTGATGTCACAAACGTTCCTCACGACCATTAAGCCCACAAAGAGCTAGATGTTCTCCCTCTAACATGCAATGACACACAGCTTCCGAATGAAAGCACAGTACCACTCATGAGCCCTACAAATCATTCTGAGGCTGTAGCACGAGTATTTAGGGCAATGGAGAAAATAATCTTTCCAGAAAAGGAACGGTACTCAAAATATTTGTTAGATTAAAAGCTAAAACAGCAGAAGGGTTCCTGGGAGGAATGGATTTATAACAAACAAGACAGCCACAGATCCCCACAGAGTCCCTGCTCTACCAAATGACCTCACCCCTGTGTAGTGTGCCAAATTCTGCCAGATTGTTACCAAATACAGAATCAGTGATCTTAAACTGTATTTAGAGATGATGACTCTGCACCTAGAGTAACAATGGGGAAAAGAAGTAGGGTGACACTTTCCTCCAAGTCCCAAAAGGCCAGGGAAAGGAGGTGAATATTTCTTTTAATGATGAGGAGAGACACAAGATGTTCTGTTAAAGACAGTAATGGAAAAGTGCCTAACAGGAAAGAAAGGGGCACTACAGATTAACCAGTAGCACAGAGTATTAATGAATATATAGAAGAGGTCAAACTGTAAATACATTGGAAAGCATTAGTCAGGGCAGATACTTGCCCTATTGCATATACCTATAACAAAGCCCAAAGGTTTTTCTCCTGCTGTATCTTGACAATATTTTTCTCATCTGTAATGGTTGTAGAGGATTTTATTATTAAAGTGTGGATTTGTGTGTATGTATGGCAGGGAGTAAGAATTAATAAGTCAAATGAGAAAGCCTGGGGAAATTTGACCATTCTCCACGGTCCTGAGAGATCCCGTTTTTTTCTGCAAGCATTGAACGCATTCCTTTCACACCATCTGAAATGATGGGGTGAAGTAATTAAGACAAAAATAAAGAGAATCAAACCACCAAGAAAGTCTTGTAACGCCAAAGGTTCAGTGTTCAGTAACAGACCAGGATGACTCATATCTGTAAGTACTCTGAAATCCTTCTGCATGTTGACACAACCCCATTGTCCTGCTGTTCAGTGTCTGTGTTCCAGTTGTCACAGAAAATGAAACAACAATAGCTATTGTTATGTTGCAGCTGTATATTGTGACTGATTCACAGTTTCCCTTTTGGGGAGGAACACAAGCTGGTCTTGCATGTTCTCAGGCATTTGCAACACACATATGTAATTCTCACATACCTGAAGATGATGAATGTTAGACCCCACTTGCTGTTAATAAACCACCATTAGCGAATAGCTGATATAAGCTGTTGTAGAAGTGGAACGAATGTTTCAAGGTGTAAGTGAGGCAAGGTTTTTAGACTGGAAAATCTCTTTTATTAGATGATCTGACACATTTGGAGGGAAAAAACACACAGCAGAAAAGCCTTTGGGAATCCAAGACCTTCTCCAGGCTGAATGCTTTCCACCAGAACCTGAAACAACAACTTTGTTGCCAAACTGAAATTCTGTTTTTATAAAAAGTTTGCATTTATTGTTAAAAAAAAAAAAGTGCGCTTTTGTGGCTTTTCATTAAACTGAAGCCCCAATATTTCAAAACAAACATGACATCTATCTGTCTGTCTTTCAACTGACGTTTTTGTGGAGAAAACAATCCTTTCTAAATGAACTCATCTGGCATAACTTTGGAAAACATACTCTCTCTCTCTGTATTTACATAAATACATCTTTTATTGACTGTCAGTATAGGAACAATTCATCATGTAAGACAGTAAGATATAAACGGCTGATAAGTAAACAAGTTGGATCCTTTACTGGCCTAAGTCAGCAGACCCCTGTGATTTCAGTGGGTCTCCATCAGTTTACATCATCTTGAGGTCTAACCCAGAGATATGGGTAGGAACAGAGGCCAAATCCTGACTGACTCTCCGTTTTGTTTTCCTCAGCTGTTGAATGACAGACAGCAGGACGTAAGGGGGAGTGAGCCCATACACAGAGACACTGCTCATGAGACTATGCATATAGGCAATCTGTTTCATTAAGCCACTAATAAACATGGGTACAAATGAAAGATAGGTACTTGGGGTAAAAGACGTATGGCCATAGACACTGCTCCTCTGACTTCCTCTCTTATTGTTTGTCTCTGTTTGCTCGGGTGGCAGCCACATGGTTGCCTTTCAATAATTCAGGATCCAGTTTGCACGCATGGCCAGTCCTGCTTGTCGCATTTTCTCACCTGATCACAAGTTCATCTGTCTGTAAATGAAGCAAGGTTTGTAAGGAGTTGCAATATCTTTTATTAGACTGACTGATATACTGGAGGGGAGAGGAAGGGAGGATAAGAAGAAGAGCTTGTGTGCCTGAAAGCTTTATCATTTTTCTAATCATATCAGCTGGTCTAACAAAAGATATTACTTCTCTCAACAGCTTGCCTTGCTGATTTCCTTAGACTATCATGACTATCTTTTCTGTTATTTCAATGACCCTGTGTTAAGCTTGCGTGGACCAACAACTGCATTCCTACTAAGTGCACACCTCCATTGACGCCTGTGTACCATTTTATTTACCTCCCATGCATAGTTCTACCACGGTTCATAAGGATATTGGAATAAACAAGATTTGTTAACATTTGAGTAAAGATTATTTAAATATTTAAATAAATAAATTATTTAAATAAAGATTATTTAAATCAGCTTGACACTTCAGGATTAGAACCACCAATCTTTTATACATGAAGATGTTAGCACAAGAACTGTTAAAAAGTAGACATCAGTATCAAAAATGAACTCAACAGTAAAATAACTCAGTCTGAGTCTCAAGCATGTTTTCCTAGTGTAATATGGAATATACCACTAATGGACACCATTCTTTGCAGTCTGAAGTAAGACAGCTTGCATTAGAAGGCTCAATAGCTGCATCACTTTAAATCCATTCCAGGACAATTTTGCTTAAAAAATATCATCCTTTGCTTCTACATATGGTGCTCTGTAAATGAAAGTTTCAAAGATTTCACCATCAGCAAAGTCAAGGTACTATCTTTGCAAATGTTGCTGTAGAATTAGTATGGTATTGAGTATGATGCGTATAGAAGCCTCTGAAGAGTGACAAGACATGCAATGTCACACATATATGTACAAACTATTACAGATCTTCTGGGGGTATAATCCCCCTTTTTGGTGTTGCAGAGTGCTGTGTAGAAGAGACGGAAAAGAGCCAAAACAAATATTAAAGATATTGTAAATATCACAGTCACCTGTGTTTAACAAGACAAATGTGTTTATGTCTGTCACCTCCATCTTTTCTTGTCCTCCTCACCTGGTCTGTGGCGTGCAGAAAGAAGTCTTCCTTTCCTCTCCTCTAAGCACCTCTTTCTCAGTCCTAAGCATTCACAAAACAGGAGATTGTCCCCACAGAGGTCAGTCCTGAGAGTTTAAGCAAATAATGTATTTTGAAATAACGAGGTTTGAGTTCATTTCACTTGCCTTTAGGGTGCAATTGCTTTGTGTTGCCAAGCTTTTATCTGCAACCATGAAGGACAGATGATTTTGTTGTGTTTTTTTTTTTTAAGGAAAGCCAAGGGTCTCCTTTAATCTCTCAGAGTTTAAGTAGTGTGAGGCAGCAGAGACAACTCTGATTTGTGGGGGTCTTGGCTAACACTCCTTGCTTTACTCACTGGGCTGATGTTCAGCAGAAGTTAAGATGCCAGTAACAATTTATATGTCTCTCCCATTAGTAACTCTGATAAATGTCTTGGAATATCCTTTAGGTTTGTTATGGTTTATTCTTTTGTTCCAGTCCCACCTTTTATTATGTAGAAACATTTATACATATATTTAATCTGATTTGCTCTCCTGTCTTGCCTTGGGTTATATTTCTGACTTGGTTCTTTCCATTTTGATTGAGGTGGTGACTAGATGGGCCTCATCTTCCTCTTGGTTCAAAGAACAATTCATTATTTGCTCGTGTCTGGGGAATGAATGCCTCTGTATGGCATATTGGGAGACAGGGATAAACATCCCTCCTGGCTGATTGATAGTCTTGTTAAAGATTGCAGTAGGTGAAATAATCCCCCGTAGCTTCATAAGGGTAAGATCCCTTTCTCTTCTCCCCTCAGACTGGCTTTAGGGCATGCACAGGACTTGGCTTATGCTCTGTCCAATCTTACAGCATTACTTAATTAGCCTTTATTGAAAGCCATTAGCATTGATCAATGGCAGGACACAGTTTTACTGGGGGAGATGACCAAAGTGTTTATCTATGAAAAATTTGCAAATGCAAGTTGAGTTTGGTAATTTGTTGCTGTTCTTGCTATTGTTGCTATTATTTTATAATAGGTTTAATTGGTATGCAAAGATTTTGAGCCCTTAATTGTCATCTGTAATATGCAGGAGGAGGAAGAAACAGCAGTGGTAGATTGATTCCCCAGTTACACATTCCTTCTTTGAGTTTTGCATTTTGCTTCCATATTTATCTTCTTGGCCTCCTCTTAAGGGGCTTCTTCGCACATTTTCCCACCCTATGGTCCATCACCAGTTGCATCCTTGACACTGTCAATGCATTCAGCCTTGTCCTCTTCCTCCTACTGCCCTCTTACCGTCTCCCACTGTACCCTGTCTGTAGGAGATAACCTTCTGGACTCCGTCCCTCTCGTTCCATAAATCCCTTCTTGTTAATTTTTTCCAGGCAGCTCTCAGGGACATTTATCATCCAGTCCCCTCCCTGACTGAATGTCCTTTCTAAATTAATAATTAGAGAGCAAACAGAATGTGTACATAGCCAACAATGTGTTCAGCTATTGTGGTTTGCTGATCCAAAGCATGTGAAAATCAGTGTGGACCCCTCCCTTTTTGATCAGGGTTTGGCACTACATTCCAGATTTATCCTATGAAATGAACTTTTTTTTTGCTTGTAATGCGCTGCTACAATCCATATAATAAATTAGATTATAATCCCCTCATGGGCAAGGACCTGTCTTTTTGATATGCCTGTGCATTGTTGATCTCATAGTACATATGCCTGTTTGCACATTCTCACCTCCTACTTATATCCAGCGCACCAGGATATAAGAATGAAATGAGAACAGAGGTGGACAATATTTTTCTAATTATTAGCATGCAGATAAGCCCCTTTAATTAAAGAAATTATATATCCTATAAAAAAGAAAGCTCCTTTGTCAGACTGCAGTCTTGTAATGGCTTTGTGTTTGTGCAATTAGGACCAAATCTTGAATCCACCAAAGCCAACGGTGGCCCTTAATGGGATTAATTCTTCATTTGTGGGGTGATGGGCTAGATGATCTAAGAGGCCTTTTGCGTCTTGCACTTCTCCAATCTCTCTCAGGGTAAATGACACATAATGGAAAAGACAGCTGGTTTTGAATAAACTGCATTAAGTGTCCACATATAATTCCTAATGCAGGTTAAAAAAACCCCACCCCTATCTCTCCGCTGGTGTGCGTGCCCCTCTTACAGAGCAGGTCTCTCCTGTGCTGCAGACTCTGTATGAACTCGTCAATACCCTGCAGGTTTCTGGGGGGGGGTATGCTTCTCTGAATTTCCCGAGATCCTCTGGGAATACTGCAGCTAGCGCTAATCAAATTGAACCGCTGTCAAGACTTCCTGCGAAGCTTCGAGGAAACATTTCTGAATATTAGAGGTACAGGAGAGGAGAGTAAAGGTTGGGGGAGGGAGGCAGGACAGTTTTAGAGCTTAAGTGAATTACATAGCTCCATAACCCAGTTATGGGTCTGTGGACTCGAGTGAGCTGGTTTTTCCCCTCCTCTGGCTGTCTGCCTGTCAGATAGTTCCCCTGACAGGCAGCCTTTATTAGCCTCCCCCAGCTGGCTCTCTCAGCATTTCTTATTTTCCAGTGTTCACATCCCCTAGCAGTTCTCTGAGTCCTTCTCGTATCTCTAAGCTCCCCGGGGTCCTTCCTTTAGCTGCACCAGCTGTCTGCACCCGTTGAAGTCTCCACACGAGCCCAGCATTTACCAAGCCCGGTCTCTGATCTCTGCCCGTGCAAGCCTCAGGTAGCCAGCAAAGGGTGCATGGTTTAGCTCAGATCAGGGGACCTAGATTTGAAAGGTAACCTGCTTTCTGACTCTCTTCTGTTTTAAATAGCTAAGAGGGCTAGCTTAAAAATAGATGAGCACCTGAGCACCAGTGTTGGGTGGCATGAAGGAGGAGCAAGTGCCTACCACATCTGGATGCACTAGTATTTCCACACTTTGCAGAAGAGTTGGGTTAGTATGAGTTAACCATGAGCCTGGTTGTTCAGTCTGAGCCCTGAAATTTCCCAAGACTGAGGTGTGAGCCTGACATCTGCTGGGGACTGCACCACTGCTACAGAAAACGCCAGGCCATCCTTCCCCAGAGCTGCTCTGCCAGGAAGGGTGGTGGCAGGGAGGCTGCTTGCTGCCCGAGGGACTCTGCACGGGATACAACCAGCCTGCGAGGAGGCGACATGGCCAAAGGACAGGGTGACCCAACTGCAGCCCAGTAGGAGGTATGGGCTAAAATCCCAATTTAAGCTAGAGGGCTCCAGTTCTTCAGGAGCGGGCCAGATGCAAGGCAGCAGCCAGCCACCACGTGGGTCCAGGATTCACAACGTCTGCATCGGTGTCTATAGGCACGTGTGAGACAGAGCTCCATGTCTGCACTGGAGCATGTCTGACAGCAAGCTGAAATCTGCTTTCACTCTTTCCTTTTGAGGTATTTGCCACTGCCACCACCATGTTTTCCCTTTGCTGACGTACCTGGTTACTTTAGGCTTTCCTGAGTCTTATTCAGCCCGCTGGGCTTTACAGACAGAAATGCTTCAGGTAGACTCACCTGCATAAGTAGGAAACAAAGTCACTGCTTGGTGTCCACCATCCATGTGTCTCTGTGCCTCCTTTCTGTCCTCATCCACAGCCTTCTTCCCCCTTCCCTCCCTGCCGCTATAGTGTGTCTGTATGGGACTTTTGTCAAATCTTACAGGAAACGATGGTTTCCAGGGGTGACTGTGAGTACTCATATATGAATAGCTCAAGGATATAAGGAGTGATGGAGAGTAGAAGCAAATGCCCCTTGGTCTGATTAAATACTGACCTGATGCCTTAAAATGGTGCTAGAAGGTGCTGTGCTGATGTGTCACCTCCGGCTAGGAGTGGCATAAAGGAGGGTGCTTGGCCACTGGTGGCTAGGCAGCATCCCTGGGCATTGCTTTGTCAGTGAAGGCATCGGGTGTCCTGCTCTGACCAGATGCAGGCAGCTGGCCGCAGGCTGCCATCCTGGGTCCTCGCCTCTCGACCAGGATCACTGCCCTTCAGTAGGGATCTGGGAGCAGCAGGTTCTGCACAGGCTGCTGATGGCGCTCGATAAATCCCTGTGGTTGCTGTAACTGGCTGGACCCTGCCCAAAACCAACATTGTTCTCGTTAATCATCCTTTGAATATGGCTAGAGGGGTGCACGCACAGCACAGCCTCCACCCTGCAACGCCAAGGGTTTGCACAGTGTGATACAGCCGAGGGCGAGCAATCCCCCTCAGGCAGACCCTTGGGGCACATTGGTATGGGTCCCTAAAATGTGAGAGCTGTACCGATGAGGGGCTGCGCTGCTTCTGGGTTTGGAGACAGCTCATCCAGTATCAGTATAGGGACCTCCGGGTCACGATCCATTGGGTCTATTAGAAAGAAGGATCCTAAGCAGCATACAGGCAATATGGTACCTTGGAAGTTTGTTGATAGCAGGGTTATCAGCAGCATCTTTGGGCTCTCTGCCAACACCTAAATAACTGGAAGTGTTACTTTCTTCTAAAAGTAAACCTGGCCTTTGTGCTGCTTAGTCACTGATTGTATTTGTTGCTGGCAGAAATGAGCAGATAAAACATGTATTTGAAAGCCTTGAGGAGAAGAAAGGATTTGGCAGTTCTCATGGTTTTAGCAGGGATCTTATGACAGTGTGTGTTGCATTTTTTTCATGAAGATTCATATTCTAGAGGAATGTGACTAGTCAAGGAGCTCAGGGGTTTTATTAATATTTTTAGAGTGAGTTTTTAGAGCTTTTGGCATGGAGGAACACTAAGAACTTGATGCCCGTTTAACCTAATGATTCAGAAACCATAAAGCAAATAATAATAAGCTAACACATCTATTTTTAAACTCATTATTTAAGCCACTGTCATGATTTTGATGGTGCCTGACATGTGATTTTCCAGCATTGGGACTGGTAATAAAGCTTTTGTGTACTGATTTGAATGGAAAATCCTTTTAAAATCCTCCAGCTTGCTCGCCTTAGTCAATACTTAACAAGGACTCAGCCACAGCAGCAAAAAATACCCACCAGTCAGGATATTTTCCTTGCCCCTCTCTTTCTCTTCTCACCTAGAAAAAAACCTGACACACAAGGGTCATAATTCATCGCCAACCCAGGGCCCAGTTAGCAAAATTGATGTGCAGGAATCCCAGTACATGGGAATCCTGCAGCTGCTGACAGCCTTCCAGGCATCCAAACACGGGACAAGAGCATCCCTCGGTCAAAGGAGTTTTCCATGGGGCTGAGCAAGGACTAAAGACAGGACAAACCTGGGTCAGGTCTAGACAGACATCCTGGGCTTCTGCTACAGTTATTCTGTGTCCTAGAAAGTTGTCCTGGGACTGAGCAGGCATCGAAGGTAAGATGACTTTCAGAGATGCTGAGAAGGCCAAGCCACGGCAGAGCCCCTGTACAGCCTCCTTCAGTCCCTGCGTGGGCGCATGAAATTGCTTGTCTAGTGGCTGTGTCCGTGGAGGAGTGGGAGAATGCCAGCTGGTCCCTGCAGTATTTAATTTCTTCTCAGGAGCTGAGCGAGGAAAATATTTATGGGAAGAAACAGCTGAAAGCAGGAAAGATAAAGTGCTGTTCCTACTGCCCTCAGCCCACTGTGCCCTCGCAGTCTGAATCCAGATACTGAACTTGGTGTGAAACAACCACTTTTTATACTCCTAGACACAAGCCAATGTTCTCCAGCTTGTCAAAAGGATCTGGGCTGAACTGAAGAAGCAGCAGGCTCTGAGCAAGCCAGACCCGTTTCAGTGCTATTTTGAGGCACTTAGCTCTCTGGCCAGCGGGTATGCTGTTATTCCTCTAATACAAGAAAATAAACACGTGAGGAACATATATGAAAAAAAAACAGGTGACTCATAAGTGGGAATAGCCTCATTCTGTCATTAGTGGAGGCTAATTTGTCACATATTTGCTGTATCAATATTAGAGACAAAGCCCTGTCACACGCTTTGGGCTGGGTGTCCAGCCACAGCTGCCTGCAGCAGGGGAGCAGGAGAGGGTCTGCAGTTGCTGCTTGGCCCCAGTTTCTCCTTTTTCTCTGAAGAGTGGGAGAGGGTGAATCCTGCTTCTTGGCCCTAAATCTGTCAGGAAGTGATTTGAGACTTTGAGTAGAGCTTGGCCTTTTCTTCCTTCTATTGAAAAGGAAGGAGATAGTGGTTCTATAGGTCTGTTACGGCAGCATGTATGCGCTGATCTTTAAAGAATGATGTGAATAGCCTTTGGGGCTACTGCTGGATACAGTGCTGTCAGCAGAAAGATTACCTGAAATGAAATCTCAGAGAAAGAGTAAATTGTGAACAGCCTTGAATCAACTTAATAGGTGCGCTCACTCTGAGGACTAATGATGACAGAAGTAACTTGTTCGTATTGGGTTTGCGTGGCAAGGTTTTGGTAGTGGGCGGGCTACAAGGGTAGCTTATGTGAGAAGCTGCTAGAAGCTGCCCCTATGTCCAATAGAGCCAATGCCAACTGGCTCGAAAACAGAAATCAGCAACAGTGGTAGCACCTCAGCGATACATATTTAAGAGGGAGGATAAGTTGCTGCGCAACAGCAGCAGGGAGAGAGGAGCGAGAATATGTGAGAGAAACGGCTCTGCAGACACCAAGGTCAGTGAAGAAGGAGGGGGAGGAGGTGCTCCAGCCACCAGAGCAGAGATTCCCCTGCAGCCTGTGGTGAAGACTCTGGTGAGGCAGGCTGGCCCCCTGCAGCCCATGGAGGTTAACGGTGGAGCAGATATCTGCCTGCAACCTATGGAGGACACCACAGTGGAGTAAGTGGATGTGCCTGAAGGAGGCTGTGACCCCGTGGAAAGCCCGTGCTGGAGCAGGTTCCTGACAGGACCTGTGGCCCCATGGAAAGAGAAGCCCACACTGGAGCAGGTTTGCTGGCAGGACTTGTGACCCCGTGGGTGTCCCACACTGGGGCAGTCTGTTCCTGAAGGACTGCACCCCATGGAAGGGACCCACGCTGGAGCAGTTCATGAAGACCTGTAGCCCGTGGGAAGGACTCACATTGGAGAAGTTCATGGAGGGCTATCTGCTGTGGGAGGGACCCCACACTGGAGCAGGGGAAGCGTGTGAGGAGCCCTCCCCCTGAGGGGGACGGAGCAGCAGAGACAATGTGTGATGAACTGACCGCACCCCCCATTCCTCCTGTGCTGCTTGGTGGGGTGAGGAGGTAGTGGAAATTGGGAATGAAGTTGAGCCCAGGAAGAAGGGAGGGGTGGGGGGAAGGTGTTTTAAGATTTGATATTATTTCTCATTATCCTACTCTGACTTGATTGGTAATAAATTAAATTATTTTCCCCAAGTCAAGCCTGTTTTGCCCGTGACGGTAATTGCTGAGTGATCTCTCCCTGTCCTTATCTTGACCCACGAGCCTTTTGCTATATTTTTCTCTCCTCTGTCCCCTGAGGAGGGGGACTGATAAAGCAGCTTTGGTGGGCACTTGGCATCCAGCCAGGGTCAACACACCACATTGTTTAATGAAAAAATTAATCTTCCTGATCTAGAAAGTATCTCCCACCTCTGCCCCGCTGAAGGAAAAGTGAGTTTTGAAGAAATAAATTTTCTTGAAATGACTTAGGAGCCTCAGATCCATTTTTTAAATCTGCTTACACATTTACTTAGAGAAATATCATCATAAGGCTTTTTTTCGTGGCTTTTTGAGGCAGAGATTTTGGTGTGGGTCATTTTAAGTCGGAACTAAAACCAGGTATCTGCATGTATCAGGAAAGCACCAGCTCTACCGCCAGTGCTGTGCACACCACCTATTAACAACAAAATGAATGAATTAATGTGAAAAAGCTGGATGGGGAAGGACTGCAAACGCCTATACCAAGCCTAGAGCAAGCCCTGCCAGCATGACTACAGAAATAAAAGGGATGGGGCAGTTCCATGCTCGCTTTCGGGCAGCAGGATGGCACTGCTGCTGGGGCAAGAACAGAGCATTATCTTTTCATCAAGATTCTTCTCTACTTCTTCCCTTTTTGTAAGAGAAAAAGAAACATCTTTGTTTATGAAAAATCAGAAAAACACAAAGAACCAGGAGCTAAACAGTGTTTTGGAGACAGGAGAGCAGGGCAAGCTTTACCACGGCATTTTTTTTTCAGAAGAAATATCCCATTATTTCAGGTAAAAGCAGTTGGCAGCTTCCACTCAGATTGGTTTGGCCCATCGCACTGAGGAAACACTCAGAGAAATGGTGTGGAAGATAGGAATTCCCCGGTGCCCTGGCTACTGCTACCCACTACTTCCTAAAGCTTGTCTTGAGGAAAGCAGGCTACAGTCTTTCAAGGACCTTAAAAGATCTGCTTCATACCCATTTTCGGTACCAATTGTGAGCGCAGCTGCTCCCTGCTCATCCATTTTCAAAGTCCGAAGTGGAAGGGGAGTCTTCCTGCTTGCAGGTGAGTGTTTGCTACCGATTTTTCCAACCAGTGTTCTGATCCACTGCGGCTGTGGCTTTGTCACTGCCCTGTTAATTTAGTTACCACAATACAAAAATATCTCAAAAAACCAACTCACTCAAATTGCAATAGCTCCAGGCAAGACGGCTGCCAGCAGGGAGCCGCGTTACAGCTTGGCTTGAAAGAGCTCAAAGGTAAAGGCGGGTTCAGTAGTGACAAACAGGGAGCAACAAGCACCTCACTCTGCCTCCTGTTTCCTGAAACCTAATGTATTTGCAAAAAAAAAAAAAAAAAAAAGTGCCTTTCTAGTGGAGCAGGTTTGTCTGGGCCTCTTCGGGGTCAATGGTGTGCCCTAGCCACCAGCAGGGTGGTGTACCGAAACTCAGGGAGGTAGGTTGGTGCAAGGAGGAGGAGGAGGAGGAAGGGGGACAGTACCGCTGCTCTTCTCTGGTAATAGGAAAGAGAGGTTATGGAGTCTGCCAGAGCTGTGTGAGTCACGGGAGAAAAGTGACACCTGGGCGCCAGGATCACAAACCCTGGTCCTGTAAAAAGCAACATGCCACATCCTGAGCTGTGATTGTCCCCCTGGCTCAGGACAGAGTGAGAGATGACCCAGCACAGTCCCAGTCGTCAAGGACTCACCGACACATCTGGCTCTGACACATCTGGCTTGGATGGTTTTTTCTTTCCAGGGAGGTGGCAGTGGCTGAAGGACGCAGGTTGTTCTTCGGCAGGCTTTGTCAATAGACATCTGTCCTGAACATGGGCTGGAGGCATGAACATGCAGGCACTCCTACCAGCCTAATGAGCTGGTGGGAGACCCCATACACCTAGGCAGCCCTTATCATGTAAAACTATGCCTCCTCTGCCCTGTAGGTGATCTATTCCAATATGAGCACATTTTCCAGCAAGCACGCTCTGGTGTAAAGATGTCATGTGGGTAGTTTGTGTGGAGGGCAGGGCAGAGACTGAGAGCTGAGAAAGAAAGGCAGGCGAGGCAAAGTCCCAGTACCTAGAGGTGCTTAATACCTTGCATGGGCTAAGAAACTTGCGCTTCCCATGTATTTTCTGTTGGAGTCATGTTGCCAGCATCTGAGATGGTCTTACAGCAGGAGGGTTGTGAGAATCACTTCGGTTATGGCAGGGAAGAGAACTGCAACATGGACATCTCAGGGATCCTTTCTTTCCTCCACTGCAGGCCAGAGTCTATGCTCCCCACACCTAACTTCCCACAGGGAAATACAGTGGTGCTAAAAGCTCTGCGTGCATTTCAAGAGTACCTCTATATGTTGCCTGCATGAGCCTGAACCGCCTGCGCAAGAGTGACACCCACCTCGCTGTGCCATTCCCTGCACGTACACATGTGTCTGACTGCATGGCACGGAGGAGAGGTCTGGTCTGCCACATCGTCAACCTGCTACGCGCGGTCTCGGCAGTCCTTCTCAGTGCAGGACCCAGGGCTCCAGCCTGGTGACAGCGCTGACACTGCGACCACAAAGGCAGCGCCTGGTGCCTCTCCACAGAGAAAGAGAGACAGAAAGGAGCAATTTCAGACTCTGCAGTGAGTGTCTGTCTAGTGCACATATTGGTAATAGCACCGTGCCGGGGTCTCGGTGTGATCTTCCTGTTGCTCATTTGCTGGCAAGTGTGAAATGCAAATCCCTCCGGGCTTCTGTCTCCGCTCAATATTCACAGGAGCATGAAGGCTCCTGCGCGGAGGGGAGGGCGAGAGCTGGCAGACAGCAGGGAGCTTTGTCTCCTCCTTTGTCTGGAGTTTACGGGTTAAAAAATCTGCTTCTTTCAGAGGCTGTACAGGGAGAGCCAGCTCACCGCAAGGCCTCCCTCCGCCTCGTCCTGGGGGCTGGCGTGGGGTACGACCCCGGCCTGTTCGCATGGGAGCGCACAGGCCCTTGCACCAACGCGGTGGCTCCACCGACCCTGGGCGGGGGGGCAGCGGGTCTGGGAGGAGGTACCCCGAAGTGAGTTTGGCCGGGGGGGCTCAGTACAATTGCCCCCCCCCATTCCGGGGCTCGCCGGGCGATGGTTCCCACCCTGCCCCTTTCCTGTGGTGCGATGGTTCCAGTCCAAACCCCGTCAGCTCTCTGGAAATGGCAAGTGAGACACTTGTTGCCATGGTGATCCTTAATAGTTCTGACTCAGATGTAGCGTTGCTGCGGCAACCGCGCCCGCAGCCCCCGGGAGGCAGCGCCGGCTTCGCTCCCGCAGCCGAAAAGGGCTCCCAAGCCCCGTTTTGCTCACTCCTCGCTGCAGTGCAGTGACGAAGCTTTCGGGCTGTTTTATTATGCTCCCAATGAGCGACGATCCTCATCCCACACCAAAAGATCTGTGACTCCGCCGGGTAAAAGGTGCCCCGGACCGCCCCACCGCCGGCTCGGTGGCTGCACCGTCAGGCGCTCCCTGCCCCTGCCTTCCAGTGGCTCACCAGGAAAGAAAAAAAAAACCCAACCCCAAACCCTAAAATATATCCTTTTCAAAAGGAGCAGTAACATTCCTTCCTTTCATCTCGGGAGCTCAAGGCCAGATCCAGCTGGGGCGGGGTGGCGGGGGTGTAGTTTTAAGATGAAGAGTGGCTGTGAGAGACAAAGGGAGAGTGCATGGGAGGGAGTGGGTGCGCCCGGGAGAAAAAGAGCGGATCTGTGTGCAGAGAGTGTGTCCGTGGGCATGGCTACGAATGTGAATGGGAGAGGATCTGCCGAGAGAGGAGAAGGGATGCAGAGCCTGGGTGTGCCTGGTGTAAAATGGGAGAGGGCACGCGTACCGGTAGGCCCTTTGTGTGCGAGAGCACGCGTGCACAGGCACAGGGAGAACAGGTTCACCTCATGCAGGTCTGCGTGAATACGCTCTCGCTCATTCAGTCCACTCCTGTCACCTTTGGCTAGGGCAAAGGCAGCCACCGATACACATAATGCCTGAAAGGCACTTGAGTCCCTATGGGGTGGATAAGCTTGGGGACAGGAGGTATATGTTAAGATTGCTGTTGCAAACCTAACAGCAAAGACTTTCACAGCACTAAATAATCCAGCCAAAATCACTTCATGATAGTCTTCTCAGGCAGAGGCAGGTGGGAATGAGGGGGCATGTGAATTCTCCATGTGGGCACCCTTGGACCTACATCTCGGCCAACTCCCCTGTCCTGAGAGACCTGGGCATGGTTCCCAAGGGAATTGGTCAGTGCTTTTCCTCAGTCAAATGTCTGACTGCTCGGTCAGGCAGGAGGAGTCACTGGAGAGATACTTAAAGCTGCCCAGACTTCCCAGGGGTTTCATAAATGTTCTCCATGGTTTTTCCAGCTTGGCAGAGAATCACACCAGCCTCTCTCCTGCCTGACATCCTGGTTCTTCTTGCACTGGTAGGGCGTGGTGGGATGTCCTGGAGTAGACCTTCAGACAAACTGGGATGGAAATAGTGACAAAGTCACCATCAAGGTGGGAGAAAATTTCACTGCTTATAACGTCTTGGTGGGGCTGGGAAGGATGTAAAAGTGGCAGATGAAAAGAATAAAGGATGGTGCTAAAGAAATCAGCCACATTCTGCAACGGGAGAGGGTCCAGGGTGACTCCGCGTGTCTGGCTCAGATGATGTGAGGACAGAAGCCTTATTCCCAAGGGTAAGTAATACAAGTAGTGGAGCAGATTTTGGCATCGAGCCTGATAAATATAAGCCAACCTTAAAGAGGTGTTGGGGGACAAAGACATGAAGATCATGGAGAGGTCCAGGAAGGAGAACAATATTTCACAGTCCCTGAAGTGCGGTCATGTGTGCAGATGAAGGTCCCCTGCAGACTAAGTTGAAAGGGGAAAAAAAAGGGTGAAATGAAGGTATGAGCTGTGAGGGCTCCAGCGGAGACAGGTTCTCAGGAAGTGAATGAACCTGTGGGAGCAGCAAGGTTTTGGGGAGAGGAAGCCTGGGACTCGGGAAATAGCCACTGCAGTGTTTCTGGATGAGCAGTTCATGAGGCTGGAAGGTGATGAAAGCCAGGTGGAGGGGCTCCAGGAGCAAGTCTAAGGCTCTTCAGAGGTTAATACAGCCTGTCCAAGTAGTTTAGGGAGGTGGGGAGCTGGGAAGGTAGTTGAAGAGACTCAGTCAAAGACAACTTTTAAACAAGTACAATGACTTGCTTGGTATGCAGAGAGAAACTCATCCCTAGTGTAAGCCTAATGAAATCAGTAGCTTTGGCATTAGCTCTCTCTGTTAATTCCCCATGAAGGAGGCAGAATGAGGGGAACTGTTTGTTTTTCACGAAGTGATGGTATCAAAAGTCTCCGAATTCTCTTCTACACGTCAAAAATTATAACTCAAAATATTAAAATGGTATATTTTTCTATTCCTTCCCCTGGCCCTTCTGCCTGCCTCTTTAGGGGAAACCTCTCTCTGCCCATCATTGTGGCGATGCTTGTGACAGGCTATGGCTGTGCCTGCATTGGACCTGTGCTGTCACATATGATGGCCAGAGTAGTACCTGTGTGCTGTCACTGCACCTGTACCTGCTACAGAGAGGGGACCCTGTGTGGTAGTTTGTCTTCATCTCACAACCATCCCCAAGGAACAAACTGGGTCTGCATTTGGGTTCTTCACAGCTCACTCCTTCCCTGTGCAACCTGTGCTGGTTCCTAAATAAGCATGGTCTGTGGAGGATATTTTGACTATGACACCTGCTGGTGTCAAAGCGAGAGGGAGACCACATCAGGGGCAGCAAAGGCTATTGGAAGAGTCCCTTGGATCTAAGACTAAATGAAGCCTGGGACTAAATATTGTAACGTTTTTATCTCTATTTTGGCATGATCAATTACAGAATTTGCTGGAAGTGATTTCTGGTCTGAGACCTGTAATAAAATATAAAAGTAGGGCTGAATTATTTGCTTTATTTTTACCGAAAATGAGGGGAACTGGAGAGGGCAACCCAATTAATTTATTGTTTATTTATCCAGACAAGATCTAACCTGCTATCCTCTGCTCTCTTTGCTCACACCTAAACAAATTGAGGAAGCCTCTGTAAGGACATTGATGGCAATAAATACTTTCCTTCTTCGTTTGTCTTTGGAACAGCTCAGTCTCTCGCAGAGAGCAGCAATTTTATTAAACAAGAATTAGTGTAAAGCATGAAAAAAGAGATAATTATTGTTGAGCCATTACACTCAGGAATTCCAGCAATTACCAGGTGCATCAAGATTATTTCAAAGATAAAATCATGCCTGTGCAGGGGTTTTGGGGGCTGGCTGGGAAAGAGGGAAGAATAGGCTGAAATACTGCAGCTGTCTTCCTTCTTGTTTCTTACCCATAAAAGAAGTAAGTTGTAGTATGGCTGTGCAGGTTCAGCCTGACCTGATCTGAAGCCCTTCTAGTAGGATTTAAAATCATCATGTAGGAAAAATGGCCCATGATGATCGGGGTATGGGAGTTGGGGGGCACATGTTTGCTGGAGCGGTGGAAGGCAAGAGAGGGGTTGCAGGGCAAGGAGTGAGCGGTGCAAAGAAGAAGAGAGGATGGTCTTGTGGCTTGAATGCTAAGTACGGTCTTGGGATGATATCTGCTTGCTCTTGCTGATGAAGATTTTGTTTAACAGAACCCTTTTATTCACGATGAATCTCCCCTAGAGCAAATGAAAAAAAAAAAGCACAAGCAGGCAGTCAGAAAACTTGATACCTCCTGTTCCACATACATTCGGGCTTCCTCACTTTGAGGAATCACACTGTAGTGAGAGGTCAAAGCACAAGAGCCATGAAGGTTTTGTTGTTTTTTTCCTTCCTGTGCTTCTTAAGCAGTGATGCCCGTGAAATTAGTGTTTACCTTGATTTAATGTCTCATCAGAAGCATGACATCCCCAGCAATCCTGCTGAGGTGCTACTAAATGCAGCATGCTCTGTTTCCTCAGCTTGGACTTAAACCTCTGCCCTTAGAGACCTGAGGGGTGGGGAAGAAGGGGAGAGTGATAGATATTGACCCACCTAGCTTGTACACTAAATTAAATAACCAGGCTTTATTTTTTAACCTATTTAAAGCAGTTACCATTCTCTGCACAATTGATATTTGTGTTTGTGGAGGTTACTGAGGTGGCAGCTGCTGCAGCATGAGCTTCCCCTGCTCTGTACCTTTCCCCTGACTCACATTCTACGGGTGACCTTCATGTGTAAGGACAGCCACTGTCTCAAGGAACAAGGAGAGACAGACAGAGAGAGAGAGCAAGCACATTTTATCTCCCAGTTAATTGAATCCAGGCCTTCCCTTCAAGTTATGCTAGAAAAGCCTTATTTTCCTCTCATGGTGTGGAAACAGTTACTCACAGGGCAGCTTAGCAGATGAAACCCACCAAAGTCCCTTTGCTAAAGATGTCAAACTAAATTTTAATCGCATCCACTCTTAAACCAGAACTGACTACGATCTGTGGGAATGTACCACTGATTTTAGTGCTGCTTTACAGTAAGCACCAATATGGCTCAGTGACTTTCTAGCTTGATGAGCAATTTTTCAGTGTCTCCTACATTTTCCTTTTTTCCTTTTCTTCTCAGCATATCTGCCCCATACTGAGTCCCTAAGAAATATCACTCATTATAAAAACCTTCCTTTGAGGGCTTGTTGTGACAACCCTTTGAACTCCTATGCTGGGAAAGCACAATGCACAGGACACAGAATTACAGGCAGTTAAATTGCCTCATTAAGAGAATATTACTAGGTCCTGTTTGGTCTTTTCCTATCAAGCACTGTTGAATAGTTTAATCCAAGCCAGTTTTATGTCACAGGATAACCCCCCTGTTTTCCCTGGGAGATTTTCCTTTACTCTTTCCTCTTTGCATCTGTCCTCATGAGGGCTGGATCCAGCTGGGGTGTGGAGAGGCGCAGCATCATAGCCATTCCTTTGCCACAGGATACCCAAGAAAGGTCATCTGGGGAAGACACTCTTCTTTCTGCACCAGAACATCTAGTACCTGCACATCCCAGAAAAAAATCTTTGCCCTTACAGCTGAAATTCCCTTTTTTTTTTTTGGTAAAATCCCACAGAGGTGTGTGCCCCCCTCCCCCCGAACTGTTTACTTTGGTTTAGCACTGCATCTCCAGCTAGGAACCGTAGGAACCTCATAATTCCATTCCTTCATCCTTTGCTACAGGGATTTACCCCACTGAGATCTTTCAGGCTGTAAATTTCCTGACCTAACGATTGCACACTTCTGTTTTACAGAGTCCCAGCTACGTGGAATTCCTAGGCACAGCGTGCTAACGCTTTACTCATATTCTGACATCTTCTCTTGCTTTCTAATGATCTTTGGTCACAGTTCAAAACTGCCCCTGTAGTTTCAAGAGTCTTTGCCATTACATGTCTGTCTTTTTCTGACTCTGGCCTCTTCCTTGGCCCTTACTCATGGCTTTCTGCAGCTGGCAGTGCCGTACACCCACCTGCTGCTTCATCCATTGGTGTGTCCTTTGCCATCTCCTGTGTGATGGTTTGCTTTTTATCGTTACCTTAACCTGTAGGAGAGTAGCTTAGCCCAGATCAGGAATCTGTGTGTGCTTGTGTGCTTCTGACCACTTTCTAATTAGGGAGACCTTAATTTACAGCCTCCCATGTTCCCTGCAGTGTGCCCTGCAGTACCATTTATCATCTCTCTGCTGCGGCCAGGATCTATGCTGGCTTGCCCTCACTGAGGGAGCTGCCAGCTGTGCTGGTGGGAAAGGTGCCCCAGCTGCTGGTGTTGGGGTGGGAGATGGAGGGTGTTTTCCACATGAGGTAACATGGGGTTTTCATTTCCCCCTACCACTGTGTTTCTCACAGCAAGTTGGAACTGTACTGCCTGCATTCAATTCTGCTGCTTCTCTCTAGCCAAAGAGCCATGTTAGACCCCTGTTCAGCTAGAAAATTCATGCTTTTGTGCTGTATGCTGAAATTCACGCAGTAACCAATGGTCAGGATAAGAATCAGATCCTCAGCCAGGGCAAATTGCTTCAGCTTCAGTGAAGTCAGTAAACCTAATCCATTTTCTTCCAGCTGAGACTCGGGGAGCATAGATTAACTATACTGTCTGGAATCAGCCTTGATTACAAATCCAGGCATAATGAAGGATGTGGCTTCACTGACCCCCTTGTTCTGCAACATCTCGAGCTTCTCCTCCATGGGGTGGGGCTCAGTGGCTCCTGTCCCCTGCCTTCCTGCAGTGCATACGAGGACAACCCGGCGGCTCATTCACAACAGGGATGAGCGATGCGAGGGGAAAGGACTCTCTGTTCCTATGCTGAGATGCATGGCAAGTCAGTCCAGGTCCACAGAGACTCTCTGATTGATGTGACAGGGAGGGAGTGACCAGCCTGCTGAGGTGCTAACAGCATTTTACTCCAGCAGTTCTTGCCAAAAAAAATAAAACACTTGTGACAAAAACTAAACTAGCTCACTCTCTCAGGGCACAGATGTCCAGGACCTGAGAGTCGCCACCTGATGTGAGTTATGAAGCCCTGCCTTTCTCCGGGAAGATGAGTGTGATATCTTTTGACAGGTCAGGCTCAGGGTGCTCTGCGCTCTGGTTTAATGCAGCATTGGCTTGGCCCTTCTCTGAAGGGCTGCCACCCCATGATTTGTAATTCACTCTTAACTGCAGGTCAGGAGATAAAGGGTATGCATGTGACCCTGCATATATATAAATAAAGCATGAATACAACTCCATTTCCTGGGGTTTTGCTCAGCAAATCCTAATTTTCCTTGTCACCCATATCAAAAAAGCATTTTACTTGGAGTTGGGGGATTTCACTGGATTTTGGTAGAAGGCTGTGCAAGCTGAGGGAATGCTAGACCATTTGCCCAGCTGTAGGAGGAATATAAATGTTCGATACCTAATGGCTTGTGATGTATATCACCCTTCTCCAGCACCAGCCCACACCATCAGGGCTTGTGGTGTGACAGGACAAGGTCTTCTCTTTCCACACGTAGCTGCTGGACCATACACTTTTCTGTCATCACCTTTTCTGGGTTCCTCTGACTTCTTCTTATCACTCCCATGGTTAAATATCTTTTCCTAAGTGGTGAGACAACAATATGTCTTCCCCTATCTTTGGCAAAGTCTTATCTTTATCTTCTGGCATCTTTTTCCCCTGTTACTGCTTGTGATGGCACAGGTCTTTGGGCAGCTGGGTTATGAAGCCCATTAAAGAATCTATGAGGCTTTAAAAGCACAGCTTACATTTTGGCAGGTTATTTTTAAGCCAAGGCACTACTTTCCTGCCCTGGTTCATCACGTGACTGTGCAAGGGCAAGATCCAGCTGTGGGAAAGCAAGAATATGTAATGTTCCCGTTGCTGCTGAGGGCTTTATCACATGAGGGCCAAGTGAACAAAAATGTTGGTTTTTTTTTCTCCTCCATATGTCAGTGCAAAGAGGGACAACCAGAGCTGGAAAGACCAGCAGTAGCCTAGTTCAGAGTATCTCGGTCTGGTGACTAAGCCCTTCTCTCTGTGAGTGGAAATGATGTGGGTTCAAACCCCTCCTGTGCTGGAGGCTGATGCTGTGTCTGTGCTGAGGGGATGCTGTCGCTGCCGGAGAAGGAGGGTGGCTGGCTCCTCCTGCTGTGACACTGGTGCATCCAGGCTTTCCTTCCTGCCCCATTTATGAGATGAACTTACAGATAAAACCTGGAAGTGTCCCACTTGTCTCTCTCCTGACAACGTTTCTTTCCCTACCTGACTCTTATTTCACATGAAATTATTTGGCAATTTCAGCTTGAATTCACTGATCATTTTGGCATCCCAGAAAGTGTGGCTCACAGGAAATAAATGATTCAGCGAAAACAGAGAAAAAAAATTCACCTGCCTCCTTGCTGTCACATTTGCTTTACTCAGCTCGTGATGTATCAGTAACAAATTCTTCTTGTCTGTGACAAGCTTAGACCTAATACAAAAGCTGCCATCTGCCTTAGGAGTCCTAAGGCAACTTTCTTCAGGTTTTCCCTAATTTCACCAAGGTCAGAAGAGGGATTCTTGCTTATCTTGATGAGCTACAGATTAGTCTCCTTGCTTATCAAGACAGCCCCAAAATCTCTTGTATGAACTTTCCACCAGTTGGGCTGAAGACATATGAGAGGGGTCTTTCCAGTGATGTATATATGACCTATACATTTTCTTCTTTGAAAACAGGAATGGTAGGCCCTAGAGAAAATGATCCAATCCTAATTGCTCCAGTGACCTTTCCCCTGCTGTCCACTGACTATTTCTTGTGTCCAGTCTGGCTTCAAATGCTGCAGGCAGTGAGGCTTCCATCACTTTTTGTGGAAATTATTCCACTGTCTAATAAATCCCTTTCTCTCCCAGGTTATGCTGAAGTGGTATTTTCATTAATTTCATGTCAATGTATTTGCTTATGACCATCTGCTTTCTGTCCTTTAATACTCTAAACCATTGCATTGTTTGTGTTTCCATCTTCAAGGCTTGTTTAAGCCTATAATTCTCTCCCAAAATTATCTCTTGATTAAATTACAGAGAATGATTTAATTTTTTTTTTTCCTCTCTCTTACTTCTTAATAATTTTTCTTGCCCTTCAATAAATTTCTCTTTAATGCTTTCAACCTTCCCCTGGCTTTCAGCATCCATAATACAATGCAGTGTTCAAAATACAATACAATGTTCTAGTAGTGCCGGAAGATTGTACAAGGAACTAATTATTTCCCCAGATCAAGACATAAGTCCTGCCTTTTGTCTTACTTGTTCTCTATACTTTGTCACGTCTTCCTCTTAAACTATTTGTCCCATCTAGTAAGACTTGAAGATCCTTATGCATATTCTGTAAATGCCGCATTGCCACAAAAAAAAAGCAGGCATCAGGTATCATATAAGCTATAAAAAAGAGGCACGTAACATGGGATGCCATGGTCTGCTCTGCTCTGTGGTAGTGAAGCCTTGCTGAAGCATTGCAGCCAGTGTTGTATGCTGCATGCAGAGAAAGATGCAGGCTATTTGGTGGGGACAGCAGACAAGAGGAATAAGAACGATCTGAGGCCTAGAAAACACAACCTATGAGGGAAGACTGAAAGTTTTGTGGTTGCTTGGGCTAAAGAAGAAAAGACTAGGTCTAGAGGGAAGCAGTAGGAAAGCAAGTCTTCAAATATATAGGAAATTGCTACTAAGAGAAAGGGAATAAAGTGGTTGCCTTTTCCACTGAGGGTATGAAAAGGAGTACTGAGCTTAAATTGCAGTAAAGGAGACTTAGACTAAACACTAGACAAGTTTTTAGGCTAAAGAAAATGTATGTGAGGTCAGGAATAGGTGGCCTAGGAAGACGGTGGGAATTGCCAGCACCAGAGATTTTTCAGAACATGTAGGACAATCATCTGTTAGGGAAAGTTTATACAAATATTGACACTGCTCTGGGGCAGGGGATGGACTCGGTGAGCTGTATTTTCTTTGGTCCTGAGGGCAGAAAATGAGTACAGATTGCTGACCTTTTCACAGTGCTCGCTTCTTTTAAGTAGATGCTATGTGTGTGTATGTGAGTATGTGTGGATTCTGCTGGTGTTTGTGTGAGACAAGCTGACAGATAACACCCAGAGAATGTTGTTTTTTCCTCTTTTCCAAAAAACAATTGCCTTATCCTGGCTTTATTTTAACCTTAGGTTAATGGGGGAGAAGTGATATAAGGGAGAATAAGCTGAGGTCTGCAGGCGAAGGTTTGTATTGCTTGTTCAGCACATCTGATCATAACTCCTTCCTGCACCACACCTGAAATCAGGCTTAGAATTATTCCAAAACAGTAGGTACTGTGTCCTGCTGAGCTGATCTGTGAATAGAGATGGGGAGAGATGTTCGCTGCTTAGCCCTCAGCTCAGCTTACTCAGCCTCAGAGCTGACTGAAGCATTTGCACCATCCTTCTTGTTATAACGTGGGATGTGTCCTGCTCACCCTGTTTTTTCCAGTCCACTAAGGAACACCCTCCCTGGAACATCCTCCCTCTTTGGCTCTGAGTGAGTAAACAAAGAGCATGTTGGAGCTAAAAGGAGACCCAGGACAAAGGCAAATATCTTTTGGGCCTTTGACTTTGAGGCATACGATGGAGCAAAAGGTGCTTTTCATTTATAATCTGAAAGTACTCCACAGAGAGTGGCTGGCACCAGGATCCCTCAAGAATTGCAATGAGATAGACTGTCGGTGAGGACCCAGATATCGTGACTCTACCTTTTCATAATGTCCACACCTCTTGGGCCTGGATCTGATTCAGAGCTTAACTAAGGTCCTGGTTTTGGGATGAGTATGGGTGGTTTTAGGACTTTCTGCACTTACTGGGAGAACTGTGCCCAGGGGTGAGCCAGAGCCCTTTCTGTTTTCTCACTAATGGCATGGAGAATGGTTGCTTGCTGGTGGGAGAAGCAGGGGGCACTGAATTAAACTAGTAGCTGAAACAGAGTCATTAAAAGGATGTGGTTCTTTGAACATGTGGTGCACACGTGGAGGTCTTTGCTGCAGATGTTGTAGATGCAATATGCTTGCTTACCTAGGCTTCAGAGGGGTCTGGACTAGTTTAGGGAAGGGGAACCTGCTGAGGGTTATAAAGATGTCATCAACGGCTCAGGAAATCCCAGTTGCAGTCTGCTGGAGGATATTGTCAGGATTTTCTAGATGTTCCAGATATACATTTGATATTTGGTCTCTTAATAGCTGAATTTAAGTTCTTACGTCATCTTGATCTGTGATTATTACACCAGAAATGCTGGCATGATCTGATGCTCAGTGTAAAAGTTGACACTGTGGGTTTATCTGGGTGAAGGCTTCCACTGTGGTGTCTAAACAGGGACTGCGAAAGTCTGCTCCCAGTATAAAATCCCACATGTAAAATACAATAAAATTCTGAGCCAGAACTCAGCTTGTCTTTGATGATTTTCATTGTTTCAGCCATTACAGGCAGCAGTTTATAAAAGGGGTCATCACATGACATTGCAAATCCCATAGTGAGCTATTGCAAGAGTAGGGAAAAAATCGTGTTAATCTATAGTAGTAAATTCAGGATCACACAACAAGCACATGGTTCCTTCTTGAGGCTGCCTGTTGTACACGTAGCTGCAGGTGACTCACTGTGAGCCATTTTGCACTGTTCATTGTTTCCTACCTTGGCTGATAGTGTCGTTAAAGACCTTTGCACTTGCTAGTGACAGTCAGGTGTGAACAGAACTGACAGAAGACTTGGGTTATGCCTGACCCTCTTCTGAAGTGTGATCAGAAAAAATCCACACAAAATATATTGGTTTTCATATCTATAGGGCAGTTTAATCTGCTCTTGAACTCTAAAAAGTGCCTTAAAGCAATATACAAAAATCTCTAGCTCTCTTAAAATTTGAGCCTGACACTTCAAAACTCATTCTTTGTTAACACATAAGGCAAATGCTTTGTAAATCCTGATGCTCCATATAAAGTTGTGCAGCTGTAGGAAGTGGGCAGGACTTGCCTTCACAGAAGGAGTGTCTTCATATTGGGCTTTGCTCTCTTTGGGAAGGCGCTTTTCATATGCACCTTTGTTATCTCAGGTAAATAGCTATTGCCACGCTGTCTGTCAGAAGCTGAGAATCAAGCTGTTCCCTTCCTGATCTCCTCAGCTATCCCCCTTCAAGTCGAGGCTGGCAAAGGAGGTGAGCTAAACTGCTCCCACATAGCAGTTTTGCATCAATTTCGTCCATGCTGTGCAATAATGCTGCAGATCGAGGCTTTTCTTTCTCTGCTACTCACAGAGATTTCATTATTTATTTCATTTCTATTTGCTATTATTTATCTTTCTATTTGACCTCTTGTACTTTATAAATACACATAGTCAAAGTTAGGTTAGGGCACAGATTTGTGATGTGCAATCCTAAATCATGATCCTGTAGACAGTCATTTTGATGTTAGTCTTGCATACAGCACTCCTGGGAACTGAAGGAGTACGTGTGTGTTTCTTAGCTGATCTGATTGTTTGCTGTTCTGCAGGAACAGTGGATAGCTGTAATAACCTGCTTACTGCTCTAGAAGATCAAGGATCTCTCAGGGTGATGGAGGTTTCTGGAGCGGTTTTATGTCATGGTCAATGTAACAGTATGGCTGAGGACATCTGACTCGCAAATATAGTTCCCTTGTTTGTGGTGTGACACTAGCTACCTTTAGGGGTTTTTTTTTGTAAAGAATGCATAAAATTCTCTGACATAAATGAGGTGGCTGACTGAAAGGGGCATCTGCATGTGCCTATATGTGTTGTGGTCCAAAACCTTGTTCTCCCTGAAACCTAAAGGCAACACAGGTTCCCAAAATAGTTCTCAAATTCACAAGTCAATGACTTTAAAAATCCAAGATATGTGTACCAAGTTCAACATTGAAATCTGGACATCTCAATAGATCTGTTCTCTTCATCTTCTCAGTATTTCTAACCCCCTGAAACAGTAAGACTTAGATAAAAAAATTTGTTGTCCATTTTAACAATTTCTGCAGAAGATCTCAATGGATTTTAATCATATGAATGAAATCTTCCGGGTTTCCTGTGACTTGTCGTGTACATTGTTCATGGATGGGGACACTGAGACACACTTTGCCCTATATCCCACAGCAAGTCAATAGGCAGAGCAATATCTAGCAATGCTGCATGTCACTATTCCTCTTCCACAGCTATACATAACCTTTAGACAATGTTTTGGAACATCTCCATTTTTGTTCACTTTTCCTCTAAACAAATACGAACATTTTCTCCAATTTTCTGGAGGGAAGACTCCATTTCCAAGGGGATTTCTCAGAGCTGCACATGCCCCTGTCAAACTTGGATAGGTTTCTGAACGCAACAAATCTAAGCTGCTCTAAACCAGGCCTGGACCTGGGGCCTGTTTTCCTGCTGCTTTTTCTTTTAAAGAGCAGGGAAATAAAGCCTGAAAAAAAAAGATAAGCAGAATACGCAGCTATTCAATTCTGTGCTTGTGCTTTCTTGTAACAGCCCAGGAACTGGGCTGCTTTCATGAGCACTTGCTCATATCCCACCAGCACTCATGTCCCATCAGGTAGAGAGCAAGTTTTATCTTCTGCACTGATAAGGAATGAGAGCTATGCGCAAAGGTGGAGAAGAAGCCTCCTTCAAATCATAATCTGAGCCACTACCTCTTACCAGTATTTAGAAATCTTGTTTTGTCCCTGATTTCCTGATCAAGATTTTTCATGGCAATGTTTGCTGTGGGACAGAAAAGGAGATCCATGGAAGGAGACAGTGATGCAACTGGTAAATGATCTGAGTTTTCAGCCAAGGAAGAAAGGAGTTGGACTGATGTTTGCAGTGGAAATGAAGGGAAAAATAGTGAAGAGTGTAGTTTGAAAATTAGGAAAGTGTTCCCACAGGTGAGATCCCAGAGGCTGAAGAACAACCTTCCCAGGAAAGGGGTAGCAAGACAAGCCCTTGGATTTGTGTTTCACAGCAGGTGAGCACTTCAGACACTAGAAGGACCTGTACCCAGTGGAAAGTGGGGAAGGAAATAGGCACTGCTGCATGGCTTTTGCAGACCTTCCTTGCATAGCTGCATTACCAGGAAACTCCAAACTGCAGTGGCAGTGTCAAAATGAATTGACATGTCTGTTGGTACCTGCCTATGCAAAAAAATGACATCTATTAAGCGATTGTGCCAGTCTAGGAAAAAAGCTGCTAAATCCTACTGTGTGCTGTGGGCACAACCACTGCTATCTGTTATTGAGGTGCCTCCGAGTACAAATTTAATGAGGAGAGCTCATGCCTCTGAATGCCTTTGGATACAGATGCAGAACAAGTTTATCCCAGGTAAAAGGTATCCCAGGTGTGGTCTTTACAGCATGACAGCACAGTACCTGCCCATGGACATACTTTTGCCCCACAGCCAAGTAAGGTAGTTCATTTGACAAAGTAAATGGGACACGCAACATGGAGAAAGAATGTACATGTGGGGCCTTTACGCCAGAGTTGCTGATGCTCTCCTCAGGGTCACACCATAGCTTGTTCTAGGCTAACTTCTCTGTGTGCTGGTATTCACAGATACCTGGGGCAGGACTGTTCAGAACCATATGGAAAAGCTACAGAAATGGAGAAAAAAAATAGTGCCCTTACAAACCATGAAGGCATCTCTGAAGAGAGAGGACCAGGGAGTTATATGGGGACAGCACTGAGTGAAACCACTGTTGTCTTGGAAACTCAAAGAGAAAAATTAGCATACAGAAGGATTTTATTTTTCAGAGGCAATCTACACGCGCACATACACACACACGAGAGAGACAGACAGTGAGTTAGTCATACTCCTCTGCTTCTTTGCTGATGACTTTCTTACCCAAAGCCAGTCAATACAAGGATTCACTGTGTCTGATTTGAAAACTGAGAATAGGAATGAACCCCTATACTTTCTCTTCAGTATAATGAGAGCTGATCTTGTGTTAGCAATTCAGGGAAACAGCTGTTACATATATGGATGAATTAAAGAACATATATTGATGAATTAAAGATAGAGATAACTTAACAGCTTAGCCTTCTGACCACATCTGGAATATTGTGTTCAGTTCTGGGCCCCTCAGTTCAAGAAGGACAGGGAACTGCTTCAAAGAGTCCAGTGCAGAGCCACAGAGATGGTTAAGGGGGTGGAACATCTCCCTTCTGATGAAAGGCTGAGGAAGATGGGTCTGTTTAGCTTGGGGAAGAGGAGACTGAGGGGTGAACTCATCAATGTTTATAAATACATAAAGGGTGAGTGTCAGGAGGATGGAGCCAGGCTCTTCTCGGTGATGGCCAATGACAGGACAAGGGCAATGGGTGCAAGTTGGAGCACAGGAGGTTCCACATTAACGTAAGGAAAATCTTTTTCACTATGAGGGTGGCAGAGCACTGGAACAGGCTGCCCAGAGAGGTTGTGGAGTCTCCTTCTCTGGAGACATTCAAAACCCGCCTGGGCGTGTTCCTGTGTGACCTACTCTAGGTGGTCCTACTCTGGCAGGGGGGTTGGACTAGATGACCTTTTGAGGTCCCTTCCAACCCCTAACGTTCTGTGATTCTGTGATTCTGTGATTCTGATCCTCCCCAGAGAAGAAAAGGAAGGAGACCTATCTTGGATTATGAAGAAGGAGAGCTGTGGGCATAGCTTAAAGGCTCCCTCATGCATCACACTGAAGTCTGAAACATCCAGGAAGACTCACTTCCCTCAGGTAGCTGCAATCACAGGGACAATGGTCGCTACTGATGGAGAGCACTTGTGACCACAGCTATCCCTACAGGGTGCTTCCTGGCCAGTGAAGCAATTTTCCCTGTGCAGGAGGTCGAATGGCAGGAGAGACCTGCAGAATACTCTGGAGTCTTTCAGCACTTTGGGAGTACAGCGCTTGCCAGTGGGGACAAACTCGTTGCTGCCTGAGGCCGGGGGTGTTGACAGTGTGCGTGTACCTGAGCATGCACAAAGTGACAGACACCGCTCAACTTCTTTGGCTGAAGGCAGCTCAAGCTCAGATACCTTCTGTCCTCCTCTTGCACGGCTGAAATCAGGTGCTATCAAGAAGAGGCAGTGGAGGATTTGCTCCCACAGCTCAGGTTTATGAGTCTGTAAACCAGCCTGCCAGAGACAGGCACAGACAGTGAGAGGAGGAAGAGATATTGTCCAAGGGAGAGGACTGCTATCTTTTCTGGTTCTGTGGCTTATTGAATGGGTAGAAAAAACATGCTGGACTCTCCCTTCTGAGGAAAAATATGTGCCCATTTTGTCTCCTTTTGCCAGACTCTCAGGGAAATAGATTTGCCATTTCCCTCTTGCCTTGTTGTGCACTGGTTTGGGAAGGCAGCCAGCAGTACAGATCCAGGCTTTGGCATAGGCATGCACTCTAGCATGGGCAATGAACTCCTTTCAGATAGATTTATTTCACTGCTTCCCATGCCACCTCTCTTTGCCCACGGCAATACATTATCATAGCACCCATAACAACTAGCTCCTTTAATCACTAGCCTGTATTTACTACTGTTCCTAGTGGCCTAGAGTTCACTATCCCATCCTTAGTGTTCCCACCTTTCCCGATACCAGCAAGGAGCCATGCTTTTGTTGTTTTAAGTCTGAATTAAGTCTTTTGGTACCCTGCACTGCCCTGTGTGGGGGTCTGTATCTGCCTTAGTCTGTACCACACTGCTCTGTTAGGACCTGGAAACTCTTGGTCTACAGTGATGGTCCACTGCACCTTCAGTGCTTGGCGTGCCACTCTGCTGTGATCTCCTGTGTGGATCCACAGGAACATCTTGTTGTCTTTTTAGAGATGCAGCTATTCTCAAGCTGCAGTCCTTTCACGGCTAGCTGGTTGAAACTTCCAGCATTACATTCCTTTCTACTCTCCATGCTCCAGGTTGTGGCTTGTTTTCCCGAGTGGTCTGAACCTGGAGATGACAAGACACAGGCAGTGTGAGATCAGGTGGCCTGTTATCGGAAGGGAATATGCAGCCCACTTGGAGGCTAATCTGCCCTCAGAAAAAAACTTGGTGGAGACAATAGGGTCGATAGGAAGGAGCGCATACACTGGTGTCATGAGTACTACTGTCATGGCTAAGCCTCCTCTGGTGCCTCACACCAGGAGATGTGAACAAAGGCTGTCCTGCTATTAATTTAGAACAGCAGCATCCAGCTCCCCCTAAACCACTGGTGATATCTTTCTGACAGTATCCTTATCTTGGGAGAAAGGTGCTGATAAAAGCCACATTAAAGCAGTCTGTCATCAAACAGAATTATCTTGCCACTGTAAGTTAAAGCCACTGATTTACTTGTGATGGTTTATGAAGGAGCATCTGCTGCCACAGGCTCCTCAGTAAAGGAGTGTCTGCCATAACTTGGGGCATGGTTAGTCCCTTTCAGGCAAGGATGCCTAAATACATATTCTATGCCTTGCACGGGGGAATCCAAAGTGGTGTTGCCCTAAGGCATCCCATCATTTAGGCAGAAGGCTGACTCTCCAAACCACTGTTCCTTTGCTCTAGCTGCTGCCTTTTGAACAGCTTAAGGAGCTGCCCTTCAATCCCCGCTGCAGTGTCGAGTATGTGTAAATTAAGCAACTTATGTCATAGCTTACCAAACACCACACTTGGGCCATGCTCTATTCCAGTGTAAAACTGGGACAGAGCCATTGGCCCCATGGTACTAAGTTGGCTTATGCTGCCAAATGCCTGGCCTGTGCCTTCTGCCTGATTCACGTTAGCAAGTAGATCTTGCAGTCTCCACCCTGGGAAGGGGGAGATGCAGGGCAAGGGCAGAGGAAAACCCCCAAGAGAAACCCAGAAGAAAGCAGAGCTGGGGGCTGACGCATGATTTCTGCTGTGTGATGGGTTTATTGAGTTTCCCATGATGTCCTCCCTCGGGGTTGCTGAGTACTTATGATAAGGTGAGTCAGAGTATTATTTCATATCCTGTGCTTTACTATGGATTGGCAAAGTGCTAAGCCCAGGCGCTCTGTGTAAGACAGTTTGCTTGTCTGAGAATCATTTCTTACATGACCTCCCTTCTGGGTGCACTAGGGGAAGGAGGAGGTCTTCCTTCAACTAAAACAAGTCCCAACTCTACTCATCTTCACAGAGCACCCCTGGGGACTGCAGCTGGTCAGGGTTCCTGGCAACCTGCTTTGCATCCCTCTTTGCACATGATGGTTAGAGCCTATGTTCCAGATGTGACCTTTGTGTAGGTGACAAAAGAAAGTCTCCTTTGTAAATCTAATGGCATCCATTATCCAGCCTGCATATTTCCAGAGTTCAGAGATGGATCTTTGTGCATCAAGAAACAAAGAGCTATGCTTTCTTCCTGTGTATGCTTTTTTCCTTTTTGTACCTTTTTATCCCTGAATATTTTATATCAAGGGCTATTCATCATAAAGACTATAAAATGAATCCTCATAGGAGATGGGGAAATGTCTTGGCATCAACAGTTTAGTAATGGTTTAGCCAGCCTTTTCATGTGGAGTTTGCCAATATGAATCCAGCCCACACCAGCAGGGACCGCAAATTTCTATCATGTGCTGACTGGCTGTCAGCCGATAGGAAATGAACTTAGTCCCAGTCCAGTTCCTACTCGATCAGTGAACATCAGAAATACCACCACTGCTGGAAACTGTCTCCTTCTTTCACTGGCAAGCCTGGCAGAGAGGCTAGAAAGTGAACAAGCTGCAAGCTACTCTCTCATCTCTGGGGATAATATCTGAGACATATTAGCATCAGGAGCTGTAATAAAAAATCTTATTCAAGCATTGCTAGTACTCAACCTGCTCTGTGTTGACGCTTGTTGCTGAAACTTTTCACCAACCTCATATTTAACACAAGCATGAAGAGATTCTCAGGAAGAAAAATTGCAGGTGGTGTCTTTATTGGAAAGACACTAAATGAGTAGTCTAGGCAGAGTTTTGACAGGTGAATATGCTTTCACACAAGAGCTTGAAGATGTCCCAAATGCAACAGTTTTGCATTCTGAAGCTGTGCCAGGGAGAGACAGAACTGCTCCCACGTCACAGCCAGGCCTGCTTGGGAATTTTTCAGCTGCATAGATTTTATCGAAAAAATGCCAGCTTGCTAAGACCGAACATTTCTCAGTAGTTCTGATTAAAATTTGCTTAGGAAGGATTTTTCCAGATTAATGATTGATTTCCTACCCAATGCGATTTTCTGTCTTGCCCTAAACGGAGGCAACTACCCAAATGCCTTCTGTGCTAGACATAACTTCACATCAAAGGAACACACACAAGGAGCTGCAGCGGAAAAGGAGGAAAGAGCCAGATGAGACTGTTGACACATTGTCACCCCACTGGCACAAAGACAGTTTGCCTCTCTCTTCACAACCGCACTGTTGCAACGGCCCTAAGAAACAAAAACTCATCTTTCATCTGCATTTTTTCACCACATCCCAGCCTTTAGAAACAGGTATAGAAGATCCCTCTGAAGTTTCTTTCCACATTGTTTTAACTTTTGGGCTGGGATCTCTTCAAAACAAGACAGAACCAAACTTGTCTCCCTGTAAGCACAGAGCATGTGTGCAAGTGTGTACATGTGCATGCATGACTGTGCAGAAGTGCGTATGCATCACGCAGAGCAGACCAGAGAGATTCTACTCTGAACACTATGAGCGGAGGATGTTTTCACCTATGGTTTAGTACCTGCTCAGTACTTTTTCCAAAGAATTCCTCATTGGATTCATTGCTTTGATAACTGGAAATGACAATAAAGGTGATAGCTGGATTCATTTGTCACCAGGTTGAGATTGAATTTATGTAGCATAATGCTTCAGAGCACTGGTAAGCATTGGTGTGTCAATCCTATAGCTGAGGGAGCTGAGGCACAAAGTCTTGTCCCCAGCCACCAGAGACAGTAGCAGAACCAGGACCAGGATTCAATCTTCTCGTACCTTGTTCCATGCGCTAAGTGATGAAATGCTGCTTACTCACTGTGCTTATAGCCACGTATTCTGTTTTCATTGCCACTTTCACATCCTTGTTGAGCTCTCCCTTTAGCGATGCCTTTCAAGTTGTAGAAGCTGTAATGAATATGTATCAACATTACAAAGCCATAGATCCTGTGGTGGAGAAACAGAAAGGGGACAGGAGAGACAGACACATATACAATCTAATTCATTTTGAAATGTCTGTAATTCATCCAAAAGCATTATCAATAATTACTAGAAGAAAGCAATAACTCACATCACGAATAATCAGTGCTTTGGCAAAAAGCTGGCAGCAGGCCTTACAGATATCTTGCACATGCAAAACCTTTCCTGAGCATGCTGATCGGCTGCCAGGGGGTGAGGGGAAGGAGACCTTGCTGTCTGTTTGTAACTCTGGTGGCCTTGCCAGGGAACCCTGCTGTTCTGCCAGTGCAGTGCCTGCGTCAGGCACCCTGTAGCCTCCTGCAGACAAACTCGGTGGGTGCGTGTTAGGTTTTATCCCTGGCAGGAGGTATGGGTTTTCAGAGGACCTTTATGGGAGCTGGATGCATTATTTTCTTAAGCCTCCCTTGAAAGATTGAGCCTGGATGTTCACTGAGTATCCGCGTGGGGTCTCACCACTGCCTTCTCTCAGCTGTCCTATGCTCATGGAAGGGCAATGGGTATCTCTGATAATCTCTGTTACACCATGTTTAAGATCATTCCTCTTAAAGCTGTGCCTAGGACATAAGTGGTGGCCTGGCACATAGCAGTGGAACGGATCCAGAACTGCATCCAGTTTGCAGTCCCCAGAAGCTACCTCCTACCTGCGGACCAGAACCTTCACTGTAGACAAAATGAAGGTAGGTGAGACAGATGAGGGAAAGGGAGAGGGGCACTCAGAGAAGGGAGGCTGCTTGTGTTAAAACCTGAGTATTTTTTTCACCTAAAGCCACTCCTTGCTGCTCAGTTTCTGGACATGAAGCTACTAGGGCTGTGGCATTTAGATCCATCCCATCTTCATGGGCTGCCAAATCCTGCTTTGACGGGGGGGCTGTGAGCTCTGCTGCTGCCACACATTGCTGGTCAGGCTGCTTTCCTGACTGCTTTTCCCTGGGCTTACCAGCACCATGGGAGCAGGACACTGGCACAGGTACCATGGGGCATCCCTTCTGTCATGTCAGACCTCAGGCAGAAACACAGCTGGGACCGCAACATCCCAAACCCGATGGTTAGATCTGCTGGGGCTCATCAGTAGTCTGAGACTTGAGCCACCTCCACAGCTAAGGCTGACCAAAATCTCATCGCAGCACAAACAGTCACATCACTTGGGTCACCCCTGGTACAGTTCTCTGTGCTGAACTACAAGTGATGAACATTTGGCAGTTCCAGGTAATATAACGGCAGCTGCTGACTCTGTGGTGTGTGTCTCATGAAACTGCCAAACACCTGTAGTCTCCAGTTGGCATCTAGTTAATTAACGGATAAAATTCAAGAGATTAGATTTCTGCACAAAGACCTATATGCTTTAAATCTTACAGGTGCACTCAGTACTTTTAACAGACATGGAGAAGGTATGGAGAAGACCCTTTGGTCTGGAGCCAGGCACCCCAGTGGCCTGAGAGGGCAAGGACACCCATGGTCCATAGATGAACAAACATCTTTCAAAGGATGCTTAGGGAAGTTTGGGTTCTTTTTTTCTAGATGCTACTCTCAAAAGTCTTTACTTGAACCTTGCCAGTGTGTTCGAAGACAGACTTTTATACACTTGGCATGATTTCATATCTTTATATGCACCTCACTGGTTTGATAGACACATTTTCTTTACTCTCATAAATCAAATGCTTGTAGTGGCTCTTGCTGTCTCCCATGTAATGTCTGATGCTCTGTGTCATAAATGGGCCATGCTGCACTGGCCTGTAACTCAGGAGTCCATATGCTATACAGACACTCTTTGTCTTAAGCTTTAGGGCATCAAAACAGGAGCATTTCATCATTGACAAATATCCCTGTTTGATAGAGAATGGAATCAGGGCATATTCTGGGTCTGTTAGGGTTTGGGTTTTTTTCCCTCCTTTAAATCAGGTCCAGTTTAGCACTTCAGCACTTGATCAGCTTGTGCCACAGCGTGATGTTTGTTGATGAGAGCACCTAGCCCCATGATGTTATCGCTGTGGGTAACAGCAGGGAAGAATAGGGAACTGAAAGTGCCCAGTGCTTTGCAAATATGCAGCTGCTTGGACAGACTGGAGGTCAAGCTCTACCCAGACGCGGTGGACAGGAAAATGGAAATTGAGGGTTTGTTATTCCAGCCCTCCCTAAAGTTGTGGCACCAATACCACAATAAAGGCAGTGAAATGCTGCGTGGAAATTGGTTAGATTTATCACTCTCTGACTTTGTTATTACAGCACAGTCAGAAAGCCAGGCCAGAGCTGTGCTTTGTAAGCCTAGCGAGTAATGATCTGAGCTATAGATTAGCCAGTAAATGAATACTCAACTGGTATATCATGATACTGTCATTCCTGAATCCATTCCACACAGTAGTATATGTAAAGTTATAATACTGTGTGCATAATCAGTGGGTGGTGTTGCTATTTTTTCCCTTAAGCATATGATGGACAAACAGCTTCTCCACTGCACATTTAAACCACTTCCATTATTTCTATTCAACTGTCCAGGATAAATTATATAGGAAAAGATGTGTAGGTGATGAAATTGCCCTCCATTTTTATCTGTTGTTTTTTTAACTGACAAAGAAGAGACAACAGACGAGGTGTGTGTTGACACAGAGGTGGGTGGAAAACATAAATAACTTCTGTCTCCAGAAGCAAACCCTAAAAGCCAGCTTGACTGTTTGGGGAGTAGGGCTAGGGACAGTCTCTGTGATAAGATGTTGGCGTGCTTGCCTTCTTAAAGCTATCTAGCTTTGAGATCTCTCAGCTATTTTTTGTGGGTTTCTTAAAAAACAAAACTAAACTAAGATCCCATTTCACAGGGATTAGAGTTTCCATGGAGAGCTGTAGCCCTTGGCGCCTGTGGTAGGTTGTGGCATGGCTGTAATGACAGCCCTAGCCGGGTCCCGCCAGTCCCAAGACGTTAGTGTACGCACAAACGCGCACACGGAGGAACACACGCACTTCATCTTTAATGGGGTTTTAATTCTGTCCATGCGGGAAGAACCAGATAACAACCCTGGAAGCAGAAGTTGGTTGATCACAGATCTGGTATGAGATTTGGGTGGCACCAACAAAGCACTTGGTGCCCTTCTCAGTCTGCTCGTGACGTCCCAGTCTCCACAGCTTGGTTTGTCATCGGCCTCATCAAGAAAATGACCTTTGAGGACCAACAGCGCCAGTGGTTTTTATGATGTGGAGGCTGACCACTGAAACTAGAAAACCACCCTCTTCAAACTTCCTGGTGTTTCGTTCTTTGGCCCTTCTGTGTCCTACTCTCTAAGGCTTCTGGCCAAAATCAGCCTGGAGCCAAAGGGTCAGCAGCTAAATGAAATCATAAGTCTTTTAGAGAGCTTGGCTGGCTGGGAAAAGGGCCTGGCTTAAAGGAGGAGTGGAGTAAATGGGGTGGAGACCAAGGGAGAGGGACCTCGCAGGGAGCTGGGCGCTGGGCAGGGGAGAGGACGGGAAGGGGAGGCTAAGATCAGATCAGCAGGAAGGAGGTGGAGATGGAGACCTAGGGATGAGGGTGGAGAGGGGCTAATGCAGGAGCTGGGCGTGGGGGCTGAGGCATCAGAAGAATGCCACAGGAGCGGATCTGCTCCTCGCTCTTCTAAAACCCTGGTTTGTCACACACACGAATAAAAAGGAGCAAAGGGTTCAGAGAGAAACACCTCCAAGTTAAATATTACCTGGGCAACCTTCACTAAGCTTTGTAGCCTGTACATGCTAAAATACCGTGTTTGATTACGCGCTTGCGTACGATTTCATGCACAAGGCAGGTTCTGCCTTGCAGAAGCCCAGGGACACCTTGCTGCCTGTGCTCTAGGCAGCTGCCCTCTCTCAAAAAAGTGTTCAAGTCTCACGGGCAGCGAGTGCTCACCAGGGTCAGCAGCTAGCTGCTGCTGCAGCAACAGTCCCTGCTCACAGGAGGAAGGCATTTGAGCGAGAGGAAGGCTTCCCTGCATTATTGTGCCAGCTCTATAGCTCTAGAGGGTTTGAAGGCTAAGAAAAATACTCAAAGTTTGGACATTGATTTCTGGTTTTTCCACATGTGCTGACGATGCTCTTTGGAGGGAGCCTGCGTGAGCAGCCAGGGGCTTGGCAGCTCTGCTGGGCTGGAGCAACTGGGGGAGTTAAAGGGAGAGGGGTGCAGCCTCCTTCATATCAAGGCAGAGTGTCCAAAAACAGAACACGGAAACATCCTTGGGGGATAGAAGAAAAACATGATTTTACCCAGCCTAAGCTGAATTGGAAATTTGTGGGTCCAAGCGACTGAACCCACAAATAGCAAACTAGTGACCAAAACAGATAGACTGGACTGGGCTGGGCTATGCCATGCTATGCTATGCTATGCCATGCTATTCATTCCTTCTTTTCTTTGCATAGTATTTTCACAGCTGCACCATTACTTTATGTATTTATTTTAGAAGATAGATATATTATCCACATAACACCTGTAGTCCGCTGTTCTCCTGCTGTGTTGGCTCCCTGTATACAGGTCTACCTAGCTCCTGGTAGGAGGCAATGGGGACTGTCAACAGAAGGGACTAAAGCCAACTCGAGGTTTATTGTGATGCACTCAATGCGTATCAGGGGGCATTATTCGCAGCACAACCGTAGTACATAACTCTTGCAATGCAGGTAGGCACATCTGCTTGGCAGCTGGAACAGCAGGAAAATTAAGACTTGATCTGTTTCTGTTTAAGGCAAACTGAATTTTAGTCACTGACTTCAGCTGGAACAGGATCAGGACCCGAGAGCAGAGTCAGTCCAGCAGTTTGTCGTTTGCATACTGATCTCACGCCAATATTGTCTGCGCTGGTGCAGGGGACTGCAGAAGCCCGGTCAGAGACAGGAGAGGAATAATTAGCAGTGCTTATTAAAAGCTATGGTGATTATTCATTACCACTGCTGTTGGCCACCCTGCTACAACAGCATGATCTCTGGAGTCGGAGGCAGGGGGAGGGGGAAGGAGAAGTAAATGGGGGCTTCCTTCACTCTGGTGTTCCAGTGGACGTCTCTTTTCCAGAAGACGGATGTTGCGCTCTAAGTACCTCTCCAGAGAGCTAATGGCCGACATGGCATTATTACCAGCCTGCGATGAGCTCCATTTTTTTTTTTATGATAGTAATTTGTTACACCGGTTTGCCACATGCCCGCTGCTTCCTTGTTAATCCAATAATCTATATGAGAAAAGCAATTTGACATTCCTCCTTCCCATCTGCCACCCATCACCCAATCTATATCTTAACTATCAGTGATTTATTAACGGTGTCTGCATTAAGCACGTCTCCGCTTCATTGGCGCCCTCGATTCCCTCCATCCTAGAGAGACTCTCTGGATACATTTAGACAGCGGAGTCAGAATGGAGATGCAAAGTAACAATAAAAGCAGCAAAGTCAGGGGATTTTGGGTGCTTTGGTCAAATTATCCACATGCTCCCAGGTGAGGGAGTCCAGCAGCCTGAAGCCCGCTCAGCTGAGACTGAAGTGCATGCTTAGCCCCCCCTGCTCCTTGCAAAACATGATGCACTAGACAATGCAGGGCTTTATGCCTAGTTTATGCCTATTATCCCTTTGCCAGCATCAGTTTGCATCCAGTGTGTCTCACTGTACAGTGGCTGTTAGAAGGGGCTTTTGATGGGGCTTACTCCAGTGGCTGTTGGCCAATGCTTTAACAAGGTAAAATGACCAGATCCGTGATCTATGGAAGTAATGAAGTACAGCATCCAGTATCCCAGATTCCTTGAAGTCTGGAAAGAGTAGGTTTGTTAGCCTTTCTCTCAGTGCTGAATGAACAGCACAGCCTTTATGTGATCACCTATTTTTGTGGCACTTGGAAAAATACTGTACCTTCAATACCTTCAGCAAAGCTGGTTTGAAATTGGCCAACAAGCTCAAAAGCTATTGGAGGTGAAGGGCATGTGTGAGGCTAACGTACGCACACACACGGACACACGCACTCCTGTGTGCTTACAAAGGCCTTGTTTCCTTAGAAACCAAGCTAAAAATCTACTGGCAATATTTCAGCCTGCTTGCCAGTATCAGTAAGGAGCTCAGGGACTACTTGAGTCCTGAGAAATGAAATTCTCTTTTAGTTTCTAAGGAATTCTCTGCTTGAAATTACATTTGGGAAGCACTGATTCTTGCACAGCTTGAAGCTCGTGCTGTTCCACCTGTGTGGGCTGCAGGACTGGCATTCCCGGTCACTCACCTTTCATTCTCAAAATTCAGCCAGTGTCCTCGCATATGCTGGCCGGGCACTGCAAACATGTTTCATTGATTCAATTACTCCCCATACGGCAATTGCGTATGCACTTACAATACAGCTCAGCATCTTGCTGTATTTCCGTATATGCAAAAACACTGCTTAATGACTTTTAATTTAACTCATGTGGGAAAAACAAAAAAGAACATTTCAGTTTACACGGAAGTTCATCATGAACATCTTTCCTGCCATACTCCTGGAGATTTAAAGATGCAGAGTGCAGAAACCAGATCTTGAGGATTACATAATGTAATACGACCAGATTTGGTCATGTTAAAATCTCTGTTATATAGCAAGTTCATACTGCAGGTTGGATACATCACATTTAGAAAGCATGGGATGTGGGCAACATGGCGGATGATACCTTTGTTTCATTGTTGCCAACAGCTCTTTTTAAAGGGCTTTCATTTATTCAGAATAGCCTAGCAGAACCTTTTCTGTAATTGTTACTATTTTTAAGTTCCAGAAAAAAGTCATTAAAGAACAAAGTGCCAGATTCCCAGGGAACAGTGACAATGTGGAAATGAAACAGTTATAAGCAAAACTGAAAGGGATTTCATCGCTTTTTGAAGTCCAGTGTAAAGAATGAGCAAACAGCATCCACCTGCTCTAGATGAGCAGGGGCAGAGGATGATCTGTGCCAGGCGGGGGGACCACACTCTTGGTGCTGCCAAGTTGCCCCCCCAGACAGCTGGCACTACAAGGACCATTCCCACTCAGCTTTTTTCCTGGCACAGGAAGGGTAACTGTGGAAAGTTTAGATTCATGAGGGTCTGTGGTGACTGACTTGGAGGTCCCACAAAGCAATTCCCACCTAGCCTTGCAGTCTTGCCACACTGAGCAGTGCTTAGTTCACTGCTTATGAATTTTTGCCTCTTGGTGCTGGTGAGCTGTGGTTGAGATGTTGCTCTTCCCACTGCTCCGCTCCCCAGCCATTTTCAGTGCCTCAGGATGCCAGTCTTAATACTGTTGAAGGCTCCCAAGGTGATTTTTTTTTGCTGTTCCCTTTCCCTAAGGCTGAGATTTTCATTAGTGTTTTAGAACATCAGTGAACCCAGATTTATCAAATGTCTGTATCATTTGGACTAATAACTCTTTTAGTCATTTTTTGGGATAAACAGACTGGGAAGAACTCAGGTATAGACTCATCATTAAGAACTGGGTGACCTGGTTTGGGTTTTTTTCTTTTTTTAAAGAAAAAACTTTTCCACTGTTCAGTGTGTCACTGTAGTGTCAAGAAGCCCTGATGAACTTTAGGGTTTCAGTGTAGTGCTGTGACTGTACTGGATCTCAGGAGCGCCATCACTGATTCGAAGAGCTTAGCATGTAATTCAGAATGAGGCTAAACCAAATGTTTTTGGTAAATAAACTATTTCTTGGTAATCATGAAGTCAGCCATGGCCATGCAATAATTACAGCTAAATCTGCTGAATAGCCAAAAAGGAGGTTTGGTTTTCATTTTGGTTTGGTTTGTGTTTTTTTTAAAGGAGTAAGAAGCTAAATTCCTAACTGGAGGATGACGAGGATGAGCCCATGTTAACCCAGCTGTCTCCTCCAGGCATTCTGTGACACCGATGGAGACACAGACTCTATCCCTGCCTCTGCCTCATTGGCTTGAAGTTGTATTACTACCCCAGATTTTCTGGGGTAAACCTCTTTTATTCCCTCCTGCTGGAGCTGTTCCATTTTCTATAACATATTTATATCCTTTTTGTACAGGGTTTGTAAACAGGTTGGTTATGTGCATCGCCGGGGAGACCTTGTTGTGGCCTTTCAGTACTTACAGGGGGCCTATAAGAAGGGAGCAATGTTTTCAGCAGGGCCTGTTGCGATAGAACAAGGAGTAATGGTTTTAAACTGAAAGAGGGCAGATTTAGGCTACAAATAAGGAAGAAATTTTTTATGATGAGGGTGATGAGATGCTGGAACAGGCTCTCAGAGAGGTGGTAGAAGCCCCGTCCGTGGAAATATTCACAGTCAGGCTGGACAGGGCTCTGAGCAACCTGATCCAGCTAAAGATGTCCCTGCTCAGTGCAGGGGAGGGGGTTGGTGGTGGTGGTGGTGTTGGACTAGATGACTTTTAAAGGTCCTTTCCAATCCAAACTATTCTATGATTGATTCTATGTTTCTATGTGCAGTACGAAGCAGAGCAATGTGAAGATTGACCTCAAGTTACACGAGAACCTCCTATAGCAGAGGAGGTAGATCTAAAATGGGGAAACCTGAATATTTCATAGTCCCATCAAACGGAGAAAGCTGCCCCTCTGTGCTTCATGTTTTTTAACACTGCACTGCTGAATAAAGCAATGACTGCCTCTAGTCTTTTATTCCCATCATTTGTTTCTGTTAAACTTACTGAAAATGGAAAGGGAACATTTCCTTTTGAATTGAATGACATGTTTTCTCTGAGCCAAAATAAGGAAAAAAATAGAGTTTGTTTGTTTGTTTGTTCATTGATTTGGCAAGGAAAGTCTCCTAAGCATTTGAATTTTGGCTCAGATCAGAACCACTACAACGTTTTGTCTTTTTCTATTTCATGTTCATCTGTCAAACAGCAACAATAGTTCTCTACACAGGCCTGCTGGAAACGAGATGCAACGGCTCAGAGTACCAAATGACTGGATAAGGAAGGGTGTGATTGCGTGATAGGACAATTTTGGCTATTCAGACCTGGGGTGTGTATGGCACAGTGATGCCAATTCAGCTGAAAGAAGTAAAGCTGAGTTGTGTGGAAACGAAGTGTATGAGCAAATCCACTCCTCTCCCTCCTCCTCCCCAGAGACATTGCTTGTAGTCCCTGCCGCACTCCCCTCTGGAAACACAAATATTTTGAGAACGGCATGATGCCAGCTTCTCCAGCTGACTCCCTCCACTTGAGAAAAACAAAGCCCCAGAAAAAAAGGCAGGAACAATCCTGGCAACCATTTTCATAAAGGGTCCTATAGGCAAAAATGGGAAGCACATCTTTGTGTATGAACCTGCAAAACTGTAAGAAGAATCTGTATATTTGCTCTGGGCATTCCCTTAGGCTCCTGTGTCTTAATGGCACAATCTTAAATCAAGCCAATGATAGAAGAAGAGCAGAGAATAGCAAGTGCAGGCAGGAAACTCCAGCGAAAGCTAGATCCTAATTTCATGTATCTCCTCCTACCCCAGATAACACCAGTTTGCTTGATTGGTAACCATTACAAGTTGGGGCTTTTGATAAACCAGTGTTTTGGGACCTGGCGTTTCCCAAGATTTTCCCTCTCCCAGAGTAGCTCTTTAGCAAACATTCCAGAGATATTATTTTAATCTTTATATCATTATCTACATCTACAGCCTTATGTTAGGAAAGATTTAAAAGTCAGCATTTTATATTGTAAGACTGTCTGGTGCTGAGTATTTCACGAGTTGCAGAGGGGCCAGGTGATGGATTATTTGCCCTTGCTGCTCTGTATAGAAGAGCTCATTTGGTGTTATCGTAAGAAGAAGGATCTCATTAATAGCTGCAGAATACACCAGTGAAAGCTGAGAATTATTTGGGGTGGAGACAAAGAACGGAAAGAAGGAGGTTAATCTCATATTTGTAGCTTTGTAGATCTTTGCAATTGCCTTTTTAGATATGAAGTTATTTCCCCCTAATAATCTGCCTGTGGTGTGGTTTTTCTCCCAAGGAATATTAAGCATGTGTAAAATTCTTACAATCAAATGTGAAATAGCAGTGCTGGAAAGATAATAGTTTGACAACAGCCAAGCTGCCCCAGGCTGCCATCGCTTTGCATATTACTCCATAAGGTGTCTGAAAGTTTTTTCAGTGGAAGGTCCAGTGGAAGTTGTATTTATAATTATATAATTAATCTTTTCCTTTGTACTTTCTTAAAAAAATTAAAAGAAAAAGAAAAATCTCAAAAAGATTTTTTTCCTGTTTGTACAGAAAACGTTTTTGTGTTTGATGAAAGCTCTTTTTTTTACAGTGAGCCCTTAGGAAAAAAAATACCCTAGCAATTTATATTGTTGTAAAAATATTTCCAGAGACAAATATAATAGTTTCTGACTAGCTTTAGTTATCATCTATTTTTTTATTAAAATCTCCATCTCTTTGCATTCCTGCTGCTTATTTGACAGTCTCTGCTTGTCTTTCCTATATTCGCTCATCATCATTTCACAATCTCTCTTTGTAACCTACACTTCCTATTTTTAATTGGAATTTTCTTCTTTCCAATTCCTTCACCTTTTCTGTATCCTAACTCTTAGGTGGTAGATGATCGTAATAACATCTGAGTTGAAGCTGAACTTTAGACCCATGGTATATCTGAGTTGTTTTGAGCTAGCTAAAAATTATTAGAAAGAAAAAAGGTAGACATGAGACATTGTTGAATATTTTTACCTAATTTGTATAAGCGGAAAGGAGATGCAACAGCTTCAGCTAAAATAGAACTCACATTTCTTCTCTATAATAAGGACTAGTTTGTTATATGGGAGAATATATCTATTTTTAATATATTTATATATATTTATATGTTTATAATGAGCACTTTGCATTCCACTTCTTTTCTTGACCAAAAATGTGTCAGTGAAACAGCTTAAAAGATGACAGTATCAGAGAACAGAGAAAAGACATGGTGGGAAAGGACCTCTGGAGGTCTCTAGAGACACCTCCTGATCAAAGCAGGGCCAGTCAGACCAGGTTGCTCAGGACCTCGTCCAGGCAAGCTGTGAGTATCTCCATGGACAGAGATTACACTGCGTCTCTTGGTGTACCTGCAGCAATCTGTTGGGACAAAGCAGAAGACAGCTTGGTTTGCAAATGTGGTCTGGACAGGAGGACTGAAGCTGCATCGGGCTAAGCCTTGGCCTCTCATTTTGGTGTGTCAAGCTCATGCCCCTTCTACCCCTCAGCTTGAAGCAAATCAGAAAAGCAGTTCTGATTTTGGCCTCTCTCTACCGTGTAAGAGTAATTCAGGTTCAAATTAAATAGATGCAGCTCATGTGATCCCATACAACAGTCTTCAGAAAGAAAGGAGAAGAAGAAATACTCTTGTTGAACATGTCAGATGGATTATAATGGGCTATAAGACTTTGCACCCTGCCTTTGTACTAGAAAGTGGCATAAGGCAAGGTAGAAATAGCGAGGAAAAAGAGTTTTGGTCCTTTTCCTGCTTTTTGTGGGCTGCAAAGAACATCAGTACCCAGGAAGGGTGGGGACAGTTGGGATGCTGCTAGCATCAGACAACCATGGCCCTCTCACCTTGCAAGTGCAAGCCCTTGTGCTGTTTTCCATTCGGGTGGCCACACAAAAATAAGGTCAGACTCTCATATCATGCATTGAGACAGAGCTCTGTAGCTCCACAGGCTCTCAGGGCATGGATGTGGTGCTGCCCAAAAAGCAGTTTGTTTTGCTGCATGGGGCAGAAGACAGTGAGGCCAGAGGTCTCGCTCTGCAGGTGGGCCTCAGCACCTGTGGACACCTACAGCAACCTCCACCAAGCCATTCAGGGGAGCCTTCAGGATCAAGGCCCAGATGAGACAGCTTTACCATACGGACATCTGTGAATTCTACTTTATATCCAACTGAAATAACCTCTGCATAGTATGGAAAAAAAATGACCTTGTCAAAGTTCAGGAACAGGGGAGAGATTTAACAGTCTGGCCACCTTCTTCTCTTCTCATTCAATTTATATCTACTCTTTAAATCAGGAGTAATAACCAAATTATATATGTTGAAAATGGTGAGGTCTAGAAGTGCGTGAAATACGTGAAATGAAATCTGAAATGGAGTGAAATTTGACCAGTTTCAGCTGTTGGTACAAGCTTAGAACTCCGGTAGGGCTCATTAGGAACTTCATCTGACCTTTCTGACTGAACCCAAGGCTGATTTTATGTCTGATCCGTACAGAACATCTTTTTTCTTTTTTTTTTTTTTTTTCCTTTTTTCACGTAGATGAAATCTCACTGATTATGACTGGAAGCTCCTAAGTTTGTTCAAATCCAAAGTTCAAAGCAAGTTCAAAGTACAGGAAGCATGTAGCCACAAAAATGGAAATAGTTGAGTTTTGAATCCATGAGATCACAGCAGCTGGAATTTGCACAGCTGCCTGAGCCAGAATGCTCTGAAAAGATGAGAGTTAAATCCTGATGAATAGAGAAGAATGGAGGAGGCCCTGGCTTTGGGAAAGATGCCTGGCTTTCTTAAATGGCCTTGTAACACAGGTGAATCCTATCCACTAAATATTTGAGTAGACACCGCTGTGAAATACACTAGAAATGGGTAAATCAGTGCACAGGAGGAAAGAAACAACATCTTACCTGTTTGGCCTTTAAGTAGAGGTATGGTAGGGCTAAGAGACGTCTAGCTCCATGGAATGACTAGTTTAGTCAGGACTTGTCATCTCAGTAAAAGTCTAAGCAACACTGTTTGGAATCTGCTGTATGAAGCTTCCAAGCTCACACAATGGAGCAGTGAAGAAATGAAGAAATTCCCTTGCTAAGCTCTGAAGATAAAGGCAGAAAATGGGCACCACTGTTGCTAGTGGAAGTGAGTAAAACAGGTACGTGTTTGGGTGCAAGACTGCTCCCATTTGGGGGAATTATAAAAACGAGCAGCTAGAGAAGGACAAGTCCTACAATTCCTTTCCCCTCTTTTCTGAAAATATTTTGTGTTTATATCTGCTCTAGCATGAAGTAGTATGAATAGAAGCTTCAGTGTTGCATTCTGCAGCTCCCTCTCTTATGCCAAAGTTCAGGATGCAGCTCCCTCTTTTAGCTCCTACATATTCTCCTGGAACGGGCTGGTACTGGAAAAACAGTAGCTGGGACATAATATGTAACACACTGTCTCTGTCTTTGGCTGTAACACAGAAAGCTGTTGCTGCTTTCAAGGTGGTGGAACAGAGTTGTGGACACAAGTGAAAAAAGTTGTTTTCAGTACCCTGGGCAAAGGTTTTTTGATTGTAAGCTGCTGCTCCCCGCAGTTTGAGTCAAATGTATGCCTGCTAAATGGTATGGGTGTGGGACATCCAGCACTTGCTTGTCCTCCTGGTAATTCAATCAGAGAGGTGCTCTTTCTCCTGCCCCAGTAGCAGAGCATGGCTCTTCTCCTGCTTGTTACCCTGCCTCCATTTCCCTCCTGCTGCTTCTGCACCCTCTGACCCTTTCAAAGGCAGCTCAGCAGCCTGCTCCATCTTTTATTGAATTGAATTGCAAATCTGGAGAGGCCGCAGTGGGAGCAAGCCATCCATTTCAATTCTGTGTCCCTGCTGTCCCTCCCATGGGACTAGGGCAGACCCTGAGGAAATGCAGTCAGCATTTGTTGATTGAGCCCTCTGATGGGATTAACTTCTCGTTTTGTAAGAAGTCAGTCATATGGTCCCAGCTGTGTTTGGTCCAGCCAAGGCTCAGTCATAAGACAGAAGGAAATTTCTGGAGCTCTGCATACCCTAAGCAACTCATGGACAGTGTCTCACCCTTTCAGCGGTGTTCCTGGAGAAGCAAACTTGCAAAGCTTGACTCACCATCTGTGACGCCCATTAGGAAAAATGAGGCCACAGCAGGCAGCCAACTTAGTACAATCCACCTACCATACAACAAGAACACTTCCGACATGAGCACCCTTCCGCAAATTGCCTTTCTGCTGAGGAACCACGGAAGATGGATGACCAACAGGAGGAGCACCATGACATGCAGCACATGCTAGAGGGATTTACAGTGCCCTGGTCCTAAGGACACGAGCATGGACCACAGCCCCAGGGTCTGTGTCCTTACTTAGAGTGACTAATTCTCCACCCGACTGCCAGAGGTGAGGGGTCAGAGGGAGAGGTCAGAGTAGGTCACAGATCGGTGGAGAGAAGACAAATCAAAAAGAAACCCTTGGCCTTTCAGCTCTGTTTGCATTAGTAGTTGGATCTACATTTTTTTAGCTCCAGCCTTGCTCACCCTTTGGAGCAAACTGCTTTCCTCTGAGCACCTGCACAAGAGAAGTTCAGAAGATGGCAGCCCACACTCACAAGGTTTATGCCTGACATTCCCCTGTGGTGACCCTGTGACAACAGGATTTCAGTGCTGTATCTCCCTGGAGCTGCTCCCACTTCCATTGACTTCAGCTACTAAGCTCCTAGCCTTTTTAAGCCATGCAAGGCTTGCAATAAATTGCAATGTGTCCTTACAGCAGGTAGCTCAGACAAAGCTCTCCTCCGTGGTGTGCTGGGTGGCACATCAGCCCTTGTGTGGTCTGCTCAGCACCCTGCATTTATCTTACACGAGCCGTCAATGCCCCCTTCAGCGCGCTGTGGTTATAGTGTTACTTGAGACCTTTCACCATTACTGCTGTCCCAAGGGTGCTTGTTACTGACTCTCAGGGACTAGGTGTGGAGAATACTGGGAAAAGGACTTACTTCCTCACTCTGTGTCTCAACCTTAGTGTGTGTATGTGTGTTTATGTTTCTCTTTCTTTCAGTGACAATCGCAAATGAACCTGCAATCCTGTTTCAAAATTACGAGTTGTTTGGGGTTTTTTAATGTTTGGAACATCTTTCTCTCTCTAAAGAAGAATACTTTCAATCTTGGGTACTTCTGTGCCATGCCTGCAGCTCTAACTGTGGTTGTCTTGAAAGCAATAGTTCAATTTTGCAGCAGGTCTGGAGTCTTTAAAATTGGGTTTGATTCCAAACCAGAGAGTTAAAAGGAGCCTTCTGGCTATTTCTTGTTAGAGAGTGCTTTTGTCTCTAGCTGACCAGTAGGCATGTCCTGATGGCATGGGAGTGCCAGGTGATGCAGAGTTTGACCCTGAGCCCACTCGTTCATCTGGGTGGCTGCTCCCTTGTCACGGCACTCATGGCACACCCTGGCTGGAAGCTGCAGGAAGGGAACGTGCTGCCTCACTTTGCTTTTCTTGTTAGTGGTTCTTTCTGTGGAGATAGTAGCTCTTTCTTCCTTTCCTTCCTTTCTGGTGTGTTTGATTTGGTGGGTTTCATAGGTGCTGTTTGGGGTTCTTCCAGTCCCTTGGTTAAAGATGTCTAGCCCTGGGGGACAAAATTTTCAGAGTGCTGCACATTCAGAGACTTTGATGGGGACTAGGATTTGCAGGTTTTGGCTTAGTAGGGGAATGTGTTCTAGCTGTGGAGAAGATAATTGGTTGTAAAAAACATATGGCACATCGCTGTGTGAGCAAGGCAGTTGTTATGTTGACAAACTCAGCCTTGCCGACAAAATGGCTATGCAGCATATTACTGTACGGGGTATTCTTTATCCTGTTGTACGTTTCACTGTAGCTACTATTAGAAGTTATCATCTTTAATATCCCTCTTGTCTCACATCTGGTGAGAAATAGCAAGGTCAATACTCCTTCAAGGCATCAATGTCTCAGCAAGCCCACTCTTTTTCTGTCTTGACAACGGCCAATAAATCTCAGAAGGCTTCCTTGAAATACAGAAGAGAGGGATCTGTTTATAGCCTGTATGTTGTTACTTAGAATATTCATAGAATCACAGAATGGTTTTGGTTGGAAGCGACCTCTAAAGGTGATCTAGTCTAAGCTCCCTGCAGTGAGCAGGGACATCTTTAGCTGGATTGGGTTGCTCAGAGCCCTGTCCAACCTGATCTTCAATGCTTCCAGGGATGGGGCATCCACCACCTCTGTGGGTAACCTGTTCCAGTGTTTCACCGCTATTACCTGCTTTTGTTGTGGGAATAATCACTTCTAGTTGAGCTGGAAAAAACCCCAGACTGTCCCAGCAAAAGGTGGCCTTGTGCCAGGGATGTGGTGGTTTCCATGGTGATAGATTAAGATGGGCTGTCTAGGGCCAAATCAGATCCCAGCAAGCTCCGAAGGTATCCGGGGAGTTGGTGCCCACTACAGTCTGTGAGCACAGCACCATGGTTTCTGGGTCCCTTTGCTTAGCTGTGAAAGAGAAGTTGATTCTGCAGTTTCTTAGGGCTCTACATTCAGAAGATGCTGCAGCACTGACTAACTTGGTCAATATTGCTGCGAAAAAAAACAGCAATGAATTTACTGGTGAGGGCTATGCTTTCAAAGGGAGAACATGGCAGAGCTAGTCCTTGAGTCACGGCAGCTCCTCTCTGACCTCTCTTTATAGGCTGGTCATGTCTTTCAGCATGGGAATACGGGAAAAGGAGTTTTGGGATTATTTGTTCCCATATGCTTTGATACAGGGACTGGAAATTTAATCCTCTTACTGCATGTAGGTTTTTGCATGAGACTAAACGGCAACTTGAGATAGAGTCATCGGGTTGGTAACATCCGTCTGTTTTCATTAGACATGTCTCTGCTTTGGACATCTGCAAATCGAAGTAGCTCCAATAATGGGCAGCCAGCAACAGATCATCTGTGTGGTTTTTTGAGGAGCAGTAGGAGTTGCTTATTTGGAGATATTTTAGCATGCTTGATGTAATCTATCTTCTTTGCTGATTGTAGGTTGTTGAGATGAGTGATGCTCTGCACAGGAAGAAAACTATTTTTCGAGAAGAAATCTGGTTCTAGTTTGACTACTTATTCAGTATCTAAGTGGACATTTCTGCATAGCTTCACACAGGGTAACAAGACTGCTGCAGCCTCTGGCATAAGTCTTTCTTACTCATGACTTTAATAAAAGTATGTGTTTTACAATCCCTTCCTAGACAGGCTGCTTTGGTTGTTGTCCAGAAAGTAACTCCAAACTATGCATTAGCAACTTGGGCTATTTTTGAACAACAACATCTTTTTTATACTAATAATTTATATGCCTAAAAATTTCCCTGTCATTCTTCCCCTCAGAATTGGATTTCTTTTATTAGCTCCCTGTTGAGCAGATTATGTTTTGATTTGGGGAGAGATTATAGTTATTCCTTGATGAGAGTTGAGACAGGAATTATTGGGAACAACACTGCGTTTCTTATCAGCAGTTGGATGCATTTGGCTGAGCTGACTGAGCTGATGCTGGATGACATTTTCACTCCAGTGTAAGACAGTACACGTGGTTGAGTGCTGGTGTCCTGCTGTGTGGTAGGACATAACCTAAAAACTGACACCTTGGCTCTGGCAGTTAAGATTGCCTTGTTCATTTTTATGTTTTCAGCATGGCCAGTTGTAAGTACTGAGGGAAAAGTACAAGGAAGAGAGCAAGTAGTGAGCAATATTTTCTGAGCACCCCTTCCCAACTCCCAGCCACTGGCAGATAAGAAAATTCAAAAGTCACAGATAGACTGTAATGTTGCATCGTCACCAGTGGTGAAACTGTCTTTTCCGTTTCTGAATTCATTTCTACTCCTGACCTGAACAACTTCTTATAGTAAGAAAATATAAATGTATTTAAACACCGTGTGAAAGAACTTCTATCTAACCCTGTGGATTCTGATGATTCTTCATTGGCTGAAACAACAACTAATTGTTCCTTAAGTACCCCTGGCTTGTAAGGTTTGTTGATAGTCATGTTGGTTTACCTTTAATGACTTCACCTATAAGCTATTATTCAGGCTTTTGGTTAACATTGTGCTATTTTCATAGACTTGTTGATGGTCCCAGTTTAGTGGGGTCAGTGTTTGGCTGCAAACTCACTCCCCAGTGGAATGAACAGTGTGTGAGCTTCCAGCTCTAAGGGTCTTAACTGGAAGGATCATCACATGCCTGTTGCTATCAATGTAGCTCTGCACCTGTCTTTTCATTTTGCTTTCTTTTTTGTAATGAAGCAGGAGGCTGTCTCATTTCCCTTAAGAGCCAGGCATCCCTGCCAGCCATCATTGCTCATGATGGCTGCGGCACACAGCTGCAATGGTGATGGAATCTCTCTGATTGATACCAGTGTGTTTCATGGGACAGGCAATCCACCTGAAGACCAGAGGAGGTAACGGGAAATAGGAGCATGAGACATTTCACACTGTCATTCCCATAAGACAACATAATGGCACTTCAAACTCAAAATTTTTATTTTATTGTTAACCTGACCATTTTGGTTCTGGGATAAAATAGTTTGGTTTGCAATAATCAATAAGGAAAATTCAAATTGTTTCATGGAAAATTTTGACTAAGCTATTTTTCCATTTTTCTCTTTTCATTTAGATTTTCTATTTTAACAACCAACAGCAAATTTCTGATGTTGCTAGGTTTAATCTCTAAGCAGGTGTTTCTGCCTTCCCATAGCCATTTCTTGTACATTGAATCAAAACTTTTGAGTAACTTCAGTTATATTGGTTTTCCTTGCTCCCTTGCCCCACTGTCTCTTTGTCTGTCACAGCTGAAAGAAAAATACAGGCTAACAATTTCCAAAGTAGCCAAGTGCCCTGAGCCTAAGCTTTATTCCAGGCCAGCTTGATTAGTGCCAGCTTTAAGCACAGCTAAAGCAGGCAGTTTCCTAGGGCAGTAGACTGCTAGTGGCAGCAAAACAGTCACTGTTCCTCTGCCTACTTTTCTATGTCAGAGCCATGGAGACTGGGCTGCCTGCTATGGCCAAGCATGTAGGCCAAGGTTTGTGAGCCAGTGGCTATGCCTGGGGGTGCATTGTCTCCCTGGGAGCAGTAATTGCTGCTCGTCCTCCTCCTATTCCCCTGGCATCATCGGGCACCCCTGAGGACGGCAGCTCTCCCAGCTCCAGTTCTGCCCTCTGCTTGCCATCCCCATGTGGTGAGCGCCCATCCTTGTTGCTTCTCCATGAGGTGCCAAAATTGAACTTCATTTACACCAACAAAGGACTTTGAACTGTCTGTGCAGGAGGTGTAGCCATATAAGGTCTGCCTGGTTTTTACAAATGAGACTTAGGTTCTTCAGTCACTCATATTCTTTGGAAAACATTACTGTAGAGAGAGTATTCCTACCACTGGCTTTTCTGTAACTACACGTAAGGCATTTGAATGGTGTGAGGCACACCCTTGATAACTTCAGAGAGCTTCTATTTGTCTCTGCATTTTTTTTTTTCACTTGGATCCATGTGTACATTTGTCTGTGTGGGGCTGCTGGGAGGAATATATATTTTACACATGCATTTGTGTGGGAGCATGATTTTGACCAAGTCTGTGCTTATTTAATCATGTCTGATGACAGTTTACATAGAAGGTTTAAAACATATATGCCAGGTATATATTTTGAAATGTATTGGGAAAGGCCTCTCTCTAGCTGGGTTTTGCTTAGTTCAGAGAACTGAGGTGCAGCTCTGGCTCCTGCACTCTGTATTGCCTGTTGCCATTGAGTGGAGGAGCAGCTCCAACTCCCAACAGGGGCTGTAGGATATCAGATGAAGAGGTGCCTGCTATAGTTAAACTCCACAGTGCATTGTCTGAGCTGGACCTAATAAAGATGATGTTGATATACGAGGCAGATGAAGAGTCTTCTCCAGATGAAGAGTCTCCCTATTCCAAAAGAAACTTGAGATGGATATTTCTGACCAGAGTATTATTACTTGTGCCACCTGCGTGGTGGGCAGTGGCCGCAGTAGTGATGTGCGTAGTTACACAACACAGGGCCTGTTTGGTGCAGTGCCTGTGAATGACAAGTCATGTTGCAGTTCAGTGGCAGCGTTTCAGTGCTGCACAAAATACGCCCTTGCGCTTCTGCGCTGCGCTGGTGGGGGGCCACGGGTGTGGACACGGTGGGAAGAACGTGCATGGGGAGAGGCATGGACCAGCCTTTTATTTGTGTTGCTTTGTGGGGTGGGCCGTACGTTGTGAGCACGCTGACAGTGTGAGCATGGACACGGTGCCTGCAAGGCACTAATCTGGGCAATAAGAGGATTACATGCTCGGTGTCATTTGGGTGGCAGGCATTGTGCAGTGCGTTGGGCCTCAGCAAAGGACAATAGCAAGTCAAATGGAAATGCTGTCGCTGTGAACACAGCACAAGGCAGAGCTGTACTTTTGCTTCAGTCCTTTGCGTTTCCCCACATGGCTTTCCCTTTCGTTTTTTCCAGGGCAGGGAGATCTTCATGTCATTTGCCAAGTGACCTCCCCATCCCCTGCCTGCAGCACTAGAGAGAGATTAGCACAGATGAGAAAACACAGAAGAAACCTGCTGGAGCCAATATGGGAAAGTCTGTGACAGGAGGAACGAGCAGTAAGGTGTCTGAGCATGGCCGGGTTGTCTCTAGGGGACACAGACACAGGATGGTTTCAGGCCCTGGCGCCACTGCTTCAGTGGGGAATTGCAACCACTTTAATTAGGAGCTAGCTTTAGCATTTCCCCAGAGCAGCAGGAGAGGGGGAGACAAGAACCCCTGGAGAGGAAGGGGAAGCTGGAAACAAGAAGCAAAGAACACAAACTGGAATAGATTTTCTAAAGGAGGTATCCCTGTTACACCCATGGATACCTTGAACCTGGAGATCTTCTAGAGGGGCATCAAGAAAAAACAGGAGTGGTTGCAATTAATGTAAAGATGGTGGGGAAAGATTTTCATGTTCCAAATATCAAGAGTTCCCAAGTCTGTGGATTTATCACATGCTTAAAGCCTGGTTGCCTTTAGGCTATGAGGTCTGCTGTGGGCTGCGTACCGACTACCTCATTCAGCATCTTCATTTGCAGTGCAGGGCCTGAGAAATTGCTTGAGGGCCGCCCTGAGCCAGTATCAGGCTGAGCTGAAAAGTAGGGCTGGTGGATGGGGGAACTGGCATACTATCAGGGCCTGCAATGAGAGGCTGGCAGTGAGGACCAGGACCACAATTTCTGGGGACAGAACAGGTTCTAGGCTTCCAGGATACAACAGTAGGTGTGGGGAGGAGAAATTGGATCATGCCGGGTAAGCAGGCAAAGAGAGATCTCTGGCAGAATGGGCAGGATATGACCCAGACTTCTCCCTGCAGCCAAATCTTGTCTTTCTATCGCTGGACATAACTTGCATAGAAATGGCTATTCCCCGGCCCCTAGCCAATATATTAAGGGTTAATGCACTGCATAGTGGCAATAAATTTTGCTTGTATGACAGAGGAGTGGGCCGGAAATGTTTGCTGAGGAGAAGCTGCTGTCAGCTTCGTGCCTTTTATTAGTCTGTACATCCCTTTCTTCCCTCTAATGAAATGCCCATTGACATTTATGGTCTTGTCACCTGGTGAGAAAGACATCTTCACCACCACACTGCCACTTCTCCCATCACAGCGGGTCCCATTCTAGCACTTGAAAGTCATTGTTGTCTTCTTTTTAAAGGGACAAACCTTTCCTGGATGGATGTTCTTGCCCTTTGAGCCAGCAAAGATTACCTCAAGACAGCAGCAGATCAGACCTCTGTGGCGTTGTTTTCTGTGAACAACACCGGCACTCTTCTAGGGACACTCGAGGAGCTTGTGTTCATGGGTAGTGGCCATTTTGTTCCCTTACATGCTGTAGCCTGTTGCAAAGTATCCAAATACTCCCTGCTCTCTAGTGACTTACTTTTATTCTCTCTCACCACTGTCTTTTGCCTCTTTTTCTTCCAGATAGCTCTTGATCCCATTGGCTGTTTTTGTGGGGAGTGCAGGTCTCAGAGACAAGCTTTGTACACTGACCAGGCAGATGAGAAAGACCACCTCAATGTTTCAACACGGGAAGGACAGCAATGTGAGCTCAAGCCTTATCAGCCATCAGATACTCTATGCTACAGGGAGCCTTTAAAGGTATCCTAGATGTTGAAAAAGCTTCTCAGTTTCCATTCAGTTACAGGATTCAGATGGCTAACAAACTCTGCTTCAATAGTAGTGGTGTTTATGGAGCTACTTGCTTTATTCCAAAGTAATAGTTATTTTACACTGAAGGTACATGGATGCTCTGCATGTACCGACAAACAGCTAAACATTCATTTGTAATGCGTCTTGGTCAAACATGCACTCATGGGCTTTTTTAAGATAAAATCAACCTGTACTGGCTATCATTGAAGAGCTAAATAATTAGTCTTTTCTCAATTGTCTTTGGTGTCTTTCACTCTCTGTTGTTGGTTTTTGGTTTGGCTTTTTTTTTTGGGGGGGGGGGGGGCCGCAGCAGGGGCAGAGATCTTTGGCTTTTTCATTCAGGATTTCTTCAATATTGTTAAATCCCTTAGCATAACTGGGCACCTACTTCCACAGTGCTGGGAGGGTGAGATCACAGAAATCTTTCATGGTTTCTCAGAGGAACTCCCAGGTTGCTAGTAGGAGTCTATGAGCAAAGGAGGAGGCTTGATGCCAGTACCATCCCCTCCTGCATGTGCAGCTCTAACTGTCAAATTTTTCACAGCCGTGGGGGAAGGTGTTTGATTCTTAGGTCCAAGTGTGCTGCCCAGGCAGCTGTTTCCCACCTCCTCAGAGGAGACATGGTGGGCTGGAAGGAAGGCTGGTTCTGGTCTTCAGGCTGCCAGCTGGACCTCTCTGGTATCATGTTTACATCTGGACAAAGTACAACTTGCTGTATGCTCTCTTCTGATGGTTTATTTCTGACTATGAAAACAAACAGAAAGAACAACTCCTAAGTTTGGAGGTGCACAGGTCTCCCTACTTCACATGGGATCTCAAATAAAAAAAATCTTTACTCCTTCATATCACTCCTTGCATCAAAGATGAGAAGTTTCCTATGAGTTTAGAGGCATGATATGCGAGAGAGTCGCTTCATCTTGTTTCAGTTAAAAACATGTATATACTACACTTACAAAAATACAGCCTTTTATTGATTTAATCTTCTGGCAGATCAGTATTAATCTTGTGGCTAAAACTGTCTGCCAGAAAGGACAGTTCCTCATCTCTATCCTGAATCTGGCTTCAACACTAACATATTCACTCATATCTTCCTTAAGCCAATAAAAAGCAGAATCATTTAATAATTTTTTTTCCAGTAACTCAGGCCTTTTCCCCTCTCCGAACCTTTGTCTTATAATAGCTGAGCCATGGGTCATCATTATTTTTCTTTCAGCATTTTCTAGGTATAACACTAGCTCTATATCCTTTGACAACACCTTCTTTTCCTCTGCTTTCTCTCTTATTATTCCATAACTAACTTCCCGGTCTAGCCATAAAATCCTAAAAGACATGTATTGTGGTTTATTTACTCTAAAGAATTTTTTGTTCCAGCTCTTTTGATGAATCCCATACAAGTAAATAAAAATTAATCTGTAAAATCGGGGTTTAAAAATAATGTGGTCAGAGTTTTCTGCAGGGTCAACAGCAGCAGAACTTGAAAGACAGCACACTTAGAACTGGTTACCATAAGACAGTCCTTGAATGTTTATTCCAGGGCTCTTTGAAGGACTTCAACAAAACTTGCTGCTAGTCCATCTGACACTAGGTGACAAGCAGGCAGTGCACTGCTGATTTTCTTTGAATAATAGTTGGAAGTTTCTTAGAAGGTACTGGGCAATTGCTGTCAGATGTAACATTTTAAACCTCATTCTTATTGAAGTTCAAGGCATAATTCTCATTGGCCAGTATTTTACCCAGGGTATACAGGCAGGCCATAGGCAAAAAACCATACTCCCTACAACTTCACTTCATAGAAGGGTGTTTTCGTTCTGTCTTTGGGTTTTTTTAATAAGGTCTTTATAGTCAAATAATAAAGATGGTGTTCTACATCTGCAGGGTAAGTAATTTCTTTGCTCACAAATTTACAGTTTCAGGGACAGAAGGGACTAATACACTATCATCTAATCTGACACATGCCAGAGACATTTATCCAGCTGTTTCAGTAATGAGTCCAATAACTTGTGTGTAGTTAAAGTAATGTATCATCCAGTGAGGCATCTGATCCTGATTTGAGGCTTTAAAAAAGTGCCAAAGCCAGCATATTTTTGTACTTTCTTCTTAGATTTGTTAAAAAAACAGGTCTTGTTTCTTGTTTGAATTTGTCTGCATTTAGCTTAACATTGTGAGTAGTTGGCCCATTTTTCTCTGCCACTAAAGACCCCCTAAGCACAGGGCATTTCTCTTAAGGTATTTACACACGGTAAGTTAGACCCTCTTGGTCTCCTCTTTGATATAGTGAAGAGACTGAGCTATTGATACATTAGTCTCCCCACCTTTGAGATGTGTGAGCTGCCTTGTATCATGTTCTCTTCTTAGTCCAGTTTTCATCCCACCGCTGTGCACAGAAACAACCGGGCAGCACAGAGTCCCTGTGCTTTGCTGATGCCATCTTTGGTGTCTGCGCCTTCCCCAGCTGGGACTGGGCCTCCCGTCCTACCCATAAGATGTGCTCTCTAGACCTGTTTAATTTTGGCCTGTATTCACAGCTTTTTGGGGGGGATTCCTTCATATAACTGAGCCCAGCAGTCTCTGTATGTTCACATTTCCTTATGTGAACAAACTGCAACTTTGTCCAAGAGAAGGATTCTACATAGCAGCAGGTTCTGGAAAGCTCTTTCACTCAGCTGTTATTCTGAAGAGATTTTATCCTTCTCTGGAAAAAAACCCTTTGAAAACAGCTGTTGTCTCCATTTGAAAGAAAAGAGCATAGATAAGCCATCTATGAAACTGGACAAGTGTGGAAAGTTGAAATAAGGTTTTCAGATACTAAGAAACAAAACAGACATTTGGACCGTACTTGGTGTGAAGTTCTGTGTTGAGGGGATAAGGAGGTTGTTATTTTATTCAAACCTATAATCAGTCCAAAAATACTGCCATTGGCTTATTCAGTGTGAGAGGACATTCCCACAGCAGCCTTCCTCTGTATTGCAACTTGGGGCTGATCTTGGATTCTGGTCCATTTAGAGCACCTTTACATATCCTAATCTGTACAAATCTCTGAAACCCCCTCCAACGCACCTCCTCTTTGCAAGTCCTGTTGTACAATCTCCTTCTTCACTCTGTAAGTCTCCTCATAGGAATTCCTGAACAAGTTTGCCTTCATTTTTACCAATAAGTGATGCTCTTTGTGATCCCCTGTGGAGCTGTGAAGCTCAGGGTAAGTACCTGCTAGAGAAATACAGGCATCCCTGGAGCAAAGGACATTGGGAAGAGGGCCAAGCAACTCAGATGTGATGCATTTGTTATTATGGGGCTGTAGGAAAAGCCCTCTTTCCTTTACCCATCCCAATATTCTTTTTCAATAGCCTCCTGACACTAACCTCTGAATAACTTCTAAAGTAAACAGCCCATAAATATTGCACGAGTCTCCAATACTAAAAGCTGATAAAGTTTATAGCACTTATAAAATAAATAGAAGGAAATGCTTTTCAGTTTCCTATTTATAGGTCTCAAGAGGGATCTCAGGTATGATTTATCACTTCAATTTTAACTGTATTAGTCTCCCCCTATGACATACACACAACTCTTTTCCTTGGTCATTCTTTTTTTTCTCATACACAGCTGCTTCCTCTTTTCCCTGTGGACGTGCTCACACCCACACAGCCATTTGCCCTCCACATCCTTTGCTAACAGGCAGGAGGCTGCGTGCTCTTTTACAGAGTGTTGATGCCATCAGTTTTCACCAGAGTCGGCAGGAGTTGAGGGTTCTCAGCATTTAGCAAGGGGCTCTCAACCACATGTAATCCAAAGGAAAAACTATTTTTTTTCAAGTCTATGTGGCACAAGGCCAAAGAAGGATTAAAAAAGAGGGAGGCAACATTTTGGATGTGGGTGGATCACTAAAGCACAGAGAGTATAGTTAACATAGGGTATGTTTCTTTTTAGGGCATTCCTATATGCTTTCCAAGTGTTAATGTTTCTAAATATGCAGTATTCATCCTCAATTGCTAGTGCATTGCATTGAGCAGATAAATGAACTGTGGCTAATAACACCCTTTTTCTTGGAGCAAATGAACATAATTTCTTCTACTTTATAAAAGGGGATGTACACTTAGGACCACATATCATGCATCCAAATTAGCATTTTGATTTGGTGCAAAGGTACAGTTCTGAAGTACATCTCCTGGTTGCCCCCATTTAGTTTATTTTCCTACTTAAGTGGAAACACTTGTTTCAGAAATATACTTGCTAACAGGCATTCAACCTGTGGAGCCAGACTACAGCTAGACCAACTTAACCCCCCCCAAACATGCAAATGTGGACATCAGATCCTCAGCGACAGCTCTTTTGCTTAAGAGCTCCATTCCTATTACACTGCAGCATTTGTTAATGGGGCAAGCCGCCACAGCACCACCACAGCTTTTGACACTACTGCATGCTAACTGCATTTTCCTGTCCTGATTCTGTATTTAAAAAAAAAAACAAACAAACCAAACCAAAAATGTCTTTCATGATTGTGATTGAATAAATATATTTATGTTTGAAATTCCCACAGACTGTACGTCCAGGATTTTTCTCCCCAAGAGCTTCGACTGATACTAGAAAATGAAGAATGGTGAGACTGCCAAAAACAGGAGCCCACAGAGCTGGAGTCTAACTTGCTGCAAGGAAATAAGGGAATTAAAACTGCTGCTTCTGACAGTGCTTACGTGAAGCTGCCCACCTCCTCATCACAGGAGGGCAACTGTGGTTTAGATTACATGAATCTGCTTGCTAGAAGGGCCCATGTTGGATGGGGTAGATGAGAGGGAACAGATAATGGAAGCAAGTTTAAACAGAGAAGAAAAAGGAAACTGCAGCTGCAAACATCTGAGTGTGGGGAAAGGGGAATTCTTCAAGAGACACAGAAAAAACTGGTGTGGGGTGAAGAGGACTCGACAGTCACACACAGAGTTTCTTTTCCCATGTGTCATGAAGGCAGCGTTTATGTTTGGAATTTGTAAGGCCTTTCTTGCAACTTCATGTATCCTCTGATATCAGTCTCTGCACATGAAAGGCAACGTGAGATAACTTTACTCTCAGTCAATCATGCTCAATTGTTCAGTGCTGAGCCTCTGCGTCGCTGATCCTCCCTACTACGAAATACTGCCTTGTCAGCACTGCCATTCGCCTGTCCCCTTCCTTCTCCAGTCCCCATTGCTCTGGCAAGGACTAGGCTGTTCTTGATGTACAAGCTCTCCCCTCAACCACATCTGATCAAACCAACAGCCTTTTGTTATTCAGCCTGTTAGGTAGCACAAATAAACCTTTCATCATTTACTGCTTTATACCCCACTGACCATGCTGTTTTCTCCTACTGACAGCAACTAGAGCTGCACTCTTCTATCTGTTCAAGCCAAAGGCAACCAGTCAATGAATCCAAGAAAACTCAATAACAACTCAGTGTTATTAAGCAGGTATTCTTTATTGGGGCGCCGGGCAGCACAGGGGATAGCTCCTTCCATACGTGCACACCCAAGCGTTAGGATTCTTGCCTTATATTTACAGCTTTCATGTTTATTCATTACATTTCTAAGAAAAGGTTGGGTTATTCTAATCATTTCCAGGAATTCATTAACATATGTTCTTCCCATAGTCCCGCCTCAGTCTGCCCAAGTTACGCCTCCGTCGGGGGTCCTTGGTGGTCGTTGGGGATGAAGGTCTGAGTCTTCCTCATGGTTGAACTTTTGAACTTGTGCTGTGGCGCATGCCCTGTACCGTCCCGGGTCTTTTCCAATTCACAGAACCAGCTCTTGCTCGCTGCCCTCCCTATCTTTCCTGCTTAGTCTTTTGTGTTCCTTGAGCCCCACAGTCTGATTGGAGGATTCCACCTGCTGTCCTCCACTTGGTGGATTCTGCTTCATTCTTATCTTTAAAGTGTTTCTTAGTTAGTCCGCAATGGATATATGCATAACGGTTAGTACAAATCAGCCTTCCTCCCTGTCTCTAAAGGCTGGTCAGCAGTTCTTTTCTAAAAGCTAGTTTTCTAAAGGCTAGTTAGCCATTCTTTATTACATCAATTAATATCAACTCAGTTCCTTTCCAGTTCAAAGCTTAGTCAAACTCTGTGGTCCTAGTGAACCATTTCTGGACACAAAAAGTCATATTCTGGTGTAACTCATCTTTATTTTATCTGACAAATTTGACCTGCTGAATAATATTGAAATATATTCATTACCTTCAGGAAATACTGAAGCTGTAAGAAGGCAACTGTAACTTCAGATGACTTATACCTCCACCATTTAAAACATCCTGTTGTCATCTCGAAGCTCTTAAGCATGGGGGTTGTTTCAGCAGAGTTTAGCCATCTAAAAACCAAGTATATAAGCATGAATTCAGGCTGCCTCTATAATCAGTGGGGATACACAAGTGGCTACACATGATGTTGCTTCCATCTGTTAGAGACACCACTTATGATGAGACGAATGCTGCCTAGGTTAGCAAGCTCGTTTACCCATGCGGCCTGTATCATTAATGAAACAGGAGCAGTGATTCAAAGCCATATTTTGCTGCATTGGGATGCAGGAAGAGGCTGGAGAATGCATCAAGAAGGCCAGTCTGTAGTCACAGCTCTGCCATGCAGCTTGTTTTCTGTGCAAATACCTCTCTTACTAAAAGATCCTATTGAGCATCAGAAGTGTCTTTTGGTTGTCATCCAGCATCTGCTGCATGAGTTATTGAGGATTTTCATAGCGATAAGGGAATTCATGAGCTTCTTACACAGTAGTTGCTGAGCTTCCTTCTCAACCTTGCTGACCACAGCTCACCTTCCGTCTTCGCAAGGCCTTTCTGCAGTGCATTTCTCCTACAGCAGCAAAGAGGTTAATGAAAAAGCCACCTAATGCAGCCTGCCTAGGATAACAACAGACTCGGATGTTGAACTGCCTGGCAGATACTACAAGGCCAAGCGCAAATGAATATAGGAGCAAAGTAGAAGATGTGCCAGCTCGCTGAGGGAAATGAACAGGGCCTGGGGACGGTTGGGGGAAGCAGCCTGACAGCCATCAAAAGCCAGGTGGATTTATTAGCCTGCCAAGAAGCGATAGGAGGAGGGCAATGCGGTGAAAGCAATATGTAAAACGTAAATGTCAGTAGGAAACATGAGCTATGGCGCTCTGTGAATGGCCTCTAAAGACCAAGCCTGATGTGCCAAAGAACCTTTATTTCCAGAGGTCGGTCCTCTTGCCTGTCACTGAGTAGGGGAGGATGGAGTGAGCTTTCCAAGTCCAGAAAATGACATGGTTCCTATCTAGCCATTCTATTCTGTGCATCCTTAAGGTGACTCATGCCTCTTGATGACTGTATATCTGGCCACAGAGAACTGCAAGCATTACAGAAAAGCCCAGTGAAGATAACAACTCCTTTGGTCCTGCAGAAGAGATTACTGAAGATCACAACAAACAGAATTTCCTTTCCCAAAGCCCAGCAATTTGGGAACAAGACACCAAGCACTAATGTAGGGCTTAAAACCTCCCTGGTTTCTCTCCTGGAAGAATGGACTTTTGCAAGCTCAGTAATCTTCCTTTATTCCCCTTTATCAGTCCAAAAGCTGAAAGATACTTTCTTGCTGTGGCCTCAGAATAGATAGGAACAGGAGACCACTGAGCCCTGTACTTTCCTTACGAAGCCTCAGCACAGGACTGATAGAGTTTCTCTGCAGGAAGAAATACCAGCATGGAGACTGCTCCATGCTCCATTCAGCCATAAGCCTCTCCATTGAGATTGCCAACAACAGTGAATGCAACTAGCTGCAAAAGAGCTGTGGTTTTAGTGGTATGGGCACCTGTCCACTAGGAAGTGTGCTGAAACCTCCGACACATTTCATAGGTTCCACCAGAGACCCATCAAACACTAATAGCATTCAATCACTGCTAACCAAGGCTGATTTTGGACCAGATGCTTGGAAGTGAAATACCACCTATCCCACCATATGGCCTCTGCCATAAGTCAATTATACACTGTACTTTTTAAAACCAATAAAACAGAGCTTTTTATTACACGCCATGGCTTTCTTTGGAAGGTATTGCAACCACAGTTGAGTTTGGAAACTTCACACATAGCTTATTTTATTTTGTTTAATGACTTTATACATATATATCTTGTTACCAACCCTTTTATCCACATGATGTTATTATTTTTCTTAAATTGCAAAGAATATTTTGTTTCCTTCTATTTCTGTTCGGCAATGAGCTATATAATCTTGTTCTTTATTTAGATGCATTTGTTCACTATTCAGACAGCACTAGTACTGCCCACAATTAGAATTCGCTCTAATTCAAACTCCATCACTTACCACACTCCAGCCCACAGAATAGACAGTGCAGTGGCAGAGACATTGAAGCATCTTTTGAGAAAACCTAATGCCAGAGTCTGGACCATGGTTGGGACCCTTGCAGGGACCTGTACCAACTCTAATGGTGTCTAGTCACTTTGGTGGGCAGTCAAATGCCACCAGATGCAAATGTAAGCCACATCTCTTACAGATGAGCTATGGGCTAACAGTGATTTGTAGTGATTTGGCCTAATCCAAAGTCAGTTTCACGTGAGGACAACCTGCTACTGGGTTCAGCTGGCTTTGAAAAAGGCCCTTAGGTGAAGAAAGCAGATCTTGACTGGAGCTTAGGTAGCTCTGTATGGTGAGTAACTGTACAACTCTGATGTTTCCCAGAGATCACCTGTCAGCACCCCATTAACTACAGGAAGAAGGCAAATTTTGAGCAAAAAGACAAAAAGCCCGTTGTTTTAGTGTCATCTGAATTTGTACAACGAGGTGCTACAGTGGGACAGAGTGACAGTCCCTAAGAGTGAGGGAAAGCAAAAACGAGGGTTGTATTTTTTATTACACACGGAAAGGGATGGAGGGAGGAGTGACAAATTAAATGCAGAGTATCATGTGAAAGCACACTAAATGAAAAGAGAGAGACCCTACCTCTCTCCCAGCCACATTAAAAAAAAAATAATCAAGGGTAGCCATTCAGCAGTTTTAAGAATATGCAGTCCTGAAAGGGACAGGGAATTGTTGCTCTGTGACAAGATGGGAAATAATTCCCAGCCCACACTCCTCAGTCCTTCCTTCCTCCTGACCCGCTAGCCTCCCTCCCCCCTTCGCCTTCCCACTCAGCAGCCTCTGGCCTGCCATCCTTCAGCTGCTGCTCTCCTCTCATCCTTTGCTGTCTTTTTGACTTTAAGCAGTTCCCTAGCAACAGCTGTTTTCAGCTGAGAGGAAGAGCCATGGACGTTTTGCAGGCACAGCACTGGGCAGGGCTTGGCCTCGGCTCACGGGTGGTGGCTGACCCCAGGACTGAGTGGGACACGGCACAGCTTCAGGGCAACAATTTCTGCACCGACCTCTGGTTACGACCTTAGACAGGGGGCTGCACCTAGCTCTTATGCTTCAATTGGTTAACAAAAGGTTACTCATTCTGCTTCATTGGAACGCTTATTTTCCCTGACCTAACACTCAGCTTTGCCCAACAGAAAAGCCTCTCAGACACCATCAGCGTGGCAATCCTACGGTAGGGACACAGGTATTCAGCCATGGCACAAGGTTCCCCATTCCTCTGGTTAAAAATAAGAGCTCTGATTGTTACGGCTTGGATGCTGTCCTGACCCCCTTGCTGTCCATCCCGCCTCGCTGCTGGAGGCTGTTATCTCTGGAGCAGAACAAGGGAACGTGTGCTCACAGCTCAACTGCTGCACTTCACAGCAGCACGTGTTAGCCAGAGCCATCGTGGGCTGCGTGTGGTGACAGCCAAGGACCCAGGCACGCATTCCCTTCCAGCCGCTCTGCTTCTGCAGCAGAGATGCTTTGGCAGAGGGGAGGATGGGCAGCTGAGGGCAGCAGCATCATTGCAGCGGAGTTATTGGAGCTCAGCTAAAAGAGTGCTAACCTATCATTATTATTGATGATGCTGTTGCTATTGTTATTATATTCCCTTTTTAATTTGCCCCAAAGAAACCAAACCTGTGTTACTTTATATAGCAGCCATTCCCTCATCACTCACAAAGGTCTCCTGTCATATGTGCTGAAGTTACTCTGGAAAAGGAGATGCAAGTTTTTAAGCCATTTGCCAGGGCTTTTGAAAATTGGACCCAAGTCATCACACTGCAATAATTTAGTTACTCTAGAATAGACCAGTACACTAGCTAAATTTGTAAAGTGGGCACATACTTACATAAACCTATAAAGCCAAGTGATCAAAGCATCTGACAAGACCCCACAGTACAGTTATTCAAGTTTAAAACAGAAGAAGCAAAAAGGCAAGGTTTTCTCCATTATTCAACAAAACAAGCGGCCAATGTTTTTTATCAGGCAGCTAATCATGTTTGAATTCTGTGATAGTGCCTTGATCATAGGTTTTTTACTCCTGTTTATTTCCAAGCTTCTTAACTATCATATTGAATAAAGGTCCAGAACCTCTCTTTCATGGTGGAAACTATATGTCTGTATGTGTTGTGAATCTGACCTCATTCTCAGTCTTAGCTCCTTCCAGAGTGGTGTTTCGTTTGTGCTTGGCTCACCTCTGTACGGACAGGGCCTTGGCAGCCCTGCCAGCTGGGGTACCTTATGCATGAGACACATCAGTTACCCACTGTTTCACCCCACCTCCTGTCACCTGGCACAGTGTCTGCATCTCCTACCTTGCCTGTTCAGCACTCCTAGCAGTGCCCCTCTCTGACATCCTGAAGGTCTGCCAGCAATCTATGTCCAGGGTTGGGGGTCCCACAGCAGAAGAGAGGTTGCAGTCCTGCACAGCTGCTACAGAGTATGTGCCTTCTAAGGACATCCCACACTCACATGTGCCCCATGAACGTACTCTTTTGGTAGATCTTCCCCTGCCAATCTCCATGTGACTTGACATAATACAGTGACTTAATAATGCTGTAAGGTAGAAACTAGTATTAGGGTGAAGCTTCGTAAAGGATAACAAGGTGCCTCGGCTCTCCTAGCCTGAAGAGGCCCAATCTGTACCCTGCCTTTGCTGTCCTCTACATCAAAAGCAATCATCATTTGCACTTGTATCCCCTTCTCCTTCTTCCAGCATTTCCACCTTCTAGCTCTGCCCCTGTGTCTCCATCCCTATGACAGCAATCTCTGCTGCCCAGAGGAGCTGTTGTGCAAAGTGGGAGAGGATGTGGATGGATGATATATGGGACGGAGGAAGTACGTGTGGACAGAAGGCTGCTTGGGTAGACAGAAGGGATTGTAGGGTTTAGTGAAGGCGGCAAGTCGGAAAAGGAGCCCATGTACTCCAGGGAGTAAGGAAGGCACAAAGGGCTTCAGAGGGAGAAGTGGCAAGAGAGCTGGAGGAAAGGCGACAGACCCCATCGTCTATCAGTGCTCTCTTACAAATCTGAAAATCCCACTGCCGTCCTCTCTTGACACACTCCTCCTGAAATCTACTATCCTTTCCATCACACTAATGCTGCCCAAAGTACCACTGATCCTTCCCATGTTCCCCCATTTTTCAGCCTTTGCAACTGCCTTCCTTGCCCTTTTCCACTGCTACAGAAACTCAATTTTCTTACCCCAAACACGCTGGCAGGAGGAAAATTCTCTGAGGCTGAAAACCCTTGAGCTGCCAGGGCTGCGACCTGTTGTCTGGGAATTTAGCTCCCAGGCAGCCTCACACCAGCCTCTCAGGAGCTGAGCTGTGCCTGCTCTCACACCTCTGTGAGCTGCAAATAGCATCTCCTTCTTTGGTCCTACCCGCAGCCCCAGCTGACAGACCTCTCTACTGAGGTGAAAACTTCCTACGGCCACACATTTTTGCCTTCTGTGTTCTTTCCAAACCTCTTTTTTTTTTTTTTTTTTTTTTTTTGTGGTCCCTGCTTTTTTGTATATCTCTGCTCCTTTCGCTCTTCATGCGTTTCCTTCTTTTCGGCAATATTCAGTTTTTGTCTTATCTCCAGTTCTAAGCTTGTCTCTTTGTCAATGACTGGGGCTTAGCAGCAAACTAGTTAATTCTGACTAAGTGCCCTCACTAGACTTAAAATGAGATTAGTGGTAGAGCACAGGAGTTTGCACCTCTCAGGCACTGCTTTAAGCTATCCATTGTCTCAGGCAGAGGCTGCTGCTTTAGTTACACCAGCTCATATTTGATAGGTTCTCTCAAAATCAGAGACTTCTTTTGTTGTCAAAGGAATTCTTACAAACTTATAACTTGAATATGCCATTTGGGCCACATAAACGTATGTTGGCCAGATGTTTAATACCCCTGTTTCAATGTGTTTTGCTGACAATAAAAAAATAATGAATGCTCCTGCAGGACAGTTTGATGCAGATTAGGACACAACAAATGCATTTTGACATTTGAGCGTGTAAGAACAGCAGAGGCAAACAAAAAATTAATTAAATTTAAATTCTGTTCTTATTTTTCCTCTGTGAACTTGGTATTTTATCCATAGGTCTGAGTATAACATACATTATGAGTTGACCAGCAAGATACTGTAAAAACAAGACAAAAAACCACCCCAAGACAGTCATAATGAATGACACATAGATAACCCCACATAACAGGTCATGGAATCTGCCGCTCCTGGCTATACTCAGTGGGTATCATCAGTTGCCTTCCAGCAAGACTGAACTTGGTGAAGTAAGTAACAATCTCGAGTGTTTGTGTGTTCCACCTATTGAAAAGATGAGCATTAAAAAATACTGACACTACAAGGGATCAAATTCTGCTGTAATTTATAGATCTTAAAATCCTCCAGGAGTTACTGGGTGAGTGTTGGTGTAACTGAAAGCAGCATTAGGCCTACAATTTATGGAAGCAGTTTAGTATGGCGATAAGCCTATCAGAGATGAACACACACAGAGTTTCTGCATTTTGTAAACTGCCATCAATCCCCAGTACTGCCACCAGAGAAGATAATATCTTCTCATCTACAATAAAATACGCTCTTTCTAAATTTGGTAGCACAAATGTTTATTTCTTGCACAGCTCAACCATATGAATAAAGAACTCAGAATTACTAGATTAATTCCAAGGCAAATCTGTTGGTATGCAGCGTATTTCATGTCATATGGAGTACTTCAAGTTACATGCTCAAATATGACACCAGCCAACGTATTTGGAACTTGGAGTATGAAATCCTGGTTCTGCTAAAATCATGGTCTAGTCGTGCCACTGCTTCCAACAGAGTTTGTCTCTGGGCAAGCCTCAGTTATATCAGTGCAGGAATTCTTTTGCAGGGCATGGACTACAGATGAAACTGGTGGGTGGACATTGCTGTGCTTGAAACGGATTGTGCAGCTAAGACTATATGGTGTATTATCATACGGTGTATTATCATTATCTCTAGTGGTGTATTATCCTCTAACTATTTAGCTACTCTGGTCCCTAATAGCATTGCAAAAGGGAAGAAGACGGACACAGTGATACCGAGCTAGAACCACACCAAAAGCTGAGCTGCTGTCCATTATTGGAGAGCGGTGCTTTTCCCTAAAGGAAAGGGCACTCAGCCATGAAATCAGGAAGCACGGAAGAATACAGCACAAAATAGCATTCTAAGGTAGGACTTAAAATGAGCCTGGGACTGGACTAGGTGACATGGCATGTGAGGTTTGTGGGGCTTCATTTGGGCATTGAGAGACATGAACTGTTTTTCCAGCAGTTCCAACAGGACTAATTTCTCCCCAGCTTGTGTTCCCTCTCTGTTCTGCCTTGCCTCTTCTTCTATTTATCTTCTTTTTTTGGCGCCTTGTTCTTCTGAGGAACAACTCCTCTCTCTTCTTAGAGGGTACTGCAGTGCACATTATAATAAAGACCTGATCTCTGTTATGGCACTAATATCATACAGCAAACAAAATAAAGGGTAAACAGCTGAAGATGGATGTGCCATCTCTGCAATGAGATACAGAGATCCAATGTCATTAAAAGCTGACGTCACTAAAATTCTCTTTAGAAAAAGACTGTACTTCCCAAAGGTGGGATTTCCCTCCCAAGTGTGTAAACCCAGAACACTCTAGTCTCAGCCTGTGTTATGTAAGAATATATAAAAACAGCTACAGGAGATGAAACTGTTCTGTGTAGTCCAGAGTCCTGCCTCTGACAGCGGCCAAAAATGGTGCCCTGGTAAGAGTATGAAGCAAGCCCAGCATATAGCAACCCTTACCCTGCACACTCTTCCAGCCTCCAGCAAGTTTTGGCTTAAGAACTCCCTGTCTAATACAGCAGCAGAGCTGCATCAAGTAGCTTCTCATGTTTGTTTCTTCCAGGACTGTATTTGATTTCTTTTGAAACCCATATGAACTTCCAGCATCCATAAAATCCTGAGAAAAGGTACTCCAGGGCTTAACTGTGCATTACATAAAGAGCTGGGGTTTTGCTCCACTTTGAACCTGCCACTTGCCTGCCTTGAACATGTGCTGTGCAGCGATTCCAACACAGTATTTCTCGCCTCTCCTCCAAGCTGAGGTGTAGGAAATCATGTTTGCAGACTCAGCAGTGCTATGTAGCACACAGCAGCATCAGAGAGACACATAGGAGATGGTGATACTTTCATTCCACTCCTCTTGGGCTTTCAAGAACCAAAAGACTTCTAGTCTTCTGGTCCACCTTATTGACTGGATCCGGCTTTCTGTTTTTTATGGACCAATGGACATGATGGCAAGCCTTCCTGGCACAAGGAGTGGCCTGACTATCAAGAAGGAATCAGAAGAGAGTCTGCTATGATTTTCTTCCTTCCTCTGATTCACAGTCATGTTTCATTTCGCCAGCTAAAAGCCCTGAAGTGACACAGGAGGTTATTCAGGGCCATTCCGTGGCAGCGCAGCTGAGTAAAAAGCATGGTTTCTAACCTTACTAGCAGCTGAGCATGCTAAATACACAACTATCTTGCCAGCATGAGGAAGTCATGTGGCTCCACCAGCTTTTTCACTGTAAAGAGGATGGAATAGATCCTCCAAGCTGTGCACAAAACTGTGCAGTACAGCCTCCTTCCTCCCTCTGTGTCACTCTGCAATAGGTGTAAAGTAACACATTAAGCAATTTCATAGCCATGTTAAGGCCCTCCTGATTTTCTCATAAAGGCTGTTGCTACATTAAAAAGTAGCCCTTACACGCTTTTTCAGACCCAAGTAATGTTTATTGCACAAGTGCAAATGCAAGCTGCGGTCTGCTGACACTTCTGCAGGGCTTAACAAGACAAGTGCATTGGGTTGTGCCCTCCCATGTCTGCTCACGCTGCCTGCCTCGGTACAGGCAGGCCTCTGCAGTGACCGTGACAAGACATCTGCTAGCAGAAACACTAGCAACAACAGTGCATCCATTTAACATTAAACACTTACTGGTTTTTGTTTGCCCTCTCCCAGAACGCTCTCTGAGACAAATGATGCCTCTTCTCCTCTTCCTTCTGAACACACCACTTCATGCGGTAGAGTTGTCCCTATTGCTTCTCCCTCTCTGCTCTGCCTCCTGGGAGTGTCACCGTCCTACAGTAGGAAGGGCTGTCCTTGTGCCTCACCCCTTTTGTCTCCTGTCCTCCCCTTCCCTTGTGGGAATGGGCTGTTTCTTCTTCCCCTCCCTCTAGTGCCTCCCTAATACGTCCTCTGCCCACAAATCACTGAAGCAGCACAAGCGCAGCACTACTTGCGTTTGATGTCTGCTGCGTTGCCTGCTGCTAGCACAAGCTGGACGTGGCAGGCAAAAAGGCTTGTCTCTGGCTTATGGGTGAGCTCACTAGAAGAATATGACCGTGTGAGCTGTTTCTTCCCTGAACGCACCGTCCATGCCATGCAAGAGACTGTCTCAAGCTCCTTCAGCAAACTCGGATGAAAACCAGCTCTCGTCTGCATGGGGCACGGGGCAATTTCTGCATCTCCCACTAGCCTGTGTATTAAACCAAGTCCTACTGGACAGAAGCACAGTTGTGAGCGTATTTGATCTACTCCACACCTCATACACACGGCTGCTGGTGTGCAAAAGTAAAAGGTCGTTTTTCTAGGAGTTTTGGTCAGTGGCTTTTCCTCTGATTGTAGCCCAGATAATACGTACAGGAGGCAGCTGGATCTGGCCACTGGCTTTCCAGAGACCTGGAGCCAGGCATCTCTACACAGCAACGTGAAAAAGGGAGAGTCACCAAAGCGGGGAATTGTGTAGTGGAAAAAAAAGCGTTGCTAAAGGACACTTGAGCTTCTCTCCATTCCGGAATATTTGGGAAAATATGTGAATATGGAACCAATAAGGATGTTCTATGGGTTTCAAACACAACACACAGGATTGCTGCTCAGAGAGTCAGTGAGAGAAAAAGGGTTGTATATTTGATGGCTGAAATACTGCCAGTCTCTCTCCCCCGCCTCGAAATATGTTCATGACGCCTAGACATAAAGTTCAGTGTTTCATTCCATCTCAATAGGGATTTTATGACTGAAGTGCCAAGGATAAGAAAAGACCAATTTGTAGTTTTATTGATCAGGCTAAAGGTCAGGGGCAGACGTGTAGGTCACGGTGCTTCCTCCGAACAGACACAGGACCAAGTGCCTACCTTCTGAAAGCTGAAGAATGAGGCACGGGAGGGGGAACTTACACTGATGAAACATGACAGCTGAGATGTCAATCACGACCAAATTGGACAGGCTCAGAGATGGGAGGCCTCACAACAACTGTGACTTTGCCCCCATGCCTGCATGCTCTGGCAGAGGCGCTTGTACTATGTGCTTGCTGAGGCTGTGATGTGGTGTATGGGCAAATGCCAGGGCACAATTTAATATAATAAAAACATAACTCGTGCTGACAAATTTTATAAGACCAAGTTTCCCAGTCCTAGGTGAACCACATAAAGCATATACTGTCACTACGGGCATTTTGGCTGAAACAGTAGGGGCTGCTGATGCATGGAGATAGCCTGGAAGGTATTCGGCACCATGGTCCACTCTGGGCTGGCTGCAATGGTAGAATAATGCAAAACTACATTGATTCATTGTCAGGAATTTACAGTTTAGACTTAAAGTGTCATGAAGTGAAATGGTTTCCACAGCAATGTCAGTTTTTCTCCTGTACATATATTAATTTTGTCCTCATTTGCCCCTGTGAATCACCACTGAAAGTGAGACTTGGTCTCTGTAGTATATTCTGTTCCTGATCTCTCTCTGTTGTGTTTGCAGTGTAAAGCTGTTTATGGCTGAGGCTGTTCTTGCTGTAAAAGGGAGAGGATCCAGCACAGCTTTAATTAAAGATGGTTTAAGCTAACTTTTGTTTCTGCTGATTCTGAAGTATGCCAAGAAGTCATCTTCACGCTTCTGGAAGACCTCACTCCTGTTCTCCCTGCTTATCCCACCAAGCGTAGCAACGAAAGAGGGCCTTCATACTTTCCTACCATTTAGGATACATGCAGGCCAGGTAAAATTACCGTATGTGGCTTAATTTAGGTGTTGCTTTTCCTGACCTTACCTCTTCAGATTTAGCCTGTACAAAGAAAAATAGGGTTTTCTTTCATGGTAAATTTAATCTTAAGGTACAAAGGAAGAAGGATTCCTAATTCATAAGTGACAGGCTAACACAGCTAAGCTCTTTGAAGGGGATCCAGAGAGCTAACACCTTCCCTTTAACTTCCTTAGCAAACTAAGCCTGAAAATAGGGAAGGCTCCAAGTCTGAAGAAGGTCTATCATTACACATACAAAAGATCTCTTAAGTATTTGTCCCATTATCCAGACTGTTAGATGGCTTGATTAATATCTCATTATTTCACTAAATTTGTAATGAAGGAAACAATACTGGTCACTTCTTGGTATCTGATCCTGGTTTGTGGCAGGGAAGGCAGTTCACGGTGTACTGGTTTCACTTTGAGCCCTGTTTTCTCTGAATTTGGAATGACAGAGAGCCAGTTAAAGGCCCTGGGAAGCGTAAGTTCAGGAATGATGTATGTTACACATCAGGTCTATCAGGAACTAAGATGGTCTAGCATAGACACTTGCAAAAGCTGCAAGTTGAAATAGAGAACAGGCCTACTTTCATTTCCACTTTCTTATTCCAGATGTCACAGTGGCCGAATTTTTCTCTGCCTGTATCATCTTCAACCTGATGGTTTCTGAGCTCCAAACAAAATCTGGTTTTATGATACACACCCCCCCTCTAGCAATCTAATTCCTCCTCTTTCTTTTCATGCTGTATTTCTATCTTCTACTCGTTGATCAGTTGAGTATAGGAAGTTTCATGGAAGGTTCTGGTGATTGTGAGACCTGAGGTCTAATGTCCTGAAGCAGAGTTGCTTAGCTAGTTACATAGCTAGCTGCTACACAGCCTGGTGGCTCCTAGATGCCTGCTGCACTATTAGTCAACTAGAGCTTCTTCTGGGCACAGCAATTTCATGACTGTGATCAGCTGCAAGAGTCATAAAACCACAGATGTCTTGCCTAAGAGCTCATTCTAAAGAAAAAGGTTCAGACATGTGATTAGATAAAATCAAGTAATAGTTATCTATACCTCAGTGGCAATCTTTATGCCTAGCAGACCTGAGGAGTCCAATGTAACTTTTTGCACTCATCTCCCTCTGATCTATACCTTTTGTCTGGACTGAGGAGCTAGAGAACTGTCCTAACATCACATAACAAGGACTGAACAGCCTAGGCTCTGTGTGCATTCAAATTATAGCCTCAATGCTCTATTAGTGTGCATTTCTATTGCCTTCACTACTTATATATTTGAATGTCTGGTAAATAGGTTCTTCTCATAAGGAGGAAAGAAGGGTCATATTTACTTAGTATAATAAGAAAATATGAGACGAGATGAAAATACAGAGCTGCCAGCAACTATACCCAATGTTTTGCAGCTGAGGGGGTTTGCTTCTAACAGCCATGCCTGTTAGACCGCATCAGATCTTTTAATTAACTAACAGCAGTGGGGGAAAGACATTCCCTGGGTGAAACCAAACAGCAGCTGCAGTGTCTGTGCTGTATCACACTGGGGAGTGCCCCCTCAGTGTGAGGGTTTGGGGAGGACAATATCAAAGAAGGAGATCCTGCGCTGCAAACCATTCAGTCTACGGAGGAGATGGGTAAAAGGCAGAGATTGTTACAGGGAAAACACGGGAGGGAAAGCTGGAGGCCAACAGGCAGCAGTTTGATTTAGAAGAGCAGAGACAATAGGGTAGCCTCATGTACACAGGCAAAATCTTAGTCTCAGAAGCAGATTCTGGGTACAGAGAAATGCTCCTTTTAATCTCTGACGTATAATTGCCGGTTAGTGACACAGTGAAATATGACAGAGAAATTGTGCAGAAAGATTTCAGCAGCCATATAATCAGGGACATAAGTGAGAATGGGATGAGATCTGGAGAGTTTAGGATGAGGGCAGAAGACAGGTTTGGGGCTACAACAAAATAGAATTATGGTCAAGTCCAAAATTGGGGCCCTACTTTGACCTTACAGGCAGGATAGGTGTAGCAAGTCTCTCAAAGCTGAAACTGGAGACGATGTTTTGCTAGGCAGGAAAGTGCATTTGAGATAAGGGCGGCAAAAAAAGACATGATTCACTATGGATAGTAAGACAGCAAAGCTGAATTTCCTATTTTGTTTCAACCTGCTTTCAGGACATCTTTTGGCATATGTTTCCAGCACCAGGCTAACTCTCCAGGCTGGCACGCAGATGAAAGCAAAGCATGACCTGCTCCCACAGGATCTGCTGTCACCTGTGCATTTTTGGGAGGGCTTCTGGAGCCATTTCCCACTTGTGCCGCATGGCACAACTCTTCCCCAGGGAGCTGTGAGCAAATTTGCCCGTGTGGGTGCGTATGGGAACTGTGCAAAGGGAGCTGGGTCCGAACGGACTCCAGTGGGCTAGTAGCAACTTTTGCCACAAAGAGGGTGTGTTATAACCCCAAGTAAAAGCAATTTCCATGCTTTGGTCTGTACCTCAGGTTAGGTCAACTCCAGGTGACTCAAAAAACCATGTGCAAGATGGGGTTTTTTTGTGGATGGGGAACAGTTTCCACAGCTGAGGAAAAGCCTGATCTCTCTCTCCAGGGAAGGGAAACCCCTAGCAGAACATAAACCTCCGTAGGTTTGGCGATTACTGCCATGTGTTTGTTGGAGGGGCTACTGGTGGCAACGTGTGACACTTTTGGGCAGCTTTTTCATCTGAAAGTCTTCCTCTTGTAGGTAAAGAGAGAACGAAGCCCTGAGCTCAGCTCCACAACCCACTTAAGGGCCTGGGGCCCTGCAGCCTGCCTAGTTGCACCTACCTCACCTAAACCTCTAATTTTTGGGGCTCGCACTGGGACAAACGCACAAGAGTGGAAAGCGCTGGGACGCGAGCCCCTCTCCCTCCCTCCCAGCCCCGCCAAGGCGACCCCGCTGCTTGCTGCTGAGCAGGAACAGGCCGACGGGGCCCGTTTAGCAGTAGGTAACCGCCCTGCTCGCCCCTGCCACTACTCCCCAGGGCAGCGGCGGGACACGCCGGGCTGCCCCCTCTCCCTGAGGAGGGGCCGGGCCGCCCGGCGCCCCCAGCCACGCAGGATCCCGACCTCCGCCCTCCCGCCACGGCCCCGCGGGGAGGAAAATGGCCTCCCGGGGCCAGGTCGCGCAGCCGCGGCGGCCCTCACTGCCCGCCACCGCCTTCTCCGGCGACGCCTCGGCGGCCGGGGCGCGGCCGGCAGCTGCTCGGGGCTGGTTTCCATGGTGATTCCGGCGGGTGGGGGGGGGCGGAGGCCCTGGCGGAGGGGAGACGTCTGTAGGGAGGTGAGGGGGGAGCGGGGGCGGGGAGAGATGGCGGGAGGGGGCGGGGGCGCAGGGGCGGGGGCGTTAACCCTTCGCTTGAGGGAACCTGGGGTCGCTGGGGTGGCTCCGGGTCCTTTGGGGCGCTCCCCGCCCAGACCCTAGGCGAGGCGCGGCGCCTGCCCCGGGACGAGCCCCCTCGCCAGACCTTCCCACACGCCTCCCTCGGACTGGCACAACTAGGGGGGACACGGGACGGGACAGAGAAGTTGGTCCATGCCTATGATGCAGGGCAGTGACAGGGTGTGCAGGGAAGGAAGAGGAGGATGAAGAGTGCGTGGGGATGCCGCTGTGGCAGGCTTTCATGGAGGTCCGGCCTGGTGGGCGCTCAACAGAGCTCTGCGGCTGCATCCTCCGAAGAGCTCTCTTGCAGCAGGCTCGGGAAAGGCATCAGCCATTCTCCTATAAAATATTTAGCAGGTCAGCTCAGCCGCATCCTCCGGTGGGAGCCCCGATGGTGCCTGTGGTCCCCTGGGAAATGCTCGTGTGTTGGATCAGCGGGTGCGGGAAGGTGCCCGGGGGAGCGGGCAAAGCCGGAGCTGGGCCGCAGAGGCTGAGCAGCCTGCGGGTGTCGGCGCAGGGGCTCGGGCTTCGCACGGGAGTGGGCTGCGGAGTTCAGGGTGGTGGTTACCGTGCAGAAAAGTGCTTGTCACCATGGTGACCGAGCAATGCCGCATCTTCCTGGGAGTGGAAAGCGCCAGTCCCGGGGATCTGCGGCGTCAGACCAGAGGGTTAAATGCAGCTGGCTTTACCTTTTGAAGCCAGGGATGACAATTGGCTTTATAGCTGTACATATGCCCGCGAAGTGAATTGGTTGGCAGCAGCCTGGTGCCCACCCGATGGCTATACAGGTACAAGAAGGACACCATGTGTGTGACGCTGGTGCCCATTGCAGACAGTGTCTGCCAAAAAGAGCCCTGCAAAAGCAAAGGCAGCAGTGGGGCAGGAGGGTGGAGGTGGCAGAGCTATTCTCTGTCTAGTACTTTGAATAGTAAACTAAGTTTCATCTGAAGGCTGAGATGTGTTGGTGACATTGGGTAGGGGTTGGGATTCATCAAGTTGTATTTGAGGGCCTTGATGCCTACCAAATGTTCAAATCTATGCTTTTGACAGTTATAACAGTGTATATTTACATAAAAAATTAACATAAATATGTTTAATGTTAAGCCCAAAAGGATCTGATGAAACTTTTTTTTTTTAATAATTATTTGCTCATGAGGTGTTCAGATAAAATGCCTTGCTGTCCATCTTCAGGTGTACCAAGAGCTTTCCTGGTATTTTGGGGTTTGTTTTGGTTTGGTTTTTTACCAGCAGCATACCTTAGTCTGATAAAAGTTTTTACTTCTCCATACAAACTTTGGTCCTCTTCAGGAAATCGTAAGTATTCACAACAGAACCCTGGGAAAAAAACCTCTCTAAAAGCCCTAGTCGTTAGTGGCTCCCAAGAAGGGTGATTACAAACCTCCCTGACCCACTGGCAAATTCCTCCATTACTGCATGCCTAGCTAAGAAGAAGGTAGCTCTAAAAATGGTTTAAGAGACTCATCATTCACTGGTTCTCAAACCTGAGAACTCAAAGGCTCTGAACCAGGGGGAGGAAAAAAATGAAAGAAATGTGGTGGATTCTCTCCTTATCCAGGTCTCCTTCAGGTCACCATGAATGAAGCTTGGCTGATGGAAGTAGTGGCAGATTCCTGAAGTGTTTTGAGAGGACTTTGTTGAGGATGAGAGGGGCTTTCAGTCCAAGAACTGCTTGCATCGCAAAAGACAGCAGCCATGAGAGGTGAAAACAACACTCGTGGATGAGCTACCCAGAGTATGTTTGGCTGGGTAAGGCAGCGCTGTTCTGTGAGCACTTGAGCATGCACCAGATGAGCTGGTATATCTGTGCTTACCCACGCAGAGACATGAGGCCTGGAAGAAAATAGCCGTGTTAGCATAGTGTGACGTTGAGGTTAGTCTCCCCCATTTCTGAGCAGGATTCCTTGGGTCTCGAAGCACATATGTCTGTATTGTATCCAGCTCTGGAGTTATTTGGGGCAGCACTACCTGTGACCCACTCCAGGAAAAGTCAACAGTAGCTACAAAGGGTGCTGAAACACACCCAATTCCGCTGTCAGCTCTGCCAAAGCCAGGCTGGCAACATCACTCAGAGAAGGGCTGAGATGTGTAAAACGTTTATGGCTGAGGGTGCTGTCCTCTCAGAAACATCCGTGTTGCCTCTGTTCTCTTCCTTCTGGAGTCTTGAGGCATCCTCGTTCTAATTCCTTTCTGCTTTCTTTTCCTTCCCAATCCTTTTTCTTTCCCTCTCCTCTTCTTGCACAGGAATAGTCCAGCTGAAATCCCTAAATCAAAACTGAATTTTACTTACACTCTGGCACTGCCTTGGGGGATCTCTGCTTGGTGTAGCCACATCCTTTGAGACCCCCGGCCCCCAGCTCAGATGTGTTCTCTATAGATAAACCTGGCAGAAAGCCACCCTCCCTGTCACCCTGCCTCCCTTCCCAGGACACTGTGGGAATGGCAGCAGCAGCAGAATTACCTGGCTGTTTTTCAGAAGAACGTATCCCAGAGCAAAGTAAGGGAGTGGCCTCAACCACTCAGTGTAATTAAACACTAAGCATCATTTTTGTGTAGCCTGTGCCGTGGCAACCGCAGCAGTTATTCTCATTCAGCTGGAAGGTTTAGAAGGCAGAGCCATGGTATTTCACAAAAGATCCTCCTTGCAGGCAGTGCCTTAAACTATTTCACTGAATGAAATACACTTGTGGAGTGAAGAGTGCCGGAGGGGGTAGAGGTGGCGAGAGAAAAACACACTGGGTAGAACCACACCATTTCTGGCCGTGGTTCAATAACAGCTCTTGGGGCAGCACCTGATATACTATTACGGTGAAAAAGGCTTTTTGTAAATAGTGCTTTGGCACCCTGATAGCATCGCTGTTTTTCCTGTCTTTCTGTCCTGAGTTCCCCAGAGAGGCAATATATTGTCTTCCCTCTAGTTAAAGGGAGAGGGGGCTATTTGCATAGACAGGTCACTCTGTTTCTGTTGAAGGTGAAATGAAAGGGCTAGCTAATTCATGCACACAGACAAGAGGATATAGCACTGTACTGTCAGCCATTACAGGAACCGTCAGTAAGACAGAGTAAGGCAGCTCGGCACAGTGCACGCAGCATGTGCCGGAGAAAACCTTTGGGTCAGGGTAGCAGAAAAAGTGATGCTGTTAAAGAAAAGCCAGTCAGAAAGGAAGGGAAAAGCAGAATAAAAGACAAGGGGTCAGAGTTTTTGGATGCTGTATGTGACACTAAATTGTTCTGGCACCGTGGTGGGGAGCAAAAGGGTCTGGCCATGGTACTTTTGCGTCCCAGCTATGCTGGACTCATGCAGTCAACATACAGCCAGGTAGTGATATTGCCAAGGGCAGAGTAGCAAACACAATCTGGGACATGCCAAAGGGACTGTGAGATCCCTTACCACCTAGGATGGGCTCTGTGCATTACATTGGAAGTCCTGAGACAGACAGCCAAAACCTGGGTCGTGATTTGCTGAAGGAACTAGCAGAATTAGAGGCCCTAGAGTTGGAGCTGCTGCAATTCAGGCTTGGACTTCTTTGGAGCTTAAGGGTTGGATGCTGCTGCCAATGAATGCCAAGGAGATTTGGCAGTCATCCTCAGCTAGTGCAGGAGAATAGTATCACCTGCATCTTACATAGTGCTTTTCATCAAAAGATCTCGTGTCCATGTCATTATTGCTAGGTTTTATATCTTAGGAAACAGAGATGTGGAGAAGGCGAGTGGAGTTGTCCAAAATTGCCCAGTAAACTGGTGGTAAAGCAAATAGGAAACCTGCTGCCTCACACTGCCAAACTGAGTTCACTTGTCGCACACAAGGGAATGAAACATAAGGCTGCTGTCTTCCTCTCAGTTCTTCTGAGATAAAGCAGAAAGCTGTTTCTGAGGTTTTGGATACTTAGGTCTCCTGTGCCAGGATAGCAGATGCCTGCGTTGTGTGGGTCCCATGCCCTATGAGGATCATTGTCCAGACAGCATGTCTCGTTCTGCAACTGGTCTGAAGTATTTGTTCCTCATGTGGGATGGCAAATGGTGGGGAGGAAACTAGATTGATCTCTCTTGTAGGTCTTTGCCTGGGACTTGGTACGCAAGTTCCAGATGGTACAAAGCCCCTGCTGCTTGGATCTGCACAAAAAACTGCGTCTTCCTCAACCTATTTCACAACATATTTGGCTCGTTCTCGGTCGGTTGCTATTTGTACGAATTAAGCTGAGCTGCCAGGAACGTTTGCAAACAGTAAAAAGCAAAGCGGGATGCACAAAGCAAGTCAAAATAGGTCTTGAATCTGGCAAAATGCCCGCAGGTGCTTATAACATTTGACTTACTCTAGCCCATATATTACACACCCACACACTCATTCATCTAGCTTTCTCCTTCCCTCACGCCCACACTCGCTCACCCTTCACAGATTCATTCACCTTCTCTTCTCCCTCCCCACTTTCTCTTCCAAACACAGTCATTCCCACACACAAATCTACTTCAGACACGCTCTTTGTTCCCCTTGTACAAGCACACATACACATTTATGAGTGCTGAGTGCAGTGTCTGTAGGTGGTATATATACATTTGTATAGCAGACGATGCTGTAATCTTATACCTATGCTGTGAAAAAGCCTTTGGGATTAGTGAGCTGAGAGCTCTGATTGCTCTCACTTTCATGTAAAATACCACTGATCCAGTTTATGGGGCTGGCTGTTTCTGTCGTTCCCTGCCTCAGCCTGAACACTGCCATCGTTTTCCACAGAATCTCCCTTTCTGCTCATCTTCCCCTTGCTCCCCTTGTTTCTCTTTATGCTCCTCCTTTCCCACGTTGCTGCCCAAGACCACGGTGTTTCAGAGAGCTTGATCATCCCTGTCTCTCTCCATGACCTAACGCTGGCCCTGATTATCTCACGGGGAGAGTGAGCAGGGATGAGCAATGAGCCTGCCATGCAGTGGCGGGGCACGGGGCAGGAAACCCTGCAAGGTGTGGTGAGATCAGAGGCAGAGACAGTAAGCAGTAGGGTGGGCTCTGCTGCCATCCGAGCAGCGCTGAGTCCACCTGGCATCGAGCCTGCCTCTAATGGAATGTGACCCACCACTGGGAATGAGCTCATTTGTAATCCACTTAATTGAGTTTTATGGGCAGGGCTCTCACATCGGGGAGCCAGCCTGCCTTCTCCCTAGCACTCATCCTCCTTTGCTTGCCGCCTGGGGAAGAGAAGGGGCGTGGGGGTTGCATGCACTGCTCCACCGTGCTTTTGGTCATCTGGTTTCTGATTTTCTGCCTGCCCTGGAGAGCGTGCAGGGAGCCAGACAGGTGTGCTCTTCAGGAGACCCACTGCCTCGTGGTCTAACATTGTTTTTTTGCTTTTACTGCAGGTAGTGATGGTCAAATCTCTATGTGAATATTGGTGGTGCAGCCAGGACTGCAGAGCCTTAGGTTCTCCCAGCTTTTTGGTCTCAGTGCCGGTGCTCAGTACTCAGAGGAAAGGGTTTGCTGTGCCGTACAGATCTTGTACGCATGAACCGTCTTACCTGGGATGGGGTGGGAGGCATTCTGATCCAAGTGGGATGGGGACAGAGGCATTCTGATCTCGCTCCTGCTTTCAGTGTGCAGTGATCTAAGTGGTGGAGCTGTCAGGATCCCATAAGAGCCTTTGTTTACACTGTAATGTCTTGCCATCTTTAGCATCTGCATCATCATTTGTTTGTACTGTGTGAATTGGTCACATAAAGGCCAGCAAACAGAGAAATCTGTCTTTTGTCTGCCAAGGGATTTGCAGGCTTGACTCTGCTTGGTGAAAGATGAAACCTTTTCTCTTGGTGAAGCAGAAAGTGAGAGAGGAAGCCTTCTCCCCAAGGGAGAGTTACTCTCCTTGCAAAGGGCTAGTAAAGACCCTCTGGCACGCATTAACACAAAGATCATAACAGACCTGTGCTGGGAACAGCAATGTCACCACTGTGCATTGAGTGATACTTCAGGTGTTTCTTAAAATCCCCAGACACTGGAATCATGGAAATACATGATAATAAAAGATTTCACTTTTGTAAATGTGTGCTTCTAGTCTTCACAGTTGTAGACAATACTGAAATGTTGGACCAGATGAAATCTGAGGACTCAAAACCCAGAGACAAAAAAGAAGGAACCCATATTATATGGTTTGACGTTTTTTTGAATGACATGATTTTAATCTCACACAGAGGTGCTATAACATTCCATTGACATCCCGATGCTGAGGCACTATAATGACTATTCGGGGTGGTTCATTGCAGGCATGCAACAGCTGAAGTGCTTGTTTTCTTCTCTTCTGCCTTCTGAAGTTCAGGACTCCCTAAAGCATAGAAACATAGAATAGTTTGAGTTGGAAGGGACCTTTAAAGGTCGTCTAGTCCAACCCCCCTGCAATGAGCAGGGACATCTTTAGCTAGATCAGGTTGCTCAGAGCCCCATTCACCCTGACCTTGAATATTTCCAAGGATGGGGCTTCTACCACCTCTCTGGGCAACCTGTTCCAGTGTTTCACCACCCTCATTGCAAAAAATTTCTTCCTTACATCTAATCTAAATCTACCCTTTTATAGTTTGAAACAAGTACCCTTTGTCCTGTTGCAACAGGTCCTGCTAAAAAGTTTGTCCCCATCTTTCCTGTAGGTCCCCTTTAAGTACTGAAAGGCTACAATAAGGTCTCCCCGGAGCCTTCTGTTCTCCAGGCTAAACGATCCCAACTCTCTCAGCCTTTCTTCATAGAAGAAGTGTCCCAGCCATCTGATCATGTTCATGGCCCTTCTCTGGACCCGCTCCCTCAGGTCCATGTCTTTCCTGTACTGAGGACTCCAGAGCTGGACACAGTACCCCAGGTGGGGTCTCACCAGAGCAGAGTAGAGGGGCAAAATCACCTCCCACAACCGGCTGGCCACGCTTCTTTTGATGCAGCCCAGGACACGGTTGGCCTTCTGGGCTGCGAGCACACATTGCTGGATCATGTCCAGCCTTTCATGCAGCAACACCCCCAAGTCCTTCTCGGCAGGGCTGCTCTCAATCCCTTCACCCCCCCAGCCTGTGCTGATACCGGGGATTGCCCCGACCCAGGTGCAGGACCTTGCACTTGGCCTTGTTGAACCTCATGAAGTTCACATGCGCTCACTTATTGAGCTTGTCCAGGTCCCTCTGGATGGTGTCCCGTCCCTCAGCCGTGTCAACTGCACCACTCAGCTTGGTGTCATCTTCAGACTTGCTGAGGATGCACTTGATCCCACCATCTGTGTTGTGATGAAGTTATTAAACAGCACTGGTCCCAATACAGACCCCTGAGGGACGCCACTTGTCACTGATCTCCATCTGGACATTAAACCATTGACCACTACCCCCTGTATGCAAACATCCAACCAATTCCCAATCAGCTATTGCTTTTGAAGAGTAAATCTTTTTGTCTCATAGGCACCTAGAATGTGAATCCAGCTGGGTCAGCAATTCTTCTGTCTTTCTTTTTTTTTTTCAGATTCTTGCAAAATGAGTTTTGCAGGACTGCAGGGTTCTTCCAGCACCTAGTACTTCACCTTCACCTCCCCTCACTGTCCCATCTCCCATGTACTTATATGTCAGGAAGGGCTTTAGAGCAATGACTCTACTGCTCTACTACTTGCAACGTAACAGCCAAATCTATTGGAAACTGATGCTGAAAAACTGGTGTTCAGTTGGACAAACTTAGACAGAGACTGCTTGGAGTGAACAAAGATAATTTCTTTTTTTCCTTTCATACCGTTTACTCTAAAATCTGAAAACAGTCATCCCAGCATTATGTGAAGTCCCCAAATGGCCATGCAATCTGGATAGAGGTAACACTCTTCCAGTGAATCCAATGCTGGAAATATCTTCTCCCAACTTAAATACGTTCTTCTGCCAGGTCCTTTCACTGTGAAACTCCTGACATCATGTTTGATACTATTTTAGCCCTTGAGTAGTAGTTAGCTTCAAAAATGGCAGGAGACCCTCAGTATTGCCTCCGGCTCTCTCTGTTTACAGGATCCGCACACAACATATGGCACATGGAGAAAGGAAGAGCTGTTAAAAGGATGAAAGCTGTTCCAGTAAATGTGGTTGTTAGGAGCCAGTGGAGTATCTGCCATTGATGTGAGCGAAATATTTTAGGATATTTGTACTTTATGGTAAAACATTTTTAGAGGAGTTTTGTAAAAATAATTTTTTTAAAAGTACACTGTCCAGGAAATTGCTTCTGTCATATCTCAGAGCACTAAAACCATTAAAGTTTCTGCAAAGATCCGCACAGTGTTTCCCTCCACTGCTGCTTCAAACATGAAGAGAAGCTTGTATGCGTCTTTTCCTCCCTGTCCATAGCAGTTGGCGTAATAAAAGATACTGACCCTCTCTACAGCATTTGCCTCATGTTTAGATGTTCAGGCAGTAGCAAGGGCTATCTTGTTTATCCAGGACAGGCAATCTTGAAGTAGCCAAGTCTGATATAATTGCTGCTCTTTCCTCTTCTTTCCCCTACTAAATCTCTTCCTTCCATGGTGATTGTCCAGATTTGGTGGTGGGGCTGAGCTAAAAGCAGGAGACAGAGTGCTGGCAGGGGCTGTGCTCTGCTGTGGAGGTCCACACTGCATCAGCTATAGAAAGTTATGCATCTCTTCACTCTCAGTAATAAATACACGGCCTGGCTCTTCAGCCTAGCCCTCCCCCACTGAGCTGTTCACATACATCTGTAAAACACCCACTCACATGTATGTGTATAAACAAGCAAACAAATCACACCACCTAAAAACCAAACTGAACAATTCCTCCTACAGCCTGGGAAGGAAAAGAAGAAAGGAGGATGTTGGTTGTTTCTATTTCTGAAATATTGAAGAGCTACTTAACTACTATTGTGACAGAAAGACTGATAAGTAGGTTGATTAGACAGTAAGAAAATAAGAGGGAAAGTGTGGAAGAGAGAGAGGAAGAAGCTTTGTCAGCTTGATTAGTGGCTTTCTCCTGAATCCTCAGTGGAGTGGCCTCCGTGGGTCAACCTCATTAGAGATAAAAATGGAAGAGCTGCAGGAGTCCACACTGAGCTTTACCTAGAACGTTTGATGGCAGGGCCTCTGCTCAGGCTCAGAGGAACAACAGCAAGGTCAGGAGGCGACTGAGATGGAGATGGCAGTGACAGTGGCACTGCTGAACAAGCGACGTATAGAAAACAATTTGTTCAAAAAGGCACAAAAACCCCTGGGTTTGTTCGTAGTGACAAACCAGTGGCCAAGACACCATGTCAAGTAGATGCTGAGCAGACAATTTTCCAAATGAGCTGACTAACCCACTGGTGACATTTCCCTACAAATCCTTGGAGACTTGCTGAAGTGTGTTGAAGGTGATTGTAAGAAATAAATCTCTCTCACAACTAGCAAGTAGGGTTTCAAGGCCAGTGGCCCTCATGGGGCAGGGCAGCGTGAGGCCTACCAAATTTTCTCAAGCAGGAATGACATCTAAATAGCATTAGAAATGATCAGGATCCCTAATGTCAGGGTATATAATGTCAGGGGGAAAGAAAAAAGTCTGGAGCTGCTGAGGGCAGCTGAACTAGTCTCCCAGTCTGTTTTCTAGAGAATATTTCCCTGCAGCAGATGACCAGGTGGCTATCAGATATCTCAGGAAAGGGATCAGGAAGCCCATGTGCTGTATTAGGCTTGTGGTTGCTACATGCAGCTGGACTGGGTTCCTCACTGTAGAAGGGGGCTTAGTGATGCTTTCCTACCTCAGGGGTAGAGTGAGATTGGGTCCTGCTTGTGAAATGCTTTTTTATCCTCACAGTGCTGTGAACAGCCTTACAGATGGGATTGTGGACACTTGGCATCTCTTCCAGGGGGCAAGAGGGGAAGAGGCACATGAGGGTATGTGGTGTGTGGGGGAAGTTTGCAGTGCATCTGCTCCATCTCTGTCAATTTTGTGGATAGAAAGAGGCTGACATTAACACTCACTGTATGGATTTTGCAAGGTCTGTGGTGATATGTGCTTCCTGCAGTAGGTTAGAGTCAATCTCTGTCTTGTCAAAAGTGGTTAGAAGTAGTCTAATTTTGTCATGTGCTTGGTTTTAGGTATCTGTGTGGTAGCTGAAGGTTGCACTGGCAGTGTCAGGAAACCACTGCTTCGGACTTCGAACAGGATTATAACCTAACAAAGGCCAGAATACTGCTGGGCATGGAACTTTCCCGTGACCTCTTCAGTGCTGCTGACAATGCACCTGTGCTATCTACAGGTGTCATAGCCAGGGGTACCGAACTTCCACCCTCGTACCCTATGAGGGCTGTTCTTCCAGCTCCATGCTTTCACGCTTCTAAGATGGGATCTGGTGTGTCTCTCCTATTCTTTCCCTTCATTCCTCCACTCCAGTTGCCTGTGATCCCAGTTGGTCCTGGCTCAGCAGTCGTTCTGTCGAGGAGCTCTGTTGCCCTGCACTGATACAGGTAACCAGACAGTGTTCTCAAAGCAAGGTGTCATTAATCGGAGCAGTATCATAAGACATAAAAGGAAAACCTTTCTTTTAGTCCCTTCTGGTAGCAGGACAGCTACTTTTGCTTTTCCAGTCTGTCAGTGGATCCGTCTTTTTTGCGAGTTTGGGCTCCACAGAGATATTCCCTTTCCCATGTCTCCAAGGAGCTGCTTTTAAAGCCATATTGATGCTTTGGCCCAAATTCTTAGGCAAAATCCCCATATGACTTAAAAGTAGCATTTTCCCATGGACTGTAGCACGTTACTGCCTATTAGTGACCCTGTTTGTGTTTAACCAAGGGTGTTTACTTAGAGCTCAGACAATACCTTTGAAGATGGTTTACTGAGATTTTTTAAAAATAACTTTTTCCCTCTGCAGTTTTTCTTTAAAGCATGCTCTATGGAGGTTGTAAAAATCCTTGTAGCCCAACATTGCCCTGCAAAAAATTCCCCTTTAGCTAGTCTGTGATATCACTGATCAACTCCATGTCCTTCGCTGCATTTTCATTTTAATATTTGTTTCTGTTATGAGGTAGTTTGGAGACTGGAAATCAGAGTGAGGATATGAAACTCACTTTTGCAGAGGTCCCCCCCAAACTATCAACTAACTAACCTGGCTCCGAATGAATGACGTGCAAGAGAAGTGCTCTGTGTTGCATCCTCCAATTCTTACTGGTACCATTCTTCATTGTGTAAAGAAGCTTGCAGAGGCAGACATTAATCTAATATTCCCATTAGAACAATCCTGCTAATACAGGTGATTTAAACGTAGACTTTTGTTGCAGAAATAATAGCTTAAGTGGAGGTGGAACCTCCTCTATACATCTTTCTTTTTTTCTTTTGAAATCTCAGGGCCTACGGCATATTATATGTCACAGGAAATATCGGTGTAACTGCATATTGTAATTTGCTTGGAACACATATCATGGAACGTATCAGTGAAGTGTTTGACAATGATAGCAATACAGAAATAATCTTTTTATGATCTAGCAGACATTTTTTAATCAAGCTTTTTAAGTCTCTTACTATTTATTGGTGGTGTAATATCATAACAAGATTTCCGAAGTGAAAACATTGCTTATCATGTCTTCTCTCCTGTAAAACAAAGTCTTGCCAGAAAAGGCCTCTTTGCCTGAGCACACAGGCGTTTGCATGATCAAGGTCTTCCCTCTACATCCTCACATGTCTGCGAGCGTGTGTGTAGTTGTGAGTGATGGAGTCTACAAATGAAAATGTCAGGCAGAAAGTGTTTATGCAATTTTGAAAATAATGTAGATATTGTAGTTGAATCTGAAAGAGATAAGATTACACTGTATGTGTCTGTTTGTGTGTCTGTGTGTATGAAAGAAAGTGCGTGCGAGAGAGATTACATTGTGTTAGAAAAAGGAATGACAGTATGTATTAGAGAGAGATAAAATGGTGTTTTCAGGGCCTCTGTGTTAGAAAGATTTTGTTGCACAGGTGAGTGTGTGGCTGTGCTTATGCTAAAGAGAAGACTTTTTTGTGTGTTTAGAGGGTGAGATTATGGTGTATATGAATTTTAGGGATGCAGTGTGTTATAGTATGTATGCGTGTGTATGTATGCATATGAACAAGACAGCCTAAACTGTGTATGTTAAAGAGAAAAAAGTCATAGTCTGTGTACCTGGAGAAAGATGAAGTCACAATGTATGTCTATTTCACAAAATGAAAATGTAAGTATAGAAATAACACAGCATGTATGTTTATATGTATGAATGTGTCTATGTATTTTAGATCATTCGTAAACTCGCTTTCAATTTTATTTATAAAACAAATCTCTGTTTTAGAAACATTTTTCCAAAATTCTGGAATTTATTAGAGCTTTTTACACTTTCTCACTCAAAGCAATAAAAATTGCTATTAAGACATTTGTTGAAGAGGCAAAACTGTATCTAGGGAAATATGACTATATAATTCCCCCCTGAAAAAAAAGAGTCAACTGGAATAAGTGTTCCTTTCATTGATGAACAGCACTTGGAGCAAAGAGGAAAATCAAAAATTATCAGAACTTGTATTTTGCCCAAAGCAAATTTTAATGATGCTTATAGGGTATTGCTTGATAAATTAATTCAAAACAGTAAGTTACCAAAAAACCGTCTTTCCCTCCAGGAAACATGAACATCTACTGATTCAGCAGCTGGAAATTGTGACACAAACATGCATTTCTTTAAAAAATGCGTTATATCCTTCTTCACGAGTAATTTATGAATGTAAACTACCTGCTAAAAGCACTCCTTTTTTATTCAGAAAGTAGTCACCTGAATGGTGTTTTTATCTGTGTTGAGAAAAGGTAGTATTTTGGATATGCTAGAGAAAAAGTATGACTAAGCCATATGATGGAGAATTAAGATACTCTTTTTTATGTACTGAAGAGAGAAAAAGACTTCTGTCTTCTCCCTGACTCAGACCTCCCCTGCATCTTGACAGCAATGCCCCTGCTTCCCTATATCTTACCTATACTTAGCTCTCAGGACCAGGCACCCCCTGTCTTTACAGCTCTGCTGGGGTGAGATGGCTCCCTCAGATGTGCCTACACTGCGTTCTGCTTCCGTGGACAAGGGCTGAGTCTGCAAGGTAGCGTGGCACTGGGACACGCAAAGCCAAGGCCACTTTCCATGGCCTTCAGTTTAGTCACCTTAGCTATTATCACCTTACTCAGGAACAAAGTCAAAGTGGACCACTGACAGCTTCTTCAAATGTTTTAATCTGACTTTGGTTTCATCATTTAGGTGACTTAGGCTGCTTGTGTTCCTGTGGTTTCATATTGCTGCATACATGTGTTAGGTGGTCTCCCTGCCCTCTCCTGTTTACAGTCTCTGGGGTGACTGGATACTCCAAATTACCTCATGCGGTAAGCAGTGGAGAACTGGATGGTCAGGACTTGCTTCTGCTGATCTGAACACAGCATCTGATCGTAGGTTGGTGTTCTCCACAACTGTGATTCATATGCCTATCACTTCCATGTCATGGCAACATTAGGAAAAGCTGTCAGACTGCCAGGACTGTCACCACAAAGGCATGTGCAAGGGGCAGGGAGAAGGTGGTAGGGGACACAAAGGGATATTCATGTTTGGCCAGCTCTGGTTCTTCTCTACCTAGGATGGAGACCAAACCTTACTGCTGGCAGCCTTTTACTGTCAGCAGCCGTAAATCATTAATCCCATGGGTATTCAGCCTGGATGAATTCCTTTGGTGTTAATGGGGATCCCCCAGTATCATTCTATAAGGCCCTCATTGCGATTCAGCAATAGTTAACTTCTGGCTATAAGTTTGCCCTCTTGGCCTACAGCCTTCTCACCTCTGGCTGCAAGCTTAATGACAGGCTTGAGGTGTGAGGAAGGGTGAGACTCTGTGAACACTGATGAGAAGGAAGTGAAGACAGAACTCTTTCATCTGTTTCAGCACTAACCCAATTGCAAGCCATACCATTAGCTGTGCAGGATAGCCATTAAACATCTGCGCCACTTCTTGCTATCATGTCTCCCATGCTCAAGTAAGATGATATGCAGACATTTACTCAAACAGTTAATCTTCTCTATGCTCATTCCCCAAGATAGCTGGTGCATCTAATTCTGGACCGTGCTGGTTTCAGTGCTGATGGAATCTGGCTCTGCTATGGTTTGAGAACAGCTGTACAGCTTGTCTTGGTGGCCATGTCTCTCTGCACAGAGAGACAAATCCTCTGGACACTAATCCTCCCCTTTGTACTCACTCGTTCATACACTTTGTAGCAGGTGCATCTGCTGGTTCTCTCTCTGTGCACTCTGGCGTTTATGGGCACTGCCAGGATTGCCAACTCTCAGCACGTTGTGATTCTCCTTGTATTTGTTACTTTTCTGCAAAGCCACAGCTCCCAGAGTCAGGTAGTTACATGAAAGTGCTGGCTGTCACTTAAAAAAGGATGCAAATTTGTAGCTTTCCTGGTTGTGGAGAAAGCTTGTAAATGTAGCACTATAATGTATCAAAAGAAACAAAATGAAGACAACCTTTTTCTTGTTTATTTGATCGATTTCTAAGTCAAGTTAGTGATTTTTTGAGGGATGCACAACTCAGCTTTTTGACTATCCAATGTTGGTTTAGATGCACCTTTGTACATGCATGTGCCTTCTCAGCTGGATATATAAAAATACACATGCATTTGGGTGTAGATATGCATGTGTACACCCACACCTGCCAACTGCACATATACCCTTCTCACAGAAACTTTCACTCCCACTCTGCCTTTCTTCCACATGTTTCCCTTTCTGCGACTTCAGTCCAGCACCCTTCTCTGAGTTACGGAATCTCCACTGCTGCCTGTACCGAGTAACCTTCTCCCCCGCTCTCCCTCCCTCCCTCCCTCCCTCCCTCCCTCCTCTCCTTCACTCCAGGAAAGCTCTTTCTGATTCTTTTTTCACTGATGTCTGGCATTCGTACCTCTGTAGACAGAGAATGGCAGGAAGACAGTGACGTGAGCAGACAGAATAACCAGGGAATAAAAAGGAGTTGGTTGAGAATCTGTAATTAGAAGCCAAATTTCCATTTCCTTCTCAGGCACTTTTAAAATCCCTTTCAGGGGTTTCTTGACTGTCTCAAAACTGAATGTCATTGAGATTTTTTCTTCTTCTTTTTTTTTTTTCCTTTTTTTTTTTTTTTTTGCATCCTCTTGTTTCCTTGGCAACAAGTTGGTGATGCAGGAGCTAGAAATGTGCTGTGTCTCCGTGGAGATGTTCGCGTGGGTGTGCCATGGTGACATCCACGATGGACGCACAGCTCTACCAATCCTACCCCACCCCTTGCAATAAGCACAACAGGCCCAACCTCAGAGGTGACGCTTTTATTTTTAGCTTTGTAGGTGTTAATCTGCTCTCTTTTCATTTCACATACAGGATGACAATGGGTCGTAAGATCCAGATGCCTCATTAGTTACATCAGCACAAATTGACTGACTTGAGGAGAGCTTTTAGGGCCAAATCTTCAGGTTTGTATTCAGGAACTTCTTAACTTAGAAGAAAGTACCCTCTGATCTTGGAGGGACACCCATTGCAATGATTTGAGTCTTTCCCCTTCTTTTAGAGAACGAAATGTTGCCAGTCGTTGATGAATAGGACTATGAATCAGAGCTCCTATGTTTTGTTTTATTCTACATGAAATCGTTTCTCTCTTTCATACCTCAAGGGCTGCTCATTTGGAATGCAAAGAAGCTACTATTGCTCCTGGCCTGGGGCATGGGAGATTAAATTTTATTGAGATGTTTAGCTGAGAGGTTCCAAGGCAACTTACTTGTATACTCCCATGAGACAAAACTGTCTTCTCCGAAGAGTCTTGCTCAGATTGCTTAGCCCTTATTTGCATCTGCCCAACAGCACACAGGTAGCCTATAGAACTGTTCATAAAGTGATAGTATGTAAGACTGGAAGACATATGAGACTAGACCTCCCCAAATAACTCGGTATAATGCTCTCTCTCCCTCTTGTCCAGCACACTCAGTATCTTTACAATATTTGGGTTTTGTGCATACAACCTCTTCAACCTTCTTATTCTGTATTTTGCATTCATCAATGTTCTGGCTGCAAGCCAAGACCCAGAACCTCTTTTGTCATATCTTTCAATACACGCAATAGCAGAGTAAGGGCTAGCCACAGCCTCATCAAATATCCAGAGGTCCTACTGCTTTTTTTTGTTTCCTAGGAGGCTTTATGACGTCACACAGAAACTGTGATGTCAACAAAGAATCCTCTGGGTGGGCTTTCGAGAGGTTGCTAAGGATCTTCTTACTGCCAAATGGCTGTAACTTCTTCCCAATGGGATTTGCAATAGGGCTCATCCATGCAGCAATAAAGCCAAGTATCAAATTCTTCTTGCCAGAAAGACCAATTAAAGGATTAAATGTGAAAAGCTGAAACCCATAACATCCATGGTGACAGGGTTTTCTTTTATTTTTTAGACTGTAATCATCTTTGCAGCATATTGTTCTGGGATCAGCACCCTTGGGGATACATTAGTACGGCGATTGACGGAAAGAAGCTGAAGAGGGAAACCGAACTGAACCCAGCCAAGGCAAGATAAGCTTCTCTTCCAGCCATGCTGGCAGATTTCTTTTGCCTTCTTTCCTACACATCTTCAGTGATTCAGGCACAGACTGAGTTTATTTAGCTTCCAAGATGGCAAGTTGCTTGTTCAAAAGGTGTGTTATTGTGTGAAGCCAGAGGAAACATGAGGAACAATCAGACACCAGAGGCACAGTAAGAAGATGTGTCATTGACACATTGTGTCAATGAGAAGGAGTGAATCCAGGTTCTGTTTTTAGGGACATTATGTTCCAAGGCAGGCACGTAAATCTGACTCAAATGCCTTGCTTGTTGGATCTGAATCCAGAGTTTATTCCTGACGGCCACTGAAATCCAGGTCAGATTTTTCTTTTTATTTGCACTTGTATTAACAGTTGAAAGGAGCTGACACATCTGTCTAGCTCCAGCAGTATGCTTAGCATTGTATCTAATGTTGTCTAAAGGAGGTCTCCTGCCTCAGGGAACTAGCAGCCCACAGGTGTGATTTGATAAGATGCAGAACACCACACAAGAGACATTTGTACTAACTTTTGTAGGGGAAAAAGCTGCATGTTTATTGGGAGTGGAAGTGACACAGCAGTGCTCGCAGCTTAAAACCTGTTATGTGGCGAATTACCTGGAATCAACAGTAAAGGTAGGGGAAGCATTTGTTGGAAGACTCAGTAGAGGGACTTTTGTCTAAAATTATGTGACTAAAACTAAATAGAGAGGAAGATTAGCTCAAAAACTTAGGCAAAACTATTCTGTGGGACTTTTTTTTTTCTTAGATGCACTAACAGGAAGTATCTGCTCTCTTCAGAAATTTGAATTAAAACATTGCAGTGTGTATGTTTCCAGCCCAGGAATTGTTACTGATTTTGCAGGAAGAGCAAAAATTTTCCCTAAAGGAAAAAAACCCTTCTTCCTCCCCCTCTTCCCCATCTCCCATCTCTGGAGCTGTGGGAATGAACCTTATGCTTATCGGGAACACTGCAAGGAAGATCCTGCCAGCTCAGGTTCTTCTCCATTTTGGATAGTCATGGGGAAATCCCAGAGCAGTTTTCCTTATACCCAACAGCAGTGGATTTCCCCATGTCACTTGAAAAGCAGGTAAAACATGAAATAAAGTTCAGTCCAGATTCTTCTGGCACCTTCTTCTGCTGTCTACTTCTTGCATTTGTTAGCACCCCTTTGTGCTAGGTGCTGTATGCACAGAATACATGAGAGATCTCACCCTATGTCTTGCCCCCAGGAGGTTAGACAAGCAGGCACTGAGTATGAGATTGCTTTTGGTTTCTCTTCCCTTCCCCTCCTTCCCTGACTGAGATTCAGCAGCTTCTGCAATATGACAAGTTCCTGTCAGCTGTCAGGGCACTAAAATAAACCTTTATCTCATCTCCACAGCCCTGAATGATGGGGCTGGCAATAGGTGCACTGCAGCCAGGCAGCCATTTCTGCCATATGCTCTTTCAACCTCACTGCATGCTAACACAGCAATCTGTAGCCTGGCAGATTTGCTGTTTTTCCTTGCAAGACCTACAAAAGGTGGCAACCCTGGTTCCTATCTCTTCCTATTGCAGTATCTTATTATGTTGGGTTATAACATTATTTCTTTTGCCTTCTTCCTCCTTTGCTGGGTGAGAGTCAGAGCCAGAATACCAGTCCAATACTAGAGAATGAAAATCCTGCTAATTCCCTTAAATTAAAATTGTCTGCAAAAGTAGCCTTGGGGCACACATCATAAATTGAGTTGAAACCATGCACCATGCAGTTGGAGGGAAAAAAAATCTATCTTCCTTTAGGGAGAGAAGACATTGCCAACTAATCCTTCTTATTCCACAAGGCTAATTTCAAAATAGCATTTATGTGGCATGGTTTGCTGGGGAGGGCGCTGATGAATCAGTTAGCTGCCCTTTATAGTAAGCCTTGCACAACTGCTTCCTGGGCTGCTCTTTTCTACTGCATTGTCTTCCAGTCATCTCTGTGCCACATGCTCCTTATTCAAAGGTCACCTGTTGAATAACCATGCAGCAAAGTTACTGAGCAGGGACAATAAATAAGGTGAAGCACAAATACACAGTACAGTTCAAGCCACTATTTTTCTAGGGTCTTGCTGTAGGGACATGGGGATTCTGCTGAATAACTCTGCTGATGCTTGAATGAGGAATGATAAGCCTGTTATTTACTTGCATGGCTGTGCGACTGCTTCCTGCTGAGTAGGAAAGCGTAGAAGAGTGTTGTTAGCCCTAACACGGTTGCAGCTCAAAGCAGTTCTTTGGCACCACAGGCATCACGCATGTCATTGGCTAAATGAGCCCTACACCACAGCATTTGATTAAATATTACTGCCCAACAACAGTTGGGAAGTCCAGAAACTGCAGAAGAAATACGTTTGCAGCCAGCTGCTGTAGGAGTGGCTTCTGATGGGTCTGAAATGATTTCATTGATTTGGAAACCTACATGTGGAGCAAGTTATATTAGAAGTGCACTACTTTAGCAAAGAAACCTACCCAATATGCTGGTGGTTCCGCTGGCCCAGTATGTGAGTCTGTCCCTGTCATGAGGAGACTTCAACTCACTATCTCATCCCACCCATGTTTGACAAAGAGGTGTTAGCCACCAAGATAGTTCAATCTCCAGGAGTTTCACGAATATAGTCTCTGGGTAGAGGTCAAAGAAAGATCCAAATTAGTGAAGGAGAGGCAGGGAAACTCGGGCGTTACTCAGTCTGTTTGGCAGTTTGAGAATGACCATCCTTGGGTAGACCAAAGGTCCATCTAGTCCACTCTTTTTATTCAGGAGCCAAAACCAGGGGTGGAGAGCAGCAATAAAAGAAACAGCAGAGATAATTCCCCCAGACACTCCTCCAGCCTCCAACAGTTTGCAGCTCTGATACATTCTGAGGTAGAGAGTTCTGTGAAAGAGCCGTGGCAAGTTCTGTTCCTTCCCTTACGGCTAGGTCAGAAAAAGTTATTATGGGCTACAGGAGTCAAATGATGGGACTGTGTAGGTTCAAGGAGATGGATGTGTAAGGGAGAATTTACAGAAATAGAGAGGAAATGTTAAGAACACGGGGTAGATTTGGGGATACTGTGTACCACAGTCATAGAATAAGAAAAAGAGCTTTGCCTCATGTGAATTTAAAAGGATCAGATTTGAGACATTTCAAAAGGTGTCTTCATCACATACAGTGATGTTAATTACTTTAACCATGGATATGCTCAGCGGTGACTAATAATAAAGATTAACTATGATGTATTTCAAAGGGACTTAAAGAAAGATGGGTGAGGATTTTTTTTTCTGCTTTAGGAGTGTGGTAATTGAGAAACTGAAGTAAGTTTATCAAGGTCCCAGAGGATGTTAGGAGCAGTAAATATCTCACTGCAGTGAAAAACAGATATGGAACTATTTGAAATTATGAAAGAAAGGAGTGAGTACTTTCTAAACACTGCAGCAAATGCATATAGCTTTCAAATAATAAGAACTCTAGGCTGAGCCTTAGAAAAATAGATAATGCTGTTGCCAGGGCATAAGTGTATATACATTGAGAAAAGGTTGTTTATTGCTCAGCTTTATACATTTCCCTATTAAACAATTGTTTCCTAAAGTCTGTGAAAATGACTGTTTGTTTCAGGAGGTAGTGTTACTTTACTTAAGAGCAATTGAACACTGTGACCAGAAGAAAGCAACAGAGCCTATTAGGTCCCTGACTGGATGGGGAGAAAGAAATGTGTTTGAAGTTAAGCATATAAGTTGATCAGGTTCAACAGGATGTTGCAAAGAAATTTGAAAAACTGAAAGGAAGTGGTTCTGCATCCAAATTTGAAAAAGACTTGTAATCTAATGTTTATCAAGACTGCTTTTGGCAGCCTGAGGAATCCTGGCTTTGATCCTTCTGTAAATTTAACCCCTAAGAAGAAGGAATAAGGATGTTAGAAAGACAGAATTCACAGCAGATCAAATATTTTGCCTGCAAATGAAATAAAAAAACCAAAACCATGAGATTATGATTAGATTTTACAAAAACACAAGATGGCACTGGATTTAATGGAAGAATTTTAAATCTTCAGTAAAGTTATTAAGCTAGGGCAATTTTGCTTGTGTGCTTCAAAAAGGGGAGTGTGTCTGCAGAGTAGAAATTCTGTTCCATTTTATAATGTTGCAGGAGAGGGCAGAAAGATTTACCATCTCTTATGGCTTTTAATAATGTCTTTCTAAAAACTTGTGAAATTCTCAGGATTAGATGAAATGACATGTCCAGCACAAACAACTTTGATATGTAGATGACCTCATTGCTATAAGACAGACAGTCTTGTGCAACAGAAAGCTGGAAGAAGTGACAGTAAGATAGGATTTAGAATCAGTTTTAAGATCAATGAAGGTAAAACAAATGCTTCCTAAATTTTTTGTGCGCAGAGGAATAGAGCTCTGCTCTAATGCCAAGCATGACTTAAAGTTTTCAAAGTACAAAACCATCCTCTAATTTTCCCAGGATGTGACACCAGTGTGCTTACACAAAAAGGACCCATAGAGGTCCTGGGAAATAACGAGACAAATTTCGGGCCAGTGAAGTTGGACTGCATGTGAAGAAGATCTAATAAGAGCCTGCAGGAGTTTGACAAGACGGTAAAAAGGCAGATGCAGCAAAGTCCCATTTTCAGTGGGCACAGTATGATTGAAATTAAGTAGGACACAGTATCTCAACATCCCTTGAGAGCCCATTTTGACTTCTTGGATGACTAAACATACAAAGGAGGCAGTATTCACCAAAGATCTAATAACCTTCACTGGCTTCCAAGCAACAATACTAAATAAGCACTGTGTTTCAGCAACTTTCCTCTCCCTGTTGGGCTCAGCTTTAGCCTATTAATTCCCCATGGGTGCAGGAAATGCTGGAAGACCTTGAGGGTGTCACAGTGCCTCAAGCCATGGCTTGGTAACTATTGAACTTAATGCGAGAATGAAATGCTAGTGGCTAACAGCTAAGCAGGGGGGTTCTGGCGTGTATCATGTGTAGTATGGAGATTACCTGACACTGTCGGGTTGTTGCCTCCTTGTGCTTGGTGTTGCCTGAGGACTTGTTGTATTGTTTTCTGTGATCTTTTGGAGTTTTTAGCTTTAATCCTTAAGAAGGAAATTAATGACATTTAAAATTTTAGGCAGAACTCAGGAACAGAAGGGTCATGCCAGTCTTACCTTTGTACTGTGACTAACTTCAAGAAAGCTGGACACATATAGTTTGCTTTTCTAACATTACAAAGACTTATTCCCATTTTAGAAAGTACCCAAGGAAATAGCATGCAAAAAGCTATGCTGAGAAAACACAGATCCCTGACTTGAAAAGAACTCTAAAGTGAGGAAGCTCAGAATTACGGTTCCTGAAGCAGCTGAAATTGTATTCTCTTGTATCTATTCTTAACAATAGAACCTTTCAATATATGATCATACGATACAGATAAGATTGTCAAACTCTCCGTCATTTACTATGGAACATTGTTCATACTTGAGCTTAGCTTTCATAACAAACTTCTTTTTCCTCCCTCTGGCTGAATAAATTAGGGTAACAAGGAAGAATTATCCTTCACATTTTACAGCATACAATATTAAAATAAATTTTAACTTGACCCCACTGAGATGAACATACATGAGAAGACTATCAAGGTCAGCATACTTGTCTTCTCTGACGCAGGTGGTAAACGAATGCCTTTTTCCTACTTTCTCCCTCAAGCTGAAGGAGACCTTTCCACCTCCACTGAGCCATTACCTGAGTAGGCATAAAGCTCCCTGTGTGCTTGGCTGTGGTTCCTTGTAACCTCCCTTGCTGCTTCCTGCTGCCTTCTTCAGGCCAAGAAACTCTCTCTGGCCTCTGCTTGTGTCAGGTTGTGCCTCATCTACTGGACAGAGGGGACTGGCAGCTGTGGGTGGCAGCTACACCAGGAGGATGGGACAAGCCGGGTGAATTGTGCATGCAGATTGTAGTGCAAAGAAAGGGGTGCAGCAGGCTTGAAACAGGACTGGCTTCTCCAGCATGTCGCAGTGCCAGGCACGCGTGGTATATGCCACTTGTGTTGTATAATACAGTTCTTACAGGTAGTGAGGGGGCCTGTATAACAGCCTGGAAGGATTAGGCTGCCCCTCTCCAGAAAGCTTCTCTTTCTCCTTGCCACCAGAATCACTTGGGGAAGGAGCTAATCCCCCAGATTTACACAGTAAGAAAATTCACCGTTATGCTTGGAGTGGCTTCTAAACATCCAGAAAAACGTGCTTGAGAAACACAGCTCTGTATCCTGCGGAGCTGAGCTAAAACAGGGTCTTTTGCTGCAACGCGATTTCCATGCACAGGGCAGCAGGTTGGATTCCCGCATGCACAGTCCTGGACTCTTAATAAAATTCCATCTGTGTTTCCTGCCCTCCAGGGTGAATTTCTTTGGCTAACAGTGGGGTCTTGGAAAAGAAATAATAATTGCTGTACCAGGGCACTATTATGAAGGCTGAACATGGTGTGGCTCTGGCAATGTAGGAGAACTCTTTTTTTAATGTACATGTCCACCAAAGCACAGCTCTGATGCTGCTGGAGTGAGGTGATCATAATCAGAGCTATGGGAATCTTAACTGATTTTCCATTCTCCAGTATTGATGATTTTGCGGACTAAATAGAGCACTTGTAACTTGTAAGAGTGTTGCAGTCCCTACATGCAATTCATGTAGATTTGATACTGGATTGCATCAAAATCACTATGGGTCTAGGGTCCATCTCCCACTGCTAGCAGGATTCTACTTTAAAGGGAACCATAACAAGATTTTGGCAATGGTGAGACCGGACTAAAGACCCATTGTCTGCCCAAGCCCTGTGCTCTGCATTTTGGATTGGGGAGCTCTTTGACTTTGATTGGATGCAGGGAGTTTTGTGTTGAGGATCCCACTGCAAGGGAACAACGCTCTGCATATGCCATGCCTGCCTGACAGACTGAGGGATATGGGCTTTCCTCTTTCCTCTAAGTGTGTATCTTGTGGCTAATCTAAATGAAGCCAAGACAAGGAAAGATGCTTTTTGGAGCCTTAAGGCAGGTGGATGTTTACAGTTTTCCTGCCCATTTAATTCCTGGTAGATCTTTGCTGTCCTAACTCCCCCATGTACAGTATAAGTGAGAGGGTCCTGTCAGCTCACTCCACCACCTCACATTTCTCCAATATAAATAATACTCCTATGTCCTTTAACTATCTCTGTGGTTTGTGTAGTCTGCTGCTGTGATCCTGATCAATGCATGGCCTGGTCGCCATATACCTGTGAGTAAATTGTGGCCACGGTTAGAAATTCTTAATGTCCTTTCCTGAAAGGCTGAAGGCTAGGGCAGATCTGATCTGTTGGGTGCTCTTCATCCCTGGAAACTTCACCCCGTAGCTGACACTGCAGTGCCAAGTAAGGGCATAGGAAGGTCTTCAGCTTTTTTTTCCTCTCTTCCATTTCCTGTCTGGATCCAGGATACCCCGTGTACATTCTCACATGCAGGCTGGTTCAGCTCAACTCAGCTGTTTTGCTGGAGAGAAGGAAGACTCCGATTAGCTGAAGGGACAGGAAGGAAGATGGACCTGTCTCTGCCCACCCACATTGCCAGTGCTGGAGCAGCCAGGTCATCATTCCTGCTCTGGCTTGAATGAGGGCCATTGTGGGCAGGTGCAGAGCAGGGCTCACACCATGATACTTCATGTCATCATACTGGTGTCACTGGACAACTCCCACATTCAGCACTGCAGTGTTAGGGGAATGGCAATATGTCACTGAAGAAGCCAGGAGGGGAGTGAAACAGCACTGAGACGGACTCTTCTTCTCCATTCATGCCCTGAAGTTAGCATGTAGGACTCACACCTTAGCATTTGTCTCCATTCCAGTCCCATCACACCCTGCAGCATAGAGCAGTGTAGACATCCCCCACGTGGCACTGTAAGGTGGTGAGCCTGTATGCTGACAGCAACTTGTCATAGTGCTGCAGGACTTGGAGTAAATGCTGGAGTCAGCCTGAGAAGCAGAGTAAGTTGGCTCATGCTGAGCTCCTGGTTGCCACAGATTCTTGTTCAAAGCTTGCTTTGCTACAGTGGAAGGAACTGCTGTGTATGCCCAACAGCACATATTGAAGGGTCCCTGGAGAAGGAAGGGGCTTCCTGGGTCATCCTGTCTCATATTTGGTTTGGCTTGTAAAGTATCACATTCCCCCATGGCAGACTATAACCACACTGAGAATAATAGCTGATAGGTTGACTGCTTTCTGTGATGACATTTTTCTTTTTGACAGACAAGCAGATGAGATTTCATTTTATTGAAGAGTTACGGTCTTCAGCACTAAGCTGTGCTGCGATTTAACTGTTGTGTTTGCATTTTTGATGATTCTGAAGCTCAATAATAATTAACATTGACCTGGAGGTTGTACAGACCATTCTTCGTGCATGTGAAAAATCTTTCTACCCTTGCTCCCACCCAGATATTTCAGTTTGTATATGCCACACAATTTACAGAACACACATTTTTTCTAAGAATGATGAAAAAGGGAAATTATTGAGACCATTTCTTACTATGTTTCCTATTGTAAAGTCAGGTGTCTTCAGTGCTGTGAGCCCGGCTGTGCAGGTGTGGGAAGAAAAATGGAAGTCACAGGGAATAAATGCAGAGCACCTGTGCATATCTCTTTGACTAGCAGGATAGCAACAGGTGCTACTGTCATGTGTGTTCAGTGTCGTGGAGGATAAGCAACCGAGCAGTCATTAAAGGCACTGAATGAGTTAGAGCGTTCCTGGACAGGCATTTTCTGAAGCCTTCTCTGCAAGAGTAAGTGGCATTGTGGCTTTTGAAAATCATGGTGTTAAAGCCACTTATTTCAGCCTGTGGCATATAGTCTTAGGTCAAAATAAACTAGGCTCTCCCTTTCTATTATTAATAATTCAGGATTAACTGAAATCCAAGGCAAATTGACATAAGTGATCCTTGTACTGAAAAATGGGTACTCCTCCAAGGAGATTCATGACTATGTCTAAATCATTTAGAAAAGGAGTTTGGTCATAGTGTTGCACTGCATTATTTTGTGTCATTAATCCATAGATGACTGAAAGTGAGGCCAAATGAGACCAGAGCTGCAAAGCTACTGAGGAGACTAAAAATGCAAGTGGGTCAACAGTGGGATTTTCGGGGATGCCTATTCAAATGAGGATCCTAAAAAATCTTTATAAAATTGGCTTTTCTTCCTTCAGCATGAAAGTTGGCTAACAAAAGGCGAGGCTACCACTATATGTGGAACATATGAATAGAGAGAAAACCCAGTCTATCTCCCAATGAAGGCAAGTCGCTCACTTCAGTGCTGTTTTTACTGAGGCTTTAAATATCCCTAGTAACGGGACTTTCACAGTACTTCTCTCGAAGAGACGCCTCTTCAGTTTAGCATGCTTACCACTGGAACAGCTCTTGTAGGCAAACTATCTTCCTTCTTCTTGTTTATATTTAATTTCATCTGACCAGGCAATCAGTCTGATTTCAGCCCCAGAAGCAGGTTGAAACTAGGTGGTTCTCCAAACCAAAACCGGATCTAAGCTGTTACTGTTGAACCTAAATTAGCAGCTGGACTGAAGATGCTTTTTCCTTGAACCAGTCTGGACCTCGAGGTGCTCGGATAACTTCGGGCACTGCTAAACCTTGTGGCAGAACTGAACAGGGAAGAAGGACTGGTTTGTGTCTCTCAGTGCACTCCTCTATGTTGTAACAACCACTGGTATGTCTTGTTACTTTGAAACAATCTGGATCCTTTGAAATCAAAGACATGGCTTTGAATTAAAGGAGTCTTAGTAATTACTTTATATGAACCATACCCTCTGTCACAGTGGAAGAGCATGCAGCCTACACCAAGCAGTGGCTTATATATCACTCCAAATGATTCCTTTCCCTTCTTGAGGCTTACAGCTTTTGAAAATAATCACACTTCTTAGTTGTCATTTAGTCAAGACTCACAGATGAAGCTTTTAAAATCTATGGTTATTGTTCATCCCCTCCTTACAGCCCCCTTCCCTAGACCCCCATTCATGTTATTCTTTGGAACTGCTCTTCCTTTTATTTGTGTAGATTCAAAAGCCAAGGTCAAAGGGGCCTTTCAGGGCATGTCTACGCTGCGCGATGCAGTGTTATCCAGAAACTCTGAAGGAGTGCTGAATGAGCCAGTGCTGGCAGTGCAGTGGTGAGACAAAAGTGTCATTTGGATGAAAGCATCCCATCTTGACTTGGTGACTTCAAGAAATGGAGATTCACCTCCTCTTCTTCCCTTCAGTTTTGCTTCTGATGCTCATTAATTCCCTGGCTGAAGTTTGTGCCTTTAATTCCCTCTTATTCCCTTTGGCCTTTTCATTGCTGTGGGCTTGTCCTTTTTTCCCTCTGTATTACCAGATAATTTACCTTACAGGTTGAAATGATAACATAAGCAAAATGGTAGGGCAAGGGATGCTGGGATATGATTTTTAGAACCGTATAATTGGCTAAAGAATGTGAAGTCCAGCTTTTAAATATACTTAAAAGGTCCTGATTTGAAAGAAAGTGTTGTTACGAACTGACATGCCCTGAAAATTTGTGTCTCAGCTTATGGCTCTTCTACCCAAGAAGATTAAGTCAGAGGAAACTCAGATGCAACTCTACAGTGGACTGGCCACTCACCACTAACTCTACATGCATAGGGAATCTATCAAGGGGTTTTTGTCTATGTGGCAAAAATATTTTGGAATAAGGTAGGGTATAGAGTGCCCATGGGGCTGGGCATGAAGAGGTGGCTCTGCCTTTGGCTCTGACTTAAGGTGGTGAGCAACTGCCCCAGGTGTGCACAGGAAGGTGGCTTGACCCTAGCTGGCTGCAACAACGCAGCCTTTCTGCTGCTAGCCTGCTCTCCCTCTGGGTGGGTGTTTGGGAAGGATGGGGGCTGGGAAGGCTTTCCTTGGCAGGGCTCCCTACAGTAGGGAGGTTCCCTAAAAAGGTCTTGTCAGTGGGAAGAAAACAAGCTTCTAAAGCACTTCTGAAGCATGATTTGTCTGACCTAGTTTAGGCTCCTGCTTTAGGATGATCTGAATCACACTCTCAAGGTTCCCATTTCTCTTCATTGTCACCAAAGGAAGTCCAGGGTGATGCCCTCAGATGGGGATATGCATGCTTGACCGGAGGAGTCCCATCTCCCAAGGGTGCGGGGAGCAGCTGTGGATTAGCAAGTGCCCAGAAGCTCAAGACATGCTAACTTCATCGTTGAGATGAGCCCCCAGCAGAGGCTTCTAAGTCCTATAGGCATATTCCAAAATGCCATTGCACCGCTCCTCAGTGCTTTGGCATGGTGTTGTCAGCAGTGGGTTTTGTCACAGACACCCCTTCCTCGAGTTTGGTGCCCATTGCTTTCTGCTGCTCCACTTCTTACCTGTCGTCTTTTATGACTGCATAGTTTGCCTTCTCTTTCTCTGCATGTGCCTTCTGAAGTTGAATCTGATTTTCATTATTAATTCCTTTGGACTACCTCTGTGTCAGCTGGTCTTTGCAACTCTTCCTAGTTTAGTATCTTCTCTGAATGTCGTTATCACACCATTATTTCCCTTTTGTAGACTGTAAAACCAGGACTGATACCTGCTTGACCCTAAAAGGCACTTCCCTTAAATTGTATACAGATGTAGACAGCTAGATAGATTCTCTTTGAAATGCTGTTTACTTTCCTTAAAAACATATGGGGTACTGGATACTACAGTGATGTCATAGCAACTGAATATGATTATGTAGGAGTCTGTGCTGAGGGGTATTCCAGAACCTGTATCTATATATGTATGCATTTATTTGTATGAGCACACACGCGTGTGTGAATAGGCGTTAATAATGTATTTAGATATATTTAAAGAGCAAAGGCCTTAATAACAACCTAAGACAATTTTTTTCTCTTTTGTGAGCAGTTTTACATTAAAAATAAATTAGAAGCAACTCCATGGTGTGGCAGAGAAGTTGATGTAGTGACATTAGTTCTAAAAAAAGAGAACAGCATCTGACTGTGCCTCCCAGACACAGTGAATAAAAGAAGGTAAATTTGAATTTTGGTAGATGAAATCCTAAAAATCCAACAGTCTTTTTATATTTTTAACATGTTCAACGTTGTCATACTTTGGTTTAACTGTTGTCTGGAATATTTTTTCACAATGACAGATACATCTATCCTGCTCATATGTATTCTGAGAAAATACAGTGTTATAACTTTCAAGACGTGTGCTTGGGGGTGTGTGTGCGCATTAATGTTTGCTCAGGCTCACACATTGCCATGATCTTCTGTGCATACAAACCCATACATTTTTGTACCCGCATGTGCATGGGGGGTGGCCATGTGTGTGAACATGCACATCTTCCACATAACAGTTTACAGCAATTTGCAGGCAGATATCACTAGATGTAGAAATTGCTTAGGCACTGAAATGAATTGAGATCTATACAGAAGGGAAAGGGGTGGTTTCTGTAGGTTTTGAAGCTATTCTGAAAAAAAAAAAAATCTGTTGCAGGAGTATCATTTTCTGTGCCTGTGGAAGGTCTGTAGGATGGACTGAGGGAACAAGGGGGAAAGTTGTCCGGTTCAGTGCTGCAGGACATCACCATGAGGGGTTTATGCCTGCACATACGAAGAAGAGAGCACGTACATATATGTTTGCAAGTGTGCTGGTGAGGGGGAGGGGGAGTTTTAACAGCCATTTTAACATATTTTCCGATTCCCATTTAGCTTGCAGCTCCCACCTACGGTACGTCACCTGTGCATGCCACATACCGCCTGCCGTGGTAATACCCCCGCTCTCTCCTCTCTCCTCCATGCCCACCCCACCCCACGCTTTCTTCATGCATAAATCCCACTCCTGGCTGTGGCCAGGTTGCTGGGGGCTTCAGCTGCTCGGGTGGGAGTGGGGCTGGGGGCTCCTCACCCGTCCAGGCCCCCTCCTCGCCCGGTGCCTCTGAGACACACCCCACCCCTCCCACCCCCTCCGCAGTCTGCAATGTCCCCTCTCCCCTGTCGCCTCTGTACAGTGGGAAAGTCGTTGGGTAATTGGGTCCAGATTGAAGATTTTAATTATTCATGAGTCTGGCAAGGGACTTGGGGGGGGGGGGGGGGGTGGCTGCTGGGGTGGGGGTGGGGTGGGGAGGTGACGAGTCGGGGAGAGCTGGTGAACAATTCTGGGAAGGGTAGGGAGGGAGGCAGGGAGAGGCAGCGTGTGCATGTGTGATGAGCAATAGCTGTGGACCTTACAGTTGCTGCTAACTGCCCTGGTGTGTGTGTGTGCGTGTGTGTGTGAGAGAGAGCGAGCGAGCGAGAGAGAGAGGGAGAGGGAGGGAGGGAGGGAGTGGAGAGGGTGGGGGGGAGAGATAAGAGAGAGAAGAGGAAAAGGAGAGAGGAGAAGGAAGGAAGAAGAAGGAAGGAAGGGGACAATACGATCATGCTGTGCTGTATGAGAAGAACAAAACAGGTAGAGATGAAGGTTTTTGTATTTCTTTCCGTTAAGCAATCTCCCAGGCTGCTGGGTGTCCGTGGGGTGTGTGTCTGCTTGCTTGTGTGAGGGGCTGGGGTAGGGGGGAGAAAATTTCAGCTGCTTTCAGCAGACGTCTCTTTCGCAATTCTTTAGCATCTTGCAGCTGAAGGCTCTTTTCACACCCTGCAACATGACTGTTTTGCCTTTCTGGGGCTGGTGATGTGGGGAAGGGGGGTGGCCTACATCCACATTTGGGGAGCTACCAGATTCTCCCCTCTATTATTCTTATTTTTTAACGGTGGGCAGATGTATTGCATAGGATTTTCTGTCTGTGGTTCTGAGGGTGTGGATGGAGAGGGGCGGGGGGGGGTGGTGGTGGTGGTGTGCGGCTGGCAGGAAACGTGATGAGATCTGGCTCTACCTTGGGGATAAAGGAAGCAATTCTTCATCTTATGCCAAAAAAAAGAAAGGATGCCCAATGAGCCTTGATCCCTGGTCAGAACACTCTCTATTGCTCCTGGCTCCATTGAATGGAATATGCTTTATGTGCATGTGCTCGGAGGACAGGTGCATTCATTTTTTTGTGTTACAACAATCTGAGCAAGAATTAACCTGAAGGTTTTTTTCAACCTATGCTATAGTGAAAAATGCAATTAATAAATAACAAAAGCATTAGCCAGGGGAGGCAGAGAGTCACCCTCTTTGCAATACCCTTCATAGTACAACCAGTTAGACAACTGTGCACCAGCTGGTAAAGAGACAGAGGACCACGCCTCTGTTAGCTCCGAACTCGGGTGGGATAAGAGAAGCTTACAGTGTGAACCTGTTGGAAACCAATTCATTTGCTTTACTGGTACCACCTGGCTTTTCCTGTGAGGGAATTAGGATGATTTGAAGGTTTGGGTGGTGGCTAGTTTTCAGTGCCAAATTTTTTATGTCCAAAATGATAATGAAATTGAAAAAAAAAGAAAAAAGGTACTTAGCTCATTCCCCCCTCACCCTTCCCCCTTTTATTTTGTGTGAAAGCCCAAACCTGCTCCTGATTAAGAGAGCCTATTTTGGCTGAACCTCTTCGACTTCTTTGGGAGGATGCTGGATTTATGCAGTTGGAACTTGAGGCAGGAACTGGCCCCAGCTATCTTTGTAAGGCATTTTGGAAACTTCCCAGAATTACAGATTTGTAGGTAGTAACAAGGAGCTTTGGTCCTTGTTCTGAGCGCAAAACTCAACTCAGTCTTAGGTACAGCACCATACTGGTTCCTTTCTTATATATAAATGTATGCATATATGCTCCTATGATATAGCACTGCAGTATTCTGGAGCAATAGCCTAACACACTGACATGAGTAACTCCAGGTACTGTAGAACAGCACAGTGTTGAAAGAAAATCCAGGTTAGAGTGTGTTTCTGAATGGAGATGTGTGTGTTTTCAAACGAAGGAGCAATTTTGTAGAATAATGGGGAGGGGCAGGTGAACGGCATAGCAAGAGACCCTGCGTCATCCTGTGTTTTTCCCCATGCAGGTTTTTGAAATGCTTTGCAATTAATGATATGTTCACTAAAATCTGGAGGGAGGTGGTGATCGCTGAGGGGGGGAACACATTGCAGCCAGCCAGCAGAGCACGTTCAGCTGGCAAATATGGAATGAAAAGAGCAGAGGAGGAGAAGGAAGGCAGACAGGGAGCAGAGTGACAGAGCGGTGGGTGGAGGTGCACAACAAATTTTAAAATAAAGTAGGTAGCTCTAGAATTCTTTGGAGTCAGAAGAGAGCTATTGGGGGAAGGGGATAAATTTCCCCATACCATGACAGGTTGGGCATTAAAGCTCCCAAATAATTTTCCAGTGTATCTGTTCTTTACATATCTATGGGCTTAGTCCTGTCGTCTTGTATTCTGACATATTTAGAAATGCATGGCATGCAGGTATCTTGATCACACGGAGTCCTCTCTTCCCACTCTGTACATTAATCCACCGCATGGTACACACCCCTTTGCGCGTGCATGTGCAGCACACATCTCCACTCTCCTGTCGCTCGCATCCATGCTACACATATATGCACAAGCATACATGCACTCATTCGCACATGCTTTCTGATCCTTATGCAGCTGTACAACCTGAATGTGCCTGCCTGTACATATTTGGTGGATGTTCCTGGGCTCAGAGCCCAACGCCTGCTCCTATACCTGAATACACACTGCAGGTGCCAAACTGGCAATATAGCAGTTCGCTCGGCAAAGCTGATGGTGCACCAGAGGAAGCTTTAATTTGGAGAAGAAAAATACCTCAGTTTTCAGCTTGTGCTCTTCCTCTGTCCCCACCCAGACCTTTCATAGAGAGAAAAAGATAGAATGGGTTCTTCAGCTCAGGCAGGAGTTTCCTTCCCACAATAAAGACAGTTCTCCTCAAATTGTTTTTCAGGGGAAGCCCCTGGTGTCCCGCCTTTCTGGCAGCTGAAGAGCAAAATGTTGAAATTACAGGCTTGGGCGTGGAAGAAATCTCTTCACATTTATGTCTAGGTGTGCCTGTATGTTTCTGTCCTCCCACCCCTCAAAGACAAATATGTTCATACACTCGTACCTTGCAGATTATTCTTTCTTGTGGGTGCGATGCCAATGTGAAGAGTGAAGTATCTGACTGACTGTGCCCGCCCATGAGAGATGTAGATAGCTCGATGTTGTCATTTCTGCCTACAGTTGGTTATAGCTCTGAATCTGTGCCCACAAAATATTCGGTGAAAAGGCGGCATGACTGAAAGGCTAGGTCAAGCAATTTCTGAAAAATTGAACTTAACCTTTACTGCCAGCAAGCGATGCAGTCAGTAATACGAAGAGATGGACAGTTAGATAGGTGGCTAGAAATGCAAGTGTTGCATGCACTGCATACTAGAACAGATGGACATTACGGGGGTATGTGCTCAGTATTGGATTGCATGAGTGATTAAACAATAACCCGCAAGCAGGTTTCCCACTTGTGGGTGAGATGAGTCTCATTCATCACCAGCCGTATCCGACGGCTTCCCTCCCATTCTGTCCTCTCCTCCGCACCCCAGTGCTGAAGAGCCAGCGGCTGCAAAGGTTTAAACCTGCCACACCCATCAAATCAAAGGAGGGAGGGGGGAAGAGGCAGTCTGCATTTCTTTCCCCTTCCACACGAGCAGCATGAATAAACAGGGCTGTACCTCTAAAGATGCAGTTTGATGCAATTGGAGAAGGAGAAAGCATTAGGGAACTGTTCTAGCAATTACAGCCAGCCGGTAAGGTGTCTTGTCATTCCAGGAACTGCAAGAAGGTGTGCAGGAAGGAAGAAATGGAGTAAAAGAGAGAGAGGAAGATGCGCCCAGAGTTAAGGTTTTCTTGCCTCAGGATATTAAAAGGTGTCGGACCTCATTTAGAATTTCGTAATTATGCCGCACAATCCAGATGCTTCAAAACTTGCAAGGCATGGTCTTACCTTTAAACACCAATGTGGAGAGAGGAAAATGGGTATTTTAAAGGAAAGGTGTCCATCCATGCCCCTCCTCCCTCCACTTGCCAGCATGGTGTAAATCACCACAGACCATTGACTTCAGGGCAGAGGCACTTCATCTGCACCTGGAGAGAGTCTAGCCACTGCCTCCGCCTTTCTGAGAGACAGAGTGGTTTCTGTGCTTCTTCCAGTAAACAATTGCTGCATGGAAGTTTAATTACTCTAGGTCCTTACTATTTCTCTTCCTCAGGCGATACCCCTGGGATTTCTCCTGAGAAGGGTGTCTCCAGAGAAACACCACTCCCATCACCCTGTCCTCCTCCGCCGTCTTTCCTGACTATTAGAGACATTGATTTCTCCTAGATCGCGTAATGTAACTGTTCTTAATGGCACAGACAAGCCCCCTCCTAGGGAATTAATTGCAGGCAGAGTTTCCAGGGGGAGGACAGCGGTGATGCTTAGTGGGAAAGAAACCAGTCTGTTGATCCAAATTGCCTAGTGCCACTTGCTCCTGAATGAGAGTCCCAGCAAAAAACAGTCAGGCAGTACCCACCAGTACGTAGAGGCATCCCTGCTGAGAGGGCTGCGTTGAGTCTTGTATCAGCCTGTGCCAGGCTGGGTACATGTGTGCAGCCTGAGGAACCAACGTGTATTGTCTGAGGGCTTGTCCTGGCCCGGTGCTGAAGGTGTCTGAATGATCTCGGAGCTGCTCCTGCCTCAGGTTAAGAAAATGGGCTGTAGCTCCAGACTCTGCCTGTGCCATGCTGAGAGGATGGGTATTGCTTGGGGATGAGGGTTGAGAGGGACCCCTCCTCCAGCCACATCGTTTTGGCTGACTAGAAGGAGGAAGTGCAAAGAGGTTTCACCTTAAGTCCGCTCTCATTTCAGGCCAGCTGTCATGGATTCTGTGATGCCATCCCAGGACCTAGTAGCCATCCTGCACAGACATTGTATTTCCCTCTCCCCATTTCTGAGAAAGCAGGAATTCTCCGCTACTGTCAGTTGCCAAGTTGCAAGGCCTGCTTGTGCTAGCGGGAATATGAACTGGGCCCTTTGCCCCTTGCAAGATGAAAGCAGGCTGATAGTCTTGCATGACATAGATTAAGGGTGTGTGTACCAGCTTGGGTTCACTGGCCTCATGCTGTGAGGCATGTGCCCCCTCAGTGACTCTCCTCTGCTCCACATACAGAGGACATGGGGTGTTAAATGGCCTCTGCCTAGTCTGTACCAAGCAGACGTGTACCTGCTGAGGGATTGGTGTATTAACAGGTAAACCAGCAGGCATAGCCTGAAAGTTGCCTCTGCCTTTGGCTGAGATAGTATGAAGCAAAAGCACCAAGCAGATATAACCTGAGACCTCTGTATGCTCCCAGTAGGCTGGTGGTGCATTTCTTTCCACTGTTTGCTCAGTCTGTGCGTTGCTGGCCCATGCATCCTTCCCTCTGTACAATTCTCCTACTGCATGTAAATGATTTGCATCTATTCTGTTGCTTTGGGCCTCCTCCCAATGCAGGGAGCGCTTTATTTGCATTTGAGAACGATCATTAGCTCTGATGATAGTTCCAGGCTAAGGGCACCTGAGGATGAGAAACCTGTTGATAGCAGCTCTCTGTGTTGATGGCCTTTGGAAGTCACTATGCGATTCCCCTGTTTGCTATGAGTCTGATAAGTCTCAGATACAGATTTGGCAGCAGTCCATACCTGGCTGCATCTGAGTTTTGAAGGCCCAGTGTCCAGCTGTAAGGCAACAATCATAGCCCAGTAGCTTTACACGGGGGAATGATGATCTGGTAAAAGGACATCGGTCATCCAGAAAGGCCCAGTGGAAGGTGCACATGCCTTGCTGGTGGAAATACTAGAATATATTGCTGTGGGAATACCAGAGCAGGTATCTGGGTGAAACACATTTCAGCATCTGAAGGCCAAAGTCAAAGTCTGGAATCCATCCACTTTCATTTAATCTGTAATTCCAAGATGCTCCTGAACACGCTGGGTGGTGACATGTAACCTCAGAGTTCTGATGGCCTCATGTGGAGAAGGTGTTTATATTTCCTTAGGGCTCTCTCTATCACCTGCTGAGTGTGTGTGTAAAACTCCATGGCTTTTCATGGTTGCAAGCACCACAGGCCAGTAGTTAGTATATAGGAATTGGTTTCAGGAGAGCTGGTTTCTCCTTCTAGCAGTGCTATTAACCTGCTTTCTGACTTGATCTAATCACAGTTTCTCTGGCTGTCATGGCCGTCTCTGCAAGATGCTTCTTTAATTTGAAAACTAAATAATTAATGTGAAGAAAAAAAAAAAAAAAGGACTCAGATGCCCTCAGGTGAGAGGTGCTTTAGACAGGCAAAGCATTGCTTTATCCATCCCCAGTCACTCCTGCAGTGCTGGGATATTTATTAGCCGCTTGAGTTCTTTTAATACAAATCACTGATTTTCTTCACAGACCCAGGCTTTATTACTGTGGGCCAGAGCCTGAGAGTAGGGCTACAACTTAGTTTTCTCCCTGCTATTCATCAGTGTGCTAGCTCCTCCCCTGCCATCATGACGATCCAGCCTGTAGCAACCTACAATATGTGTATGGAGTAGAGGAATAGTGTAATGAAAATAGTGATTTGTTTTTAATATAACAAAAGGATTTGTACTTTTGGAGTTACACTGATCCTGCTGTCTCCGCCTGTTGTTAATTTTGTCTCCTCTCCCCATCTGTTCTGCTCCTCGCCTTCCTCCTGCTCCCCTGACCATGCAGTCCTCCTGCTGCTTCTTCTCTCCTCCAGCTGGGTACCAGCCCTCCATTAGGCTGTGCTTCTTGGGGACTCCTGATGGCAGCATCAGCCACTACCACCAGGGTCTTCCTCCCTTCACCCTTCCTGGCACTGGTATCAGAAGGGAAGCTGGTAGAAGGGAAAACTACCTGGGTTCTTCCTTTGTGCTTCCAGTTGCTTTTGCAGCTTCCCCAGTTCTCCTTCACTTGGGCAGCTGTTTCAGCTGCTGCAAATGAGCACCTATAGACAGAGATGGAAAAGTGCTGCATCTTCACCTGTCACATTGCTGTTAGCATACGTAAAAGGTTGCCTACACCCAGCAGGCAGCTGGAAAGGGGTATGGCTGCCATAGGAGCAATGCATACAGTACACACTAGTATCACCATTCCTGCTTTCTTGAGGGTTTATACTTCTTGGCTACTAATGTCACTGTTGGGTGGCAGGCTGTGCTTCAGCTGTCGGCCCAAGAGAGGATCCTGAGCCTGCCTTCCTCCCACCAGAGTTGGTTGGCTTTGATGCCTCAAAAGGAAGCCAGGATGTACTTAGTTTCTTTTAAATTACAACCAATAAATGTCAGTCCCATTCATTACTCATCTTCTGAAGTTTCTTGAATTAATTCCAGCCATAATCACAGTATATCTCTATTTATAGAAAGCCGGGACATCTCACAATATTTAAACATTCTCTCTGTAGGAGACACCTTTCCATTAGGACTGGTAATCAGTAAAGCTAATAGGCTCTAACAGAATCTTACTCGCTTTGTTTGAATGCCCCTAAAATTTAGGGGGCAGGGACGTGTGTTTGGATCTGAATCTCACTCTGAAGCTAGTTTTATTCCAGTTCTCATAATTGCCTAGGAGTGAAACTGTGGTCTCAGGAACTTCAGGTTTTTTATGAATTGGAATGATTTCTAATAATCAGTGATATCCAGAATAATTTACAGTTTCAATTACTTTTGTGATTGTTAAGACTATTATCAATTGGCATCCAGTTCATCAGACTGTTGAATGGGGTCTAATCCATTTATTTTATTAATAGTATTTGCTGACCTTATAAATCTGTGATGTTAAGTACTCAAGGGTGGGCAGGTTGGGGCAGCATGGTACCACGCTTTGCTCTTGCACAAGATGCCAGTCATTTATATTAGCTCAAATTGAAACCAGCGGGATGTAAACCACAATGGTTTTGAACAGACCATTGATCTCCTTGTATCATTCCTTCTTCTGTCTGTCCATAGCTTTAGGAGTAAGGTAAACAGTGGTGGATTTATAAATAATTTAACAAAAATAATCTAGGTTTGGAAGGGTAGACATGAAGAAACAGGTATCACTTGCTGATTTGCTGACAGTAAAATTTGCAGCCATTTAGTTTCATGTAAGAATGAAGTCCACTGCTGGAAATCACCTCCTGAGAAAATGTGTGGAGAGCATCACCTGCTCGACTGTGCCCGAGAAGCATGGTGCAGCTGAGAGGCAGTACTGGAACAATGGGAAACGGGAACAACGGGGAACTGAGGCAAAGGGGGTTTTAGAAGCTGGACCAAAAGTTTATCCTCAGCAGGGACACTTCAGTGTAGATTGGAGAGCTGCACTGAAATGGTGCTTGTGTTCCTCAGAAGTGGGGGCACCTTTCTTAGGGTCAAGATTTTAATTCTTAGCTTGTTATGTTGGAGTAGTCAGGGTGGCAGCTTGCAAAGACCTGGATTGCACAGGCTGAGTTGGAATCTGTCAGAATGGAGACTTTGCCTAATCAAAGATGAAAAACAGTGGTTTTAACCCTTCCTGCTGTTTGCATCTCCAGAGGAACTTCAAACCCTATGTAGAGTTTTGAGGACAGACACCTGCAACAGAAAATGGATGTTTAATGTGGACCATTAAAGTTGCAGTCAAAAGCATGATAAGGATGCAACCAGTCCCACCTAAAGCACAGGATCTGGCAAACAGTCTTTCCCTTGTATCCTAAATTCCAGCCAGAATACAAGATAGAAGAGATTCAATCCTAAGTAAATGATGAATAGAGCAAGGAAAAAAGATCTTTCCCCAAAATAACTGAAGAACTGAAGCTAACTGAAACGTCCAGAGGACAGTTAGCGAAGTTAATATGTGAATCAATACCTGAAACTCCCTTTTGTATGGTAAAACTAGATATGCAGCAAAAAGAACCCTCCATTATTATGTCAGTGTACAAGAGTCTGTGGAAGACAAAAGAATTGACACATTAGTGAAAAATGAGCCCTAATGGCTTATAGAAACTTTTAACAAATCTTCCTTTAAAGTTCAGTTAATTCTTCCTTATGTTCTTTGTTTTTTTTCCTTTGAGTCATATGATTCCACAATTCAGGAAGAGATACCATAAGACAATGCCTCGTCTTGTAGAATTTCACTACTTTTTAATTAGGGTGTGGCTGACAAGAGGAGTCTGAAATGTATCACAGTATTTTACCATTGTTCTGCACTGACAAATAAGGGATTGTTGTAAATTGAACTACTGTCTTGGAGGTGTCTATCATAGGCTGTAGAACTTTAGAGCTTCCTTGTTTTTTTAACTGTGGAGGTGCCTAAAGTCCTAAGATAATTAATTACACTTACACCTCCAAAATCCCCTAAAAATTTAAAGGCTGCTTACTAGCCTAGCTGATCCTTATTTTTTACAAGCAATAATCAGCTCAATAACTACTTAACAGCTAAGCTGCCGTGGGATCTACAAATCCAGTTGCTTTCCCCACACAGCCAAAATGGCTAAGTTGGTCAGAGCACACAGGTCAAGTGTCTGTACAGAATGCATCCAAGAGGAAGGGAATGTCCTACATTTCTTTTATCCAGAAACACTTTGATTAAAGTATTTAACTAGAGATGTGGTAAATATACCGTCTCTGCCTGAGTAGATCTGTGCCCCCATCTCCCAGGAGAATGTGCTATTAGGCTCTAGAATATACGGGGACCAGTGTTTCCTGGAGAAGATGATCTATTTTGCATAAACAAATAAAATATTAATTGGTCCAGAGCAAAAGAGTGAAAGAATATTATCCTGACTCTTTACCTTAGTGTTTATGATGCTTGTGGATGAGATGAAAGAGCTTTGGTTAAAGCTTTGTCATACGTTGTCAATAAGACCATACATTGCCAGTAAGGCCAAAGCGTTTTATGCCCATTTTGCTTGTCTCCAGTAACATGGTCAACTGCAAGTTGATGACTAAAACCAACTAATTGGAGCCACAAAGGAGGAAGATCAGGATCTAGGAAAAGGGCAGAGCAAGTCAGGATGTACTGATGTAAGATGGTTGTTTCAAATCATCCCAGCTTATTTACAAAGCTGACGGAAGCAATCTCTGAACCATGAGCTTTGAATGCTTTGAAGACTCATGAGGGCTGGATGAGGTGTCAGAAGGCTGAAAAAGAACGAGGAGAGGATAAGAAATTACACACTACTCAGTTTAACTTCCTGGAAAAAGAAATGGTAGAAACAATCAAATAAAGGAGATTATTAGGAGCCAGCACAGATCTGTCAAGAATAGATCATGTCAAACTAATTTAGCTTTCTTCTGTAACAAGCCTTGTGGATATAGAGGAAGTAGTTGTCATACCTTGTCATTTGTAAGGATTTTGACATTATCTCACAGGCTTTTATCATAAGTGAAGCAAAGAAACACGGTCCAAAGGAAAACATTACAGCAGGGATGCAGAACTGGTGTAGACAATCCTACTCAATGAGCAATTCTCACTGATTTCCTGGCAAAACAGACTACCAAGAGGGTTGCCACAAGCTTGAGCTGTGGCATGTTAGTACTTCATATTTTCATCAAATACATCGTACTTTATATTTTAATTTCAACCTGGATGACTGTCTAGGGGAAGTGTTTTTTAAAATCTGCAAATGGCATGAACCACGTATAGTCTGGCAGAAATTACTGGAATTCAAGACAAGCTTGCCAAACCAAGGACCTGGTTTGAAAAGCATCAAAGCGAATGTAAAGTGATTTCCATGGGAATGATTAAAAAATTGCAGCCAGCTGTCCATGGGAGCCAACAGGCCAGCTAGCTATCCTTCAGGAGGGGAGACAAGGTCTCTAGAGGACCCCAAGTTCAATGTTAGTCTAGACTATCATTCTGTTGTCAAAAAGGAAAACATCAGCTTACCAAGTTGTGCAAATGGGAGTACAAGTGGTGAGCTACATCTAATAAGCCTTCAGCTCTGATAAGCACCTGTAAGTCTCAGCTGAAATGTCATGCCTTAGTCTTGTACTGAACTCTAAGAAAATGTGATCCAGTGAGAGAGAATGCAGACTGGGATAGTAAGAATTGCTGGAGGTCAAGGGAAATATAATTTGTGAGGAAAGACTGAAATAATTAGGAATGTTTAACCTAAAAGGAATAAGGCTGAGAGGGGTCGGGATGCTAGTCTGTCGAGTGCAAGAAAATGGGAATAATCTGTTTTTCCTGTCCAGGGTGGATAAAACAAGGAGTAATGGTCTTTAATGGGCCATCAGAGTGATTCAGACTAGACTTTAGGAAGAGTCCAAAAGGATTGTGATGCACTGGAATAGATTGTCTGAGAAAACTATGGCAGCTCCAATCACTGAAGGGCTGTAGGAGGTACTTCTGGACCAGAGGATGGACTAAATGGTCTCTTGTGCTCTCTCAACACTATTTTGTATGATTAGTATCAAATATTCACTGAAGCAGGAATTGGACCTAATCTGTCCTCTTGTGGAAGAGTACTTAACCAGTAGGCTATAAAGCTATATTTACTTCTGTGCTGTCTCTGTCTCTGTCCTCATGCTTATTTAATTCTTCCATGAAAAGAAGCCTAAGAGCTTAAGCACAAAAAGCTAGGAGTAGCTTACTCTAAACAGGCTTCTGTAGGAGGAAGGCAAGACTTGAGATCTTTTCAGGTACGGTAGAGAGCTGAATGAACATCTCCCATAATTTAGGGAAGCTAGTCTCTCCACTGAGATACTAGATAAATAGCTATCTACTTCATGCTGTCAGAGAGGAACTATAGTCATTTTCTCTTTGTGGGCAGGGGTTCAGGGCTTGGAATCCGAAACAGAAGATGCCTCCCTGATAACCAGAGAAAAATGCCTAAACCCAGACAGTTTATGTGTTGCTCTGTCTTCAGTATTTGCTATAGGCAGGTTCAAAAGGCATTTATTTGGTGTATTGTGATACTGAGGTGCCTAGTTCTCCCCATATTTTCTAGTGGACTTAAGATACAGTTTCGGCAAGGCATCTTACCTTCTTCCTAGACTTAACTCCAATATCCGTTTTCTCAACATCTGCTGGAACTCCATACTGAGGTTCCCTTTTCATCATCCTCAGGAGAGAATTATTACAAGAGATTTATCAGTTGGTGGCTTCTTCTACCTGCCTGACATGAATTCTCTCAAAGCATTTATGTGGCAGTCACTCAGAAATTGCCAACTGGAGTGCTGTACCCCTACTAGCACTCACCTTCAGTGCTTAATCCCCTCTGCTCCCATTATGATGTGTCCCAGTGGTTGCTGGGAATTCTGAATAAAACATGTTGAGATATAATATTCACCTTCACTGGATATATTCTCAAGCAGCAGAAAAGCTACTGCTGCATGAGAATGTAGAAGAACTAAAGCTGACCTGTGGTATCTTCCATTATCATGTGCTGAGTCCATACAACCCTCACAAAGATATCCTTTCTTTGGTTATTCCTAAGCCTTTACACAACACAAGAGGGGGAACAGGACACCCTGCCTATAGTCAGGATTATCCAGCTTTTGGGGGATGAGATAAATTGTAATAGTTAAAGACAATCTTTTCAATACATCAAATTTTGCTGAGCTTTCACTGTTTGGATAAGAATTTTCTTGGTAGGTGTCTTCTTCAAATAGAGACTATGTTTTTTTAATTTGGTATTTGGCTGTATCTGTAGAGATTAGAGGAATAAAGCTTTGAAAGTGTGAAGAGTTTTGCAACCATTTAATAAGCAACAGTTGTGCCTTTATAAGGAAAGAGAATGTCATTATGATTTCAAATGATGAAATTTCCTATTTTCTTCCTTTTTAGTTTACATTTTTAAAATAAGAAATTAAATGCTTTTGTTAAGCATACATTGAGTTTTCGAAGTCAAATGGTTAGAATATAGGGAATTAATTAAAAGGGTTGCCTATCCATCTTTAATTTCTTCTCTCGCATATAGGCGTAATGATGTGGTCCTTAATTATAACATCAAATATAAGAACAAATATCTTTTTTTCAAGAGGATCCCTGTCTCATTCAGTGCACAGAATGGAATATACTTAGAGACTGAATGAGTTTTGCCATAAATGAAGGTGTTTTCTATAGGTCTGCTGTTTCATTTACTGCCAGTGATGAAGGTTATGTATTGAATTGGGCAGGGGGCTGTTCAAAAACAGAAGAATGGTCTCATGTTTTGGCAATTGAATACTGCCTTGAAGGATTAGGCTTTTTCCTGCCTTTTGCCACAAGTTCATATGTGATATGAAAAAGACATATAAATGAGTTTTTCCATGGGTGGCCACTAATTGGTGTGTTCTCATTTTCTGAGTTCTCAGTCTGAGACACCTGGGGTCTGACTTGCAGAAGGGCAGAGCCGATATCGTATGGAGTTCTGCTCTCAACATGCACAGAACTGGGGAAATGCTAATCCAAGGCATTGCAAATTAGGGATCCAAAAATTAGTGAGTGCTCTGGCCGTTTTGACCTTAGCCTCTTTGTGTCTGATTTCACTGTCTGTAAAATAGAGATAACAACCCCACCTACCTCCCTGGGAGAACATCCATTAAGGCTCGTGAAGCACTGAGATATTATGGCAAAATAGCACCACAGAAAAAGACCACAAGGAAATTAGTGTTCTGCATTCAGTGATGGGTTTGAATGATGTGTGTCAAATAAGGCACTTTGCCATGCCTTAAATTAGGACAACAGGAAAATACTGAATTGCTACCCACTCAGTGAGCTCTGTCTGTAGTAGCTGGGGTGGGGGAGACTTGCATGAAAAAAGAAGATGTGATGAAAGACTATTATAAAGCATATGCACAAGGGAGTCAAAGCTAGGTTTCAGAGGTAGTCTCCATTTTACATTTTCTGCTTCAGCCTTTACCATGTGCCCAGAAAGATGCTTGTAAGATAGGCTTTTTATGTAATATATGAGTCACGCTACTTTGTACTTGTGCCTGTGAATGATGGGTTGCAAAATAATTGGGAAAAAATGGGCCAAATGTGTTACCACCGAAACTAGTGAAACTACACTTTTCACTGGTGTCAGAAGATGTCAGCTGAGATCCTTAACAAATCAGGCCTGGAACTCTCTTGTTATTACTCCCTTTGTATGTGAGGAAACTGAGGCACAGAAGAAAGTGGAATCATCTGCTGAAGTCATTGTTTTCTCTATATACAACCAATAGCTTTTAAACTAGTATTCACATGCCTTGCATGGATTAATCTAGAAATGACAGAAAAAGCATGTGTTTGTTCCTCTCTTCTTCCACACCCTTCTCCTCACCTGGAAGAAATAGCTTGAGTAATGCAAATAATTTGTTTACTTTATTTGCCAGTCGCTTTACATTTGTGTCTGTGGGAGTGGGATGTGTATCTGTCTACAGGACTCCATGGGAGGATCTCCTGAGGAAGGGCTGAGCTGGAGAGTTGAGGAAGCAAGCAGGTCTATGGTATTACAGGTCCTATGTCCCAACCTTGGTGCTGGTCTCATGAAGTTCAGGCTCTCGGTTGCTGCCATGGAGGATCTCCAGATGGCGAGGTTGTGCTCACACCAGGAGAGGCAGTCTCTCTGGAACATAAGCTCCCGACCAGGATGGGCTTAAGAAAGAGGCCAGAGCCTTCAAACTGGACTTAACAGGGAGCCTGAAAAGAGGCATTGGTACACCTCATACACTTTTATTAATGAGAGCCTGCCTGGGGTTTGTCCCTAGTCAGAATAAGCTGTTGTTATTGTGGAGACTATGAATGTCTGTATTGCCTTCCTCAGATCTCTGGTGCATGAGATGGGACATCATTTTCTAGCCAGACACAGGTAGGAATTTTTCCCACCATTGCTACATATGCTGGCTGCTGATGAAGTGATACATTGCCTCCTAGGCCGCTGTGTCTATGAATTATCTCCAAAAGAAAGTTTACTTCTCCCAGGGGGGCACAAAGCAGCCTAACATACTCAAGGGAGAGTTTTTTATTAGCAGAGACTGAAATGAAAATACAGAAATCCCAGTACAGATATTCAGAAGTCTTGGAAAAAAAGCAGTTCATCAGCACTCCATAAGCATGGAAGAAGAGTTGTGCCTATGTCTTTTGTCCTGAGATGTGCCAGCATAACATGACACTGTAAACCTGCCAAATCTAACCGCTGGTTATGGCTTCAAGCCTATGCCTTATGAGGATACCCTGTCTCCTATTTTGAGGACCTTCTGCTGAGATGGCCCTCCATGGCAGCTTAAGAGACCCTCCTCCTGCTCCTCTGGAGTTAAACCTCTGGCTGTCAGGACTGACGCAGAGTTGAAGGTCAATGCAGAGTGATACAGAGAGTTACTTGGAGGCAGTGTGGGTCACCAAAAGAGAAGGTCCTGTTGGCAGGTCTGGAGAAAGGACACTGTCTCTCTGCCAGTTAAGAATGGAAGTGGAGAGGCTGTCAGTGTAGAGAAGAAAGAGAACTTGTTGCAAAGTAAATGTGCAGTTTTCTCTCTGGGCCAAAACTGATGCATGTTTGCCAAGAAGGTAGTGGAAATGTAGGTCTTGTGTTAGCATTTGTGAGGTGGTGGGGATTTTGTAATCCCTACTCCTCCCAAATCAGATGGGGTTTCAGCCTACCCTTGGGGCAACCCCTGCTTCTGGCTTTGTCACAGAAGTGTATATCGCCACAGAAATAAAGAGGGAGACAGAAAAGGCACTGGACTAGGTCAGGAGATAATTTTGCTGAAAGCATCTAGTCATGTGGCTCCACTGGCTGCTTCTGCCCATAGAAGGAGAAGCACTGACCACAGCAGATGATACTGCAACTTTTAAACACCTACTCCAGAACCAAAGGGACTTTACCAAGCCAAGGTCAGCCTTCACATCTTGCAAAGTGCAGTAAATGGCCCCACTGGCAGGGTTTGCTTTCTTTTTCTCTTCTGTGGTTCTGACCTGTTCCTGCAGAGAGCAAAATGTGCTTCTTGTTGCTCTGCCTCCTTATATCCAGCCCCATTCAGTTCCATCTTTCACATACTATTCATTGCATCTTAGCTTCACACAGTATGGTATCATCGATGCTGATATCCCCAACCTGTAATTTTTCAACTTGTCTCTTGGGTATTTGCCTCTAAGCTTTTCCTGCTGTCAGGCGCAGCAGATGACAGAGTATGCTGAGTACTTCTGAGGGGTACCATACAGAGCGATTCTGCTGTTTGGAAATTTGTTTGTGGAAACTCTGAGTAGCACCGAAATGCCTGGAGAAGCTAATCAGAATTGGAGATGGGCACAGTTTTTAAAAAACACAAGTTTCAAGTACTGTGGTGTGAACAGAAGGTCAGTTTGCTGCCAGTGGCAGTGAAATAGCACTCAGTTATACAGAGCACAGGAAAATGCTGAACAGGGTTTCTGTCATTCCTTTGCTCTACTTTTATCAACGCCCTGTACTTCTGCCCTGCAGCACCCCTGCTATTCCAGCTCTGATGTTGCAGGGTAGCCATTGAGTTGCTGAAAACTAGGCAAGGATATAACCGATCCTTTGAACAAAGTCATTCTCTGTTCAGGAGCTTTTTGTACATATTAAATGATTAAATCTTTAGGGGGCTTTTCCCTGATGCAGTAATTGTGCACTCATTAAATTGCCAGATAAGACTGACTTACTTTTTTTTTTTTTTTCCTAAGAAAAATATTATATTTTCCACTGATAATCCTGCCTCACCTAATTCAAGCATGGCCAACTTGTGGCTTTTAAGCCACGGGCAGATACTGAGCAATAGAAGCATGAATTCCACAATGGCGATACACCATATTACTGACAGCATGCTGCTGATGTTAGGACTACTTTTTTTATCAGTATCTCCGAGTGGGAGGAAGCTCTCAGGGGCTTCTGAGGCCAACAGCTCCCTACAAGCTCTGGGACTTAGCTGGACACCCAGCCTCACCCCATCCCACACTGGGTGCTGGGACCCCAGGGAGCCATTGCTGTTTTCTGCCTGGGAGCTACTTGCTGAAAAATCCCTCACTTTGCCTAAGGTACTTGGTAGGTGTTTGACACCTCTTGGACATTGGAAGGTTTTTTTCTTTAAGATGCTCATGAGGCCAAGGTTTGAGCCTCCATGATTTAGTTAATTGCATTTTGAAAAGTGAAATCTGGGTAAAAGTTGAATTATCCTGCATTACTAGGAGTGGAAGTAGATTTAGGCTTTGGCTGCAACATAAGCTAGTGTACGTGTGAAAAATACCACAGAGAAACTGTGTTAGAAGAAAGTTGTTAAGGCTGCTAAGTCAAGTATTAAAAAAATTGGCCAGTATTAGAAATGCAGTTGCCTGTGCAACCTCAGCACGGTCTCCTCTTATGAACATATTTCAGTACACTTCTAATAACAAGAACACATCTTACTTTTCTTTCCAGGCATTCCTACTGCATTCAGGTCACTGAATGGACAGTGCTCACTTAATGAGCAGTTATTCAATATTTTCTTCTCTCATAATAATCAGTGTGTGACCCCACAGCTTTGCTCAATAAATACTATTCAAACTCTGCTCTGAATCAGAAATACTAATTTTCTCCTGGGCTGTCTTGTGATTCTGAGCACATCCCTGAAATTACTTAGTAAATCTTTGCAACCCTCATGTGAGATAACTGAGTATTTTTACTCAATTGTTGCAGATGGACAGCTGAGGCACAAAGAGAGAGTTTGGTCAGCAGGACTCCCTAATTTTTAATGCTGAATTTGAGAAACAGAGGACCTGACTTTTATTAGTAGTTTTTATTTTCAATTGCGCATATCTGAAAACATCTCCCATTACTGTCAGCTGCAGCTATGAGTGCTCAGCACTGCTCCAAATCAGACTCAAGGTGTTTGAAGCCAGCTACTCAGAGATGCAGAACATGCCACTAGGAGTCATCCTGTGAAAAATACGGGCCAGGATAAGAGGGGAATTCAGCAGCAAAGGTAGGGCAGTGCTGTAGGACAACTGTCTGTCAGCTGCCCTAACCCTGGAATCCTCTGTTTTCCTTTGCCAAGCCTCTACCTCCTGCATTTTAACTTTCCAACTTCCAATTGCAAAAAATAGGACCAAGATTTTAGTATAATCCCTTTATACTCCTGAGTTCCCTAAGCTTCAAATATCCAGATTTCCTACTAACACTTTAAGTCTTCTTTAAGCTTCTTTGTTTTACTTTGCAATCTTTCAGAAAGTATTTACAAGTCTAGTTCCAAACAGTGGCAGGGTGTTATCAGATAACTTACAGAACTGTCCTGACAAATAAGATTTATGTAGGCAGGAGCCTAGCAGGATTTTCAAAGAGCCTTGGTGCCTAATTCGCACTGGTTTCAATAGGATTAAGGCAAGTAGGCATTTGTCAAGATCCCATCATTCATTCCTTAAAACCTGGCCCTTTAATTCTTCTTTCAGTCAAGTTTATGTTGACCACTAGAGCCAAAGCATAGGGATGTATACTGAAATGTTAATAATTCATGAACATTTGTAAAGTGCTGTGAGAGTACAGTCTGGAAGGTAGGCATCTTGGGGGGTGTGTGTTATATTTTCTTCAGGCTTCAAAATAATTGCTTCTGTAACCAAAGGAAAATACAGGCTGAAACTTTTTTCTTCTGCTTTGCACTGAGATCAAAATGTTCATTAGCTGAAAGCCCCAACAGGTGCCCCAATTCTACACTGAGTACTCTCAGATGTTACTAAAGATTAGGCAGATCCCAAAACCTTGAGTTACTGACTGGTTTGAAAGAGTACAGAAAATGTTTGTGCTTTTGTAGCTCATTCTTTCTGGGAGGGATCAAATTACTCTTGTTGAATTTAATCTGTTTGAAAATATTCTGTATCTAGGCTTCATTTCTGACTTAATTTCAACAGAATTTAGTGAATTGGTTATGCAAGCTGACTTCAGGCAGTGGATTTCTTGCAAATTACTCACTCCACTATGTTTTTATATATATGTGTCTGTACGTGTTTGTGACATGCAGTTTGTGATAGTTATACAATGTGATTTCCTCTCTGACTGGAAAGGAGGAAGAGGAGAGTTACTAAAAGAAAAGAAAAAAAAGGGGAAAAAAGCCGCACTCTTAGGCTAAAATTTTAGACAGGTAATCATTCACTACAATGGAATTTGCATGATTTGTGGCCGAGGGACCAGTTCATCTGAAAAGTAGAGTACAACTAAATGTTATAACCTGGCAACATAATGTAGACATTTGCATACCATAATCTTTGCTTCATTTGAGCAGACTTATAATTTGCTTAACTCCAATGATGTGTCTTATGATGGACTTATTATTGTTATTGTTAATGGGTCAATAAATTGGACTGGCAAGAACCAACCTTGTCCTGTGACTTCTTGAAGAAGCAGGAATTGTCTTCCTACCAAGAAATGGCTCTGCATTTTAGATGGTGCTAGGAGAAAGCAAACTGGTTCCTATAGTATCTGTATTGTTTTTCTGCTGTAAACCAGTGTGCTGTCTGTGCCCTCTCTTGTATTCAGCACACTCCCATTGTCTTGACTCCTGTTGCTTGTTTCATTGCTTCCTTTCCCAGCACCACAAGGGAGATATATCCCAAGGATGTAGAAATAATAATGGTTGTCATCATCATAAATCCTCATGCATTTGGCTTTTCTCACAGTGGGCACCTCTTCCTTCATCTGGAATCTCACCATTAGGACAATAGGAGCCTGGATGGAAACTCTTCGAGAATCTCTAAAAAATGTTTGATGTTCAGAGGGAGCGTCAATCTGCTTGAGGGTAGAGAGGCTCTGCAGAGGGATCTGGACAGGCTGGATCGATGGGCTGAGGTCAATTGTACGAAGTTTATCAAGTCCAAGTGCCGGGTCCTGCACCTGGGTCACAACAGCCCCATGCAGCGCTACAGGCTTGGGGATGAGTGGCTGGAGAGCTGCCTGGCAGAAAAGGACCTGGGGGTGTTGGTCAAAACAGCCGACTGAGCATGAGCCAGCAGTGTGCCCAGGTGGCCAAGAAGGCCAACAGCATCCTGGCCTGTATTAGCAATAGTGTGGCCAGCAGGAGTAGGGAGGTGATTGTCCCCCTGTACTCAGCACTGGCAAGGCCTCACCTCAAATACTGTGTGCAGTTTTGGGCGCCACAGCATAGGAAAGATGTTGAGGTCCTGGAGTGAGTCCAGAGAAGGGCAATAAAGCTGGTGAGGGGTCTGGAGAACAGGTCTTATGAGGAGCAGCTGAGGGAACTGGGGTTGTTTAGCCTAGTGAAGAGGAGGCTGAGGGGAGGCCTTATTGCTCCCTACAACTACCTAAAAGGAAGATGTAGTGAGGCCAGTGTTGGTCTCTTCTCCCAAGTAACCAATGACAGGACAAGAGGAAATGGCCTCCAGCTGTGCCAGGGGAGATTTAGATTGGATAGTAGGAAAAATTTCTTTACTGAAAGAGTGGTTAGATATTGGAACAGCCTGCCCAGGGAGGTGGTGGAGTCACCATCCCTGGAGGTGTTCAAAAGACGTACAGATGTGGTGCTTAGGGGCATGGTTTAGTGGTGGGTTTGGTAGTGTTAGGATAATGGTTGGACCTGATGATCTTAAAGGTCTTTTCCAACCAAAATTATTCTATGATTCCACTCCATTTTACTCGTCCTAGCCTGCTCCAGCTACCCAAATTCTTTACATCCTCAGAAAACTCCTAAACATGCTGAATAGCTTTTGGGGGAGCCTGACAGGAAATGGAGCAGTCAGACTCAGAACTGTGTTTAACAATCTGCATGGATTGTTATCTATCCATAGGACACTTGGCCATTCATAAGTTCCCCTAAGCTTTTTTTTTTTTCGCCTTTTTTTTTTTTTTTCCCCCTAAGTGCTTAGCTATTTTCAGCACCATCTATGTTCATTGCTGCAGCTCTCTCTACTGCCTTTGGGAGTCTGATCCACACATTGATTTATTTTTAGCTATATTGCTAATTATTATTTTTGTGAGTATAGTGTTTCATTATTCATTAAAGCTGGGGAGACATTTTAGTGATTTCTCAGTAGAACAAATGTGAATTCAGTAACCAAAGTAAGATCTCTAAGTAGGGCTTGAGATGGCTAGAAAGAGTGATCTGGCAAAGAAGGATGGTATGACAGGCAAGGATATTGATGTATGAAGGAGTGTTACTAAGAAAGGAGAAGCAAGCTATTCTCAACATGGGCAAGATGCAGGGGACTGGATGAAACTCTGGGAGGAACTCTTTAGCTCGCCAAAGGAATAAGCTGCCAGAGAAACCCAGAGAATTGTCTTTGGGGGAAAAGTCCAAACACTGGTAAAAACCAGTGCTCTTGCAGAGTGAGTTAAAGATGAAAAAAACCAGCCCTGCTGCAGTGCACAGGGAAGGCCTAGAGGACTCTGGAGATTTCTAATTATTTGCTCTTCAGTGTGTGACAAAGCTGTGCAGCGTGAACTGGCCCTTACTAGCAGAAGAGGAGACACTGCACATTTTCTGGTGTTAGATCATCTGTGCATGCTTCCCAGTGCTTTCTGTCTGGCTTTGCAAGGGATCCTGAGGGAAGAATGTTCTTATTCCAGAAACTCACAAGTCCTTCTCAGGATGAAAACTCTCTGTATCACAACAGCAGCAGAGTAGAAAGAAGTGGAAGGAGTTTTGTGCACCCTGCCTGCCCAGCCATCAACTCATCCTTGCCAGGGGTCCCTTTTCTCTCAACTTCTCTGCCAGCGGGGCTGCTGACAAAAAACCTACACATGGAGGGCCCCAGGGGTGCCTGGATGTACAGTATGGTTGTGCTACGGATGTACCAGATACAGAGTGATCTAAACTGTGTGCCTGGGGAAAACACATTACAATGCACAGTGCTTTGAGGCTACTGCTATGCTTCCTGGCTGAAGAATGGTAAAAAGACAGAAGACTTTAGGACTGATATGTTTAAAGCCTATTAAAGCCCTTTTTTCATAACAACTTAAAGGTGGGAATCTCAGAGAATGAAAAAAAAATGGAAAGAAAGAACAGCTCTCCTACAGCAGGAAGCTTAGGAGAAGCTCTGGGTGACTACTTCAATATGGTTGTGATATACTAGCCCTTTTAAGTGGCAAATCCAAACACTTGTGGCTTTTTTCCCTAGCACATCTATTCAACATGTTCCTTTTAGCTGGAGGTCTTTATAGCACCAACTTAACAGTGTCCACAAAGGGTCTATCGCAGCATGCACTGCAGGCTTGCCTCCCCCCTCCCACTTTTTCAATAGGGCTGTATGCAGTAGAGGAGCAAAGTAGGAAACAAAATGGCTCAAAGCCACATGTGCATTTCCCAAAGCTCAGTGCCAGTCTCCAGAATAAGTGATTAAGCCCTGAGGCTACTGGGTCTCATATTCAGCTGCCTGTGGCCCCAAAGGATCTTTCCAATCAAAGCCATGTCTGTGCTCTGATGACAGCCCTACCTGAAGGCTGGGAGAGGGGTAGGGCACAACATTATGCCTTCAGTGCTGTGCCACTCAGGAGTGACAGCTGCAATCACAGGCCTGATTCATCAGTTTTACAGAACTTGGAAAGCACTGAAGTTTCACAAGCTGGGCATGGTCTCAGGCAGTCAAGCCCAGGTTCTTGGGTGAAAGAAGAGATATGTCATACAGGTCCCCTCTGGAAACCTTTTCAGGTTCTGACAGACACTTATGCCTCATTTCAGGATGTTCTCATCCTGTACTGACAAAAGTGAATAGATAAGAGCTCAGCTTAAATATTGCACAATACTTTACCTTGCTACAACACCATGCATTTGAGGCTCTTGCAACACTACAAATACTTATTCAATTAGGTTTAGAGTCTTTCTGGAACATAACAATGTCTAGAGCAGCAGACCACAGAGGTCTTGTAAAAATTATTCCTAGTGAAAATGTCGTTGAAATCAATGAAATTACATGCTGCTTTCTCCATCCGACATTGCATTTGGTATTGAACTTCCAATAAGATCTCAGTACAACTGTTTGTTAATAAGCTGTACAAACTTCAAGATGGGAAGAATAGAGAGAGATGGTCTAGGTCTTTTCACACTTCGCTATAAATCAGTATCTAAGAGCTCTTAGTGGGACCAGTGACCTCTCTCATATATTTGATATCTTGAGAGTAGGCTTAACTTTTCCCATTCTCACTTGAACTAGTGTCTAAGGAGGGAGGAGATATGGGATGTCTCTCCTTTCTCTGCTTGTACTTTAAACACGTAAAATGAATGAGAAAAAAAAAAAGTAGGCCAAGAGTGATTTCACAGAAGGTTTTCTATAAGGTCTGTGGCATCCAAGACATGCTGTTGCTGTGAAGAATTGAGATACATAATGTCCATGTCTTACCCATTGCTTTGGTGAGTTCATACATGTGCTGTCATGAGAGCCTGTCAGCCACCTTGCAGAAGATCTGTGGAACAAACATCAGCACCAATGGAACGGCTGAAATAAAGGTGGGTGGAGAGGATGGCCAGGGCAAGACAGAGGAAAAAGTCCATATGGACACATGAGGGCAATCTCTGGGTCAGTCAAGCCCAGATGGGCACAAGAATCCACAACACAAATCAACAAACTGAGCATCTGTGAAGAACAGAGCCAACACCCATCATTACTCTGCCTCTAGCAGCAAGGATGACACCCTGTCCTAGTGGAGCTAGGGCTGGTATTAGAGGGGTCAGGCAATCTCATGGACCAAGAAGCAGAGCCAGCAGAGCCAATCCTGGCTAGGAAGGAGAGGCCACGTCACTGAGGCCCATTGAACCCATCAGAACCAGAAGCTGAGAAAAAGCCAGCTGCACCAGTGAGGAGGTGGAGTCTCTACCAATATAGAGAAGCTTTTGCTATGGATTCCTGCTCTTTGGGGATACAAGATCCTGGTACACACACAGTTCAGCTCTGCAGTGGGGATGTGGGATTGGTCTATCTGGAACAAAAGCTGAAGAGGTTATGAGAGAAGATATCTTAGGCGGAGCTGTTTTAGAGCTAGTTTATCAAATTACGTAGACCTGCAACTCTGGTTACTTGGGTTTTGCTGGGGGCAGCTCTGGTGATTTGAGAGATTTTACTCTGCTTCTTGGGGAATGGAGAAGCTGTTGGCTAAAGGTGGTGCTCTGGGTTAGGCTGTCTTTCAGGAGGTTAGGAAAACAAAAGACAAAGATCCTGATTAAGAATCCTGGTTGCTACCTTCTTCAGGACAGCCTGCCATTTCAGGAGGATACACACCCCTGTCCTCTCTGAAGTTCAACTGCTGTATGTGGCTGTGGGCACAGGTAGCATATACGGAGTTTCACCCTAGCAGTAGGTGCAGTTCAGGAGGAGAGAAATCTTTTCTTTTTTGTGCAGATGCTGGGTGTAAAGCAGTGAGGAGTGAAAGATCCTGTAGAAACATCACTATCCAAATGCTCTGTGGAGCAGAAGTTCATTGTAGAACAGTGTGGGAAGACAGAGGAGGCTGGTACACAGCCAAAGCACTTTCCTCTTTGAAGCCTTAGTTGACATAAGCATGGATGATGGAATGCTCTGTGATAATTGAATAGGATATTCATGAGAGCACCTTGCCTCCCCTGCAGCACCACAGCAAAACTTCAAGTTTCAAGCACAGGGTAAGCATCGCCCTTTACGTTTTACAAGAAGGGTGACACAGAGCTACAAGTGAAGGACTGAACAACCTTCATTCCCCACGTGGATTTCTTCTCTCATATCTCCCTGCTGCCTTGGAGAAGCTGCTCTATCTCGCTTCCCCCCTCCACTGTCCAGAATGGGGAATGAGCAGGAAAGGCTCAGCCCAGAGCTGTCACACATTAACTCAACCACATCCAAATCAGCCTGCTTACTGACAGGGCCAGCTCCCCAGCAGGGCAGTGCTGAGAGGCTGACGCAGGGTCCTCGGGACCGCTGCTAGCCCAGTGCTCATGGAAATGACAGCCGGTGTTGTGCAGCGAGGTGGCATGGACCAGAGAGAGAACTGCCAGCACCTCTTTCAGCTATGGCACAGTCAGTCATGCAGATCTGCTCCAGGAGACCCTGCTCGGCTGTTTAGCTGCCTGTTTTTTCTTGGTTTTTCCTGCTGTTACGCCCTTCAGATGTGGATCAGTCATTTTCTCTCTCTCTCCCTTGCACTCTCCCTTCCTCCATATCACATCTCTGTCATTGTTCCTCTTACTTATTTGCCTCTCTTCCATTCACTGCCTCTGCTTTGGACAGGTTTTACCTCTCTCCCTGCCTTTCCTTTTCTCCATTTGGCTCCTTTGTTCTTCCCTCTCTACTCTCATTCTTTGCATTCTCTGCCTTGAGCTCTGCCCTCTCCCTCCCCTAGCCTTCCACCTTACCAGACCAGCTCCTCAAAGTACCCCTTCTACCCCACACCTCCCCTTCTCTGCCCACCCCTGCAGTGGCAAAGCCTGGGGTTGTTCTGGGGAGGAAGGTCGCTGCTGCAATAGCAGAGCCCACCCTCCAAGCAGCTTCCCAAGCCACTAGGAACTAGTTCATGCCTTGCTTTTCCTGATTGCTTGGGATGTTTGTTTGACTTTAATGAACTTGCAAACGCTTTCTCAAAAGACAATTACCTCCATAAACTGTAATAATAATAATAATGGAACAAATACAGCCCTGAGCTTACCACCAAACAGGGAGGGAGCTATTTGATGCTTAGGTCTCTCATCACTAGGTTGAGAGATTTCATGGTGTTGGCAGTCACTGTCAGAAGTACCAGAGCGGATTCAAGGTTAACGGGAAGGTTAAAAAGAATGTTCAGAGACTGGATGGACTTGAGGCTTGAGCCTTTCATTGTTATTCTGCTGGCTGCAAAAACCCTGGCCAAACCAGCATGGAGCACAAGAGGGTGACAGGGCCTCAGCCTAGTCGCTCATGGACTGATGGTCCCAGCAGAAAATTCCTCACAATTTCTAGGTGCAACCAGGAAAGGTCAAGGCAATCCCAGAGACCAGCAGTGGAAGGACTTGTAATATCCCTGCCTGCAGTTTACTCAGACTGGGGAGAAGTAGGGATACTTCCCATCACCAGGGCTGGCTGCAACCCTGTCTTTCCATGGAGGGAATGGGATAGGAGCTGCAGAACACAAGCTGCTGCTTCTTGTGGAAATGGCTCTAGAGACCTTGCATAACCCTGGAGACTGGGGAGGCTCAGCAGCTGCCTGCAGCAGATCTCAGGGAAGCAAGTCTGATCTGTAAATTAGCCTCTGGCCCTTGGCTACAGCTAGAGCAAGAGCAAATGTGTCCAGCCCTCATGGGGGCAGGCACTCTGAGCCATTAATAACGATTTCCTGAAAATTTTTGTAGAGTCCAAAACTAAGCAAACAAGAAAAAAAACCAGAGTGAGAGACAAAGGGCGGGGAGGGAGAGAGATTGATAATTCAGGGTTTCATTACCTGGTTGTGGTCAGCAGACTGTGTGATTCAGAGTCTGAGGGTGTTACTTTAAAATAAAAAAAGCAGCAACCATCCTTGCCTGAACTGCCCCAAACAGGATCACACAAACCAAATAACTTGAGCCTAGATAAAATTTCTCTTTAGTCCAGTGACATCCAAGCTTGCATTTCTGTCTATGCCCATCTGCAGAAGAAATCACATATTCTTTAATCTAAGCATAATTCAAGGGAAATTTTTCACCTGATTCTTTGGCTGTCAACACGGTCTGTTTTGGGAGTGGATTTACACTGTCAGCTTGGATACCTTCCTGCTTCATTTCCAGCCTTTGGTCTGTTGATCTGAATGCCTGCTGGCTGGCTCCTTCTGGAGTGGCACAAGTATTTCCCTCCAAAAAGGAAACCAGGCACAACTGACAGCACTGTTTGTGCCAGGATCCAACCTGAAGCAAGGGCATAGATGTTGTCTTCACCACAGTCCACAGAGATGTTGTGCCCTCAAGTGCCCTCACACACTTAGGCCATACCCCAAGATATACACATGCCCTTGACATTAAATATAAAAGCACCACCTTGGCAAGCTACAACCCAGTCTTGTCTCTGGGACTTCGGGTGCTTCAAATTGAAAGATGAGTGAATGCATCCTGTGCCCCACAACCACCAAAGTGCTCTACAGAGTCCAGATCAAACCCAAAGCAAATGCCTTTCCCCAGTGACATCCATGAGCCACTCTGCTCCAGCAAGCATGAGTCCTGGACTTCAGCCACTTTGCATCAGCTTCAGGGGCAAGGCTCTTCTTTCTTTCACCCGACCTGCAAAGGCAACATAGGCAGCACTGAGTGCATTTCCCCATTTAACCAGTGGAGCTATAGGAGCTTCAAGGTGATAATGAGACCATGGTTGACCACCAGCTTAACAGAAACAGGGTGACAAACAGGAGAATCACAAAGCAGGTGAGGAGAGTATAATGGATTCATTGAGAAGGCACACTGAAAATATCTAAATAGGTCTAGCTTAGATTATTTTCTACCTGTCTTCTCAGTCACTGTACACAAGTACATAACATCCATCCATCTGCCTGACCATCATTAGCTTATTCCATTCCAGGCACCATAAAATACAGGGGAAAATTCATACATATGTGAGAGGATCTTGTAGAAGAAAGGATGGAAACTCCATTGTTAGAGGATTTGAAACTGGAGAGCTGAAACCCTGCTAGTTATACCCTGGGGAACCATCCTGCATAAGCCTTCAGAGAGATGAATTAACCTTTTCTCTCTCAAGGGTGTTTTACCCACCATCACCATAGTCATCCTGGGAAAAAAAGGAACTCTGTTTGTTTCCTCGCCTTGCAGACAGGTTGTGCTGAGAGGTGCCATCCTCTAGCCAGGTGTCTTCACACCATTTAACTGGGTTAAAAAAAGCTGTTCTCTGTGCTAAATTGCTTCCTCACTTCACAAGGCGTGAAAGCCTTTTCTCCCCCTCACGTGTCCATGCTTCACTCCTTCTGGGGAGACAGCTGGTCTTTTTTTTTTTTTTAATGCATTCTGCTCCTTAAATGCCATCTCTGACACAAATCAGGTCATGTAGATCCAAGCCCACAAAAACATTGAGGTGACTCAATCCTGTGAAATCAATGGGAGTCAGGTGCCTAAATTTCTTTGTGATTCAGGTGACCTTGAATAACATCAGCAGGAACATACATTGTGCTCTAGTCAAAATTAGAGCATGAGCTGAGATACACCTTAACCCCACAAGTACCACAGGCAACTCAGCCCTACTTCACCTACCTTACTGAAGGAAAGATTTCCACACATACCTTAGCCCAGCTGTCATAAGAAAGGAATGACTTGGGGTCCCCATATCTTTGCATGGAGAACAAGGGTTGGGTTTTTTCCTTAATAGTTGGGTGTCACATTTCCCTTGGGTTGTGAAGTATGTTATTGATAACTGTCACTGGTCCTATGGATGTCCAGGCTCTGGCCAGTATTGATGCCTTCTGTGGTGAAAGCTGTGTAAGTCCAAAGCCTGGACTTGTGACATGGGTTTCAGAATACCAGGAGATGGTCCCATGAATCGAAGTGCTCTGGGTTTTGGTGTCATATTAAAGTGGAACTCCTATCTAAGGACATAAAGGAGCAGGATACCAGGGTGATGACTGAGCATATAGCAGCTTGATCCTAGGATGAATATTAAGGAAGCTGACACATGCTATATATTGGTGGGCAGAGAAACACCAGGAAAGGGAGAACTATATAGAGGAGTAGAGGAGACCATATAACACTGAAAGACCTTTTAATGGAACAGTAAGTTCTTTTTTGATCTCTCCTTCCCTGCGTCCAAAATACAAAACTATGATTATTTTTCCAAGACCAGGCAAGGATGTGTACCACGAGAGACAAGTGGACAAACAGCAAGCAAGGACCAAAGCACCCAGTCCCCTTCTTTCTTGCTCTTTGCCTATGTGTGGCTGCAAACACACGGAACATCTGGAAAACATCTAATTTCTTCACTTCTCCTTTCCTAATGTACCAGCATGTGGGACATTTAGAAGGGCCTCGAGGCTATAGTAACACTTTCTTCATTCTTTGCCATATTTTGACCCCTCTGTAAGCTGTGGGTTTGGAGATGGAGAGTGGAAAGGTGGCCAGAGATTAGAAATCTTCTTGGGGTCATGGTTCCATGCAATTTCCACATTCCTGGTACCTAAGGACTAACCTCTGCCCTACCTGTGTCTTAAACATCAATTTTTTATCTCCTACTCTCTCAGCTATGTGACAGCAAGGGAAGTCTCACTTACAGGAACGGTCTGCCTGGGAAGGGATGTCCTAGAAACCTGGAGGTGTGGCAGACAAGCAGATGGAGATGGTGAGAGGATCAGCCCTCTAGGGTTGCAAAGATGTTGTGGGCTGTGTAGATAGAGACATAAAAGCTTAACAGTGTGTTTCATAAAGGCAAAGCTTTGCACACTGTCTTCAGTGGGTATGTAGGGATGGTCCGAATAAAAAAATGGACATGTTTGACTGTATGTCCTTTTACACATCCATATAGCTATGTATCCGTTAGCCTCAGTGATTTCACATCTTTCTGCCATTGAAGGATCTATGATTTGTTTCACATTAAATGAAACAGAGGACATTTACTCTGTGTAAAATGATAATACATTGCATGCACACTTACAATACCATGAGTATGTCGATATTAAGTACTATTATGAGTTTACTTTACACATAAATGTGTATGAAGGGGGTGTGTGATGGAATACTAATATATGAAACCTATCCTTACCAGACCTGTTTCCTGGCTGGGAGCTCTAGATTCTGTACAAACACTAGTAATAATAGTCACTTTATTCAAGCCACAGTACTGGAACGTCATACAACTAAGATGTCATACACACATGACAGATAGATAAGACAGACAGATTTCTTGTTTTCCACTGAGATGCTTTTGAATACATCCTGGCAGGGCTGACTCACCCTTTCAGCTTTCCAAGGAAGATAAATTGCTTTCCAGGAGCTTCACTGTATACAGGTTATTTTTGAGCAGCTTCCTTAATTAAGGTTTATCTGCTGTGTGCAAAATCCACAGATGAAGAGCCCTTGTCTTTATTTGTGTGAACAGAAGTTTCCCTCTGAACAATCTGTTTCTCACCCAACCTGTTGTTATACAACATGACCACACATGCTGCATGGATACCATGTCTTACCCCAGAAGAAGCTGCAGGCCAGTAGCCTGAAAATAAGTACTTTCAAATGCCTATGATGCTTCAGTGGGGAAGGACTGAGTAGAAATGGTATTCCTGAGGGCCACAGTTGGCACAGACGAACTATTAGTACATTTCTTTCATCCCTGACTTTAAACTCCACCTCTGCCCCAGCCTCATATTTCTTGTCTTTTATATCTGAAATTATGCTGAAAGCACCCTGTTGGAAATACATTTTGCAGTTGCAAACCTTGTGATCTGGCAAGGACTCAAACTGATGTCATCCCAACTGGGATAAGAGGACAATGATGTCATTGGAATAGCAAAGGAGCCTTTTAGCTCTGTAATGCAGTAGGTGCGGGTGAGAGGTTTCACTCTGACCTCCCAGGGAAGAAAAAGTGCTCTCCCATTCCCTGCCAGGTAAAGGGCTGGATGGCTGGCAGTCACTGCTCTTCCCAAGTTCATCTGTCAGAATAGCAGGAGAGCCAACCCTGTGGCTTGCTGTGCCCCAGCCTCCTGCTAGCAGCGGGAACGAGATAAACCTTCTGAGGGCTGCATAGCCCAGGTAACAGGATAACTCCTCCGGTGTCAGAGAGGCATGCATGCAGCAGGCCAAACTTCATAATGGCTATCCTGGTTGGCGCAGGAGGTACACGGGATGTGAGAGCAACAAGGCCAGTGGCAAGAGGGATTTACCTTCAGTCAATGGTTTTCATCTTTGTCCAGGGATTAACGATTTTGTCACATTCACTAATAGTTTTGCAGGAATCAGGCATATGGGACTGGACCTTTAGGTTATGTCTAAATTGTCTCTCCAGTCTCCCAGTCTTGCTGCTGTTTGAAATTAGCCACAGTCCTTAGGGAGCGAGAGTCAAAGCTAGGGCATCTAAGTGGTACATAGTGCTATAAAGGAGTGCCTAGTCTATCTTCACGTTGCTGTGGCTACAGTGTAATGCAGGCATACTCAAGTTCTCCTCAAACCAGCTAGTCCAGGTATTAGTAGTTACGTTTCCACAGCAACACAAGACTTACTGAAAGCTGCAAAACTTGCCGAAGGAGCAGGATGGATGAGCTTGAGCAGAGCTCTGCACTACCCTGGCTGGATCATAGCTGTTCTGTGAATATCCTAGTTTAAAGGTACTTCCAATTTGTTTCCACCCCCTTGTGCTGAAACATGCTGAAAAGCTTACCCCAGATGCTGAATAACAGTGCAAGGTTAGCTATGCAAGCAAAAGACATACATGGATGGTTACAGCATGCTAAAGTCTGCATCGTCTTTACACATAACCATCACATGCTCTCTGACAAGCTGAGACAAACATGAAAGCCCACTTTCCGTACCACGTCACTTAATGCACTTGGGGCGGTGTAGCTGTAACTGCTCAGCTGTGCCCCTGTGATAGGTACAACAACCATTTTGTTCCTGGGCATGGTCAGAAGCACGAAAATTCCTTGTGCTGAATCCTGTATATTAGTATCAGTTGCGTATTCATTCACAGGCTTTTCCACTCACACCCTACATAAGCATCCCAGTGCCCAGTCTCACTCGCAGACTTATTTCCTGCTTTATACAGACCTATCCTCATCCCTGCATAGTGTGTGTGTGGGGGGGGCTCTTTTCCTTGATGATTTGGGGCTGCTGGTTCCTGGCCTTGAGTGGGCCACCATACCCACTCAAGCTCACCCCTGTTTGCCTCAGAAACAATCTAGGTGGGCACCAGTGCTAGGGTGGGGGATGCTGTGCTCACTGGGGACCCAGGGGGAGATAGTGGGTACCACCTCTGGCATACCAGTGGCCAAATGTTTGGTTCACCGGCACAGCTTCACTCACATGTGTGAGCCTGTCTCAAAGCTGTGGAAATGATCACTTCCAGTCTATTTTCCAGTGGTTGCTGACAGTGTGGCCAGTCCTCTCTTCCTCTCTTCACAGGCATGGTGTTTCCAGTGCATGCTGCAGTGGCTTCTTCTCCCTTATTCCTGCTGCACTCTTTTTGAATGTATTTATAGGCTGTCCCCTCTCTCTGCTCTTCAGGTCCTGGGCCTTTCCCCACATGGCATCTCTCAGTTACAATGGCCTAAGGAGCAGTTTCCTTTTCCCACTCAGGAATAAACGCTTGCTATCTTTCTCAGCCAGCTCATTTTCTTTCTTTTGTGACCTGAGCCAGTGTTGGAAACCAGGTGCAGACGGCAAAATGGCCAGTGGCTCTGCTTCCGAGTAGCTCTTTTGAATGCTTCCCAATAGGAATATTAATAGAACAGTGTCCTTTCATCAATATGCAGCTGAGCTGATACTTGCCCAGGGGCTGCTAAATTATTGGGGTGAAGCATGGTATGTCCTGTAGATTCAGTGGGGTATACAAGCTGAACATTATCTGTCTGCAGCAGACCAGCATAAGGCATATGCTCTGTTTTGGTCCCATTTAAGACTCTAATGCATGGCTTAACTCTAAAAAACATGGGGAATGCCTGTTCTTTGTCGCAAGGCTGTCAAGAGAAAGCAGTAGTCAGAGAAAGAATAATAATCTGCTGAAATTGGAAAGACTGATATCTATCTGCCTATTATCCCTTCATTGAAACCATGAGTGGTAAAGTGCTTGGAGTGCTTGCAGGCAGGTCATGTGTGAGGAGTATATCCTGTGAATATCCGCGTATGTCTGACAGCATGCATCTGCGGTGGGGCGGGCAGCAATGCTATTCTCTGTTGGCAATCCTGAGCCAAAGAGCCATAAAGGACAAAACACTTGGTGTCATTAGAGTCACACACCTGTGAAACAAGGTGTCATTAAAAAGAAACAAAGACTTGAAGGCAAAGGTGGATTTGGAAGGACTGTGAAAATCCCCCTTGGGAGAATGTTTTGAAAATGAGTGGGGAAAAATTGGTCTATTTCAAAATGGATGGGAAAATAAATCACGGGTATAGAGACAACCCAGCTGGTGCAAGCCTTTCCACACAGCCAAGGTGCTCTCACCATTGCTGACGGAGATGATGAGGTGCTTTAAATTCCTTTTACAAACCTCCCGTGTCTGTCCAGCCCTAGGATGAAATTAGAGCCACCTGGCTTCAAACTCATACCAAATGGCAAGGCTGCTCTGAAATTTGTCACTTGTTAGCAGGCGGGGAAGGTGGGACATTTCCAATAAAACCAGAGCCTGGGCTGCACCTGGAGAAATCTTAACTTATGTCCCTGTTTTCTCCTCTGCCCTCCTCCCTTGTTCTTCTTCAAAGGTTGAAAAAAATGAGGATGGGGACCAAAAGATTGAGCAAGATGGCATCAAACCAGAAGATAAAGCTCATAAGGCGGCCACCAAAATCCAGGCCAGCTTCCGCGGACACATAACAAGGAAAAAGCTCAAGGGGGAGAAGAAGGGAGATGCCCCGGTGTCTGAGACTGACGCCGCCGACAAGAAGGAGGAAGGCCCTGCTGGCGGAGCGGCTGAGAACAAAGAGAGCGAGGCTCCCACTGCCACAGAAGCGGCCACCGCTGACAGTGCCCAGCTGGAGGAGGGCAGCAAAGACAGCAGCGCGCCAGCGGAGGAGAAAAAAGGGGATGGAGCCACCGACACGGGCTCAGAGCAGCCAGCCCCGCAGGCTGCCACTCCTGCTGCCTCTTCGGAGGAAAAGCCCGCTGCTGCCGCTGAAACGGAAAGTGCCACTAAAGCTTCCACTGACAACTCGCCGTCCTTGAAGGCTGATGAAGCCCAAGACAAAGAGGAGCCTAAACAAGCCGATGTGCCTGCTGCTGACACCACTGCCACCACCACCCCTGCCGCAGAGGATGCTACTGCCAAGGCAACAGCGCAACCCCAAATGGAGACAGTGGAGAGCAGCCAAACCGAAGAGAAGACAGGTGAGTGAATGCCTCTCTAGGGAATGGGCCTTTCCAGAAATGGATACCTCCCTTGCTTTCTTGGGGACGCATCTGAGGTTGGCCAGCAAGAACAGGGGTTAGACTGAAGGTTAACAAGGGAATTCCCTTGCTGTGTTTTAGGGGTGGTAGGAGTTGCGTGTTCTTGCTTAACACCCTCTTCCCTGCTTCCCAGCAGCTTTTGGAAATACTGCACCTCCTCTCGAGGCTCCTGCACCTCTATGTGGAGGTGTCATCCAGCCCTTTTTTCCATGGTGGTGGGAGAGTGTCAGCCAGCTGGGAGGCTTGGAGGAGCCTGGGAGAACTCCCTGAGCTCTGCACGTGCTAAAGAGGTTGATGAACCTTCCCAGTCACACTAGCGCAGGCAGCTCCAGTGGGGCAACAAAATAGCCTGAGCTGATGGCAGCTCACTGGAGGCTGACAACTTGAGCTGAAAATCTCCTAAGACAAAAGCACTCTTGTACTGCAGGAGGCTATTTAGCCTTGCTGGTGGGATGGTCAAGAAGGAGCCCAAAGGGTCTTTTTTCTGTCTGCTTGTGAATGGATGAGATTCCTGATACAACCGCATCCTAGTCAGGATCATCTTGTTATCAGCATTGCTTATAGTTTCATCCACACCAGTACTTCTAGCGCCTGTACTTGAAGAAGCCCATGACAGCCCATACGTGCATGAAGCTTTTAGACATGTCAGCTGGGTCAGACCCACATGGTAAGAGGATCAGGTAGGGAAAGGGAAGATTAAAGGCCCTGACAGCTCAGTGAGTGAGGACAGAAGAGAGGGTTGAATGCAAACTGTCACTCTAGGAGGTGTTTTCAATTCTGTGCTCTTGACTGAGTGCAACTCTTCTTAGCTAGTTCCCGTGGGAAGAGGTGAAAAGTTTTGGGAGGCAAAAGGGAGTATTTTTGAGAGGCATAGTGCTTACAAACCATGAAGAGGAGCTGGTTTTGAATTGTGACACTGGGCTGGGTAGTAAATGTATCAAAGACCTAAGGATACTTTTGTTCTTGTTCTTTACCTTCCTTACATTATCAAAGAAAGAGAACATAAGCAAAAAACCAGGTAACATCAGAGGTAGGCACCACATGAAACTCCATCAAAAGGCAGTGCCAAGCATAACTGGCCTCTACATTCATGAGACATTCAGTTGTACAGGGCATTCTGCACTCATTATCTTGTTGGGGCAAAAATGCGGCATATCACCTTGATATTCATAAACAGCCTGATGTAACTATTACAGACCCTCAGCATCCAGTCTTGTGCACTTAGTGATGTTCCTTCTTTATTTCATTTGGTCCACTACTTCTCCACCAGAAATTACAATTCCCACTTTCTATTTAGACTTCCAAGCTTCATAGCTAACTCAGGGCTTCAAGTGACTATGTTCCTGTCCAACAAAGTGGACAGATAGGAAAGAACAGGACAGATAAGTACTGGGAGAGGAGCTCATGCAGAACATCGATGATTTAAGGTGTGGACAAGGGGAGCGGCCTTCAAGAGCGTGAGTCTAAACTGAATGTACAAAACAACTGTTACTGGTTTTACTTTCTTTCATTTAAACATTTCTAGGGATAAGCCTTGAAATTGCATTGTCCACGTTGGCTTTTTGTTGTCCTGGTCTCCAGCTCTTTGTTCGTACTTTGTGTGATGAGTTCAGTGGCAGAATAAATGTCATGTCATTTGTGAAATCTAAATTGGTATGTTGAACTATATTCTTGTGTTGTTTTTATACTTGGGCAAAGGTATAAACATCAATGGGAAAAATAGGACAGAGTGAATCAGTGCTTTGAGGCCCTCTGTACACAACATAATAAGTGCTAATTAACTCTTATTTAAGACTTGGGATGCCTTATTCCTAAACAGGAATAGTGATTCAGCTTTGAATTAACATTCTATTTTTATTCAGATTAATCTGCTCTAACGGATACAGATAGGAAATTCATAGTAGCAGGCTATTTAATTTGCTTAATTTTACCTGTCTTTCATCAAAGAATGGTTTATTTCTATGCAGTATTCTAAATTATTTACGGATATCTTCCCCATGCTGTTGTTGGCTTTAACATCATTTGAAGTGGCCAACCATTCATGGCCACATCATTTGAAGTGGCCATTTAAATGCATGATTTAATATGCTTTTGCACATGATACTGTTACTTATGTAAATATCTAGCCAACAAGTAAGTTGGAAAATCTACAATCAAATATATATTTAAAAATGAGTTTTCAGTGATTGCTTGAGTGTTCAAGACCAGTATGTGCATCTGTTTATACTTATTCAATATGCATGCAGTAACACTCAAGCTTACTAACATCTGCAGAAGGCAAACATGGAAGGTATGTGGCCACAGTCGAACTGACAGTCTCTTTAAAATGTTAATGAATATAGATTTTTTCTAAGTTCCTATTCCAGTATGATATCAGCCTTCCAGTCACAAACTTGAACAGCTGGATAAGTGCCCCTAGAGCCACCCAAGAAAGAAATGCAAAAAAAATTAAACAGGCCTTCTTGACCATCTCTCTGAGGACTCTGGGTTGTGTTCTGCAATACACTCTATAGCACAATGTCCAGAATAGTAAGAAGCTGCTTTCTGCTTAAAGAATATTCCACAAAAGAGCATCATCACAGTATAAAAGTTCCCACAGACAGGAAATATTTTGTGACAGAAAGCCTATGTTTTCTTTTTCCTATCTTCATCCTATTACTCCCTCTCATCTCTTCAAGCCTGTCTGTTTCTCTCTTGGTACTTACTCTTTCTGACTTAAAGACATTTGCCATGTCTCGACCTTTCTCCCAGTCATCTCCCAGCAAACGCAGCACTGGTGGTTGCTGGCACGGCTGCGATGGTCATTCACAAAAGAGGGAGGGCTACCAAACATCTGCCACTCCAGCACTCCTCCAGCCTGGGGACAGATCCTCTTTCAGCTTCATCAGTCCCCTTCTCCCAGAAGTCATCCCCTTGGCTTTCAAAGGTCATATCTTATCGTTTCTGTGATCGAAGACTGGCACAGTAGTACGCAGTGTCAGGCTGCCAAAAATAAATCAAATTGGCTCCTAGCCAGTGTCATCGGTTGGCTGGTTGCCATGGTATGCTTGGCTGCTACTACTGTGAGGCATGCCGACCATGCTACTTTTGTGCGGTGATGTTCATCTGCCTTGAATTTTGCTACAATGACTGTATCGTGCTATCTGTGGATATCTTCCCTGGTGCAAACACAAGCAAAAGACAAGGGCATTTCATTTCTATCCAGAAGAGATTTTTGCCATCATCTAAGGGCAGGACAAAAAAGACAGGAAGAGGGGAAAGTAATAACTAACTAAATAAAGAGAGTGCATGTTTTTAATGCTTAATATTTAATGTTTCTGGAGTGAGGGAGAGGCTGGGTGATTCTTCATACCGGTTGCTAATTCCCCTGGCAGCCCTCAGCTCTCCTTGCTATTTAGTTCCACATACTCTATCTGTCTGTTGGTAATGGCTTAGGAAATGGCTTCAAACAACTGTTCTATGTCCAGTATTAGTTGATCTGGAACCCCAGGCATTCCTAGTTGTACCGTAGGGCAGTTTCTAAGCAATCCTCAATGTATCAAAAAGTAGATGGAAAAAGCAGATGGATTCCAACCTGGATGAGGCATGAAATGAGTCAGTGGGCATTGTTCAGGGGCAATGAGGGACTGATGTAAGGAGGACAATCTCTTTGTTCTCTTCACGTCTTTTTGTGGGTGCCTTGCGTGCCAAGAAAGTTTTCTCTTATCTGAACATCCTTGCCAAGACTTGTATTTATAGGCTTTCTTGTTATGATCCAACTTTTGCCTCTTTGGTGTTGGTATTATGCTTAGAGAGGCTCCCTTAGAAGCCAACCTACTCAACAGGACAAAATTCAAAAGTGGTAGGAGGGAATTTATACATTACATATGGATGAGGTGGTGAGACTTATTCTAATCTAGGTTGCATTGGCTTAAATCCAGAGAGTTTCCATCAAAGTCACTGGAAAGAGTCTGCATTAGCGCAGCTTTGAAGTGAGATCAGCATCCAGCACAGCAGAATATAGAAGAAGATGGGCTACAGGGAAGAGAGGAGGTGAAAGTCACACAATGTTAGATTCTCTTTGTACTTTCCCAGGTTTTCTAGTCTCACCTCCAAATTTGGCTAGCTCTCACATCAAAAGCACTCTCATATTGTCAGGTAAGAACACAACAAAGCCCAGAAATGTGAAAGAGTAAATTGTGCCTAAGGAAACAAATGGATCTTCTTTTGTTGGGAAATGAAGAATGCTTTCCCCTGCTTGATGAAATAGCTTTACAATGGAGCAGTTTCACAGCTGAAATGAAAAATCAGCCAGATGACAATTGCTTTGCATTTAAGCAGGCCAGCAGTTCCCCCAGGGCCCTGTATCCTGCAAGCAAGGAGCACTGGGAGGCACCTTTTTCTCCACTTCCTCAAAGGGAACAAGTCTCTATGCATCCTTTTTCATGGTTTAGAGTTGAATCAGTTCTTTGGTTTTGGTTCAATCAGCGTATTAATGGAAGGACAATACTTGCTGCTCCTAGGGAGCACTGGCTGTATAAAGATTTGGAAAGGGAGACCGTCTGTTGTCAGGTACCAGGTAGAAGGTACAGCCTGCGCTATGTAAGAGGATTGCAGTTTTATGACTGGGATTTTAGGCTTGGCCCACTGGTAGCTGGCACAAAGCAGAACACCCTCACTGCCATTCCTGTTTCATGGGAGCTTATCTCTGCTGCTACACCTGGCAGCCAAGGAAAGCAATGCAAATAGAGTAGTCTTCCCATGACTGCCCCAGACAGAACAACTCTAAGCAAGCGTGCCAGCATTTTCTTGTCTGTAGTACTACTTCAGCAACAAAGTAAGAATATAAATGTAATTTAGGTTAACTGCAACATGCTGAAAGGTGTCTAGTCTTCAGTCACTCTGAAATTTTTTATCTTTGCACTGTGCCTACATGAGTATAAGCATTCCATATGTGTTTCACAGCCTGGCATTGGTGCAAATAGCCATGTGAGGGGTGGGGTGAGGAAAGTGGAACGTCACAATTTTCCAGAGAACAGGAAACCTACACACTACCTGCTACAGGTGCAGGATTTTCTCCTCTGTTGCAGTCTCTGGTCCCATGTGTGCCCCAGGTCTGATATTTTCTAATGAAATGCAGCTTGCCCCATATAGGTGGGAACTGTGCTAGTGGGCTAGCGGTGAAGCAGGAACTGACCTGTTTTAATGAAATCTTAGGTAGCACTAAGAGTATTTACTGATGACAAGGTGTGGGCTGACTCTGCAAAAGGCCTTGTGAGGAGGGCAGGTTAACCACTGTCTTGTACCAAGGAGGTACCTGTTCTTTTGGGACCTCAGTGAGAAATGCATGGACACTCAGGACTGATTAACTAGTTTGTTTTGTGAAGGATGGAAATTACAGGAAAGGTGACAGCAATCTTTCATCCCTTCTGATGTTAGGAACCACAGCTGTTTGCAGTATTGGCCAAGCCACTCCTCGTTGATCATGGCACACCGCACAGAGTTTCTGTTCATGGGGAGGTTGGCCAGCCTTACTCTTCTTCACATCTTTATAGTATTCTTCCAGCTGAACAAAGCTGTCAGTCTTGAACCTGTACAGTACTGAACTTTCTAGATGTTGTACCAAGGTTTGCTGAGAGCGTTACGCTCTTACACTTCTCCATAGGAAGGAGCTCTTACAAGCAGTACATGCAGGTGGTGTTGTTTAAGGCAGTGCATACTAATGGCATGATATGTGCTCATGTTGTATAGTGGTCACTCACCCTAACACACAGTTCTCTACAGCCAAGGCCAATGGTTAACCTCCACCTAGATTTTGCTCAAAATGACTGTCTCCTCATTTCAATGTTTTCCACAGTGCCCCACTACAACTGCACTCAAATCATCTTCAGAAAATGACCTGAAATCCCCACATGGGAGGAAGGCTTTCTGCCATAAATGATAACCAAATATTCTGCTGAGAAGGGCTCAAATAGCAGACTGGTGGACAGAATAGAGAGACGGGCAATGAAATTTAAGTGACAGCTGTTTGCTATAGCTGCCAGCAGTGCTCTGCACCACCATCAGTGTCATCTCTTTACACTAGGATCAAGTAGGCTGAAATTTTCACATAGATATAAGCTTGCAGAGTATCAGCTGGGATTTACAGCTACAAGGAGCAGTGCTTTAAAGGTAGCAGTACTAATTCCATGGTACAGATGGCTGCCATGTGCAGAGGAAAGGGATTGGGAAAGTTCACCAGGTCAGCACGATCAGATTAGTTAGACATTCCTTGAGAGCTGTGTAATAGGTGCATTAATACTAGATTATCGGTGGCAGTACAGTGATCACTTACAATCTCTGTGGCAGCCCATGGACTCTGGCAAGGTGAAGGTGTACTCCCGAGGGCCCGTGACTGGTAGAGGAATACAGAAATTGCCAAGCCAGGTCAGACCTTACATCCATTTATTGTATTTCTTGCACTGGCTAGCACCAAATAATGCTATGGGCAGATTTGGGGTAAGCTGCCTATCTACTACTAGGTCTCATCCCTGTCCGCTGCTGCCTAGGATTTGTTTTAACAGTTAAAGCATGATATATTATTTCTTTTGATACTAATTATAACTGTGGCTTTATATGGCATATATATATACATGCACAATATCCGATTGACTGTCAACAGCTTCCCCAACTCCAATCAACTGTACAATGGTTGGAAAGTTCAGCAATTAATTGGCCACCATTGCCTTAAATATCTTTCTGTACTTGTGTTATGTCACAGAAAGAGCAGAAGCTTCTGACAGCCCTACTTTATGCCATTGATTATGATATGTATCATCATATAGTATGCACATATGCCCAGAGGGCATAGTACCATAGCCCTTGCTGTTCATCTGTTTCCTGAAGAAAACACAAGCAATGCTTTCAATTACTTTTATATTAAATGATTCCCATGCTTACTAGCATCTTTGTTGCTTTTCTCTGCACTCCCTTAGAATCTGCAAAGGTCCTTTATTAGATGGGGTGACAAACACTGTACACATTAGTCCAGAAAAGGCTGTACTTGTATACACATATTTCCAGAAAGGCAATATTTCCTCTGTTTTGTTCCTCATCCCAGTCCTTATGCACACAAACTTCTTTGCTTTTTGAAGACAGCTACCCAGGGATCACTGATGACTTCAATGACATGCAGGTCTGTTGCGGACTTGGGAGTTCTTCTGTTTGTAAAGTCACTGCACAAATATTTTATTCAGCCGTATGATGGTCTGTGAGATTGGGCAGTGGCCAAGAAAAACAAAGAAAATGCAGGCAGTGACAAGAGGCTTACAAGTCAAGCCACTGGCATCAGCTCTGTGGGATAGGTTCAACTCCAGTTCTGGACCTCCAATAGACCTGTAAAGACCAACTTAAGCAAGATCAATTTGAACAGATCTCCAACCACAATGTGTTTCTCAAGACTACATTGATGCTGCAAGCTTGACTTAAAGGAGGGCTTCCTCCTTCCCTAGCTTTCCTCTTTGTGATGTTGAATGTCTTTTGGGCAGAAAATAGAGCAGACACTTAACGATAATGTATGGGGGGAAACTTAGTGATGGAGAGTGCTGCTACTGTGTGCTTAGCTGTTCTCTGAAGGGCAGTGTGGTCTGGTTTTGCAGGTTTCTAGAACTATGAGTTTCTTCCTAGTTCTGTATTGCCTGCTAAAGGCTCTCTTTGCATATCCTTTAGCACTAATGGCCTGTACCATATAAAGAGCCTTGGCTTTATCATCACCAAATGTGAATGTGATCTGTGAAAAAGTTTCTTTTTTCTTTCTATGTCCTTAGCTACATCACTGTCAGCATGGGACACTGGAACAGAGCTGAAAATCTCAGCTGAGGTCCTGGCAGCCGGGAGCCCGTGTTGGACACCTGCCCTTTGCAGGTCTGCAGAGTAGTCAGGAAAAGAACTATGGAAACCTGGACAGGGCCCAGAGATGTAAAGGAAGATACTCTTCTTCTAATGACAGGAAAAGTGAGACTCAAGGATTCATGTAAATAAGTCTTAGATAAAGGTCATAAGGTCCCAATTATCCAGTGTTCAAAGGACCACACACTTTCCAGCTGTACCTTAAGGAAATGAGTCCTTTTTCATTATGAAAGAAAGCAGAAGGTGGAAGACACTTCAACCTCTCCATCTTCTTTAAGCAAAACACAGTAATTGGGAATGCTAGTAACGATAACCGGACATTATCTGTAACCTACAGGGCTTAATGAAGAAGAAAATATCTCTGACATTTGGAAGAGCATCCAAATCCCAATACTAAAGTGGTGCAGTGCTGCAGAACCATAGCTGACAATGCATCGCACATACAGGGAAACGGATGGGAGGGCAGGAGCAAGAGCTGTGACCAGTCTGCAGGAGCATTCCTCAGTCCTGCTGACTTTGGCAGAACCATCTTAGCAGCTGTGGAAAATGTTTCAAAGACCTTACTGGATACGCATTTGAAGAGATGGAAGATGGAATAAAGTAAAAGTAATTTAAAATCGGGGTTGTGGAAAGTACTTATAAAAACCCCTTTGCTCTTCTTAAAAGCTTTGGTCACCCATTGATTTGGAAATGACACAAGCCTCTAAGAATGAGGTGTGAATGTAAGATTGTTTGGAATAAGTCCATAACTACCTAGTTTTAAGATGAGTATAGGACTCTGTCGCCTCACTGGGTGTGAGCTTACAAATGAAATAGTATGTATTCCAGCTTAGACACTCTGTGTTACCTATCCCAAAATTTCCCTTCCAAGCTCCCCTGCTTCCTCCCTTCTTCCTCCCATCTTTTGCAGCCTTTTTGGAGGCAACACTCACCAGCTATAGCTGCAGCTACAGGGTTGAAATCTAAGCCTTACTAACTTATATAATAAGGCTAGGATTTCACCTGTGATTTCAGCATCAGGGTCATAAGCAATTCAGCGTAATTTTCAGTCATCACTGCTAAAACAAGGGATATGCCACAGGAGACCAAGCCCTGGGATGGAGCCTGTCCTGATGCACTTCAGAAAGACGTGTGAGTTGGAGTCTGTGGTCTTAATCTTAGATCTGTTCACAAATGGTCTGTATGTTTCTTCCCCTGGGAGGGACTCGGTGCAGTATGGTAATATTGATCTTCTGCTTGCCCTTGTGGTCAGAAGAGATGGAAATCCCCCGCATTCACAGGGTCTGATCAGAGGGCTGCTGTGACATTATCTTCAGTGGGGCTGCTACAATCACATACGAGCAGCAATTCTGTCTGGCCCTTTGTCTGCACTCACAGTCCATTATTCAACTGGTGCACCAGGGATCCAAATGGTGAAAGCACAGCAAAAGGAAGTAACTTCTTTATTGCCAAACAGTGAGCAGGAATGACTGTCACCTAGATCTCCTAACCTGGTACCCCACCTGCCTGGTCCTGCACCCATCCCATGGTACACCTCCTAGTGTTCGGCGTGGACATTCAGGGTGCTGCAGGTTTGCAAGTCCATGGGACTGGTGGATGTTTGAGAGATCCTTCAGCAGTGTAAACAATTTTGGCACATGCCTTTAAGCTTATCTTTGGGGACAAAGGTACTCTGCACAAACCTGTCCCAGCACCACCACCAAGCCTTTATTGGGAGGCTTATCAGTGTGGCCAAACATGGTGCTAGGCACAGGGACTCTTGTCCATGACACAGACTCTCCCAAACACACCTGGGGCCAGCAGGAAGGCAGGGGGAAGAAATGTACAGCACTGCTGCTGAGCAGCACCGCTTCTCTGGATGAACAGCAGACTTCGGTCTCAAGAGATGCTAGCCCAGCACTGTTCACTGCACTCAATAAAGAGACACAAAATGAGAAAGAAAATGTTTCTTTGTGCCTTAAGCTAGAAACCTTCATGGCTGAAGCCAAATTACTGTGAGAGAGATGGATGGAGTCACTGATTTTTACATCAGGGAACAAGGAGAAAATTCCAGCCATTCCTAATTGATGTAGCATGCAAGTATTCTTGTCCTCGTTTCTAGCAAAATACATACGTTTGTTTCTACCAGAGGAGTCAAGCCTAGCTGCAGTTCAAACCACTTCCAGACAGGGCTTCTGAGTCCTGCTGGGCTGGAATATTTCTGTAAAACTTTTTTTCATTAAAGAACCCTTTAATTTGTCAAAACCAAACATAATGTATCATCAGTGCCAAGAATTATGGGATTTGTAGATTAAAGTAGTAAGAGAAGCCTTTGCCTGCTTTTAGAGTAGCTAGCACATGAGGGTCAGGTACTCCCTGAATGGGACAGAAGACAAGATGGGCCTATGCCTTACCATAGGAAGCTGAAATCCAGTGAGCTTTGCAAGCGAGCCATTGGGCTGCTGGATGAAGTCTCCCCCAGTCCCTCCTGCTGGAGCTGTTCCACTTTGTATAAATTATTTATTATTTGCTGGAGCCGGGATGTGGAGTTTGGTCTCCCTCATTCCAGATGAGTGCCCTCACCATCAGTCTACAGAGTCAATGTTTTCCTCTGGCCCAATGAATATTTAATGATTTATGGAAGTGGAACAGCTCCAGCAGGAGAGGAAGAGTAAGAGAGACGTGTTCATTCACATGGATATCTCACAACATCACTCTACAACCAGCAGGCAGGACCCAAGCCAAGGACCTTAACAGCAAATAAAATCAGCCAGAGGACCAGGGGAGACAAAATGATCATGAAACAGTCGGGTGCCATTTCCTATGCCTCAGTGCAATTTCAGAGCAATTTCAGAGCAGCTCAGGCCTAGTGGGTTCATTCCTCAGATACGGTGGTTTCATGCCTCAAATAAGGCCCTCTTCTGCAACAGCCGTGGTCAAAATGATGGTGACCAAGCCAAAAGTACGGGCAGCTGCTCCGCCTTAGCCAAAAACTTAGAAACTCTACAAGTGGGAGCTGTGGTAACTCACAGCCTCTGTGTACCTGTGCAGAGCTGGGCTTCATAGCAGACTTTGGCTACACATGAAATAGTGGAGGAGCGGCTACTGATTGGCCCCCATGCCACCTTGGGCTGGCAGTGTTAGCGAGGGGACAGCCACAGCAGTGATGAAATGTCCTTTGATGAGGGAGAGAAGCCTTGTCATTGTAGGCTGTCTCAGCAAAGGGGTGTCTTAGCACCCCACAAAGGTACTTTTTTTCCACCATAGTGGACTGTACTGAGGAGGAGCTTTGGCTTTGCCATTGACAACCAGACACACCTGCTGTTCTGGGGTGTTTGGTGACACAACCTGGCCTTGTGCTGCCATGGCATGGCTGGCTGTGTGTGGGGCATGGGGCTGCCTCGCTGTGCCCCTACAAGGTCTCCCCAGCTTTTGCAGCTGCCCTGCCAGGTGCCCTCATTTCAGGGCTGAATTCATCACCTGCCTGATTGAATTGTTATTGTGAAAAGCCAATTAAACCAAGCTGGCTACTGTGGGACAGCCACACCAGTTCGCTTGGTGCAGTGCTCAGAAAGTTCAGAGGCTGGAAAGTCCTTCCCAAACTGGGAGGAGGTTGGGTTTTTAAAAAAAGAAAAAAAAAAATTTGAAAATCCCAGATTTGAAATAAAATCAGAACTACTGATGCTAGCTGCTGCCACCTTCACAGGGAAGACTGCCGCTGGCAACAAGAGTGCTCATGAAAGGTTTTCCAGGAAGCTCCCTCCTTCCTTCCCGCTGTGGAGGTCAGCTCTCTGCAAATGGCCAGGGCCAGGTGCAGGGCTGCCCTATACCCTCCTTTCCCTTAGGGCTGAGCACTTACTGGGCAAACTTTATCACACCTCTGGTCACCGAGATTTCTTGGGGCAGAAGAGGTGACTATACGGTCCTGCCTTCCACCTTAAGTCAAGCTGTGGCTTTTCACCTCCCAACCCATAGGCTTTCTCACCAGCACCCAAGGGATGAGGTGACAGACTGAGGAGGATCTGGCCTTTGCAGTATCAGCTGCGGAAAGTGTCCATCTGCCCACCCAGTTTTGCAGGACAGGTGCTGTGACTCCTGATATTTCCATTCCTGGAGGGCTGTGATTAAGCAGTCCCAGACAGGGGATTTTGGGCAGAGGGGAGGGTTGCTCTGCACCAGCAATGCCACTCCACATTGTCTCAGAGTGGGGAGTTCAAAATGCCCCTTCCTTTGTCCGGGCTGTCATAGCACATGTGATGACCTCCTCCTGTTGCAACAAAAAACAAAGGCTCCCAGGAACTTTAGTGGGTAACAGCATTAAGGCTGAACTGCCTCCTAGAGAGCAGGGGCTGTGTTTCAGTCCCCATTCTGCACAAAACACATTGGGATCCTACATTTGTGCACAGCAGCTGTGCGTATGGGAAATACTAGTAATATCTTTGATGCAAAGAGCTAGTGTTGTTGATGTTGCAGCTGCTGGGGACAGTTATCAACAAGATGGCTGTGGAAGGCCTGACAACAGGCACTTAATTCATTTTAGCATCCAATTTGCAGAGCCTTGGTGTATGATGATGGACAGAAACAAACTAATGATTTCTAAATGAAATTTCTCCTTCATTTAAACACAAAATGGGAGGATGGCAAAGGGAAGAAAAAGAGACATTTTCTATGCTCTCCTTGATTGTAATTCCCTGCCTTCAGCTAGATCAATATCATTTCTGCTGGAGATGGAGGCTGCCTCTGGTTTCCATGGCAATCTGGTTGTTGGAGGGTTGCAGGCTCCATGAATCCCCAATTTATCAGCCTTCTAGGCTTTAATAATGGAGACCAGCAGTCAGGGAGCTTATGAATGGCACATGTCTTCTGGGCTGGGGGAAGGGAGGCGGGAGCGTGGTTTGTAGTAAGGGCTGCAGCAATTTGTTTTCCTGCCACCGACAGCTGAAGGGGGAGGAGTACGAAGGGAGGAGCGGTGCATTAGTTCTGGATGCACTGAAGGAATTTCTAGACATTTTTGCTGCAATTACAGAAGATTTCCTCCTCTGGCCTCTTTTCCTTGGCCAACTTTGCTGGGGCAGGGGAGGAGAGAAGCCTCACAGCCAGTCCTGTGTGGTGAGGTGGGAGCTGTAGATGGAGAACCCAAAGGCTCTAGCACACTGCACGTTTTCTTCCTCTCCTTAACCCTCTTTATTTCAGGATCAGCAGTGCATGAATGCCAGCAGTCTGCCACGGTTTTGGGTTCATTTTCATCCCCCTACTGATCCTACCACAATTGCCAGGCTAATCAGCAGAGCTGTTAGATGGGCAGACCTCTGAGGATCTGATCTGTCTATCAGACTTCTGTCACTTGCTGTGCTATTCTCTGTGCATCTGCCAGGCCTCTCCAAACCCAAACCTCCATCCCTAAAGTGAAGCTGTAAGCTTCACTCCCTGAATTAATTACTTTTCTAGAAATGTCCTGGCTGTACAGGAGTCACTATCAGTTGCTTCAATAAGGCTGCATTTTGCTCACTTGGCCATGATCTACTCAGAGCATTTCCATTTCTTCTTATCTTTCTTCTGATTTCTCACCTATGATCTCACAGGCCAGCCACCTTAGAGAGACTAAAGAATAAATGGATCCATCTTGTCAAGACCTTGTTCTTCTGTCCCCTCACATGCCCTCTGTTTCTAAAGCATCCTCCAGAACTTAACCCAGCAAGTGGGAAAAAATGGGTGACACAAAAGAATACTGTTGCATGAGATGGGGGACATTGTTTTACCACGCATATGCCAAGAGCAGCTGCCAACTGTTACATTCCACAGCTGGAAGCAAGTAAAAACCTCTATATTCAAGCTGTTCAAATCACAAGGTATTTAAGGTATTAAAAAGAGTAGCCTTTCTGGTCTGCAGGACCTATGTGAAATCAGCAGGGGCAGGGGAGGAGAAGAGTAAAGAACAACTTGTGAGTTAGTTCTGCTTAGGTTTTCCTCAGGTGAAGTAATGAATACCTTTCTTCTGCCTGCCTTATGGTGATGGTTGGGGTGGGGGGTGTTATTGCTGAGATTGCTGAACCTCCAGTTTTGGCCTGAAATTAGGACTTTGTGGAATTTCAGAAATTACAGGACCAAGGCGTCACACCTATGAAAATGCTGCTGTGTGCAGATTGGCTGGTTGAGATGATGGGATGAACAGCCAAGGCGACTCAGCCTCCTGGGTGCACCACAGGCTTTTGTGTGACCACAGCCCAATTATTCATATTTGGTCACTCTAAAATGCAGATAAAAGCCTTTGCTTTCTTCACTGGGATGCCATAAGGATAAAATACTTCCATGATAGTGAGTTACACCATTGTTGTGGTGATGAAGACCAGATAAATACATTGCTGGCCACCTGTGGCAATTTGGAAAGGTCACAACGGAGACAGCTCTTAACATTCACAAAGGTCTGGGTTCATCATAAATGTACGATCTGGATATTGTATCTAAAAAGACCAGTACATTACCTCCTGGAAAGTCAAGCAGTGGATAACGAAGAACTGTGATCTGAGTGTCTAAAAAGCATCTTTGGGCACCGCTTTTGGGACGATGGCGAGGCTGGTAGCTTGGAACATCTCCTGAAGGGACCCTTTCTGCTCCAGCAGGGCAGCTGAGCAACTGACTAGGAATCAGATCAGTTCTGACCCCAGCTGATGGCATGGGAGGCCCTGCACAAGTCACTCCCCATTTCTCCACTTCAGGCTCCCTGGCTGTAAAGACCATGGAGCCTTGGTAGGAGTCTGTCAAGGTCAGCACCTTTGATACTGTTTGGTGTCAATACCAGGGCGAAATATCTGCCTCCAAGGCACCCTCATCCCAGAAAGGCTCTTTTAGCTCCCCTTTGGCCACTGTACTACACAGCCTCCCACTTGCCCACCACTTTCTTCTGAAACAAAGCATCCCCACAGAAGCACTGTGACAGATCACACTGCTGCCAGACGGGAGCACCCTGCCCTCACTGGAGCTGCATTTGCTTGGTGGCCAAGAGAGAGGCATTGTTAAAGGACATCTCGCTGTTTGAAAACCTAACCATTCCAGTAGGCTTCTTCCAACCGTGGCTGGATCGCAATGGCACAGTTACAGGCACTGTACACAGGAATTTTGGACCAAAAGTGCTGGTAACAGGCAGAAATAAACAGACAGACAGCAGTAGGCATGTCATTTGTCTCAGCCTTCAGGCTTGGCTGTGTCCATGGGTGTGAGAAGGAAACGGCACTGGAAGAAAGGAGGAGAGCTGCCTCTTTGCCATTCTCCAGGAAGCAAAAACATTTGCAAATGTAGTTGTAACAGGGTTAACACCTCACATTCACAAGGAACATCCTCCCTTTTCTCCCTCCACCCTCTGCCTCCACCACTCCCATTTCTCTGGAGACATCACTGCTCCCTCCCGTCAGCCAAAGTTGGGGAGTTTCCATGGCAACCCAGCAGCTGGTGTCTAGACACTGTGAAAGATGCTTTGCAATGGAGCTTCAAGCCTGACTCCCCTCGGCATCCCCTCCCCACTGCTGTGCACCCTAAGCATCTCTCCCACCACTCCCTCCCTTTCCATCTACTGCACACAGAGATGCCGATGCAGGGTGGGATTTCCATGGTGGTGCTGGAGGAAGAAAGGCCCGAGGTGGGAGGAGAGGGAGAGGAAATCCCTAAGCCACTGGCTTTTCAGCCTGACAAAGCGCAAAGGCAGCTGGGGCGACAGAACTGGGGCTGGCTGTCCTCTGAGAATTTAGCAGGATCAGAAAAAGAGGCAGCTGTCCAAGCTTGGACCAGAGTCATCAGCCATGGGACTGGCAGAAGTTGTGGGTTTTTTTTCTCTGCTAGAGCAGCTGAGGTTGGCATACATGGTGCTAAAACAAAGATGAGGCAGTCCAGGAATGAGAGGTCAAAACTACTATGTATTGTGGCTGTATTCACCTTAACAGGCTTCTTTGCCTGCTTCTTTCCAGTAGTTACAGGGCAACTTCCCTGGACCTCCTGCCTGCTGCTTGCAGTGGGGTCATCCCTCCCTACCACCTTGTTGCAGGGTTTGCCATCATGCAAACCCATGTTTGCCAGGTTTTGCAGCTCTCCCAGGTGCCATATGCCCACCAGGACCCCCAGGTCTCCCAGGAACCAGGTGGTACCCTGCGTCTGTCTGTAGCAAGTGAGGGATTCAGCAGGGGTTTGAGAGAAATCATGCAGGTCAGTCCCCCGGACCAGACACAGCCACTCACCTGAAATACCCGGTGCCTTCATTTCTCAGTGTTTTGCTGGGCCAGCATAAGTCTGCCAGTTTTCAGAAGCAGCGAGTGGGGAGGGCACAGGATTTTAGCGCTGCATATGGCGCATTGTAGAGCTGACTTGCAATGGGCTAACATGGATCAGGAAGAGAACTGTATAAGCAACAGCTCTGAACCTGAAGTGTGTCTCATTTCAGCAGTCTCAGATCTACCATCGTCTGCCTGGAATCGGCTTCTGGCTGGCTAGAAGGACAGATGGATTGGGACAGATGAATCAAGCTGTGAAGCCTGGATCCAAATCTGGATCCAAATGTCATTAAAACTAGGAGAGGCTCAGGTCAGGGATTTTAAGTGGGGCTTTACAGTGCTCCTTACCCTCCAAAAATGTCTCTAAACAGTCATCTCTGGGGCAGATGAGATCTGCTTATAACAGGGCAGGAAAACTCAGATTAATATTTGGGAGCAAAGAGGAGACCAGACAAGGCACAGGTTTTCAGTTCCATCTCTGACCAATCTGTAGTTGGCAGGGAACAGAGGAAGAAAGGAGTGAGCATGACAAATGCTAGAGAAAGCGCAGCAGCTGAGTAGATCTGGGCCATACTTTAGCATGAAGGCATGGGAGAGTTCTAGCTGCGCAATCAATATCAGCAATAATTATGCAAACAGTGGGAAAGCAGCAAAAGCAAAATCCCTGCATCTGTAGTAGAATCCCAGAGTGTTTGTGCAATTTCTCTTCTCTTGGCATCAGCCGTGGTAATTTAAAGATCTGCAGTGGAACAGAGACAAAAAGGAAAACAAAACCCAAGCCACCAGCCACAAAAGAAATGATCAGCAGAGAGGTTGCTGCTACTATGGTCATAAGCTGATGTGTGCTCTGATTTAATTAATCTTGGCAAGTCAGACGGGAGCTGGGCAGGTCCCAAGAGACAGTGTTTTACCCGGAAATCCACTCAACCTAATTTCACTAATGTAGGGCAGTGGAGAGACTTGGAGAGGAGCCTGCATGCTCAGCCATTACAGCACAGCGTAGGCAAAAGCAGCTGGAAGTACCACCATCCAGCAAAACTGCTGTTCACATGCCTGCTTCAGCTTTGCAGCAACCAGATCTGCATATGTTTGAGGTGTTTGCTCCCCAGCAGGGCTCACAGACATGACTCTCACCCTTTGCAGGAAATAAATGGAGTGCTGAGGGGTAGGAGCTCTCTAAGACCCTATTTCAGCAAGGATCTGTGGTTCGCTTCCATATTGTTCTCTTCCATGGGCAAGACGGTGCCCTAGCAGGTACCAGTTGGAGCTGTAGGTATGAAGCATGTCTTTGACACAAGCCCTTCAGCTGGGAAGCAAATGCACTTCAGCCTCTCCCACCAAGCAGCCCTATCGCTTAAGCAATTCTTCAGACACAGCTTAAGGCTTGTCTGAGGCTGCCCAGGAGGTTTCTCAACTTGGCTGCCCCGTCCAGGGTGCTAGATTGAAGTGAGATCGGTGGCAGCTCAGCTCGCAGATGCCTGTCTCTTTGGCAAACTTACCCCATGCTATAGGATGATTTGGACCGCAGCATAGATTTCAAAAGACTGAAACAAAAGGCAAGGCTATAAAACAAACTAAAATCTCAAAGCTGTGTCTGGGGGGGACCACAAGACTGGAATAACCAGGAACAGTGCAAGTGGTGACTGATGTGCATTAAAACAACTGTGCGGGTGATGATTGCAACCACTAGGTGGTTTTTGTTGTTGTTCTTGTTGGGGGGGGGGGGGGGGGGGGGGCGGTTTTACATTTTTTTGACCTAGCCATTCCTGCTTTATCTTTCAGGACAGATTTTGCTTCATATTGCAGCTCAGCTTCCCCTCCTGTTCTGTTTTCTCTGCACATGCATATGTTGTGTTCTAATTTTGTGAGTTTGGGCTCTTCTTTTTGCTCTGTCGCTGGAATGCTCTACAACAAATGTGAATGTCTTCACCTTGGCTTGCTAAAGATGTAGGTGTTCCTGGGCTGCAACTCCTCTTGTCCTAAAGTAGGCATCTAAATAAACCAGGTTAGTAGAGTCCTAGAAATGTCATGTTTATTTCCACTAATTAGAAAGGGAGCAGAGGGTGAAAAGATCAGCTGGAGAGGTCTCTGTGTAGATGTCTGGAGTTAGGTGAGATCTCCATCCACTCCCACTTCAGCTTTCCCATTTCATGATCTCTTCACATGCATCTCAGTGCTACCCTAGTCCAACTCCATCTTAAGAAATAACTCACTGCCTCCTGCTTGTTTTCTCCCTTGCAAGTGGACACAGGGGACTCTGACCTTGTAGGGGGAGATACCACAGTGCTGGCATGTTCAGAAGGATGGAGCTTTAGACTTGGCCACCCAGGACGAAATGCTTTTCTTCCTCAAGAAAGGGGTGGAACATTTTGCCTAAATGCCCTGAATTCTCACCTGCTCTTTTGTCACCTTTTACACCTATTCCAATGAAGTGCAAAGTGAATGTAAAATGCCAAGGCTGTGCAGTTCTGTCTGTATAACTGCAGCTGTGCACTGCAAACTAACAGGTATGACAGCCCAGAGTTCAAGGAAGACAAGTATTGGGTAAAAAGCAATGTAAGAAATATGCTCTCTGAGGTATGGAATCCCCAGGATAGCTATCTACTTATGTCCCCAGGGATGCCTTGCCCTCCTTTTCTGGGGCACTGAAAACTAGGCTGGAGAGAACCCCAGAGAACATCTTGCAGAAATAGCCTGCATCAAACAAACTGGTGAATGGTGAGTCAGATAGACTGTCTCACCTCTCCTTGTGAATCAGAAACTGCTATTAACTGGCCCTGATGTCAGTAGGGTTGTGCTGCATTGCTCCCATTGCACAGAGGGAATCCTGTTCTTTTCACTGTTGTGGTTTAGCAGTGCCACAGCTTGAACTTTGTTTTTTGTGCTGAATGTTTTATCCTTTGTGATATTACTTCTTGGTAAAATTCATTACTGTGTAATAGCACTAGGTTGCTTCTCTTCCCCCATTGCAAAGATCAATGAAATGCTGCTAAAGCTGCTAGGAAATAAGACATAGCTTAGCAGGCTGTAGCAGTGCATAGGGTATTTCCCCTTATTGCTTCAATGCTATACAAGAAAAAAGAGAGAGAGTGGCTGGCTGAATTTTCTGTGATAATTCCTGTTCAAAAAGGTAGACCTCATGTTTGCTCTTGGGACATCCACAGTCATGGAAATTTGCTCTAGTTTGCCGTGTGCCCAGCATTTGGTTTGTATGATTCCTCTCTGTTGACTCAAATATGAGGTGAAGTGACTTTAAACCCTTTCTGCTGCTCCATGACCCCAGAGTCAGTCCAGGCTGTTTCAGCCATGGCAGAAATCAGTGCATTCTCTGGGCTGCTTCAGCAGAGTCATCTGCCTACCACTAACTGCTCCCCAGAGAAGAGCAACAGGGGCAGCAAGGCACCCCTGTGCAATTCCTCTGCCAGCCAGGGATCTCTGGGCACCATGGACACTCCCTGGAAATTAGATTTGCCACTGTGGTGAGCCGACAGGGAACAAAACATGGCAGAAAATTGTGTTTCAACCTGCCTGCTTATCCTAAGAGCAAGAACGGCATGGGAAACATTGTGAGCTACTCCATGTCACTGAGGCTGCCAGCTTCCTCACTTTGAGGGCACCCAGATTTCCTGGCCATCTCGGTAGCACAACTCTCAAGAGCCTACCGCTGTAGGAGCTGGTTCCCACTTTCAGCTGCTGATGTAACAAGGGCATCTGTGCGACTTAGCAGTTTGTATGTCTTGGCCAAGACACTCAGTATCACAGCAGGTATGCAGGACCTACCAGTGTCTATCCCTGTGCTTGCTGCATTACGGGCCCTTCTGTTATGCTGTCCTGAGGAGGCTGTGGGGACTGCCAGCTAAAATCCGCGCCTATTTTCAGTAGGAAGACACAGAAAGTTTTAAATATAATGAAATACAGTGTCAGGGCTTGTGTTCCTGAAGCCGCGTTGCATATCCTTTCTTGCTCTTTCGTTCATCTTGCATTTACGTGTGGAAAAAACAGAAATTCTGCCTTGCTAGGATCTATCAGAGCCTTATAGCAAATCATGCTTTGCTGCTGGCTAATGATAGTCTTTTGGCTCAAATTTAGGGGTAGATGGTTGTGCATTGGGATTCTACTCTCAGCTCCATAATTCATGTGTCTCCTGCTATGAATGCCTTGGAGAAGAGCAGGACTAAAAGGACTCCACTCCCTCCCCAGTGGAGCATGATCACGTAATTCAGGAAAGTTAACAAAACTAGGGTAAGTTGGGCTGCTTTGCCTTGCAAGTAGCCTGTCTTTGGTTCATGTAGCTGTACCATATACAGGAGTCCTTGAGTAGTGTCCTGTTCAGTATCAAGGGAAAGAAAGTTTACAGATGTTTTTGCAGACAGGGGGTTTGCAGGTGTAGGGGTTCAGGCCATGGGGATGTTCCTACAGACTTTTTCTTTTTAGAAAATCAGCAGTTTAGAGTTTACTAAGACACAAAGTATTTGAAGCTCCAGAAGCAGAGGCTTTAATGAAGATGATTCAGGATAGGAAGTTACACATATCTTAAAGGTGATCCATATGGAAGTGGTGCCTAGGAACATATTTAAAAGCTAAGCTAAAGAGCTGAGGGGGAGAGGGAAGCAGGAATGCAGCACCTACTGCCAGTGTTGCAAGCAAATACAAGTCTGCCATCTGATGGCATTGAATGGACCAGGCCAAAATGCATGAAAGGTGTCAGTAAGAAAAATTTCACATCCCAATTAACATTCTCACTAATGCTAAACATGGGTGTGAGGATCCTAATCCTCACAAACTAAACACTGGCATGTGAACAGCCACATTGTTAAGCTGACAGCGTGGGCCACAGTGTGATTTTTGAATACACCGACTAGCTTTGCCCCAGACAGCTCTCAGACACAGCCACCCTGTTCTGGAGAGTGAGAGAGTTTAGCCATATGGACACGAGCTGCGTGGTGCTAGCTAGCCTCGGGGCCAGAGAGCAGTCCCTGGCCCATTTTATTTGCTGTTACAATGGAATCTGATAGCCCATCAGAGAAGCCAGGAAATGTCCAGGGACCCCACAGTCCTCTCTGAATGACCACCGGAGATACAGTGATGCTACAGAGGTGTGTCGAGTGCCGGCATTGAGGTTGTGACATACCAATCTTGTGGTCTGTCCCACACCACCCAGCCCTTCAGCACTTCTTCCTTTTCCCTGTTCTTTATCACAGTTCTGGAGTGATGCTGCTTGCTTGGCCTCTCCGTGGTCTGTGTGTGTGTGGGAGGGGGAGTCAGTGAGTCATGAGAAGAGATGGCAATGGAGCAGACCAGCCACTACAGTGTGCTAAGACCCTTCTGCGTTATTGTACTTTACAGCCCTGCAGCCCTGGGTGAACCATCACCTTCTCCTGTAAAAAGCAATCCACATGGCACATAGACCTTAGCGGGCTTTCTGAAGGAGGCTCGGGAACATGTTAGTGTACTAACTAATGACACCTGGTCAGCAGGAACTTAGAGACAATTAAATCCATCCTGCTGCAATGGAGGGGGCACGGTGTCTCGAAACGGATGAACCCAGCAGTAAGATCACTCCAGCTTGAAGGACGCTACTTCCATTTGCCTTGTTGCTCCCAGCTTCCTCTGCCTTCCCCTCAGTTCCGAGCCCCTGTCTAGTTCATTGTTGTGGGATTGCTCCTAGGATTCATTTTAACTTCTCATGTAAACGGTGTGCCAGAGCAAGGTAGCCGATTGACAGGTAGACCCAGCCTCCAGTTACACTCATTGCTTCCCCCCAGGGCAGCTCTGCCTTTGAAAGGAGAGCCCAGAAAACTGGAGAGATATGACAGCCTCTTGGATGAAGGCTCCCGTTCGTGAAGGCTAGAGACATTTCTCTAGATGTCTGTTCAGTGTAAGAGAAGTCAGAGTTACAGGTTATAAAAATTTTTCCCTCTTGGTCTTGCAAGCTTCAAGCGTGTGTAGAGTTTTGCCTTTATGACCTCTTTAAGTCTTGGCTCACGAGGATCCGTGGTGGTAATTAGGGGGCAACAATTGAACAGTGGCAGAGTCAGTGAGTTCAGTCAAAGGGTGTGTGATCTAGCTGGTAAGCCAAGAGCCTAATCAGTGCACCTGATGAAATGAGTGGTTGTTGCCTGCCACATCAGCAGCGAGCTAAGCAGCTTCTTCCAGTTGCACGTGCTTTCTGGCAGGGCTGGAGGTGTTTTGTGAGAGCTACAAACTTGCCTGCTGGGCTGAACCCTGGCATGTTCCTTTGATGTTGCAGAAATGCCAGGGACTTTGAGACCTGTGTCACTTTGGAGAGAGAGAAGCCTGAAGCCATGCAGTCCATCACGTGATGGCTGTGTGCACATGCAGGATGCTCTAGATCATGGCTGACTAACCCTGGACCATCTCTTTCCCCACTAGATGCTGTAGAAGAAACCAAACCTACTGAAAGTGCCCAGCAGGAAGAGGTGAAAGAAGAAGAGAGCAAGGCGGACCAAGAAAATGCCTGAACATTAAGAAATGACTCCCCATTGCCCCTCCCTCCCTCCCCCTATCCTCTATCCTTCCTTCCCACCCCAATCTCGATCTCCCCGCTTCCTGCTCACATCTGTGAGCCTGTCCGTCCCTCTCCCATTCCCACTTAAACCCTTTTTCTCTCTGTGTGGCAAACATTTAAAGAAAAAAAAAAAAAAGCAGGAAAAATCCCAGTCAAACAGTGTGGCTTAAACATTTCTTTGTTTCTTGGTGTTGTTATGGCGAGTTTTTTGGTAATGATGATCCAATCATTTTGGGAAAATTCTTGCACTGTATCAGAGTTCTTTGACCTGGCGCGTGCGTGTGTCTGTCTGCCCACCGCGAGCGCTCTCTCTCTCTCTCTCTCTCTCAATCTTTCCTCTCTCTCTTCTCCAAGTGTGTGTGTGTGTGCAATGTTACGTTCATCTGAGGAGTCCAGACTTACCGAGTGAGTTAAAACAAAAGAGGGAAAAAAAAAAAAATTTCCTTTTCTTCCTTTTTCAATGTGATGGAATGAACGAAAGCAAAAAAACCCCAAACAAACCCAACAATCAAATGAATGAAAAATAAGACTAAAAACCAGTTTGTTTTCAGAACTAAACCAACAAAAATAATGTGCCAATTAGCGTAATGCTTGGCTCCAGGCTCCTTTTTCAAACTGAACAATAATTATAATAAATGAGAATAATGATCATTAATACCACCGTGTCGCATTTCTATGCTGCCGTACATCCTGCTGGCCTGCGGTCTTTGGTGGGCCACCTCTTGCATGGCCCTGCTGTGCTCCTCAGCCACCAGTCAGTGACCAACCACTCTCCCTGACACTGCTCAGAGGACTTTTAAGGGAAGCAGGCTTGGATTTTGAGTGAGATGTTAGCACTGACTAACATAAAACAATGAAAGTAGCAAAACCAGTTTTAGGAACAAATAAAATAAGCGGCCCTCTAGGAGATCTCTAGGCCCTGATTTGGAGAACTGTGGTGAACTTGGAGGGATGAGCCAGCAGATGGATCAGCTTTGGTCCATGCTGAAGTTCTGACCCCTGCTGAGGAGTGCGTGAATGGCCATGATGGGACAGGGTCCCAGGGCCTGAGCTCCCCCAAGCAGCAGGGTGATGCTCACCCCATTGGGCTGGAATTGGAGAAGTCATTGAGTAGCATAGTGTGGCCCTCCAAAAGTGTTCTGTTTGGCAAAATATATTGGGCTGATGCATTGAATAAATAGGCAGGTGAGCAGGACAAGGTCTGGTGGTGCAAGAGCCAGTTGATGGCGCTTTGAGAAATACCTCATTCCTGCTCCCTGGAGAAAGCCGGCCTGGTTCACCCAGCTCTAATGAGGGCCGAGGCTTTTAGCTGTCATTTACGACCTTCACCTGCAGCCGGCTAAAAGCGTGGCTCAGGCTCGGTGCCGCAGACAAAGCACCACCTCGGCAGTCTCCACTGCTGCTTTCCTTGGGGTGCGGGATGTTCCCTGGTGAGTGCCAACTGCCCACCTGCTAGACCCAGCCTGTCCCGGTGGAGGACTGACAGACGCTCCACCCTGAGCCCGAACAGCTGTCAGGGTCTGCTGCTCTGTCTATGAGCTGCGAGTGAACTGTATTCAGTAATATGAATTCAGAAAATGTATTCAGTAATAACTGGGCTTTCATAAAAGCACAGTTATTGCTCTTTCACTGCCCTGATTATTATCATGTGCTTTCCCACCAGCTTGTGCATGGTTTCCTGTCCGCATTGGCCATGACAGCCAGCATACCCTGCAGGATTGCCATACGATGCTGCACGGCCATGATTAAATTGGCCTCACAGAAGTAACGCCAAAAAAATGGATCTGCTGACAGCCCCAATGTCACTTGGTGGCTGATACTTGGAGTGGCAGCCCTGCGGCCTTCAGAGGGCTGGCTGGTGCTTGCTGCCCTACTCCTTTGTTCTCCTCCATCTCTGTATTGGAAACAGGGAGAAAAGATCAATGGTGTCTCCTCAGAGATGATAGGTTTGAACGCAGACCGCTCATTGGAAGTGCCATCAAAACACATCAGGATTCATTTCCATGTGCTTCCTGGTGTTGCGTAGAAATAAGAGAGAGAGAGAGAGAGAGAGAATGGGAGGATTTTAAAAAGGAGAGGGAAAGAGAGAGTGGGAGAGAGATTGGACAGAGATTTTTAAAAACAGGGATTAGAGAGAGGAGGGTGGAAAAGATTTTCGAGTGGATAGATGGATGATAGGGAGAGAGAGGGGAGTATAGCTAGAGTAAGAAAGATTAGAGTGAAAAAGATGAGAGAGAGACAGGAAGAAATTAGATAATATGGAGCAATAGATGATTGATAGAGATAGTGAAACGTAGCTAGCTAAAGTAGATTAGACAGACTAAATAGGTAGAAAGATGGGCTGACTGACAGATAGGTATTGTGTCATACTTCATAAACAATATATATGCTAATATTCCCATGTCATGATGGGTGGTAAACCCTGAGACACCTTCCAGCCTGACCTCAATTCAGCAAATGTAGCGCGGACATCAGGCATTGCTTGGACCGTATGTCAGGTCTCACCACCCTGCCTGTTTCTGCCGTGGAAGCGGCACGGGGGTGGATGGTGTTTGGGGAGGGAGAGCGCTCTGACGGACACGGGGGGCCGAGGCGTAGGGAGGAGAGGCGCGTAGTATGTTTGCTGTTTGTAGCACACGAGGTGCCCAGCCCAGCTCAGACGTTGCAGACGCCCCGTGTCTCTAGCACCGAGTTGAGAGAACTGAGGTTCAGCTCTCAGGATTTGTGGGAGAGGTGTTTGGGAGGAGGCAGGAAGGAGAGAGCATGGTTTTTGTTTAGCCTCATCTCCCGTCATGACCATTTACGAGAGGTTTTTTTAAGGACTGTATTGCGTGTTTCTGCAAAGACCGTGTGGTCTCCCTGCTCTTCTGACTTCAGACCCCAAACTTTTCATCTTGCCTCCACTTTACTAAGACTATTTTTAACTTTATAAGGAAAAGAAATCTGCCTCTCATGTCTTCCGGGACATAGGCCTTCCTCCCTCCTCAAAAAACAGAAACATTTTTCTCTCCCCAGGGATGTTTTATCTTTGTATTTCGCATGTTGCCTCTCCCTTGGCTGATGGTTGGGGCATCGCGCGTGTTTTGTCACCGTTCGTAAGAACATACTTTGCCATGTTGCTTAGAGAACAAGTTGGGTTTTGTGTTTTGGTTATTTCCCCCACAAAGAGAACGGGGTATGTGGTTACCAACTGCAAACCTAAATAATTTAAATAGTAATTCCTCTCCCTTGGTTCCAGTTTAAAATTACTAGCTGTAACCAAGCACCCCCCTATCTTTCTTATTGTACCGTGTCCTGATCCTGCCAGAGAGTCAGGGCAAAGAGAGCGTGAGAGAGAGTGCGCACAGACAAACCCTGCCTTGAGCGGGCAGTGGTTTAATGTGTAATACACAAGATTTGTATAGGAAGCTGGGCTGTCTTCAGGGTACAGGAAGAGAGCAGAGAAAAGCATTTGGATTTCTTTGAGTTGCCTCTTCAGCCAGATTTTTAAAGGCTAAAAGGAAACAGTATAAAGGATGTAGCATGGGACGGAAACTGGAAGGAGAACAGGGGTATTTGAGGAATGATTTTTCTAGCAGGATACCAAGTGAGCTGAGAGCAGCACAACAGGCAGGAGGTCCCAGAAGTAAAGAGTGGAGCAAAGAGTATCCAGCAGAGTAGCTGGAGCTTTTCTGCTACTCCTGATGCAACAACCAATACAAAATCCCAAGGGAGTATATCTCTCTCCCTGAAGAGGATATAGCTTTGCCTGGAGGTGTCTGTGGTTGTTATTTTATGTATGGAGAGGGAAGGACACATCAGAATGACTTACACTGGGAATATGGTGCCTGACCTCATGTACTGTGCTGTGGAAATTCAGAGTGAAAGAGGGGCTTTTTCCATGCCTCTGTTGTAAGATATGCTAGTGATCCACATCTATACTGAATGCTCATACCAGCTGTAGGCCAGCTTTTGACATTTCAACTCATCTAGACTAAGCCTTGGAAAAGTATAAAAAATCCCAACCTAACGCCCCCCATCAATGCAGTATGTCATTCGCATGAATTTGGTCTGCTTTGCAGCGCTTGTGGCATCCACAGATGCCACGTATGCGTTGATAGCATATAAAACCGCACAACCCTTGCAATAGTTGCATCAGCCAAGAATCTCCACCGTGAGCCACATTCCAAAGGGAGGGGAAGTGCATCCTGCTGGGATCCCCTCAGACCTAATGTTTTCCAACCCCAAACCCTAATGCAGCCCCGTGAGAGGCCTTAGCTAGAAGGAACTCATCTATGGTGACAATGTAAACACCATCGCTTGGGGAACATGTTACTCTAAATGAAAGAAATGGCCTTGACAGGAGGAGAGGAGTTTAGAAAGAGAGGAAAGAAGAAAAAAAGGGAGAGGGAGTTCCTACCAAACTCCCCATGGGAGTTATTTCTTTTTTTCTGCGGTCTCCAAATGGCAAACTAGCATGTGAGGCTTTTTGTAATGAAGGTCTGGTGTTTGTCATGGGTGTCTTAGGAAGGAAACAGAGTGGCTGTGGTTTGCAGAGGTGGAGGGAAGGGTCTGAATTAATGTTTTTGTGGCCCCTCTTGGCAAACAAGTCCGTTCAGTGGTCACCTGCAGCTCAGCGACGCGGCGGGGGGTGGTGAGGGTCCTCTTCCAGGCCTGTGCTCAGATTCCCTGCTTTTCCGCATTGCCACATTAGCACTTTCACTGGATATTTAGAGCACCTCAGGACTGGTTCTCCTCTCGCACACACTGGGGTAACTCAGGAGTCACTCCACTGGAACCAGTGGTGTTAATCTGGTGTGAAAATAATGCGAGAGGAGGATTCAACTCCTCGGGGGGGGATTTTCCAGGTCCCCGAGGGGGAAAAAAGTCAATGGGAGTTACATGTCTAACTGCCACTTGTGCCTGTGAAAGTCTGCCCCTTATCTACCCATATGTATATAGGGTACAGTTTTCAGAATAACCTAAGTGACGTGGGCACTTGAGATCACACATTTCACTGGCTTTCAAAGAGATGTAAGCTCCTAAGGCCCAGATGCTGAAGGTTGTCCAAACTCCTCTCTGCAGTGAATTTGGGACTAAAATTCTCCAGTCATTTTCCAAAATGGAACTGAAGATCATGAGTCATTTAGGTGGTCCTGAAAGCGCTACCCTTTATCCATTTTTCAGGGTGTTGATCTCAGGTCATGTGCGAGCCTGCATTCTTACCTACAATGCTTTATTACTACATTCCTCTGTTGAGCAATACTTGGAAGAAGAGGTGAAGGTTGAGATTTGCAGAACAGGCTAGTGACCCCAGTGGCTCACATCTGGAGTGCCCAACTTGAGAGACGCCTCGCTGGGGCCCAATACATAGGTCCCCTGTATACTCTGAACATCAAGATTCCTGTGTTACACACCCAGAACCACTGGTCACTTCCAAAAAAAAAAATCCCAGCCTGAGACCTAGACTACTCTCACAAAAGAAAATCCTAGGTGAACCGTTCATCCAATAGCTTGGTTTTTCTGCTCATGCCTGTTCCCAGTGAATGAAACAAACCCCTGTGCATCACCTAAGCCCTATTTTGAGGAGTTACACTGGCATACAGCTGAAGTAACACAGTAGTAAATCGGGGCCTGAAGAAGGCGGCTACAGCCTAGAGAGTATCAAGAACTGTGACGTGTCTGGAAGCTAATAAGAGCCGAACTTGACAATTAGAGCGGCCCATTTCCGATGCTCTTGTGTGAGGATCTGGAAAGAGTCTCTCACTCATTGTACTTGTGCATTATGAATGTGTCCATCTGCAGAGATCTAATGTACACATATGTCCTGAATATTGTCCTAAGGTTGCAAGCTTCAAAAATGAGCAGAAAACGTTCCCGAGAAGTGAGAATAATACAGATGTCTGTATTTGAAAAATTGGTTCAAATAAAGTCTCTCACTTATAGATACGTGTGGTTGTGTGCAATTATTTGCTCCTGGAATAAAAGTTTCTCCCTTGTGTAGGATTTCAATGCTTTTACGAACAATCTCATTCCATTCTCTCTCGACCTTCTTAGTCAAGTCCTATTACTGTGGAAAGAAATACTTTCTTCTCATAAGTCTTACTACTATAAAAGGAAATACTTTCTACTTAGTCTGTCTCGGTAAAAAAGCTGTTAAAATGAAAGGGTGAGGTAAAAGGCCTGATATGTTTTACTGTTAAATATCTATTGAGGTAGAAGATAGAGGCCTGATGAAAGATGTGGTCTCCCGATGCAGAAGTACAAGGTATTTGTATAGTAAGAAACAGACATCGTTGCAGGCGCTCTCAACCCAGGAAAGGCTAGCGTGTGGCCTGAAACCAGGCTGAACAGAGGAAAGCGGTGCTTTGGTACCACGTGTCCGCAAAATGTCCACGGCAAAATGCTGTACCTGGGATGTTCTGAGTAAGGGAATCTGCTTGAGTGTAGAGATGGTGACGTGAGTCATCATTCAGTAAAGCACTCAGTATGTTTAAGGAAAAGTGAGTACAAAACGGAATAAATTTTTTTTAGACAGTTAGGCAACCTTGTGCAAGCATATCTAAAGGTATCAAATTCCTCATTGGATGTAAAGCCTCACTAGCTCACTGGGAAATTCCAGAAGTGTTTGAGATAGGAATATATATTTCAGCACCTAAGAAGTCCCACCAACTTATTTCCCTCAGAATCAAATTTGTGCCAAGTGGAATGAAATACGAACAGAACAGCAATTGCTGCCCAAGCTGTGCTAGGCTGCTGACTTAATGCTGTGCTGTATCTGTCAGCAGCTCAAGAGCAGAGCTGAAATCAAGCATTTTTATCACCTCTATTCATCCCAGGAAGCTTTGCAAACACTATTTAGAAATCACTTGCAACTCATCTCTGAAATACAGCAGCTGGCTTAGCAAGGGCCCAGGAAAATTCCTGATGAGGCTCAGGAGCTGCCTGGGAAACAGAGCAGACCTCAGCACCTCACATGGGTTCTGGACAAAGTGCCAATTTACAAATGAAAATGACACAATTAGATGTCTGTATTCTTGCATGTAATCATCAGTCGCCCCGTGGCTTCTCCAAAAGAGGCGTGGATGCCAGCTTGTGTGCAAACAAGTATTTAGCATGCAAAATCAAGTGGTTTCAATTAGCCACATCGCTAGATTGCAGGGCTCAATCCTGGCAGATTGGCTTTGCTTCAGTGGGGCAAAACACCTGTAAAGGGGCAGCCAAGGACCTCCCTCCACGTAAATAGTTGTCTTCTACACAGCAGAGGAGGGACAAGAAGCTGAACGGTTGTCCCATGGCACATGTGTCAGCTGAAACACTCAGCCTGATGTAAACCTCTGCCAGAGACTTTCTAACCGGGCACGCAAAGCTCGTTGTGCGTGATTTCCAGTGTCATGCTCTTGCCACTGGGAGCTGAAAATAAACTTTCTGCCTGAATCGTGCAGAATGACCCGTGACTTGCTTTGGCTGTTGCCCCCCTATTGCCTCTCTGCCCAGATGAACTCCCTTCAGATTGCTGCTTACATTCATGGACTGCACCGACAGCCTTTCCCTAGCTTCTGTGAGACATGAGTGAGTGATGTGGTTCCAAGCCCCGTGATGGTCCCCTGGCTTAGCCCACACTGGGCAGGGAAAGAACTCATCTTCTCGGGGAAACTGTACCAGGAGCTTCAGGTTTTCCTGGTTTTTGACAATGCTTCATGGCAAATTTGCCACCTTTATTGCTCTGCTGAGGTACCTGGCAAAAGACCAGTGTTTCTCATACCATCACTCAAATTTCTAAGTCTGCTATCCTTTACCCAGCAGGCAGTATGAAGCACCCTGAAATAGACATTTACAGTCTCCTAATCTGCTACACTTTGCCCTGTTTTTATCACTGTATGCGGAGCTGGCATCCAGTCTGACAGGGGCTGCTGCCCTCTGAAGATGAGCAGAAAAAGCCAAAGAAAAATAAGCACTTCTGTACCTAAGATCACTTTTGTTTGTTAAAAATGAAATTCTTTTTCTCCTTTTCTAGGGCCACTTTTATTTATTAAAGAGGAAATAATTTTTGTTTAGCTTGGCGTGGAACAGTGAACATAAATAATAAGAAAGGCAAGGAAGTAAAAGCCCGTTTCTGTCAGAGAAACTGTCGAGCTGACTCTGTAGCTGAGAGGGAGTGTTTGCAGAGAGGTGACAGCTTGTACAAGACAGGCTGCCATAGCTGCAGAAACAGGCTTGGGGTACTTTAGTCTGTAAATGCAGCAGCCTACAACCCAAACTACAAGCTGGGTACAGGTAGAAAGGCAGTGCTCCGTGCTTAATTTAATCATGGTAGTTGATTAAGCAAGTTATGAGTAAAATGTAATTAACACTTCAGGAGCAATGGGTGAATGCTAAGCCAAGAGAGAGAGAAGACTCATTATCTGTGGTGGGAGAGAGGAAGGGTGGTACGAGTCATCACTGGCTGGAAAACAAGGAAGGGTTAATTGGGGTGAACTAAAAACTGCTGGTAAGGCCTCTCTCTGCTGAGACCATGATTATGCTTTTCTTGTCTTGAGACAGTTGCCTTCTGAAGGGTTTTGTGGCCATCCTCAGGACCCTGACCCAGAGAGGGAAAGTCAGTTTCTCTCACTGGAGAAGAGGTCTAATGGAGAAGATTCCATTTCCCCCCTCTACGCTGGGTGTGCCCATCCTTGGACATTTATCTAGAGGACAGCCAGTCTGTGGTTTAAGTTTTGATGAGCCTCATTCAACACCTGTCTGTGCAGCACCTCATGTTTAAGTGCAGGGATGATTTCACTGTGGTGTGCTGTGGGGCAGAGTTTTCTTCCTTGTGTTTGCCCAGAGCCAGAGGCTTTCCTTCTTGGAAAGGATAAGGAAAGGTCTCTTTCATTTTGAGGCAGACCTGAGTGATTTAAGAACACCATGGCAAAAGCTAAGAAACTGCCAGATTTCATGGTGGCCTAAGGGTGGCTTTGGATGTGAAGGACCAATGTTCCTGAAAGCCATGGAGAAGAAATCCATGAGGAATAGCCCTGTGAGTGGTGATGGATCACCTTCTCTAGAATCCACTTAAAGACCAAAAGACAGTTCCTGGTTGAATGCCAGCACCTGGCAAAGGGGTGAGCACTTTCTGAGCACTGGTACTTCGGCTTTCTGATCCCACCACTTCACAGTAGCAAAGACAGAGGAGACCTACAGCCATGGGTTGCCACCCCCTGGCTCCTCTCCACTCATGACAGCCAAGCCTGGTGCCAGATACCCCGCAGAGCATGTTTGGGAGTCGGGGCTGGAAGAGCAGAGTGCGATGCAGGGTGCATAGACCTAGAAGACCTCACACGCTGACTGGTCCCTAGGAAAAAGCCGAAGACCCTGGGGGCATCGCCACCCCATCTCATGTCCGAGGGGAGGGCGAGGAAGGCTCACCGGTGCACAGGCTGCAGCGGGAAGCTGGTGGCTGGGGAGGGCTGGCTCTGCCTCGCCGCCATGGGACAGCCGTGCCGAGGGGCTGTTGGCATTCCGTGCCGCCCAGCCCCTTGCCGGCGGAGAGCCCATTAATAAGACTTTCCAGCCTGTCACTTCCACGCTGAATCCTTTGAAAGCTGCGCTCCTCTGGGCCCATTAGAGAGAAGAACTGTCTCTGCTGAAACATATGGGGCTGTCAGGCTCTGTCTGGCTGTTGCTCTGAAAGCTGCTGCTGCTCTAGCTGTTTGCTGAAGGGGGAGGCGGGTAAAAGCGAGCTCGAGGAAGCTGTGATGAGAATGGCAGTTTGGTAAGGGGCTGGGGGAAGATGACAAGTGAGGTGGGAGGCGTGCTGGTCAACACTGTGCCGGTAGGTGATGGGCTGCTATAGGAGGACATTGGGTTAAAAGCCAGCCAAAGGGCTGCTCGGCAGCCCAGGGGAGAGTCTGGCATCTTGTGAGTGTGGCAGTGGGTAACTCTGAGGACAACTGGGGGTAAGCTGGGTGGTGAATATTGGGTAGGTATGTAGGGCCAGGCTGTGGCAGCAGATGATGTGGCCGATGGCAGAGTTGTTTGGGCTTGTCTGGGGAAGGAGAGGATGGCGGCAGTGCTGGGTGGCTCTATGGGGATGGTGCAAAAGGGAGGCTCTGGAAAGCATCATGCGGTCACACCAGCCTGGAAGTTGCTAGGTGCATTCCTGACATCGCCTGAATGCCGCTGGAGTTTCTCATTAACCAGCACACCCGCCCCCCAGCTCCATTTGCAGAGACTGAAGAGGATTTAATGGAGTCCCTTGACTTTTTCCTCTGAAATATTCATAGGTTTTAGCAGTCCATTTCATGCTCACCTCCTCCTCCATTAGAGAGCATCGAAGAGGGACTGGGCGGAAAGTACGCTGCCGTGGAGCCAGGGAGAAAGATAAAGGGACCTGTGGCTCTGACCAGAGGCTGCTGGGAAGTGATCCCCTCCCAGGCTGCTCCCTGTCCCTCTCACCAGGCCTGCAAAATTACTTGAAATGAGCCCCAGGCAGCATGCAAAGGGAGGTGATTAATACAGCAGGAAAGGAAGGAAACTAATTAAGCAGAGCACGCTATCTGGAGTTGCTGCCCCCTACCCCTGTCACATGCATGCACTCTGCGTCTGTCTCCCTGCCTGTCTTCATAATCGCAAGGCCAGCAGCTCTGTGAGAATCATGCGGGCTGACAAAAAAATGCCTGGAGGCAGTTAGTTTCCTCCTTGCCTCAGCAGTAATGCTGTGCTAGGGTACAGGGAAAGTCCGGAGCTTCAACGAGACAGTTGCAGAAGTGTGTGGATGCCCTGTCTGCAGTACCTGACACAGCAAGGAGCCTCCTGGGAAGTGTGGAGAAAGGGTGTAACAAATAGTGCCGTTGCGCTCTGCTGCATGAAATGTGCCAAAAGATCAGAGCCAGGTGCGATCTCAGAGCATCATCTGCATCATCCCCACCTTGCACAAAACAAGAGCAACTGGACTTACGGCACATCCCACCGTGATATAAAAGAGATCCTTATTTTAAAATAAAAGAGATTTTCATTTTCTTGTTTTCTGTCTCTCCAGTTTGTCATTTTTCAAACCTGTTAGGTACTAAACCAGCCTAACTTAATAGTCTAACTAACTGATATGTCCCCACCAAAGTCCCAGAATCAAATATCTCTGAGATCTTGGGGATGGGGAGAGGTGCAACTCTCTGCTCCAGATTCAAACCTCTTTTGCAGCAGCCACACTCCTAAAGCTTCCAGCTTAGAGTTCTAAGTAAGTTTTTATCAAGGACACCATGGACTACAGTAGGACCTGGATAGCGCCCTAAGAAAACAGATTGTTCCTGCACCAGAACTATCACAGCAAAAAGTACAAGAGATGCTCAGCAAGGGGTTCCCAAGTCCACTTGGCTTCTCTCTGCATTAGCACTTGGATGAACCAAAAGAGAAAAATCTTCATGCTAACGAGTTGTTCACTCTGGCTGACAGAAACAGAAAGTGGGATTATAAGTGTACAAATTCCTGTGGTTCCTCTTCGTTGGATTGAAAACCAGAACAAAGTCACAGGTGCAACAGCACCTATTTATTCTCACTCTCAAAACACTTGCCAGGCTGCTTCCCCTTCCCTCCCATAAGCACACACACACACACGCACGTGTGTGCCTCAGGAATCAGATGTTTATGTAAGTATTTGCAGGATGTTCCACATCTCCCTGAAATGATAATCAACATGCTCAGAATCAGCTTAATTACTAAGCATTCATTGTACGCCCACAGGCTCTTCCACAGCAGCTCCACACAGCATCTCTGTGAATGAGTCTGCATGTTTTTCCTCTGATGCCAAACACTGCTCATGATCAAGAGCTCGAGCCCTTACATCTGAGCTGTTGGGTTGTCTGGTTATTTATTTATTTCAAGGCAGGGAGACAGAAGTTTGTAAAGCAGTGGCAGTACACGAGCAGACACGGAGAGCATCTCAGGGTGAGACTTGGCTATCTGTACCTTTTTGCAGCACTCTCTCCATGCAGGACGTGAATGACCTCAGTTTTAAACAAGCCAGATTAGAGGTTTAAACATGCCAGGTCTATAGTCTGGCAATTAACTCTCTCTGTAGAAAAGGCACAAATCAAGCATGCAAGTACCAAGAAGTGGGAAACGATTAAGTTTTGATTTCCATGGGTTGCACCCTGAGACATACAGGTGCCCAGCAGATAGGCGCTTGCAATAGAACCGAAGAACTGCTTGGTTTAGCTAAGGCAGTCAGAAACCACACTGCTGAGGTAACGAAAGCAAGCGCTCTCTGAGGCAGCAAAGTGCATCTCCTGTAAGCGCGAGCATCATTCATGGCTCATCAGAACTTTTCTGAAGGATCTTCTGGACTGAGGCTGGGGGCATCTGCAAAGATCATGGTCATGCCTTCACTTTCTACCAGTGCGCCTTCTGTCAGCCCCACAGAAAACAATCCCTCATACAACTTCTCAGGTGATTCCACAGAGGTACTAAGCACAGGTGGAAGAAAGACTCAGGCTTCCCCTCATCGCTCTGCAGTTACCATCTGCCTCTGTTAGCCTGACAAGGTTTGTACGCTTCACACAACTGTAGCTGTCTTCGTTTCCTTCCCTGTGGCATTGCACTAGCAGAACCCACAATATTACACAGACTGGAAGGAATTAAGGCCATTAAGGTCACACTTCTCTAGTTTTTTGCTTTCTTGTGGAGCTTGGGGACCACAGACCCCAGAACCAGGCAACACTTTTCTGTCTCTACTGTGCTTGCCATCACATGCCCTCATTTAAAATACAAATCCTGGTGTCAGATGTGCCCTGAAACAGAGATATGATCAAAGTAGCATTTTGATCTGAAGCAAGGGGGAAGCTCACAAACACCTGTTTGCTTCTCCACCCAGGCATGTTTACACACAGGAGGTGTGACTTTTCCTCTCTCTTCATACAGGAAAATTCTAAAATGGCCAGAAACCATTTTGCCAAACCTTCCACATCCCAACTTATTAGCTATTCAAGACGCTTCATATGAACAGGCCATTGCTCACACAGACACTTGGCTGTTGGTTGCCATCACAAGTAAACAAGATGCTCCAGCAGCGTCTGAGTGTCCTAATGTCTGGGCAGATCTAGCCATTCAAATTTGGTGTTAGCGACGCCAAGACTAAAGGACTGTCTCATCGCTGGTGATGCCTCCAGACCTCAGAAGTCTGCCAGCCTTAGCATCACGCTATTTCTGTCACGCTGCATCCAGGAGCTGTCAGTACTCAAACAGTGTTATCCTCACAACCCCTGAAGCGCCATGTGAAAGATGATTATTACAACACAGGGCTGTGAAAGCTTAGACCCTCAAGACATTTTGCGATACCTACATCCCAGTTGTGCAGCAGGGCTCTGCTGCTTGCCCAGGGGTGCAGGAAGAGGCTGTGGCGGAGTGCACAACTGAGCTCGTCTCTCAGGATTTTGTGCAGATCAGATCAATAACTACTCTGCTCCGAAGTATTTATACTTCAGGGAAGAGGATGGGAATAAAACATACCTTTAAGCCTTGTTAAAAATACATGCCATGAAGACAGCTGTCTTCTAAGGGTAAAAGCGTCTCCGGGGATGATCTCTGGGGAACGTGTCTGTAAGCAAAACACCCAGTAGGGAAAAGGCTTCTCAGGACTGTCTCTGTAGGTGAACACTTTGCTAAGTGAAATGCCTCAGGAGAGCACGTACCCGTGCAGTGCGTTGCCTACCTACTGTCTTTCCCCAAACAGTGCTTCCCATCCTTGCGGCTCTGAATAAGCCTGCTGTAGTCACAGAAAAATCTGCACATGTGTGCTAAGGCTTTCTTTTAGTTCGTCTTTATTAAGCTTGTAAGATCAAGCTTGTAAGATCAAATTTTCAACTAGAAACACCTTTTTAGCTCACTCGGCGGCTCATGAGTAATGCTCTGCACCAGCTGAGCTGCGCACAGAGCCTTGGTACTGCACGTGGGTGTGGGCCTCCACTTGCAAACAAGCACAGCCAGCCACCTCTCACGCTTTTGTTAATGCCCAGGTTTAAATGCCACTGTCTTTCAACCAGCAGTACAGTCACAGCCGTCTGAACTGGGCAGCCTTTGCCACGTGGTGACACTGTAGCTGATGTGATAGGGAAAGAGAAGGAGGATTGTAGGAGGCCTTGCCATAAGGAAGGCAAAGCACTACTGAATCTTGCACCATGCCGGGGGAGAGGGGAGTCAAGGGCGGCAGCACCCCAGCAGTGATGTAGGGTTTGGAGATGGGGCAGCCAGAGAGCATGCAGCCTGCGTGGCAGCCACGGCAAAGCATCCCTGTGCAGCTCAAAACAGATCAACCCTGATTTCTGCTGCTGTTGAGACTGCTGGAGGGGAAAATTAGATTTGCCTTTTGCTCAGCAAGCCTCATGGAAAGCCTCAGCTCAACGGCTGGTCGAAAAACAGAACCCGCTCATGGCACATGCACTTGGGTATTGGCTCAGTTGAGAGGGACGCCAAGAGTTGTACCTTCTCCTCCCTCAGCTGTCTCTGATAGCTCATGCTGGGGTAGAGGCACTGCATCCCTGCCACAGAGACATCGGCCTCCCTTAGCAGCTGTCCCCACTGCCCTGCTGCGATGGAGAAAGCCACACTTTCAAATGATGGCGGAGATCCGTCCTTTGCTAAACCAGGCTCAAGACCTATGGTGCATGCATGTACTTCGTTGGCTGACTGTGGATGCCTCCCAGATAGCCCTGCCCTTGTCCTATTTTTGTCCCACCAGAGAATGTAATGGCAAATACTGATGACATATGCAGCTAAAGAAGGGGACAGACTGCCCTCCTCCCTTCCTCACATTAACCTTACTGTGTTCTGGCTGGTCACCTCCAAGGCAGCTCCTGAAACATTTTCTGTCTGAAAGGCACTGATGCTGGAGCAGCATTTAAATTTATGTTCCCATAAAATATTTTTTTCCATAAACCACTTTTTTCATAAGCTGTGGGACAGATTGGAATCTGACAGGTTCAGCTGTTGCTGGATGAAGGGATGAGCAGAAGCGACAAGAAATTTTTAGGGGAACTATATTAAACTCTGTGTAGGATTCCGATTTAGTAATAACAGCAAAGTGAAATTTGAGCTGATATTCCATTATCCTGTTTGCAGTACACTCTAATAGCTTCCCCATTCATAAAACCGTTCAGTTCCTGTCCTTTAGCGTTGATCTATTTGTTTTACTCTAGAGCAGTTTTCAACATGCAATGGATTTGCTTTCCTGCATATTTGTGTGTATAGGAAAGGGACAACACCTTTCCAGGCTGCCAGCCTTGTTATTTGTGTGTTGGATCCTGAGAATGTATCCTCTCCACGGTGCGTTATTTCATATGGGTGTCCCTCTGCACATCACTTTGTGAACACTTGGTCAGCTGTGTTTCTTTTCCCATCTTCTGGGCTAGTAGAGGGCAATGTAAGCAGGTAGGTAATGTAAAGAGAGAAAATACAAAAGTCTGGGCCAGGAAAGGGCGGGGGCTGGGGAGGGAAACTCATTCTCTGTTTCCACCTGACCAGGTCCCAGTGACCCATTACAAGTGCGTGACTTGCCTGGTTTTGCAGAAATCACGGTATGTAGTCTCACCGGAGGGTTGCAATGCCTCTCCCACTAAGCTTGGCTTGAACTAGAAATCCTTTGTTCTCTTCAGCTCTGCCCTCACTCGCAGAGTCACGCAGTACAGCCGGCACCCAGGCAACTGCAGAGCATCTGCCTGCACACGGTGAGGGATGAGCTTCCAGCTCATCACAAGCAGAGGTGCAATGTTCTTGTTGTGTTCATCCCTGAAAATTTCATCCCTTCTGGTGGGAAATTATAATAATGGGCCTCACTCTTTACTGATATATTCTTAGCATCTCTGCAAGGTGAATGCAAAGCACTATCAAATCCCAAGGGTATCATTTTTCCCCTGCTTTCTAGCGGCATAATGGATAAATCACCCTTTACAGAGAGTTCAGACTGATTTGTCTTCCTTCTCTACTCCCTTCCTATCAGGTACTGCAGCACCTCAACCTCCTTCCCTGTTTCCCAGCTCCTGCAAGATGTGCAGCTACTTCTAGACAGCCTCTTTCCACACCACTGTTAAGCTAGTAAGCAGCTGAGATAAAAGGTTCCCACCTTCATGAATAATCAATATGGGCCAAATGGCTCGTGCTTGCTCAACAAAATCATGCACCAGAAACAGAAATGGATGAGACAAACCACTAACACTGCAAGGAGATTAACTACCTAACACTGCTAAAGGTGGAAAGGAGATTTCAATAACGGAGAAGCAAGAGAATAAGAGTAGAAAACAAGGGAGTTGAGCACCCATTGAACACTTCCCTATATAGCCACACTTCTTTTATCTGTTCATGAACTGTCTGGAGATTGGCTTATATTTTAGCTAATTTGCCCATTACAATGAAATTATTAGAGCAACCTGGTACCTGCCAGCATGCTCCAGCTGCTGAGTAAGATTCAGCCTCTGCCGTTCTGCCCCGCTCAGCAAGGTCCCACTGCCTGTGCCTCTGATGGGTTTGCCCAAGGTCATTTGCTGGCACTGGAGGGATGTAGATGTGCAACCAGCAACAGAGGACCCAGTGAGCCCAGCATCAGGGGTCTGGCTTCAGGCACAGGGTGCCCACAGAGCAATCACAGCCCAGGTAGCCCTTCTCAAGGGCTGCTTCTCCTGTACGAAGGGCAGCTCAGCAAAATGGGCTGTCCAGCAAATTAAATTTCTAGGGCAAGATTGCCCTTATGGGACAGCATGACTTCAAGGGTCCAGAGTAGATGCCACACATTATACCTGTCCTTTGCCTCTGTTGCACCTGTCAAGCACAGGGTCCCATCATTATATGAATCATAGAATCACAGAATGGTTTGATTTGGAAGGGATCTTAAAGCTCATCTAGTTCCAACCCCTCTGCCACAGGCAGGGACACCTTCCACAGACCAGGTTGTTCAAAACCCAATCCAGCCTGGCCTTGAACACTGCCAGGGAGGGGACATCCAGTTTCCCTGGGCGACCTCTTGCAGTGCCTCACCACCCTCACAGGAAAGAACTTCTTCCTAATATCTAATCTAAACCTACTCTCTTTCAGTTCAAAATCATTACCCCTTGTCCTATCACTACACTACCTGATAAAGAGTCCCTCCCCACCTTTCCTGTAGGCTCCCTTTAGCTGCTGGAAGGACGCTATAAGGTCTCCCCAGAGCCTTCTCTTCTCCAGGCTGAACAACCCCAACTGTCTCAGCCTGTCCTCATAGGGCAGGTGCTCCAGCCCCCTGACCATCACCGTGGCCCTCCTCTGAACCCACGTGGGCAGGTCCACGCCCTTCTTGTGCTGGGAGCCCCAGAGCTGGACACAGCACTCCAGGTAGGGTCTCACCAGAGCAGAGTAGAGGGGGAGAATAACCTCCCTTGACCTCCTGGCCACACTTCTTTTCATGCAGCCCAGGACATGATTGGCTTTCTGGGCTGTGAGCACACATTGCTGTCTTATATTCAGTTTTTCACCCACCAACACCCACAAGTCCTTCTCCGCAGGGCTGCTCTCGCTCCACTCATTGGCCAGCCTGTATCTGTGCTTGGGATTGCCCTGACCCAGGTGGCAGGACATAGGTGAATCTTTCCTGTTTGATAGGTTCTACACGTAATAGCTCTGACACAGGAGAGGAGCTCACTAGCCAGCACAGCAGACTCATTTGTGTCAGTATATCAATGCTGATTTTCACCATGTGGGTATCTGGCCCTTAAAGGAGGTGTCTGTGCCTAGAACCAAAATGGCACAGTAATTGCAGTAATCATTTCAGGTGACAGAGCCGTTGGGTGAGCACTAATAACACCATCATGCTGTTTGTCTTGGCCTTATCCACGGGTGTTGATAATGAGCATATATGGAAAAAATCAAAACCCACTCGTGCCTGATTCGCCACTGAGTAACCTCTCACACCAAGCTGGCGCCATCCTGTTGAAGTGGGGCTAAAGCCAGTCCAATGAGTCAGGTCTGGCACAGTTAGCTCAGGAGGTGTCAGTAAGGACGTTAGGCAGGTACTGGTCTATCTTTAGTATGAATCCTTACTGTTTGTAAGCATTGGACAGAAACTGCTACCACAGAAATAGTCCCAGCACGGTCCCATGCTGTAGACTTCCCACTCCCTAAATTATTGCATTGCTTTGACTGGCTGAACACAGCCCCAGGCCTGTCTGTCAAGCCTTGTTCCTCAGTCAGTGGAGTGGCCACCAGGTGCAGAAGGATGTACCCTGTGGTGCACAGGCTCCCTCCCCATGACACATGCCTCTCCCCACCCTTGGCAAGCTTATGTCTCTAAGGGCAAGATAGTACAGGGCTAAAAAACAACCACATAGCAGGAGAACGCAATGGCATTGCCAGTGCTTTCGAGATGGACACGGACAGAGTTCAGCAATTCATTAAGTGAAATTGCCCAACTGACTGAGGAAGAGGACTATTGCCTCTGGTATACAAGCAAAAAACATCTTGCACAGCTGCTGGCCTTCTGCTGCAAGCCAAAACCTCCCTGACCCTAACCGTGATCAGTTCATCCCAGTTTCTCAGACCGTCACGTGAAGCTGAGCACGACGTCAGCTTTTGGCCGCTGGAGTAGTGATGACTTCCTACTCCTGTTCACCTTTGCTGCAGACAGAAACCGTTTGTTGCAGATACAAATTTTAAAAGGTGGGAAGGAGGATAGCATCAGAGCGAATTCACCCTCCTGCTCTGAATAAATGTTTTCTCAGCTCTAGTATTTATAGAAGAGAGAGGGGGACCACTAAAGGGCAGGGAAGGAGAGCTCCGAGGGTACAGATGGCAAGCAAGGCAGTGTGCAGAAGCACTGGATTCCTTGGGAGATAAAGTTTCATTGCTACCGAGTTAATCTCCTGAGCTTCTCATTGCAATTTTGTCTCATTCAATGCCTCTTGAAATGAGTTTCCATTTGTTTGTTCGGTGCTAATTTTTCCCTCATTTGCTGCATGGCAGCCATCATTAGAGGCACAAAGTGCCTCCACTGTCTTTTTTCCCCTTTCTTCAGTCATTCTCCTTAGTGCCACTTGATTTGTTAACTCTGCTATCACTCAGTTGCAATCAGCTCCTGTTAGTCTGATCTGGCTGCCTTGGGATGTCCTATCCCTCCACTGCCTGAGGACACATCGCTGTCTGAGGTGGAAGGACAGAGAGGTGCTTAAGAGCAGTTGCAAACCTTTATTTGCAAGTGTTACAGCCCCTTCCCAGAGATGTTTGATCTCTTTCCTTATTTCCATTTCAACTGGCTAATGGGGGTAACAAGGGCAGAGCAGAAAGGCTTTGGACAGCATTGCAAATGCCCTCTGAGCTTGTGGTCCTTGCCCTCATGCTGATTCGAGGTTTGCTTGGAGCCCAAAGCTGCGGGCTCCTTACAATGAGGCACTCAGTTGTGCCTCCCAGGAATTAAATCCTTCTCTGCAGCCAGCAGCCAGCAGTACAAATCCCCATGTCTTCTCCACAGCCCTTGGGTCCCTAAGCATACCAAGAGGTGCAGCTCCCAAGAGAGATGCCCCCTTACATTGCCCTCAAGGAGACAGCAGCCCAAGGCCATGCTTGTACACCCATCCCTCCCGTAGCCACTTGCTGCCAGATCACTTGGCAGCAAAAGGCCTGACGGAGCCCAGGCATATGATCACATTTCTGTCCCACTCACAGAGCACAGGGTGCGGCTTATACTGATGGGTACCAGGGCCATGTCAGCTGGAACACCATCCTGCAGCGTGGGAGGCTTGCCCTGATGCCTGTCAGCAGCTTTACTGTGCCAACCAACTCCCTGGAAAGACCTTGCAGAAGAGCAATGCATCACTACCAGCAAGGGCGACTTGCTTCAAGAGCACGGCACTGTGTTCTTCCCCACCGTGTGCCGTGGATGGAAACAGCAGCACTGCTCCCTGCTCTGCCTCAGCTGCAGTGAGAGAGGCTGCATGCCGTGTTGGGGTACCAGAGGTGCAGCTGGGGCTATCACTAGCAACTGCCTTCAGCAATGAAACTCTGGACACCTTTGTCTGTGCCATGGAGAAGAGCTTTGACCAGCGGCAGGAGGCTGTGCTGAAGGCTTGCAAGGCTCTGTGGTGGAAGGAAGACCTCAGGCTGGGTAAAGTAATATTCATGGAAAGATACGGTGAGCCAGTCCCTTCCTTCACAAGACAGACAACCAACACACAAGCACTGGTACCGGGAAGGGGGCTGTCTTGGCTCTGCTAAGCAAACCAGTAAAGTCAGCAGCCAGTGAGATGATCTGGGAGAGCTTCTCCATGGCCAGAGAAGTTCTCAGGCCACTCTAGAAATGGGTGACGGCAGGCACAGCAGCCTTTATTCAAGCAGCCTTCCCAAACCATATCGCAGAGAGGATGCATAGTCTTATCTCAAGCTCGCCGACAGCTCATAGGTGCTCTGGCCAAATGCACAGTGCCTGTGTTTTCCACGACTTGTGCCGACTGAAGACACTTTAAGTGAGCAGTATGTCCCTGAGGCAGAGCTCCTCCAGTAATGATGTTTGTGCCACCCTTATAGCCAGAGTCCCAGCTGTGTCTTTGTATGACCTGGCTTATGCTGTTACTTGCTGCAGGCTCTGGCACCTCTAGGAGTTCTTCATGTACTGCCTGCTGGATGGCAGTGGAAAAATGCTAGCTGCCAGACAGCCAGGTGGAGACAGGGCTCCCACCATCAGTACTGAAGAGAACCTCCTGCTTCTCTGCCAGGATCCCTGGTGGTTCCTCTGCCCCTGCATGACACCGAAAGAACAAGGGTTTAGAGATGGCATATGGCTGGGTGGGAGGAGATGGGGGAAGCCCAGCTGAAGTCAGAGCTTCTCCCGGTGGCCCTTTCAGTTTGATCAGGTTGTCATGTGTTCACTTGCCCAGGGAATGGGGAGGGATAGGTTACAAGGGATACCCTTGCAGACTCTTTGGTGCAAGATCCTTGCTTTCAGTGCTGCCATATCCCTTGGCCTGAAAGCAAAACAACTTCTCTCATAATGGCATGCATCTTTTGATCCTGACTCTGCCACTCGCCTGCAGCGGGGATTAGAGCATTATTCCCCGTTAAAAATTCAATGCTAGACAAAATGCATGGCTTCAGTGCTGGGAGGGGAATTCAACAGAACAAGAAGGCAAAAATAAAGCCCAACTTAATTCAGGTATCTACAGGAAACAAGCCTGCATGACTCTACAGCTACAGGTGATCATGTAGGGCTGAATGAGGGGCCTGGGCTGGAAGCCAGGTGCACTGTGAGGAACTGAAGCTCTGTTAGATTCCTGCACTTGTGTCAAATGGCTTGTGCATTGGCACTGACCCTCTGTCTGGGTGGCATCCTCGAGGGGCTCAGGCCCTGGAGTGATTTCTCCAGTTGGGAAGACTGGGTTGCAAAATGGGTTGCAAGCTAAAGAAACAGTCTTGGAGGCTGGGCTCCAAGAGATGGAAAACCCCGATCCGTGTGTGGAGCTGGCAGAAGAAGGTAGGGCCATCCACTTCTACCAATGACTTCCACAAACTCTCCATTGCTAGTACTGCAGCCTCTCACCACAGGCATCAGGGGACTGCAGCCCTCAAGTCCCAGGCACAGAGCTGGATAAAAAACCCAGCACCTAAGGAAGGGGCAACAGCAGATCAATCCAGAGGTGTGTTTTCCAAACCAAGCCTAAAGCTGCCTTGCTGCCCTCCAGCCCTGTAACAATTTCGGAGCAGCTGTCATTTGGCAGAGTAGCATTATTCCTGGTTAATGTTTCACATTTTAGTTATAATAATTTAAAACACAGAGTAGTGTTATTCCTGCTTAGTGTTTTGCATTGTAGTTCTAAAATTTTAAAAGACCTAAGATCAGATTTATCACCAAGGTTATTGGAATGTATGACTACTCCATTCTGCATTTAAATTAGCACCTTCCTCTCTGTGAAAAATTGTCCAAACATTCATTCCTCTGGCTTCCTGGTCATTGCACCATTTTTAAGCTAAACTGGAAAGGCAGCACTTCTGAAGAGGAAGTAGTAAATCTTCTACAAACCATATGCTATGAAAAGTATTAATCACCAGATAGCATTGTGTAAAGGTCACAGTCTCCAGCATATTCCCAAGTGTTACAGACACCACACCTGCCAAGTGTGGACAGAGTTTGAAACACAGACAACAGACCAGTAACAAGGTGTCAGGTACAGGCATCTCTCTGGAAGCAAGTCATTGCAATTTCCAGCTCTCATAGGTATCCCATTTCACAGCCACTCAAAGATGTCCCCATGCTTCTGGGATGCTTGGGTCTGGATTTTGTGTTAAGTTGTGACATTTGCATCCTGATTTATAACCCAGCCTGAAGTGTCACATTTTGAGAAATCTTATGGAAAAAAAAAAAAAAATCCCTATTTCACATCCCAAGCATCAAAATATGGTGACTCTAAGACAAATACACTGCCTTGGGATTCCAGCTGCTGATGGGCATAAGTGACAGACAAGTCCTGTCAATCTTAATAGTGCCAACCAGTGTACATTTGTGGCAAATTTCATCAGGTGTTTTACCCATCACAGTTTATCTCTCTAAACGCAACTCTTTGACCATTCTGACAACACCTGCTTTGGATAGCAAAAGCCAGTCTTGGCTGAATTGCGAGATATTTTTATGGACTCTCATTTTCCTGAGGCCTTTGAGCACCATAACCCCTAAACTCACTTCCAATTGCAATTTAGCCATGTTTGAACATAGTTCTCCAGCGAGGAACGATGAAGAACACAGTCCCCAGAACATATTTCAACACTTTTCTTACTCTTCTGCAGGTTTTGAGTTATGGTAGGTGCCAGGAATTTAGGTCCTTGTTTACCGGTAGGTCTGCATCACTGCTAATAATGTCATATATACCTTTTCCAGTGAGAATGGGGTACATCTAATAACTGCTGCTACAAATACAGAAAGCTCTTTGTGGTAGTAAACGCAGCAATTAATGCTAATGAGTCTGCTGTTAGCAAGTAATACTATTGGTGTTATGCTCACGCCTCACCAAATGCAAATCTTCAGTTGTTAAGCAGATGCCTGTGTTAACAGCCAAATTCTCTTCCCATGGATAACTTAGTGTTAGTTAAATGTACCATTAAAAATAACCATTTAAAATGCTAATGAAAAGAGAGGTTGTGCTTGCCAGGGTTTTTCTTGGCTTCTTTTTAGTCTCAGCTTTAAGGTGGTGGAGGTGAAAAGGCACAGACAACTTTTCCAGGTGTGTTCAGCAGAGACATCGAGGTGGAGCCCTGGTAGTGCTGGTGATACCCGTGTACAGCACCAGAAGCGTGGCGTGTTTCCACCCCACCGGTAAATCTTAGTACCGACCTTCATATTCATACAGAACACTCGTACCCCAGCCTGGGGCTCCCCCCACCACTTCTGCCTGTGTGCCCCCCCACCCCCCCACCCCTTGCCCTGCAACAGCCCCCCCCCCCCCCCCCCCCCCCCGGTTCTCACAGCACCTAGAACAGAATGATGGAGATGGAAGGAGGATTCATAATCCATCGCTGCTTCTTGGTCTTGAATAGCAGAGGTGTGGTAAGCGCTAGCCACGTTCAAGTTCACAGTTCTGCTTATGCCCAGTGCTTACTGATGAACCTCTGCTTAGCACACTGTTTGTGCTGAGCTTCTGACAGCAGGTTTTATTTGAATTCATGCAATTTAAGAAATAAGTCTGAACTCTACTGAAAACCAGGCGTTCATTGCCCTATTTGTTATGTTCCAGAAACAAAATTAGATAAACATTTTCATAGAATATACCCCTGTTTTGTACATAGGTCTCGCGTCTCTGCCCCAGCGAACTTCAAATATGCAGTAGAGGAGAAGGTGGAAGGTGAAACAGAGGTAGTGAAGGCGCAACACAGTTGTTGGGCAGAGAAGGCACAGAAACAAGAAGCCCTGTTTTTTCATGCTCCAGCAGTGCGCAAGGATGAGACCACCTTGCCCTCAGAGCTGCAGCCAGGCTCTCCCACGGTGCAAGCTGAGCCCAGCCATGTGCAGCCTCGTGCTGCTGCTCCGGCATTGGGGTTGCCTTTCTCCACTTGCAGGCACACACTGTACCGTCCCCGCTCAGGGCTGCAACCCTGGTCTGCCCTAGCCCTGCCGCACAGCCGGGGCCTGGATCCCAGCTGCACAGCTGCCTTGTGCGGTAGCACATTTAGCTGCATCCCCAGGGCCTGCCAGGAAATGCAGGTTCTCCCACCGGGATGAGGAAGGTGTCGCCAGGCTGTGACAGCCAGGTGGCACTTACGTGCTGGACAGATCCTGCCATTGGAATGATTTGGCTGTAGATGTCCTGGGCTCTCCATCCCTCATGCTTACCGTGCTGAGATGTCCCAGGCGCTGCTTTCTCCTTTCACCAGTCTCCCTGGATCCCGCTTCTTGGTTTCTTTGCCCCTTTGGCTGTGTTTTCTTGTAAACTTGCCCTGGCTACTCTCCTGCCCCTTCCCTTCTGCTCTCTTTCTTCTAACCTATTCTTTTCATGCCTGCTTGTGCCCATGGTGCAAGACTCCTGCCCCTCTCCCCCTTGTCCTAGCTGTCCTCATTCCAAGCCCCAGGCCCTCTCCATTCCCCTGTCTCCTCTCTCCCTCCTTGACACAAAACCTGGCCTCTCCAGCGCTGTGTCCTGCTCTGTTTTCTTGGCCAGCAGTTCCTGCCTCCTTCCCCATTGGCCTCCTCCTCCGTCTCCACCATCCTGCTGTCTTTTGGTGCTCCTCTCCCACGCTTGCCTGTGCCACTCAACCTCAGCTCATCTTTTCCACCTGCTTCCTTGCTCTTCCCTTCCTGCGAGTGCAACCCTGATCCCGACCTGCACCTGCACACACAAGCATGCATACACACTATCATGCTATTTAATTAAAAAAAAAAAAAAAAAGTGATTATTTGCAAGAGCCAAGGGCAAGTGCTGGCTTCAGGGCTGGGCACTGCAGTATCGCCCACGTCACCCAGGTGCAGACAGCCTCCGCACTCCTCCTCTCCTCGTGGCAGCCCCAATTCATGCCTATTTACAGCAAGCCTGCTCCCTTCACCCCCGGGCACTGCACCCCAGGGGCCAGTCTGCTAGGAGTGACCTGGCACCCTCAGCCCCAAGCCACTTGCCCCTGCCCTGCTTACAGCCCAACCTCACCAAGGAAGGTGAGGGAAGGGGCAGCCTGGCCCGTGTCTCCTGGGTGGGCTGGGAAGTCAACACTAGACACGTTCAGAGAGAGGACAAGCTGCCAGGGTATGAAAGGAAAGGAGGGGAAATGAAGAAACATTACCTCCTTTTCACGTTTATTTAATTTTTGTATTTTTTTGTATTTTTTTAAGATCACAGAAGAGCAGAGCATTCATACATGTAAAGAAACAGAAACGAGATAACAGAAGTTAAATACATTGAGAAAAGAAAAAAATAAAAAGCTTCTTTTTTTTTTCCATCACTGGGTTTTGTTCATTCATTTGTTGGGTTGTTTTGTTTTTTTTGATCGGTTCTTTTACACACACACTTGCGCTTTTAAAATTTTTTTCACAGAGCTAGTTCCAAAACCAAACCAATGGCAAAAAATAAAATGGCCGTTTTCTCGTTTCATTAAAGAGAAGTTCAGCTCATGTCTACAGTGCTGGGGAAAAATATATATAAAGATATAGATATATATATATATTTATATGTATATAACACTGTTAATGAGGAGAGTTCTAACCACCCCACCGTGTAGCAAGAAGAAGGGACTGGCCTTCATTCTCAAGGTCTAGAGGATGAAACTTGGCTCCAGCTGGGAAAGTTGAAAGATTTTAGGAGGTGACGGTGGCACCATGGAGGCAGGTTCCTGCTCTTTGCCCCTTCCTCCCTTTCCTGGCACACACGTGTGCTCCTGCACGCACAGGCGCAGGCATACGCACGCTTTCTGCTGGTTTCCTCAGGAGGTCACCATGTAGCGGTGGGGGCAGACAGAGCCATCGCCGGGAGCAAGTGGAGGAGCACGTGTCTGGCTGTGTGTGCAATGGAGGGCGTGGGAAAGGAGAGCATCTGTATGGTAGCCACGAGGACCACCGTACCATGTGTGCGGTAGAGGTCGCGGGGGTGTGCGCATGTGCTTGTGCGTGGCCAAAATGGGGAGCAAACGTCATAATTTCAGGGGACAGCCCCACTTGGTGCTGTCCTCACTAAGTGGCTCCTAGGTGGTCTTGCTCCTTGTCTCCATCCGTGGCCCATATGTTAACTACAGAAACATCCATACGCCTGTTCCCGGGGCATGACCGGAGCCACCGCGGTCTCACACTGCATCACTCACGGAGGCTTGCTGCAGCGTGGTGTGCATGCCCTGGGGGGGGGGGGGCAGGAGGTGAATGCCTCATGCACCAGGAGCATGTGCAGGGAAGGAAGGTCCTGCCCTACCCGGGAATAGCCCTTCTTGGATGCGACCTCTGCCCTTTCCCCAGCTGTGCTGCCCAAGGAGCCCTGCTGTGCATGCAGCCTGCCACCTGTGCTGCAGTCATGTCCTCCTGACTTGCACTGCCCCTTCCTCCTCCAATGCCTGGATGCTTCTACAAGGCTTGCAGGGCAGGCTGAGTCACTGTGGCACCAGCTAACCTGCTCCTGCAACAAGTGAAAGCCCTTTTGCTTGCCACCTGTCTGGGCTAATTAGGAGAGCTGCTCCTCTTTCCCAAGCCCTGCCTCAGCTGGTCTCCTCACCTCACACACATCGCTCCAAGCCACAGAGACCATACCAACATGTCCTCACCAAGCTGACTTCTGTCTTCCTGTTATGGTGAGTGAATCCACAAGCAAACATCACATATCACCCTAATAGGAGCCAACCATCAAGCAAAATTTGGAGGGGCTGTAGGAGCTGCCTGAACATTGTTCTAGCAAGTTACAAGAATGAAAAGAGAAAGAGGTTTTAATGGTGTGACACAGCTCTTAGTCAGCAGGAGTCATGCAGTTAAAAAAAAAAATCTTCTGGGCATCCCACTGGAAATGAAGCCACTCTAAGACTAGCATTGAGAGGCCACAGTCTCCTCGCTGGTGAACTTGGGAGTTCTGCGCATGGATGATGGACAGCACTCATCCCTACCCTTTTCCACCAGCATCACATCTTAGAAATTACCATCCAGTTTCTTCACCACTTCCTCGCCTGAGGTTCTGCTCTTTCCATGGGACAGCTTGCTCCCGGCATCCCTAACTCAAGAAGTTTTGTGTACTTGAGTCAGAGAAGCAGTAAGATTGTGCACCATCAGAAAAGAGAGAGAGAGAGAGAGAGAGAGAGAGAGTGCGCCCTCTGCCTTGCATCTCCTCTGCAGAACTGTCTTGGTTAGCCATCCTTGGTGTCAGTTGCTACGTCACATCAAGCACCATGATGATTTGTGCTGCAGGTCACTGTGCTTGGAGGAGAGGATGCAGAGGTGTGAGAGGGGTTGGGAGAAGAACAGCTGTTTCCCTGTGCCCACAGATTCCCTCATTGGGGACGGGCGAAGTGGTAAAGTGCTGCACAAAGACTGAGCTGAAACATCACCTGGTGGTGGGGCTGTGACAGGCTCTAAAGTAGCTCCTCCAACTTCACAGATCCTCTTCCCCAAATGCTCTTGAATCATCAGGACTCACTGTTGCTCCCCCAAATTCCTTCCAGACGTGCAGCTTCCACTCAGCCTGAACACCATGCAGCTATTGACGGCGGCATTGTCTGTGCTGCGAGCTTGGACTTTCAAAATGGGGTTGCTCAGACAAGTGGCTTGGGGGCATGGGCTGAAATGCACCTGGAGCTAAGAGGAGCTGGTGGGGCTTGGATATACTTTGTCCAAAAGTGGGGCAAGCAGCAGCACACGAGAGATCTGCCCAAGTGGTGAACAGTCAGTGGAGTGAGAAAGGTGTGCAGACAAAGACTAACTCTCGACACAATGCATGTCACCAATGGAATCTTCATGAATGGCACGTTAACATGCACTTGGTGCTAGCATGGAGTGACACAACTTCACTGGTGAAGAAAGGAGGAAGAGGGGAGGAGGGGAGTGTATCACTGAGAAACACACCCGCAGGCTGCGGGGCTGCAAACAGACAAAAATGAACACAACTGCCAAGATACAGGTGTCGGCCGGAGCATCCCATGTCACCCTTCCCAGCCGTTCAGAAACAGGCATCTGTTTCATTTTCCATCTGACCAGACACATGCTCCAAGCAACATGCTACAGTCACGCATGGAGTTCATATGGCTCGGGGTGGCTGCATTTCACCTGTCCAGTTCCTTTCAGAAAGATTTGCCTTCACCCCTCCTCTTGGTCATCTGAAAAGGGTTAGAAATCTGCTAGCAAGTATGGGGCCATATATTAAATCTAAGTCTTTGTTCCTCTGCTTGGACATTACCAGACATCTCATGTAACTCTTGTAATATTTACAAACCAGTAGAAGAAATACAATTTTTTTCTTTTTTTTTTTTTTTTTTTCCATTTTGTTCATTTCTTTTTATAACACTAAATGTTAAATCTCCATCAATCAAACACAATTACACTGACAAGCTTAAGGAACTGGTGTCCCATTCCAAACTCCTGTCTCCCCCAGTTCCCAACCAGCTAAGAAGCAGTAGGAATCAAGAGCACAGCTTTTTGGGAGGGGATGGGGAAGACAGCAACATGGAATAGCAGTGAGGAGAAACAGCTTCACAGAAAAGGGCCTGAGACATGAGAAAACCCTTTGCAACATCTCTGTCAAAGGGCGGAGGGGAGAAAAAAAGTGGGCAAAAGCGTTTGACCTTGCCTGTGGTCACCTGGGCTCTCCTCTCGACAGGTGCTTTGAGCAATCCCTGCTCGAGTTCAGGAGAAGCAGGGGGATGTTCACAGCATCCCGTGATGTATGCGGCCGCTCACAGGATCAGCTTCTCAGTACCCACAACTCCTCCAGCCCTGCTAGGAACAGACATTGCCAGGAGTGGGGCTCCCAGCACTGCCGCAGATAACTGGCGTGCTTGGCATTTGTGGCTTTTCTCAGACAGGTCTGCAAATAACTGGCTTTAACCTTGTTTCACAGCCATACGACGGAGGCACAGATCCGCCCAGGTCCTGCAGGCAAGACCAGATCCCGGAACTGGGGTTATGGCTGTTTCCTCTAGCGAATAGGCAGATGGCTTCAAAAAACGCATGTCCTGTTTTTAGTAATATATTTCCCTTTAACTATAAGCCTCTGTGCTCATCTAAAAAAATATCCCCTCAAAACTCTTTCAAACCAAAAAAAGATGTGAGACAATGAGGTGCTGGGACCTCACTACACCATAGGGCTCTGATGTGTGTGAACCCAGTGCCTAGGAGTGATCCCACAGGGACAAAAAGCACATGCAGAGGACAGCGTGTGGGACAGACCTTACAACAGCAATCAGGTTGACATCAAAGAGAAGCCGCAACCTAACAAAAACAGTGGGCTTGACCCAGCCCTTAGGAACAGCCTGTGACAGCAAGTCACTGCAGGCTGCCCACCTTCTTGCATCAAGCCTGCAAACAATAAACCCAGGTGTAGGTACAGCCCCGAGAACGAGACATGCCAGAGATGCGGTGTTTTCCCTTGTGCCAGTGTGCTGGAGAGGGTGCAGCTCCCAGCCCCGGCTTCTGGGACCAGCAGCAGCTCGAGGCCATACCAGGGGATGAGAAGCCCTGTTGCACCAGGAAATCTGGAGTTGTTTCTAAGACACCGAATGACATGACCCTCCTGAGAGGTAGGCACAAGCACTGGGGTGTCTGAATGCTCTGAAGGATACAGGGCATTTTTTTCCTGGGCTGCAGCATGCCAGTCTCCAAAAGAGATGCACCAGTCCCAGCAGCAACTGCCCCTTCTCAGAAGGGGGAAGTTGTCCCTGGGTGCCTTGGGCGGATTTCATGCACCAGTTGCTCAGTTCTTCCCCCTTGTACCAAGGCACAAACACCCCCCAGGTATGGCTTTGGGGCCTGGAGAAGCTGAGAGAGCATAATTTACCACCATCCAAATCCACAGCAGATCTATAGCAAGACTGCCGTCACCCAAACTTCAGCCTCTCGTATCTCTCTCTAATATTCCCTCACCCATTCTGTCTGCCTGTGAGAAGCCCTTGTCTGCCTGCTTAATTGCTTCCCTGCTGCTGCCCGAAACAGCTGAGCTCAGCAGAGAGGAGGCAGGCACCGGCAGTGCCGCAGTGCAAGGTGAAAGCGCAGCGCTGCGTGGCAAGGAGAAGCCTTGGCAGAGCGTGCCCCTGCCCTTCAAAGGTGGGGACGGGCTCACAGGCAGCAATTCCCACTTTCCTTCCTGGCTGGGGACCACCCTGTGGATATCCCCTCCTGCAAGCTGCAGGGCTGCAAGCCCAAGCTGTTTCCCCCTTGCCCTTCAACAGCGCGTGAGCATGGGTGCCAAGCGTGCTGCTACTGCGCCAGCTCACGGGGCAAAGACAGAAAAGCAAGCTTGCTGGCGCTTGAAAGCTCAGTGGTGCCAAGCACCTGTAAAACACTGTCATGGGATGGTCACTCAACTTGCATGGGCTAACTCAAGCTCCTCCCTGCACATCCCTCCCTTAAAAAAAAACCCAAGTGGCTATCTGATAAACCCTGTGTTTTATCATCTTTGCTGTTGTGGATGCCAGGGCTCATGACCGGCCAGGGAACACAAGAGTCTCCTCCCTGCTGCCCCTGCCCACACGCATGCACTGCAGCCACTGGAGCATTTGACTGTTGGCTTCCTGGCTCCCACTGCTCGCTCTGGCTCCTGTAGCAGATCTGTTGCTGGCATGGCAATTTCCAGCCACTACCCAGCATTTTCATAACCCTGTTTCTCACAGCCTATTCTCTCTCTCTCTCCCTCCCTCTCCTTCTCCTCGCTCAGGAGCCACTGAAGCATCTCCTGTTGGCACCTCTGCATGTGATTCTGCCATGGGAAGGGCGATGGTAAGAGATAGCTCTCTCCAGCAAGACCAGCACCCTTTAGATGAGAAAAGAGAAGAGCAAAGGGATTGTGTTGCCTATTTCTTTGCTGCACCACTTTAAGCTCCTTCTATACTAAGCCCAGGATTTTGGACCTGACATTTGTTTTTCTTCTTACATTCAAAGGTCCTGGACATTTTCTGACCCAATTTGTTTCAAATGTGGAAGTGGCAAAGTGAGCTTTGTAGTAGCAGTGGTGTACAACACACACGTGCGCGCGCGCACACACACATACACACTCACCCCTACATAGTATATGTTTCCTTTTATAACAGGGAGGACAGTAAGAACGACAACAAAAAACGGGTATTGGCTCTATTTTTGCATGACTACCAAAACCGGTTAGGAATGTGGTTTTCACGTTGAGGGATCATTGCTATGCACACACCGTACCTACAGGAACGGCTGCTCAGTGATGTCCGAGGTCTCATCACTCACATCCCACCAGCCCAGCCTCCCTCCCCCCCTGCCCCCCGAAGGAGTGGGTGGCTGCACTGTGTAGTGCCGCAGGCCAGCCCTGGCTTCTTCTGCTTATTTGGACAAATTCAGGCATGTGCACACCCCCATGCGCGTGTGCAAGCACTCACATGTAGCAGGGGCTGCTATGCTGGTACTTGAAGGCTGAGAGCCAGACAGGTTGGGGGGTGGGGGGGAGGGAAGGCAAAACAAGGATGCAGACTGACTCTTGCAAGCAAGGTAGCCAGGAGTCAAAAAGCCAGTGAGGGTGCGGGAGAGGGGACACCATGGGAACCTGTGTTGCAGTTGCCCCTCTCTCCTCACCCCTCTTCTCTGCCTGAGTGATCTCTCAGCATCTTGTCTCACACTTACAAGGCAGGACATTATCTACAGCAGGATGAGCATATGTACACATGGACTGTTCCTTTTGCATGCTTAGAGAGAGCAAGGGAGAAAGAGAGAGGCGGCGGAGCGAGAGGCACACACACACGCATGCACGCACGCACACAGGCATACACGGGAGAAAGACACCTGGTCGACTTGAGGGGGGGAGAAGAAGAGGATTAAAAAAAAAAAAAGAAAAGAAGTTTTCAGTAGAGTTGACACAGCTTGAGTTCAGGCCAGCGAGCGTGATGTTGCATGACGGAGGGGACAGGAAAGACGGTGTTCAGCAAGGGCTGGGTGTGCAGGAGCGCAGGGTGAAGTGAAGAGAGGAAGGGTTCTTCACAGGACACCAGTGTGCAGAGAGCTTCAGGTGACTTGCTCTGGTTTGTGGCTCTTTTTTTTTTTTTTCTTTTTCTTTTCTTTTTTTTTTTGTTTTGTTTTGTTTTGTTTTGTTTTCAAAAGTATGAACTGGCTGAGCATCGGCTCACAAAAATGACCCAGGGCATCCAAAAAGTGGCTATAGAGACTGAAGCAAAGACCTCTTTCTGCAAAAGAAAGAAAGAGGAGGAAAGAAGGAAGGAAGGAAGGTGAGGGGGTATGGGAAAGAAGAAAGAGGAGAGAAAAGAAAAGGGATCTTCTGTTTGATTGGCTTTGTGGGTTTTGTTGGATTGTTTGCATTGCAGCATCCTCCGGCGACACGATCCTTGCTGGTGCCCCATTCTCTCCCTTGCTTCTCGTGTTGCCTCCTAGACGGTCAGTGACTTGACAGCCAGCTTGTCAGGTTTCAGTTTAAATGTTGCTGAGTCTTCTTTGCTGGAATTTTTCCTCTCCCCCCCTCTTCGCTCCTGAACACACAAAAGTTGTGAAAGAAACAGTCCTCTCTCTCCCCCCCTCCCTTTTTTCTCTCTCCCCTCTCTTCGCTCTGTCTCCTGTATAACGCGTTTTGTTTGTGTGTTGTTGTTGTTGTTGTCGTGTTGGGTTTTTTTAATTATTATTATTATTATTATTATTATTTTTAATTCTGATTTGTATTAACATTTGCTGAGTAGGCAGAGCAGGGATGCTGCCAGCAGCCACAGTGGGACGGCCAAACTCATGGAGCCGTTGTCTACTCTCCCTGTGCCGGGTCCTGCAGGGTGCGAGAAGGGAGAGAAAAGAGGAGAAGGTTACACGCGGCCGGGGGGAGACGTGGGCGACACAGGAACACGGCATTCTGGTCCCGTGCTGCTCCTGCAGCAGGGGTTGGGGCTGGAGGGCACAGCCGCCCTCTCGCTTAGGTGAGGCTCCATCCAGCCCAACTGCAGGCTCCTGCCCACCAGCTCCTCAGCATCCTCCCCTTCCGCCCAACGCCCAGGCTGGAGAAACGGGGCCTGCAGCAAGTGGGAAGGCTCAGCCCCTGCCGCCGACCCCATCCCACCCCTCGCCGTGCCTCAGGCTGGGAGCCGCTGGCCGCCTGGCGCGGGGGGCACGGCTCACACCTTCGCCACCAGCCCCGCACCTCCCCGCTCCGCCACCTTCCTGGCAGTGGTGGCCCTAGGATGCCAGGGCTCGTTGTAATTCCGCGCGGTGGCCAGCGCCTGTCTGCAGCCAGACACAGGCTCCGCGGGGGCTGATTCATCACAGCAGTCCGATCAATAAAACATGGGCCCAACCAGCGGAGGCCTCCCCTCCCAGGGGCCGCGCCGCAATTATTTATTTCTTAATTGGGGTTGGAGGAAGGCTTCGCTGTTGTGTTTACGGCCCCGCGGCACAACGCCTGTGGGGTGAGGGTGCGGGGTGCGCCAGGGAGGTTGATTTTTCATGAGGGTGGGAAACGAACTTGCACGCGTGTGTGCGCGCATGCACGGGGGGTCTGTCAGAGGGGGCAGGGAGGAGCGCTCTGCCGCAGCAACAAATAATGCAGCCTCGCTGCAGGAATATTAAGTGCTAACGCTCCTGACATCTTCTCATTCATCCTCTCGTTTATGGGTTCCCTTTTCTGGATGGCTTTAAAGGCGGCAGCGCTGTTTTACATTCACCCTGCGACACCAAGCCTTGGCAGCCTTTCCTTCATAACGGGGCAGGGAGGTGCGCATGGCTATGGTTGTGTAAATGCATGCTCAGCATGGATACGTACACGCGTATATATACATTTATATGTGTATGTACACATGCATGTACACGTATACATATAAGGGCATGCATATGTACCCATATATGTATATGCGTATGTACCCATACACATCTACATATATGTGTCTGTACACGCAGTGTTTCACACAGAAGGGGTGCACGAAGACGCTGAAGTGTGGAGATGGAGAGGAGTCTCTATGTTGGGACTGATCCTGCTGTGGGAGAAAGCAGACATGCTCACTACCAAGAAGCGCTATTTCTGACGGCAGCGAGGAGTCACGACACGACCCACCGAGGTCCTGCTGTGTTCAGGAGAGCCCCACGGGACCGAAGTGTGATCGCTCCCTCTCAAAACCTACAGTTTATGGTGCGAAGAGCCCCTCTCTGCTGGGTGGAGGGCGGGTGCCGCAGGCTGGCTCAGCAGCACCATTGCTACTGAGCTCTAGGTGGTGGCTAAGAGGCAGCAAATCCAAGAAGGATGTCCCCAGAGCCCTGAAATTCTGTAGCACTTTCATTCGTGTGATTCTTTTCTAACGTAGCCCATCACTTACTAGATCAGCTGTTTGTGCCCCAATTCTATTCTTTTGTTATTAAGTATGCGCTGAATTGTGTGGAAAATTTATATTCCACCTATGGCTTCTCTTTTTTCAGTTAGTCCCTGCTTGTCTTTTGCGGCTTGTCACACAAATCTTACAGCACTGTTTTTTCACTCCTTGTTTGGGTGACAGGAACTTATTTCCCCCTTTGAGCTCAGGAACAAGTTTAAATTCAGCTACTACACTTACCTGACCTATGTTTCAGACAAAGCATCTCTCATGGTCAAATAATTGGGGGGGAGGCTGTTTGGGACCATTTGCATCCCATACTGGCAGGGAAGAAACCCCCAAACATGCCTCTTGTGGCCCAACAAATAATCAGTAACAACCCCAGGCCAGGTGTGTGGCCCACAAAAAGCTTTCAGCCACCACATTTTTACTATTTGGCTAAAATACTCGTTGTCCAACACAAACACGTACATGCATGTAACAGACACATGTAGAACCAGCCCCCTCCTTGCCACTGGTCTGGGGTACACACGCCATCGGAGCAGAGGCACGTGCCTGCAGAGGCAGCAACGCACAGCGGAGGCAGGGTATGTAGGGCCCTGGCGGGGCACCGCGTAAGCGCGTGGCTTGGGTTGTGCGCTGGGTGCGGGACAGAGGCATGGCACGGCGTGGTGTGGTATGGTAAAGAGATGAGCTTCTGAGATACCTAGGCGTAAGGGAGGACGCACAAGGCACGGTGGGATGAAGGACTCGGGAGAGGGTCACACAGCTGCTGGTTCTGCTTGCGCTTGTGTGCGCCAGCTTGAGGACTCCTGACGAGCCAAGACTCCCGCCTCCACAGCCGAAAAATGGCCCGAGATGCATGACCTCGTGCTTCCCTGCTAAGCTCCCTGTGCCCGCCGGTGGGGCAGAAGCCTCTCCACGTGCAGCCCCCGTCATGTCCCGCAAGCCACCACGTGCCAACAGCCGCGGTTGGTTGCACTGACGGGCGGCGTGTAGCCGTGCGGGTGCCGGGCAGCACGCTGAGCCGACCGGGAGGCCTGGCACCCGGCGCAGCTCCAAGCCGCTGCAGCCCTGGCCCGTAACCCTGGGGGCTGCACGTCACCCCCCGCGCTGTACGGCGCGGCTGACTACAGCGCGTGCTGCGGGTGCTGCGTTTACTCTCCTGTGGGCCGTAAAAACGTGGGAGGGTTGTCATTCAGTCACAAAACAGAATCTTGAAAACTCTTGAGAACTGATTAATTGCTCATACTCAAAAAAAAAAAAAAAAAAGAGTTAAAATGTTAGAAGGAAATAAAATATTCATCTTTGCGTGAGGTTTTGTGCGGGAAGTAGCATCTGTTTTCAGTGGCCTCTGTCGCTTTCAGACTCTTTCCCAGCCACACCTCGGCCTGGCCGTCTGCGACAGCCCACGCCTGCGTGAGGACTTGGGGGAGGGGGTGGGTGTGTGTGGGGGTGTGGGTATGAGGGTTTGGAGGGGAGGGAGTGTGTCGGGGGGTGTGGGTGTGAAGGTTTGGGAGTGTGGGGGGGTGTGGGTGTGAGGGTTTGGGTGAGTGGGAGTGGGGGCGGTGGGTGTGAGGGTTTGGGTGGGTATGGGTGTGCGTGTAGGGATGCATGTGTGTGGATGTGCGTGCATGAGTGGGTGTGAGGGTTGGGGGGGGTGGATGTGGGTGGGTGTGAGGGTTTTGGGGGGGCTGGGTAAAGGGGGTGTGTGTGCGTGAGTGGGTGTGGGTTTGGGGGTGAGTGGGGGGTGGGAGTGAGCGTGTGCACGTGCTCCTGCGGACTGCGCGCGTCGCTGATGCCGGATCCGAGGCACCCACCCAGCCGCACGGCCACGTGGACGCGCACGCACACGTGTGCGTGCACGCCCGCACCACCCCTCCCCTCCGCGCGCACACCTGCGCGCGCGCCTGCGCGGGCAGACGCCACAGACACGCCACACACGTGTGCGTGTGTGTGTCCCCCCCCCCCCCCCCCCCGCCCGCCGCCGGCACCGACACCCCGCGCACCCGCCTCCAGCCTCCGCACAGACGCGCGACGCCGCGGCCTCCGCCGCCCCCTGGCGGCCGCCACCGCCCCGCAGAGCCGCCCGCTGGCTGCCGCACGGTGCCGCCCGCGCCTCCCGCCGCCGCCGCAGGGAGCGAGCACCGCGGGCAGAGGCGCGCAGAGCCCCACACCCCCTGCGCGGCCCCGGGCGCGCCCCCGCCGGCCCCCGCCTGGCTTGGCCTGGGCACAGGCTCGCGTTCCCGCACCGGGCCCTCGGCTGGGAGCCCGGCTCCCTCCGCGCTGAGCAGAGCCCGCGCTCCCCGGTGCCGAAAGCCAAGGAGCGACCCGTTCGGCGAGTACGGGGGGGCTCCTGGCAAACGGGCGGCGCTTTCTCTGCGGCGTCCCCCTCCCGCAACCTTCGGCCTGTGCTTTGGGAGCGCAAGCCCATCTCCCGGGCTAACCACCCCCCCCCCGGCGGCTTGGCGGCGCTGCGGAGTTCGTGACCGCGCAAGAGCTTCGAAGGGGTTCTCTTCCCCCGCGGCCAGGGAAGGAAATCGGGTTTCTGACGGTGACGAGTTAATACGGGTATCTGGCAGCATTTCACAAACCAAACCCTAAGGGACCCCAGACCCCAAAGGGTCGGACGAGTCAGATCGCATTAATCAAACCAAGAAGGAACAGACCGAAAATGGGCAAGAGCAAAACAGCTGCACTTCTCTTCCTTGCTCCAAATACCGAGGCGTTTAGATACCCAGTGCAGGTGCAGGTGGACCCCTGCCACGGTGCCCAAGCGTGCTGCAACAGCCTCACTGCACCCCGTGTTCCCCAGGGCCACATGCCACCAGCCCAGATGATCTGCACCGGTGTCGCGGCACGAGGTAGCCTTGGCCAAGGCTTGAAGGGCTGTAGTGCTCTCAGGGCTGAAGGGGACCACGTGCAGCCCCCCATCCCACCCCTCTCCCCAAGTCAGGGTGACCCAAGCTAGGTCCTTAAGTTTCACCGTGGGAAAAGCAGAGCCCGTGCCACCATGACCTTGCTGCTCCCGCCCACCTGTGTGTAACGGCCTCATGCACCAGCCTCGCACAGGGGGGCTCCAGGGGTCTTTTCCTGACACTCCAGGGAGCACACCTCCGTGCTTTCGAGCGGAGATGTGGAAGGGGTGGCGAGGCCCTTCAGCGTGGGACTTCAGCCATTTCACCTGGTGCCTCACCCTCCTGTGGGCAAACCCGTCCCCGCAGCACGACGCGGAGGAGTCGCTGCGTGCTCTCATGCGCGGGGTGCTACGAGGGCTGTACCAGCCTCCTCTGCAGAGCCAGGGGCACCCGCTGCTGCCAAGGTCGCCTGGCCTGCCCCATTATAAGGCCCTGTTTGCGCAGCACTTGAAAAGCATCAGCGGGGCAGGTGGAACGATCCCATGCTGGGTGTATGCCTTGGGCTGGAAAAGCAGCAGCCAAAATACTCCTGCTGCGTCTGAGAGCAAGGCTTGAGGAGGAAAAAAATGGTTATTTTTAATTGTAAAAAAAAGAAAGCCAGTGACTGTCCCTCAGAACATTTTTCTGTTCTGATGCTTTGGCTCCAAGCCTTGCAACACTGCAGAGATTTGGTCTTTCAGAAAAAGGTAAATCGCTACACAGAACTATCTGCCTTCAACATCCTGGAGGAGGGGGTCCCCACATACTTCACACCTCTTGAATGACTTTCCTGGGACCATCTCCATGGGTCAGTGCTGGCCCTCATGGGTTTTAGGCCCCTCCCTTCCCCCATAAGTGGCATTGCTGGGTTTGCTACCCTTACTCCTTGCTGGAGGGCTGCAAGCTAGGGTAGCCCAGGTTTCACTACAAAGGACATGGGTATGTATGCTAGCTGTCGGGTTTTGTTGGGTTTTTTTTGTGTGTGTGATGGCTCATGAACTGCTCCTACTACTGTGAAGGGTGTAGGAAAAGACATGGCAAGAAGTATGGTGGGACTTGGGTGAGATGGTGAGGGAGGGGTGAATGCCGAGCACTGCTTACATTCACAGCAAACCACAGCAAGATTGTAAAGCCAAGAGCTGCCCTCTTCCTCAAAACCAGTCTGTCTCCAAGAGGAACATACCACAAGAAAAGACCAGCTCTGCTGGGTCAGTCCAAGGGTCTTGTCTAACCTTCAGTGCTGTCCCCTGCAGGTGCTGGCTGGGGGCCAGCCAGGAGCCCATGGCCAGCATAGCATCATATTGGCCTGCCTCAGGTGCTTCAGAGTCACCCTGAGCCAGTGGAAGCCGCACTCCTTGACAGATTAATTTTTCCTTCCATGAACTTGTCCAGTCACTTCTGGACTGCCTGGAGACTTTCACATCCACAACCTCCCTCAGCTTTTACTGAGCACAGGGGCAGTCAGCTGCCAGCAATGGCCACACATTAAATTTGGGTGTTATGTTCTCCTGTGACTTTAGGACCTTGGCATTACAGAAAACCTGGCGCACTGCCTGTTACTAATTGCTACCTGAACTGGCTAGATTAAAACTGTCTCAGTCACTCCTTGCTCTTCAGTCTCCTCTGCTGACCACAGGAGAGCCAGGCTGAGGAAACTGCTCGATCTGGGAGGAATTAGCTGGGGTGTGTTCAGCTCTCCCTAGGAAAGATGAGCTTTTCTGTCAAGGAAACAGTTAAGAAAGAAGCTACCCCGTGTCAAGAGATTGGTAGCCACTGAATGCTCAAGTCCTGAATCACAGAGCTTCAAGTCTTCCCACCAAACCTGGGGCACAGCTACTACTGAGCCCTCATGGATGCTACCCAGGCGGCTGAAGAGAGCCCAAGTTCAGTTGTGGGAGGACTTGGTATGATGCCCCCCCCAGGCCTAAGCAGCTGAGACTCCAGTGGTGCACCCTCCGTGGCACAGGCTCCACCTCCAGAGCTGAGGCTAGCTGCAAAAATCAGTGAGAGAGGAGCAGACCATCTGAGGTGTGACCTTTGTGGGATGAATAAAAAATATGTGGGATGAATAAAATTCTCCTCCCTGACTTCAAGCCTTGAATTTATAGTGCTACAAGGCACTGCAACAGACAGCCCCGGCAGCAGTGGCCAAGGCCAGAGGGCTGCTCGGTAGCCCTGTACATGCCCCGCCTCGTGGCTGGCGTTGGCCCCTCCAAGCCTATAGTGCCCATTTGGGGTTGGGGGCTGCATGAGGAGGTGATAAATAAGGGAGGAAGATTGTATCAGGTCAGAGGCATAGGAAAAGGCTGCTGAGACGTGGGATATAAGAAGGGGGTAATATGGGCTGAGGCAGTATGATGAGCCTCACACTTGTACCAACGCAGGGCTACAGCACAGAAACGATCCCAGGGAGGGTCTGCAATTGGAAGGGCAACATGGGCACGCTTGGCTCAGGACGCTGAAGAGGGCAAGAGGAGGAGATGTCAGCCAGGGATGGGGAAATGTAGGAGCTGATGTGAGCATGTGGGTTGGGTAGGTAACAAGAACAGGTCCTGGGAGAAGGGGAGATGGAGAGAGGACATTAAAGCCAGGTCAGGTATAGGGAAGCAGGGATGGTGGAAGAGAGGCAGGTACAGGGGAATGACAGTGCTTATGGGAAGAGGGAGTTAGTACCAGGAATGCAAAGACAAGGAGTCAGTACCAGCCCGGGTCAGAACTACAGGAGAAAAAGTGGGGAGTCGTTTAGGAGCTCTTCAGGGGTGGATGTGGTGCCGGGCAAAGCTCAAGTGCCAACAAACGGGTACGAGAGAGGGCACACGGGGTGCTGCCAGCCCCGCGGCGTGCAGGCCTACACCACCTGCCCTCCGGGTGCCCTGGGCAAACCCCCTGCTCGCCCCCGCAGCAGCCGGGCCGCGGCCTCCGCCGCCCTTCCCTCCGGCCGCGGCCCGCGGCAGGACCTGCAGCGCGGGGGTGCGGGGCCCGGTGCGGCGCCCGGGGCCTGGTGCGGGGGCCGGGTCCCGGTGCGCTGGCCGGGCCCGGGGAGCCGCCGCTGCCGCCGAATCTCCTCTTCCCCGCGAGGTGGCAGCCGAAGGCCGAGAGAAAACGAAGCTCCGGGCGCTCCGCCGGCCCGCCGGGCTGGGAATAGCCCTGGTTGCGGGGAACAGCCGGCGCTAGCGGCTACGCACACCTGCGGGAAAGCCCTGGGGTCCCGCACAGCAAAGCCCCCCCGGGACCATGCTAAAGAAAGGGTGCAGCTCTGCGTCCCCCACCCCCTTTTGCCTGAGGCAGCCCAATGCGGGCAAGTTTCTGTGGCCCAGAATCTGATCCCCACCGGTCCGCATCTCGCCACAACCGCTACGCAGCAGTATTCTTGGTAAAACTGCTTTGGGGGCAGATCTGACCTGCTGGTTGGTCATCCCCATCAAAAGCAAGACATCCACCCGCTACACCAGCAAGAAGCAGGGGTTGCAGGGAGCAGTGGTAACGTTTCTAGCCCATTCTACTCCCTCCACACAGATATTGCTGCTTCTCCCCTCACTCCCTCCAGCTCCCTTTTGCAACACTAATAGCACCCCTGAAGGGGCTCATAAGAGAGGGGGCTAGAGGCTGTGCCATGACTTATAACCCTTGCAGAACAGGCAAACTAGGTCAGACTTGTAAGCAAATCCACAAGTCCTCTCGGTTGCACACATGCATGCCTCCAAATGCTTTGAGCACCCTGATCACCGCCAGCAGAAACTGAACCTATGCCTTTCAAGATTCCCGACACAGACCTTTAAAAAGGGTCATTTGAGATGCAAGCAGAAAGCAGATGTATTTCTGGTCTATACCCAGAGGGAAAAAATCAGCCCCCCGTTGATACATTTCACACCCACATTCACCAATTTATAATATTCTGTTGGGTCCTGGGTCCCATCATCTGAGTAAACCAAAAGAGAGATAGGAAAAGAGACAGCAGGCGCTAGTTTTTCTCTTATTTACATTAACTCTAGAGCTTGATGTATCTGCTGATGGAGGAGAACCCACAGAGAGGTTTCAAAGGGCTCCCCAAAGAGCTACAGGCTCCTTACTTGGTTTGGGGAATCTGCCCTTGTGATCCTGTCAAAGAATGCGACGTAAAACCTGGTGTAAGATGACAATTGGCCTCCCTGAGTTCCTAAATGGAAGGGAGGCTGGGAGGAGGCAAGGGGCAGGCTAGGAGGACTTGTCTGTGTTGGGAAGGAAGGAGTGATGGCAAACCAAGTAGAGCTGGCCTGCTGTTTTACCAAGCGCTTTCCACCTGAGCAGCTCTGGGCTCCATGCTGTTGGCAGGCTGACTCTACTTACAGTGAAGGCTGAAGTCTTGCTTCTTGATCAAAGAAGAGGACCAAAAATGAGGGAGGAATTAAAAAAACCCCAAACAACTCTAGAGGAGGTGCAAGGGAAAGGGCATGTGCACCATACAGGTGTCTCTATGTCATCTCACTCCCTGGGGCCTGGGGGGGGGTCTTAGGTTTACACTTGCCAGCTCCTCTGCAGGAAGTAATTTTTCTAGTCTGTTGACTCTCTTGCCAGGGCTTCAGAAGATGAAATCTTTATTATCATGAAGGCTTAAAAGGCAGGAATACTGTTAATTCCATTTTCAAGGTCATACTTTGAAAGTTATTAATTTCTTTCTTCCAGGGCTTTGCACTCTACTCTGAGGCTTTAGGGATTAGCAGCTTTGACTTACTAGGGTTCATTTGGGGCTTTTTTCTTACTACTTTTCTGTGTGTCCCCCCTCCTCTTGGAGAAGAAGCCACAATATGTCACTCCCTGTTCTTAATGTTGAAAGTATTTTGTTCATTACCTGCTTGTACCCCATTCACTCTACCACTTCCGCTCCTGTAATTAAAACTTGACTGTGACTGCAGTGGCAATAGGCTGTCTGTTCTAGAGGTGGAAGTACCACTGTGTAAACTAGGGAGGATGCCCTCCAGCAACTCTCCAACAAGATTAAGGAAATGTCTCTGGTGTCTATCAATCTTAGCACACGGTTTAACGCATTTCAGCATTTGCTCATGCTTTTTCAGCACTGAACAGTTCTTCCCCATGTTTTGGAGCTCATTCATGGTATACTAAGTATTCATCTATCATACCTCATGTCTTCGTGAAGATTCGTTCTGGAATGCAGCGCACCCATCCTTCCCTGGGGTCTAACGAATATCCCTGAAATTGTATTTCTCAGTGTCTTTCTGAGAAGGTCGTGTTGTTCAAGAGCTGTCTGCTTACACCATTGATCCTGGAGCTGGTTTACAGTATTCTTAGTCAAGAATTGAACTGTTATCCTGACCAGTGAGGCTGGTGGTGGCTAGAAGATCACCTACATTGCAAGGTTACACAGATCTTTCATCACCAGATATGTCCTGTAGATATCCAAGGTCATCTCACAGCTGAAAAATAGATCTCCCACCCTTTCCATTCCCCTAGCAGCTGGAGATTTTTTTTTTTTTAAACACACTTGGCAAACTACTGATATAAAATCAGTTATTTGAAACTGCTTTGTCTTCAAAACGATTCATTGAAGATTCTCATCCTACAAGCAAAACATCCAAGAAATACAGAGCACAGACTTTTTCAGGGCCCATAACAGCAAAGATATGAGCTTTTTCTGCTTTTCACTTTCCTAGCATAGAGCAATCCCTCTCCCCTGCTCACCTCTCAAGCACACGTGTATGGCACAACAGACCAAAGGTGACGCTGGCACAGTCTAGTGTCTCAACAGGGAACAAACACCATAGCCCCCTCACCCAGAGCACTTACAGCCCTAGGAAGCAGGTTTGCTGATCAGAGCCTCTGGAACCTCTTGAAAAATTAATATTTTCATCACCTTTATGTCTGTCTGTTTACTCACTTTATCCCTGCTATGGTTTTCCACAAGCTTTGCTGGCTATTTGGCATGAGAGAGATTTCAGTGGCTGTGAGCAGAAATGAAGAGGGAGGGACATGCTGAGGGGTGACTGGAAAAGAGACAGGAGCAAAAGAAGTACTAAATTGGGGTGGAGCGTGACCAGCATGCTTGAGGTTGCTCTGATACCGAAATCCAGCGGTATCGCTGCCTCTGCCCTTCCTATCCTTCTCCTCTAGTACCTGCAGCATGGTGCCAACCCCCCCTGTCTTTGAGGTCTTCTTAGGGACACCACTCCTCTCTGGGGACTTCCTTGCTGTGAACTTAGCAGAAATCAACGCTTGTCCCCATCCCTCCTTGCTCAGAAGTGGAACAAGCTAGGAGGAGGTTTCAGCTAGCCTTCGTCAAGGGCTGCTTGTGAACAACAAGAACTACATATATATATATATATAGACACGACTATAAACAAGCCTGCATTTGAGTGAATTAGAGATTTCACGGGAGTCAAGCTGGGCCCACAGACTAGTATATGTCTCTTAAAGTGTGTGGTCTAAGTAAATACTACTTTGTGTCACCTCATGTTCTCATCAAAGTACAGATGCCTGTATGTTTCTCACAATTCCAAAGTGAGACTCCTGGCCACCTTAACACCCTAACAGTGCAAGCATGGCTTTAATGCCTGCTCCAGGCATGGGAAAAGCCTGAGCAGAAAGCCATAGTGGCTTCCCACAGCCCATTCCCAGACCAGTCATTAAAAAGGGAAAATTTATACAGCTTAACACAGGCAGCTGAGCTGGCCTTCAGCTGGATGAGTTGAGGTAATGGAAAACATGCCTGCAGCTACTCTGGTTCCTCTTTTAGATGTTCTAGGGTGGCCAGAAACTGCTCAGTGACTATGGGATGTGCCTCCAAGCACAGGGCGTGGGCATAAGGTGACCTGGCTCAGGAGTGTGCCTGTCCATCAGTGTGCATGTGTATCTGTAACACCTACCAAAGAGGCTGCCTGGCCAGACCTCACTGAAGCTACGCTGGTTATAGCACATCCCTCTCCACGTCCTGAGCCCTTGCTCCTGTCCATGCATCCATTCCCCAGACTGCAGAGGGATGTGCAGGAGATGGTGGGGAAGGGCGAAGAGCATCTCTCCTTTGCTCGCCTCACCACTAGGCCTCTCGCTTTTGCAGGAGAGCTTTGCTGACAGACCTGCTCGCCCACGGGAGGGAAGGCCTGCCAGGAGCACTCTGCTTTTTCTGCAAGCCTGATTTCTCTGGAATGGTTGTTTTTTTCCCTGTGCACCCCCTCCCTCCCAAATCCTGCACCTCCCTTCTCCCGTTTGTTTTTGTTTTTAGAGAGAGCGCTTAGACAGCTGTATTAATCATGCAAGCCCAGCCATGTGTAATGTGCTTTATCAACAGCAGAGCAGACACTGAATGGCAACCGGTTCACAAGCGGGCCCGGTGCAGCGCCTGAGCTGGGAAGATAAACCTGCCGCTTCCCAAACCGACTTACCGTCATGGGTTAGTGAATGGAGAGACTGTTCACTTGGGACAATAACCAGAGGGGAGGCCAAGTTGTTAGGCAAATTCTTGAGTGGTTTACACTGGAAATGGAAAGGGGAGGAGGATGAAGATGGGAATTACTCTTTGGTCATTTTCTGTCAGGGATGGGAGGAATTTTTGTGTGTGCCTAAGGATTAAATCAAGACAAGAGTGGCTGTTCTTTATCCTCCTCCTTGATGCCCTCCGCACTTCAGTCCCAGTCAGCCCAGCTGGCAGCTTAACATGTGAAGCAAGGAGAGTGAGAGGTAGAGAGCAAGGATTTAGGTACACCTCCTGTGCAGTGGGTGTAAGTTCCCTTCATTGTTTCTGAAGAGGAAGGTTCAGTTGATGGCTTCAGAAACTCATCTAACATACAGATGGTATCAGGCTACGCGTATCGTCTGGGCTGAGAGTATCTGCCTCAGGAGGGTTATAGCCTGCCCAAGCTCTGCTCTGTAAGCGTAATCTGTCCATGCTACAGCACTGACACTATCAGTGTTCCTACCGGACAACTGCTTTTCCATGGCAGTTGCTCTTCCATGGGTTTGTTTCTAATCTCTGCAGAGCAGTTGTGTGTTTTCTCCCGCACTGGTTTCACCCAGCCTTCACTCTCCCACCTGATGGCTGTGCCCCAGCCTCTGTTTTGCAGGGCCGTTCTGGATGCACGCAAAGCCACACCTGTGACTAAACAGACCTTGAAATGCCTTCCCAATCCCGGTGCAAGGGCCCAGCTCGGAGGAATATCTTTCTGGAACTTCCAGTCTCAGCTCCTACCCTCTGCTGCTGCTCTCCTTCACTCACTGGATTCTCCACAGCATTGCTATTGGAGAGGGTTATGCAAATATATGCAACCCAGGGCTCATTTTGGAATAAATCAATCTAAATTAAAATTAATGAACGAAAGTACAGAAACAGATGAAGCAATAAAGCTATTTCTCTCTCTTCCCCCCTGTGTCTCTCTTTTCTTTAAGAAAGCTGGTTTCTTTTCTTTACACTTTTTTGGGGGGGAAGAAGCAGACTGGGTTTTAATTTTTTTTTAAAGCAATCTCAGCAAACAGAATCTGTCTGTTGCTACTCAGAAAAACCCATCGAGCAATGTTAGTAGCTGTAGTAACAAATAATTCTTGGCATTTCTCTTTTTCCTAAGATGCCATTTCTGGCTGCATCCCTACTACCCCTTTTGGAAGGCACTATCATCGCTTCTGACTTTGATTTTATTCACTTTAAAGCACACGGTCAAAAAAAGATACAATGCCATCCCTTGCCTGGTATCAATGAAATAGCACGAAACAATTAGTATGATGTTGGCCTTCTGCCTTCACCCTGACTTGTCCTTCCTGTTCCCTTGGCCTGAAACCCCCGCAGCCTTGGCACCCAATGCCGTCCCAGCCTTCAGTGCCTGCAGACCCGGCAGGGATGGACATTGACCTTGAGCAGCAAGAGAAGTTTGGCCTGCCTGAGCATCCACCCTGCACAGCCACCCCCTTCTGCACTCACCAAATGGGCAATGAGTTCTTTAGAAAATAGGGCTGGATACCAGCATCAGGAAGCAAGAAGAGCCGTGAATTGTGCTTCCCATCCAGGGTCATGGGCATTATAAGGTGCTGATGCCTACAGGCTCAGCCAGCTTTCAGGGAAAAGAGGCATGCTCCAAGTAGTCAGGCACACAGCACTGTGGAGTGATGAGTACAGCTGAACTACAGCCCCTGAATGGCTGAGAATTTATGGAAACACCAGACTCGCACATGACTCCAAACATGCCCTCCCTATGGCCGTTACTTTTCTCTGCTAGTAGTTTCTGTGTCAGGATCATGATAGGACATGATTGGCTATTTTGGCCTGTTGGTGCTATGGTTTCCCCAGCTCTGCCAACTAGTTTGTTTCAAAGGCTGCGAAGGCTTGGGTTTCCACTGACCCCTTCTTGAAGCCCAGCTGAGAAAGGACCCTCTGGCCTCAGTGAAGAGGACTGTAGAGATGGATGGTTCTTTAGCTGGCCACCTCACACGGGGAGGGCTTGCTTCTGTGGACTGTTCCCACACCACTGCCTAGTCAGCAAACCCCCAGAATGTGTTAACCCTTTACAATCTGTCTGATGTATTCCTCCCCCATGCTTCTCTCCTTAGCTTCCAAATATTCAGATGTTCATCCTTCTGCCAAAGCAGATCCCGCTGACACGAGAGCTGCATGCTCAGCAGAACTGATGGGGCCATGCACTAGAGAAAGCAAAAGGGGAGTAGGGATGGGTGGAGGTGGCCACTGCAACAGATGGGCTCTCTTCTCCACAGCTAGGATCTCCATAGGGAGGAAGAGGGACTGCGCGGGTATTAGAAAGAAGATGCTCTCTGTTTCCCACTCTGGTCATCAGACCCAAATAAACACCTCTTTTCTCCCTTCCCCCAGCTCCCACCCACCTGATGAAGGCATTAGTGACAAGTACAGGCTACACGGGCTACAGCTAAATGGAGACTAGCTACAATCTACAGTCACACAGGGTCATTCTCCGATCAGTGTGCGTTTTGGCAGAAAGACAGGACTGCTCATTCTCCTTTTCCCTCCCCCTCTGCTAATTACTAACACACTATTGGTATAAATGTTTTGTCACCCTGTTGATGGCCATGACTTTGTCTGATCAGGCCCCAAAGACTGGCATGCTCGATGCCCCGCAGGCAGTTCTGGATGTGCTGCTTTCTGGGAAACACAGCATCCCCCTTGCAGAGCTCCCAAGCTAACCACACTGAGAAAGCCCCTGGTTAGTCTGTGGTAAGCCCTCATCCCAAAACTCCTGTGAGGAAGACTCGTGGGTTTTGAAGCCCATCGGTCTGGCTAAGCCATTCTGACATTGACACTAGGGGCTAAACACAGGGGAGGGAATCTGTGTTCAAAGGGCTGAGGACAAGGAACAATGGAGGACAGAGATGAAGCTAGTGCTGTAATTGTGACAGACGCCTTTGAGGTTCAGCAGTGATCCCACTTGCCCTGTCGTTGGTAGTGTGGTGTGGAATGAGCAAATTCTCCTTTTCCAGAAGAAAAAACCCTTTCGAAAACCTATGCTGATGATGCACTAAGGCACCCTATGTGACAGCCAGGTCTTGTGTCATCCCATTATAACATGATGTTACAATGCAGACAGGAAGATGTGATGATGTGGCGTCATCCCAGAAGACATTTCAGGGCATTCTGAGTGCCCAGCTGCAAAATCAGGAGGACTGGTAAATTTACCAAGGACAATTCACTTGAGATCTGATTCAGCTAGACTCCACTAGCCTTTTAGAAAACGGCCTCATCAAACTCAAGTCCCATGTGTTTGGTGGAATGGGCTGCTGCTGAGTCTTCAGCCTGCCTGAACGCAAGATGTTTCCACAGCAGCTAGCTAATGATAGCAACGCTTAGCATGACTACAGTGCTCTTCATCTCAAAACACCTTCCTTTTGAATTAATGCTCAAAACCCCACAGGGCAGGGAAGTGTTACTGCGGCTTAAGAGAAATGGAAATTGAAGGAGAAAGAGGAAGAAAGCTGTGATTCTGGTCATTGAGGAGAGACTTATTTGAGAGCTAAGGACTGCATCTCAGAACATCAACTTATAGGGAGAAAAAGGTCTAACACAAAAATGTTATGCCTGAGGTTTCTTTGAAGATGAACAGCAAAGTAAAACCAAATGTTGAGAAAAGTGCCAATATCTGTGCTGAATGCCCACACTGGAGAAGCTGGTAGGGACTTTCAGAAAAAAAATGAGGTCTAGAGTATTTAAACTCTACTTTTCCCCTCTGCAAAATCCTCTTTGCGTGTTCTGGGTCACTGGAGATATCCCAGCATTTAGCATCACAAATTCCTGGAGACTCCTCACAGAAGTGATGCCACACCAGGATGTCCTTCAAGATGATCTCAGTAGACTGGGGAGCAGTAAAAGGAAAAAAATAACAACCTCAAAGACAGAGGGGGTAATGTTTTAAAGGATTGACTAAAGCTGTGCAGGATGGCCTTGGCAGCTTGATTAGGAGGGGTATTTGGTATGGAAATCCTGGCCTTGCTCACTTGTGGGCTTTGTTTTATCATTTAGCTTAATGGGATACTAATTCAAAACCAGCTGTAAACAGGGCTGGCTATGAAAAAAATTAACACTGCCTGCCTGTGGAATTTAAGAATATATAGTAAAAATAATCATAAAAAGAAAGAGCCCTGGGTTTTCCATCAGACAAAATATTTGTCATTGAAAATTCTGCTTACAAAAAAGAGCACCCAAAACTGGAAAACTCCTCAAAACCTTACATCCCAAACAGCCTCAGCAACTTTAATTTCATATCCAAGCCCAAGTTTCATTTGCAATACATACGATAATGGTGTTTAATTGGATTTATTTCTCCACACTAGGTTCCCAATGGCCTACTTTACTCCTTTTCTCAGCTCCTTGAATGTTATTTACAAATCACTCTCTGGGATTTAATTTGAATGGTAGCTTGATTTCTCCCTCCCCCCTCCTTTTTTTTTGTAGGTGCTTTTCTTTAATTGTATTTGTGGATTTGCCTTTTAAATAGGCAATTGTGACTACATCCTGAGCCTGAGTAAGTTGCCAAGAGCAGAGCTTCATTTGAAAACAGCAGAGTAGTTAAATGGAGCTGCTGTGACACCCAGCATTTATTGTTCTTTTCATGGGAGTACCTGCAGGTGCTTTACTTGGGCAGGTGCTCTTTTGCAAAACAACACGGGTTCATAATAACACTCTACCCCAAAGCTCTGCACAGACATTAACTATTTAGGCCTCTGAACATCCCATGAGTTGAGTGCATCTTCATCATATGGCGGTAAAACAAAGATATCAAGCAGCTCTAGGACAAAATTTTTTAAGTGAATATGGGGACTGTATGCCTTATTGTGGATTTAGTTTCAAACATCGCTTTCAAATGCTGTAGCCTGCTTTCTGGAAGCGCTCACTCTCTGCGCTTTTTCCGAATCTCAAGGTTGCATCGAAGCCCCAGGTCTCATGTGGAAGTCGGGACCGCACTGCCTGGACCTGAGGCATGCTTGGGCAGCACCGAGACAGGAAAAATACTCAGACCCTGTTTTGCCTTTATACCTGCCTTCCCTAGGAATAAGCAGACAGTAACAGCTCACCGTGCGCCTCTTTTCATGCTCTCTGCCTCAAATGCAGCACTATGTGACTGGAAGATGTGGGGTTGTGTGACGAGGAATGAGAAATCAAGTGTTCCATCTTGAATAGTTTGCACAACTAGAGTGAAAAACCTTCCTGGCAGCAATTTAATTTTTAGCTTCTCACTTGTCCCTTCCACCATCTCGGCAAAATTTTAGGTCTCCTTATGCTTTTGATCCAAAGCTGAACCTGTGGGCAAAGACAGCTTAGGACAGGAATATATATTAGGAGCAGGTCTGCAGACAAATTGAACCTCACTGAAGACTGTCCAGACCTTGGTGAGGACACAATGTCATGGCAAAGCTTGGCTGAAGGTTGCTGCTGTTTAGTTGATTGGTTTTTTGAAAAGGGAGCGGGGAGGGGGAAGGATGAGGAAGGTGAGCAGAGGAGACCAAATGACATGTAGACGAGAAGGGAAAGCCCTTATTTTCCTGCATTTCTGAGCTGTTTTGCCCATCCCTAGCTCTGATCATTTGTCAGGATGATGGAGAATGACCCGGCTAAAGAGCTACTTCAACATAAAACATATACTGACCTGGAAAAGGATTAGGGAGTGTGGGTAAAACTCGTTCTAAGGGGGGAAAAAAAACAATAAGCAACATGCAGGAGAAAAGGATAAGCCACTTTTCACACCAAGCAAGCAGCAGATACAAACCTGATAGAGTTGTCCATCCCCAAGTTAGATGAACTAGAGTAGGTTTCATATACAGAGCATTTTGCTAGCTACATACCTAATACACATCAACATCCCCCGGGACTGGGAGTCAGAGAGAAGTCATGTGAAAAACTAAACAAATAATATCCACACAGCAAGAGGGATTAAGCACCTGCAGTGAAGGTAATTGGATTTGATGGGCCGTATCTCCCCTCTGACTTTCAAGACCACTCATGTCATCACACTACAGCTCCTCTTAGCTACACCTCTCTCTGGAAGCTAGTCTTGGCAGAGAGGTGAGTTGTGGAAGGCCTCCATGGGTAGTTGCTGCCTCCCCAGAACCTTCTCCCACAGTGGGCTTCTTGACAGTGACAGGTGCCCTGAGGATCTGAGCATGGGAGCAGTCACCCTGGCGAATCCTCAAGGGCATTCTGCTTCTTTTGAGCTTTGGTCTTCTAGGGGAACAAAATTTTTGCAGACTCATCAACCTCCAGTTGTACGCAGAGCCTGCTGCTTTGTTTATAGGGTTTTTATGATGTGTCCTCACGATACGTCACAGCAGAACTTCGGTATATGTCACTGCTGGCTTCATGCCTTGCTTCTTCCACACAAGGATCTCAAAAGAATTGCACAGACACTGAGGGAAACTGGTGTCAGAGACCTCAATCTGAGGCTAACAGTAGTGTTAATTCTGTTTTACAGATTGTGTGGTTGATGCATAGAGCAAGAAAGCAATTTGCCCAAGGTCAAATGCTGAACTGCTGGCAGAGCCAGGCGCAGAACCAAGAATATAAGCCCTCCGGGCCTGACTCTGATCACTGGGTCTCCTTTCATTACCTTCAGAGCTTGCTGGATGCCTCATACTGACTAAGTCAAGTCCCTACTCATGGAGCGATCAGTAGGCAGACACTTAGCTGTAGAGATATGCCACTATGCAACAGCTGATAGGCCTGGGGCAATGAGTCGTCTCCTGGCTTACGTGTAAGGATGGTGCTAAGATCACTGCTGATGGACATAGAGCTTGGCAGGATACATCAGTATTCCACTGTTACTCTCTGATCAACACAGGCCCAGCTATTTGGAGGCCAATGCTCTTTATACAGCACCCTTGGTGCAAAGAGCTAGTTTCTGACTTGCTGGAGTCCACAGGGACCTAGCAGGTCAGGCCCATCCCTGTGACGCTGGCAGATCTCCTGCCCTCATGGTGGTAATAGAGCTGTTTGAATCCACAGAAGGCACAGGGGAGATTGTCTCTTGCCTGGAAAATACACGGCTAGCCTGGATCTCTGTGTTTATGTAGCAACAGGGGACTATTGTTCTGCGAAAGCAGGCTGTTGTGCTGACATGACTTCCTTGTTATTTAGTTTGGTTAAATAACTCAACTCCCCTTTACCTTCTTCCTGCACAGCAGGCTGCAGACTGCACAGCATAAGCAGTTAAAGCAAAGCACTACGGCCTCATTATCATGCTGCTTTCTATTCAAGGACTCTACCTCTGTTCCCCTCAATGGCTGCCTGCTGCCTTTATTGCTCCACCCTGGCTCATTAGCAGTGTCTCAGCCTTGCCCCATCTGGCTGTCACCCTAACCACTTTCCTCCTCTCCTGAGTCTCCCCATTATTGACAGCCCCTGGGAAAACACAGGATTTGCACTACGGGCTGCTAAGAGAGATTTAGGCCACGGTTACACTCCAAACCCTCGCAACAACCACCATAAGCAAATGCTCAGGCGCAACAAAGTGTGGGCAGAGACTTAGGAGAAGGGGTGTAAGTGTTTGCACACAGCCAGCAGTTGTGCCAGGGTGCTAACAAATAATGACACGTTAGAGGCAAGTGCCGGGTCTTCTAGGGAACGTGCCTCTTGCTGAGATCAAAACTGCTGGACTGTAATGATAACTCTAACTGAAGCCTCTTGAGGAGGCAGGGGTGGGATCCTGTCTCCTGCTGCTTCTATTTGGCACGGGCCTTGCCAGCTGCTGCTTCACCTCTGCGTTTCCTTACTCCCTGAAGGGTGCAGAGGATGCAAGCCGCAGAGGATGCGGCAGGGGACCTGCTGAGGTGGCAGTCTCCTGTAATTGAGACAATTTAGCCAGCAGGACTGCATAAGGATGTGTGGCACTGCCCTGTTGTCTCCTGCTTTATCCTCTGGGATGGGCTAGCTCTGTGGGAGGCAGAAGTCAACTCATTTGGAAAAGCTTTCGTTTCTCTTCTCTACCTTGCTAGAATGCACCAGGTGCTGTGCCTGCTTCTGCCTGTTGGGGTGTATGTGTGCTTGCTTATACATCACAGGGGTGCGTTTGTATACTCACGTACACGTAAACCTATGTATCTATATGCTTTTACAGCAGATGGGTAGCTGGTATATATACACATATTTACACTTTTGTGTAGCATGGGTCAAGATACAAATTGTGACTTTTATTCATAATAGTTTTCATAGCGCTCTGTTAGGTGACTGGAACAAAAAGAAAACACGTTCCCTCCCTCCTAATATACTCAGGAAAAACCCCTTTCCCTTCAGTTGTGGCACTACTTTCACCTCTGTTGCTCTGTGATAGTAGCCCTGGCTTGGTGACTCTGTCAGGTAGTTTTCACAGAGATCTGTGTTACTGCCTCTTTCCTAGGCCTCACAGTATTTTGTGCTTGGGGGGGTTACAAAACCTGTTCCTAGGCTCTGCAGACCTGAATCAAGCTACTGGCTCACTAATGCTGCAAAACATGGTCCTGCCTCCCAACTGCTCATATCCACAGATATGGCTTCCCCTCTTGCATGGGCTCTGGTGTTTTGTTGAGCCCTTCCATGAACTAATACAGCTAAGTACAATAACAGAAAATGTTTCGGGGCATTTCGAGGGTGGGCGGTAAAGCTCGGTTACTTTTTCACTGGTTTAGCAGGTTGAACTGTCTCAGTGGGCTGTCCACTGAGTACCAGAATAAGGGAAACAACAAAAGCATGTGGCAGAGAGCAGGGTGAGCAAAAGGAGTGGGGAGGAAGGGATGGCAGCAAGCTATTAGATCAGTTGTATCATCGACTGTACCTGAGTACCCTCTCTGCAAATATATTCCATACTGCTGCTGGAGACAGGTTCCTGGGTGAGACAGACCTTTGGTATGGCCATTTTTATGTTGCTGTGAACTCAGGCTCCAGGAGTGAGGGGTGTAAATCTCTCCACCTACAGCAGGCAATCCTGCTGCTACATCCTTTAAAGAAGATCACTAGCTCTCTATTCATACAGCTCAAGGGAGCTGCTTTTGTATTTTAATGCATCTTCCATCTATGGCATTGACATCTACGGTACTCGGTCTCTCCGAGAGTTTTTCAATGCTGGCTGAGATTTCTTCAATGCTGGCTGAGATTTCCTGGAATGGTAGTCACCCATTTTTCTCTGTTGCTAAACTGTTCTTTCACATCATTTTGCTAGCGCCCCTTCTGCCCTCCACCTGAGGCAAAGCTGCCAGCACCTCATTATTAACTCTCCCGTTGTTTCTTCACTCCTGGCTGCCATTCTTTTTTGTGCTGCAATGGGACACTGAGGAACCATCGCTGTATCTGCCTCCCTAGTGGGATGTTGCCCTGCAGTGAGCTTATTCTTTATTTAAAAAAGAAATAAACCCTCTGATTCTAGGGATAAAAAACACTCTGAAGTATGTGAGTATCTGCTGTACCTTGCAAAAACTTGGCACTGCTTTATTTTTTTGCCTGGGTGTGTGGCTGGGGGTGTGCATTACCTGTTATTTCAGCTACTGTATGATCACTGCAGCAATTTTTTTATCTGGGCTTGTAGGTTTTCTCAGCTGCTTTATCTTTATGAGGCTGGATTCCCTTCATACGTTTCCCCCCCTGATTTCTTAACCTTAGAAATAGCAGCTGTAGTCTGCCTGAATTTATTTTTCTTCTCTCTCTTCCACACTAACTAGAAGGAGACCAGAGATTTCCTGAAACAATATGAAGCCATTGCACACTGAAGAAATAGGGATTAACTCAGGAACAAAAATAAAAGTTAGAAAAGGTCTGCTGAAAACCATCAAATCTCTCTGAGCTCCTGTACCTCCATTTTTCTAGCTCTTGTGAAGTTCTCTAGTGTTTTCCAGCATAAATAGGCCTAGAATTTCTAAAGTAAAAATGGTAACCAAAATTCAACAACTTGAAAGAAGGAAAGTTTTCTTCATACACATCAAAAGGAGGCTAAAATAGGACCCTTGCTCTTGCAAGTCATCTTTAATAGTTGCCACATTTCCTCTTGGAATAGTTAATGGTAACTTCGCAAGATCTCCCTGGGTCTCTTACAGGTTCTGCCACTAATTTTACGACCATGGGTAAACAACTTCTTCACTCTGCACCTTAGTTTCCTACTGCAAAATGGTGCTAATAACACTCCCCCATTTCTAAATAACTTGTGATGTTAAAATATTCATTGCTAGCAAATCCTTTGAGATCCTTTGAGGTGAAGTTCTGAAGTCAGGCAAAATGCTTTTCTAGCAAAACCAGCCCCCCCAGCTAAAATCACATGTGCATACATACATTATTGAATTTCATCTTGTATTTTGTTTCAGTGATGCATTTCAGCTCAACTGTGTAACAGGAACCAATAGAGAGGGCCAAATTTAGAATCCAGCCACAAATAATGGATTCTATACTTAGCATTATATTAATATCAGCAAGAACAAATCTGGAGTATTTGAAAATTGTGTTCCAGATTGCTGCCTGAGGATTTTATTTGAATCTCATGACAGTCACAAGACCAGGGTGAAAAGACTTTCAAAGTAGAAATTTGCTTTGTGTGCTGCAATGCTACAGGAAATCAAATATATGTCCTTTTATGATAAAATCTGTTCTTTAGAAAAAACTTTCCACAGAATACACCCAAATTTTGCAAAAATTCAAACTGCCATGAAATAAATCGAGGTGGTAAACAAAGAATGCCAATGGATATATCCTTTTGCACTACATCTGTTAAAAAATAACCAAACCAAAACGTTGTTTTTCTGATGGTTTGAATAATCTCACCACACACAGCAGGAACTAGACTGAACTGCATCCCATACTAAGACTGCTTTACACAGCTTATCTTTTTTTTCTGTTTAAAAGGACACACAGGTCATAGCCTGAGTGGTTTAATTCAATTTGGGACTGCCAGAGGAATACAGCTCTAAGTCACTTTTGCATCTAGGTGTCCATTCATGTGAGCAGGTCATTCTGCTGCAGACTATTTCTAGTGGCAATAACAACGCGTGGTCCAAGTTGATCCCACATTGTGGACCTGGAATCAGGAACTGTGTTTTGAACATGCCACAGTTTGTACGTGTGCATGGGCGGTAGGTGAGGGGCAGGGACTTTGTTTAGGGTCAAGTTTGAATCAGCTGCAAAATTCAGAACCAGCAGGTAACTCTGCTCTAGAGTTTGGTCTAGTCACAACTTCTGTCTGTTTACACTTACTATGACAAACTCAGTAACTGAAATGCAGCAGAATGAGATCCAAGGAATTTTATTCGTATTTCATCTGCTGATTACCTTTTCCCCCCCTGTTCCCTATGGTATGCCCCTTTAAATCATTCTGTCTTTTCCCACTTCTTTCCCTTCCATTTTCAAACTAATTTATCTTTTTCTTGACTCTCTCTTGTTCTCCTCAGGCTTGGTGGCTAGTTCTCTCCATCTCCCTGAATTACTTGTCATTTCTCAGCTGTCATGGACCCTCTGAGCCCTGGCCTTCTGTCTCCTTATTAAAGGGGCTGTCATTCTAAAGGTTTTGTTTCCAGCTTTAAAACACACATGTTTTTATTATTTTAACAAAATCTGACTTCAGCAAAGAAAGTCAATCAAAGGGCTTGACTGTACACCTTTTAATTTGGCTGTGTTTGGGTTTCATGGCAAGTATGAGCATGTAGGTACCTGAAGCAGAGCGCTGAAAGCCAGTTCATGGCTGGAGGTTTAGGGGTGTGGGGGTGGCAAGCGGATGCTTTCCTGAGTATTGGTCACTGTGTGCTTCCTGCACAGCCTGGTCTTTGCAAGAGCGACCTGTACCTCCCTTCACCCTCTCCCATACTTACTGTAAAGGTATAGGCTGGCATTTGTGACGCCCAGCTTGTTGGCAGCCACACAGGTGTAGTTCCCGTAGTGTTCCTCAGTGACATTGGCCACCATCAGCAGAGACTGGGTCCCCGTGCTCTTTATCTCCAGACCGTTGGCGCTGTTTATCCTGGGAAGACAGGAGAAGAGGTGTGTAGTGCAGTGGCAGCTGTGTGTTGGGAAGGAAATCACTGCCCGGCAGGCAGTAAACTAAAGCCATTCAGCTCAGCTGGCAGGTGAGGATGGAGGGAGGCAGGAAGGAGACATGAGAAGAAAGAGACCAAAGAAGGCACTGATGGAAAGCAGGAGAAGGGAACGAAAGGAAGAAGGAGCGCAGTGGGGCGAAATGCCACTGAGTAAAGGAGTGGAGAAGCAAGAAGAGACGAGGAAAAGGGAGCAAGCCTTTACCCAGCACCGACTGACACTTGGAAATGAACACACCATGGCCAGCTGAGGGCTAGTCTGTACTTGAACAAAAGGTTTTTAGTGAAACACACCAATACATGTGTTCCAATATGTGCATATACCAAAGCTGAGTCACCTCTGAGCCTGTGCACACAGGTTGGGTTAAAAACTTGGATAATAATACAACCCTCTTAATGCCAGGTAAATGCTCAGGTATAAGGGACAGATCCCTTTTCTCATTTTCTGTCATATGCAAATCTGGGTGTCCCAGGTCACACAGATGGGAGAATCTTACACCTCAGCAGCTCCTTCGCCTAGATGAAGGCACCTAGAGTGCCATTACCTACTTGGAGACTATCACTGCGTATTTTTTGTCTATATCATGGACTATTTAATGCATGAACATCATCAGGAAGAAAGCACTATTGATGTCTTATTTGTGTACTGGCCCACAACTCACTTAAAGGCAAGAGCTTTCTCCTCCTCTGCTGATCCTTCCTTCAGCATCCCCAGCACAGAGAGGGATTGCCTCCTCCAGCCCTGACCATGCTGTCTCTGCCAAGCCTGATGGGACCATTGCGACTTACGTGGTTTGTGAAGAGTAATATGTTTGAGGAGAAGAGTTGGGGAGGATGATCCTTCTCTAAGGATCCTCTATTGAGTGGACTGAAAAGAAAAGAAGGGAAGACATGAGCTAAAGGTCTTACCTGGTATCATCTCTGTACCACTCAAAATCAGGTGTGGGCACTGCTGACGCCTCGCACCGGAGTAAGGCTTGTCGTCCCGTGGCCGCTTCATTGCTCTTGGACTCTGTGATGGTGGGAGGGTCTGCGGGAAGGAAACAGGTGGTCACTTCACACACTTCCAGGTGGAACGAAACACTGAATCATAGAACCATAGAATGGTTTGGGTTGGAAGGGATCCTAAAGATCACCTAGTTCCAATCCCCCTGCCATGGGGCTGGCTTCCTCACGCAAACCATTCAGGCTGGTGGAGGGCCACTGCTGCTGCTTGCTGTGACACGTGCTCCCCCCTGCTCCTCTGGAGAACACCTGCTCTTTGAACTCTCCCTAATACACCGTGTTAGCATCTCTCCTTACGCGTGTCTCTCTTCAGCAACACTGAGCAAAGTTCTGTCATAAATGCATAGGCATACGCAGGCTGAGTTAAGGTTAATGACAGACTTCTGTAATTTATGAATATTTACCTGTGGAACTCTAGTTCACATGGGCTCATCAGAGAGAAGAACATGAGAGAGAGGCTTCATCAAGGGTAAAGGAAGACAGTAAAAGGAATAAAGCAGGAATTTAACACTAGCATGAAAATTATTTTCCATACTACCTCTGTGCCTAATGTCAAACCTGTAATAAGAAAGGAAAGGACTGAGGCAACATGTATGAGACAGAAATACATTCATGGCTTAAAAGGGAAGAGCTTCAGCAGGAGCTGTGGTGCAACTTTGAGAGCCAGACCACTTGTTGAGGCACTTCCCTTAGGTGCCTAAGGCTACAAATCCTGCCCAATTCTTCCTGGACATCATGCTCCGTCACAGGCTCCAAGAGGGCTTGCTCAGGATTGCTCTGTGTGAAGCTTGCCCTCAGCCCAGCACGGTGCTCCCACCTCTGCTTACTTTGAAGCCCAAGAGTTGTGCCATGGGCAAACAAAACTTGGGAAACATATCCGTGTGCTCTGCTGGAGCTAGGTCTCAGTGCTGGCTGGGTGCTGGTTAGGATAGGTGCTAGCATCTTCAATCCCAGCCCCATGTTCAAAATGTTAAGCGACAAGCTTCGTATGTTAAAAGGCAGAATTATTTCCACCTGGCTGCTGAGAGGGATGAGGGAATAAGTGCCTTGTCTCTCATCACTGATACTTGCATACCCTGAGATTACGGGGCCACAACCCAGACAGCTACTTTGCTGAGTCTCAAGTTACCACAAAGCAGACTGCATGTACAAAGTACAGCTCTGCCGTTTGTATCTATCCCAGCACTGAAAGGCCAAAAAAAAAAAAAGAATCAAAATGGATTAATGGATTGTGTCAGTCAAAGCAAAAATAACTCTGGAAAATGTATGGAAAAAAGTTTGTTTGTGAACACATTAGCCATCTCAATGTGATCCCTTTCCTGACCTTAATCGGGATTTTATGCAGGGCTTTAGGGATATTGCAGTGCGCCCTCTAACATCATAAATATTAATAAGTGTACATAAATAGGATCCTACATTCAAAGGCTGTGGGTTCATGTAAATATTTTAATTTGGAAAGGAGGAGGGGTAATAAAAGGATAGTGAAGGTGATTTTTTAAGCATCCTTCAATTTTTTGGTTTGAGCAGTGCATCTTCTTGCTGTCTGCAGAGAGACAAACCTCTTCCATTTCACTGAACCCAGTGCAAGAGGTAAGCCACAAAATGAACAAGCACCTTTCTACAGGCCTAGAAAATGACCCTGGCCGGTCTGTGCTCCCTGGGCTGCTGCCAGGGAGCGCAGCCCCTCGCTCTGAGCAGTCCCTGCCTTAGCCGCCCTCCTCGGCTTTTTACAGGACAGAGCCCAGGCAGGTGGACAAGCCATACCTCAGCCACCACCACTTTTGCTAAGGCACTGCTGGCCCCGAGGCTGCCTGCTCAGCGAAGGGCAGTCTGCTTGCTGCGGTGCTCTCCCAGGAGAAGTGGCAGGCGGTGGCCCTGAACAAACCAGCCTATCGTACTTAGAAAGCAGCCCCTCTGTGTTTAGCTGTTTGCTGCCTGGGAAGCCAGGAGTGGGTTCCCTTTAGCTGTTTTGACCCCCATTCTTCCCCAGGCCTCAGTTTCCCTGTCTGTGATGGGCGAGGGCCATTACTCGGGAAGCCTGAAGGTGGTAGTGTGAGACCAAAGCAAAGCGAGGATGCTCTCTCCCGCAGTCCGGGCTGACAAGCTACAGCGTCAGCGGATAGTGAGAGATGGCCAGGAAGCTCTTGAGATTGGGCAGGTCTCATTTTTCAAACTTAATGTAGTTTTCCCACTTTCTGCTGCTTGTGATGTAGTTTAAGGAAGCAAGATAAGGAAAGATGTATGCAAATGTCTAGCTTTCATTCCCCAAACAGGAGTGATTTCTTTTCCTGTACATGGCCCTTATGACCTCTTAGATTTTTTTCCCTGCGTTTCAAAAGAAAAAATCTGTCCTGAAGGAATTTAGAAGTTACAAATTAGGCCACATAATAATATTATAATACTCTATCACATTATATTTTCATCTATTCCAACAGTAAAATTGTTTAACTATAGCATAGTTATTATGAGTTGAAATGAAGTCAAAATCAAACATTCTGACTTTATACAAACAATCTGTTTCAACCACGTTAAAAGCATCGTTGAAATTATGTTTCACAGAAATATTTGAAAATATTAATTGGTTCTTATGGAATGTCTCGAGTTTATAAACTCAGCTGTTTTTGACAGGAAAAAGCCCTCAACAGTTTTAGTGCAGAAAATCTGCTACTGCAGTTTCACATTTATGCCAAATTTGGCCCATGAAGCAGCCGGTACTAAACCACTGCCACCCAATTTCTAAGGTAATTATAAAAAAAGTCTGTGGATTCCGAAGATGCTGCAGGGAGCCTATAAACTTGGCTTTTAAGCAAGACAGACAAGTTGATCTGATGTGATGGCCCAAAGGGAAAGAAAGAGACACAGAGTAATAACGGTATTAAGAGGTGCTAAAACCACCTATGCTGGCAAATTAAACTGGGATGGGCTGAAACATTTGCTGCCATCAGCTCTCTGCCCTAACCCACACCCTGAGAGTGCTACCTGTGAATCCAGGCTATGCATATGCACCCTGAAACACGTCTGTAACCATCTTCAGTTTCAGTTTAAGTTAACATTCTGGTGTGTAAACTGAAGAAGGTCAGGAGAGGATATACCTTCCATTCATCCATCCCTGCTGCAGAGGTATTAGCCTCCAAGCAAGGAAACAGAGCAAGTAGACGTGGATATTCACTTTCAATCACTCCAGTGCCAAATATAAGCCATAAAAATATGGAGGTGGACATATACACATGTAGGATTATAAAAGTAATGGCAGTCTGAAATATTTTGTGTCACTGTGAGAGGAGCACGCCATCAGAGTGAAGTGGACATCTGTCTAAGGACGTGTGGGCGATGGGATCAATGCCCCACTCCTAACAGCTAACTGTGCCTCTCGGAGTTTTTGGTGGATTGCCGTATCCTTTTGTCAAGCCCCTTTCTGTATTGCATTGGTGCACGGAGGGTCTCTTAGAGAGGGCTTTATGCTAATGACCTGAAACCAGCATAGAAGTCAAGTTTTTGCATTAACACATGCCTCTACCGCCTGTCCCCCCAGGCCCCTGGGCTGTGATACCCCTGTAGGCACTGCTAAGATGGCTGGGTGCAGGCAGGCGTGTGTTTGCTCTGAGCCAGCTGAGCCCTCCCTTATCTCTCCTTGCTGCCTTGCTGAAGCTTCTCTTCACGCTACTGTTCTCCCGAATATCAATGAGTGAAAACAAGGCATCGCCAGCATTTCTGAGGGGAGAGACGGGACAACTCACAGCTCCTCTCCCCCTCTCTCTCTTTTAAATCTCTCTCTCTTTTTCTTTCTTTCCTTACCAGGTTTAAAGCACGAACTATACACTGCGACACGCGTCTGATTGCAGTTCCCTCAGTGCCCCCCCGCTGCCCATTTCAGATCATATCATATAAATCCAGGAAGGCTTCTCTGTTTATCCTAAAGTCACCACTGCCCATCACCCATGGGCAAAGCTCCCCCTGCTTGACGTGCTCCAGTTGCGATGTACTCACAGTTCACAGTGACCCGGACTTGCTTGACATCTGCTGAAGCAACCTCGTTGGCAGCTTTGCATTCGTACTTGCCCGATTGCTCTCGCGTGATGCCTAGGATCTCCAGATACTCCTCCTCGCCTTCAAATTCTCTGCCTGGTAGGAGAGAAAAATACAGATGGTGGCTCTGTTAGGCATTCAGATTTGGGAAGTCTTCTGCTTAATCGCTATGAAGGCACAATCACAACGGGGATTCTGCAAATAAACAACAGTCATGAGTGAATTCAAAGTTATATTCAGAAGCTGTATCAGAAAGATACTAGCATTTTATTTAGTTATGGAAAACTTGGGTTCTGAAAGTCTGTAAGAGAGCATACAAGCAGTACCAAACTGTTGCATCTCACAGGCTGTCCAGGCCAAGAAGCAAAATCTCCACCATGTGAGACCAGAGTAAGTTCACTGGTGTGATGGCTGAGTACCAGGGGAGGTTAGTCATGGGCTGGTTCAGGGCTAGCAGGGTCCTCGGATGCGGTGCTGTATTGTCAGCACCCTTTTTCTCCACTGCAAAACTGAAAAATGCCTCTCTGTCTCTCAGAGCAACCACCACCCCGAAGCACCATCGATCGGATCGAGCTACCGTTAAACACGGCCAAACTGAGAGAAACAGAGTGTAATTTGATCCGCAGAGACCAATAATCATCATGAATCCCTGATCTACTGTACATACGAAATGACATATTTAAACTGTGCTGCCTCAGTAACACAGTTTTGAAAGCAGTGACTTGAGCGTCGGGGTTACAGCCGGGGGCAGGAATCAGGGGAGGTCTGTGGCCTTGCTTTTAATTCACTGTATGACCTTGGGTGAGTCACTCCCTTGCTCTCCCTCTGTGAACTGCAGCTAATAGTCCCCCTCTCCCATCACCTCCTGGTCAGAGGAGGGCGGTGAGGTTAACCCATGTAAAACACATTAGAATTGTTGGATGAAAGGTGCTAGGGAAGCATGAAATATTAGGACTGGTATATCTACCCTATTCCTTTGGAAAGCAATGTAAGGCTTCTCCTGGAAAGAATCTGAACCACGTTGGCAGTAGTGTAAAGGGAGATGCTTCCCTCCTCTGAGAGGGCTGCAAGCACTGGTTTGCAGCATGCAAAGCCACAAGCCCCAGTGATGTGCTTATGTATGTTTAAGAAAGCGTCCCCCAACCCCCAAAGGGTAAGAGCCAGATTTAAAAAAAAAAAAAAAAAGTCAGCTCACAAGGGCTCCCACTCAGGTTCCTCAGAGAGCAGTCAGTCAGATTTTCCAAAGCAACTCTCCGCCCAGAAGACATTTTCTGCTCGATAGGTGCCGAGCACTTCTGAAACCCTGCCCCACTTCACATAGGTGCTTAGAGTTGTTTGATGGAGTTCAAATAGTGCCTGCGAGGACGAAGCTGTTGTCCTCGGCTCTGCGGCACTGTGTGAAAGCAGTGGGGAAGCCCTGTCTCCGGAACTAAAGTTCCCGTGGAGCCACCCGCAATGAATCCCACCACTCAGGCACAGGCTTGCTGCAGCGTTTTGTCCAGGTCGGGCTGGCTGCATACACCAGCAATGTCACTGCGTGCGTTTCCCTCCTGCATCAGGGACAGACATTTCAGCAACTTCAAAATCTGCTCAGAACTCTGTCCCTCGCACAATTATTTTTTGCCCTTTTTTTTTTCCTAGGCAATTTTCTGAACCATTCTAGGGGAAAACCACCCCCCCGTCACGGAAACTCAGCATGAAAACAGCAGTGTACCTATTAAACTCATGCAAAGACAAGGTTTCCCCTCTCCTTCCGTGGGGCTAACCAGCAGTCCCTTTTCCAGCTCCTACCAGATGTTCAGATGAGTGGAAATCTCATTGCTGTGTCTAAAACCTACCACTGCTTTGGTGCAGGTTTTCACATCCCCTAACAGTCTGCTGAAGGGCCTTATGACATGTCAGCAATGCATTTTACAAGGTAGGGAGGCAAAGTTGGCTCCTGCTGCCCAGCCAGTGCTCTGGGACGCTGCTCTCAATGCTCTGCTGTGTACTGGGGCTGATGCTACAGGGAGCCAGTGGAGAAGGAAGCAGGGTGGGATTTTCACAGGTACTTTTTATCGCTATAACTCATAAATACATTAGGGAATCTTCACCCCTGTAGGACCAGAGTTACATGAGTCACAGTACTGGAAGGGACTTTGGTCACTATCTAGCCCATTCCCCAACCTCAAGGCAGGGCAGATGGGTCACGTCAGGGAGACAGCCATCCTCTGCCCTCCAGCGGCAGAGACTCTGCTGCTGCTCCAGACAAGCTGTTCCCGTGCTTTGCTGTCCTTACCACTACAGCAGTTTCCCTGAAGTTTGACCTGAGTCTCCCTTGCTGCAATTTAAAGCTATTACTTTTGTCTTAGCCACTACAGACAAAAGGAACAAATCATTCCCTCCTTCTTGGCAATAGCCTTTTATCAACTTTTAAATCACTTATGTTCCTCCCTCGGTTGTCATCTTTTTTTTTTTTTTTTTTGGCTGAACATTGCCAGGGTCTTTCAACCTTCCTCCATAGGTGAGGTTTTTTTTAGACCCTTGATCATTCCTGTTCTTTCCTTTTAGACCTCTCTGACAAGCTCACATTTTTCTGGAAGTGCAATATCCCAAACTGAACGCAGGATTTCAGATGAGATGTTACCATGGCTGAACACAGATGAAGAATTGCATTGCAACTTCTGCACTGTGCTGCTGTCTGTACAGCCAATACATTGTTTGTGTTTTTGTCATAGCATGATTCATTTTTGGTTGGGAACTCTTTTAATTCCCAGATCTTCTTATCACATACCACTACCTGCTAATAATGCTCTTTGAAAATCCCACCCCCAATTTGAGCTGACAACCAACACTCCCCTCCTTTCACAGCAGCACTCCCAGTTGGTAGGTCAGCCAGTTGACTGGAAAGTTAATCAGACATCAGGGAAAGACTCACAAAGAAAAGGTTAAAATGTAATTTGCCTCTGCTTTGCAAATCATTTGCTCTGCAATTCTCCCTTGTTTATACACAGGGTTCATTCCAAGTGGGACTTGTTTCTCCTGCAATTTGCCCTTGTCACAAGACTGTCACTGTAATGAAAAGAGGGTTGAGGGTGACTTAACCAGCTCTAATGGAGTGGCACCCTCATTAAGGGTGCTGTTAAGTCTGTCTGTCAGAGAACCACATCAATGGAGCTCCAAAGTGTCATAAAAGGATATATACTTTCCTAAGGGAAGATGTTTTTCAGCTATTCCCCTGCATATATGTATGCACTTAAAGTCTAAACTGTACACCCTGCCCCCTGGGACAGTTTTCACAGCTATACACAACCCTTCCCAAGACATGATGAGCTGCTGGTTTGCCCAGTGGAGCTCTCTGGGAATGAGTGGAAGGGAGGACTTCTGTTTCAAAAGGGCATGCCAAAGACATCAATAGGCCTATTTAGCTCCTCATTGCCCTGCTCCAGGATACAGATATGAGTGTAACACTTCAGGGAAAGTTTCTGTGATGGTCTCTTGCTGAAATATTGGTAGCACTGTTCCTGTCCCTGCACTGGCGACCTGTTCTGACCCTGGGCATCAACATTTTGTTACAAGAACTCAGCTATTCTCACTTGCAAGACAGACCCTTTTGCTTGCAGCTCTGTCCTCTCTAAGAGTACGTTAACCATTTCTAACAAAAAGCACTTAAATAAAATCGAGGTGTCATAGTACAGATCAGGGAGAGGAAAGATGTATCACAGTGTGTTAGAAAAATGTCAGGTTGTGGTATCTTGCACAGAGCTCTAGAGATGTTTTCACTAATTCACCTTGGCAGCCAGATTAGGTGAGTCATATTAACTCTAACCTCTAAGGCAAAAGGGGGGTAGGGGGAGCAGGAACAGAGCTTTCTACACTGAGCAAAATTACAGATGTTTCCACGCAGGAGCCAGCTTTGGCAGGGAGCTGATGGTTGTCACTATGCAGTTTATCAAAGCGGAGAGGGAGAAGGCTTGGACAATGCTCTTTGGTACCCGTAACAATGAACATATTCTCTTAGGTGAAGAGAGGGACTGCCAGTTCCTGGCAAGCAAGCCACTCCATTCCCATTAAGAGAAGACGTTTGCCTTGAGCATGTCATCCATGGATGAAATCCTGACCCTACTGCCAAACCTTCCTCACTGACAAGGTTTGTCCCCCGGCTGTTTTATCTGGTTCAGTACAACCTCTTCCCGGTGAGGGGCCTTCCAGGTTTCCCTGAGGCGGATGGCTCCTCATGCAGTGCAGCTCTTTTCATCCCAAAGCATCCCTTCCCATGACTCCAGGCAACCTTCTTCCCTGCAGGTTTTTTGCCCTTCACATGTTCCTAGTTAGCTTGGTTTGTTGCTGCAGCCCCATTAAACACCATCTTGCCAAGCTGTAGCTCCTTAACTCTATCCCAGTAAATCAGAAAGAGGAGCTTTCTGCTCTGGAAGCTGGAGATAGAGAGTACGAGCCTGGGAGGCTTGACAATCAAACCAACAGGGAACGACCCCGAGCAGAGCGAGCCAGGCGTCTGCTGCTGCTCGGAGCTGGCAGAGCCCTTTTTGCAGAGGGATCTGCGGCAGACAGCTTTGATGTGTGCAGGAGGAAGGCTTCGAAGGCCTGCTTCCATCAGCCACATTTCCTATCCCCTGGTTTCCTAACTGGACCCAGTAAAGTAAATAATGAACCCAAACAGCAAACCTGCTCAGCAATGCTAGCCTGCTGGCGAGAAGTCACCCTCTCCCCCCCCCCCGCCCTTTGGAGACAGCCTTGTAGAACCCCATAGGCTCTTTATATTGTCCCCTGTTGATGTGCACACCTGCCTATGCTCTCATATATATATATATATATGAGAGAGAGATAAAATAAATATATATTCTATTCTATTCTATATTTTATATATTACGTATTTTATGTATTTTTATATATATAAATCCCACTGTGTGTGCAGAAACGCAAACTTACACCTTTCCCATGTATTTATGGGTCCTTCCCACCTCTGCCCAAATGGCCCCTTGCACTGGCATGCACCATCACTCTTCCCTTCCCTCAAAGGCTAAACGCTTCCTTTCTAGAAATGACGCACACCCAGACAAAAAAAACACTTGTACTGTGTGCAGACAGCTCTTTCAGCTAGTCAAGGGACCGGCAATGCGTTCAGCCACGTGCTCCATCAGAGATGCCTTTCCCTTCATGCCCTAGTTCCTTACATCTCCAAAGGGGAAGCTAGTCTGCAGAGGTGGTAGCCACATTTTGCTCCATTCTCTCCTGTTTGTGCATCCAACACTGGGCCCCTTCTTGTGCAGAAATTACTTTAAATTACTTTAGGTGGGGGTTTTTTGTTGTTTTTTTTGTTGGTTTTTTTAATACTGCTGTGGTCTTTAACTAAAGTAAAGTTCAGATCCACTGAAAGTATCTGTTTGCATTTGGTACATGGAGAAAGAGATCAGATACCCTACTTCTGAGTTTGTTTTCCTTCCAAGATTCTTTGTAGTTGTGAAGAGGGGAGAGCAGAAGGGGTTACGCCTCTTTGTTGGGCCCTTCTCTGCCTAACACAAGATGCAAGGGGATAAAAAAAGACTGCAAATCAATAAATGCCATTTGAAGTTTTTTTGTGTGTAGCAACTTCCAATGCTGAACTGCAGTTTTGTTCTCTTTGCACTCTCCATTTATTGTTTAAGGTTTTGCTCACCTAACTTTCCTCCTTCCCTCTGTACCTTACATTCCCTAGGAACAGGCTTCTGAAAGACAAAAATAGCTAAGGGAGCCTTTGACATATTTTTTTTTGTTTTACCTCCAGCTGGGATTTTTTTTTTTTAATGCAAAACTTTGAAGTTTTTGTTTATCAGTCTCTGTCTGCTCAGCCATTACAGATTCCAATGAGCTTGGCAATTTTTTTCTGTCCCTTAGTTGAAGAGGCTTGTTTTTAGCAAAGACATCAGTGGAGAGCAGCAGATGGTGGATGAGCAAAGGGACAGCTAGTGCTACAATGCTACAGCGAGGAGGGAAGGCAGAAAAACTAGAGTGGCATAGGAAGTGGTGAAAATGGGGAAAGCTTGAGAGAGAGAGAAAAAGAGATGGAGAAAAAATACAGGGGGAATGAAGACAGGGACAGTGGCCAGGAGACAGAAATGAAAACAAAGTGAGATTCTTCAGTAAGAAAAAGAGAAAAAGGTAGTCAGCTAGTGACAACGAGAAACACACTGAGACAGAGCGAGTGAGAAAGACGAGAGGCGAGATGGTGGCAAACAGAGAGATGTATGGCACAGAGAGAGGCACAGACGTCCCTTGTGTAAAGGGAGCCATGAAATAACAACTGCCAGAGGGACAGGAACAGAGGGGTCACATGTAGTAAGGCAGTAATTACTCTGTTTAAGCAGCAAAGCACAGCAGGGTATTTATTGTTTAAGCTGGCCTCATGCCTCCCATGCCCTTAGGTCTGTAGCTATTACACATAAACCAAAAAACTACTGCAGTGCCAGGGAGGGCTCTGGCCGGGCTCCGGCTTCATGAATGAGAATGAGTCAGATCAGGAGGAAACACCCTGGCACGGTTTCCTCTGGCATTCATGGGACCTTGCTCATCAGCAATCACATTTTCTCCTTAGGAGCAAAACTGGCCACCATGCCTCCCGAGCCAAGGACTGCACCCGAGGAGCTCCCCGGCTGGGGCAGCACCAGTGCCTGCTGGCACAGCCGGCGTTAAAAAGCCTGTGATTTTGTGAGCACTATCTCCCCAAAGCCCAGCATCTAGCATGCAAATAAAACCTCCCAGGTTGGGAGCAGCCTCTCCAGACTGAAGGATGTCTCTGTGCTCTCTCTCGAGGGACAGCACTGACCAAACCCAGCGGGAGAGACCACTTGGGACGACTCGCTGTCGCTGATCTCTCTTCCCAGGAACTGGAAGACGAGAACTGACAGCTCAGACGCAGCTTGCATCCCGGCCGTGGGTGCATGTCAGTGGGGGCCGTCTGCTTGAAGCAGCCACAGCAGGTCTGCCGTGTCTCTGAATTTCCACTCCCTCTTCACTCCTATTCATAAATGACCACTAAAGGTCATCACACTCTCTCACACACAACCCTGACTGTGAGCACGGAGCAGGTGTGCAATATACCACAGCATCTCAGCAACTGATTAGATTTTCCATTCAAAATCCACATGTGAACACAAGAAAGAAAGGGAACCATCCTCTGAAAAAAAAAAAATCCAACCCTGCTTCAGGTCAAAGCCTTCTGTGGCACCAGTGGTTTTCTTTTACTTTTTGCTGAACCACAAGAAGGAATTAATGTTCTGACTCAACTTGAGATACAGTTTCAAAACATTATTTCATGTCAAAGAAAATGACCTTTTTTTACTTTTTTTTCCCCCAAATTACTTACTGAATTTAACCCAAATTTGCTAACACTTTTTTTTTTTAATGAACACAAACAGCATTTTTCAGATAGACTAATTGCTCTTGAACGAAACTTGGCTTTGATGCCAATGTGTAAAGTAAATTATGAACCATGAGGTAAATTAAGTCATTTAATGTCACAGCTACAATATTATACTCCCTAAATGTTGCATGCTGCAGTGTGAGTTGTCATGACTATGCTACCAACCATCAAGCCTTAATTCTACTGCCAAAAAAATGACATATAAACAGGAACAAAACAATACTTGCACTGCTTCTGCATCCCCAAATTCCTGTCTGCTGCCTTTTGGAGGTTACTTTACAACATGAGGTAGAGGGCATCATTAGCTAGACAAACCACTGAGATGACACCAGATCTGTGAGTGTCTTAAGAAGGCAGGAGTTGGTGAGTCCTCAGGAGTGAGGGGACCATGCTGGAGCAGCTAATAAACAGAGGTTGGAAACAGGAGGCCTGACAAAGAATTGCAGCCCAGGCACAGGGGTTATTCAATGTGCACACATCGATGGCAGCACGCCAATCTCTTGCTCTCAGCAGTGTGGTCAGCTCTGTGGAGAGCTGTGCCCTCTTCCTCCACCACCTACAACAAGAAGATGGGCCAGTGGTTGCCCCTGGCAAGAGGAACAGCAGGGGGCAGGGGAGGGGGGAGGAATCAATTGGTGTTTGCTTCCCACTGTGTTAAGCGCAGGAAGGTAATGCAAGCTGAGAGGTGATGCAGGGTACCGAGTTTTCTTACATGTCAAGGAAACCTATGAAACGCAATTAAAATACAACAACAAGCAGTCAACTGTTACAGTCTTTGGTGACTCTGTCAGCTGGTTTCCTCTCATTTTGCCTCACGTACTCCCTTCCCTGCAAGTTCTCCTATTTCGGACAAAGTACTCATGCTCTCGCTGTTACACAGTTTGAAAACAAGTTCTTCCTCACAGACCCAAGACCAAAGAAAAGAACAAGCCCCATTTGGGGCAAGTTCCACAAGAAGCCTGACTGAATCATATTGTTACCCGCCTCCCAGTGAAGAGCAGGGATGGACTGCAATGTAGTTCCTTGTTTAATTCCACAAATCCTTATGTCAGTCACAGACCTTAGGGAAACCTCATATGAGTTTTTTACCACTCATGATCAGTGGTACCAACTGTACCAGTCTGTCAATCTAGGAACTATAGGGTTGGTCTGTGCTTGGTGGCATCTTTGAAAATCCTTGTTATGTTCCTTACAAGAGTCTTATGTCTCCCATAGAGGAAGATGTGCTCAATATACTGTTGTGCAAGAAACAAGTGGCTTGCTTTCATAGGCATCCATGAAGACATTTCCCTGTTTTCAAATGTAATGGGTTTGTTCACTTCTGTCTTATGTCCACTCATAATTATGTCATCAACTTCTTGGGATGACAGGGTAAGAATGAACCCAGAACTTCAACCTAACTTAAAAATTACAAAGAAATTAGAAAAAAAAAAACATCAGAGATTGAGCTTAGCCCACAGATTCCATTCTTTCATGTTTGAAACTTGGAAGAAGGCTTGAGAAATTACAAATTGGCCCAAATTTACTTGAAATGGGAAAGAGCATTACCTTAGAAGCTTACACATTGCTATGGCTCTTTCTCTGAAAGCTGGAGCCAAACATTTCATGGCCAGATCACACAGCCCCTGAATCTCCTGTACTTTTTCAGGATGGCAATTCCTGTAGCTCATCCCCGTTTTCAGCGAGGCTACTCTGACCGCCGAGTTCACAACTAAAACCTAAAGACCGTGATTTCTGTATCAGGCTGGATCTTGCCACTGATCTTTTACACAGCTATAGTTTTCAACTGAGGAAATGAGGTCAAAGAGTTAAGCCACCCCTCAGCAAGATTTACCCTTTCAAAAACACGTCAGTGTGTTGTGATGCCTGGCGCCAATATTTGTATAGGTGGATTAGCTCCTTGAAAAATCGTTTTGTTTGCTTTTCTGTTGACCATTCTCCTTGCTGCAATGTTTCTCAATTAGATCCAGCACAGTGGCTGCCTGACATCCCCCATATCTGCTCCTGGTGGATGCACAACAAGGGATCAGGAGATGAGGCTAAATGGCTGGATTTCGGATTGAGCAGGCATGAAGCGTTGTCAGGTATCAAGGCAAGGATCACAGAGGTTTTGAGGCAGGGTGGGGTGTGCCAGGAAGATATTGTCTGGGCTTACACGCTGCAGGGACTTTTGATCAATTGGGCTGGCTCCTGCGATATTATCATCTGAGGTATCTGCTGTTGACTTACAGTGATACTGGTCCAGATAAATGATTGCCTCAGTCAGGATATTTAATTCCTATGCTGTTAGCCACTCCCTTGCTTTCCAAATAATAAGAAGTCTCTCTCTCTCTCTCTCAAACTTGCAAGGCACTGACTGTGAAGGTGGAGGAAGGCATTTGCTCAGTGACTAATAGTGCAGCTTGTACAGTCCTACAGGGGAAGCAAGCAGAGAGGAAACACAGACTGATCCTGAGCTCTTTTAGCTCCCTGATGGCAACTCCTGTCATTGCAAGCGCGGCCATTGGTCATGAGCTCTATTGCAAATCATGGCTATGAGGAAGGGTCTCTCCACCAGGGATATGGGAAACGGGGGGGGGGGGGGGGGGGGGGGGGGGGGGCAGGGCGGGGTGGTATGGTGTGTTGTGACCAGAAAGGGAGAAGGCAGAAAACAATGAGTAGAAGAAACAGTTTCAAAACAATTCCTTTTTGACTTCTTCAAGCATACCCCATGAGTTTAGGAAGGGGTCTGATAGATACATCATTGCCTTTGTCCCAATTCCATAATACTCTTTCTTGTTGTGATGCTTACAGAAAACTTCCAACAATTGTAATACTACTGGCATGAGAAGACTATGGCAAATCATGTCAATCGAAGGCGTCTCACTGGGCTTCACTGCTCTGTATCTACCTGTTACTGTCATCGACAGGAATCCACTTCTCCCCTCTCAACTCCCCAAGTGCTTGTCTTCTCTGGGGAGAGAAACATCTTGCTCTGACAGGTGCCCCTGTTTCCTACAGGAGCCAGAGGCAGCCAAAAGACCCGAGAAAGCATGAAAACCCATCCATTTTATGTTGAGGACTCATTGGCTCCATTCCGCAAATCTCCTGAAAAGGCAGGGGTTTCATTAGAGTGCCTTTGCAACTGCACACTGGTGAGAGTTAAACTGATCCAGCAGTTATTCTAATTAAACCAACACAGAGCAGGCCACCTTAATCATTGGCATGATTTCCTCCTCCTTGAGGAGAGAGGGGAAGAGGAATCAAAATTGGTAAGAGAGAGGGAAGAAAAGGAAATTTGCTGAGTCCATTTGTTCCTGTTTCCTCAATTTAGAGCACTAAGGGACGTCTCTCATGTCTGTAAAGATTAATGTGGGCTTCTGATGGCATGTTTTATTAAATGGTTATATAATAATTAATGCTTGAAAGCACGGTTTCCAAAAGCCACTAAATGCTTTAACAGGACAAGACCCAGTGGCTTTCAATAGCATTTGTGCTTGCAAGTCACTCAGGTGCACTGGAAAACTTCACCTCTACTCCCTTATTCTAATCAGTGCCTCGTTTACTCCATCAGCGTGACCTTGCCAGGCTATGTGGAAGAAACTAGGGGCAGGGGTGAAAACCATGAGCCCTCTAGGGAGAGGGTCCACGTTTCTTCAACCTGGGGTAGAGGGAGGAGGTGCCTGCAGCATACGGCCTGAGCGAGAAATCCTTTAGCTGAGGAGCAAGTACTCAGACACCAAGGACACCCAAGGAAATAACAGCACGATAATTTCCGTCCTGACTCTCCCAAAGCCTGCAACAAGGAGGCACATCCGTCCTCAAGACGAGGCGCGCCAGCAGGACAGGTAGAAATGCTGCTGGCAAGCCAGGAGGCCAGTGGGCCAAAGCTTAATAGGAAAACAGCAGTGATTTGTCTCCACCACTATTTATGTTTCAAGCACATGACAGGCTGTCAGTGGAAGTGAGTGCTGCTAAATTTACTGCTTCTCAGATCTCCGCCACAGTTGCATACTTGACAAGTCACTTCATTTGAAGGGCTAGGTGTTGGGCTGGACTTTCCTCCCCACGCTCTCCTTCAATAAAAGCCACAACCAGCTGTCTTTACACTGCAAACTCTTCCCCTTGGGGGCTACATTAGCAGAGTGTGAGTTTAGAAAAGAGTGATGCTCCTGGCGTATTCATTTTTAACCCCGATACATGCCGGCCTTGCTCTGGGCCGCTTGACTGCAGATGTGTCTGAGAGGACACACACATGACTGAACTGAACTAGTAACAGCTGGGTTACAGGGCTGGGCATTTGGAGATGGAGAACGTGCGAGCATGGTGAGCAACAGCGAGTGCCAGCTGGGTGCATGGGCGAGAGCTGCAGGGCATCATAAGGAGAGCAGTATGAAAGCTCGTGGGGATGTGAGAGGAAATGCAGGTGGGTGAAAAAGTACGTGGGGATTAGACTCTGCACATGTGTGTGCGTGTGTATGGGTGGTGGAAAAAAACACACGTGGATGCACGGGTGTTGGACTGGAAGTGTGCCAGAACATCAACATGAGGACGTGAACAGGGGAAGGCTAGCAGGAAGGGAGAGAGCACAAGAGGACGAGTGCACGGGTGTGCCTGTGGTCTCGTGTGTGGGCAGCAAAGCTGTGTGTCACGTGGGAGCAGGTGCTCCTCCGTTTCCTCTCTTTTTTGGAGGACTGCAGTTCAGAGTATCATTTGCCTCTGCTGTCCCAAGCGTTGCACAGTGCCTGCATCCACGCAGCCTCGCGCAGTCCTGTGACAAAGCACCTTTTGGCAGGTGGGACAAGAGAAGAGGCCTCATTAATGGCTGAAAACCTATAATGCCAGTTTCAAACACTCCTGGAAAGCAGCAGAAGGGGAGTGAGGCTGTCATTTGATGATGTGGGCCATAAGAAACTCCAGACCTTTCCTTCTTATTTTTTTCCCCCTAACTTGCCCTCATTGCACTGCAAGCACCTTGTTGAAGGGCTCTGGTCTTAGGTGCGTGGAGACTGCTCCCTGCTTTAGGCAGCTGTGCTGCTGGGCAACATCACATCTTCTCAAATGCTCTAACTCTCCTTTTGGCAGCAGGTATCAAGACAAGGTTGTCAGGAATATGGTGTTATGAAAAACAGCCAAAGAGGACTGGGCACATCCTCCTGCCCCAACCACTCCTTTCTTTTCTTCTACACAGAGTGGATCTCTGCTTTCTCCCGTACATACTCTTGATCTCATGCACGAGATCCTTTCATTGTGTTCTTTCTTGCACACTCAGTGAATTACACACGTGCATGCACACCAACAGACACCCCTACACAGAGTGCCATGCAGAAGCAGGACACACCCTCTTTTTTCCTGTCACAAAGGTGCAGGACAATTGCAATTCTCCACCAGCCCTTTAGGAATCTGCTCCACTTGCTTTTCCAGTGGTGCAGGCCAGAGGCCCTTGTTCTGCAATTGTGCCACATAGTTTATATGATTAAATGTAGCATCTGCAGTTATATTAGCTGGGCTAATAGTGACAAGTGCTATCAATCCTCATACTTCAGTGAATAAACTGATCACTAGCCGGGGACAGACATCTCCCCCTATCTCTCATCACCATAACATACAAACTGCATGCTTTATATGGGTTTCGTGCTGCCGTATGCATGAACCAAGGTTGCAAATGGGCCACTTCTCTCTCTCCTGGCAGTTTACAGTGCTGCAACGCTGGACTGTACTGACAGCGGGCATACTGACTAGCATCACAGCACATAGCACATCCAATCACCCCTCCTTTACTGCAACACCTTCTCCTCTTTATCAGCTTTGCCACTGGAAGCATCTGCAATGGCTTGTCAATACTTTGTCCTCGCCCTGCTGATCTGTGGATGCCAGTCACACGCTGACAAAGATTGCCTCTTTAGAAACCCAAGAGCGGACGGAGGGAAGCAGAGAGAGGTGGAGTTTGTGAGTTAGAGACTGACGAATAGTTCTGGGTATCTTCTATTCTTTCTTTGGTTCACTGCTTTCCAAGCAACATAACAGACATTTTTATGAGCGGCTCATCCAAGGCTGCTCTAAATTGTACTGGCGTGGGGGAGAAACACGACAATCATGCCCTCCCACGTGGCCTTTAATGACCAGGAATTCATTCACAGTAATCATCCATGCCCCGTGGATTGAGGTCCTCTGACACTTTTACTGGATAATGGCCCCTTTTAATAATCCAGCCATCCAATCGAATTTCTTTTTATCACCTCTCCAATAACAATACTCCATCTGAGCTCTCTGTATAGGCAAGGACTCAGCAGAAAAAAAAAAAAATCCTCAGCTTCTGACCATAAGCTATTGAAATAATATTAAAAAAAAGGTTTTCAAACCCCCTTTCCCCAAACACTTATTTCCTTATTTCTCAGCTGCTCTCAAAACTGCTGTCCTTGTATTTCTAAGTCCAGCATTCCAAATGGGATGCTGAGTTTGATTAAAACAACTTCCTGGCTTATAGGTTATGTCAATATCCTGGTGGGATTTTATGCCACTAATCTCAGCAGTCTGCAATTGCAGAACAGTTGAAGGAGGGGAGGAATGTTAACTACATTAAAACGGCAAATTCACCTGCAGACTGTATTTTTGTCACTGCTTCACAAGCAGAAGGTCCTGAGACAATTTTCAGGCAGTATGAGCTTGCATATACAGGGGGATGCAACAAGCAGGAAGGAGAGAGGAGAATAGGGGAAGAACTAGCAAGACAACAAAAAAACTTAAAAAAATAACATAAAGAAGATTGTGAGATGCAAGTCTTCAGGAGAAGGACAGAAAAAGAAATAGATAAGGAAATGAGACAAACAGCATGAGTTACAAATGAGACGTTGATTTAAAAAAAGCGAGGGGTTGTAGAGGGTTAGGGCAAGCAAGCAGAGCTCCGAGCAAGGTGAATCGCCATGGGAAAGCAGTGGGGAATGTAGTTAGTGTTGGCTGGGAATACAACATACAAGGGGTAACTGAGGCCTGAGTCTTTCAGCTGTATTAATGGTTGTATTGATCTGTGGTAAACAATTTCACTGCCCGCAAGCAATACAAGGCTGTTGGCAGTATCACTGAGGGTCTCAGACACTTAGAGGGTATGTATACATGCATGGGACATTCGTGCAGGAAGAGAGATAGGTTCCTGTGAGAGCTTGGGACACAGTGGGAATATGTGGTACTGAATCCTCCTCCTTATTTTCTGCCTGCTTCATCTCATTAAAGGCTGATAAAATACACCACTAACTACCATCTAATTTCTAGACAAACAAGTGCTGTCACTGCTACCTTCTCAAATACAGGGAAGCCCTCTAGAAGGTCTCAGTTAATAAAATGCTCCATGTTATGAAACAGACTGTGATTCATGGATCAAAAAGACAAGGAAGAAGCCATAGTCCCAACCCCCAAACAATCCCAGCACTGCAGGAAATCTAGAAGATAATCTCCAGAACTTTCCATTTAGCCCTGGAAGAGCTCCCACACATTTCTTTTCCTCTTCTTCCCTTAGGTTCTTGCTGTGAACAAGCCCTGGTTTGCATGGAGGCCAATGTGGCTGCCAAGATGCTTGAAGAGGAAAGAAACACTGTGAGCCTATCCAGTCATTTGTCACTGAGGTCACCTGAGGTTTTGGTGCCCTCAGTTGCAAACCTGTTCTGGCAGGCAAAGGCTCCTCACATCTCCCAGCTGCATCCGCTTGTCACGCAGCAGAGCTGGCCTGCCTGATGCATTGCACAGGAGGGAGCCCGTAAGCTGGGATGCAGAAGGAAGCTGCTGCAAGAGGGGATGGGGATGAAGCCCAACCGTGCGTCTGCTCCCAACGTAACGTGAGAAATGGCCTTGCTGCTCCGTGATCTCCTGAATACTCAGCTTGCCCAAAGAGGCTCTCATCTGTCATATGTAATGGGAAGGCTGAGGTCTGCTACGAGGGGGCAGAGATCTTCACTCAGATCTGAAAAATCCTAGCTTTTTCTACACCCCTCCCTTCTTCCAGCTGGAGGCACTTGTAGAGACATGTGAGAGAGCTAGAGGAGTGAGACACTGAGATACCTATTCAGGTATTTCTTCACTTAACCCAAAAGCCTTCCTGAGCTCTTTCCAAACAGAAATTGTCTGAAGGTGACATATAACCCTCTGAATTTGAATCTCCTCGGGACACTTGTGTGTGCTGCTCCTGCCAGCATGCTATGTTAACTCATATATCACTTGCTTAATGATTCAGGGATTTGACCGCTTTTAACTTGGAGCAGATAGTGTGTTGGAGGCAGGAAGGTATGACTCCCCATCTGTGTTTCTGTACACTCAGTCATCCACAAAAGTGGTTGATTTCTGCACTAGCCCGAAGGCAAGCTTGGCTCTTTCAGTCAACAGAAGAGAAAGAACAGACATTTAGGAGCCCTCAGAGAGACAGAGATGGGCTAACACTGGCAAAAAGTATCTAGCACTGCTTAAGAGTCATGAGCAGGGAGATGGTCCTTCTTCCCTTTCCAGGTGGGAATACTGCTCCCCACATGCACTGTGGTGCCCATCACCAGCCCTGTGCAGGAGGGGTGCCTTAAGAGCTGGGGCAGGAACACAGGCTGTCGAGATGTTCACCTGTATTCTCTTCTCTACATTCTGCATGGTAGCTATGGAGGTGCTAGCAGCCTTTCCAGTTCCAAGACTGGAGTCTAGGTGATAGATTAAATCTCAGCTTAGGCAGGAGTCTTTCTATGGTATGATACTGCAGAAATTCCTACTGAGTTTTCTCAGGAGAAATGAATGCAGTCTAAGTTAGATTCAGACTAATAGCCTAACACTTGTTCCTCTCTAAAAGCAGAAAATGCCCAAGGCATTTCTTGTGCTTGTGCAAAGACACTGATCACAAACCTGTATACAGCACCACATTCTGGGTCCCTTCTGCAGGGAAAAAATCATTAAGCAAAATCACACACATACACCCAGCAAAAAAGACAAAAGATGAAAAAAAAAATTGTGTGCAGAGGGAGCAGTCGCAGCTGTTTCAATTTATGAGACAAGAAATTGTATTTCAAAGAGAATACAGGAATTTTCCCGTTTGAGACAGTTATTAACCAGAATTTGCAATAAACCCCACTCCATTTATATGCCCCTAAACTGAAGGGCCCTGATAGAGATTATACTGTGTTCTACAGGACTCTGCCCTGTCAAGCGCTCACAAGCCTCAGACCTTGTCATCCCAGAGGTCTTAATCATCTCTTCTGCTTTTTGATCCATCACCCCTCTGCTTTCAGTTTCTCACACTTTTTTTCCCTTCTTCAGATCACATACCTCTTATTGTCTTTTCACTTCCCCCTCTTACCCTCTCCCCCTCCTCCTCTTCCCCCATTATTCTCCTTTTTATCTTCCAATCCTTTTCTCCTTCCACTCGTATATCTGTCTAAAAGACTGAAACCTGACTGTAACTCAGTTGAGCTATTGCAATGACAAAAAACATTGATGGAGAATTGTGTATTGGAGAAACATCTAGTAGAAGAGCTCTTATATTTGCAGCTTTGTTTTGCTTTTATAGTTGTCTGTTACATGGCAAACACATGTGGCGATTGCTCCAAAAGAGATGATGCCGTGTCACACCACATGGCTGGAAAAGACTTCATTCTTCTACTTTGAAGCTTTGAAGCTGTAGGGAATTGAACCGGGGTGGGGTGGAGGGGGTGGGGAAGAAGAAGATTAAAAAAACCCGTACAACTGGTGGAGTATGCTACAGCTGAAGAGAAATCACTAGGAGGTGTTGGCAGCAAAGAACTTCACTTATGGAAGCTGAGCTGCTGGAAATTTCCTTGAAGATGACCCACTGGAGATGTGTTTGAACGGATAAGGGCCAATGTCTATTTGTACTTGGGGACCCCGGTGGAAATCTCAAGGCTAATTAAAAAACTTTTGCATATACTAGCTTAGATGCTTAGGACATTTACCCAGAAAGCAAGACAACAGAAGATACTATGGTAGCATAAAAGAGGGAGTAAAAAGTAGACAGAGCAGGTCAATCCAGCAATCCCATGCATACCTGCTTTTAAAAATGGAAAATTTAGTGCGGAACATACATCCATGTTTCGGTCTCACTTGTTATAAAGGAAGCAAGTAACTTAGGGAGGTGATAGGTTACCCATGAAGGAAAAACAACAAATCAAGTAGCTATATAAAGAAACAACACCATCTTCTTAAACCTCTCTCATTGCTGGAGGAAAGACAGTGGCCTAGGTGGACCACTGCCCTTTTTCTGGCAGGCTGCTCTTAGACACATCCTCTGTGTCCTGCTGCTTTCCACCTCACAGTGTCTCAACACACACTTTTCTATATGTATATTTGCGTGTGGTCAACTTTATATAACACAATTTGTATGCAGCAGCCTGGAAATGCAAGTATAACAAGCATCACAAAACTGGTATTCTCCTCATTAAAAAGAGAAAAATCCTCCTTCACCAAGTATGACCTAGTATCTATATCTCCCTTTTGGACAATATATACTGTGCTATACATACAATGGAAGCAATAAATAAGCCATTATGTAAAACAAGAAGAGGCTTCCTAATAGGGCAGTGAGTGTTTGGCATGCAGTCATTGATTTAAACACCAGCCAAAGAGGTAATGATTAAAAGATGAGAAAATGCCTGGTCTCACTCAAGAGCCCAATCAACACATTACAAAAACCTTCCACAGCTTTTGCACAATAACTCTCTGGATAACTCCCGCTGAGGAGGGTCCAAGGCACAGGGGTGGGAAGCGTTTGACCCTACTTCCCAAAACCTCTCCGTTCAGAAAACAAAAGACTTCAGCTTCCAGTATTTTCAGTGTTATGCTTTCCCTAGCATATGAGTCATGGTATAAATTAAGCAAGAGCTCAGTCTTGTCAGCAAGCAACGGTCAGTACCCACACCAGTACAAGGAAGAACTAGTCTAGGAGAGCAGCAGCAAAAGCAGCTGCTATTTAGCACTACAAAAGCAGCCTTCTTCTGTTTCCATTGCATGTTCCTACCTCCGCTGGCCAGGGAAGCCTCCTTCATATCCTGAGATACCCACACGTGCTCATAAGTCTCTCTATAGCCAACCCCCAGTGTCAAACAGGCGTATGCTGAACCACTCAGGGTTTTGAGGTTGAACAAAAACAAATTGGAAAAAATACTGCATACTGGAGACAGTCTTTACAGTGAGCATTACATGAGCCTGACGAGGAAGTAACTGAGCATCTTACTACTGATTTGTACAATGCTGCTTCTCTTTCAATTCACCTGCTTTTAACCAGCTGACTGAACTGTCTCAGCAGACTCCCTGGTTCGGGGTTCACCTCCATGCAGCTCTCCCTGTCCATCCTCCTAGTAACCAGCCTTTGTTTTCCAATTCCCTCAGTATGAATAAGAATATCTCTGCAGGGAAAAGTCGTCTTTCTCTGCAATCCTCAGTTTAATACTTTGACATGGCATCAATATCCTGCTGCTATCTCTTCCCTTTAATTAAGTTCTACCTCTGCTTTTTATGCCCCTTCTCCTTAAGTCGTTCAGTTTTCCTCTTGTCTCTGCCCTGCTTCACCCTTCCTGGTGGGGTTTGGTTTTTTTCCTTTCCCTTTCCTGCTCTCCTGGAAACTTGCCAGTGATATAGCAGAAGGGAGCACACCGAGAAAGGTTAGGCAAACACAACATTATTACCAGAATCAGCAACATATTGCTCATTAAACATTTAAAATCAACAGTTGTTGGCTTGATCTGCCAATGTTGTGAGAAATGCCAGTTTTAGCTCAAGGTGCCTCTTGTTTCCAAAATGGCTTTATTTATGATGTGGGAGCTGGTGGCTGCAAGAACAAAACCCTACCTCCAGAGGCCAACAACACCCAGTCTACAGGCGGCTCCACAGAAAGTTCCCCAGCGAGCACCAATCGCTTCTGCCTCCCCGTCGCCCCCGCTGCTTTCCAGAAACAAATGGATGTGTAAGAGCACAGAAATGTGTTTGCAGGAGATAAATTATTTATCTGAAATTTACTGTTGTGAAGTCAGCGTAATTCTCAAATCCGCAGACATATTTTATGCACTGATAGGACGTTTCAAACAGGGGCATTTGGACTTGTTTCTTCCCTCCTCCTGCAAGTATTAACACAATAATGCCTCACCTGGAAAAGAAAAGAGCTGGTGCTGGAGCTGGAAAGGCAGCAGGATAATATGCTTGTAGTTTCGTATTGTGTCCCAGTAAAGTTCTGTTTCTTGATAAACAAGCCAGCATAATACTCCTTCCCTCCTCCCTCCAATCTCTGTCATACTTGCCTTTATTTTTTCTCCCTAGTCTACAATGTTGATGTATTTAGTAGTTGGAAAAGACAAGCTTTATACCCGATCAGGTACAAACAACATCACTACTGTGGACAAATCCCAGAACCCTCCAGCTCTGTCAGTGTCATTCCTCCTGCCCTGCAGCAGTCCTTGCTCTCCAAGACCAGGTCAGAGACAGATCACTCCTACATACCTGTGCACACACCCACTGTGACATGAGCACTCTCTTTTCTTCTGCTGGCTTCTGGGACATTTCTGCATCGTTCAAGGCCCAATCAAACATCACGTTCTTTCAGGATTCCCTTGGGTAGTACAGGGTATCTAAAACCATGCCACTGACAGTCTTATGAGTAGGCATCCAAACTGAGATTCCTTCTTCCCAGAAAATATTTTTGTGCAATTTTTGCCAATTACTCTGAAGGGAAACAGAGCTGGGTCCTAGGTCTCAGTGTGCAGATCTGTTCCCTCTGGATTGTACTTGTTTGAAGCATAAAAAATAAGATTGTCCTCTGCTAAGCCAGGAGTAAAGAGGTCAATTATAAACCACACAGTTCACATAGCAGATAATTATCCCAACATTTCTGACAAGCTCTTGCCCACTGAACAATAACAAGTCCCACAGATGCTCACAGGCACTCTTCACTTTAAGTCAGTCAGAATGGAAATGAATATGGCCCAGCCATGTCTTTCCCTTTGTTCTGCACGGGTGTATTTAAAGCAGTACATGCTCAAAGAGAAGCCAATGGCTTGCTCGAGGCTCTAATAAATCCAAAAGGCAGCAGTAAAGACTGCAGTTTTCCAGGCTATAAGTGAGCATTTTTGAGAAATCAGATGGAATGCTTCCAACAATCCAGAGTTCCTGCAGAGAAGTCCCAAAAGCTCCTCATTTCAACAATAATTCCGTAAGTGGATGCGCTCCCCCACCTGCCACTTAAGAAGCCTAATCACATACCAGATCCTCCATTAGAGTTAGCCACTGCACAGCAAAGGAAAAGTTGGCAGTCATTTTCACTGAAACGTAGCCTAAGCATCTTGAAACGCTGCCACTGGAGTTTTCAGAGGGAAAAGAAAAAATAAGAGTCCTTTTGATACAAAACCAGTTATTCTCCTCCTTGCATCTGGCATCCCTTTTGTTTGTTAATCCAAACAAACACCTGACCTATGGTCAGATAAAGCATGCTGCATTTTCACTGATAGGAGCAAATCTTCACTGTGGCTGCAAATGGCTATTTTTGTGTGCTGTTTGATATTCAACGGGAAAGATGGAGCCCCTCTTCCCACCCTTCCCAGACTAATTACCAGCCACTGCTGTCAACAGGCCTGCAGGGCCCTCCTCAGGTGAGCCCAAAAGATTGTACTCTTACACTTACATTCTGTGACAGCAACTGATGGTGAAAAATTGTTGCTGCATTAATCCAGATACTAGGCAGCCACCGGATATCTCAGACCACAGCCCCATGATGGATCCAGACAGACCCCGGCCATACCTGCCAAGTGATCCTCAAAGAGTGGGGCAGGCTGTGAGCCACCTACTCATCTTAAATAGAAACGAAAGTATCAATGTTAACCTAGGTAAGGGAGTGTCTGTGGGTCACACTCCAGCTTTCTGAGCCAGAACTGCATCAGAGCAGCCCTCTCACTTCATCAGGAGCATCAAAACAGACAAAGCAGCAGCAGGTTTTGTTAAACAGCCAATGACTTGACTGACCAGCAACTGTAAAGAAATGGTAGCACATGTCTATCTCCTGGATCTGAAAAAAGCGCAACTTGCAAAAAAACCTGAATGAGACCCAAACCTTTCTGTAATGAGAGCACTGGTGATCTAAGTTCTAGGTATGCCAGATAATTTAAACAGAAACAAAGCAAGTCCAAATTTCTACTCATGGTACCATGGACCTGAGGACTGAAGAGAGAGCAGCCCCACAAAACAGCAGTATGCCCTCGCAAGAAACCCATCAGTGGCGAAACGGTTTGCTCATCTTGCAATATAGTTGTAGCTTTAGGCAGTCCAATGATTTAACCATTTAATTGGCCAGAATCATTGGCCTAAAATGAGTGTTCAATAAACCTGCCCCTTTATGAGGCTAGGGAGCTCCCCGAGTCCCCACGAGTTACAGCAGCCAGCAGATCCTCATGCTCTGAAGCGATGCTGCACTGCAGAACTGTATCAGCTCAGAAATGTCTCACAACCTCCTTCTGAAATGGTTTGCTGAGGGCTTGATACTTCAGGCCACAGGTCTCTATAGATGCCTTCTTTTTCTGAACAAAGTGCGATAGTTGTGAAGGGGTAACTTTTTATCGATTTAGTTAAAGTCATGCTATCTGTCCTCTGGCCAGCATTCTCATTTGATTTTAAGGGTGTTGTGTTTCTGTCAGTATAGGCAGATTCATAGTAAAGTAAAAATCAAAATAAGCCAGCCATGTGCACCTCTATAACAGGGTCAATTTTAAAATTACACCTTCAGTTAAATGGGTGCAACTTCCTCATGTAGTCAAGCCCCAAGCTCCCTTTTTAAGAAAAGGTAGCACACCAAAAGCTATTTTCTTATGAGAAACCCCAGAAATAAGTTTCAGGCCTCAGAGAGAAGGATTAATTTGCTAGTAATGAAAGTGACACACAGGGAAAATGTAAAATCAATCTTGTGTTTAAAGGCAGAACAACACTGGCTCCACTTCCTTTTTTTTTTTTTCTCTCTCCCTCGCTTTCCTCCCCTCTCCCCACAGTGGCTTGTTACCACCGAGCATACATTATGCACATTACCCACAAGCCTCTGCTCTGTTTAAATTAAAAAAAGAAACAGCGTTTTTAATCAATCTATTTGCACTCTTCTGCCACAACTCACAAAAGCAGTTTGATTTCTTTTCATTGCTCTCAAGAGAGCTGAACACTGATGACTAAAAAAATCACTGCAAACTAGTAATAATACTAGCAATAGTAGTAATAATAATAGTGCCCCCCCCCCCAGCCCCAAAAAAAATAATGGGAGGGAGAGGCACAGTTAGCTAGTGCACAGACTACACTAAAAAATAAGAGGTTAAACATAGCGAAACCTCAGTGACCTGGCTTGTTCTGACCTCGGCCACCCCTCCCTCACACCACCAATGGTTAAGATTAACTGCAAACCAATGGAGGGACTTTTCAATCCTTTAAAAATCGGATTGTCTGCCTGTACCTTTTCTCCAATTCCTGGCAATTCTGCTACACACGCATTTGGAAGTGAAGTTGTTCCAAGGCATTCAGACCCTATCTTGGGTTTCATATGCATCGATTCAAATGTAAATTTAAAAATAGCAGAGAAATGTTTAGCTGGTTTTGCCCATAATGAATCACAGCCATAATTAAGTCTACCCTTCAGATCTAGGGAGTGCTAATTCTTTCCTTCTTTCTCTAGAAAGGAAACAAGAGGAAAAGCAGACCATCACTTAACAAGACTATGTCATGCTGAAAACTCCTGCTCAGTTTTCTATCCATAAACAATTTTACACAGCAAAACCCCTTTTCTTTCTCTTTCTTCCACAGATGAAAAGAAGAACAATCTATGCAAGAAGGGACCTTGCAGCAGAACCAAGATCTCCCTATTGCTGGAACCCTAATGGAAGGAGACCTTGCAGCCACAGAAAACAGTTCCACGCTGCAGATGCTCTTCTGCCTCCTCCACCACCCTAAGGCAGCACCCCACTTCTATAACTGAAATACTTTGCATGATCTATATACCAATGTAGGGCAGCTACTCCTAGATCTATGTACATACTTTATGCTTCCAGACCTAAATATTCCCCAAGTCTCCCACGTTTTAGATTCCTGGACTTACTGTTCCAGCGGTAAAGATCCTGCCAACATGGTGATATGTCTTTCTGCTCCAACCCAGATACATAACTTGTCCCTTTCGGCCATATCAAAGACATACACGGTACATTAATGCTAAATTATATTCACAGTTCAAACTGTGAAAAAGATTTACTATTCAAAGAAGCAAAGCCAGGGACCATATCCAAGATACAAATCTAGATGCTAGTTCAGAACTGAAACACGCAAGTATTTTGGGTTGTCAACACCTTAGGGTTTGGTTTATACTTATCTTTAACCAAAATACTGCCATTTTCCCCTGCAGCTTTGAAAATGGAAGAGAGGAAGGGAAGATACTGGTTATCTTCCTAATTGCTTCTTTGTAGCAGCCATCTGCATAGGAAATAATGCTAGGATTCGCCATGGGCTTTAAGAGAATTAGATGCTCTCTATGCACAGAAAGTCACTGGCTCTGGATGGCTAACTCCATTAGGCTATCTGGAAAATCCCAGCTAAGTAGTAACTCCCAGCAGTGCTGGGAAAAGGAAATGAGAAAGAGTATGACAGTCTAATGGTACCACTAAAAAGTAGTGACTGCTGTCAGTATTGGCGGGCACCCTTTGAACTAGAGGAAGCACCATTTCAGAAGCAGCAAGGGAATGGATGGGCAGGCTGGGTGCAACACACACAAGCGCGTTGCAGGGTATCTCCCAATTCTTGCTACGAATATGTGGCGTTAGAGGCCACAAATGCACAATTTCTGGCAGAGACAGAGAAGAAATGGAAGTGCCTGGGAAGCTTTTGAGCCTGGGCTGTGTCTGGATACATGGATGAGTGACCACTACCACACAGCAAGGGCTGCGGTGTTTCCCAGCCATGAAGCAGAAGGGGCCGTGCAGTAGAGCTCTCCTGCTGAAGAGCCCTAGACAGAAGAACTCCCTGCAGGTAATCAGGAAAAGCATCAGCCTCGCCATGTTTGCTGTAAGAGGGGTCTCTTCACATCACCTTTTCTCATCTAACAGAGCTAAAGCACCAGACTCTGACAATATGCACTGGGGAAAGAGCAGCCATCAGCTGGTGTAAGGGAAGTCGGGGAACCGTGGACCTAGGGTTAACATTAAGGACTTTTGACTTGATCAACGTAAACTCCAGGCAGTCAATGCGTGGTAGGTCTAGACCACAGTGCAAACCACATGCAGGTCCGAATGATACGAACTTGCCAAAGGTGGGGTAAACTACCAGATGAAACGATTGTGTGGGCAAGTTCATATTTTTCAAGGTGGCTAAAACTCCACAGAAAAGTACTTGGTTTTAAGAGGCTCAGTCCTTAAGCCCTGAGGGTCCAGCCCAGTCAGCCACTGCGTCTATGTTACCAACACTGTGGTACAAAAGGAGCGGATTTATAGCGCGAAATGGCACTGGATACCTGCTGTTTACACTATATACACTGCAGACCTTCACTTGGGACTAGATCTACTCAGGCCTCACGGACTGACCACCATTAGCAGCTGGTGAGTCTGTGCATCTCCTCATTCAGCTTCACATAAAAGGAAGACAGATATGCCCAGACACCTTCCTGCAATAGGAACTAAAGCAAAGAGATGACTGGGATATATGCTTCCAAAACACAGTCAGAATTCAAACTCAAATACGGTGTGTAGACGCACACCATACCGTATGTTTCACTTCACTTAGCAAGTGGTACATTTCTACATATAAAACATGATTCAAAATCAATTCCCTTTGTAACTACTTACATCCAGGGTGAAGAGTTCATGAGAGCTGTCAGTATTCACTGTGCCAAGTGCAAAAAGAAACCTTACCACCTCTACTTACGTGCAGTAAAATCAGAAGGGTTTCCAAGATCCTGACTTTCTTCTGACTCTGGACAACCTCAGTATGACCTTCCTCACTGATTCACACTTCATATGCCCACTACATTACAGTGATTGCTGTTAGAGACTATTTAAAAAGAATAAATATTGAGCATCGTAACTCCACTATTCTCCGATCTCCATGTCCAAAAATTTATCAGAGCAGATATTCCCATCATCTTCTGCCTCAGGAACTTCATTCCATCTCCTTTAAAATATTTGATTGTAGGCAGAAGACTGGTTGTAAAAGTGAAATGGTAGAAGAGATTCCCTGTGTGATTCACTCATCTTTCAACGCAAAGGATGCTTTTCTCAAATGCCAGAAACACAGGAGGTTCATCAGAGAAGACTCCATCTGCCTCATCCACCATTCCCAGCAGAAACACTCCTGCCATTGGAAACAGGGACATTTCTGATGATGATGCACAAGGTGAAAGAAAATTTCATTCACCTTTTGTTCCACTGGGTCTGTGAGGCTAAGAGAAATAGGCAGCTAAGAGAAATGGGACTCAAATACAGAGAGTTACATGATGCTGTGTGAGTATGCACTCACATACTAAAACAGGGATTAATGGATAAAAATCAGACCAGCTACTATTAGGATTTCCTATAAAATAGAAATCTGTTAGGATCTCCTAAGCAGAGACAGAATTCCCACCTCCCACACAACCTAGGTTTATCACTGACTCGCTGCAGTGCAGGACAACCAGAGGCCAGCAGACCCCTGTTTCAGTAGCCTTAGTCCACCCCAGCATGCACAACAGGGCCCAGAGGTAGTTGGGAGTTTGCCTGCTCTCCTAGGAGCAGAAAGTAGCTTGGATGCTCCTCTTATCTGGCTCCTGGAAGCTTTGGAAGAAAGGCTTCAGTAGCAAAGAGCTTCAGATGTCTGTCTCCTCAAGATTTTTGAACAGCAGGTAGTTCAAACAGCCGGCTCAAGTCTGAGGCATCTGTGGTGCCAGGGTTGAACAAGAGGAGAAGAAATACTCTTTAGTGCACGGACATGTGAAGACTTTTGAAATCTACACAGCATTTTCTCCCCTGCTGGGTTTCATTTCCTAGTAAAGACCTATCATTATATATATATAAAAAAAAAAAAAAAAAAATATATATATATATATATAAACAGCAGCTCACATTTTCACCCATCATTCATATTTCTAAATTCCCATGCCTACTGCACAAATGCTTTCTGGTGGGACATTTCCCTCCCGAAGTTTTGCTATCTGATCACCATCATAAACAGATCTAAGAGTGTGCTGCTGATATCCGATGCACAGAATGGGCAAAACCCTTCCCAGATGTTACTGTTAACCTCTGCTACACCCCTGTTGATGCTGTGCAGCCGATGGAGCCTTGTTGACATACTCTGGAAGAGCAGCCAAGAAGCAGGCTTAGGGACAGAAGCCAAAATCTAGTGAGTTTTGGTGTGGAGCTCTTTGATGGTCCTGAAGCTCTTCTAAGTACCACAAAAGAGCTCTGTGTATGTGTGTGTCCGTATGCATGTGTGTTTCTGCATGTGATGGAGGACTTGGGTCTACATGGGAAAGTGAGGAATATGCCCTCCTTTTCTTCCTTCTCCACTCGGAACAATTTAAGTAGCTGGATTTGATTTTCTTTTGCATTTCTTCCAGGTTTCCTTGGTTTGTGAAGTCCACAGGGCAACATCCAGAGCTCCAGAGCACAGCAAAGCCCATGGCACCGGACAGAACGGCTTGGGCAGCCAGTACATTGTACACAATACAGCTCAGCCTTGAACTGTATCAGCCCCTGTTATCTTAATCCTCAGCTTTGTACAGCTTTGGCGGTTCTCCTCCTCCTTCTTTGTTCCTAAAGCTGTATCAAGGCACCTGGGGCTTCAACCCCAGCACCCCTGCTCCCTGAGCCCTGGGCTCCCCACCCCCAGCTCTGCCAATAGCCCCAGCAAGCACTAAGGAGACAAAGAATGGAGAAACTCCCGATTTTATTTTAGCTTTCTTTCTCTCCTTCTTTTCTTTTCAAGATCCTCTCCTGGATGAGTGGCTAACTGCTTGGAGCAGCTCTAATTCCTCTATGGCAGCACACCACCCTGCTGAGCACTATTCACAGAGGACAGAAACAGGACGGGGCAAATGTAGAGGGAAGGCAAACGGAGAAAAATGAAAGAGTCAGCAAATGTTTGCAAACCAATGGGTGCCAACAGACAGGAGAGGAGGGGAAAGCAGGGAGGGCTCTGAGTGAGGCGTTTATCCCTTAATGCAGTCGCAGTTACCACGCAACTGCGATCAGCAGAGCAATGAGGGGTCTCTCCCAGGAAAGCTGCAAGCAGTGCAGAGACAGCACACTGCCACCGCCACCTACCCAAACTCCCCGGGCAGCCCAACCCACTCCTCCATCTGCCTCGGCACCAGGATATGCTGAGCTACCTCCTGCCTTGGCTGGCACTCAGGCTGGCTGGGCATGCCTACACCCTGCAGATCTTGCCTGGGGCTCAGAGGGAAGCAAAGCCCTTTTGAAGCTGGAAGTGCTATTGTTTGTGGCACCCCAGACAGAGAAAGAAACCATCAGCTGGGACAGAGGCAGGGGACTGGTTCTGTTCTCTTCTTTAATAGGCTGCTTCAGGACAGTAACAGGCTGCAGCACTGCGGACGGGGATAGGAGGCTCTGGCATTAAGGGCTGTCTGCCCTGTGCTGGAGGGTGGCGAGTGCACCTCAGCCAGGTGTTGTGTGGCTGGTGAGCTGAAGGACTGCTGTCAGGGGACGAGGGCTGCACCACGCTGGGCTCCCCCAGGCTGGTGTCTGGGTCCAGCAGCCCAGGGTGGAGGGAAATCCCCACAGCACAGCGGGGGGGGGGGGCAGCTAAGTGATGCCATTTGCAGAGATGAGGCTGAAGAAATGGCTCCCCCAGCTGCTGGCCTGACACAGGCCATCATTACAGGCCAAAACCACAGCAACAAGATACCTGGAGAGGCTAAGCCTGCAGAGCCGCTTTCCCTATGTTAAGCAGCAAGATGGGCAGACATCACCTCCAGTTTACAGACACCACGTGGGGCGGGATGGCTTGCCCCACATCCATCCACCCTAGCAGCTTCTCAGGTTTACCCTGACATCTGTCTTGACACCATGTGCTGCGCTCAAAACCCTTTTTCCTTTGCAGGACAGATTTCCAGACACCAACCTGCCTTCCCTGCCTGCGGGAGATGGGGCAGGAGAGGGCGGATGCAGGCAGCGAGGTGCTTATGCTCCCAACAGCTGTAGCTGTAAGGCTGCCCTGAGCCTGGGTCCATTGGTGCTGCGAGGCATGCGGGCTGGTCCACACCTCATCCGGGGCTCCAGTCTCCCCCCCCACCCCGGGGCTGACAGACAGGTGGTGCCAAGCCCGAGAGGTGCTCCAGCCGAAAAAATCTAGGACACAGTGGGGGGCTGACAGGCAGGCGGAAGAAGAAACAGATGTGGAGTCGATGTGGTGTGAGGACTGTGTTTGACCTGCAATATAGCTAACATCAAAATCAATCTACCCACTGTAGCTGGTCCTCCACCCCTTCGCTACCTCCCCCCTCAGACACCTACAACAACATATTATTCTTTCCTTTGCCAGACTCATCCACCTGTCTTTTTGCTGTATCTGTTTACCCATCCTCCTTATTCCTCACTCGTATCTCTCTCCCCCTTTCATCTTTTTTACTGTATCTTTCTTTCCCCACTGTGCATTATGGTTTCCCTATTTTATTTCTTCCACCCCCTCTGCCCCTTCATCTTTCAGCTGCCTCTGCTGTCTCTCTCTTCCTTCATCATACTGGTGTAGCTTTCCGAGCCAGCTAAATATCTACCCGTCTTTCCATCCTTTCACTGTGGCATGTATCTGTGTGGCGTATCTATTTATTAATATCCTATATAGCAAATACCGGCAGTTTTGCTGGCTTGCTTCTCCCTCCCTCTCCTCATCATTATGAGAAAATAATGAGCTGGTTGGTCTATGTTACGGGTCGGAGGGAGGCGGGGAAAGAAAGGAAGGGCATGTGGGAGTAGCAAGCCAGGTGCCCCAGATCGTTTGCCTGGGAAGTTCTCTTTCTTCGTTGCCCACTGTGGCCTCATTTATATACGGATGTGGCTGCTTTTACTGTGTATTATTAAAAAGCCTAAGAAAGCAATCATTCTGCAGAAGGGGTAGCAAGAGAAACCATTAGGAACACAAAGGCTCTCTGCTAATCATTACCTGAGACTTGCCCAAGGCTGGCAGCTAGGAAGTAGGTTTATGATTGTCTCCTATGGCCCACAGTGTCTTACACAGGGATTTTTCAAATGCTTCCCTGGTTCTGGACGTTCAGAGGAAAATAAAACATTAAGCTAAGGGTTGAAGCAGGACATTAAAATAAAAAAAAGTTCTGAGTGGGTGAGAAGGCCCCTACTATCTCTTCCAGCCTTGTGGTCCTGCTGCATCAGTCACTGGTTTATTACTGCTGCCATCTGCTCGCCATCCTTGTTTGTAGCCTCAGATCCTCTCCTGCAGGTTGGTACCGCCGCTGCCTCCCACCCAGCCACAGACATTGTCCCTGATCTCATATCCTTTTCCTTCAGCTTGTTATGGCTTCGCTGCTTTCCTAATGCCCTTCCTACCCACATTCCCAAAGTGATGTCTATCATGGCAGTCACCGAGAGCCCACTTCAAGCTCACCCGTGCCATCTGTGCTTTGACAGTCTCCTTTAGCCCTCTGCAAGTGCTAGTGAGCACCTGCCAAGGGGAAAAGTGAACATCATACTTCAACGCTCAGCAGTAGCTCAGCAGTTAACTTAAAGTTGACCAGGCAAAAACTTAAAGACGTTAAGCAAAATATTTTTTATTCCCTCCCCTTAAAATTGGCCTGAAATATCATGACAAGCATTATTTATCTTATTAAGTACACTACATTAACCTTGCAAATATGCTAATGCACAAAAGGCGCTGCCTTAGCAGCTTTTTAGAATAGGAAATTAACCATGTTCATCAGAAAGCTTTTAATTATTATTATTTCTTAAATGCTGGCGTAATGCAACAGTGCTCCTTCTGCCAGGGGCGCAGGAGGAAAAGGATGAGGGACATATGCCACCTTCCTCACAGCTGGCCCTGAAAAGGCCATGTGGGTATTCCTACCTGAGCTATGCATTAAGGAGCTGCTCTGCCCCTCAGCTGCACCACTGGCACACGGAGGGAAGAGCTGGAAGATCAGGCAGGCAGAGGAGGGAAGACTAAGCTGAGTACCTTCACTGAGGTATTGCTCTAGCACTGAAGAGGATGTAGGCAGAAGTGCTGTACGCTGGGGAAGGACTGCAGACAGCAGAGGGAAGGGGCCGCGTCCTTTGCCCAGGGTGAGCGTCCAGTAGCTCCCCGAACACCTGGCAGAAGCCCTGCTCTAGGAGAGCACGGAGAGCCTGCCAGCCGTCTCACTTGGCACTGGCTTTCGAAAATAACATGCTTGGCTTCAGCAAGGTGTCTCATCTCCCTGGGCAGTCAGTGGAGAGGGAGAAGTGTCCCGGGGGGCCACTTGTCCCAGTCTCAGACCGGTATAACAGCTCCCCTCCACCAGTGCCTCATGCTGAGAGGCATGACAGATGACAGAGCTGGGGGAATGCCAGCATGTTTGGTGACATCAGGGTGACAGCGGGATACACTCCTGTACCCTCTCATCTGCCATCACAATTTCTTGTCCCGAGGACACGGCCACACTACTTGCCCAATTTGGAACAGGCCAAGCACACTTCCTCTCTGCCTAATGGCACTGAGCTGTGGGCTTTAACAGCTCGTGAGCAGTGTGGTAGAGCAATGGAGAGCATCACCACTGAAGATCTTCCTGTGTCTCCATAAGCATAGTGCTGAAAGATAGCCCTTTCCCAGGGCTTGCCCTCAGCATGGTCCTCCTTGTTCCCTTTCCCATGGTGACAGGCATACTCTGCTCCCTGGTGAGGAGCAATGAGAACAACATTTGCAAGCAAGGCGGGACAAAACCTACTCCCACTAGAAGGAAAGATGTGATTCTCCCAGCTCATCCTGCTCAGAGTGACTCGCCACCTCATCTGGCTTTGCCCACCCTGCTGCACTAAGGGCTGTGCTGCTTCTTCCTCCACCGAGACAGCCCTTTCTGACGGGTTTCCAGTAAGACTTTGGTTCTGCATCCCTTACCGTGTGCTGGCTGCCATTGCTGCTTGTGGCTTCTTGCAGGGCAAGCTCAGCTCAGCTGGCACAGGCCAGTGCAGTCACAAACATAATTTCTGGCATTTCTGGTTTGTTTTGTTTTTTTTTTTTTTTTTTTTTTAATGGTGATGTTACTGTTGCAGGCTGAGGGCAGCTGCTCCCACAGCTGCTGCAGCTTGCTAGTACACCGCAGCCAGCAACACCCAGGTGATAAGGCCAAGGAGCACAGCTCTGCACTGTCGTGCCTACTATCTCTCTAAGCTTTTTAAAAGCTTTTATGTTGTTTTTTTTCCCTGAGTAAAATCTTAAGAGGGAAGATTTAGCCCAGTATTCAATGTCTTTCTGGAGTGTGCTCTGATAAAGAAAAAAAAATCATCCCCCAAGCAGCATAGAGGTGAGGGAGCTTATCCCATGCCACTGCGTGGGAAGTGTCACAGCAGGATAAGCCAAGGAAAATCAAAAGCTCAGAGATTTACCCAGACGAAGAGAAAGGAATGATATTATCCAATATGACATTACATGTTCTTTCAGTAGCACAAATCAGCTTCCATCGGTCAAGTGCAACTCTCCTCTGACATAACAGCCTTTCTGAACAGACTGCACCGTGCTGCAGGAGCTCTGAGCATTTCTTTCAGATTGTTTGTTTCCCAATTATAATTATTTTCTCTGTAGTCATCACTCCAAGGCTGTCTTTCTGCTTGGAGAGGCTGAGGCAGCACTAACTGGGTGCAGACCCACAGATGGCTCTCTGATAGCGTCTTGGACTGGCATATGGCAAATACGGAGTTGCGTGCCCTTTTCTCAGTCAGCAACAACACACTGCTCTCTACAGTGCTTTCTGATGGGTGATGCTTGGACAGCACAGCTCTGCTGGCCTTCTCAAAGCCGGCATCTGCACTCTGCCTCCTCTTGGACTGGATCTGCATTAGAGTGAGTATCTGCTTGGCTTTGGCCGGCTTGAAACACAGCTCCAACATCTCCTGTGATGGAAAGCTTCAGAGCACAACTATTCAGTGACAGCCCAGGACATGCTGCTTAGAAATCTGTCCAGTCCTGGGGTTTCAAAGGCAAAAGTCAAACCAGCAATCAGGAACAACCCCAACTGAGCTAAAGGAAGTCTGAATCCACCCCATGCTGATTTTTTACCTGCTGTCCTTCACATACCTGGCCTTTCCCATGGTCCTTGAACCCCTCTGCCAGCAAACTTGCTGTTCCACAGCCATGGTTAGCAGGAGGTGAAGGAGAGGCAGCCTCGTCCTTCTGAGCTCTTCTGTGCTTCTGAAAGCGAGTCCCAAAGTGACCCTCTGCACCCAGACATGTGTGCGCCCGCACTCCTGGAGCTACATGAATTACACCCTCAAGGCAACCATCTCCTTAGCCCCCAGTCACATCTATATCCCTGCACAGTAGGTTATTTGGGTCTGAATTGCACTTGGTTGCACTCAGCTGACCATGGCCTTGGAGAGGAGCAGTTGCACCACCAGTGCTGAGATGGACCTGTGGGAGGTGTAGGGAGGGAAGGGGAGATTTGCACGGGGGAGCATGCAGACAGAGACTAAAGATGGAGGCACACATGTAAGATAAAAAGTTCCTTGTTCCAAAAGAAAGCACAAAAGGTGACGGCAAGGCCATCTTTGCCCATGACAGCATCTTGTTGTCCTCTTTGGAAACCTTGCCAGAATTGCCATCATGGGAGAGACAGTCTGAGCAGTGCTGGAGGCAGAGCTGCTGGCATGTTGCCTTTCTGGACAGGATGGCACAGGTCACTCCAAGGGGCAGGTCTGATCTCTGGCCTTTCAAGTAATGAGTCACAAATCACAGCCATATGTTTCTCAGTATGCTCAGGTGATGCTACATAACGGAGCATTAGGCTAACGTGGAAGAGGTTTCAGGAGAGATGGAGGGAGAAAGAGGGGGAGGCATCTGTGTGGGGGGCGGGGGGGGAAAGGAGAGGGCTGTGGTTGCAGAAAAACGTAACTTGCTGACAAGAACACAGCAATTTATTTTGAGCTGCTATGACTGACCGGTGCATCCCCTTTCAACTCTCACTTACCTCTTCCTTTCTAGTGCAAACTGTAGGCAGCACAGAGCCTGCCTCTCCCCTTCTGTGTTTCAGTGGATAGTGCTGACTTGGGAGGCTAACACAGGCCACTGTTGTCAGCAGGGCCTTTGTCTCAGCTCCCTTTTCCCCTGAGGAGCCCAGCAGCATCCTGGCTTGCCAATGGAGAGAGCAAACCCTGTATCTACAGCCAAGCTTTCAGCGGGAGGTTTAGGTAGGGAGGTGTTTTTATCTTGGGGCTCTGTAGCAACAGTTTCCTTTCATCCCAGTCTGCTGACAGTAAACGGGTGTTTTTTCTTCCTATTTACTGACCTCAGATGTTGTCAGGTTTTTTTCTCTTTTTTTCCTAAGACTCCTGGCGCTCGTGGTTGAAACGGCAAGAACATATTTGCTAGGCAGACCTCCGTGCAGTGCCGTGCACACTCGTGTACAGTTATGTATCCCCCTCATCCTGTTCAGAAAACTGCTCTAGCGGTGAACACCAGCAGCCCTAAAGGAAGTGAATGAACAGAATTGGCTCAGCCCCCCAATCCCTTATTTAATACCCTCCCTGATTGCTCTGGAGAGGGACTGCTCTGGTCGCAGGCCAAACAGCAGAAAGGCTGCAGAGAGGTTGTGGGAACTCCATCAGGTTTTGAGTTTTCTACTATTCAGTTAAAAGAGAAGTCTGAAAACTTTTTAAATTAGACCTGAGCACTCAGGGTTGAGGGACTTGCAAAGGACTATGACAGGAGCCGAGTATTAATATTGGAAAAGGGAGGGAAAACCCCCCAGAATTTTGATAAATAAAATATTATACAATTAATTTTTTATGCAGGAGCGTAGAGTGCGCTGGCCTGCTCTTTCCTGATGGTATAGCATGTCAGCTGGCATGGCTCCCTGGGGGATGCCTGCTGTGTGTGCAGTACCTACCACTTTCTGCAAGCAGGAGCCATTTGCCTGATGAAGGGTAAATGCAAGAGCATGAGGGGAGGAATGCAGGTGGGAGGGAAAAAAACCCCACCCCTGAACCTTAGGAACCCATTCATCCAGAATGCTTGCACCTTCATCCTCGGCAAGGTTGTTCCCAGAAGACGACGACAACTCCATGGTAGCAAGCAGGCAAGGGATGGGTTAAGTCTGAGGTGAGAAACCAGCCTGTTGGAGAAGGAGGGGCCCGAGTGGGAATGACCTGCAGGCAGGCTTTGGCTGCTACCTCCCCACACATCACACTGGGAGAAGAAAGGCCAGAAAAAATGTTTAATGCTTGGGAAGCTCCTGCTGCCTGTCTGCCTGTCTCTCTATCTCCTAAGCACCTTTTCTGCAGCCCAGAGGAAATTACTTCTACTCTATCGTTGGCTGACGGGACACTTATCTATTTCTGTCCATTTTAGACACAGAAACTGCTTTTTATTTTGGCTTCCTCTCTCCTAGACATTTCTGTGCAGCCTGTTGCTGAAGGATGCAGTCATATACTGATGGTCCTGCTCTCACACTGCCTCTTCACCTCATTGCCATGACGCTAGTCCAGAGAGACACACCTAACAGCACAGCCAAGAATTACTCTCCTCAAAATACTGAGGACTATCATAGTCCTCCTCTTAGTGAGAGGCAGTGGCCAGGTGGAGCCCAGGCTGACTTCACTTTGCTATTCAGTGCATTGCAGCAACACGCTGAAGACCAGCAGACTCTGCTCTGGGCTGTGATACTGTTCTCTCGGCTGACTCTGTTTCTTCAAGCCCACCACCTGGTTTGGTGGCAGCGGCAGGGAGGAGGTTTTGAACAGCCCAGCTCATGCAGAAGGGCACCTTCTCAAGAGCAGCCCACTCACTGAGTCTCTGCTGTGGTCAGGCCAGAAGCTCAAAAAGGGCAGCACACTGTCAGCTAGAAAAAGGATACCTTCTTTTGGAGCCTGAAAGGAAAAGGAGCTGCTCTGGAAGTCCTGAGCCCCAGTACCTGAGCTCCTTTTAGAAAATGTGTTCAGACTGACTAGCTTCTTCTGGATTTTAATCTAAAAGTCCCAAGAAAGAGTTAGTATGGTACCACTAATTTGCTTTACAGCTGAAGTCTTAAAAAAAATCTCTAAAGGCTAAATTTTCATTCAGTCTGGTTTTTTTAAAATTCATGTCAGTGCCTGTGCCAAACATCAGCAGTCAATACAGGACTTAGATGATAACAAATGTAATGTTAATTACATGGTTATTGCTACTCATTTTTTAATAAGCTCTTTATATGCAATCAAGTAATAAAGTAAAACTGAGGGTCTTTGCAAAGCATACTGTTCCCAAGGAAGCACAGAAGAAGCCAGAAAAATCTCTAGAAAGGGCTCCAGACACTGGGGTAAGGTTCTTAACATTGATCCCCAGGTATTCGGACACTGCAGCCACGGTAGCTGATCTAGTAGCCTGGCAAAGATTGTTACTGGCAAAGAGCAGAATTATACATAAGGACACCCAGACTCTCTCCATCCATAATACCCCAGCCCCATGCTCACAACCAGTCTCAAACCACTAAGGAGAAGCAAAGCAGCTACCTAAAGAACCATCTCTTTGCCTCCCCACCAAACCCCCATTGCTCATGGCAGAATTTCCAGTTCTCTGCATGTTAAATTGTTATGCTGCAATATTTCACGCCTTGGCAGGAACAAAAGCCTTTGCCATTAGGAAAGAGAAACAATTCCTGCTCCCCCTTCTGTATCAGCTTTGGAAGAGTCTAAGATGAAATATATCAAAAAGCTGTGATGATTTTATATGCAGGAGGATGAAATTATTTTAGAGGATTCCCTCTGCCCTGTAAAGCTGGACTTCAGATTAGTAAGGTGCCTGGATTTGTTGCTGAAGGCATGCAGACAATGCGACCGGTATAATGAGCTAAAATGTCCTCAAACATTTCTAAAATACTTCATAATGCCAGACACAATCATATCTTTAACAGTAACACACAACAGCATAAAAGGTTTACCAACACGAATTGCAATATGTTGCCTTACTCCTGCATGACAGGGTTACTATATGGAGCTTGTTCCCAACAACAAAGCTGATAAAGCCAGATGCCATCCCTGCCAGCATGCATTGTGTATCTGGGGCAACTTAGGGACCCGCTGATTGAAGGAAATCCTCCTCCTACCAAACACAGACTGGCAGCAGAAATGCTTCACGGCAGTTTTTTTCAGTCTCAGCGACTGTAACAGCTTCTGAAATCTTTTCAAGGGAAGCGGACGAAAAGGAGCAGGAGATTGATTGTCGCTCACCCTTTTGCCATATTACGAAAGGAATCGCGCAGTGAGGGATGCATAGGAAGCCTCGGGGAAGGGAGATAAGGAAATGGAGGGGAGGAACATGGGCTTTAGAGATACACACCCCCAGTCTGTCTATAGGAGTCTGAAAGAAAGTATCTGAATGATGATCTTGCTTAATACGCCTGAGTGTTAGAAAAGTTTGGCTTTCTGCCTGAGTCTCGCAACACGAATCCACTGCTAGTCAGGTGGCGGTGCTCATAACCAAGCCCCTTTTTCTGGACTGAAACTGGCCACCAGCAGGGAGGACACAGATCAATAGGGGACAGCACACCGATGTCTGCTCTAGGATGCAGACACCAGTTAATATTAGTGGTGGGGAGGGGCTGGGGAACCCTCTTGGCCCTGGCCAGTTCAAACCTATCCAGTTTAAGGACCTGACCCAACAGGTTTCACTTATGCAATACTTCTGGAGAAGCATTTTGGTGGAGTCCAATTGCTGGTGCAGTCTGTAGGCCTACCTGTCAGGAGCAGAAATGCCAAAGGAGCCACAAGATCTGTCCTAAACTTTCCTTACACAGGGCTTTCCCCTCACCCCATTTTTTAAAGCATTTATTTGGTATTTACTTCAAAACCAGAGCCTTCGTGCTCTGCAAACACAGGCCCACAAAATGACTGAAGTGGTTCTGGAACAAGACATCCAGAATATGATGAGAAGGGGAGGGGGAAAAAAAATTAAAGGGAAGAAAAATCCATCCAGCCCAGCAAACGGCATTTAAGTCTCTCTCTTCTCTCATTTCCTTGTTCAGTCATTTCTCTCCTGCTTTGAGTGAGCTGTTTTTATCTTCCTCGCTCTCATATAAAAGCCCAGCTCCCCTAGCGAGTGTGCAGATGATGATTTGGCATTGTCCAGGACCATTATATTGTCAGCTCTCAAAGAAAAAAAGGCTTGTAAAAATCCTGTAGTCAGACAAAGGCAGAGCATGCAGCTCAGGACAGTTTGTACTGCCGCCTGCTAATAACCTTTCTGAACAATAGCTTACACGGAAAGATCTTCCACAGAACATGAAATTCCTCTTTCAGCTTCACCTTCACTTAGTCCTAATTACTGTTCCAGTCTCAGCTATACGCATGCTACATATGCAAATCCTCTTTCAGCTCTTTTGTACAGAAACAGAGATGCATCTCCCTCCCCTGGTCCTGTTCTAGTGCCATCGTACACTACCCTTGCACGATCCACCGCACGCTCACTACTACTCCTAGTTCAGCTCTACCTACATGCAAATTCATTCACATGTGTGGTCTCCACCACTCCCAGCAATTTGGCCCCTGCTCTCCTCTCAGGTATATGGAGCTCAGCTTAACACATGCTATTTATCTTTCTTCACTTACTCAGGAACACAAAATGAAGATGCCCAAGAAAGCCATTTCTGTTAAAGACCTAAGATAGGACCAACAGCTTTTTCCAAAGCACAGAAAATCAGCAAGTTTTCTTGAGGCAACTTAAAGAGGGAAGAACTGCCATGTGCATCGGTGGTGTGAGCAGATAATTGACCCGGCTTCCCCTGAGCCTCAGTGATGCTGGGTCCATTGCAGCCCAAGTATACAGGCTGGTTCTTCTGCTTGGCTTGTAGAGACTCAGGCCCTGACAGAAGAACTGAGGTGATCTATCTATCCCAGACAATTTGTGACATTATGGTCTCCAGCATTTGCTCTGGTGCAGATCACCAGCTCCATGACAGCACCAACAGAAATACGTGCATTAGCTGTCCCTGTTTACAGCATTGGACCACTGCCGATAATGGGTTTGGGCTAAGATGCCGGACTGTGAAAGTAAGCTGAAGTGTGGTCATGTCTGTCTTTCTGGCAGCTTAGCTATAGGGAAAGTCGCTAACTCCAGCCAGCTACACAGCCAGCTACCAGCATCTCTGCTCTCTTGCCAGAGAAGCCTGTAACACATTTCTGGGGATACCCTAGTTTAACAGCAAAGATTGAAATGGCTAAATCTGACGAATGCAGGCTGCCCCCTCTTTGAGATAATCCTCAAACGAGTGCAAGGATTTGGCAGTATGTAATGGGGCCGTGAAGCCAGTACATGAACAAGCAGAACTTGGAAAGGAGACTGGAAATGGACTTGGAAGTGACCCTTGCTCTGTATGCACCTAAGCCAAGGCTGATGCACAGTAACTCCAAACACAAAACACACGCAGGCTCTGATCTCGACTATGCCTGCCTAATGCCAGATGTACACTACTGCAATTGATGGAGTTAACTCTGGACTTACACCCAGCTGAAAGAGGCCAGGATGTGGCCCAATGGGTTTACAGCGGGGTAAGCAAGAGCAAGCTCCAGGCTTGCGGGCTTTCGGCAGTGTATATTTGCTGAGCTGGGACTGGTTCCTGTCCACGGTCTGTTGATTTAATGAAAGTCACGTATCTAAAGCTAGGGACAGGAAAGCTGTGTGGAATCCAAGGTTTTGCAAGTGTACTGAACAATAACAACATGCACTAGGGATGCACTAGGGATGAAATCCACCCTGAAAACTAGGGCTGCCAGGAGGAGCAGCCTTCTTAATCTCTGAGCTCTTTTCTGAGCAGGGCTGTATCCTGCTGTCTGTTACCAGGATGCCTATTCCAAATAATGCTGCATTTATTTTAGCTGACAAACATTTACCAGAGCTGGTGACATAAAGGCCCATGCCTACTGAGACAAGAACCTAATTCAGGCAACAAAATAAGCTGTATCTAAGATGCACACTAGGCACAAAGTGGCTGGAAAAAGGCCACACAAGGTGAAAACCTGAGTCTATAGGATGAGTTTGGTGTCCTCTGGGTGCACTGAATGAATGCAACTTAGATGTGGAGCACTGCTCCAACCCCTTTATCACTGCAAACAGTTTAACCAGCCCTCAAAAACAATCTGAGTGCATGAAGAACTTATAGGGAGTGGATGTGGTGTCAGATTCCTACATAATCCACTCACTGGAAGATGGAATGGGAAGGGACAGGGCAAAAGCTCTCTGGGCTGCAGCTGGTCACAGGGGCTAACACCGTCCTTTTGGGGTGCTCTACTGTACATTAGCAGGCAGGACAGGTGGCCGAAATCCCCAAGTGACCTGTATCGCTCAGGACATGGCCTGATGGCAGAGAGAGGCAGGGAACCCAGCACCTGTGGGGACTGTAGTAGCTCATATATTTTGCTTCTCCCCACTACAACTTCCTCTAACCCATTCCTGCCAGCCTCAATGTTAAGGTCCACTCATCATGCACACCCACTGAGTTCTGCTTTAGTGAAACAACACCCCATCACTTTTTGAGCACTCACACATGCCTCTGTCAAGGTCATGACTGCATATGTAGTTTCTGGCTTGTATTCTCTCTTTACTCATGTTTTTCATTTTCTCTCTCTTTTTCCACCTTCTTCTTGTGCTAAGGGATCATGAGCAGAATGAAATTCTGACATACTTTCCAGCCCAAGATAGCTAGTGGTTTTACCCTCCCTAGATAAATCATCCCACACTTCTTTGGAAAACATGAATGCATAACACCTGAAGTATCCTGTCATTATTATTAAGTGAAGGAGAGGCTTCAAAAGCTATGGTGTTGTCCCCAGGTACTTCAGTGCATGGTGTTAGGGGCAGGGCCTAGATCAGCACAATGTTTCGCTCACTGTTAACACCAGACATTCAAGTCTCTCTAATTTCCAGCACAGCAGAGCCCACTTGAAGAAGCTCATGGTCGTCTTACCCAGCAGTGCAAGAAATGGGCTCTTTATGGAGTATGAAATCCATTTTCCCCAAGCCTTCACTTGGATTGTGCTTTATGACAGAAGAAGATGCAGTAAGTGAATAAAGCACTACACTCTTGCTGACTGATGGACAGATGATCCCAGCGGACTGTCTCTGTAGCTCCCCCTTCCCATTGCTGTGTATTTGCTGGGCTGCCAGTCTTAAAGCCAAAATGACTTGGGAACCTAGACTTTCCCAAGATTTTTCCCCCTGTTCATTCTACAGAACGAATGGGAAGTTAACATAGGAGTGAGGGCAAGGAGAGGGAGAGATACCAGCTTTGGCACCTGTAAAGCTTAGATAAAACGAAAAGTGATGAGTGAGGAGCTTGGACTCAGCTGAACTGCAAATGCAGCACTGCAGCCAACACATGTACTAACTTCACAGCAATACTAGACAGCAGGGGTGGGAAAGTGCTTACTGAATTCATTCTCTTGACACCCAGGAGGATAGACAAAGGGAAAGGGAGGCAAGCAGGGACTAAGGTCACTTGCCAGAGCCAGAAAGAACCAAAAGACCATGCTAAAGCTCTTACTCCCCTGCCCCTGAGCAGATCATTAAGGTTTTCTTCATTCAGGAGGGAAACAATCATGCAAGAGACAGAAAACCCATATGTTACTCAGTTACTGGAGCTATGGCAAGCAATTCTGGGAACAGCTGCATTTTTTCCCCCTTCGCTCAAAACAGAAGTTAAAACAAAGGTGTGTTGTTTTTTGTGGGTTTTTTTTTAATAGGGAGGATAATCTGCTCCGAGACAGAGGAAAGTCATCTGTACAGAACACCCCTGTTTCAGAGGAAGTGTGAAACAGTCTGAAGCAGTCCCTTCTGATTTGAAGATAACCTTCCTCTTGCAGTCACATTCCCAGCTGGCATCACCCTGTTTGCTTTGAAGGCAGACAGAGCAATTCACACCGGTTGGGAATCTCACCTGCTGTATTAATGAGTTTCCCTGGAGATGCTGCTTGGTATGTGGTCCCCTAGCCCAGCTGCTCTGCTCTGCCCAGCATGGGATCCCAACAGCCCAGAAATTCCCTCTGTGCTGGTGAATGAGTCAAGGCTCCTGCTCTGACCAAGCAGCGTGGCTAATTCTGCAGATTGATTTGGGTTCATATTCCCTCACTGTACCCCTCAGCCACCAGCTGAAATGGGCTGCTTGGTCTGCCTGCCTGCCTGCGCTCGTGCTTCCCAGCCACCTCTCTCCTGCATCCAACACTGCTTGCTGCCCAGACAGTGCAGCAGCACAGACAGACAGGCTCCCACACTTTACCTCTAGCCCCAGCTTCTCTCAGCTGCTTTCACCCCTGAGCTTTCCTGTACTGAACTGTGAGAGCCCACTGATGGGAAGAAATCAGCCTGCCAGACTCTCTCGCTAGACAGGGAGTGAATGCTTCTTCCCTCTTTCCCCAAGACACAAAAATGACCTATTCTCCAACAGCATCGTATATGGGTTCAAACACAAATGCAAGAAAGGAGGATGAAATGCAAGAGGAAAGAAAAGAAATTAAGGCTATGGAAGGTTTCTTTTAAAAGCAAAGCCCCCAGTTTAGCATCTCAGTGGTGCAATCTCAAAGGCCATTAAACCAGGCTACAGCGAAGTAGCAGCAGGGTACATGGTATAAGAAAAACTGTCTTTCTGGAAATAACAGACAATATTTGGCCAAAGTTCAGGGAAGGAAGGTTGGGGGGTGGAGGAAAGGGAGGGGGAGAACAAGAGAGTGTGCATGTGAACAAACTCCAGGCAGTTTGGCAGACCTTAGGTCTTTTTTGCCAGCTTAACCTTCGGTCTCAGACACGCTGACTGGCATGTAGATTGTCCAACATGAGCATTGTGAGGAGCACAGGCAACAGGGCCGGACTGGTCCCTTGTATAACTCTGCCAGTGTGAGCAGGAACCGATGAGATGCCCTAACTTCACTGCAGCTGTGTCATGGTGAACTTATGAGCTAAGTGCACATGTGAAGGTTGCAACTAGATATGTTTTCTCATGGGAAAGAACACATGGGAGTGAGATTAGCCCCCACACACACACCTTCTTGCTTTGCCAAGAATATCCTTGAAATAGATGGAGATTTTTTGTAATAAAAAGAGGATAACTGGGCTTGCCACAGATCTCTGTGATCTATCTTCACCAATCCCTGCACCCAGGGTGGCTCAGCTTGGGGGGCACTTTCTAAGTAGAAGCAATAGTATATACTATTGGTGAAATATGATTTGGAGCACCATATAGCAAAGGTAGAAGTTGGGCACCACACAAAAGAATTGTTCCAGTTTCAATCACCAGTTGTGGCCTAATGGCTCATCTATCAAGTAGCAGCCAGGAATTACTTCCATAGTTGCTGAAGATGATGGGGGTAGACGGGAATTGCACTGGCAGTAAAACCCATCTGTGGCCTGCCCAAAAGGCAGACAGCTGGTTTCATCCCTGTTTCCCTCCTACAGCTGAGAACAACTGGCTTCCAGGCCAGTTCCAGGTTCAAGCCCAGGAAGGGAAATCAGCAAACAATCAGCTGACACCTGTTGATTTGATGGGATCATGAATGCCTTTCCATATTTGCATTACCTGCAATCAGACTGTAAGTTGCAATCAACAGATCACTAATGTATTTATCTGACAAACTGGAAATCCACTGGAAAAGCAAGAGCAGGTGCGTGGATGAATGAGGGCAAGAAGAATATGGACAAACTGGAGAGCCCAGAAAAGAGCAGGAGAATGACCAGATATCTAGGACAAACAAGCTACAAGGAAGGACAAAAGCAGTGAGACCTGCTTAGCTTATAAAAGACTGAAGGAGGACACAATAAAAGTGATGAAATCATGGGCAAGGCTCCCACAAAACAGAGAGAGTAACAGAGGATTGGCTCTGATTCATGACAAACAGGACAGGAAGGTATGGTCTCCAACTGCAGCAGGGAAGATTTAGTTAGACCTTAGGAAGAACAGAAGGAATAATGAAGCACAAGCATAAATTGTCCTGGAAGAGTGTGGAGTCTTTCAAAACAAGCTAGAGAAACAGTTATCATGAATACTTCGGAAGAGCTGCTATGTGAAGATATGGACCAGCTAGCTTGTGAGATCCCTTCCAGACCTTTGTTCCATTCATCCACTGTAAGATGAGCATTGTGCACCCACAACATATTGACAACAGCAGAGTCCAGCCAGTAGCTGCCAGTAGCCAGTGTTTCACTGAAGGTGAGTGCACAACGGGGAGGCGGAAAGGAGAGGAACACCATACAGGACTGCTTACAATTAAAATTGCAACGATACATCAATGCACTTGATCAATCTCACTCACACGTGAAGGACTGCCTCGTTACCATATTGGCTGCAGCTTAGCATGCATTCACGCTAAGCTGCTATGAACTTGCACTCGTGTCTTCCTCACCTGTGGCTCCTCAATCCTAGCCTAGCCAGGCAGGGGGACTGGTGCTGTGATGGAGGTCCTATGGGACTGCCTCTAGCATCAGCTGCACTAAGTCACAGGACATCACTCCAGCTAGCCAGTGACTGCAAATATGTGGAAACTCTTCCTCTTGGATGGCATTTTACAGGCAGAAAAAGGGAGGGGGAATAACACCATTAGAGTTTGTTGCAACTGGGGTTGTGCATGACAACTCCAGCTAAAAGGGGAACAGGATCTTACGAAGGAAAAGGGCCAGGATGGGCCCTCCCTGCTTTGCCTAATAGCTTACTGTTAGAGTGGCAGCTGCCACAGTTCAGAGTTTTCTCTTGGATCCCAACCAAGTGGACATACCCATTTTCACCTGATGACCTGAACTTGATGATTGAGCAATCTCTGACGCATCGTGCATGAAAAAAGGGGAGACTTTTAAAGAAAAAAACCCTCTGCCCTTGAACAACAGGGTGCTGTTTATGAGAGCAGCACCTTTTTTTCAGAGACAGCTGAAGGTTTCTCACTCTTCAATGTGGCATTAAAAAGCGAAGCTGCTGTCTCTGAGGTGAAAAACTCTGTTTTCTGATCACCTGCAATTAAAAGTCCTTTCTTGTAAAAGCAAAGGGGTTTTAACTGCAACATTATGGCCAAGTTCCCAGGTAAGGGTGTAGTTACTTTCTATCTCTGTTAAATTTACCTCAGTAGTTTAAGATGGGGCACAGCACACATCACTGAAGACAAATGGCTGCTGTGTCAAGGTGTGGAAATGGGCAAAACAAGCCCTACGCAAACAGATTCTTTAGTGCCCTGAGACAGGGTCAGCCAGGTGCCAGGGCCTAGATTGGAAATTATTAGTCAGATCCTCAAATTGAGCAAAATGACTGTGCTCCAAGTCAGCACTGATTTATATAAGCCAAAATCTGGCCTGCTGATTTCAAACTGGATCAAATTACTGGAGTTTCTGGACTCTGTAACACCCACCCTGATCTGTGTATGTGAATGAGAAACGGCATGCTCACAAATATGTCAACTCATGGATACACACAGATTGTAGGGACATCTGGCTGACAGAAACTTTAGGGGATGTAGAACTTGTGGCAATGGGAAGAAATCCATTATCTGATTAAAAGGTTAGATACTGTAGGAGGAAAAGTACTTGCAATGAAGCCTGTTGAACAGAGGTCTCCGTGGGGAGGATGCAAAAAGCTCACCATTAGCCAGTTTCTGTTAATCAGTTTTGATATAATTCTGCCTGAGTATGCCTAACTCTTGCCACAGCAGCTTGAGCGATACATAGCATGAGCAGGTGCCGTGAAAGCTTCTTTAAAGCCTCCAATAATGCTTCTCCCTCCTGCCTTGCAGCCCCCTGGCTCCCTACACCAGCTCTGCCCCTGCCCCTCAGCCTTACTCCACCACTATCATCTAACCACCCATCACACTGAGACGTTAGATGCTCTACTTACAGCTACCACATCTACATGAAACAAGAACTCATTTTTGGAGCCACAGACAGAGAGGCTGCATCTGATTCCAGTGGCCTAAACTTTCCCAAGGGATTTTTCACTTTGCTGTTATCATCTTCCCGGTTGGCCTGTCTGCCTGCTTAGTCCTCAGTGCTTATATGCAGTTGGTGTGTATAAGCGAGCAGCTGCTGAAAGGGAAGGAGTTAAGAATCATTTAAATCATTAGGTTTTCATCAGATCTCATTCTGCTGCTGGAGTGCCCTGGAAGCATCTGTTAATAAAGGGGGGGTGGGGGGGGATAAAACCCCTCTCCCTCGTGTTGAGATATCTTTTTCTATCCAGCTGCACCCAGAATGAAAGAGCTATCAAAGAAAGCTCCCCCATTAGCCATCAATTCAGAGCAACTTCAATCAGTCAGTTCTGCTGGAGCCTGCGGGAATATCTCCCCAGCAGCCTCCTACATGCCGCACTTGAGTGCTCAGAAAGAGCCACATTAAACCTGCCTGCCATCAATCCAGGGGCCTCCTTCTCTGTAACTTAATGAGGTGAGCCAGTTGGCATCGTTGACAGGGAGCTGAGGAGTTAAAATGAAAGCAGGAGTGCAAGCCACCCTGACTGAAAAGGTGTGCAAGCACAGGGGAAGCAGCTATGGCACTGGCCCTCCTTTAAGGGCCTCTCGGCAGGATTAGGGGCCGTTCCTGAGCTGCAGCAGATCCAGGGGAGGTTGAGAGAGATGGGGCAGCAGCTAACTGGGGCAAGCCATGGGCCTCTTCCCTTACCAGGCTGACAAGATCTGTTGGCATAGCCTGTCCTCCCTACCCCAGTCTGGACAGCCTGGGTGGGGAGAGGTGATGTTCTCCCTCATCCCCATGATGTGACCTCCTCTCAAGCCCATCCCTTTTGCTACAGACACGTGGCATGTCTGGTGATAGAGCCTGGCATGGAGAGGCCATTCCCATTATCTGCTGCACTAACAAGGGGGCAGGTGGCTGTCTCTTCACATATGCTGCTTCCCCAGCCAGCACAAATCCTCCCTGTTTGTCATGCAGCTGGAGGATGGCTGAGCCATACAAAACCAAACAGAGAAACTGTGTCTTTCCCAGCCATTTTTAAAGACTAGAAAAATACATGGCTTGAGACGCAGGGCTTCCCTCAGGCCTTGCCTCCAACCATATTGGGAAGGACAAAACTAAAGCAACTTCCAAATATATCTGACACCCAACTATCATTTGCTCTAGGTCAATTTATCGATTGGACCTGCCCAAGGTCTCCTTAGTGACTCCTAAGGCACCTTTCTTGATCAGGTGCTCCTGGCAATAGCCAGCTCAACAGCAATTTCACTGCTGAGTTAGTTTTTTCTTCTCTTCCCTGCCACGTAATAGATGATTTTATTTCCTCTTCCTTTTCTGGGAAGGAGTTGCTATCGCTCAAGGGAGCTTTTCCAAGAGAAGACCACATCCCCTTTTGAATGCTACTTAAAAACTGCTCTTCCCATGTACCAGAGTCTATACTACTGTGGTGGGTTGACCCTGGCTGGATGCCAGGTGCCCACCAAAGTCACTCTATCACTCACCCTCCTCAGCTGGACAGAGGAGAAAAAATATAACAGAAGGCTCATGGGTCGAGATAAGGACAGGGAGAGATCACTCACTAATCACCATCATGGGCAAAACAGACTCGACTTGGGGAATAACTTAATTTATTACTCATCAAATCAGAGAACTTTAATGAACCTTCTCCCCACCCCTTCCTTCTTCCCAGGCTTAACTTTGTTCCCAATTTCTCTCCCTCCTCCCGCCAAGCAGCGCAGGGGGACAGGGAATGGAGGTTGAGGTCAGTTCATCACACTGTTGTTTCTGCTGCTCCTTCCTCCTCAGGGAGAGGACTCCTCACACACTTCCCCTGCTCCAATGTGGGGTCCCTCTCACAGGAGACAGTCCTCCATGACTTCTCTGATGTGAGTCCTTCCCATGGGCTACAGGTCTTCACAAACTGCTCCAGCGTGGGTCTCCTTCATGGGGTGCAGTCCTTCAGGATCAGACTGCTCCAGCATGGGTCCCTTCCACGGGGTTCAATCCTTTGGGAACAGACTGCTCCAGTGTGGCTCCCCCACGGGGTGTAGGCAGATATCTGCTCCACCATTAACCTCCATGGGCTGCAGGGGGACAGCCTGCCTCACCAGGGTCTTCACCATGGGCTGCAGGGGAATCACTGCTCCGGCACCTGGAGCACCTCCTCCCCCTCCTTCTTCACTGACCTTGGTGTCTGCAGAGCTGTTTCTCTCACATATTCTCACTGCTCTCTCTAGCTGCACTTGCTCCTGCACAACACCTTTTTTCCCCGTCTTAAACACATTATCACAGAGGCACTACCACTGGTGCTGATGGGCTCAGCCTTGGCCAGCAGCAGGTCTATCTTGGAGCTGGCTGGCATTGGCTGTTTTGGACATAGGTGAAACTTCTAGTGACTTCTCATGGAAGCCACCCCCGTAACCCCCCTGCTACCAAAACCTTGCCATGCAAACCCATCACAGCTACCAAGTGGGAGGAGTGTTCTGATGTGAAGACGGTAGTTACAGATTGAATATTGACCAACAAAGTTGCCCAGACCTGCTTTGTGGATTAGGTCTCTTGCTTCAAAAACCCAGAAAAGAACACAAATTATCATGATGCCACAGAGCAACATTTGACGCAGTATGTCTTCCTTGCTTGGATCATAAGGTTTTCACCTTCAAGATAAGTTGCTCAAGGCAAGAAGCTGTGTATGGCCACCTCTACAAGCACAGCAGCATATTTTCCTTGATGCTTTTGTGATCTGAGTGCTCAAGAAGAGTTATCAGTTCAGCATGACCAGCAGGAGAGGGCCTGCCTTGATGGCTGGTAGTCAGAGGTCTCAAATTATGGTGAGATATGTTGTATAGTGAGTATGCCTGTCCTGTCACAAACACTTCCATCATCCCTGCACTTGGTTGGAATTAGCAGCCCTTCTTCAATCTGCTTCTTTCCTCCAGGCAGCGAAACATCTTGGTGAGGCTGTCAGGGATTGCCTCAGAGGGGAAGGGTATGCAGAACTGAGCCATGTCAATGTGTTATTGGTAAAACAGCACATTGTGTCTCACGTCTCTCAGTGCTCTGGGCTTGTGTGTGCACAGGAAAGAGCAAAATAGAGGGGGACAATATTGACCCTGCAGTGGGTCCAGAAAACATGAATGGAGCCATCCCCTCTTGCTGGGATCCTTGACGCTGCTCAAAGAGTTCTTTGATCAATACTATCAAAGGATATCAACATAAGAAGCACCAGTATGGAGCCTTGACCTCCATCCACGCCTAGAAACAGGTCACCCATCAAGATCACACCTTGGCCATGCCCATGTCCCAAGCCTGAGCATGCAGGGGTACAGACTGCGGAGACAGTTAAGCACTGCTGTACTTAGCTCACTGCTCACCTTTCTCTAGGCACTCGCTCTGGAAGGTCAAAATGGGAATAGGGTGATATTTAATAAAGAACCAGCCTGACAGCTGACAAAACCCAAGGCCTTCAGTTCAGGCACTGACAAAGAGCTCTGCTGTGTCATCTCACGTCTTCTGCAGGTGGGGCAGGAACACGGTTTAGCTCTGCCCTCCCTAACCAAGTGCGGGGGGAAATCAGCAGGACTGCTTCATGCACTGGCTGGAGGATGCAGCAGAATACACATCCTTTCACCACCCAGAAAGGAAGGACACTCCATAAACATGCATGCAAGGCCCTTTCTAGTAGGTACTATTTGTAGCCGTAGTCCCAAACAAGCCAATAGTTAGCGGATAAGCAGTTTAGTGGGCCAGAGGGTAACTTACTGTGGATGTAGCAACGCAGCAGTGCTTAAAGTACTTGTGCAGAATCTGCTCTGTTCTGCAGCTGGTTCCTGCGTTAGTAAAGTGCCCTAAAACTCTTGCTAAGTCTTTGCTTGGGGGAACTCCTCCCCAGTACCACACCTTGGGGACAACAGAGTAGGTGTTCTTTTACAAAAGTGCTAGCCAGGAGCCTCAGAGACTGTCCCTGCCTCATCGAGACTTTTCTTTGACTTTATGTTCCACCTCCCCTTTTACACTGCCTACTCAAGGACTGCAAGGGGTCTATTAACCATATTCACACTTCTGCTCTTGCCCTGTTCCCATTGTGTCCTTACAGGTGGTAGACTGAAAGCAGGCAAAAAAATTAAAACAGAAACAATTAGGAGGGAGGCCCCAATACGCAAACGTAGGCATTTCCTCTCCTCCCTGGTGGCAGCTTCACCTCGCTGTTTGCTAAACGGGTTTTATCACTCAAATACATCAAATGAGTAAGAAGAAAAGGTTAAAAAGTAACTTCACCATTGCCAAAGTCCATAAACAAAAAGTAAATATAACAGATTTCCCCCCTCCCCTAAACATCTTTCACTGTCTTTAAGGTCTTGTAGTCATGAAAATGATTATGCCACTGCTACCACCAACAATGCCTTGCTGGTGCATTTCACTTGGCATGCACGTGGATGCCTGTCAGGGGAGTATCTCCATGCTCACGCATTCATTTACATGCAACAGCCTGTTTTGTTCACAGTTCAAGTGCCCATTTGTACACAGGCATTTCAGTGTGTATAGCTTTCTGTTTAGGATGTATAATACGACTCTTTCAAATGTGCAATAACAGACAGCTTACGCTAGTGTCAGGCTGGATAGATATACTCATTGATTTCTGTATCACTTGTATTATTTAGCTTGCATTCAAATGATTCTATTACAGGTATTAGGCCTGGTCCACAACTAATTTGGGTATCCATATAGTAATAGGCTGATTAAGATTAGGAGGCTGTGGTCAGACAGCTCTCACTCCAGGCCTAACATCTGAAGACACTATCCCCTCCCCATGCTTAGTCTTACCTCTTAGCTAGAGATTATTGCTCCCACTGATCATGCCAGCACCTCTTACTCCACTTGAGCCAACAGCAACCTCAGCTGATTTTACACTAAAGCAGACGAGAGAAGTTTGATACTACCCCCTCCTCTGTCTACACAGAAATGCAATCTTCAGCACGGAGGTGGTTAAAAAAAAAAAGACAGATGAAAGAGGGGACAGTACTCTTGGACCCGATGCTGATAAAGTTTATGTCTGGAACATACGTGTGTATATAATAGGATACTCTATTCTGCTTCTGTTCATCTGTGCTGCTAGTGCTGCTGCGGTACAATGTGCATTAGGTCGTGATGCACTGCTTTAACTACGCCTATGCAGTTAAAAGTGGCGCAACTTTATGTGTTCATGAGGCCTCAACTAACGAGTGCATTAACGACAGCTGTAAAGACTCAGTCCATACTGCTTTATCTCTCCATAGTAACTTTAATTCCATGATCTCAAAGCACAAGACAAATGCAACAAATAAACTTCCCCAACATCCACCAATGCACTTGAGGTATTAGAACTGGTTTAATTTTCATGGCAAAGATCTTCCATGAATAATGAATCCTTTTATTATGCTCATGAATTATCTGTGAGCGGGCTCTGAGCTTTATGAACATGTCTGCTGCTCAAAATTTTTTAATGAACAGTTAACGTTAACAAATGTCACCATACTGGATTGCACCGAAACTCTGCCCCAGCAGTCTGAGGTTTGTGACTGGTGCCCTGGGTCACAGGACAGCATTAGCCTTCCTGGTGGAAGAATGGGAACCTCATTAATGATGATGATTACAAATGGACCGTATTTGTTCACACTTGTGCCCTGGCTTCCAATCTCATTTGGATAGGTGAACAAAGAGCAACCACACACCAAACTTAATGTGAGCAAAACCTTATATACCATGGGTACTGGAAATAAAAACGGTCATGAAGAGAAGCAATTAGTTGTTTGAGACACTCTCAACTGTCTTTGGACATCAGTCCAACTGTTATTCCTAATCTTTAATAAGTATCTTTATCTGTGTTTTACAGATGGAGTAAGTGGCACACAAGGAACAGGAGTAACTTTCCAGGGTCACCTGTTCAGAGAAACTATTTAACTCCCTATCTACTCTATACCATGTCTCCATCAAAATGGTGAGGGGCCTCAGTTTGCAAAATGGGGCTAGAAATCTCACTTGAATGAGCTCTCTAAGGGGATTTCTTGGTTGAGATGATGTAGAAATAGCTTGAGGTTGGTCTGTTTCCTTCCAGTCAGGCACTTCCTTCTCCTCTTGAATCTGAAATCAAGAAGCATCTAGGCATGTAAAAAGGAGTGATCATTGTAAGAGAAACTAGACCTCAAGCTTTCAAATCTCCTAGAAAATCTGTGCTTGAAATCACCAGCTCTGTCCAACTTCTGTGTCATTTCTTACGTCCACATTTGCTCAACGTATCTAAGGTAGAGATTAAATACATTAGCCAACAGAAACCCAGGAAGAGAAAAAACAACTGTACCATTCTCAACCGAAAAGCAATGCTGAGTTCAGGAATAACAAGACCAGCTCTTCTGAAAGCTGGATTTTACCTTGGACAAACAATAGCTGCATAGCCTCAGATGTGCTCACTGAAAAGGAGGAAGAGGGCTAGCAGAACAGTGCTAATTAGAACCATCTTGGTAGAACGGGCTGGAGCCATTTTCTTTAAATCTAGGTCCTTATCTATCTCTGCATCCTTATGCCATGCCTTCTTGTGGTTCATCTATTGTTAAACCCATCCACCCTCCTCCTGCTCCATTGCAATTAGAACGGAGCGTTTCCTTTGAATTAGCACATCAACACTCCTTTGTCCCAACTAGAAACAGTTTTGCCTCTGGGCACTGAAAAATATTCATTGGCAGCAGTACTCTCTGCCGTAGGCATTACCTTGCTATTTCATCCTCATCACACAGCTCTAGTTTTCCCAGGGCAGTAGGCAGGTGCAATGCAAACCAGAGCCATCCCTTAGCCGGGAAGCCCAGCTTTCCAGATCTTTGGCGGTAGGCTCCCCATGCAAAGTTAGACTTATATGTAGACAGAAAATGAGAGACACTATGTCACTTGTATCTTTTCTGTGGTCCCTGGTGTCCAGTTTTTAATCTTTGCTTACACTGAGAACACAAATCGTCATGCTAAAGGCTCAACAGTCCGCATTGAAGTTTTTTGAAACTCCAGTTTCTCTGGTGTCTCCACCCAGAACCATTGGGCTGTGCTGAAACTAGGCACTCCACCACCACACCGGACTGCTGATGGGAACTCACATGGATGTAAATCTACCGTAAGAGATCCTGCTGCTGGCACGTGCTAATGCAACTCCAGACTGTACCTTGCCTGGAGTTTCTTAATTTTTAGCTCACAGTGGATCAAGTCATGTTGATTTTTATGAAAAAGTAACCAATCCGCCAAACCAAATGAAAGTGAAAACAATCATTCATACAACTCCTCCCACACCCCAACCCCAAGGACAGAAGCAAGTACTAAAAATCTCACTGTGTGAATCACTGAATCACAGAATCACAGAATGGTAGGAGTTGGAAGGGACCTCGAAAGATCATCTAGTCCAACCCCCCCCCGTGAAGTATAACTTATATTCACAACATTCACATGCTACTATTCTGGCCATATCTGAGACTGGCCAGGTGCTTCTGCCTGTGAATAATCTGACAGTGTGGATTACCAGGGGTTAGTGTTTTAATGTAGACCAGACTTAGAAGATGGGGAAACCAAAAGATAGGTTTGTTTAATACTTAACACGAGAGTACCTCCTTAGTTTAAAGGAAGTGTCCTTTATCATAGTATTTCATCCAAATGCATACCCTCAGTCTGGCCACCTCATCTGTCCTTGGATGACCTCGAAATTGCTTTTCCCCAAATCAAGTTCTGATTGAACTTCCAGGTCTCCAAGCTTTCATCCTCACTAAATGAGCACATTCTCAAATGGAACAAGAGCATGAGCAATTTCCCTTGAACACCGAGACTAAGCACATGGAAAATGAATCTCTTCTGTTCTTCAGTAAATTAATCACAGGATCTTTTATTTTGCAGTCTCACCGTTTACTCTGCGAGGAATAACTCAAACCCCTTGCATTCGGCAGCTAGGAAAGGCTATTAGGAAACCAGTTTGATTCAGTACATAGTTATGCCAATGTCAGGATACTGTAATTCCAGCGTCAGGACTCCTGGCGAGTGAGTCCCGTAACTAATTCAAAAATGAAAGGGTACCTGCTCCTCTGCTTCCTACACCCTGCTGTCTCTAAGCAATTACTTATGTGCCAGCATCATTGTAAATCTCTGCTTTAGTATACTGTGAAAAGCAATTGAAGTTATGCAGCAACTTAAACATAGAAACACTTATTAATACCTGCACTTACAGCGAAGGGACTTGGGTCTGCTTTGTTCAAGTGATGAGATCATTTGCAGAGCTTTCTAGTCAACATGAACCTGACTGACAGGTCACTTAGGCTTTCAGTTCATCCCAGCAGACTACTGATGTGTCTCAACAGTTCCTTGGAACATCGCTGTCCTCTGCCAAGCAAAAAGGCAGTAGCTAACGTTTTATTCTTGCCTTTGTAAGGCTGGTGTTTAGACATGGAGATAAGGCCTTGTCCCTAAAACTCCTGCCAGCTGAAGGAAGACTTTCATGTGAGTTATGCTGGACTTTGGTGAAGATCTGAAATGAACCGTTTATTTGGTTCCAGATACCTCTCCTAACTGATGTGCAACAGCAAGCTCACACTTCGAAACAACTCAGAGCATCAGGTAAACTCCTCCTTGGGCACATGAATAAATATTTTCAGTGTCTTATTGAGACATCTCATATGCCTGTGTGGTTCTTTTCCTGTTGTGTGGGGACACACTAACTACCTATACCAAACTTTGTTTCACAATAAAGAAGGTGCTTTTATAACATTATGCGGATGAGGAATGGAGGCAGAAAAAAGATGAAAAACTATTCTGACCAGCTACTAGGACAGCCAATGTGGACTTGAGGGTGCACTGGGCATCCGTGTTCAGGAAAGCAGTGAGCAAACCAGAACTCTTGTCCTTCAGGGCTGTCATGCCTGGCTCCCTCCATAGTCAATGGGAAATGCCACAGCCACAGCACACACAAAGCCAGTGTGCTGCACATAAGGTGATTTAACAACACATAGCTAGAGGAACGGAGCAAGGGAGCTCATTTTTTTTAAGTGAGTCATATTTCCTAACAGGTAGAAGTCTTCTCATGACATGATACACTGTTCAACCATCACAAGTTAGTACAACGCTTTCCAAAGTGCTTTATTTTATTACAATATTGACAGTGCCCTGCTTTGAAAACCTTACACGGTCTGAGGAAGAGGGACTTGGAAGCTGTAGGAACATAGTTATCACCAGTGTATTTGGCCCCTTCCCTCAATAGTAACTGGACAGTTAACCACCCATCACAATAAGCGTCACTGGAGTAATCTGCTGACAGATATCCTGTGGTCAGGACTCTTGGAGCAGTGGGTTAAAGATACAAAAGGATCTCTCTGAAATGAAAACTTGTAATGGCTGCAGTACAGTGCAGTGATGTAAAATCAATGCAGATGTGAGCTTTAACACAAAGGTAATGGGGAGGCAAAGACATAAATAAGGAAAACTACGAGTGAAGAAAGGGCTGGTAATAGAGGAAAGCGCAAAGCAAACACAAGGTGCTGTCATCTAGGATAAATAATGCTTAGCTCTCGCACAAGGCTTTTCAGACATGCAGCCCAAAGAGCTCTAAAGATGAACTAATGACATTTTATGTTGGAGGAAACTGAGGCACAAAGAACAGGTGCTGTTTACATGAGATCATATATTCCATACAAGAGAGAAAAGCAGACTTCAGGTTTCTCAGCTTCCTATTGCAAGCCCCACCATGCTATGCCAAACCTATTTGTTCTGCCATTTCTGCAGTCTTCCTCCAGATATTCTTTGTCGGGTAACAATAAACCCAGCTTGCTGATAAGGTATAAGTTTCCTTAGTCCGGAAGGCTATGTCTGTATTGATGTACTCCTTTTCCACATGCCACTTGTTCTGTACTTTCAACATTTACACAGGTACAATAAGGTTTGTTACCTAGTTCGATACCAGGTACCTTTGCATAAGGCACATGTCACAGCTGAATGCACACTGGAAGGGCTTAGATGTGCATTCTCGAGAAGGAACATATAGAAGTAAACTATAATGTCTATTTCTGTCCTTTAACATTTCAAAAGCCATTTTGTTCCCAGAATTACTGCAGCCTCTCAGACAGGAAGGCCACACACAGAGCTCCATTGCCCTTGTCCTCCTCTACAGCCAGACAAAATACTTCAGCTGATGGTTACTCCTGAAAAACCTGCTTTTCACAGCTGATGTACTATTCAAATGATCTTTTTCCACAAGGAAAAACATTTCAGTAGAAAACTTGTGTTACCGGTTCAAATGTATTTTTAAAAACAAAAAAATTGAAACATCTGTTTCATATTTCTCTCTTGCCCTTTGTCCATTTCCCCATTCTATTTGATGCTGAATCCATATATATATCTAATTTTTCACCTTTGCTTTGCCCTATAGCTCACTTTTTCTGTTCCAGCTTTCTAATCTTCTTAACTTCTGAAGTTGTTGTATAATAAAAGGACAGTTATTAGCTCATTCAAAAATGGAGATGTTCCCAAAAATTAGAAAGTGGAAAGTGTAAATATACACACACACACACAGACTATATATGGCATTATCGTTTTATCACATTCAGTAATGAGGAATAAAAAAAGATACATAGGAAAATAAATTCTTCAAAGCCTGTTTTTAAGGTATTATAAAACAAAAGAATCCATTCCATTTTTAATTTTGCAAACCAGAAATAGCTTTCAAGAAAAGAAATTAATCCTCTTTTTTTTTTTTTTTTAATAAATCACCTCTACTGTTTCTCAACCTAAAATAAATATAAGCACCACTTATCTGTCATCATTCATTGTTTCTGTTTTCAGCTTGCTGGCAGCCTGCTACAAGTCCCTCTTAGGGTTTTGCTTCTCTCTCAAAACTAGGTAAATGTTACTCTCCTGCTTCTTTTGGTATCTAATCCATTATTTCTGGATTGAAGATTTTATGCTTTTCTCTCAACACCTGTCAAAGGCATTTCCTTCTCCAAAGCCACCATCCTCTCTTTTCCAATTAATCACTTTCCCTCATTACCTAATCAATCAACAAATAAATGCTTAGTGCTTTCCTGGGGAGGCAGTGGTAGAAGTCCAAGTGGTGAGAAGAAAAAGTAATTATTTGAATATGAAATTCCATACCAAACACTAAAAACCCCATTTGCCCAGACTCTCTAGGGTTCAGAGGCCTGCCTAAATAAAAATTGTTTTTCCAGGGATGGTACCGACACTTGTCAGAGTTTATAGTCTACCCATGGCTTTAGAAAGTTACTGTTAGTACTGGAAGGGAAGGTGGCCATTTAACAGAAACGCTCTGCTTCAAAGACCTGAAGGGTCTTTCTAATGCTGTCCTATCTTTCCAACAGCTTGTAGCACCATGGTTAGCTTTTGATTGAGTACTCACTTATCTGATTTTCACACAGGGACTCTGCTAACACTGAGAATACTTTTAAATCATCAATTTCTTCCATGGTTTTTGGGACAGGCTCCTATAGGATGCTTCTGAACAGCCTGGAGACTTGTATGAATGGACTTGTAGGTCTGTTCAAAATGCTCTTGCTGGAATATCTGGAGCCATGCAGCAGGGAAAGTGTCCTCAGATGGGACTACTGGCAGGCTTCTCTCCAAGTTGTTCAGCATTCTCCATCACTATTCAGTTATAGAAAACTATTGGTAGGACAGAGATTTTAAATCTCTGTTCTACAAATAATACTCTAAATCAGGGCATACGTTTCAGCTATTTTTTCACATTTCATGTGAACGGTATAGTAAGATTATCTGTGGTCACAAATAATTTATCATATTTCTTACCACTCAGATATCTCCCTCAAAGTCAGAAGAAGGTCTGGGAGGCAGGGAATATACACATTCAACAGCTGCTCTCTGGGTTGTTGGTATGGTAACATGCATCTCTCCTTGATCACCCTTTTCTACTTCTGATTTCAAGATCATTTGTCTAACATGTGACAAGCCTATCCTAAATGCCAAATTTTACTAAGCTAGGAGTCTTCAAAATACATTAATTCCCAAATTTGCCAATACTCCTTAAAGATTCCAAATTAGACAACAGCTTTGTATTAAGTCTATCCACTAAATTGCATTGTCATACAGTGGAAAAAATGACAAAATAAGACCTGAGATTTGAACTTGCTTAAGCCAACACAGCTTATGTATTAAATGTGCCCATATACAATCTGGCCTATCCAGAGTAATTTGCTCCAGTGCCTTCATTCTTTGTCCTGACAGACTGCCCCAGGGCTTAAACTGCTTACATCAACTCCAGCTACACTCCCTCCCATGAGGCCCACAGCAGTCACCAAACCCAGGGAACAACTGTAAGCAGAAGTGCACCTTCGTGCGGGCTATGATTGTCCACATGCTTCAAGGAGAGCAGCTCCTTTGGAGCATTTCAAGCTCCAAAGCAAAAAGCCAGGAGCTTCCAATCATTTCTTTTCAGTTGTTCATATTGCTTCCAAGGTAGTTGTATTTAGATATGGAGAATACACAGAATAGGTGGGGCTTCTAAAAGAGCACCGTTTCCGCTTCTTGCTCCGTACCAGCTGTGCTAGGTAGCAGCAGCATGTCCTGTTTGAGGAACTTGGCAGGCTGTAGACAGATGCAAGAGCACAGTCCTTGTTTGCAGAGATGCTGACAGGGGAAGAGGCTTGTTGGACAGACATTACAAATTCAGATAGAGTTGGAAATAGAATCAGAAAAAATGACTCCCTGTTTCATGGGTTAACAGGCAGACAGCACACTATTGTAACCCACTCTGAGATCCTTGGATAACAAATAAATGGGTAGGCACAAAGTATCAGCAGTAAACCCTGACAGTAGTGATTTCTATCCAGTGAGATGATAGAAATCCCATCAAGGGATTTGCTCTGCCTTCTAGTGGTGATCAACCCAAAGATTCAGCAGGAAATCTGTAGAGATTTTCAGAAGTCAGTACACTTTACAGCTTCAAAGAAGTGTTCCCCCCCTTTTACAGGTTACTGTGAGACAGGGAGATCCATCAGACCTTTCTGTATATGAGAGGATGCACCACCTTGCTCTCCACCATCCCACAACAAAAGCAAACAACCATGGCTCAGATAGGACAAAGTTGGGCAGCTCTGACAGATAAAGCCAGGAATGGTAACCTAGTCCCACTTTTGACTTTCCAGCATCAAATGCCTCTCAGTTGCCCCATTTCTTTAAGCAAGTCAGAGCAGGTGTCAACTGTGTCTAGTTGCACACAAAGGCAAGAACCTCTTTTCAAAAGATCTAACATACCAAATTTCTCCTCCACTTATACAAATTTCCCTTTATCTGTTCCCTTCTTGATGGGGCTTTTGATTTTTTCTGCTTGATACCTTTCCCTGTGCACTGCCTGATCACTAGCTCTTCAGGGCACATGCACACATCCAACTGCATTTTCTTTTCCAACTTCTATTTTATTGTTTGTAGCAGATCCCATTGCTCCAAAGCTAGGATACACGAAGACATAAAGTCAGACCCTCAAAAAATGTGCACATGTTAATGCAGTGAAACAGCCCAAAAAGCAAATAGATGTTGCAACCCTTTGGAGTGTTCCCTTTTGGGCTCCATTTCGTGTTCACTTAAACAGCCTTTGTAACTTGAAAACATTACGCAAAGTGTTCTCTTTGCTGCATGGGACACCCCTCAGGGCTAGTATCTCCTGCCCTCACCTATTTGCAGTACTTTGTCCTCTTTCCAAAGTTACATCAGAAATCTAAAAACGAGCAGCTTCCACGTTTGGCTGTTTGCAGTGGGACAGAAAGGTGTGCATTCCCGGAAAACACCTGCTCACCTCCCCCCTCCTTACCCTGTTCACATTCTCAAATTCAAACAATTTCCCTGAGCAAGCAAAATGCAAGAGGGTGCTTTGCTCCCCTCCGAGACCACGGAGAGGTAGCTATCTGCACTTTAGCAGTTGCTGAATACAAATACTTTCCTTGAGTGAAGTGGCTCCTCCCCAGTCCTTCAATTTGACAATGATGTCCTAAGTGCAGCAAAGTTGTTATGCTTCTCTAACCTAAGATCAAAGCACTCAAATCATGAGTATTTCAGTGGGGGAAAGGTGAGCCAGTTTGAACCAGTTTGGAAGAAAGACAGAAGACAGCCCATCCCCAGAACCTGATCTGAGCAGCTTGTGTGTTTGAAGGCGTGCTATGATTACATTTTACCTCATTAGCTTTCGTTCCCCTGCTTCACACACCCCACAGGCTGTGTGAAGCTCTTTGTGGAAAGGAAACGTGGTTTGGAAGGGGAGGAGGCCATGCCCTCAGGATGCCACATTTAGTGGAGCCTCTTGCGATAGGACGTAGTGCTCCAGCACTCTGGAGGAGCTGGACAGGACATGGGGAAGGGCCACAGTGGTGCTACCTGCACCCTTGTGAAAGATGGGCTGTCGCTCCAATGGATGTTATGGACTTGACACAGAAATTGCTATGCCAGATTCTCTGGCCTGTGCTACATGTGAAATCAAACTAGATGATCGCTTCTAGCCTTAAAATTTAGCTACAGTAAAATCTTAACATACTTCCTTTTTTCCCTTAATGTAAGGAATATTTCTTTGCAAAGCCCAGCTACATTTCTTTTCAGTTCAAGAAAGTCAGCTTTTTTTGCTGAGAAAATTCAGAGGTCATTTCTCTTCTCTGAGATTCACTACTTTTTGTTACTCGCTCTTTGAGCCATGAGAAAAGAAAGTGTCCATCTTAAAAGCTGCTCTCACTGACTAGAGCACAGCTATTCTGAGTGCCTTGTGAGAATGGCTCCCAGCTTTTTTTGGGCAGCTGTATCCATTTACAAACCAGAAACTCTTCTGTCTGCGTCCATTGTCTCCTTTTTGAACTTAGTCGTTTGACATGAGTGAGCTTTTGAGTGGCCTAAACAGTGTTACTGGTGAGATCACACAGATATCTTTGAAACAGGAATTGGCATCATAGGCTATTCCTCATACCAGAGATCAGCAGCAGCAGCGCAAATGCCTGGGAAACTATTTTATAGGTTGATGTTAATGATTTATAGCATTACCACAGCTGTAGTCTCTCTGGAGCAAACAGTTGAGTGTGTTTTGCTTGAAAATTTGAAACACCACAACCTCAGCCAGTTGAATTAACAGTCTCCAGCCTCATCCTCCCGAATGCAAGGGAGTCAGGTCACCCAGTCAAAGGTCAAGTAAAGACTGACTCTTGAGAAAATGTGGGCTACTCTGTGAGGCAAAAGTGATTTGACTCAAACCTTTGGCAGGCTGGTAAAGAAACAGCATGCAGGTGCCCAGCAGGAAAACTTCCCTAGGCATGCTAGTGACAGGAGCCAGGGCTAGTGGACAGGCAGTACCTTGCCTCTACCCCTGGAAGTCCAAACATGGTGACCACCAACAAGAGACTATCTCGTGGTCTCAATAAGGGAGGCCACCATCTCAAAGGGCTAAGAAAAACAGCAGGACTGAACCACACCATTCCTCTACTCCCCTAACAGTGAAGGGGCTAGAACTTTGTTCTTATTTCATTCACAACTCTGATCAAACACGAGCAAGGGTGTCCACACACTCAGTAGTTACCCTGGGAGCCGGCTGGTCAGCTAGGGAGAAGTGGGAGCCATGTTACATGACATCTATTTATTTTATGTATTTATTTATTCATTTTATATTGAGGACACGCTAATCTTCAAAAATTCATCTTCTCAGAAGCTGTAAAATACATTTTCCAGTCTTGTTGACCCTTTGGCTTTGTGGAATCACAGTCTGATATATTATCTGATAATCATATTACATACCTGAATGCTGCCTTTCATCCATTCCCTGGTGCGGGTTGGTTATGAGTCACACGAAATGAATACCGATTGGGTGGCATTTACACGCCATGCATCCTGACTGGCTACATACGTGAGAGCATGAAGGTCACCCGCTGAATTGTTTTGTGCTTTAGTCAATATTGTCCCATGTGCTCCAGCAGCCCTGTTTTCAGAGAGCATTATCTAATTGAAAACCAAATCTCTGCATCAGAATGCCAGCCAGCCGGCTCATACAGGTCCCTCCTTTTCTCTACGCCACAACCACTTGTGTTTGATACTAACGACTCTCATCTTTACCAGGAAAAAAATAAAATGAGAGCTTATTTGAACACTCTACACGAGGTAGGCGGAAGCTGAAATGGCAAAGATGGGAGGGGTAAGCGCGGTTTCTAAGGAGTCGGAAAAAAGCTGGGGAAAAGAGTAGCAATAAAAAATAGTTCCAGAATATTGATGGCAGTTCTTAAAAAATATATTTTTGTGTTTGTGCTCTTTTTGTGGTTGCTTTTCAGGCTTATTCTCATTTTTATATGTATTTGCACCTGTAACCCAGCCCTAAACCACTTTTGTGCTTACCATAAATATGTATCAGTTCCATCCCATCAGAAAGACCCCAAGTACCTTAGAAGTACATCAGACCTTAAATTCTCATGGTCAGTGCCATGGAGACATTTCATTCAGGAAAAAAAATGGCATCACAGAAAAATCCTTGGCTTGTACAGGGTTACACAGGAGGACAAGGACAGACATGAGCATGGAACTCGGGACATGAGTGCTAGCATTTCAGCGAAGGACCATGGAGGATTGCTTGCAAAATGGCCTTCAATTACAGAGCATGTGAGCAGCTAAGAAGAGTGATGAACCCTGCCAAAGATCTGTCTGCACACCTCTGCCTGGGCAGCCACAGCTCACCCCTGTGCTTTGGCTAACCTCCCTGCAGCACAGCAAAAGAAGTCCTGTTCCAACAACTGCCACTCAGCTTCATCCCAGCTACAGCTGAGGGACAGAAATTATGAGAGGAAATTTAACCATCTTCTCTGATTTCCTCTGTGTGTGGGTAAAAAATAGTGAGCCAGAAAACGCAGATGATCGCATAATTGGTTATTGATGAGCGCCAAGGGCAGCAGCAACTGTTTGCGGCAAGAGAAAAATCTCTGACGGTGCATGATGTCAGCATTGATCTGCTTTACCAACAGAAAGAAACATCCTTCCTGTGCAGGGTCAGGCACTGGAGTCAATTACCCAGCAGACACAAGTGGGGAAGCAGCTGATCTGCCCAACCAAGAGATGCCTGCTGCTTTCCATGCTGGTGCCATTATATTGCTATGGAGAGAATACCTACAACAAACCTGCCTGCTATGTGCTATGAGTGGTGGGGCTGCAGCACTGGGCCGAAAGATTTTCCATCAAATCAAACTCTGCTTATTCAAAAATGAAAAGCACTTCCCTGGAATTTACACTCAGATCCCAAGCAGCTTATGGGGACTGGTGAAGCCCTGGAGAAGCAGGTGCCATCAGGTGCTCTGTGTTTCTAAACCCTGTTCTTTGTGCCTCTCTGGTGAACTTTAATGGCATAGACCTGGGGATCCTCAACTTGCTCTTCTTTAACTCTTTATCTCCCACTGCTTTGTTCTCTCCTCCCTCTTTCTAACCCCAAATACCTTGTTTTCTCTCCTTTCTCTACCCTCGTTGAGTTCAACTCTGCCCTTCCTCCTCTGCCAATGCATGGGTCTTTTCCCCTCCATGCTTCCCCACCTCCCATTCTGTGTCCATTTTCTTTGGTTAGCTCCGCATACAGAATCCCCTCCACTTTTTTCTTTCGCTCTCTACATACACATCTTTCTTCCTCCATGCTTTCTCCTTCTGTCTTTCTGTCTTTCATCCTCTTTCTTTGCCACCTGCCAACTGCAAGCCTGTGCTTTCCAGTTCTTTTCTTCCCTAACGCCATAGCAATTATTGGCTGATTCTCTGCTCTCTTCTCCCCCCCGCCCCCCGCCCCCCCGGCCCCTTCTCTCCCTCAGGGACTCAAGCTTGTCTCTCCCCATTTGTTTCAGGGATGCCATTGCTGTAGGTTTTTAGACATTTGCAGGTTTGTTTGGTTTTATCATCATACCCCTCTCTTGCCTCAGCTGCTTGTCACTTCACTTTCCTCTTTCTGCCTACCCCAGCCAGAGCATCATTATGTCCTTTCTCTGTCTCAGCCCATCACTTCCCACAGAGGCTATTATTATTAACCATGCCGGGAGATGTATGAGCAGCGGTCAGCAGGGTCAGCAGGGCTCTGTTTCAAATTGATGGGAATCAGAAATGGAAGTGTCACAGCAGGCAAGGGGAAGAGCCAAGTGGAAAGGAAGCAATGGCACCTCGCAGGCTGGAGCTGCAGGGGGAGAGCTGGCAGCCCAGCCGGAGGGATCTCCAGCACCCACACCCTGACAGCCGCACCTTAATTAACGTCCTCCATCGAAAAGCTGGCTGCAGCCAGTCAGTGTGAAGGATTCAGTGATCCAGACACTGTCTGTTGCACTGTAGATCAAGCCTCCTTTTACAGCAACACATCTCCGTCAGCCTCCTGACATCTTCAGGCCAGATAGAAATTCGTTTCAATTAAAGAGCTTACAGGAGGATCCCATTACTGTGGCAGGTATCTCAAGCACAGGAAGCAGGTGGAAAAGCAGCTGCCAGCACTGAGCAGGGCGAAAGGAGGGAACAAGCTATGAATATTGTTTTCTGACATTGATATAGGGAGAAGAGTCAATTCCCAGTGCAATACGGTGGTGGGAACAGGGGAGAGCATTTCTGACAACTGCATTGTGGCATGGTGGGCATATGGCCTGCGACAACCTCCAAAATAGATGGAAATGTTTTGCATTTGCAGACAGAGGAGAGGCTTGCTCTTCCCTGCTTTGAAAAGTGGAGGAGAAGAGCAAAGTGCAGAAGACATTCAGCGGCTAGGAGGCTCAGTCTTCAGGCCTGGTTGACCTTGAGTCCACAGCAGTGCTTATTTAATGAGCTAAAGGAGCAGGGGGAGACTCAGTCTTGGTTCCCTCAAAGATGCTGTTTGTGAAACGCCTGTATGCTGGGTTCCTGTTTATAACAGGCGTCATGTAGAGCAGCCTTCTTCCCCCCATGGAAGTCTGCTCCAAGCTCTCTGCTAACTACTGCTCTTTCACTCTCACAGCCCCTGAACTTTCAGCTCGTGGCATGAGGAGGGGCTCCAGCAACACTTGTGTCCTGAGCACCACATTTATAGGACAAATGCTTTGGACACTGCCATATTCCTCTAGGGAACAGCCTCTTGAGACAGCTTATCTTCTTGCACAACACCTCAGTACAAGTTGCACTCCTTTCAGATACTTACAGGGGGCTACATGGTTTTAATGACCTCACTCCTTCACGCTTTTGCAAGTCCAGGAATTTAAAGTAAAGCTCCCTTTTAAAATGGCCTTCAGAACACTGAAAAATGCATATGGGACAGCATCGCTTAAAATTGCTCAACCAGCCCCGTCTCGGCTGCCTTTCCCCACAGGCATCATTTAGTTATTGCCTGCATATAAATTAGGCAGGCTTTGATGGAAGAGCTATTGACAAGGGTACTTCACTCCATTTTCTTTTCCTGACCTGGGGAATTTTGGAGAGAAAAGAGCCTACGTGACAAATGGTAAGAAAAAGGACAGTCAAGTAACAGTGGGATTGCTTTGGTACATTGTTGTATGCCATGTCCTCACCTCTACTAGGCGATGTCTAGTAAAAAACAGATAGTAGGTGGTCTAGTCTTTGGATTTGCAGCTAAATGAGTAGCTTTTGCTAAGGTTAGTACTGTGACAGTACTTTTATTTTTAAAATCCCTTTCAGAAAATCTGTTCTGGACAACTCTTCTGAACAAAGTCTCTCCTTGTGAACCTGTTTCCAGCATCCTAAAGATGATGCACACAATTTGCCATAGCAATGTGAAGATGGGTCCAAGTGGATTCTCTTTATAACCTTAAATTTGAACTTCCAAGCTAGGGTTTGAGAGGGGGAAACAGGAAATTTGCATCATTCGCTCCTAGGTTCATTGACACCGTCTAACCACTAGATTAAAAAATGAATTGGTAAAGGGAGAGGCTACATACAGGCAAAATGGAGTGACATGACAAAAATCAGCAAAACAAGTAAAATCACAGTCACAAGGCAATGTTTGCAACTAGTATACTCATTTTTAAGCTCGAAACATGCAACCACCCTGTTTAGGTACAGTTTGCTGTACAATTTCCAGACACTGATATCCTGGCCATGAAGGCTGTAAACTCTGAGTAAGTCTTCAGGCCTTTCCAAACTATATGAAAACAACTTTGATTATACAACTGAGTCCCCCCAACCCCATCCCTGTGTGTCCCTCCCACCTTTTGTCATCACAGAATCATACAATCACAGAATCGTTTAGGTTGGAGTCATCCTTGTCAAAAGCAACTGATTAAAATGCAGATGGGGCTTACAGACCAAATTGTAAGATGAGAAATTGCTGGGAAAAGGTTCCACATGTGAAACCCAGCTCAGTTTTATACTCATTCTCTCTTCCAAGCTCTGTAATACATACTTTCCTGAAAAACTGTTCCCCAAACACAAATTAAGGACTCTGAGGCATCTGGGCTATTCTCTTTCTGCGGGGAAGCGTTTCAAGTGAGTAAGCTGAATCCTTGAGTGATCTGGGTCCTGATACACACACTCATAGTGTTAAGTCCGCAGATAATGGCAACCACGACCCTATTATTTTTTTTAGCATAAGCTGGGCCAATAATACGGGAAGTCTTAGACAAACTGATTCATCATTTCGGTAGAATTTTAAATGGAGACATTTTTTAAATGCCTACACGCTAATGTGTGGGCATGGAATTTCATAGTGGTCACAGTGTTTTCTGGAAGAGAGCTGCAATAATGAAATACTTCTTCAACCCCATAACCAGAACTTGTGAAAAACATTCACCCTTACAGAGAATAATCTTTTCCAGTACAGCTGGGGATTTAAGCCAACAACTATATGCAAATTACAAGAAGCCATGAAAAAAGTTAGAAAAACATCTCAGGAATGAAACCAATCCATTTTCACAAGCTGTCCTCTGTCCAACACCTCAAGAGTGGCCTGAAATTATTCAGGATGCTTCTAACTCTGTTTAAATTAATGCAAGTAGTTTTTCAGACAGATCAAGTTTGGCTTAGTAGCCTAGATTGGGAGGTGGATTGAATACAAGTAGGTGCCAAGAGGTGTGTTACAACTTTATCTGTGTGAAGAGTGGAGTCTCTTCAAAAGGCATATACTCGGCTTTCCATTTAGGACATGACACATTTTATTTTGACTACACAGAAGTACTGGGGAAAAGACAATTTTATATGGCAGATCAGCTGACTAGATGGCTCACGCTCATACATACGCAGATGACATTGCTTGTCTTCTGTGATATGAATTATGTCATAAATGACACGCATACATGGAATATTGTCTTAAAAGTGGCTTCTGCCTTAAATTACATACTCCAGTACCAGGCGACATCCAATTGTTTTCTAAAGGCGTTCGATTTACAAACAAATCAAGTTCCTGATATTCAATATCAGCTGTTACGTGAGGAAGGAAGGAGAGCAGAGACAGACAGATAGATGACGGAGATGAATGGTCAGCGGAGTTTCGGGTAGGATCTGCTCGTACATTACATATCAGATACAGGAATAAGGGAACATAAATACCAGCATATCCCTCATGACTACTTAGTTTCAACAAGAGAAACAAGGACCTGGGCTCAGTGACTCAGCTAGCGCTCACCTAGAGAGAAGTGCAGCAACCCAAGGAGAACAGAGGGCCCCTGGAGTCTGTGCATAACTCAGTACCACTATTACTCTTTCTAAGGAGGTTATAAAACTCTTCTAGGGCTGGGAGAGAAGTAAAAAGACAGTAAGATGAATAAATAAATAATCTGTTTCTGCTGAAGGTCTGTGCAAACCAGGAACATAAGAGCTTTAGGAAGTCTGGGTTGACTGAGCTGTGCCAGTGAACCACCATGCATGTATTCTGCTTTGTGTCTGGTGCTATTCCAGACTTTCAATGGGAGAACTACATTGGAGGGATGCTCCAAAGCAGCACTGGGGGGTACTGGCTCAGCTGAGAGGCAGGGCTGCGAGAGCAGTAAGGGTGCAAAGCACTGGTCTCATCCTCAGAGTCACCCAACAACAGGAAAGTGAGCTGCTATCAAGACAAAAGGACTCCCCTTTTTCACTGGTAGAACTTCACAACAGCTTCCCCCTAACACCCCCAAAACACCCTTAGCTCAAAGATGCACAAGAGCTGTGCAACTCTTCATTCAATCCCCTCACCCACCTATAGAGAGTTTCATGGATACTCAGTGCCCCTTGCCCTCTTGTACACAGTGACCAAAAGCCAGTGACAGAAGACCTGACACTTCATTTTTGTCATCAGCCTTTGTTAAACTGCCTCCTAGAAGGCCCCTCTCCACGGCATGGTGAACAGCCCTCTGAAGCAGCTGAGGAGAAAATATACTTATGCCCATGCCTGCTGCACCCCCTGAGCTTGATACTTTGAGGACATAAATTCTTCCCTCCTGGGTAAGGCAACAGTGCCTGATGTGCCAGGGGGCGTGAAGAAAGTTGTGCACTGGACGTCCCCTTAGCAAACAGGAGGGATAGCCAGGCAAAGCTGGGCTTGCTTGGCACTGGTAGTATCTCAAGGCCTCCCACAGCATTTTGCTGCTGAAAACCCCTCAATTCTGATTCCTCAGCCTGCTAAATGCCAATGTGTTACTGCTGTAGGACTCACGGATTTGCTGGAGTTGTCCCTGCCCAGCGTAACCTCTCTTTGACCACCCACACTGCCATAGGCTGCTCTCCTTGGGCTGCAGTAGAGCTGCTTGTGCTCTCCCTTTTGACAGGACCCAGCATGTTCACACCTCCTTGCTCCACACAGCTGGGTGGGTTATACGTATCTCGTTGCACTTTACGAAGAAAAGATGACTTCCCTCTGAGTACAAGACCAAGTCAGGGAAAGCAGGGAGTCAAATCCTCCCTGACAAAGGAGCAACTCAGTCTTATGTGGAGAGGGGCACTTGGGACATTTGGTCTCCAGCTCATGTATCAGCCTAGAGACTGAAGAAACACCTTCACTTCCAAACACATTCATGATTCCCAGACTGTCAGGAGAAAACCAGACAAGGGGCAACCCTTGGCTGCTTTTAAAACATTTCTACATTGATTCCTCCTTGAGATACAAAGCAGTGAGTGAGATGAAATCTCCTCTTACTCAAGCCTTATTTTTCATAATTATGCATCTTTAGTGTTTCATAACGACCAATTTAATCACTTTTGCCGTTTAGAGGGCTATAACAGCCAATCATGGTAATGGGCTTGGTATTTGGTAGGAACCATTTAACGCCCAAGAGCCCTTGTTCTGAGCCACTTGATGCCACTTAAGTTTGACAGACAGACTCTCATTAGCACAAGTTGCAAAACCTCTCAGATGAAGCTCATTTCTTTTAAACAAACTCTGCTCAGTGATCCCCAAAGTCTCTGAGTGAGGAAATTTTAGCTCACTTCAGATCCATGCAGGTCTGTGGAAATTAATCAGCATATTTTGCTGTGCTGGGGGCTCTCTATGAAATTCTCTACCTTTCCTCCTCACAGTTGTTCTCTCGTACCTTGCACGTAAGTTCCCCTGTGGCCAGCTGGTGCCTGTCTCCTGGAGGGCCACCTGGGGTTATGTGACCTTTCCTTTTCACACGTAACCATCTTGATGAGCTTCTGCTCCACAATGACCAGCCTGCACCTGCCTCTCTAAGGGACAGCTCTCATAAAACAATTGTTTCTTGCTGGGAACAACCGAATACACATTTGTAAACCTTTAAAAATACCTACAGATCTTTGGCTGCTGCTAAAACTGCTGCCCTTGCTCTTGCCCTTCCTCCCACCATGTTGGTTCTTTGGCTAGTGATCCACAAGGCAAAAAATAAAGCTCAGGGCATCTGAACTGCTTTAGATGCTCTCAAACATACATGCAAGTCTACACTCCAACTCACATGATGCCCAACAGATTTGATGACACTCATAGTCCAACAATGCTGAATATTTGCTTCAAATCCAACCAAAACAGGCCTCACTACGTAGCTGCAAGGACAAGCAGTGGGGTAGCAGGGGGTGCTGCAGGTTGTGTTTGCTAGACACATGGACGGAGGCTTGTGAGAAATCTTAAAAATACTGCAGTAAGGGTATGCAGGGAAGGAGAGAGATTTTTACTCAAGGACTTACACAGCAGAAGGGATGGCTTCCCCTCAAAGGACTTTGTGTTCAATGGGCAAGCTAACGACTCAGCATTACTATCAAGGAAGGATGTCAGATCTACAATGTGTGGTTTAAACCCATTCAATCTGCTTGCTTCTGCAATGTTCCCCAAGAACAGATTTGCTCTTTACATTTTCTCTCTTTCCCATTATATCACAAACATTGTACATGCAATGAGACTGAAAGCTGTAAATGCAGGAGTGCTAAAAGGAAAATACATTGCTATGTGAACAGTTACCTCCTGGGTGATAGGAGAAAGGCATACTTTGGGGCACAGTCTGATGGGACAGAGTAACATCTCACTCTGTCTGAAACTGCTTCAGTAAGGCAACTAGGTAAAAAACACAGTATGTTGAGCTAAAGGAGTTGAAATCAGTTCTCAGAAAGGAAAACCCCATATTCAACATTATTTGCAGCTAATGTCAACAACTTCCACACTTACTGCTTTCCAACACATGAAATGGTGACCTGAGAGAATGGATGGCAGGTTGCCCTGTATCTAAACAGTCTAAACGGACCAAGTGTCCAAACCACTGTATTTGGTTCAAGTACAACTAAGGCAGTATTCTCAGTGCCATAATTAAAATGGACTCTGTGTTTCACCAGGCACACACAGACAAAACCACAATATTGCAAGACACTGTGTGCACCTGTCCAAATCTGAAGAGAGCATTAACCAATGTTATGATATATTACTTGAGAAATAGCCTGATGCCCCTTAATTAGAGGCTGCCTGCTAAGGTACACTCAGCAGGAGAAGAGTTAAGGTTGTATTTGTAACCTTAAATCTCACCTTACCTGGCCTGTGAGTGCTTAACTGTGCAACTTTAATGTGTTCTTATCAGAGCATTTTTATTGAGCCATTACTAACATCAGTTAGATACGATCTAGCATTTCTCAGATCCCCCTCCTCCCCAGCCGTCACCTGAGCCACATACAACACGAGATTCAAAGGAAGCATTTAACTCAACCTCTGCTGTTCTCCAGACACCCAGAACCAGTAATTTCCAAGCAGCTTCCTTAAACAGGACTAGAGTTTTGGGTGCTATCTTGCATGCCCTCAGCCAGCCTGCACATTGAAGGAAACCCTCTACTGATAATTAGTAAGTTCCCCTGACATTGGCTGCTCATTAATCTATTATTTACTCCTCTAATTACTTTTGTCTTTTTGAGTTAACAGTCTCCTTCCCTCATCTCACACAGGAGATGCTGCATGGCAAATGTGACTTTTCTTTGTCCCCAAGCCCCTTACAGCCCCTGCTCTGTGCATGGACTCGAAGACCCATCCTGGCATTTCCTGCGGCACAAGATGGCCTCTCATACGGAGTGACTTGCCTCTCCACGTGCCTGTATATCACCCAGGCTATGGTACATGCAGCTCCAGGCTCCTGAGCTGGGGCTTGCTGAAGGGATGCCTAGGGAGTGTGGGCTTCCCATCTCCTCCTGTGTCATCCCCTGGAAATCTCCCAAGAGCTACAAGGAATCCTCCTCACAGCAGTCAAGTGGTTGTAGATCTCTCTGCAGGAAATGGGGGCACTGAGAATTTCACAGTGCAAGGATCATCTATCTATATATGCCCTGACTTCCTTTTACAAAAGCAGCCGTTACCCAAAGACTAATAGTCAGCACAAATTAACTTTAAGTCCCTTGGGCAGAAGGGGAGACAGAAGCAGGAACCAATTATTTATTTGCTTGGAAAATGCCCAAGTACAGCAGAGATAAAAGCAGTAGATACAAGCATGTCAGAGAGAGGCTGGAGTTGCAAAGTTTGGAGCCTGATCTGAGCTTCTTCAGTTAAGGGAATTTCTGAAATTTGGTTTCTTATCATGACTGACACTAAAAATACTTATTCTTTGTTCACGCAGCTGTAGTTTAGGCTGTACAGACAGGCTCTGGACAGCTGTACAGATCCATGCCCCACAGTCAGAGGATGGCAGGTACAATATGACTCAGGATACTGTCTTTCTTCATCCCTGCTTTTATTTTTCATGATAACTGTGTTTCACGATTCTACCATTAAGGAAATGCAGCCTTTGAGGTTGGTGCATAAGGCTGGTAAACATCAAAAAGCTTACCTGTGCAGCAAAATGCATGCATAGACACCAGCACAGTGAACATACAAACAAACACATAGTAAAATGCTCGCAAATAATGCATACGGCAGTGTGCACATGCATACTCATGTGGCTTTTACAGACCTACAAGCTACATGGCAGATAAGGATGGTGGTAATGACATACAGTGACCATTATGGTGCAGGTACTAAGATGACCCTTCCAGAAGTTCTCAGCCAGGCACATGGAATAGGCCACTGACCCGCAGGCACCCTTACAAGGAGCCTAGGGACCCCCTGAGAGGCTGCATGGCTCTTCCCTCTGCTTACCCCCAACTGGAGACGTCTCATCTCCCCCCAGTGCCTCTCTTGGCACACAAGCTGGGACAAGGTGTGGACGCCATGAGCTGCCCAATAAAGTGTGCCATGGATATGGTCCTGTCCTCACTCCATGACCCTTCCACTCTGCCATGGCCCTCAGTCAATACAATGACTATTGAAATCTCTCATGATCAGTGCTTTTCCCAGGCCATCATTACCTGCTTTACACTTTTCTTGCTGGCGGCCTGTGCTGATCCTTTGGTAGGATATGCTCATCTTTCAGAGGCTCAAGTCACCCCAAACTGGGTGTGAACTACAAGGCTGCACCAAGACATCACCTCATGCTTCCCTGAATGGGCCTGCACTCACCATCCCCACCCAGCCTCCCTGCTGCTGCCTGCTTCGCTCCTGTGCCGCAGTAACACTGCGGTGGGCACTCATTGCAAGTTTATGAGAAGGATGATTTGTTCAGCCAGCGCATGAAAAAATACAGAGTACATGAGAAAAGTCATATTTTTCAGGTGCTGTTCAGATAGAAAGAAAGAGTAACTGAAGAAGAAATAAGAACAACACTTTTGAACATGCACCTCCCAAAAAAATTCCCTGAATTGTGTTTTCAGTCTCTCATGTTTTCCTTCAGACAGGAAAGAAAGGGATGTTCTGCAGACATATTTCTGAAATGCTCAGAAAGAAGGCTGAGGAAGGAAAAAGAGCCCAAGTGTTCACATCACCAGGGCCTGTTGTAGCCCTGTGTTACCAAAATAGCTCACTGCCTTCAGCTGGGAGACTCCCACTTCCACTGTAACTGTATTCAGACCCGGGAGAAAAGCTCCACACCGCAGGAAGCTGAATGACACCTAGTCTTGCTGTGGTCCTCATGGCAAGCAGGTTCAGGATGTCTTGCCCCCACAGCTGGCTTTTTCTTTGCCCTGGGCCTATCTCTGTGCAGGAGATTCTGGCAAATCATGTTTTCCTTCCTGCTTCTCTTTGCACCCCTCTGTTCTCTCTCTCTCTCACTATTTTCCAGCTATTGCTAGAGCTAGGATATATAAGCCAAGCGGCTTCATCAGTGAAATTGGTGTGGGGGTGGAGGCAGAGGCAAGAGAAGTAAGATGACTGTGTGGGAGAAGCTAGAAGGAGCGAAGGCTTGGGGCTGTATAGGAAACTCCTTCCAGACATCACTGTCCTGGCAGGATCTGTGTGCTGCCACGGATGCTGTCATCCACATTCACTGGGGTCCTCAGACAAGAGGCGACAGTAGTTCTGGCTCCAGTGCAGAATATATCAGGCACTGAAGTTAGTGAAGCCATTGAGATCAGTTGAAGCCACAGAACAGCATAATCACAAAAATGGTGAAGTCTCTCTCTTTAAATGAAAAAAATGCAAGGAACAGCTATAAGCTACCTTAACTTTCCCCTTTTATTGGTGTGTCTCTCTCCTACTGTGAAGAGAGTGAGAAATATGCTTGCCTAAAGTGAAAGTACTTATAGATTACAGCTACAAGGGAAAAAAACCTGCAGCCTTTCCATTTTCTTCTTAAGGACAGCTTTCTAAAGGATGTTTGAATTGAGAGTATTAAATTTAAAACGCTGTGAATTTTTTCTCTCTTTAATTCACACTCAACCTCTCTGTATCTTTACAAGCACATTTAAATTTTCAGATGTGAACTACAGCTGTAAACGTAGAGCTGCCAGTGGGGAATATGACCTCCAGACGGCAGGGCAAATGGGACCCAGTCCTAAAATATCAGCCTTGGGCTCCCGTGAACCCAGAGATGCTCTGTCACCAAACAAGTAGCTCCAAGCACTAGAGATCCAAAGCAGACTTGATAGTTCAGATCACTAGAGGGAGACACAATAACACACACATTGTCAGTGTCTTGCACTCCAGACAATTTGTTTTGCTGTAGTTGACTACTTATTGGTAGGATACAAGACTGCTCTATGGAGGGGCGGGTTTGTAGCACAAGGAAGGCTGGTAGGGAAGGAGGGCAAGATGGACAGCATCTACCAAACTAGGCAGGGTAGGCAGCAGACCTCTCCTCTTTTCATCCTAGTTATGAAAGTCCCTTGATTTCAACAACTTTGTGTTGGTGGGAATGACGGAGAACTTGCTGCTGAGATCCTATTTATGGTAGTGTATGGCAATTCCTTTTCCTGTCATCATTACTTATGGAAGATTTTGAACTCTCATCTTCTTGGGTGCTCAGTTTTCATTCCCACCTCCAGCATTCTGGGATCCTTTAAGACAGCCCATGGAAGGAAGGGAGAGAAAGAAGCAGATAGTTATTCCTGAATGTCCCTACTAATCAGGAACATCTCCATTGAGAAGCACTAGCCTTGAGGGCAGAGGTAGTGACTGCAGACAGCAATATTACAGCACGCAACGAACTAGAAAAATGCTGCTCTCCTGTAGGTGGAAGAAAGTTTTCGTATGGACACAAACCAGCCTAGCTTTCAAAATGCCATAGAAAAGACTCTAACACCATGGCTGACTACAAGTGGTACCCACCTGGGAGAACGAAAAATGGAGGCAACTCTACTAGACTCCAACTTGCTGAAAAGAACACCATTTTTATGTGTCAGGAAAGCCACTAACTTGGTACACAACTGCCACAACCTTCCCAGCAACAGCACAGAAAATCTTGCCAGGGGTGGAGCAGCCACACTGACTGCAAGAGTCCAGATATTCCCCTCCAACCACTGACGAAGGCAGTAGGGCAAACTCCCTCCTTACAACAGACTTACTCACCTGTTCCCCAGAAACACCAAAATACTTATGTGACCTTGCTCTCCCACTCTGTCATGGAACAGGAGAGAGAAACCAAAGCTGTTAAGAAAATGGATGTTTCATGAATCAACAGTGTTTGTACTGAAACAGCATCGCAGACTACAGGAACCAAATGGGAAACTATAACAATAGGAGGGATCTCTGTGCAGTGGATGTGTCTCTCTGGGCACAGAAGGAAGAAATCAAAGCTCTCCATTGTGTTGGGGAGAGAGCACATTTAGGACTTGAGTTTATTATAGCTGAGGAAGGGGCCAGGGGGGCCTCCTGCTTGTGGGCCATGCACTAGGAAGATGGGACTTCTAAAAAGGAAAAAATGTGGAGCCAGCAGAAGTGGGAAGCAAATAGAGGTTGAAACAATTTTGGATGCCTTCTGGAGAAGCCCTTAAAAAGTTGAAACTTTGGCTTGTTTCCCAGGCTGTTTGTGAGCCAGCATCCTTTTCCTTTTTTTTTTTTTTTTTTTTCCCTATAATGTTGGGTAAGATGAAGACTAGACCAAAAGAGAAGGAGTCCTAAAACAACAGGGAGTGTATAAAAGGCAAAGTGAGAAGTCTCTGCGGAAGATGAGACCACATTTTTGCCAGAGAATATTTTGAGGATGCAAGAAAAAAAAAAAAAAGAGGAAAAAGAGACCTGGTTGTCCCCGAACATCCTAAAATGCAAGGTCAAATGAGCACCTTCTAAATCTTAAAATTTCCCGATCAAGAAAAAGCTGTTAGGAAAAAGTATGTGACATGAGAACAGCTGGCACAGTAACACCACAAAAAAACCCCACCAAACCCAAACAAACAAAAACCCCACCACTAATAACAACACCCCCCAAACAACACTCTCCTCCTCTTCACAGAGGAGTGGGCTAAATCCAAATGGTTTAGATAACCAGAAAATCCCGTTCCCACTCATCACTACCTAGTGCCTACAGGGTTGACTTGTGGTGACTGTGGCTGAGGGTTTTCTGTTTGTTACCTTCTTTGGGCATAAAGTGGCTTCTCCTATGCAACAAAAAGTACAGTAGCAAGGCTTTGGGCTTATACAGGACATAAAGATCAAAGTTTCCCATGTGAACTACATGGTCATCTTGAATTTCATCCCTTCAGAGGGCTTGCTGCTTCCCTTGTGTTCAGTGTTTAGCCCTACAAAGACACCAGTGTGCACTGAAGGGAAGATACGTAAGTGAGCTGGGGGTGTGAGATAATCTGTCTCTTTCAGTTTATGTCTCATCCTGATCTCCAGTAATTGAGCCCCAAAGCATGAAGTTTAACATCCTTTTCAATATTTTTGTTGTGAATAACAAGAATATCCAGATTTGTTCACATTATCCTCAGGAACACACAAACTGTTTAAGTCTTGCCAAGTTCTCGTCTTTAAATAACTTTCCATGGCAATGAGTTCTACAGCTGTTTATAAACATATTATATGTATACCATCTCAATTACACAGAGCGTGCAGGCACTATTCTGTATTCTCTGTCCCTTCTAAACTTCCCAGGCTATGGTAAATTCTCTAAGACTCAATGAGAATTTCTAGCACCCTCTGGGGAGAATCAGACTGGCATATTTGACAAGCCTTCCCATCTCCTTTCATTTTATGCTGTGACATGAAACTTGGGTGTTGCAATCAATACTTATCTGCCTTGCTCTAGACTGGTTTTTATGCTGTGATTACTGCTGTAATAACTACACTCCTTTTTGAGGCAAAGTGGGTATCTTTAGACTGTCAGGTAGAATTTGGGAGAATCCAGACTGTCCTCTATCAAATGGCCTTGCTGGGCTGAGGCTGGGGAAGTTGGATCAGCAATGAAATATCTGGGAGTTTTATACAAGTTTCACACTCTGTAACTGCTCTAGGAAAACTGAATTGTTTGCTCCTCAGCTGGTTATGCACAACCAGCAAATGTCTCAATTGTTCGACCTTGAGCCAAGCCCCAGAGGGATCAATACAGATTTGCCTCCCTGCCACAGCCTCTCAGGCCGCCATCATACATGGATACCAATCTCATGGCACTTGCCATGGTGCCCATGAGCAAGGCCCTTGGGGAGGTTTCAACCAGTGATGCCTTGCGGGAAAGGTGCAGAAACATCAATAGGACTGTATCTGTTAACTTGAATACAAGCTCCTCAGGACAGGAGCTGCCTTTTTCTTCTGTGTTTGTTTGCCCATCCAGGACAACAGGCTTGGCAGTGAGAGCCCTGGTAATGCAAAGACCTTGCAACAACTGTCCATGTTCATATTGCTGCTAATCCAATTCACAAGAGGCCACTCTTTAGGGCTTCCGTTGAGAGGGAGTTTATTGATAAGAATATGAACATACACAAATCTTTATTTTTCCCAGGAAGCTCCTTTGCAATCAACCAGGCATTTAGCATGCGTCTGAATAAGATGGAGAGATGAGGAATGATAAATGCTAAAGCCTCTGGACTGTGATCTCAGCAGCTTATGGGTAGGGAGAAGTCGCATTAGCCTGAATAAACATAAGTCAAGAAAGGTGTGAAGGAAAACTAAGATGAGCTCAAGAGCAGATTTTGCCTACTGTCTGTAAACTATCTTACTAGATTAGATTCTTTCCTTGGCTGTTAGTTGTTACCTTGGTGCACAGTACAGGGAAAACAGAGCATCTCGTAACATAACTAGCCATAGATGGCTGGCTGCCTGTGGTAGCCCACATAGAACGTGCCAGCCTGATAAATGATACAAGGCCCTGTGCTGGGACCTTGTCCAGGCTGTGATGCAACTACTGGAAATTTGATTGGACCGCATTCAGTAAGGCAAAAAATAATCCATACCTTTGTGAGCCACGAATCATGTAGGTTATGAGTTAATACTAAGGAGAAGAAAACAATAAGATAACACACACTCCTTGTACCAAGTCACAGAAGGAGAATCTGGGTTTTGTCCCTTTCAAGAGATGAGAGACTACAGCACATCCCCTAGTGAAATATTTCTAATGCTGACAAGTGTTAACTCATGTAGTCTGTGTAGGAAATCATCAATACTCATCCTCGCTCTAACTGAACAAATTGGTTTCCGGACAAATCCAGTTCAGAGGGCTGCCAGTCTTTTCCATGGTTTACCATCATAAACTGGGACGGCAAAAGTCATAGGGCCTGGCAGGTTTAATAAGCCCGCAGCTGTGTCCTGAATCACAGGAAAGGGATCAGACTATGAGCTGGGAGGTGCTGGCCTGCTGCTGGAAGCTGCAGGTCGGCATTCCCAGAAGACAGCTCTGCTGGCTGGAGGAGAAGAGCTAATGAAGCCGTTTGTGCTCCCAGGATATGCCTATTAAACTATGCACAACTAGTCAGGCCAAGCTGCCGATGTCCTACAGCGTAATAGCCTGTCGGATAAGGAAGGGTGACTATCCACATGCTCTGTCAAAACCCAATCAGTCAATCATCTGAAAAGGAATGGAAGTGGAGAGCAAGGACTTGAATTGTTCCAAGGAATGTCATTCCTGCTTTCATTAAATTAAAGCTGATCTGTATTGTCATTCGCCATAGGAACTATTCAAGTTTTTTTCCCCTTACCTGCCTTCCTCACAGGCGTCAGTGCTACAGTCAACAACCACAGCCATGCTTTAGCTATCTCAGAGGGTAAGGAGAGGTTTTTTTCCTATGGATTGCTTCAGGGCTTGGGAATTTACAGTTGATGTGAGAAAAATGCCTTGTTCAACTGCTCACTGAAGGACCAGCAAAGGAAGCAATATAGCATTTTATAAAGCAATTTTTTTAAATTCCCAGATAGACACATGAGTAGGCTATGATCACTCCTGAGGCCTAGCAGCATTTAAATGAACTATCACATGCATCCCTGCCTTCTTTGCATAAGTAGCAGCACTGCTTTCCCTTTGCATTTGTATATTCCACTTCACAGCCAACAAGAAATAAATCATTTCTGTGGCCCTAACTCAGGTAATTAGCCAACAAACACTATTGACAAAGTCAATGAATGAAAGAAACAGCAGACAAATTCACTAATGAACTCCTTGAGGAGAGTGCACAAAGAAAAAGTAATTTGGCCTACTCGCCCCCCAATGCTGGTTTAATTTCACAACCTGTCCATTCAAAACCTCCTACACAAGCTCAATAATGCTCGTTCTTCCAGTTCTGTAGTCACAGGTTTAACTGCAAAAAAATCCAAGGAGAGAGATACATTTTAGAAACCTTTACAATGATCTAAAATAGCTCTTTGATGCATAGCAGATGTCTTCCAAACTAGCATAAACGGAGCCAAAATGCCTTACAGTTCTGGAAAAGGGAGATTCCAAGCTAAGATGTGTTTCTAACTGCAGCAGCTCTGGAATAGATTTGGAATTTGTATTATTTGTCAACTTCAAAGAAAACATTTAAAAGAAGCCCTTCTGTCCCCCATTTTGGGACATGTGCCTTATTGGACTACATGCTGCCCAAAGACCTGATGTCTGCCTGAAAGGAGTTCCTCTGTACCTGTAAAATATAACAGATGGGTTGAGATGTGGCAAAAGAGATAGAACAACAAGCAGTGAGACTTTGAGTTGACAGACTGGGGAATGCCTGTCCTTCATCCATGGCTTTAGTTGGTTAGGAAGCAGGTGCTTGGCAGGCTTCACTGTAGAGGGGAGGACTGAGGACGGATTGGAAGGGGGCCAGTGAGATGATGCTGAGGGATGCTAACAAGGCAACACCTCTGAGACATACACCATGGAAGAAAACGTGCGAAGGGGCATGCTGGAAAATTGAACAACAGACCCAGGAAAACTCACCCTGGAATAAAAGTGGGGATGGGATTCCCCACTCCTGTTGCTCACCAAAGGGAACAACCAGAATGAAGATTTGCTCTGAGGAGCCTTTTAAAAAGGAGAAAAAAAGTCTGTGTCTGATACAACGGAGTAGGTGGTACAACTGGAAAAAAACCCAAACAAACAAAAAGCATGAACACGCAGCTAAAGTGATGAGTCAGAACAAGAACCTTCTTATTACTGCTCTGAACAACGCATCTCATGTACCAGGCCTTAGTTTTCATGAAGATTTCAGCTAGCATCCTTGGAAAATGTTAGGCTGTGCTCACAGAATAGCTAGAAAGTGTCTCCTACTTGAATACAAGAAAGAGTTAGATGGAGGACTGAAAGACTGATGCAGCAGTAAGACAGAAGATTTTATATGAAATAAATCTTACAAGCAGAAATGCCAGAGCTAGAAGAGTCTATATACATAATTAAAGGTGAAAAAATTAGGTTCTATTTTCCTAGATATGCAAATGACACAGTCATGCTTAATACTGAAACAGCAGAAGAGGAAAGTCAGGTAGTGACGATGACACCACAGCAGAGTAGTGTTCACCTCATCAGCTCTGCTCCTCCCACCTCTTCCTGGCAGTCCTTCCCCATCTTCCTTCTTTTGGTATTGCAAGAAACGGGCCAGAAATACAAACTGCATATCTGGCTTTCATATACACGAAAGCTCAGGAGGACTTTGGTTTGGCTGAAGGGATGAGACAGGAAATCTGAGTAACCTCAATCTGAACCACAGGCCCCAAATCGAGGGGCTTCTGGATGCAGTCCTGAGACTGAGTTCTGTCATTCTACCTTTCTCTCTCCAACCTTCTTTCCGCAATGCTCTCCCCTTTTCTGGCTGCTGAACTGCAGTAGATAGATTGACTGTATGTAGCACAAGCAGAAGGCTAGTACTCTGCCTACCTCAAACCCTCTTTAACCCTTTACATATACGGGAATATCACAAAAGACTATTCATATGGAGCTAATCAATGCCTTCCCCATGCATTTGGGATGAAAGAATATCTGACGGCAAAAGAAATCAGGTAGAGTTCTTCTCTCCTCAAAGGACATGATACAGAGGAAGAGAAACCCACCTCTTGTTCCCATCCTATTGATAAATCTTTAGGGGGTGAAGGTTTCCTTGCAACCCAAGGTGCTAACCCCATGGAGTCTGACTACTGAAAGGCTATTCTCCTTCCAAGCCTGCCATGTCCTTGAGTGTGGAAGGCACAGTTAGACAGCAGAACAAAGCTGGTGAGTTCTCCTTCATTCTGTCTCCACCCTGCTCTTCACTCATCTTGCAGATCAAACGCCTTCTTTACTCACCTCACAAAACACAGGAAGACCATCTGCCAAACTGGAGAGTAATATGAGTGTCTGCGCCACTGTTTGCCTCTCCCTTTTAAGGCAAATCAGTGGGAAGCAAATTGCACAGTTTTCTGAAAGAACCTCTTCTATGTTAATACCTAAACAGAAATCCTTTCCCCTCTCTCTAGCACTACCAGTGTTTTGTTTCCACCACTGTGCTGTGCATTACCAGCAGCAGAGATTGGGACAACTAGATGAAGATCAAAGCTAAATAGAATTACAGGTCCAATTCTGTAGAGCATCTACTGAAGTAATTTCACTTGTTCCCTCGAACAACCTGGTTATTGTGCTTGGGAAATTACACTGACAAACAAGCTCGCAGAGCATTTAAGATTCTTGGCGCTTTTTTTGCAGCTGCCTATATTGCTACTGAAATTTTCTATTGATGATGGAAGGGAAAGAAACTACTGTACAGTTCGCAAATCAACAGCACAGTTGAGTCCAATTGGGTCTCTTACCTGTTGGGGTGAGGTGTCTCCAGGTGATGACAGGCTCAGGACGCCCATTTGCCATGCAAACCAGGGTCACATTGCTGCCCTCATTCACGGTGATGTCCGAGGAGATATTGGAGATCTTTGGTGGAACTGTGAAGACAAAAGAAAATTTGGCCTTGTTAGCCAGACTTCTGGAGGGGAGTCTGTCTGACTCGTTAACCTACCTACCTATTAACCAGAGGCAGCCACAGACTTCTCTCACAGGCTGCGTTCCTCACTACTACCTGGGTTTCTGAAATTGTATCAGAATAGTAGGTACTGCTGCTTCAAGGATCAAGGACTCAAGGTAGAAATGGCCTTTGCTGCAGCTGTGATGCCTTGTGTTTGGACAGGTTTGGGGGCCTTCACAAAACAACCTCTAAGAACTTGCTGACTGCCCCAAGGCTGCACGGAAGGAGTCGGCAGGCTCCAAGCACCATTCTAGCTAATTTTCACACTACAAACAGTCCCAGATGGAGTTCTACATCCTTCTGCAAGGTGCCAGGCCTCAAGGCACTGGTTCAGAGGGTGTATTAGTTATTGCTACCTCCCACAGGCAGACAGAACCCATGCTGCTAGCCAGGGCCCTGCTCTGCTGCTCATGTAACCAAATGGTCACTGAGAATTGAACCAGAGAGCTGTTAAGCTCATTTCTGTTGCGACTGCTGTGACGAGGTGAGAATCGGGGACGCATGCCATAGCTAGTGGGAATTTGCTGAGGGAAGGCACAACGGCAACAGCAGGAAGGTTTCTGCAACACCTTTCAGCCAAGAGGGATCCCCCATGGGCTGCCTGCAGTCAGTAGCTTCTGGCTGACTGTACCTCACATAGCACAGCACCAAAAGCATGGTAGGGTCTTTAAAGATTCACAAGACTAGCCACGGCTCAGGCATTCGCGATCCTTAAAAACCTTCCAAGCTTTGTGTCATGGGACCAAAGTTACCATGCTGGGACTTGAACAGGTACCTCCAGGTGTGGAGTGTACCAGTGTATTGCCCTCCAGGGAGACCAGGCTGTTGCAGTCTCTCCTCCCGCACATCCATGTCTTGTTTCCATGCTTCACACCCCGGAGGTGGCGAGGGAGTTTGACTGAAAAGGAACCTTCTAATTTTTTTTTTCTTAATATTTTCAGCTTCCGAATTTGTGTGTAGCGAGGAATGAAATAACATCATTTTCTGCTTTCCTTACCACAGAGTAAACAGACAGCAGCCTTCCCTTCCCCCTCCTTGGCAGGAGTGGCTGATGGTCCTTTTGAGGCAAAGCTGCCTATGAGCTAGGTGGGGAAAAGGAAATGAAGCCTGAAGAGACCGACTCACCACTTCCAGCTGTGTTGCTGGATTCATAGGAGTATCATTTACAACGCACAGCCCATTAGCCCCTCTCTGTAGGCTCCAAACTCATGAACAACGCTTCAGCATCTATGACCATAGGACCTCCTTGGAGGAAGAGGGGCTGGCAAGCAGGAACAGGACCTGACCTCACAAAGTGAGGCAGAGATGTCTGCTGACAGGCTCACTTACCTAGGCAAGGAAGGATTTAAGTTAGGCATGTTGCGGAAGGATAGCCATAATCTGGGGTGAAGTGACAGTACAGAGGGCAGTGAGGAAGCAGCTGTGGGATGACACAACAGGGAAGGCTTTTGCACTCCCCTTGTGAAAGCAGGACAGCTGGGGGCCCATCTCAAATGCTTCTGCACCCATGCAAGTATAGTGTTGAAAAAACAGAAGGAATTAGATGTTCACACAGATTCGCAGTGCTATAAACCCATTGGGATGACAGAGCCACAGAGGGACAGCTCTCAGGACTGTCAGTGCCATGCGGGATGGATACAGGCTTTTTGGGAAAGACAGGCTGGAAAGGCGAGGAAATGAGGTGTGTGCTCTCTGCAAAGGAGTGGCTGGAGTGCACCCAGCTCTGGGCGCTGAACTAGCTGGGAGCTTCGGCATAAGGATCAGAGGATATCACAGTGTGACCCCTGTTGGTCAGTGTCTGCTACCAACCATTTGATTAAGAGGTAGTGGACAAAGATGGCTTTAGACAGATGGAAGAAGCCTCAAAATCACAGTCCCTGGTGAGGGACTTCAACCCTCTGATATTTGCTGGATGGGTGAAAGTGCTGGGCTCAAGCAGTCCAGGAGATGTTGGGATCCAACAGCATGAGTTAGCAGTATGCCCTTGCAGCAAAAACCGAGCGTCCTGGACTGTATCAGCAGGAGTAATTAGTGGAGGGAAGTGATTATATTCCTTTATGTCGTGTTTGTTAGATAGCATCTGAAGCAATACATCAGATTTGGGCCCCCCAGTACAAGAAGGCCATTGACGTACTGGAGCAAGTACACTGGAGGGCTCCCAAGATGGTCAGAGGACTATAGCATGTGATGTACAAAGAGAACCTACAACAGCTAGGTCTGTTCAGCCTGAAGAAGAGAAGGTTGAGGTGAGATCTTATTGCTGTCTACAAATAGCTAGCGGGAAGGTGCAGAGAAAACAGAGGCAGGCTTTTCTTAGAGGTGCACAGTGAACAGCGAAAAGCAGTAGACATGAGCTGCAATATGGGGAAAATTCTGACTTAAAATGAGGAAAAAGCTTTTACTTTGGGGAGGTCAAAGACAGGAACAAGTTCCCCGGAGAAATGGTGGAAACTCCATCCCTGGAGATACACAAAACTCACACCTGGATGAGGCCCTCAGCAACCTGCTCTAACTGGCATGAGGAAGAAAGGAGAAGGGACCTTGGAAGCTGGTTTGCTGCTCAAGAGCTAGAATTGATGTGTGATCAGCTCATGGTGAAGCAACTAAAGCAAGCACGTTAAGGGAATGGTTGACTGAACCTGGGTCCCCTTCCCTAGAGAGAAGGAATTTCAGGGTAGGGATACCTCCCTAGCAGCACAATAGTGGGTAAAGCGAAGTACAGCAGAAAATCAGCCCCTTTCTCTCAAAGCAAAATCCCCTGACAAACACAAGCCCTGCTACATTTTACATTGATGATTCGCTGTGAGCCATTGGCAGTGTGTCTGCGCACGTAGGAAGAAGTAGGAGGCAACAGAACAAAACAAAATAAACATTATTGGAGAATGCTGATGTTGTCAAAGAATTTGATCCCGCCGTATCACGGGGTACATGAGAGTTTCACTGGCTATAGATCCATTTTGTGCTTCCTCCCCCTTTATCACACACCCATTGTGCACAGCAAATACCTGGCAGTACAAAACAATAATCGTACAGTGGTCCTGGAACATAAGCAAATACTTTTGCCAACCAATGACCTGAGACTGCATAAAGGGCAGCAGAAAGGAAACACCCCAGCTGGGAAATTACAAGAGACGCTTGTGGCTTTGCGTTTCACCACACACCAAGGCAGACAGGTGGCTTGCAGCATCATGCTGAAATCTGGCTCAGCACTGAGTCGGCAGGACTCAGAAGCACTTTCTGCTTCTCCTTTCTGTCCCACTGGATGAGGGGAGTCCCTTATCTCATGGCTCAGGACAGACACATGCATCGCTCCAGCCAGCAGAGCTGCAGGCTGGGAGAGCCCTGCAAGTTTTGGTGCAGAAATCCAAACAGCTACTCTTACTACAGAGAACAAGGCAACTCAGAGGGCTACCTCAGTGGGCTACCTCAGTCCTGTAGCAGCACAGGCTGTAGTACCTGTAGTACATACCGTGTTTCAGATCCGAGACCAACACTGGAGAGGACAGGGGGGCTGAGTCTGGGAAAGAACAATGGACGCTGCTCTTTCTGCAAGAGTTGTGTCCCAGCTGCTCTGTCAGGGGACACAAGGACAATGACTTTGGATTGTCCTCAGCACAGCTTCTCCATGGCATGCTGGCAAACATGGGTAAGCAGAGCCCAGGAGTAAAATCAGTGGCTAGACCACATTTTGGGGGTTTGATCTTAACCTCAAGGGCTTAACATTTGCATCAAGAAGAAAAGCCACACAACAAACCCAGAATGACCAAGCCCAAGCAGAACTAGCAGATGGAGCTGTAGGACAGTCTAACGATCTAGCAGAAAAGTGCAATGCCAGCCAAAACGGTTGAGGAGAGAGCAGTGAAAGCCACTACGGGGCACCAGCAGTAGAGCTGCAGTTAGGACATGTGCACCCTGCCACTTTCCAAAGCCGTCAAGTCATTTTAGTTCACAGAGGATCAAGTAAACTGAGCAAATACAAACAGACCTGACCATGCCGACCAAATGCCCAAGAGGAGGAGGATGTGTCCAGATGGCCATATCTGGCTTGCCACTTTTTCAGATGAGAGAGAAAAGGGCATCCAAGGCTGAAAACCTTGTTAGGAGTATAATGGCCCGTTCCTTTCAGCTGCCATATTGGTCAGAGGGTAAGGAAAGGGTGAGAGGAGGGGGAGTAGGGCAGGAAATAATTTCCCTGTAAATTTAAAACCTGGTTTGGCTTTGTCTGCTTAGAAACCAAAGCCAGCTAGCATCAAAAATTACTGGATCTTAGCGGACAGTAATTTCATTCAGATAAAAAGTCAGAGACTTATAATTTTCAGGGTGTCAAGCCAGCATGTTAAAATGCCAAAACTGTCAGCACCAGCAACAGTTAGCATTGCCTCCTTGGCACTTGTCATTACTTTGCACACACCTTTTTAGGACAGTCTTAAAATGAGAAGCTTTGACCTTATTATTTTTTCCCACGTGTGCGTTGTGTTATGTCTTGTGAGTTCCCAGGCTGCTGGAAGAAGGACTGCTGAGAGTAAAACCTCCTGGGACCAGGATCTTCTGGGTGTTGCAGTCTCCTTTTGCCCAGTCATCTCTCATTGACTCACAACTGGAAAACTCCTTTGTATCTGGCCTCTCTGAACAATTAGCACAGGTAAGACCACAGCCTGCAGACCCATAGCAGGGAAAGCATCACAGCTAAACAGCACTTTCAGGTGTTTTCATATCCAGTCTAACAACTTGTCCCTCCAGGGGAGATCAGGCTGCTGCTGGACCCTTCTGGCTCCAAGGACCATGGAAAAGCACTTACAGGCTCCCTGGTACTCCTGAAAAAAGATAAAATCACCAGACTTTTTTCCTCCCTTTCAGCGTAAATGTAATATCAGGTATCCATTACCCTGTGCTTAGGATCCCCCTGGATGGGGTGGGGAGCAGAGACTGACATGAAAGGAAGCACAGTGTAGTACCCTACTGCACCTTCCCTGGAGAGGTAGGATGCCCTACCCACGCCAGGGACAGATTCTCGAGAGATGGAAATGAGCTCTGAGAAGACTGGCTTGAAACTCATGTATTTGTTTCTTCTACATTTCACATCTACAGGACAAGCCTGATGCCAGCTCAGCATCTCATCTTACATGTCACTGACAGTAAATGACAAACCCCAAAGTAACCGGTACCCATTCTCCTTGAGAAGCTCACACTGGAAGAGCAGGGGGACAGCAAGGCAGGAGCGGGGCAAGGATGGAGATGCTGTAGCACGCTCTGAGCTGGGAGAGCTGGGAGGGCTGCAGGGCAGGAGGGGTACAAGGGCAGAGCTGGTGTAGGAATTCAAGTCCCGGGCAAGATGCTGTGACAGAGCTAGGTAGGACAGGCTCACACAGAACCTACTTGCACCAAGCCGGTTCTAGTTAGTTGCCATCAATCCTTCACTTTCATGGCAACTGCAACTCACATTAATTTAAATAATAAGAAAGACTGAGACATGAAAAATAGAACACGCTCCCCCAGTGCAATCACTGTTGCTCTCGAGATGAAAGCAAGTGATTTGTTTCCACAAAACATTACTGTGTCTCAAAACCACTCGCTATAGCAGTTATTACAAACCAGGGGCTGCATACAGGAGGCAGCAAGGAAACCACAAAGAAGAGAACACGCAAACATCTGTTGTTATCTTTGCCTTTTACGACCAAAACTCTTCACAGCTCAAAACTCCTGAGATATTACCTGGGATTGTGAGGGTGGGCTGGATCAGCTTTATCATTCAAGGCTATGGAAGTAGGCAAGGAGCAGTGCTACACCCCTAATCTCCTAGTAACTGAGTCAGCCCAATGGTTAAGAGATGCAAGTTCACATCCAGGAGGCCAGTTCCTGAGCACCTTTCCAGGAGTGCAATGGGGGATGGAATAAGAAAGTATCAAGGCCACCCTTGCTGAAGGGTACAACCAGCAATGCTTCTAGAGGTCTTTTCCTAACCTAGTTTATACTGGAACTGGCCATGCCACAGCTCCCAAACAGTTCAAACACCTGCCTTTTGATCAGAGCATCTAGACACAGCACAGGCACAGTGGCAGGAATGGGAACCGCTACTTAGCATAAGTGGTACTTGTATGTGAGAAGTACTTAGAGGCATGACACAGTGGGTTCTGGCTCCTGCACTGGTTGCGCTCTGCTTTCATGATGCTTCACATAAGACCTCAGTGCAGGAGGAGGGTGGCTTTGCGAGACAAAGGCAGGAAGCATGGGACTAGGAACTCAAATCAGGTATGGCAGGATGAAAAATGTGAACAGAGGGACATGGAGATCCAGTTGGAAGATGGCTCTGAGTCCTGTAAACACACATGAAGTTCACAGTCAGATCATCTCACTGCTCCCTTTGAACAAACAGAGCTTTACATAAGACCCTTAGATGCAGTCTTATACCATGGGGCAGCTACTTCCCAGTCTGAAATTACAAGACTGCTTAACAGTCAGGTATTTTGTCAATAAGTCACAAAATACATTTAAAAAAATAAAGCTCTTATTCCCATTCTACAGACCTAAGATACAGCAAAAGCTATTTAATCCTTCCAAGACACAGAAGCAAACAGTACTGAAAATCCCTAAGAAAGCCCATAAGCTCCATTTAAGTGCTCTAACTGCTTGTCCCAAGAAGGGCACCTTGGATACAAATGGAGAAAGCCACCACAACCCCTTCCATATATCCTCATTAGTTAGTTGCTTCCTCCAGTCTGTTTACTTTCCTCTCTATTGGCAAGTAGGACCCCCATCTGTTGGAGAAAATTAAGACTCCCACCCACTAATCCACATCAGCCCCTGGCTTTCAGGGCAGAAAGAAAACATCAGGACTTCTCTCCAAAGTCAAAGGAACTTTTCAGCCACTAAAGCCCTCCGCAGGTGCCTATCAATTAGCCTCGAGAGTTCTCATTTCCTTGTCCCCAGCTCCCAATTAACAGCACTTTGCAACAAATACAAAGACACTAATAAGGCCCAAGGCAGCGGTAGGGGGGACGCTGACCATCATATGGTCCTTGAATGCTTTAGAGCTGCCACCTTGTTCACCACAATTAGGGGTCCTTTCCTGGGGCAATTAATTGACAGCAAATTGGCCTCATTAGTCATTGTTTAGTTAAAGTGTTTAGTAGGGAGAGAGGGCCTGAAGACGGAGCTGAGCTGCTAAACACAACTAAATGGTTTAATTTCCCTCTTATGTGTGCAGCAGGCTAATCACAGCTCTTTACAGCCATAACAAGAAACAGCTTGTTGCTGCTTAGGTCCGCAAAGGGAGCAAGCTGAGGGCTGGAAAGTAAAATCCAGACACCCTTTGGGATGCGGCATGCTAATGTTTCTGAAGCACTTTGCAGACAAAATGCGACATGAGACCCAAGATGTGTTTTTTATGGTCTGATTCATGCCACAGCCTCAGCCAGAGGGAGACGAAGCTGTCACCAGGGTGGGAGGGCAGAGAGTGAAGTTGTTGAACTTCATTAAAGAGGGTGGACTCTGAAACATTCTTCTGACCTTCCGCTCTGCTAGGCTTGTTTAACTCTGCCAGCGTCTCTCTCGTCATTAAAGCTTCTGGTGAAGTAGAGGCAAACGCTGAAGGCTTGGTTTTGTTTTTTGATCCCCTGGGAACCAAAAACCCCTAAAAATATACAGTGTTTTTACAAGGTGTAAAAATGGCTTCTTTCTGTTGTTTGAAAGGGGGTGCCTTGCCATGTCCGTCCCTGGTGGCCTTTAGGGAAGGGTCTATCCTAGCCAGAACATGGAGACCACTTAAGAGCACTGAAGTTCTCAGACCACGTGTGCCCCCACGCTGCTCTGCCCTAGTATGGCAGATCTCCATCCAAGCATCACTTCTGATGCCAAGAAAGGCCGGGCTGAAGGAGGCACAGGGGCTGCTAGCTTGGCCCTTGCGTCTTGGCAAGCTTCCCCCATCGTGCAGCTGAGACTCGCCCACTGAGAAGCCATGCAGGAAATTATTTAAAACCAGATGGGGACTGTGTGTATTGCACTGACTGGGAGCAGAGAAGCAGACAGGATGCTGTAAATCAAAGCCATGTGGAAAGCCCTCCCAGTTCGCTGAGCTGGGTAGCGTGTCAGAGATGACCGCATTTGAGAGTAAGAGCTGACAAGCCAAACCATTTTGTCCAAAGGAAGGCTCTGCTTCATCCAATATACTAGTCCAATATATATTCAATATAATAGTCTAAGTGTCTGGACTATTTTTCTGCATAAAATTGCATGGAAAACACTTCCGGTACATTGTTTCTTAGCAGAGAGCAGCATGGAGTTTAAACCTGTTGGACTGCCCCATCTATGAGCTGTTGGAAAAGTCAGCACAGAACTGGGCTCTATTGCTTATACTCATTCCCACTGATTGTATTTTTTTTAAACTTGTCTCCATGAAATTTTCAGGAGAGAAACTATTTTACTTCCCAACTGAGGGAAACAGAGAGAAAAGAATGGCTTAAGTCTCAAGCCAAGCTTGTTTTCCAGTGCACAAAGATGACATTGTGGGACAGGGATAAAAGCAGTCTCATTCCTGATCCTAGCCCAGTGCCTCAGCTTTAAATACAGATGCCAGCCTTTCACCCAAAAGAAGTTCCAGCTCCCAGCCTGAGCCCCAGCCCTGGCCTGATGCTGGCAGCATTCCACTCACACCTGGCTTTTTGGTGTTGCCCCACCAAGCACAAGGTTTTGAACCCATGTTTATGGATCTTGATGCAGCCCAGGAGAATAGGTTCTCTGTTGCATGTTTAGCATATAAATGAAAGCACAAAGCACAAGCCAGTCATATGCCTGATATGCTCTTACCACAAGATTTGGACCTCTGGACAGGAAGTATTATTTCTTTTCTACAAAACTTCTTTTTCTTTTCTATTAACATATCAAATTTATGCCAGCATGGCAATGATTCACTTATCTGTGGTTCAGCTCTTTAAAGTACAGCTCTGTGCATTTACCATTCGTGTTGCCTCGCTCCTTTCCTTTCAGTAAAACTGACTGCAACAGCTTTATGGCTAAGCCTCCTAGAGAGGCCTGCTGTGAAAACACAGCCTTCTTCACAGGACATGTGTAAACAATAAAGTGCTTGCCATGCTAATCCCCAGGGATTAACCCTTGGAATGACGCCTAATCCCAAACACTTTAAGGACCACAGATGTACACAGCTTTTGGTCTTTGTTTCAAGTGCGTTTATATATTCCCCTAGACTATTTTTTAAATCTGGGAAGTATTGACTTATGGGACTGAAACAATACAATATGTCTTCTGCAGATATAATCAGCCACCCTTGAAAAGAAATTCTGTGAGAAAAGTTTTCCTTAGTGTCCAGATCCTCCAAAGACATCTCTGAGAATTTTGTTAAGAAAAGTTTTTCACAGAAACATTAAGCATGTAGGATGTACATGGTACGCAGCTGCATCCTAATATGCAGCCTTTCTATGTCTTGATTCAGAGCCCAGAGAGCTCCTCCTTTGACGTTAATGGTCTTTGGACAAATTCTTACACAGCAAGAATGGGTGATGGCTTCAAGGAAATGTTGAAGCCAGAACAGGGATGCTTTATTAGCCAGTTAAGAGGAAAAAAAAGCAAGATTCTGGTTTTTAACTGAGTCCCAGCACTCCTTGGCTCCTGCCTGTTAACTCTTTCTTTGGGAAGCAGACTAGGGAGCACAGGCCAGGTATGAGAAGAAAGCACAGAGAAAACCCTATTTCATGCCAGGGTCAGATGTACAGGTTCAGAGAAGGTTTCTATGCCCTAGGAAGATGACTGGGATTTTCCTGATTAGGCAAGCGGGGGAGGAAGTTAATTTCCACTGACACCCCACTCTGGACCAGGACTAGGTTGTCCATCATAGCTTTACATGCAGGAGAAACAGATCCAAAGTGGGTTTTTTTGTTTGTTTGCTGGTTTTCTTATCTTATACTGTTGCTTATGTTTAGCTCATTAGGGACAGACAGTACAACCCTCATGAACCACCTGATGGTCATCCCCACACAGGCTGAAAAGAAAAGGCAGCTCTCTCAAAATCCTGTTCTCAGATTCTTTTGGCTACCCATGGTTTATCCCACAGCCTCTACGATAAACCACAGGGCAGCAAATACAACACTCTAAGTGTCTTGTGCATACCACATACCCAAGAATCTGGCTCAGTTTCAGCTGAGACAGACAGCTTCTCGGTGACAAGCCTCTCACTCAAACCAAATGCATGTGGTACGTGTAAAACATCTTTTATTAGCAGGCTTGCCTTCCTTACTCATTGAAATGAGAAAAGTGGAGCAGGACAGCTTGCTGTAACCACCTTTCAAGACTGCTTTCAGGCTTCTAGGGGAGCAGAAAGCTAGTGTAGCATTTCGGAAATGATGGTTTTGCTTCCAGTCAAAAGTATGAACAACAAAGTTAATAATCCCATACTCTGACCTTTACATGCTTTGGATAAAATTCACTCTTGTGTTAAGTGTGCAGATTTGGAGAAGAGTGTAAAGTATTGTACGCTGTTGTTGATCTATAACACTCCAACTCATGGCCTAGGACAGCTGTCTTGTAAGAACACACTGCTGTTTCCCCAGCAAGAGCATACACTTTGTCCAATTCAGCAAGTGATGGATGATCTGTAACACAAGCCACCATAGCTGCTTCACCGAGTAATCAGATCAGCAATCAGAAGACTAATGTCTTAGCAGAGAGCAACTGCCTCTTCTGATGCTGAAAGCCCCACCAAAACCATTTCAAGCAAAAATGAACCTGACATAAATCCTCATCTCCTAAAAATCGCAAATTTTGAGCGTGAAAAAGACTAGAAGTGCAACTCCACATTTTTTCAGCTTGGGCTGCTCAGCACATTCCTGCTTTGTCACTATTGCTGGATCCACAGACAGCGGCTTTCCCCAGCACATGTACTTATGAAATGCCAGCTGTGAGACCTTCAATTGTGAGCACTTGGTGATAGCTGCAGCAGCATATTTTCTAAAGGCCAGGGTGTTATCATCAGCCATCTGAGAAGGGAAAGCCAAAGCGTTCAAGTCAAAGAACCCCTTCTGTCAGAAATGCTCATCTACAGAAGTCTGATCCAGCAGAAAAGAGGAAAAAACAAATACAGTACTCTTGAAGTAAAGGTGTCTTCGAACAAAGTAAGCAGCTGGCTACAGCTGAGATGTGGTTGTGGTGATCTCCTTCCCACAAACCAACCAAGAGCCAAGGTTTCTTGGAGAGGAGAGTTTCTGCTGTTTGAGACGCTCTGCCAAAAGGGAGTGCTCTGTTTTGGTTCAGCCACATGCAGCAGCACCTTGACGTTTTGGAAGTTTCTCACAGTTTCATTACCCAAGCTTTGCTGTGTGGTAAAGATGTGCTGTATACTCGCAGACAATCGCAAGGGAGGGCAGGGATGGATTCCAAGAGCTTTGCTCTGTAAACACATTACTGGTACCATTTCAATTAAAGGAGAATCTCTCCCAGACTGCCAGGCGTGGGGCTTATTCTTTCTAGACTGCAGCTTTATCAAGACACATAACACCAGTGGCTGTCCCTCTTTCCCCACTGGGGTTCAAGTCTGCCCTCTTCACAACTGACAAAATTTTTGCTGGTCTCTCAGCATTAACAAACTGAGGTATTTAGCACAGTATATGCTAGGATTGCAGAGAAATGCAGGGGACGAGCCTCAGGTACTCAATTTCCACTGGAGCTGAGTAGGATTACCCACTCAAATTGTTCTGAGGGGTCAGGAGGTGGCTGGCTCTTAGATGCCCAGGGTTAGCTATAAATGCAGGTGCCTACAAGAAAGAAGCAGCAAAATTTTCTAAGAAGTTTCAGAATAGCGAGTATTAAACTGCAAAGAAATAGGTAGACATTGTCCATTCAGGAGGATGAGGTTACATCCGAAAAGGTTGTCAGCACCTTTATGTTAAATGACAACAGCTTTACAGATAACTTTCGTCTAAGGTTCCCAAGCAAATACTCCCCACCCCAGAAATCTAGTGCTACTGGCTGGACAGCAGGAATGAGGTGACCTCCCCTGCTGATCAACAAAGAACACTAGTAGAAAAATGCAAATACTTCCACTGCAGAAGGGCATCAAAAACTAAGTCCAATGGAAAACATAAGCCACATCTCTCTGCCGTAATAGCAATCCACAGGTCTGAGCACCTGTAATAAATATCACAGTTAGCAGGGTAAGCAATGCTACCAAAAAATGAAGGGAGGAATGACTGTGAAGGACTTGGTAGGTCTGGTACTCCAGGTTCAGTGGTTGTTCTGCTGCACATTTGTGCTATATCCTTGAGTAAGTCACTCCACCTTTCCAGGGTTCAGTTCCCCTTCTCATTCTTAGGCAACTACTGTGCGCAAGACGTATGGCATCTCCAGTGACTGGCACCCAACTGGTGTCATGAGAGGTATGATACCTTACCATCTACAGCTCCAACAGGTGAATAGGAGGATCAGGGGAGGAATATCTGCAAAGCCTCAGAGTGTTAAAAGGAGTTCCTTAATGAGGAGTTATCATGCTGCAAAGTTCCTTGGCACAGCAAAAGGGGCAAGTCCAAGGTAGACCTATCCACAGACTGATGAAACAGGCCTGATTCTTCACTGCTGGTATAAAGTAAAGACAAAATACTCTTTTACGTGAAAGCAAATGCAAAGCAGGAGAGAATCAGCAATGAGCCCTGCAGTTCATAAACCCAAGGAAAAAAGCAGGACCCACAAAACATTTTGCAAACTGAAAAGGAACAGAAGTGTAATCAATACAGTTAGGGATACTGATGGATGATAGGGATACTTATACGCTTTCCATTCTGATGGTCATGATATACCGGAGTCTGCAAAAATGATTTCCTTAAAGTACAAAGAGTGATAAAAAAAGAAAGAAACTTTGCATCAGAACGCAATGATGAAAACTCTGCCAAAGCCTGAGGAAAAGCAGAGATATAACCGAGATGGCATCACACTATGGATCAACCTGCCACTGGATCGGGCGCAGACACTCATGACAAATAGGCACTAGGGATGCAGCGCAAATACAGTGTGACACTATATCCTGGGCATACGCTTGATGTATGGAGGATTAAATGCCACACACACACTGTCCTGGTTAGATTGTATCTAGTGCTGACAGATACCTGAGGGATCTGTCTCTTTCTTTATATATTTTGGCAATTGCCATGCCAACAAAGGATTATGGGACTGAGGGGGCGAGAAGGAGAGATCATTTGCTACTCTGTTTAACAGAGACTTTATTCTCTGGGGGGATTTTGTCAAGATGTCGGATTTCTTCTTAAATGATATTTCTACCTGCCTAAACACATTTGGGGTTGATGGGCTTTTCTCCTTTCCTCTGTCCCTGTGACGCAATAGCTCACTCTTCTGGAGTCCCAACCAATGTTAAAGCAAATGTGGCTTCTGTAAGTCGGTTTGAAGACTGTTGCCCTCAACCCCTGCCCCCATGCACACTGCAAAGGCAAGAAAACTGCCAACATGCTATAAAGACCAATTCCTTTCCCTCTCTGGTGAGTCCTCTGATTGACGGTTCTGTTTGTCAAGAGAGACAGACTGTCTTGAATGTGAGACAGCTAACTATCACCTGGGGAGACTATTAGAGGGAGAAGGAGGGAGAGACAGGCAGACAGAAAGACAAGGAAGGACAGACAGACAGAAAGGAGAGCTGAGGAGGGGGAAAGAGGAAAGGAGCGACAGAAGAGTGTAGATGAGCGAAAGACAGTAGCACTTGATGAATTAAGTTGTCAACTTTGGCATCACCTGTGTACCTTGTCATGCCTATAAATTCATTGAAGCTGAAGCTGCGCTGTGAGTCAAGAGTGAGAGAGTGCTGATGGAAGGAAGAAATAACAGCCCATTTAAAGACTCAGAGCAATTTATTAGTTACCTCAGGAAGGAAGTAGTGACAACAGGGAAGAAGAGATGCTTCCCCTTCACGCTGGGCAGGAAAGCTCATTTTGGATTCAAACTGTCCACCCAGTAGTGCTGCAGAATGTAAAGAGATTGACAGAGACAGAGACCTGGTTCAAGAAGGAGAAATGCAGGGGACAGGCTAGCCGGGCTCCAAGGGGAACAGGGTAGAAGCATGCCTTTGTGTAGTGCTGTGTGCCTTGGGCCATCCCTTGACATGTTGAGGGACGATGTTGAGAACAAGTAGCCAAATACCCCTGGTGTGAGAGGAGGCAAAGGACACTGAGCACAGCCAACACTGCAGGGTGGAAGGAATGTGGAGGAAAGCAGAGATGGGAACCGCATCTTTGGCGTAGAGGGGTTCTGTGACGGAAAGCTGGGAGGGAGATAAAGCCCTCTTCTGACTTTGATGTTGGAAGCATGGTGGTGAGATGCAGAGCTTTGACTGGCTTTACCAGGGAAGCACTGCACTAAAGCGGCTTCCTGCAGAGCTAACTTGGTAAAAGATCCTGCACATTTCTTACAAGAGGAGCTCACGGGGCTCCTGCGATCTACCAGAACTCCAGTGAAGTCTTTTGGATATGACTGAGGAATGGGAAAACTAACAGTACAATGCCCTCACCCACTGCCCAGGTAGCAGAATGTAGAGCCCGGAGCCACCCAGACAAGGGGTAAGTATATGCATTCCCTCCCCCTACTATTCAAACCTCCAAAACTGAACAGCATCTGTGCCAACTGTTGGGAAATGCTTCTATCTACTCCTTCACTCCCTTTCCTTCTTTCCCCCAGCTCACCACTCCCCACACAGGAGCTTGTGCAACCCCTGTGCTCATGGAAGATGGTCAGCTCCTGCCAAAACCTCCCTCCTGTCAGCCACAGAGCCTAGAAGTTGCAGAGGCTGAGTTCCAAAGCAATCTGAGACTTCCTGTGACTTCATTTGTAGCCACCCACAGACGTTTACATTTATGTGATGAGACATGTCCACTGACCCTTCCTTGCAATGAGCTGATCTCAACCAACCACCAGCCCATTGCACCAAGAAACAGGACACTGCCTATTCCGAGATTCATTCCTCCCATGGCCTTGGCTGCTTCGTGCTCCACTGATACCCTGGGCTTGGACAGAGGGGAGGGAAGGAAGGAAAAAATACAGATTTCTCCCTCAAGCAGAAGTACGAGAGGTATTTCCTTCAAACAGGGAGAAATTCTGACTCAGCCACACAAGTGGAGAAGCTACTCTTTTCAGCTTGAGTGAAACACTGAAAACTTACAACTGTCATGGGTATTTGGAGAGTATGGGGAGAAGTGTGTGTGCACATGCATAGCATTTGACAACTCCATGAACAGAAATAACACGTATGACATAAAACTATCATATGTGGGTTTCTCTGTGTGTATATACGTATGAAATATATACGTACTTAGAATGTGTATATATGTATAGATACATACATACCCATATATGCACATATACACATACCGCTATTTGCTCCTGAAACTTCCCACCTCTTTGAGAGCTCTCATTTGGCTGGTGGTTTGTAAGCCGCCAGACACGACAAAGCTGTCCTGATTGGGGTCCCCTGAGCTGTGCAGTGTAGCTCTGTTGGCTGCCTTCAATTTGATATCAAATGAGAATAGGGATCTAGCTGAGCCGAGCTCCATTCTGACCTGGTCCCCACATCAGATCAGCCTCGGGCTGTGGCACTGTATTAAAGTTGAGGGCAGCTTTAATCTGCTTTGCTGTTTGCACAGTGGAAGCTGTGCTTGGCCTACTGGGAAATTACTGATACGTCCCTCATTCGAGTAAAGTGGACATTTCTTTTCCAGGAGTTGTGATCTTTGGGTTCGTAAAACTAAGTTTAAATGATCTAAACTGGTGGCTTCCAACCTTTCTCATTCTGAGGGCACCTTGCAATTTCCTGAGAAAGGTACATGCACAGTATAGTGAATGCAACTCTCCTGGCAATAGGTTTGGTTTTCCTGAAGTCCACAGATTTCTTGGGAGTCACAGACTGAAGGGGGAAGATGACTCAGTGAAGGAACTAGAAGTGAGAAGGTAGCCTGGTGCTCAGCTGAGCCTGCAAGCAGCCTGCCGCACAGCTCCGAGAGGCCTGGACACCCATCTGCATCCTTCTCACTCCCTCCAGGGAAATACCACACCTTTCTCATGACATCACTGCAAACCGCATCATGGGGTGCATTGTATAACCAGCTGGTCAAAACAGGTGATGATCCCACTGTATTCAGCGTTGGTGAGGCCTGACCTTAAGTACTTCTGTGCAGTTCTGGGCCCCACAATTTAAGAAGGATATGAAGGTCCTTGAATGCACCAAGAGGAGGGCAACAAAGCTGGTCAAAGGGCTAGAAGGCGTCTTCTATGAGAAGCAGCTACAGACTTCGGGCTAGTCTAGTTTGGAGAAAAGGAGGCTGAGGGGTGACCTGATGCTCTCTACAGCTTTCTGAGGAGGGGACGTGAGAGGGAGGTGCTGAGCTTCTGTGTCCAGTGATAGGACACATGGGAATGGTTCAAAGCTGCACCAAGGGAGATCTAGACTGGACATTAGGAACCATTTCTTTACTGAGAGGGTGGTCAAACACTAGAACAGGCTTCCTAGAAAGGTAGCTAAGAGGCATTTGGACAATGCACTTAATAACACATTTTAACTTTTGGTCAGCCCTGAATTGGTCAGGCAGTTGGACTAGATGATCGTTGTAGGTCCCTTACAACTGAAACAGTCTATTCTATTCTACCAGACACCTGACATTTCAGTTTCTTTTTCTTTGTCCTGATGGTACCTGTTGGGCCATCTCACATGCTCTTCCGGTTTCCCCACAAAGGTGATGGGATTTTTTTGGTGGTTTGTTTTTTTCTGGGTTTTTTTTTTGTTTGTTTGTTTTTTAAGTGGAGAGGGGTTGGGAGACGGAGAAAGCCAGAGTTAGGTTCCTGCTAGGATGCCACTGGCAGCCAGAGAGAATGGGGAACTAGAGGGGTAGGTTGAGGAGCAAGACTGCCTACAGAAAAGAAGTTGGTACTGAGATGAGCTAAGAGAAACCATAAAAACTGATGGCAAGCTGCCCTGGGCTCTGTCACATCCAGAGGTCTCAAGCTGCACAGTGCGTCACTATCTTAGCTGAGAGACAGAGAGAGCTTCGAGCAGGTCCATTTACCTAGAGAAAAGGCTGGAAAGTGAGAAATTCCCAGGAATCAGTACTTGCCATTACATGCCACAGTTGTACACACAGATTTGACAAAGAAATGACAGGAATAAGTAATATTTGATATAGAAATGGGTAGTGACAGCTGCAAAAGATATTGGGGGCTGGCAGAAGGGGAAAAGGCATGGGGAAGGCAGAACTGAATCGGTGACTGAGAGATACTTTTCTAATTCATCTTGAAAGGATTTTCTTGAAAAACATAGTAAGAAGGGCACAGGTGAGGAGGGCCACAGAAGAGGCACAAGCCTGCAAAAGCATGCCCACATACACTGCCTCACTGCCAGCCACCTTCAGAGCTTGGATGTCCCTGTGGCGGCCTGATGGATTTTCACTTACTACAGGGGAGAAAGGAAAAAGTCTCACAGCTCTTAGTCTTCTTCTGTCTGGGGGGTTGAGTTGATTATTTGCCCTTTAGCAACAGGAGTAGATACATGAAGCCGCAGGCATGGGGGTCTTTCACCATGTGTAAGGGGCTTGTGGTACACTTAAGCATCTCCTTGAAAGGTTACTGGGCATGTCTTGCTCCACAACAAGAAGTCAGTTCTAACCACATGCATGCCCTAATGCGCACCACAGAGTCACAGAGTGGTTTGGGTTGGAAAGGACCTTAAAGATCATCCAGTTCCAACCCCCCTTGCCATGGGCAGGGACACCTTCCACTAGACCAGGTTGCTCAAAGCCCCATCCAACCTAGCCTTGAACATTGCCAGGGAAGGGGCAGCCACAACTTCTCTAGGCAATCTGCTCTGGTGCCTCACCACCCTCACAGTGAAGAACTTCATCCTTACATCTAATCTAAATCTCCTCTCTTTCAGTTTAAAGCCATTACCCCTTGTCCTATCACTGCATGCCCTTGAAAAAGTTCCTCTCCAGCTTTCTTGTAAGTCCCCTTTAGCTACTGAAAGGCCACAATAAGGTCTCCCCGGAGCCTTCTCTTCTCCAGGTTAAACAACCCCAGTTCTCAGCCTGTCCTCATAGCGAGAGCGATCCAGCCCACTGATCATCTTTGTGGCCCTCCTCTGGACCCATTTGAGCAGGTCCATGTCTTTCTCATGCTGGGGGCCTCAGAGCTGGACACAGTACTCCAGGTGGAGGCTCACCAGAGCGGAGCAGAGGGGGAGAATCACCTCCCTTGACCTGCTGGCCATACTACTCTTGATGCAGCCCAGGATATGGTTGGCCTTCTGGGCTGCAAAGGCACCTTGCCAGGTCGTATTCAGTTTTTCATCTACCAGCACCCCCAAGTCCTTCTCCACAGGGCTGCTCTCACTCCACTCATTGCCCAGCCTGTATTTGTGCTTGAGATTGCCCCAACTCAGGCATAAGGCCTTGTAGTTGGCTTTGTTGAATTTCATGAGGTTTGCATGGGCCCACCTCTTAAGCCTGTCAAGGTCCCTCTAGATGGCATCCCTTCTCTCCAGCATTTTGATTGCACCACACAGCTTGGTGTCATCGGCAAACTCGATCCCACTGTCCATATCACCAACAAAGATGTTAAGTAGCACTGGTCCCAATACCAACCCCTGAGGAACACCAGTTGTCACTGGTCTCCACTTGGACATCAAGCCGTTGACTGCAACTCTTTGAGTGCAACCGTCCAGCCAATTCCTTATCCACTGAGTGGTCCATCTGTCAAATCCTCATCTCTCCAGCTTAGAGACAAGGATGTCATGTGGGACATGCTTGGAATGCTTTGCACAAGTCCAGGTAGATGATGTCAGTTGCTCTTCTGTTATCCGCCAACCCTGTAACACTGCCCTAGAAGAACATCAAATTTGTCAGGCACAATTTGCCCTTAGTGAATCCATGTTGGCTGTCACTCATCACCTCCTTATTTTCCATGTGCTTTAGCATAGTTTCCAGGAGGATCTGCTTCATGATCTTGTTGGGCACAGAGGTGAGACTGACTGGCTTGTAGTTCCTCAGGTCTTCCTTTTTTCCCTTTTTAAAAACAGGGGTTATGTTTCCCATTTTCCAGTCAGTGGGAACTTCATCGGACTCCCACAACTTCTGAAATACGATGGACAGTGGCTTAGCCACTTCACCTGCCAGCTCCCTCAGGGCCCGCAGATGCATCTCATCAGGTCCCATGGACTTGTGCACCTTCAGGTTCCTTAGGTGGTCTCGAACTTGATCCTCCCCTACAGTGGGCAGTTCTTCATTCTCACAGTCCCCACCTTTGCCTTCTGTGACTTGGGTGGCATGGCTGGAGCACCTGCTGTTGAAGACTAAGGCAAAAAAGTCACTGACTGTCTCAACCTTCTCCATATCCTGGGTAACCAGGTTTCCTGTTTCCCTCTGGAGGTGGCCCACATTTTTCCTAGTCCTCCTTTTATCACCAACGTACCTATAGAAACCTTTCTTGCCCTTGACATCCCTGGACAGATTTAATTCTATCAGGGCTTTAGCTTTTCTAACCTGACCCGTGGCTGCTCAGGCAATTTCTCTATATTCCTCCCAGGCTACCTGTCCTTGCTTCCACCCTCTGTAGGCTTCCTTTTTTGTGTTTGAGCTCTCTAATTCCTTCTCAGCCTCCCTGATGTTACACAGCCTTCTCACCACCTTCTGCAGCTCAACCACAGGCTGCAGGAGGTCCTCCACCTGGGCACACCTTTTGCAGGCAGGTCTGCTGCCTGTCCCTGCCCCCAGAAGAAAGGTCCAGGCACCTCTTACAATTTGAGGTCTGCACCACAGCCTGTCCCTTCAGCAGCTCCAGCTGGGGGGAGGCATCAGCCACCGTGGGGGTAGACAGTGCAGATCCCCCAGCTGGAGCTGCAGCCTTTGCTCTCAGACAAGTGCCCACCGTTTTGCCTTGAGGGCCAGGCAGGATGAGTGCCCTGGGCCTGTGCAGATGGTCACAGAACGGTGCCTGGCTGCTGGGTTCTGTGGACTTCAAGCCTCTCTGCTCGGCCAGAGGAACATCCCTCCTTTGAAGAGGCCAACAGCTGCCTGACGCCCTGGCTGATGCCCCATGCCCTGTTTGCCTGTCCTGGTCGCTGGTGCTCCCCAGGGCTGCCCTTTGTGGGGGTCGGGTGGCTGCTGTGACTCCTGGCCCTGCCCAGGCCTTGTCAGCCGCTCTCTCTCCTGAGAGCTGCCAGCTCCTGCTGGGTCTTCGCACTCCCCTGGGCCTTCCCTGGCTCAGGAAACCCCCATACACCACGATCCCCTGCTCCGCTGTAGATGCACCTGCGCTGGAGCTGGTCAACTCAGTGAGTGACTGTTGGTTCACTCACTGACAGATGCTCACTTCAGGGACATCATTGCTCCTGAAAGTGCCCCACTGACTCTTTGCAGAGTCTAGCATCAGCGTCCTCCCACAAAAGACCACCATTGGGAAGCACATGTAAATCCCTGAACACCAGGATGCCAAAGCGGGTACAACAGAACCTTCACCATTAATAGTGTCCTTACACATGGGCATTGGCCCTGGTGACAGTGCTCATGGCTGTAAAAGGGCTGTGCCACTTGCTAGCTAAGCTGGGCTTTGGGTAGTGCCAGTTTGGGAAGCAAGCAGGAAAATTTCACTTCTGACAGCCTCTCTGCCCAGCTGAGGAGGTACATACATATGGAAGGTACATCCATCAATGATTTCCACTCAAGCCCACCAGGCTGAGGAAGCACTGACCTCAAGGCCATGCCCAGAGCGTTGCCTTCTCAGGGAATGCAGGATCCTCTATGACACATTAAAAGTTCATGAGAAGGGCTGGTTTCATGACCCCAGTGTCACAGGAAAGGAACATGAAGAACCTTAGAGGCCTTGAAACTTGCCCAAGGGAACAGAGGGGACCACAGATGAGCCAGGTGGCTGTGAGGTCCATTGGTGGGACACTGGGCTGGGGAGTAAGGAAGGCTAGCTCCTTACCCTGCCATGAGCATCGTGTGGCTCTGAGCCACTTGTTCCACCCTTCTTTACTCTCTTTTTTCCCTCCCTCCACTGCCCCTTCTCTTTTCCAAGTCTTTTGACCAAGGACTGACGCAGCTCTGTGTGTGTGTGCGCCTACACATCAGTAGCCTAGGTCTCACCTGAGCCTTTTAGTTATTGTCACAATATAAATGTAACAGCCCAGAATTGCATACTCACTGCCCTGCAGTTTGACCAGGGCTGTGCTTTTGCGAAGACCAGTCCTGTATTCTAGGCCTATTTTTAGAAAACCTAATTTATATACATTAGACCTTGCAGAGGAAACAGTACTAGCCAGAAAAATTCCCTTCCTCAAAAAGCTGTTTAAAACCAAGCATGACCAACCTGCTCTCCTGGAACTGCTGAGGAGCCCAGGACACCTCAAAGATGGCTTGCCTTTATCTGTGTCTAGCCAAGGAACAGATAAAAGTATTGTAAAGCACTGATGGGAACATGCTAGAGGCTACAGAAAGGAAGAACAACTTTTACTTGGAAAGACCGTTCAATAGTAGGTATGCCAATTAATAAATAAATGAAAAGAGGTGACATTCATGATGACATTTAAATGACTGAGGTGCCAACTGTTTGTTAAAATACCACATGGTCTGGAAGGAGGCAAATAAAGAAACAGGGCTTGGACAAGCAGTGAGTAACAGTGACCCAACCAAATCAACTATTGATAAAACACAGGTGAAGAAATGTTCAGGAGAAAAATCTCTTCAAATCATCAGCTAATGGATTAAATGCATCTAAGTGCGAGATGGAAATTAACTGATCAATTCACTCAACAGCTACTAATTATATGTGACAGGGCACACAGAACTCTAAAAGTATATGGAGCTCAGAGGAAAGCAGCACTGGTACAAATATTTGAAGGCTGCGTCTTGCCACTATGTGGTAGGACACTTGCCCCAGTGTCAGAATGTCACTGTTGCTGATTAAAACTTAACTCTGCAAATGTTTGAAGTCTGTATTTTGAAAGCATGGAAAGGCGGGTTCTTTCCCAGTGCTTTGTAACAACTTGCAACACTAAGTACAAATATATGGTATCAAAATTAACGTGCCAATCTAAACAAAATTAACTATAATCGTACAGTCAAAATGAAACCTTTTTGCCTCATTGCAGTTAAACATTTTGACATCAGTGAAACAAAACTAGAAAGTTAGAATGATTTGTTGTGACACTCGTCTGTCAAAAAAATTTGTTGCATCACCATGCTCCTGCAAAATGCTTTGACGCCAACAGAACTGATCTTCCAATAGGAAGCTATCTCACATTTTCCAATCACTACTTTCACAATTTTATTTTGGATTGTCATTCAAAGTAATATATTCCTGACCACGTACATTTTGGCTTGCACCATTCAGGAAATGGTCATAGGAATATTGACCAGCTCTCCTCTCCCCTTAGGCTTACTCTTCTCATATATTGACCCTTGGGACTCCTTCAAAGTCATGCCTTTGGAGAGTCAGCACAAGGTAGGAAATATAGAAAATAAATAAATAGTAATGATGAATTAATTGATCACCAGGGAAAGATTAGTACCAAAGCGTGATTTTTGCTTGAACGAGATCAGAATGGGAACCTTGCTGGTGCAATTCTCACCTTGTACTGCAGCACTGAATTTGGAATCCACTTTTGGAGCAAGGATAAGTGCTAAGCACATATTTAACTTACTGCTTATACCAGCGATTAAATTATTAATTCAAAGGGGAAAACCAGTGTGGCTTATAAACCAGATGAAACTTCCAAATCAGGTAGCTCAGGCCTGACATTATAACACAAGCAATGTCAATTCTGCAGATGATAAGACCTGAGCAAGGGCAGTCTTCCAGATTCATCATGCCAACAATATTTATTACCTGTTCGCAAACCCCAGCTCCATAACTTGTGAGGGTCCCGTATGTTCTATGCACGGCCTATGATGCTATTTTTAGATTGTTTTTAAAATTAATGGTTGAAGGGAATTCAGAGGATGCAATGTTTAATACAGTGCTTCATGAACTCCTGCTAGCAAATTTAATTCAATCTGTTTTGGGTTAGGAGCACTGTCACGGATTGGCAATTGCCTGAAGAACCATAAACAAGGGATAATGATGAGGGGCATGTAAGTGCAAAGTTGTAAGCAGGTGTGTAAGTGAGGTGCTGTAGGAATCCATGTGAGGTCTGCTTTCATTTAACATCTTCATTAATGAGCCTGAAGAAGTAGTTTACTAATGAAAGTGGTGGATGATGCTCAACTGGGAGGAGCTGCAAACATCCATCAGGGCAGATAAATATAAAGGGGTACGCAGGGATTAGGCATAGGGGCAGAAAGAAGAGACTGGAACAAGTTAATTAGCTCTACTAGAGAAAAAATTCAGCTCGTGCTTAGGCAAGATCATGGGTGAAGTGACCTGCACTGCACATCTTTTCAGACAGATCGGATGTGCAACTTTGGATGAGACTTGTCAAAGCACTGGAGAGCATAAAACTGTGGGTTGTCTAAACTCAAGGCAACAGTAAATGGTAAAGCAGCCTCGCATGCTATGAACTAGATGGAAATGTCATCTAAGGCCCAATCTAGAATACATCTGTACTGGCGATGGCACATCAGCCCACATCTATCTTCATAGATGGGTTAAAGTGTCTCAATGTAAAAAATGCTTCAAGTATAATGCTTCCCTCATTTGAAGCCAAATAAACCACACTGAAGAAGTGGGAAGGAGAACACTGAAATTCATGCATTCAATATGCTTAACAGCTATGCTGAAGAAGTAAAAGGTGCCAGCAGATCCCCTAGGACCTAGACTAATTACATAGCGGAAGAGTAAAGTTTCAGTCAAATTATGAAGGCATCATGTGGTGCAAGAATGGTCCTGCTCAGCGTCACTAAGATGACATATTCAATGGAACAAGTCATTCAGGTCTGCTGCAGCACTCAAAAGATGTGAAAAAAAGCAGGAAAGGCATTCCTCAGCTTGCTAAATCTAAACATAAAAGAGGACAATACTGCAGCTCCTGCACAATATCTCACTTGAACACAAAGACCAGACAAGATCAATGCTCATTCCACAATATTCCACAATATCGCTAAGTCTTCATCTGAGATGGATCTATGCCATGTGCAGTTAGTGACAGAAGAGCTTGATATTTCACTCCCCGACTAACCCAGTGCTGAAGTGTCCCCACTGCGCTCCTGAAAACTTGGCCAGAACTGGCCGTCCTTACTGTAAATGCAGAAGGCCATAGGACTGCATTTGAAAGTGCTAACTCTTTGATGGCTGTAAATCCTTGCAATTTTGCTTTCCCATCACCAGACTACGATACTTGAAAGACTAGCTTACCCTCTATGGCAGCTGTGTTCCCTTATATTTAGTACTTGTATTTTCAAAAAAATTTTAAGGTAAGACAAATCAGAATAAGCAATCCAAAGAAAATAACTTACCAGCAATGAAAACTAGTAAGTAATTTTGTCTGTTCCTTCTTGCCATCACCTGTGGTCCATTTGTGCCTACTCCAAAACTCCTTAATTTAAGGTACTTAAAACTTAACTGGATAAAAAAGAAGCAGAAAATGTATGTACGCTAAAAAATGTATGCTTATGTATGCTAAAAAATTCTGAATGGACGGGGGTGTCAAGGGACAGAGAAGACAAGGAAGTTATCAAAAATAGAATATTCTACTGATTACAGCAGTTCAGAGACAGGCCCTGCCACTCATTTGCTCATATTTTGGGCAAGTTTCCATACGCCTCAGCTCACTGGGAGTAGCAATGCTTTTTTTGTACCATTCCTTTTTTATCTGGTCCATTTCAACTGCAGACTCTGCAGGGCAGAGACTCTCTCTCCTTTGTTTGCAACCTTACCTTAGAAGACTTATTAGAGCCTGCAGACAACACACTAGTTGTAATTGGAATAAACAAAATGAAATTATGTTCCTTAGTCTGTACCATACAAATGCCAAATGTAAGGTTAAAAAAGAAATCTATTTTTCATTTAACTAAGAGCTAAATAAGGAATCTGAAGTATCAGTTCACTCACAAAAGTGTGGTTTTAATTCTGCACGGTGTTCATTGCAAAATGGCAAAATTAAATATTAAACCCTTACCAAAAAAAAATTGCAACTGGGCTTCAATAAAACATGGCAATTCAGCCTGAAATGTATTTTTTCCCTCAGAAAATGATAACCAGGATGCTTAAAATAACATTATTTGAGGTAGGTTTGTATCATTCCCTTTTTAAAGGCGATGAGGTTAAGAAGGGAGAAGATATGGGGCCCAGAGAATTTAAGGGGCTTGCTGAAAACCACAGAGGACATGAGTGCTTTTGTCAGGAGGCCTCAGATTTTCAATTTTGGGCTTAGATCCCAGGGTCACAGGGTCTGAGAAGAACTACTTTTTGCACATTAAATGCACGATGCTGTGAACTGAGTGCTCTAACACACACAGAATATCCAATAACAAATTCAGAACCTAACCTGAGAGGCCAGATTTCAGGTACATAACCACTCCATAGGGCATCCAGCTGCAATAGGTGGACGGCTAGTTTTGATACCTAAGGTTTCCCTCTCCTCAAGATTGATTTCCAATTTAGCAGAACAGCTCTCCTTGTCCTCACAGGCAAACATGTATTGTCCCCTTTTCCATTGCTAGCTGGGGGTGGGAGGAGGGGAGAGATGGTTCAGATGACTTGCTGGACAAAGGAGGTTTGTAGTTGCAGCCTGATGAACATCTGAGATAAGAGCAGCAACAGCAAATTGGCCCCAATGGGAATGGCAGCAGCACTCTTTTCACCTAAAAGCAAGCCAGCAATTATGCTTGCAGTGCCCAGCGTCCATCTTGCTGTTCCTTCCCTGCCCTCCTACCACTGCCCCCACGCCCCCACTCATGGACCAGGTGTGCTCAAGGCTACTGCTATGTTATGTGCAGCTTGAAAAAAAATCTTCCAGTCCTTTCTCCTGCTCAGGTATCTGAAGCCAGAGCTCTGAGCCCTATAGCACTAGCTAACAAAGTGAAGAGGGGGGTTTGGGGAGGGAGGAAGAAAAAAGCATGTACTGCTACCTGCACCGTTTTGTTCCACCAGGGTAGGCACAGCCCCCAGGAGAAGGCTGTCTCAGTCCTCAATATCTCAGGGAATGCTCTCACACGCCCTCTGACCAGAAGCAGAGTCTTTGGAGATCCCACCCTAGAGGGCAGTGCCTGCTACTGATACTACAACTGCTCCAGAAGCATGTCAGATGGACCATGTGTGGGCACGCAGAGGGCTGGAAGCACTGTGCTGCTCTCCAGAGCCAACAGGAGCATAAGCATCTCTCCAGCCTAAGGAGTTCAGCCTCTGTCAGCCATGGGCAACTGGGAGGAAGAAAATTGGAAGGATGATGTCATTCTGAAAGCCCAGCTTCCCTGTCCACAAATGACCTGGAGAAGAGCAGTGGGCACTACCTGACTTCCCAAGGAGCAGTGCAAACACCCAAGATCTCTGACAGGACAACTACAGCAGAAATAGCCAGGGAGCACTCTCCCCTCAAGGCAGTAGGACTGCAGAGTTTGCTGACAGAGGGCTCTGAAATACTTGGGTCCCAGCATCCAGCATCAGCTCCAAGGCTGGCTGAATCACAGAATGGTAGGGGTTGGAAGGGACCTCAAAAGATCACCTAGTCCAACCCCCCTGCGAAAGCAGGTTCATCTACAGCAGGTTACACAGGAACGTGTCCAGCTGGGTTTTGAGTATCTCCAGGGAAGGAGAACCCAAAACCTCCCTGGGCAGCCTGTTCCAGTGCTCTGCCACCCTCAGAGTAAAGAAGATTTTCCTCACATTGAGGCGGAACTTCCTGTGCTCCAGTTTGTGCCTGTTGCCCTTTGTTCTGCCACTGGGCGCTGCTGAAAAGAGCCTGGCCTCATCCTCTTGACACCTGCCCTTTAGACATTTATAAGTGTTGATAAGGTCCCCTCTCAATCTTCTCCAGGCTAAAGAGCCCCAGGTCTCTCAGCCTTTCCTCATAGGAGAGATTCTTCAGTCCCCTCATCATCTTAGTAGCCCTCCGCTGGACTGTCTCCAGTAGCTCCCTGTCCCTCTTGAACTGGGGGACCCCGAACTGGACACGGTACTCCAGATGTGGCCTCACCAGCGCTGAGCAGAAGGGGAGAATAACCTCCCTGAACCTGCTGGCCACATTCTTCTTAATAGTGTCTCCTCCTGACACACAAGAAGTCAATAAGGAGATTCTCAAAATGCTCTGCATGCTGTGAACCTCCTCTCTGAGCTCCTTTTGTCCCAGCTCCCTTCTTTATCCTGAGTCAGCAGGGCTCATAGCACCCAGCTACAGGAAAAGGGCTTAATAGGATAGCTGGACCAAATTAAAGTGGTGTTATTAATTTGACAGGTGCTGCTGCCTGGTGTCATGTCCCAGGTTTGTCCTATAGCTGTGCTGATTATTTTCTCTCCTTGGATCAGGGACATTTCATTTATTAGCACTGAACTTCCCCCTCACTGCCTGCAGCCACTGCTGCTCTGATCTCCCCAATTCACTTTGCAATTAAATTTTGTCCTCTTGTGAAACGACTGTGCAGGAAAAGTCTTGTGCTTTGTTGTGTTTGTTGTGTGTCCCCCCTGCGACACCCCCCCACCACCACCACCCTCACACCACCTCCAAGTTCTACTTGGTCAAAACTGCCTCTGGAAATCCTAGCAGAATCCCAAACAGGGTAAAACTGTCTGGAAACAGTATTATATGAAAAGGAGTCTAAAAGCCACAGCTTTATGTACCTAAAACACTCATCTCAACAGGGAACAGGGAGTAGGGGCACAGGAGGCCAGTAAGTCTTAGCTGTAGAGGTATAAATCTGATGTAACCATGGAGTTGACAGAGATTTACCTGAAGGTGGCTTGGAAGGAGACAGAAGAGGTTTTGTGCTGGTAAAGCCTGAAATGAGGAATATCAAAATCATCACGTTCCCTTTACAAACACTGTCAGTGAAAACAACTGATGGGCAGGAAGACTGAGGAGCACAATTGCTCTCATTTAAGTGATTTACTTTATTGTCACTGCTGCTAACACCCTTCCTTTTTTTTTTTCCCCAGGAATCACACTAAGATCTATAAAACTTCAAATTTAAACAAACTCTGCTTGGGATCTGTCTTTGCTCCGTAAAGCTCCAGAAGTCACAAGGCTTTTTGTTTGTTTCTTCTTATCACACTCTTCTGCTACACACACATCCCCAGAAACCTTCATATCAGTAATAAATAACCACTTTTGCTGTTTCCCCTTGTGAAGCCTAATTTCCATGCTTCTCTTCTCTTCCTCTTGCTCCGCCCAGAAATAAATATCATCTTTCCCCAAACTACTCATGCCAACCCTTTCATTCATTCCTAGAACTACCTGCTAGCACGTATCAATCTGACATTCCTGGTTTCATGGGACGGGACAACTTCTCATAAGCCCTGGCTGTATCACAAGCTTTAATTAAATGCAAACACTTTTCTCTAGGCTTCCTTGGAATTCCCTAAGTCCCCGTTCCCTTTCCTATCACTGACTATGTCGAAGGCTGGAGACAGCAGAAGTGATATTACCCTTATCTAGGAATGAACACTTTTTTCCAGGACTGAGCTGGCTTACACTGATGCCAATTAGACCAGCTTTTTTATGACTTCATTACTGCTAGAGCCACTATAAAGCATATCATTGAAAGGCTGGACCAGCCTTTTTAGTTGCACAGAGGTACCGATCATTGTGCTTTTATGTACTTGAGATGTTCTTTCTGGTCCTCCACTTCCTCAAGCCAGGGATAGCTCCCCAGGCTAGGCAGAATAGAATGAGGAAAAACCTGGGTAAAGCAGCTGGCATAAGTTGCCTCCCTCTGGAGATCTCCATGTGAGAACCACAAAGCACTTTGGGCTGTTTTAAGCATGACAGCTGGCTGAGCGGCAAAGGTCAATACAGGAAGGAAGGAAGGGAGGAGAGAGCTCAGCATGAAGGATTCACAGAGCATCACAGGATTTCTCTCCAGCACAGCGATCTGGCCATTCCCAAAAGGCAGGGAGTCAAACTCTGCTCTTATCCATAGTAGGTTGAACAGAGTTAAGTTTCCTGACTGCTGCCTGTCACAACACTAAATAAATGCTTGGGTGCTGCATTTGGAGACGAACTAAAGAAACAGCAGGGGATTGCTTTATGAACTGGTTGAGTGTTGCTGATCCCTGGACAAAGGAAGGTAAGAGAAAAAATCCAGGGTGTCTGACACCAGCTTCCTTGGGGAAGATAAGGGCATCAAAGCGCTGAGATGATTCTCAAACTGGGGGGTACCCATAGGACACAAGGATATGTGTCTGCCTGAGTTGGGAGGGCATGTGAGAAGCAGCCGCCTCCTAGAAGCCATAGGAAATGATGCTGCTTCTTCAAGTGACTGGGGCTGCTGTAGCCCAGTTTGGCCAACCATAGTGGAGGCTCAAGTGAGGTGAGTTGGTGAAATCAAACTCTCACATGGAGTGAAGAACAGCCTGATCTGTGACATGGGATGCTGGGACAGAACGCAGTGCTGGATGAATTCTCACCAGCGTGGGCAATTTTCAGTATTGCCATGGAGGTGCAGCATTTTCCTCTCTCTCTGTCTCCCCATGAGGCGCTGATGGCTACCTGGTATCCACCCCTCTGCTGTGAGCAGCAAGATAATGCAGTATTTCTAAGTTTGATGGCAGTGTGGCACATAGCCACAGGAACTTGTAAGAGAGTGTTGTCTTTTCCAGCACAGCGAGAGATCCTGGGTACTTCCTCTATTCCAGGAGGCTCAGTTTTGATTTGGGCAAGGGAACTGAGCCTGGGGTGTTTGGAAAGAGCCTGTTCTGGCTGCTGGATTAGGGTGATGAACAGTAGGATGTGGGGTCTGACACATAGGAACTTGCAATCAGAAAAGGAGGAGGATTTCAACACCTTCATGGCTGAACCTGTGAGTGGGGAATGGCAAAAGGTTGCAGTAGCTCTGAATAAAGAGAGACCTTCTGACAAAGGGGTGAATGGCGTGGGGGCATCTTTTTGCTCTTGCACCCTGCCTAACTAACCTTCCAGCTTCCCTTCTCATCCCCATCTTGAGTTCACCTCCAATTTTCTCCCCTCAGCCTTTATAGCAAAGGGAGCACCAGTTTTCCCTCAGCTTTGAAGCAGAGCTGCATCAGATAGGAAGAAACATACAGCCTTGGCTCTGGAGGGGCACTCTACCAGCCTTGCCACCAGGTCTGGGAGAAATGACCAGGGCGCTTGGCACATGTGTCCCCTGCTGCTTCTGTTCTGCGTCCCCTCTGCCAAAAAATTTCACTTGCCTTATTTACTATTCCAAACAGCCCCACTTTCTATGTGCGTGCTTGTTTGGGTAATTCTTGTTTCCTTCCATTTAGCGCACAGGAAAAAAAGCATTAGCAACACTCTTGGTTTGTAAATGAACCCTATTAATATTCGACTCTGCAAGGAACTGTGGGATAATTTTGATAAATGTGGCTGGGAAGCCTAGCTGACAGAAGCAAGCGCAATGCTAGTGTGTGTTCACAGCCCACCGCTGCACACGCAGAAGGGGGCAAGAGGTGGGCACAGCATGGGGCTGGGAGTGAGTCAGGCAGGAGGGAGAGCAGAGGCCGGGGTTGGTTGAAAAGGAAAGACGCAGTTCTGTAGGACAGACTCCTCAAAAGATCGAGAGCAAAATAGCCTTAGTGAGATATGAATGGGGAGGGGAAAAGAAAAACAAGATGCAGTTTGGAAAAAGCAGGCTAGAATAACTAGAGATACATCATTTGAAACGCAGACACTTAACCGTGGAGGGGGGAGAGAGAAGGAGAAGCCAGCAAACTGTGATAGCAAAATGGAGTTAAAGGTGACAGTAGGTGGGAAATCAGACGCAAGATTGCAGAGAAATAAAAAAGGGGCTTGAGCGGGACTAAATGCACCTAGGCCACAGTTCAGCAAAGCACACAAATTATTTGAAGGCACTTCCTTTGCTTGATGTACTTGCTCACTTAAAGTAAATGCTTCTGCGGTTCACTGATTGGCAACCTCATTCAGCACCACCTTACAAGAAAAGTATTGGAAAAACTAGAGGTAGAAGTGAAGAGAAATGTACTCAAGGGGTATCAGCAGCTGAGATAAAGAGTTACCTGTGACAGAACTTTTGCTGTAGACCCTTAAAGACTATTTGTTCTCAAAAAGTAGGTGCAGCTAAAGGAAACATGGCTGAAACTAGAAACAAGTTCAGAAGGACTTCTATGAAGGAGTTGTTAAGTATATAATTATTCTTGATGGTATGTGCTTTTAGACAGATCTCCCAAAGGGAATAGCTGGAGCCCACTGTTTATTTCCATAGGTAACTGCAAGTCATGTATTTCCACTTCATGCACGAGGTAAATTCAGACTGGAAAGAGACTGCTGGGCATCCTCATAAATGCAGTTTAGCCTTCAGGAGCACACAGCAGCAGCTGGAATATCTCATAGTCTTTGGAGCAGTGCAAGAATATACACACTGTTACTGAACTGCCTTCAAATTAACACACGTAGGGTTTTTTTCTCCCCCCTTCTTTTCCCAGATGTAATCTATTTTTCCAGTCCTGGAGAATTAAATTTATGCCCAGAAGATTTAAATTTTATGAAATTAGACTTTCCTGGCCAACTATGCATTATGGCTAGATTTGGTCTTCAAAACTGTGGCCAGTGCCCAGGGTAGACCAATTCAGCAACAGCGACTAGGAAGACGGTCCAGATGGGACAGCGTATGCTGGGAAAGACCAATAGTCATTCCTACACACCCCTAAACTAATCTCTATGAGCACATCAGTATTTCACTTGCAAACAACATTGCTGATTTTGGGCCTGTGACTCCAAATTTCTTTGACATGCAACATGAGAAACCTGTTTTATTAAAAGCAAAGGTAAAACTTCTATGGGGTACCCATAACAATCTATCATGAACTTTACTGCGAGGTCCTTGAAAAGAAAGGTTTCTGTCACAGGACACAATACAGTTACAAAGAAGCATGCCTCTCAGCAGCCGATCTTCTGTGGCCCAAGTAGTGTGGGAACTATATTTCAGGATTCATGTCCTCCTCTGCTTCCCAACCTCTCCAAGAACCTTTCCCACATGGGGTGAGTCCCAGCCATGGTTTCAATTACCTCTGAGCCAACATGTCTACGTGTGCCACAGCCTGTTTTGAGCTCTCTGCAAGATGCTGCTCCACAAGTGGTTGATCCTGTAAAACTAATTTGCTTTTCCTGCGAAGCAGGCAAACACATGAAAAACGCCAGGATCGTTTAGCTGCCTCTGACGTGCTGGCTGTACCCATGCTGTGAGGTTCTGGAGAAGCATGTACCTCTCCTTTCAGAGAGCAGCTGCTGTTAGCCTGCAGCTGGTGGAGCCAGCTCCATCTGGAGACTAGATCAGAACCCATTAAGCACAGAGGTAGACTGCTTGGAAGTGGAGTTTGCAAGGCAGGGAGGCAGGCAAAGGCTTGGCTGCAAAATTTCACCTCTTGTAAAGAAAAGGAAGGGAAAGGGGAAAAAAAAACCCAACCCACACAGCCTATTAAGCAATTGTTCCTGCATAGCCTCTCCAGTCTAATTGATTTGGACACCACAGCTAATTTTCGCTCAGACATCTGTTAGCACACATTAGCGCATGTCATTAGACAGGGAAGCACAGATTAGATGGAGGGGCAGAGCCCAAAGGCCCTAGTTTGGGATGTTGGAAGAAGCAAGAGGAAGGACAAGAGGGAGAAGATGTTTGTGCAGGGCTGGAATAGTTGGAAGGAGCTCGGAGTAAAGGGGAAGGACTTGGCTGGCTCAGAGCATTCCCACCAAAGAGTTGCATATGTTCCACCCACTTACCCATGCTACAAGCATGCCCCTTTCATTTACACGCATACCACAAAGGTCCTGGTCCTCACCAGCACAGAGGCAATAAAGCCAGAGCTCCCACGTGGAACCCTAAGTGTATTCTTCCATGTTCTTCCAGCTTGCAGCTACTTTGGTTATGATTAGAGGTCTCAGAGATAAAAGAAAGGGACAAGAGAAAAAGAAAATTACCTTTCTACCCTCACCTCACTCCAGCATGGTGTCAGATTGCTCTGGAAATTTTCTATATTTAAAGCTTTACAGATATGATGAATCTTTCCTCTGGAGAAGCAGAACTATATGAAAGGTACTCACTAGGAGCATGGGACAGAAGGGAGATACTAGGATATCAGCAAACCCGATAACCAACAGTCACAACCTCAGGGCTGTTTTGCAGCCTATATGTGGCTGCAGTTCATTTTTAACACCCTGATACTAACAGGTCAGGAAGCTGATAATTTCAGCCAGGCTAGAACTGGGTGCACACCAGAACTACCACTTGATACAGCCTATTTTGTCCACTGGTGAGAAAACACCTTTTTCTCCTACCCAACTATTTCTTTTTCAGGAACCATGTAAAACCCCTGCCTACATGCACTGCAGCAATATGGAGGCATGTGCTCAAATCCACATCAAGCCTGCATAAGCAATTCCCCAGCTGAAATCCCACAACACAACATTCCCATCAGGAGTGGCTGCCACCATAGTCAGCACAGGTTCTGCAGCGTATGAGGTGCTGCAACTCTGCTGGCAGCACGCCCTGGCTACATCATGGCTCTGCGTAATTTGGAAAGGAGTTATTTGGAGTTGTATCTGTTCATGTACATGGAAGCAAAGGTAAAGACAAAGAGCATTATCAAGTTTCTCTGAGCATATTTCTGGTTTCCCACAGCTTTCTCATGAAAGGTGGAGTTGCTGTATTGATTTGCTGATATCTGAAAAAGGGTTGAGCTCATTCTTTTATGTTTTTGCTCCATGAAGGTAATAAAAGAGCTTTTCTTTCCTTTTAGGTCATACTTTGCACAAAACACATGGGAGCCCTAATAGCCTTGAGGCTTTTACTCCTCCACCAATTGTGGTGGAAATTAGCCAACAGGCTTCTGGGTTCAGAGGACTGACAGTCACCATGACCATGCAATATTAATTTCCCTTGAAACAACAAGCCAAAAGTTGATGAAACAGCCTTGTTTCGCTGCCTGGGAAGGAGGGAGTGGCAGGATTTGTCAACTGCGACTCCATTGCTGGAGTGAAGAGGTCAACATCTATTAAAGGGATGATAGAGACGTCAGTCACAGGGTGAAAAATGAAGCCCCCATCTCCCGTCTAGTGTATAGTATCTCTGCTTGGTCACAGAAAGTCTCATCCTCCATTCCCTTGCACTGTTTTTGCTTTGGTGTAGCTCAGCTGACTTTAGCAGACTTGCTCCCACACCTTCCCTGGGATTGTGCTCTGCCTGACTTTGACAGGCATGTCACTTCCAATTTAGAGAAGGATTGACGCATAAACATCTGCACAGCCCTCTGCAAAACCACCCCTCTTGTGCAAGCATCTGCCAGCTGAGAAACTCCAGCCCACTAACAAAGCACTGATCAGGGTGATAGCAAGAGGGAAAAATAAAAGCTCGTATCCCCACCCAAAAGGAGTGACTCCCTGCAAAATGCAAGGCAAATGGCTCTCAGGCCAGTGAACTGCTGCAAAAGCACCCTGGTTTTAATCCTCTGATGAGACAGAAAGCACATGGGAAGAGCTGAAAGAGGAACCATAAAACTGAGCAATTAGCCAGTGACCTGCTCTATTTTGCTTTGCTTGCCCAGCAGCTGCACAGTGCACACAGACATCTGCACCATCAGGAGGCCAGTGCTGGGCTGGCACCTTGTAGGATTGCCCTTCTTTTCACTGCAGACCCCTTTTTGGGCGTAACTGTCAGGTTTTGGTTGCAGCGGGGGCACAGGATGCCCTGTGCCGAAAAGATCAGGGTCTGCCCCATGCTGGTCCCAGCCAGTCCCTTTGGCTCTGCAACAGTTGGCACGGACCCACTGCACCACAACGCCACAACCAGTCAGAGCCTCAGTGCCCCAACAGGGGTAGGGGAGGATGGCATTGCTGGGGCAGGGGCTCCAGAGCGGACGTGTGGGGAAATGTGAGAAGGAAAACAAGAGGACACGTGGGAAGTGGTGTGAGGATGCACAAAAGGAGACACAGGAGGGGACAAAGAAGCACATACAGAAGGACACATGTGGAAGGGAACACAGCTGGGGACAGGGCTAGAAACATCTTTTGGAGAGAGGCACATTGTACTGGGGGGCGCCTCAGAGGGACTATGGCTGTGGAGTACTCACACTGGAGCAGGGACACCCCTGAAGAGACTGCAGTCCATGGAGGACCCAGGCTGGAGCAGGAAAAGAGTAAGAAGGAAGAAGCAGGGGAAGAAAAGAGCAAGAAACCAGAAGCAGCAGCAAGACACAATCATGTACCAATCCAACCTCCTGCACTGCCCGTTGCCTCACCCAAGGGACTGGCTGTGCCTGAGCGTAACGTGGTCAAAACAGCGGGAGAGGGGACTCGGGGAGGAGAGGTGTTGGTGTGAGGCTAACCCTGGGGAAGGGGTTGGAAAGAGGTTTCCTTTGGTGTTTTTTTAATTGTTTCTCTTTTTTGTTTCTCAATAGCCAAATAACTAATTAAAAGTTTGTATTAATTGGCATAAATTAAATTAATTTCCCAAACCTGGACAGTTTTGCCCATGTGAACCCCTAGTCTGGTCTCCAAAAGCCAGTCAGTACTAACAAGAGGAAGCTTTCTGTGGCTGCTTGAAGAACTGTAAAGTGAGGAAAAGTCTGGGGTTTGTTCCTCCCCCTTACATTATCTACTTGGACACCATCGCCACCAAAGTCTATGAAGTCCATCATAAAAGGGAACTGAAAATGGGGTTTGTTTTAGTCTGTGCCAGGGGCAGCCTTTATTCTACTGTGTGTCTTCCCACAGCTTGACTGCATGGGCTTCATTATCAGTGTGTATGAAGGACCTCAAAGCATGCTGCAAACATCATCTGTTCAAGCCCTGTAATTCCTGCACTGGTGAAACACCTAATTATCTTCCTAAATATATCCATGGAGAAATTGAGGCATTAATGAGGTAGGGTGGGGGAAGGGACTTATCACGGGCAATATGAATGACTGACATACCAGGAAGGGGACCCAGCAGGAAGACTCCCAGAAAGGGAAAAAAGGGAAAAAAAAAAAAAAAAAAAAGAAAAAAAGATGGACAACAGGAAGAGAGAGAAGGAAGAAATAAATCCAAGGCAGAGAAAGAGAGAGCACACAGAGTGAGGAAAGCTGTCAACGAAAAAAAAAGGGCTCCTTCAGCGCATGCCAAGCAAGAAATGGAAGCGACAGCCTGAGCTGCAGAGTGAAAATGCCCCAAACTAAATGGGAAATAGCCAGAGTGGCCTACCATGACTTCTACAGTGTAAAAACACTTTGTGTTTGGGATGACTGTAGAGGAGGCAGGAATCCCTCTGACATTTGCACGCCTCAGGGCTTCCCTGAAGGGCATGTTTCCATTGGCAAGGAGAGCGTCTGGGACAGTTGGATAAGATGCTGTGAACAAGGCTTGCAGCATTTAACCTCCATTAGGAAGTAACAATTTACTCACTTGCTACCAGTTACCAAATGCCAAGGCTCAATTACACGGGAGCCTTTAAAGGAAGGAGCATCCATACATTATCACAGCAAACAAGTCAGTGTGACTTCCTTCAAGGGTATCACCCATCCTGGAACCTATTTCACATCTCGTTGGCTAGCTGAGTGAGAACTGATTGCACATGCTCCCTTGTTTCTCTGGCCATAGGGTGAAGGAAGATCCCAATTCATTAAAGGAAACAGAGCGAGGTAAAGACCTGAGCCTCTCCTTGTTAACCTCCTCTGGGAAAGCAGATTCCTGCATAGCCAGGAGTCTTCTAAGGAGTGTTTGCATCGGCAGTAGAGGGAAAAGCACTTCGCTTTTCCTCCGTCTCTCCAGAATTACAACACAGCAGTGACATCAAAGGTTCTCTTATGTAATCCTCTTGCTGCTTAATTAAACTCTGTGAAATGCAGATGTTTCTCCACTGCCCCTGGTGCACTCAAGGTTATTCTTCTGCCTCTTGCCCCCACACCCTCCCTATGACAGGGACTCTGGCTGGGTTTTCTGGGTGCACAAAGCAGACTAGCCCCCCCCACCTTCTTTAGATCCACCACCACACAGCTTCTCCTTCCCTGACCCCACCATCCAAGCAACACACAGAACCACAGAATGGTAGGGGTTGGAAAACCTGCCAAAGCAGGTTCACCTACAGCAGGTTACACAGGACTGCATCCAGGTGGGATTTGAATCTCTCCAGGGAAGGAGACTCCACAACCTCCCTGGGCAGCCTGTTCCAGTGCTCTGCCACCCTCAGAGTAAAGAAGTTTTTCCTCATGTTCAGGTGGAACTTCCTGTGCTCCAGTTTGTCCTGTCACTGGGCGCTGCTGAAAAGAGCCTGGCCCCATCCTCTTGACAACCCACCCTTTAGGTATTTATAAGTGTTGATGAGGTCCCCTCTCAGTCTCCTCTTCTCCAGGCTAAAGAGCCCCAGATCTCTCAGCCTTTCCTCGTAGGAGAGATGCTCCAGTCCCCTCATCATCTTAGTAGCCCTCAGCTGGACTCTCTGCAGTAGCTCCCTGCCCCTCTTGGACTGGGAGACCCAGAAGTGGACACAGTACTGCAGATGTGGCCTCACCAGGGCAGAAGGGGAGAATAACCTCCCTCAACCTGCTGGCCACACTCTTCTTAATGCACCCCAGGATGACACTGGCCTCCTTGGCCGCAAGGGCACATTGCTGGCTCATGGCCAACTTGTCCACCAGAACTCCCAGGTCCTTCTCTGCAGAGCTGCTCTCCAGCAGGTCGACCCCCAACCTGTACTGGTGCAGGGGGTTATTCCTCCCCAGATGCAGGACCCTACACTTGCCCTTATTGAACCTCATTAGATTCCTCTCTGCCCAACTCTCCAGCCTGTCCAGGTCTCACTGAATGGCAGCACAGCCTTCTGGTGTGTCAGCCACTCCTCCCAGTTTAGTATTGTCAGCAAACTTGCTGAGGGTACACTCTGTTCTTTCATCCAGGTCATTGGTGAATATATTGTATAATACTGGACCCAGTACTGACCCCTGGGGAACACACCAGTTACGGGCCTCCAACTAGACTCAGCACCACTCATCACAACTCTCTGAGCTCTGTCCTTCATCCAGTTCTCAGTCCACCTCACTGTTCACTCATCTATCCCACGCTTCCTAAGCTTATCTATGAGGATGCGGTGGGAGACAGTGTCAAAAGCTTTGATAAAGTCGAGGTAGACAACATCCACTGCTTTCCCCTCATCCACCCAACCAGTCATGCCATCGTAGAAGGCTATCAGGTTGGTCAGGCATGATTTCCCCTTGGTGAATCCATGCTGACTGCTCCTGATAGTCCCCTTTTCCTCCACCTGTTTAGAGATAACTGCCAGAATGAGCTGTTCCATCACCTTTCCAGAGATGGAAGTGAGGCTGACTGGTCTGTAGTTACCCGCATCCTCCTTTATGCCCTGGAAGACTGGACTGACACTGGCTTTCCTCCAGTCCTCAGGCACCTCTCCTGTCCTCCATAACCTGTCAAAGATGACAGAGAGTGGCTTACCAATAACAACTGTCAACTCCTTCAGCACTTGCGGGCACACCCTATTAGGGCCCCTGGATTTGTGAGTGTCCAGTTTGGCTAAGAGATCCCTAACCCAATCCTCCTCGACCAAGGGGCAGTCTTCCTTCCTCCACATTTCCTCTCTTACTTCCAAGGTCTGCGATTCCTGAGGACCAGCCTTAGCAGTAAAGGCTGAAGCAAAGGCGGCACTCAGTAACTCTGCCTTATCCTCTGTCACAGGGCACCTGCCTCATTCAGCAGAGGGACCACATTTTTCCTGGTCTTCGTTTTGCTACTGACGTATTTGACGAATCCCTTCTTATTGTCTTTGATATCCCTAGCCAGACTTAATTCCAAATCGGCCTCAGCCTTCCTCGTTGCATCCCTGCATACTCTGACAATATCTCCATATTCCTCCCAAGTGGCCAGTCTCTTTTTCCACATGTTGTTAACTTCCTTCTCCACTTTGAGTGTTTCCAGAAGTTCCTTGCTCATCTAAGCAGCCCTTCTGCCTCCTTTGCTCGATTTCTTCCTCATAGGGATGCATTGGTTTTGGGTTTGGAGGAAGTGGTGTCTGAACAGCAACCAGCTCTCTTGGGCCCCCTACCTTCTAGAACCCTAGGGATCCCTCCAAGTAGATCTTTGAAATTGCTAAAGTTAGCTCTCTTGAAGTCCAGGGTTGCAATCCTACTGATTGCCCTGCTTCTTCCACGCAGAATCCTGAACTTCACCATCTCATGGTCACAGCCAAGGCTACCCCCAACCTTCACATCCCTGACCAGTCCTTCTTTGTTTGTAGTTGCTTGGCTATGTTACTTTTCCAGCAAATATCAGGGTGGTTCAAGTCCCCCATGAGGGCCAGGGCCTGTGATTGTGAGGCTGCTTCCAGCTGCCTGTAGAAGGCTTCATCTACCTCCTCATCCTGATCAGGTGGCCAACAGCCTTAGTAGTGACAGCACTGCTTCCCTGGGGCATTCCTCCAATGTGATTCTCTCTGGAGATAAAAAATATGGGTCAAGAACAAAAGGACGGTATTTTAAGCTGAAACCAGGAGGAGATTGACTATCAGAACCCTTGTTTCTTCTACAGCCTTCACATTAGGGCAGAAAACCCCCTCTGCTTGTGCACTGGAGCTTTGCAGGTTCATCACAGTTGCCTGTGATAACATGGGATCACTTCTGAGAACCTGCAAAGCCCACGCTCTGAGTCTATAAGTCTTCTGCATGCAAACTTACAAGTAAAAAGTTGAGGCTCAGAGAAAACATGCCCAAAGCTACTTGGGAAGCCTGATGCACAGCACAGGACAGGATCTAGATACCCCCAGTAGGTACCAAACACTGGAGCATCCTTCCTCTCTGCTCCAAAGGAGAGCAAAGCCTCCTTTCCCTACTGCCTCCTTCACACCACTCAGTCAGGCCTGCCTCGACTTTCCTGCTGCTTTGTACCAACAGTGGCCACTGCAGATCCCTGCCGACTATTTTAGTGGGAAGAGTGCTGCCCATCATACATACCTAGTTTGCCCTGCTCCCTTAGTGATGAGGCAAAGCTCACCCACAGCTGGCACGGCGAGATGAGCCACGGATGGCCCAGCTGCCAGAGGAGCCCTACCTCACCTTCACACTCGATGAGAAGGCAGTGCCAGGTAACAAGAAGACAACACCAGCTGGGAGCCAGTTGTGTGTGTGCTGCTCTCCTGGCCAGCCTGGGTTGCTCTTCTCCAAATCTCACAGCTCACAGCAGGCGGTGTGCAGCCATCACATTATATTGTGATGCCTTTAGGCACAGAAACTCTGCCAACAACTAGCTACTTGCTCTGGAGGAACAGGAAGAATGCAACTTTTATTTCTTTTCTTTTTTTTTTTTTTTTTTTTTGGCCAGTGAATGAGGTGCTACCTATCTTTTTAACCTGTTCAAAGGCTTTGAACCTGCTGTCTGTCGCAGTATTTGACTATTTTTCACAACAGTCAACACTAATGTGGAAGTCCCCAACAGTCTTCTTGGGGCCCTAGACAGATCAAAGCAAGCCTAACACAACGAGAGATTTACTTCCTTCTCTTCTTTATATTGTTTGCCAGTCTGCAATGGTTATGAGAGCAAACTCAAATATGTGTATGCCCTTTGCACCCCAAACAAAGAAGTCAAGCCTCTCAGGCAGTCCAGCTCCAAAGAATGAGGAAACAGGACTGAGTGTCTTGTATTGTCAAATCTCAGAAGATCTGGCCTTACCAAAACCAAATCTCCTAGGGAAATGGAAACATGCTGTAGGAGTTGCTTGGGGAGCTACCTTCCTGATTGTTCCTGGGACTTACTGCCAACACTATACTACTTCAATTAAGGGTTTGGCAGAACATTTGAGATGCATCTCTTCTTTTGGCCATGAGCTGCTGAAAGCTCTATAGGCTCAAGCAAGGGGATCATTCTTCTTACCTAAAGAGCCCAAACCATTTTAAACCCAAAAGGTAGAATTAAAATCCTAATTTCCACCCTGGCCTTCAGCAATGTAATGGTCAAACATTGAGACAAGTCCAACAGTATGCTAGGCTCCCTTCCCTAGGGTGTATGTACAGTGGCAGAGTGGGAAGACCCTTGGGGACAGACAGCAAGACAGAGGAAAATGCTTCTAATAATTCCTAATAATACATGATGCAAACTGCACCTCTACACAAGGTTCCCTCTGATGCATAAACCAGAACAGCTATTTTTAGCATTCAGCCAAAGAAGGGCTGGGAGGCCCACAAGCACCTCATTAGTAACAGACTGTAAGGAGGAAGAAGCTGTTTTGTCCCAGGTTATTGGGAACCTTTAATGCTGATCCAGTTCTCCTCCTGCTTACACAAACAAAACCCTATTTATTGTCCTAAAGTCAATCAGAATCAGGCTGTCAGTAGAGGTGTAAACACAATTTTCTTAAGACAACAAACTGGAGTACAGCTTACACATCAAGTTTAAGCTGGTGAGGTGGGGGTGTAATAATTCATCTCAGTTAATTTACTCTCCTAAAATAAGACATTTAACGTAAGTGCATTTTTTAACCTAACCCTACAGTCAATGAAATGCAGATGTTTTCTCCACTGCCCTGGTGCACTCAAGTCAATGAAGAGAGAGAGAGAGATATTTTGAGAAGTCCATTCATTCCAAGCATTTCCAAGACTACCTTAGGTTAGATATTTATTAGAAGGATACAGTTCAGGAGGCAAGTCCCACCTAAAACTTGCACAGTCACATAGCTTGCACCGACAATGTGCTGAGGATGACCATGGCAGTGTCCTCACCAGTTGGGCATAGTCCCATAAGATCTGAATACAGTGGGCAAAGCCAGGTGCTGGTATCACGGTTCATCAACAGTCCCAGACATGGTGAGATGGTGAACCAGATCCAGTGTCCATGCAGAAAGACAAGGCCAGAGACAAGCTACCTACCACACAGGTCCAAGGTCCATGCAAGGGATGGTAGCAGAGACACAGCTGGAGACAGGTACACCTAACAGGCAGATCCAGGCCTGAGCTCACAAGGAACCCCTGGTCAGAGGGTAGGTGGATAGCCCTGAGGAGACTGGTCAAGGTCTAAGTAGTGCACTCAGGGCCCTGCAATACTATGTATTTCCTAAAGAAGGAAAAGTGGCTCCCAGTAGGGAGGAAGATGATGGAGCTGTCCAGAAAACTAAACAGGGCACATGACATCTCCAACACTAACCCAGCACCAACTTCTGTGTTAATAAAAATACCCAGTGGGGATGTATTTAGTTATACTAATGTCTTGCCTCACTAAAATAGAGTCACTGCAAGCATTTTATATGCAGAATGACTAATTGGAATAAGCTGTGCAATTTTCAGCTTAAACTAACTCCTTTATGCTCAACATCCGCCCAACATCTAATGACACAGTTTATATTTTCATTGAGGATTCAGCATCCGGGCAAAAAAGAGAAAGCTTTACGACTCCTCACTCTAAGTCAATTAGAATTTAAATGTAGGTCGAATGCCAGGGAGAAGAATGAGACCTGCAGCAATTCAGATCTCAGATGTTCACATACTCTAGAGACAGAAGAATCATTTGCACACTTATTCTGTCTTCCAGAGCTGGGGGCATATGGAAAGGCAGGTTTGTTCTCTGCTGCATATCTAATAGTGTTTTGGCCAACTAGTCTTTAAAGTTTCTGGGAAATGACTCTTCTACCTTTGCCCTTGGGAGGCTATTTCACAGCTGAATACATACCATTTCTGATCTGCCCTTGCTAGTCCTAGCTATGACCTCCATAGAGAAGTACACAACTTCTTTAAATACTTCATGAGTCTGATAGTTGTTTGCAGGGTGTTTTTGCACCTAGATCCAATCTGGCACACCCTAGCACTAACATGGAATACATCAGGAGCAACTTCTGTGAAGTTGGTGAAGTTTCATTGATATAAACCAGTTCCCATTTCACCAGGATTTGCAGCTCTCCCTCTTTCAAATTTTAGCATATTTGTCTTTGCAGTTTGCTACAATTGTACTTGTATTGATCAATGTCGCTGGAGAACAGACAGGAGGAAGCCAATGAAGAAAGAAGGATCAGGATGCAATCGCTCATGTGACAAAGTTCCTGGAGAGGCGTGGCAAGCCATATGGTTATTAGTCACTTCATTTCAATAATTCTGTACACTACCATGGTCACATGCATGCACACATCTATGTATGTCATCCACTACCAAAAGTATCACTTCTAGTCTAAACTACTTTCTTTTTTTTTCCTATCTCCACTCCCTCTGCTGCTCATTAAAACTCATCTCTCTCACGTACAATGGTGAAGAGTCAGCAGGATGCCCAGGTAGCATTAGCTAATGGGAACTGACAGCCTGCCACCATTTTCCGAAGGCTTAGGTTTTTGATATCTGCCTGTCTTCCAGCCTGACTAATTCTATAGGAGACTTTTATCACAGGGAGATTGACCTCAGGCAGGAGACATTTTGTGTCACTGTGAACAAGTGAAATGAAGACATGATGAGGATGGCAAGAACTCACTAGCAGCAAAGAGAAGGAGAAGAAAACTGATGTGTGACAAGAATACCTGCTCTACCATGGCAGGCAACTTGGTGATTGGTCCTCACATGAACAAATTCACTGAAGAACCTGAACTGTGGCATACTTTGAGACCCTGTAAAAAGCAACTTTAATTGATGATAAACTAAAATACCAGTCATTATGACAAGCATTTTCCCACTGATTTACAACACTCTGGATCCAATTAAAGAGTTTCCCCTCCCTCTGCTAGCTAGTGCCTCATGAGGTTCATAGGCTGCCTCACAATGACTTATGGGGACACAGTTTGGAATACCTCTGTACTTGGGTTTCGGTATGGTAGTTTTTACTATATTTTATCACAAAGATATGGAAGCAAAAAAAGTAAAAATGTTCACAGCATGGATACCTGTTCATACTTACAGAAAGTAAACAATGCTGTTACTGTATTTCCCTGCTGAGTGCTGTGTCCCCAAGAGCTTTAGTCTGGAGGACTCACTATCCTCTTTATTTCCCAAGCTCAACATCCCTGGCTGAACTACGTTCCTCAAGATCCACTTCAGCCTCCTCTCCAACTGAATGGCAGATCCATCCCAAGAATCACAATTTATTCCTATTCAAGGCTTCTGAGGCTGCCATGAAAATAAAAAGCTATTCATCAAAAAAACCCTACATTCCTTCTCTCCCTGCACGGTGTTGAGTGTGCCCCAGTTACACCTTTCTAAAAAATCAGATCAGTCTGCTGTTAGCAATATAGTACTGGATTGGAAAGCTCCTGAGAAGGTATGACTGTACATCTCCTAAAAGCTCAGGACAGCTCTTTCCATTAGTGGTCTGAGCTTTCCCTTCCAGAACAAGCCAATAGCTGAGTGTACCAGACCAAGAAGGAACAGAAACTACAAAAAAATGGGAGGATTGGCATCCACAACAATTTCCTATTTCATGTGTTCCCTTCATGTCATGCACCATGGGTGCATTTTGCCTCCGAGTCCCCTTCTAGATCCTAAAGAAGTCTTCACACACCTAAAGCTTATGTGTAGCCAAGCAATTGCCCCTTGTAGAGAGCTCCAGATATAAAAATTTCAATTATAATGGATACAAGGCTTTTATCACCCTTGACTTCTCTGAAGACAGATGAACACTATCACCACTTCCCTCCCACCTGAATGTGCCTGCATTGCATTTAACTCGTCTGTTCTGAGATCCTTCTCAACATCAGTTGTTCTGCTTTGGCCTATCTGTTGGATATACTGCATTCCCAAGGAGACATGATGCCTCTTAGATGGGCTTCTGGCAGATACATACAAGACATTTACTCTTATAGATTCTTTCCCTCAGGTTGGGTGGCACAGTCAGTAGTCTCAGTTTGCCCTCATTAGCAGCTACTGTGCAGTAGAAACCATCTGAGTATGCCACCTTTCGTCAAGATTAGGTGTTCACTATTTCATTGGCAACATATATGGTGCATCAAAAGGTGGGATTTGCTTCCCTAAAGAGGGCTATCACTCAGAATGGGCTGCAACTACAGGCCAAGTGCCCTGTAGCAGCGATGAATAAGAAATAACCAAGTGGCTGGGTAGAGCTGCAAAGCTGCAATTCAAATTCATACAACGCTGACGGAGGCCTATCTCTGGGACTGTGGTTTAAGCTCATCCTGAGATAGGGGAATTAGGGCTAGAGTAGAGAGAAATTGTGGGGTTTGTATATTACCCAACACTGTTCACTCAACCCTGCAATCATTCAACATGCCCTAATTGCTTCAGTATGTCCCTGCAAAACAGAAACAGAGTGACCTGATAAGAGACATACAAAGACACAGATCTAAGATGTACACAGAAGCAGTCGTCCAATAACGATGACCAGCTGTCACAGGCAGCAAAAACCTCCTGGCAGTTGGCACTGGTGAATTTTCAAATACCCGCTGGTCACTGCTACCCCATTATTCGTAGGCACTTTGCCCAGTCTACATTCCTGAACAGCTTTTTTCTTTCTCTTCCCCCTCTCTCTTCCTCACAGACTTCTAACACAGTTAATAAAAAATTTATCAGGGCAATGAAATAAACAGCAATTTGATTTGATCTGGGAGCCAAAAAGAGGAGAGTTTCTGCTGTTCAGGTGCAGACTCCAGAGTTTCTGCAATTGCTGGCAGAGACGTGCCCACAAAACCAATAGGATTAGAAAAACAGAGATGTAGAGGGTTTTCATGAGGTTTTTGGTTTTGTTTTCGTTTTAAGGGTGGCAGGGACAGCAGTGTGCTCTTGAACCCCAAGAAGAAGTGGGTAACACTGAAAGCAATAGGGAATAATGTATTTCGCAGCACCAGAGATGGAAGGAAGCTTGGCAGCACCCAGCACTGATATGCAACAGTCACTGCAGCTCCTGAGAACGGCAGATGGAACTGACTAAATATCTGGAGTTTCTCTTTGAAATCTTAGATAGTTCTCCCTTCAGGGAGAAGAAACAAGAGAGGAAGCAGCACTTGGGTCTAACACTGGTGATTTTTCAAAGGAGTTCAAGGACAAGACAGACAGGGGCAGCACAAAATCCAAGAGAAAAAATGGAGTACTCTAGAATAGTTTGGGCTAGAACAGCATTACTTATCTAGCGAAAAATTTAGCCTGTGCCTCAGGGTTTTGCTGGGCTGGTGGCTCTGGGAGCAGGAAGTGCAGGAATCTTTTCAGAGGAATGTTACCCTCTGACTCAGTGGGAAACGGCAGGCAAGAGTATCCAGACAAAGACATGGCAACCTTCCACTGGGAGAGCCTGTAAGAATTTATATCAGGCTTAAAGCAAGAGATTTGGAGGGTAATGCAGCTGCCCATTACAAGGACAGGTATATCAGGGATTATAACTGAAAGCACTATCCAGTGTAGAACAGATTACAGACTAAAAGAAAAAATATTGTTATACTATTTAAAGTCACATGGTCCAGGTCATGGCAAGAAGAAGAGTCAAGACCAGTCAGTGCTGCCAAGGAGACAGTATTAGATTGTGGGTAATGCCAGAGTCTCTAGAAGTAGTATCTTACACAATTTCATCTTTCTTGCATAGACGTACAAGGTTGATTCATGTCACCAATTTTCAGACATCAAAAAGTTTCCTGTGTAAATCTAAGTTAGTCATTCACACTCCTCGTGTAGTCCAAACAGAGAAACAGGGACTTCCGGAGGATGATCTATCACATTATCTTGAGGCAGACAGCAGAAAGAGTAAGATGCCAACTTCTCCCAACAGACTACAGATGAGGGCCAGATGACTAGCTTAGATTTGTGCTACTAACACTTAGATGTCTAAGATTAAGTGTGATGAATCTCACCTGTAGTATACCACTTCTGTTTGCATGACTAAGTGTCCATACAGACAAGAGATGCAACACTGTAAGAGAGCTACACTTAAAAGACTAAGTGACAGAGATGTATATCTCTGGGCTTGGATTTTAGTCCTGCCTCTGATAGGACACACGTGCAATTTATCTAGCAGAACCATGTATGCATCCTGAATTTCTTAAAATGAGGTGAACGTTTCATGACCTTGGGTGCCTATGTCTAGCGTGTCAATGTGGTTTGTTCTCTTCTGCTCCAGAGAGCAAACCACAGTCTCTTAGTTTTGCTCCAGTCCTCTGGACAGCAGCGCACACAATCATGAGATCACTCCCAGGCTCTTTCCTGGAATGAGCTAGTGCATTCCTTCTCAGAGCAGGAGCCGGTACAGCTGTCATGGAGAGCCCACTCCAGACATGCAGACAATGCCAAGTTCAGCTTCCTCAACCTGCGAAAGTCCTCCAACACCAACTCCACAGGCCGGGGGCCTTTAAATTCCTCCATGCGTTTTGTGCCATGTAACACACACTCTTGGCATCAGGTTATAAAAACACCAGTCTGCCAGACTGTGTCCCAGCCTTCTCATTATTTCAGGCACTTTTAACCAGAAAACATAACAAACCAACCAACCAAAACAGAAGTGTGTCTCAGGGCCACAGGAGCACCACAAGGAGCATGGAGAAGACCAGGCCCCCCACCAGTGCCCAAAGCGGTGTGGACATGATCTATCCATTTCAAAAGGCAGCACCATCAAGTAGCATGAACACAAGCCAATCCATGCCACCTGGCCTGGAGTCCAGGGGTTTCTCTCATACTATCCACAGACGAACTATAGGCACCAAAGTGTCAGCCTCAATGGCAAAGATGGTCCACAGGCTTTGCACAGCTGTAAATACGCTCCTGGAACATATGGAACACAGTCATGCCATGAATTACGTGAAACTTATTCACAATAGTTAAAAACAGAATAGGAGAAGCAGTCACTACCACCCTGCTAACACTCCCCTCGAACAGGTTAATGAGGGGTGGTCTCCCTATGAACTTTTGTTCTTAACCTCTTTCATGTAGGTCAACAAGTGGATTAATCTTTAAGGTTAAATCGTGAATTGGGAGCTCTATGCATTCATAATCCCCAAGATCATAGTTGGATTTGAATAGTCAAGGTCATAAGGCTTTTACCTTGCAAAGTCTGTTCTGTGGTTATTTGGGGAGATTTATCCTACTTCTTTGCAAAGATTTTTTTTTTTTTTTTTTTGCATTCAAAACAGGAACATAACCAAAAGTCACATTCCCATCAGTCTAACAAGGGGACAATCATTTTGAAGAGACTCTCCAGACTACAGCTGCTGCTGCGGCACCTGCGTGAGGGCCATATGGAATTCAGGTTTAGGATCTTGCTTCTTGGCTTCTCTCCCTTCGAAAGGCTCTTTACTCTGTGTGTTTCACTTTGCCTGTCTGCACTTAACACATTAATGGATATACCAAAGCTGAGAACTGAACCTCCCAGTTAACAGAACATGAGTAGATGTCCCACTTACCAATTCAGAGTACCATTTACAGTACTCTAGTCCTAAGATATAACTTCTTCTGGTGACACAGTTCTGGTTTCCTTGCAGCCAATTCTGTCAATGCATCCAGCAGCCAGCTCATCACTGTCCTTCCAGGGAAAGCACTACTAACCTCTCTTATGCCCAAGCCAACCATGGCCAGATGCCCCAGGCCCACCACATCACCCATACCGTGTTCATAGCTGAGTATCCGTATGACAGGATGATGTGAAAACAAACTCACTGGTCTTGCAGCCTGAGTGGTTCATAAGCTGAGGGCACCCAAAGCTGAGGTGCCGTTACGTTAAAGTCACTGCACCATGAGAGTCCCCTCCCCACACATTCAAAGGGAGTGTCTCCTTACCTTACTAAAGGCAAAAGGCTTTTCTTACATTGCTGATACAGAAGAATTAGAAAGGAATAAAGAAGATAATAGGCTGCCAGAGGCCCAATTTACGCACCCCAAAATTAATGAGTCATTCCAATTAAATTATTTGCCCTAAATTAAAACTTATCACCAAAATCCAATTCTCATTTCATTAAAAGAGGACCTCCCTAGTTATCAATTTTTTTTCCTCCACAGATTTTTTTTAAAGGTAACTTTCATGGAAAAAATGTAGTTGTAGTCTACTTTTCTGTTTGAGGAGCCCCAAAAGTTTGCTTTTTTAAGAACTGTTCCTTATTTCTGTATGTGTCCACATAGTAAATTAAGATGCTCCTAGAAGATTCTCTGGAAAACCAGAGAAGTATAAGATCATGACATCAAACAGATGATGTAAGGAAAATCTGATGAAGAAGGATGGAATTTTAAAAGTAGAACTGCCCAGGCCTCAGCAGCCTCAGCCTTTTGATATCAGAACTGACAAAGCATGCAACCCCCATTTGGGGATCTCCAAAGGGTCCTTCAGCAAAAGGCAGGCAGACAAATGACGGTACTCCCAATGTGTCTTTGAGAAACAACCAATCTTTTGATCCTATTCTCAGACTTGCACACACCACTATGACTTCTCAAGCAGGGCTTGGTTCCTCCTACCACAGGTCTGCCCACTGGCAAAGACCCAGTGCTGCTGACGAGAGTGGCCACGTGCTCCTGCTCCCTCAGACTGCCCATGCCAACCTTTGTTTCCTTCCCAGGAGCAACCTTTCTCCTGTTTTCTGTTGGAGATTAACAATTTTTAACCTAATATTTGTTTTTTAAAAGACATTTTCAAAAGCTGTGGTTGCGTTTTGAGAAAGTGCTCCCTGTCTGAATACTCCATAAATGGAAGCCATATGTCTAAGTATCTGTTTCTTTTTTGTCTATTTTGTTGTGTGCACATTTGGCAAGTTATTTTTTCCCCTTAACTATCACATCTCAGGCTTATTAAACTAAGCTTCTATTCTGTTATTTTGGAGGGTTTTTTCCCAAGCAACCGACTACTGACATTTTAGCAGCTATAGAGGAAATGTGATATTAAGTCATTACTTTCTCAGAATGTTTCTTCACTTTCTGGTGAGTAAGGAGCTGCTACTAGGGTAGCAATTCCAGTGTTTCTAAAGATAAAAAGAAGAGCTGAAGCTCTGAAAAAGCCATCAAAATCCAAACCCTGAAAACCTATTACTTAATACAATTTATCATTTGTTGGTTTTGTGGAAAGCAGCTGGAGGCTTACCCTACAGGGCATAGCATGCATACCACCAAAAAGACAGACTATGCATCCATTCAGGAGTGATGAGGGCCAGAAACTGGATAGAGACAAATGGTAGAAGCACACAGTTACTGCAGGTCGGCTGGGATCAATATGCATCATGCAGACACAAGGATGTGGTAGGAAGGCACAGCACAGAGCCCATGCCTACCTGTCTTTCCCCACTCTTCAAATCCTCAAGTCACTTTTAAAAGGACAGTCTCATTTTAGAAATACTATCTCCTTGTTCCCTTTCCTAAAATGCCAATTTATTTCTTTCTGTAATTAATTTATATTCAATAGTAAAGCGGAAAGCTTTTAAAGTAGGTAGGAAATAAATTTGCTTCTTTCTACAAGTCCTGATGTTTTTGGTTTATTTTACAATCTGTTTCTAGCCAATTCCAATTTCAGATGAAATCTTGGCTCCAATGAAGCAAAATTCCCTTTAATTTCAGTGGAATCACGATTTTGATCCAGGTTCTCATCCACTAACACACAGCTATGATAACTGTAGACAGTAAGACAGCAGCCAAAAATACCGAACATGAGCTGGTGGACCCCAGGAATCTGGAATTTCATCCCATATGGAGTTTTGAGCATGGCAGATTTGCAGTATTGACTCCACTGGCACCAGTGAAATAAGAAAAACAGACAAAAGGAACACACTGTTCCATGAACGCTGGAATTAGCAAGGCTTGGTTTACCGTAGCTATGTGTCCTAGGTCCTGATGCCTCAAACCTCAGAAAACCTTCAAAGCTCTTAACCAGTTTTAGTCAAGGTGGCATGTGCGTGGCTCCAAAACAACCCACAACCATACAGCCTTTTATGCATCCCATTGGTAAGAGATGCAGGAGGAGACAGGGGTCCACTGGTGAGAATTTGAGGGGCAGGAGCTCTTGTTGGGGCAAAGTCACGGCAGGTATGAGGGGCGCTGGAGTGAGCTGAGCAGAGGACTGTCAAGCAGAAGGGCAGGCAAACAGCATAACCATACAAATAAACCCACACACACTTTGTTTCCTTAGGAAGCCAAGCTACTCCCAGTATCTCTAGGGTCTGGATATAATGAAAAGCTCAACTGAGTGAACCGCAAATCTGGCTAACCTCAATCTCGCAGTATTTCTTTCAAATGAAAGAAAGAAAATAAAATGGACAGTAAAGCTACAGAAAAGGTTGATCTGAGACAGAGAAATGTGGAGCATGATTAACCTCAGCTTTCATCCATACTGCAAGTAAAAGGACAAGCTGATCCTAATGTTTCTAGTGGAGACTAGCTACATATCTTTTCTCATTATTTTGGGTTAGAAACCCAAAGCTTCAGATCAGATCTTTTTCAGAATTTTTTTACAACACATTTTTGCTCATTTTCAAGCTACTAAGCAGTTACAGGCCTGTTACATAAAATGAATAGGATATTTATTCCTAGTTGTACTAGCACTTCTTTTTCTGCACAGAGAGCTCAAGAGGATGTGGCAAAAAAATTGTTCACTCACTGCTGACAAGACGCTGGCCATCATGGAGGGAGCAAGCAACAGGAATATGACTTAGGATGTCCAAAGGGCTATGCCTGTTGTGGGCGAACTGGGTCAAATTTCAAGGCTTGCCACAGGTCAAGGCAACTCTGTTGTACTACCATGGCCACTGCTTTTTCAGCACTGGGAGCACAAACACGCTTGGCTTTACAATTAGTGGTTATTTGCACTCTCTCAAGGGTTAGCAGACTTGGTGGTGGGACTAAGTTCTTGGTGTGTTTGGAGTTGAGAGCAAAATATTGTCCCTACTCCACTGTCTTACAGTGCAGGCTAAGACTTAGAGCAGTAGACTGAGACAATCAGACCAAGAAATACCAAGTCAAAATCTTTCACAGCACTCCTCTGAATCTAGAATCAGCTGATCAGACAAAATCACACAAAATCAGCTGATACCACTCTAAAGAGACCACTCAAGCTAAGCTGATTTATATCACTAAGGAGTTGGATTATCATATCAAGATTCTTCCTCCCAGCCATAGGAAAGCATTCCATGTATTTTATGCAATACTTCTTTCTCCAAAATGAGTAAGCATTTTTTGAAGTATTCTGTTTTTGTCTGCTGCCTGCACCTGCAAAGCAAACACCAAAATATTTCCAGAAAAACCTTCTGATTTATGCACTAAGAAGTGCTGAGATCCAACTTATGTAACACAGCCAAACCCTATGCTGCATAGCAACATTCCAGCCATGCCTGGAGATAGGAAAACAGAAGTTAAGGGGCATCAGGACACTATGGGGAGGCCATAAAAATACTAGATGGGGAGCAGCAGGAAGTTCCTTGGTAACCTATGGAACACCAGGTGCAGTTTCCTGTAATTTATGAGTTTGGGCAAAACAAACCAACACAGAAAACTCCTAGAAAGATTGCCACCAATACTACTGTGTGCCTGAAATTCTGGAATTATTTTGCTGGTAGGGAATTACGGTCCATGGTAACAGCAGAAGAGGGGCAGCAAGATCTACTGTGCTTCCGTTCCCCAGGTTGATTCCGTGCTCTTTCAGCTTATTTTCCCCACCAAAGTGATGTGCTGCCACTTCCTTCTGAGCACACTGGTCCTGTCTCTCCCAGTCCCCCTAGCAATCTGAATTTATCTCCTCCCTCCATCTTTTCTTCTTCTCCCCCACCGCTCCCAGTAAAATGATCTTTGTTCTTCCTCACAGAAAATTCATACTCCCATGTTATCTCATTATTCTTTGCAACAGCATGCCAAATTTGCTGTCGTTTTCCCACTGGGGCTATGTCCTGAAAAAGACAAAGTGGTCTGTGCTCATTCTTACCTACTGCAGACTCCCTAGAATTGAAAATGCTACAGTGTTAGCACTTAGAAAGATCCCTCTGAATTCTGGGCTCTGCGCCCACAAAGCGGGGAAGCAAACATCTCTCGGAGAACAGCATCTGACTCCAACACCCTTATTATCTGGCTAGCAAAGGAAAAATAGCTTCAGCTCTCTACAATCTGCTCTGCTTCCAGCATTGGCTGAAGGGGTGGGAAGGCTAGGTATCCTGGGAGGCAGGCAGGCTCCCACCACAGCTCTGCTGAGCTCAAAACCAGCCTGGTGCTGGCCTCTCAGTGACCCACTGCAAGCACTGACAGCCATCAACCCCATATTCTGGTAGGGAATAAATTCCATTGGAGAATGACAGAAAGGGGTCTGGAAAGACTAAAAGGATGCATGGCATCAATACAGACTGCTCCCTGGGCTCCCCTCTACAGCCAGTGGAGGGACACTGACATTTCCACTGGTCAATTCATCTGATGAATTTTGGATGGTTACTTTAGGATGAGCTGGACTGTGTCTGGTAAGAGCTTGCTTCTCCTTGCTAATGACAAAGGGAGTCCAAGGTGACCCACTCCAGTGGTAACATCTACATTTGGTCAGATGAACCCCACTCTGGCTCACTAGCTCAGGCTGGTGACTAGCAGAGGTTACCTCCACCTGGTATCTGACTCCAGGTTCCTATAAAACACACTTATGTGCCTTGCCCCAGTTCTGCTCAGAAACCCTGCTCACAGTTTCAAAAGTCTAAAGCATAATCCTTCCCTATCGCTGTCCTCAGCAATGAGGGCACGGGCTGAGCAGATGGTGGTCAACACACTCCCTCCTCAGCCCTAGACCCAGCTCTTACTGAGGGGGCTTGCTGGCAGAGCAGTGCTTACACAGGGGAAGCCAGGCTGGCTTCAGCTGCCTTTCTGGGATCTCTCTTTGCAGTGCTTTACCAGTCACCCACACAAAGTCCTTTAATTTCAGGGGAGTGGACTGAGATGGGGCACAGCTAATCTACTGTATAGAGTTAATACATTTTTTATGGTTAAATCCCAGCAACAACAAATACATCTTTATAACACTTTGAAACAATGAATGGTCAGTCTGAATATTTGAGAGCAAGGAGCTCTACAAAGGCAATGCATAATGGTGAAAGGCTACACCCTGTGGTTCTTTTCACACACTAATAGCCATCAGTTTGAAAGAAAACTGTACGATTTGGCCTTTAGCTGCTATACATTTGACTTTTGAGTTTGTGATTAGGGCAGTAAACAAGAATTCCTCTTTGTGAAAATTTGCTGCTGATATTTCCAAACCTGTTTTTATTTTGCCAAAATGAGAAAGCCCTTTTGATTTTTTTTCATGAAATAAACATTAAAACAAGGGACAGCCCACATTCTCTGAACAGTCAATAACTGGGAATCGCAAGAAATGTTTGTGAGCCTGCAGGAGTCCAGACTCTGCAAAAATGTGAACATGAGTTCTCCATACCTCAGCTGAAAGCTCTAACTTTTAGATAAGTTGTGCTAATGCTATACCTTTTTCTCTTCCCAATTTTGACCAGAAAAAGCACCTCAGATTTCTAAAACCTTCCTGATTAAATTTTAATGTAAGGCAAAATGAGTGAAATGTTTTAGTTTCACTGAGAAGTTTCCAACCATCTCCTCTCACAAAGATGCCTTGCTGTAAAGACACTGGACAGTAAATAGAACAACCATCTGCTTGCTCCTAGTTGAAAGAATTATTCCTTTAGCCTGACTAGGACAGGCCTAAGTCTTTATTGAAGAAAGTTTTAAACCCCATGCCTGCTAAGATCTCTGTGCCTTTGTGCCTGTGACCCTGATGAGACAAGTAAGGACTACAGGGATTTCTCCACTGATATTTAATGCCGGAGAAGGGCTAGAGAATATAGCCCTAAAAGAACAAGAACCCAAGGTAATGCTGGGAAAGGGGCAGCCACCGCATCCCTGTTACAACTCATTCTCCTGGAACAAGTCACTCAACATACTGGAACGAACGATTAAACATCCCATTTATAAGCACCTAGAGGATAATAATACAGTAAAGGAAAAAATAAGCAATGTACTTTTGGCAAGCACATATCATGTCACCCCAGCCTCATTCCCTTTTTTTTTATAGGATATCTGGCACAGCAGATAATGTGGGAGCAGTATGTGTGATGATGTGATATATCTTGACTTCAGAAGGCCCAACAGTCTCTTGAACAAGCTAAGAGAATATGGTGGATGTTAAATCATCATCAGGATGCTTCAAAGAGCTGCAATCAACAGATCGCTATCCACCAGGGATGGAGGTTTTAGTGGGTTGCTACCACAGTCCGCTTTTGTGCCCTGATCTCTTCAATACTTTAATTAACACCTTCATGATGGAACAGAAAGAAGGCACCTGACTTTTATTGATGACACCAAGTTGGGGGCAGTTGCAAGTGCTTTGGAGACCAGGATCAGAAGTAAACTGAAGAAGTGGTCTCCATGGAGAAACCAACCAGACAGCATCCAACGACAGCGAGCACAAGGCATTACGCTCAGGAAGCAGGGGGGAAACAATTAATGCTCAAATACTGAAGTGGGCAATGAGCTGCAGACTGTGCTGCAGACCAGTAACAGAGTTAGAAAGCAGCAGAGAGACTGAGTAAGCAAAAGCAATGAGTCGCTCTCATAAAAAAAAGGTAAATCTCATCTCGTTTTGGAGTTAGGTAGGCAAAACATGGCTGGTATTTTTATCTGCACAACTGAGTCCTAAAATGGAACTCTTGCTTTAGGTTTGGACAGTACACTTAAGGAAACATGTAGACAAATCAAACAGTAGTGAAATACATCTGACATAAGGGTTGGAAAATATGACCTGTGAGAAGTAGTGAGCCTGTTAAGCTAGAATTGAGAGGTCTGAGACAGAGGGATTAATGGGCTTTTAGCAGATAAAAGGTTGTTTTGAGGAAGAGGAGGGGAAATTACCACCACGAATATTGGAAGGATGAGAAATAATTAGTAGCAAAATAATTTTGGATCACATGTAATAAAAGCTTTCCAAGTGCAAAGAGAGTGCACCGGCTATGTAGGCACAGGGTGTCTTCAAAAAAAGACATGTTAGGGACATCCACTCTATAGCTGAATTTGTCTCACTGCATGGGGAAGGACCAGACCACGTCTTGTGGGTCCTTCCACCTCTTTGCTCCTCCGATCAGATACCAACAGAAATATCTGGGGTAGTAAACAGAAAGATTCACTAGTAGCCGTTACACCCAAACTGAAGCAGCACAAAATGCTTTGAGTGAGGTGGTGGTTCAGAGCAGTCTCTTCATGCACTCACGCCAGTGCAGGGAGCACAGCACCAGCATCTGGTGGGAAATGAGCTGGGCAGAGACAGCTGCCTCCAGTTCAACCCACCCTGCAAGCAGTGCTGTCCAACTGGGTCAGAAAGACAGAAGAGATGGCCACAGTTATATTAACGAATCTTTTGGGAGGGAATGCCTACTTCTACCAGCAAAGTTGGCTTAAAGTTTGAAAAGGAGGAAAGACTTACGAAAAGGACTTTTTCTACTTTTAGCTGTCCTTCGTTGTGATTTTTTTTCTTAAGTGTTGTTTCATTACCCCCCTTTTAGACCTCTGCAATATACCTCAGATGAGAGTGATCCTATCAGTGAACATACAGACTTAAGAGAGGAAAAGAGCAGACCAAGCAGGCTGTCTATGCAGAGACTGGTGCTGGCTGACAAGGCAGAATTGGCTCTTCCCTTGGGAATCCTGAAGGACATGGGCACACACATTAGTGAGGAGAAGTCCCTCTTTCTGCAATATATGCCTGTGGCTCTGGCCAGAAGTTTACCAAGCAGAGCTCATCCCAGGGAAAGCTGATTTTCTCAAGGGAGGAAAGGACCTGCTCCTAGAATGCAACTCCATTATCCTGCAGTGATCTAAACCCAGTGAATCCTTAAGATACACCAAAGCACATCTATTTTAGCTGGTATTGTGGACATGGAAGTGGTCTTCTCTAGTTATAAGGGCTCCAGCACCACTCCAGTATCTGCCTACCTGTTTGTTAGTCTGATACAGCTATTCCATTTGTTTCTAGGGGTAATAGGGGCTGGGTTTTCACAGTGGCTATACACGAGGGACTTGAACCAGGGGAGATTCAGGACTTGTCTTTGGTATAGAGCACAGTTGGGAGCAGAAATACCTGTGACAGCGATGACTGAGCAGAACAGGAAGCCTGGGCACGGCCCTAAGGCAGCCTGTTGCTTCCAGGGCATGAGCAGCTATCATTGCAGGATCATTCACTGACAAATCCAGGCATTGCCAGTGTGCACAAAGCTAGCTAGGAGTCTCTGTTCCTGGCTTGTTTTGGTTTCCCGGGGCTTGTTTGAGGGGAATCACTGACCATCATTCCAGAAATCCCCCTGCCAGATTACCACGTAGATCAGTTGACTGCCCTGTTATTTAATTTTTCAGGAACTGTATTTTCTTTTATTTAGTTATTTTTACGTTTGGAATGCCCAGAGCTTCATGTAGGTGATGTTTTTAAATTTATGAACATGAAAACAAAAGAAGTAAATAAATTACATTAAATAAATAAAACTAAAAAGCTTAGCATGACTCAATACCCAAACTCCTTTCATTTGTACTAGCAGCAGACTATTTTTCAGGCAGACAACCTGCAAATCTGAGAATAATAATAATCAATATGAGAAAACGATACTCAGAGAGGAAAGGGATTATTTTCTAACATACACTATTTTCTAATTAATTAGTTTTATTAGTTAAGATCATCTAAAATGAATGTGCTTTTTACTAATTTTAAACTAATAAAAACATGTTTTAAAATGATGAGTCTAACTCTTCCAAATTGTAAAGGGTTTATATTTTGCTTCGTTTTTTTTTTTTTTTAACAGATGAAATTTAGTTTTAGGAAAATCAAAGCTATGAGTTTCACCTAATTACAGGATTACAGGACCTGCGGCTTTAAAAGTAAGCATGACATCGCAATGGGTGTTTTGCTAAATCTGTGGCAGGCATTAGAACAAAGATTATCCACAGATACCTTGTTTACAGGCATACAGAGTTTAGGTGTGCCAAAACCTACATTTTCTCATCCTCAGAAAGGTGGCAGTAGTTCAGAGCTGGACACCCACATATTTAGGTGAAAGCGAAGCTAGAGAACTCAATTTCACTGCTTAGGCCCATATCTAATAGGCAAAAATAAAATTAATAATACATGTGCGTGGCTTTAAAATTCATTTGTACCTATATTTTTCCTGACAGGTAAATGGAAATTGTATGCTGTGAGATTTCACCAGCAATAAACCACCTACAGCCGGTTAGCTATGCACCGCTATAGCGAGCAGTGAGGCAGAGTACACCTCCAGGGCTGGCGAGTGCATTTCACGCCAGGCACACTCCAGCAAACACTCAGCCAAGCCGGGAGAGCCGCTCTGCCTGCTGACACGTGCCACTCTTCATGCTGCTGGGGGAGGATTTTGTGCAAGAAGACAAAGCAGGAGCCTTCTGTCTCACTACACTCGCATGTAAAGCATCACCTCTGACCATACGTCTGGACTTCACCTTGCAGATAAACACTCGGTATGCTAGTTAGCCTCCAGATTGCCAGCAAGAAGAAGAGTGCCTTCATGCATGCATTTATATCCAGAGCGATTCAAACACTTGCTGGGGGAAATAAAATCTGCAGCCTTTTGAGTTACTAGACAAATCAGGAGAAATAACAAACTCCTTCCTGAATGATAATGTAGAAGCTGAACATATCTGTAATATGTATCAAACACATTCATACATACCTATCTATCTAAGCTGCTCTATAAACATTTTAGATAAATAGGCAGATAGACAGAATGGCATGAAGATTAAAAGCAAAACAAAACAAAACTGAGTAAGCTCACTTGTTTGGTATTCTGGTCTGGACAGGATGGAATAAGTAAACTCCATAATGCCCTTACCAGTAATCGGTAAACTCCTTAATGTGTTTATTCTCTGTTATGCCATGAATGCAGGCAGATAGGACAGTACTGGTTCAGATCGCCAAGTTTCCTGTTCCCTGTAACACACACAGGAGGAGGTAGCTAAAAAAGGAGAGGGCAACATAAGCAGCTACCTCAGGTGCCAGGTTTCACACACGCCTAGCAACAGTGCACCCTGCAAACCAATGACCCAGCACAGAAAAACACCCAAGAAAATTAATTCCCCAGCCTTGCAAAGAGTTGACAATGGAAGGCTAAAAAACACAGCACAGTAGCTTGTTGACACCAGAAAAAAGAAAGGAAATCTGAGGAAGGAGGAGGCGAAGAAACCAGAGGGCTATCTGGGAAGAGATGAGGCAAGCACGATGTTCTGACAAGTGTCATTATAAACAAATGCTTTCCCCTCAGCACCAGGACAACCAGAGCCAGAAGCCAGGTTTGCATTATACTGGAATATAGCTTGGCATCATTGGTGTCCCCTGCTCTGTCACCGCTTTTGAAAGGACAGACTGTCAGCAGAGTAAAGCCATGCTGCGCCGCAGTGGAAGGGGACAGTCCTGCTGGCTCCTGTTGTAAGGGATACACAGGCTACTGACTCTGGGTTTCTCTAAGAAAGATATGGATCCCTCCACCCGCTGTGTCTTTTGCTCTCTACTCTCTTCTCAGGCATATTGCTTACCTTGCACGATCAAGTAAACCTGGGAAGTCTTGGGGTGATGCTGTGTCTGCACTGAACATGTATAGGACCCCTCATCATAGACATCCACTTTCTGGATACGCAGGCTGTATTCCAAGGGGTTTCTCTTCTCCAGCTCTACTCGAGGGTCCAGGGACCACTTGTCCTCTCCAGCAAAAATGATGCCAGAACGGTTTAACCAGGCCACCTTGGAGCTTCTGTCTTCTACATAACACCTGCAGAGGACAAGAAAGGTGAGGGGGAGATTAACAAACCTCTATTTTGTCCCTTCCCTTTACTACTTTGCTCGGAAACTCCACAGTACACTTCCGCCTTGTTGGTGAAGCACAGCATCTTCTCATCATTGCTGCCCCATGGCTGTGTATTTCACAGTGATTTTTGGAAGGGTTTCAGGAACCTTTGGTTCATGAAACTACAGGATTTGGGGTGGTCATGCCTCTTGTTCTCTCTTCCTTTTGTTTGTGGCCTACTCCTGCACCAAAAATGACTTTGGAAGACCACAGGAGACTGTGGTCACCAAATCCCTTCTAACTCTGCCAACAGGAAAGGTCAGAAGGAGTTCTTCCCATGCTTCTCCCACCTTCAAAAGTTAGGCATACAAGAGAGTTACATTCCCAGACCCCTGCCAACCAGGAAGGCCAAGGTTCAGGGCTCCAGCTCTGTCAGTTTATGGCAGAGCTGCTCTATTCCTCAGTTTCAGCAGCACAAGGGGAGGGAGCTATAGTGTATCTCCCCTCTCCATCCCTGTGACAAAAAATGGCTTTGTGGAAAGAGGGATTCACTCTTCACACACCACGCTCCTAACACCCGGCCCCCTCTTGCTGATGTACATCTGCCTGCTTGTGCAGACAAGTGCAGATTTCAGGCTGAAAATGAGAGGCTGCAGGGGTGTCATTGCCATCCTTGTGACACATGCAGCATGTCCTGTGAACATCTCAGGTGAGACAGGAGAGGAGGAATGACATCCAGGGGTGGCAGGCAGGGGAGCAACAGCAGGACCAGCAACTGCCATAGCCCCATTGCCAACCACTGCAAGGCAAGGACAGATCACACTGTTGCAACTGCATGACAAGCATTTTGCTCCTTGACAGAGAGCGGAGAAGGTGCTGCAAAGACAAATGCGTTTTTGGCAAAGGCACCTGCTCTGTATCACTTCCCACCTCCAGAATGTGGCTTGCACTGAAGAGATGAGGTGATGCCAGTGATAAGGCACATCCTCATTGCTCTCGGTTGTGTCTCATTCGAATGAGAGGTCCACCCAGGGCTTAAGAAGACATGGGGACACAACTCATCTTTCACCCTGGCAGCTGTATCCCACCAGGGCCAGGCTGAGACAAGGTGAGAGGGTGTGCCCTGCAGCAGCTCCTCACACCATGGTTGCTCTCTGCAGATAAACAGGGAACCTCAGTCTCCGGAGCTGTTGCTCCTTCACCCCTCAGAGCTCTGCCCACAGCCTCTCAGCAGCCAAATAACCCAACACCTCTCTCTCGCCACTACTCACACATGTGTTGTATTTGAGAAAGAAAAGAGAGAGATTATCGCTTCAAGATAAGACAAATATTTGACAGTAGTCTTTCATACAGCCTCTTAGCATGGGTCAGACATTTTCCAAGTTCCTCTATTTGAATGCGTTTCAGTCATGCTGCACTGCAGCTGCCGCCCCTTGTTATGTGACCCTATCATTACGGCTGGCACCTCTCACCCCCTCCCTTTTGGCATGCCCACGGATGCTCTCCGAATTGTTCTGGGGTTACTTGTGGGCAGGAGGAAAGACAGGCTGCACGGGCATCGATGGGAGGCATGCCATGCTGCTGGCCAAGCTGGAAGCACCTCTGTCTGATCCAACAAACATTTGCTTTAAAGAGCAGCCCAACAGACCCCGGCCAGCACCACCGCTGCCCAGCCAAGGGAGGGGAGCGAGGGTTCACCTCTCAGGCCAGAGCCCACCCTCCTGGCCAGGCAGGCACTTGTTGTGAGGTGAACTCTCAGCTGTGATCTGTGTTTTGTTTTTAAAAAGCTGCTCTTTGTAAAAAAGAAAGGGGCAGGGGAATCCATGGGCAGCCACTTACCTGTAGAAACCAGCACCACAGCGACATGGCAGTGCCTCAGTTCAGTTGGCCACCCCTGGCTGCAATCACCAGCAACAGGAGCTTGAAGGAAGGACCAGAGCAGGGCACTGTGCCCCAGGGCTGGGAGCAGTGGCCCTATAGGGACACCCAGACTGTCTCCAGAGCTGGCTGCCTTAGGGTCACCAGCCTTCTTGCACACACATTTCTGAGTAGAGTCAGAATGGCACCAAGAATTGGGGGTTAGGTCTTTTCCAAAGGTGTTCAAAGCCCCTCTGCACACTTCGGATTTGTGAAAATCCCGAGGGGGGTGGCGGTGAGGAGCTAAGCGGATTAACAGCTGAAGCTGAAGTCAGTGGAAGCTGAAGTTTCCCAGCCACTTCTGAAAATCCCCTGGCACACCAATCAGTGTTGCTGGGCTCCAGCAGATCCAGCACACTGCACCAGCCCTGCCGGGATGCTTTCTGGACCTACACCGCGGCTCTGTGTGACAAAGCGCAGCACCCCGTGGCCCTGCCCTACACCTCTGCTTGGAGGTAGCAAAGATGCCCCTGTGATGTCCCTCAGGTCGGAGGGTCCAAGCAATGCCTTGTCCTCTCGCTCCTGAGGGTACATTCACCCAGGGACCCTCCCTCCTCTCTGCCAAAGAGAAAATGTGTGTCATAACCTGTCTTACACCCTGAGTTCAGCCCCAGGATGGTGCTCAATAGCTACAGTCAGACAACCCTGCATGTGCCCCTGAAATAAGTTAGCATGAAGGAAATAAAGCAAGGAGGAGAGAGGACAGGGAAAGGAGGCAAATGGGAAGAGTAAGCGAAACGGATTTGAGCTGCTCTGTTCAGCGTACCTGTTCCTCTCAAATTGTCAGGAAAAATCAAGGTACAAATGTGGAAGTTCCAAGTCCTGGCATGCTCCAAACATGCATCTACATGAATGATGCATCTCAGTATGTCCGTCTGCACACACGCACCCTCTTAGTCTGCCAGAGATGCCACCCAGCTGTATGGATCATGCTTTAATAAGGATTTATGGTGATGATTTTCACAGTGTAATAAGTGCTAATTCAATACTAATAGAATATTAAATGGCATGTTAACTGACATTTTAACTGCAATGCAATAGGAGCATGGCATCAGCAAGATATCAAATGACTCTTATCGTTCACTAATAATCAATAATCAAGTTCACAGAGACAGTCAAACGCTTTTCATTAGGCTTATTGAAAGCATTCCCATCAGCGTCAGTGAACGCTAATAAAGGATTTGTGATCCATCCATTTTGCTTTTCCTCACGGTTTCACGTTTAATTTCTTGACATCTCTGATGCAGCTAATGAGAGGACGAGCTAGTCTTGATGGTCACGCCTTGCATGATCACTGCAGAGACTCAGGAACTATTGATCTTAACACCAATTCAAACCACAGACACAGGAGGACAAAAAATCTTGCTGCCATGCCCCTTCAGCCCCTCTTGCCCTCTCATAAACAAACATAGCAACGTTTGGCACTTGAGATTTTTCAGCGACAGCATCTTTTTTAGCTGCTACAGACGTGTTTCCAGTTCTCACACAGTGGCTAATGACCACTGGTAAAAACCAGCCAGGAGAGGATGGTGGAAAACCGGATGTGGAGAAAGGAACCTGGGACATCCTTGCATGCCTCTCTCAGACTCGGTTTCCCCATGCACAAATGCAAACAATGGGGCTGAGCCCTGCCACGGGAGAACGCTTTGAGATCTTCAGCAGGAACCATTGCCTTGAATGGGAGAGAGGGCTGCCCACCACCACTCTTGGTACCTGGATTTCATGCCAGGAGAGGACATCTGGCAACATGCAGGCAGGGGGAGGGCAAGAGTCAGGAGCAGGCCCTGCTGCTCATCCTCTCTCTTCCCATGCCTGCCAGCCTAACGTGCAGTGCTGGACGAAGGCAGCGCTCCTGCAAACCTGCCTTCGTAGCTCTGAGGTAAACTCCATAAGGGCAGGGGAGATGAGTTTTTATTCCTCCTTTCTGAAAGTATTTGGGCTTATTCCTATTGATAGGTGGGACACTGAGCAAAGAAAATAAGAGGGAGGCTCACGCATCCACATCTCCTCGCCACCAAGGCTGGAGGTCTCACTGCCTGTTCTTCCTCGCTCGGATCTTGGTGCTTTAGTCCTAGCCCCAGCGACTCCTGCTCCTCCTCCTGCCGAGGCACCGTTGTGCAGTGCATCGATTTCCTAGCATGTTGCTGTAACACTCGTCGCAGTTGATATTGTTGCCTGTCACTCCAGCGGCTCTCGGCCCTAAGCTTTCCAGCCTTCCTTCCCTCCGGAGAAAAGACGGGCATGCTGCCGAGAGGCGACATTTGGTCGGAAAGCCCTAGTGCGGGCTCCCGGGGCTGGATGCACCAGCAGCAGGGTGAGGGCTGCAAGGGGGGAGGAGGATGCACAAGAGCTGGGGGGGGTCCCCAGAGCGCTTCTCATTCTGCTTCAGAGAAAGCAGCATAGCAGCTATGGCCCTGGGCCACAGAGATGGAGTGGGGATATTTTATTGCCTTTGGAGGGGTCTTCTCAGGGTAAATTCAATGGTGTTTGGAAGGGGTGGATGATATTTAGAGCCTACAGTAATCAAGAGGCAGGAAGGAAGCCCTGTAGGACCTGGTGAAGCTGCTGTTTAAATGATCACTTTAACATGGTGGAGATTTTACAGCATTATTGATGATGTACTGGGTCGCCTTGAACCCAGGATAATTGTTTGGGGGTTTTTTATTGTTGTCGTAATTCCAAATAAATAATTTTTTTAACAGCAGACCCAATCCCACAGTTCTCTGCCAGAGCCCTGCTAGTGAGAAGAGGTGAGCTGCTAAGATTAATGAAATATGGTGTGCTGCTTCACCAGCAAGCCACAGCTCTTACCTCATTTAGGGGAAAAATAAATAAATAGTATGGTTTTGGACTGCATTTTCTGCCCTCTTTCTCCAAAGTACATTGTGGTGACAGCTCTGTGTCATAATTCCCACACTCCTCTTTAATCACCTTTTCTCTGTTAACCCTTTGATCATCTCTTCTGTACAAAAATCTCTGTGCAGCATGCTAAAACTTGGAGGCATGCTGCACACACAATTAAGCACCTGAAACCCACCCCCATTGCATTTGCTGAGGGACACAACCCCCTTTCATCAGACGATGTCAGAACCTGCCCTGGATCAGATCTCCTGCCTTCCCCTTGGCTCTGTGATGAGCCTGCTCTAATCTCCTCATTTCACATACACTCACAGGATCCAGCTAACAACTTCCCCCACTGCCCTCTACCCCCAGCAGCAAAATGGCAAGAGGGAAAAGAGAGAGGGATCAAACACAGCTTGTTCAGCACAAAGCAACGTCAGCTCCCGGCTGCCAGCTCTGAACGCGCAAGACAAATTCTCCGTTGTGTTGCAAAGTATGATCCTGGAAAGCTAATGCAGTGGTTAAACACAATACTGCTGGTAGCCTTGTGAGGAAAGCTCAAGAGCAAATCATGCTCGCACTGTTTCATCTTGTCTTCTCGTGCTCTTCAGCCCTTCCTTGCGTGGCAAGCAAGGGCTTGAACACAGCAACGGCCATCCGGGGTGGCAGTAAGAGCTCAGCCCCTGCGCTACGCCCCAGCAGGGATGTGGGCAGCAAGGGCTAAGGACAGACCACGGGCATGCCAGCCTTGATCCTCCCAGGCATGCTGCTCAGGGAAAGAGTCCAGCCAGGCTGTCCAACACCACTGCAGTGCCAGACCCTGCCAGCATTTCAAGAGCAATGCAGCACTGCTGCTGCAGCAGCCAGCTCCCGCTCCCTGGTGTACGGTCCCCACCGGAGGAGTATACTGGCAGAGCACATAGTTCAGAGGAGTAATGTAGGTTCCCACTGCTCCGAATCAGGCTGTCCTCAGCAGGAGATGCTACACAAGACAGCTACAGCTGAACACATCTTCATCTCTGCGAAGGCAAGGGCCTGCTAAGTGGATGGTAGTGGGAGACTGAATCAACCGAGTGCCTGAAACTTCTTTTCAGCCAAGCATGAAAAGCCTCATTTTACCAAATTTGAATACACATGGGCATGAGGTGTTGCTCAAACTACTTCTTCCCCCTGCTGCCACTGCTCCTCTCTTTCCCCAGCCTGGTCCAGTTGCTGCTCCTCTCCTGATGCATCATGACCCACAGCAGGGTCACTGTTCGAGAGTGAACACTGTGCTGAAGCAGGAAGGATTCCCAAAACGTGGCATAAGTAGGTCCCGAGCCACCACTGCCAGCATGATAATACAGGCCCTTGGAGGGATTTAGAAAACTACTGCTTAAAGCCAGCCCTGAACTAGAAAACTGGCAGGAGGGGGAAACTGCCACATCTGTTCAGCCCACGCGTTCTTCCAGCCATATTATGCTGTGACCTTGGTTGTCACACCTGTCTGCAGCTCCCTGGGTATCTCAGCACTCAGATGACAATTTTGGGCCATCCCCCTGTTGGGGCGGTGCAGGGCTGACAGGATGCCTGCACCTCTGCTCATCCTCTTAAGCAAATTGCCACTTTGGGAGCCTGAGGCTAGGATGGGCTTCCCAGGTCAGGGAGCCCTGGCCTCTGCCAGCACGGCCAGCTGTACCTTATCACCTTTTTCAGAGACACACTTTATTGCTACTTAAGCCTAGTGCGTTTGGCAGGGAGTACCCTCCCCTTGCTTCGTACAACAGGCTTTTCAAAGTCTTTCTGCTCTGCTGATTAGAAAATTTTTTTCTAATTCTAAGTCTAGATTTATTCATTGCTGGTTTATATCCATTCCCTCTCACGCCAGCACCATCCTTTAGCTTAAATAGCTCTTCTCTCTCCCGGGTGCTTATCTTCCAGTGTGTTCACAGACAGCAATCATATTCCCTCTCAGCCTTCATTTTGCTGGGCTCAACAAGCCAAACTCTCCTAGTTTCTTCTTGTATGATAGACTCTCCATTGCCCTAAACATCCCAGTAGCCCTTCTCACGACTGCTCCAGTATGAATTCCTCCTTCGTGACCAGAATTCATACTCAGCTTTCTAGATGAGGACTCCCCAGTGCCTTGTACAGAAATGTTCCTATCTCATTCTCAATCCCATCAACTCTTTTTAATGAAAGCAAAAAGAATTGCAACTGGTGAATATGACTATCAGTGCAGAACTGCTCATGTACTGTAAGCATCGTTGTCTCTCAGTCCATGTGATATGTCTGGAGGATGAAACCCAAGGGAATTCACCAAAAACCACCAGCCTAAAAGACAGCTAGCTGCATGGGCTTTCATTAGCGGACACACAGCTGGCCTCACACGGGTTTTCTTTCTGTTAAAATGACTATTTAAGAGTACAGGATCCTGTTTGGAGAGGAAAAAAAACAGAACTCAAGCCCAAAATTATAGTAATTGTTATGCCAGTACTCTCCTGGGATGGATGTAACTATATCAGAATAAAAGAACTTATACTGGCATGATTTATTGCTCTTCCTATCTTCTGGGGATCAGTATACCTGCATAAACAACTTCAGTCCACATCCATTCCAGCAGAAGTACCTTCTTAACAATATCAATATGAGCTGCTATGAACAAAGTTAACTCCATCCCAGGCACATCCCAGCACAGTTTAAAACTTCAAAATACAGAAAAAGCCTCAGACCAAGGCCTACCACCACGGTACTGTGTTTTCCTATATTCCACCAGACCTAGGAAAACCCCTCCATTTCTTTACAGCATAGTCAGGAAACCCTTGGACGGCTCTTTGTCCACTCCGAGGTGACTAACTGGAGTCTCCAGTTGCAAGGCTCCTGACAGAGGAGACTTGCTCCCCACACACGTGCAGAGGAGCTGAACTGCTCTCTGGCTGATGCTTGCAGAAATGCCAAATGCTCTGAGAGCTTGCATCAGAGTCTTGCACCAAGATCAGCTGGGAGGATGAGATTACCAAGGAAACAGACGCTGAGCTCCCTCTTTCCCCTTTGGGTTAGCTGAGGACTTGTCAGTGTCCCTTTTCGGTCCAGCCAGAAACCTGGCCCTAATCTTGACCTAGCACGATTAGGTGATGCTCATCAGCTATTGATCACATGGCCTTAGTGAAATGTCCAACCAGAAGCATATGCATCGCTTTGCTGTCTGCAGCTTCCCGTAGCATCACAGAGCTCCTGCATTGTCAAAAGGGGAAAACAGGGAATAGCAGAGATGATGCAGAATGGCAATGGGGAACATTGCCAGATGATTTGCCTTTTGGTTGAACTGCACATACACTAAGGACTTTGTGCTTTTACCATCACTAACACATGGGCTGACATTTAAAAAGTACCTGTGGTAGCTCGGGAACTGAGGTTCACTGAAAGATGATAGTATTAATCATGTATGTGAACTGGATATTGGCTTTTATGCCAAATTGGTAAAAGAACTGGAAACCAAACAGCTACTGAGAAGTCTCTGCACCATTAGGACTTTTTTCTGGTTGGGGGATACACCAAGAATAAGAATAGGAACACTAATGAGGCTCCCATACCGACTAGCATCCCCTTTATTTCCCTTCACAAACTTCAGTGCTGGAAATCACCTATTTCTTTTAACTGAACTCGAGTGTGTTATAGGTACCTTTCATGTGGTCACCACGAGGTAACTCCAGAAAAGCTACTTCCAAACTTTTCCCTTGGATTTCTTCTTAAAAAAAGAAAAAAAAAAAAAAAAGTGCATTTCAGAGATGTGATCTCCTCTTCTGACAGGAGGGGAGGGAGGGTTTGGCTGGGAAGCCCACGTGACTCTGTATCTGGTAATTATCCAGCCGCAGAGGCAATCTGAAACGTTCTGTGCTGTCGCGGAGAATGACAGCACCTGGAGCTCCAGCACCCAGATAAAAAACAGAGAGACAATCGGGCAGATGGAGAAAGGCAATGCTGCATCATAGGGTGGCAAGGGGGGGCGAGAAAGAGGGGGGAGAGGCAAAAGCTGGTGAGAAACATCAAGGCAGCCCGCACAGCTACTGGAGAATGAGATAATGCCACAGATTAGTAATGCAAAGGGCAGCTCTGAAAGGGGGTGAAACAGAGAAAGAAACAGAGTGGGGGCAGGTGAGGAGAGAGCGGGTATGGAAAAGGGACACTGCGAACACAAGAGGGAATGCGAGAGTGATGCTCAAGGGAGCTTCAAAGCATTCTGTGTGGTCTCAGGTCCCTTCCTTCTGCCCCAGTTACAAGCTAAAAATGCAGGAGGTATCACCAGAGGCTGTCACAGAGCAAGGGGGAGATTTGCAAATAAACACCTTGCAGCTGAAAAGAGACGAGGCACTGCAAATAGCACTTTCCAGCTTGTGGATTCCAGTGGTTTGCTCAAGGAAGGGGACTACAAAACCTAAGTTTAGATCGAAATAATTAAAACTGGAGCTTTGGGTCATTACCTCATGTATTTGTACAGTGGAGAGGTGAGAGGGATGTTCCCTGACTCTCCCTCTCAGAGTCGCACACGCAGAGGCACATATAAGCCTGCAAAACGGTCCACGTGACTGATGCCATGGTGCCGTGGCCCACTTCCAAGACGAAAGGCGCCATACATGCCTTCCCACGCAGCAACGTGACAGCATCAGCATGTGCTCTTGGGGCTGTAGCAAACACGGGGCATGCCCACAGGACTGGAAGCAGCCTTTGGCGGGTCAGGAAGAGCTGACTGCCAGGTGGCCCAAAGCCATGTACCACCTCTGGGAAGGTTTCTGACATGGGAAATTACAGCCAAACAATCACATTAGGGCCAAAGTCTTGTCACTTGTGCTGGCCTCAACGCCAGCCTCAACACCTGCTGGGGTAGCGACCATGGTATTGGCAGTGACCAATAGATCTGCAGTAGCTGCCCCTCTCCACGGAGGCAGGAAGAACTAAGTGTCCAGACCTCCACACCTGAACTTTTGGGAAAGCAAATGGGAATAGCAGCAAATGGATATCACAAGGTCTGAGCACTGGGACACATGGCCCAGTGACCACCCGCCTATGCTTTTGTGACAGACATTTCAAAGAAACGTGGAACACCACCTAAAAGGACAATGTAAATCACCATCTACATAATTCCATGATCCTTCCCAGCCATAAAAGCCTATTAATCTAGCCCCAAGCAAATGTAAGTTGGCCTCCTCTCCAAATGACAGCTTGCATTCCACCTTGTAAGTCTGTACTCTGCCTTTCTTATCCCCAGGCATTTCTCAACCCCCTGCCCCCTTTTTCTTTTTTTAAACTCATTAACATCCTCATCTTGGTGATACTTTCTGGCTGAGAATTTCGTCGGTTAACCATTAATTGGTACAAGGCTGTGAAAGAATATCAGATTTAAGTGTTATGTGAAACTGGGAGGCGTCTCCTGTGTTTTGTACTATATGAAATAGCTCCTTCCAATACCTGAGGAGCATGCTACCTGAGACACGGGAATGCACTTTCTGTTTTGTGGATCCTAGTGTCCCATTTCATCGCATACTGCTCCTTCTCTAAAAGGGAAAAGAGAGTATCGCATCTGAAGCATTAGCCGTTGTCCCAGTGGACCGGGAGAGAAGGACCCACACCAAGCAGAAAGCAGTCTTGAAACTCTTTGGAGAGGCAGATCAGAGTGGGAATGGGAGCAACATTAGGGAAAATAAGATAACTTTCCCTTCTTTTCTGAGGTCATGAGAGTATCAGAGGTAGCTCAACCAATTTATCATGCCCCCCTTCGAAGTGTTGCACTTGGGCAGCCAGCAGCTGTGAAGGGTGGCATTTCAGGATGAATGAGAAAGTGGGCCCATCCTGCCTGCTCACTCCCAGCTGCTGCATTTCAACGAAGGACATCTCCTTGATGTGCAAACACTCTAGTTATTATTTACAGCTGACCTTTTCCCTCTCCAGCTCCCGCTGCTGCAGCACGGCTGGTGGAGTCAGGGCTTGTACAGATTGTGGAGACAATGTGTAGTGAAACACGGTTAGCTTCCCTGCCTGTGCCAGAGCTGTCATCAGCGCCACTGCGTACTGAGCTGCACCCATGCAAGCAACGGTGGGAAATATGAAGAAAAAAGCGTAATGTAGACAAAGCCTTTGAGGAGCTTAACCCCTCTTCCCCTTTCCCATCTCTCTCCCACTTGAAAGCAGAGAACAGCTTCTGAGCAAGACACGCACTCTCATTTCCATATCTAAAGCCAGGCCCAAAATACCACTGTGAAATAATGCTCTCAGAGAGGAGACCATGAAGCAGATTCCCTTTGAGAGATTCTGCTGCTTCTCTTTTTAATTCCACCCAAAAACAACTGCCACCAAACACTGAGCACACCTGGACTGGTGCAGTCAATCCAAGGCGCCTTGTTACCAGAATGATATGGGGAAATTGGAGGGAATTCAGAGGCAAGCAACAACAAAATCCATCAAGGGCTGGAAAGGGATCAGCATCTAAGGGAAGCTTAAAAACATTAAATATGTATAACTTGACTAAGAGAGGACTTAAAAGGGACATGTTGACAAGCTATACCTCTTTGAAAGCTGAAAGCACCGAGGGAAGAGAGGAATTATTTAGCAAGATGCGTAGGGGTCTAGAAAGGAGTAACGGGGTCAGAAAAAGAAGAGAACTAAGTATGTTTAAACTTGAGGAAAAACTTCTTGTCATCTAAAAGTGCTAGTCTTGTGAAGAGTCTCCCAAGGAAAGCAAGGAAGCCCCTACTGTTTCAGACAGTTAAAACAAAGTTGGGGTGAGGACAAGAGGATGTTTAAGCTGTGCGGGGAACAGCTTCACAGTGGCTGAAGGGAGAACAGACCTGGTCTTACTACTTTTACCTACCTGGCAGAGTTCAGCAATATGTCAGGAGAAGACAATTCTCACAAGTTTCTTTCAGATGAAGCGATGTTTTTAGCTATTTTCACTTCACGTACAGCAAAATATTTCTTGGCAAGACCTCAGATCTCTATATACTGTACTGGAGTTAACTGGCACAGGTATGGTTTTGTTTTCATAAACTGGATCTGTTAGAAGTCATCCATGGACAGGTTAAAAACTACTGACATAAAGACTAAAAGTGTTATTATTTCCAAAAGAAACTGCCATATGGTTGTGTTCCCAGATGCACTGTGAGTAAAATTGTCAGGCACTTACAAGTCACAAGTGAAGCTTGATTTTTCAAAGTGCTTAGCACTGAAATTAAGACCAGATTTCTCAAACTGCTTTTGGGCCTACCAGCTCCCAAACTAACACACAAGAACCAAATTTTCACAACTGTGTTTGGCACAGTGAGCTCCTTTACCAGTATAGCCACTTTTCTTGCTGCCTAAAATGACATACTTCTGAAAATCTGTCCAGGTGTTTTATCATCATAGAACAAAGTGCTGCAAACTTCAGACTCACATGCTATATTTATCTTGCGTGTTGCAGAACTCCTTTCAGTGGAAACCACAGCAAAGCTGTAACAGCTAGGCAATGTTCAGCTCCACTTTCTTTCCTTTACTTGCAGCTTTGCTAAAATTTGCCTCTCCCTGGTGCCCCAGTTTTGTCTACCATCAGGCCTTGCGAAAGAAGGCATCTGAAAAAGTCTTGCAGGAAAGGCAGAGAAGAGAAGCTGCTGGGAGGAAGTACTCCCAAGAGCTTTGATCTGAGCTTACCTTTATCCCCCACACACATAAAGTGCCTTGCAGAGGAGGACTTGTTTATAAATAAATAAATAGATGAGGAGAGGGGGAAGTGTGGAAGAAAAGAAATGTCAAGAAATAGTTGATGGAGTTTCTGCTGTTGGCATGAAAGCCAGGAGCTGGCTTAAAACCTCATGGTCAAAAACAGAATAGGAGGAAGGTACGACTCCTTGAGAAAGAGCGGCTGGAGTAATTCCCCAAGCTAGATCTCCCTGCCATCCTACTAACCATAAAAATATCTTGTGCTGTCTGTCCTTTGAGACCCTTGCAGGACTCGGTCTTGCGAGGCAATTCAGCACATGCTGAACATCAAGCAGTGTTTTTGTCAAAGGGACTAAGCACTGTGGAACTGGAGCTCTTGCACTTTGTGGAGAAGAAGTATTAGGATGCCTGTTTTACACATACGAGGAGACACTGGAGAAGGAAAGAAAAAGGTTGCACTAAGTCATCCCATGAAACGATTTTATAGCCAGAAACAAAACGTGACAGACCATCATCTCATATGAAACTTCGTCTGGTATGTATTGGTTGCATGAGGGGCTCAGTGATGTCTGCAAAACAGCATTCACAAACCCAGGTGCCACCTCCAGGCATGCCTATCTTAGCACTGCTGTAAGAGATCATGCTTTTCTTTCCCTCTAATTGGGATCTGCCGAGGGACATGCAACCAGAGCAGAAAGGACTGGCTGAAGCACAAGCTCATCCTCCCCACGGTTTGAAGGCAACCAGTTTGGGTCACTTGGCTCTTGCATTTTGGAGCCTGAAATCCAGCCCGGCTACCAACAGCAGTGCAGACATAACCACAGGGACTGCTTTGCCTGCTTCTACACCTTCGGACCTGCAGCATTCTGGCACTGGCAAAACAAGCTGTGCAAATTGGCTGGAACACAGAATGCAAACCCTTTTCATTTCTTAGCGAAGACAACATTGCTTACTGCTACTGGAAGCATTTACCCAGGGATATCTTATCTGGATCCACTGACATCCCTGCCTCTTCTCCCAAGAGCCTGCTGCGAAATGAAACCTCTCCCCTGTGTACAGATAAGCTATTTCCCCATAGAGTTCCCTCCCGTACAGCTGTCTAACTGGGAGTTTAGTTTCTGACAAGGCTGGGTCTAAGGCTGCTCACGTGGGCCTTGGCTGGTCTGAGGCTGGATTCTTATTTCTGGTCTTCTGGCAGGTCACTTGCTCTAAATAATTTCCAGAAGTCCAGTACTGTACGGAAAGATGCCAAACTGTGGCTTCAGCTGGCATAAATCAAGGGTCAACAAGGCACCACTAAAGTAAACGGTGAAGCCTAGATTTACACTAGATGAGGATCAGCCCTGCTTCCTTGCACCAGACTCTAAATGAATTCATTAAATACAGCACTTCAGTCTGCTCAGCTAAAAGCAACTCCAGCTGGCAGGAGGTTTCAGATCCAGGGAATGTTTAAAAGATGAGGATTTGTAGCCTGTTCTGAGTTTACACTTGGCTAGAGGTAGGCTCTCATCAGCCATGCAGGGGAGATGACATCATGCCCACCTGATGGGTGTCTGCGCATCCCCAGCATCTGTACATGGTATGACATTTACACAGGACCCCACAGCTTGGGAGGGGACAATCTAGACCTAAATTCTCCTGTGAAGATGCTCAATTTAGAGTGCTCCAGGGCAGCAGAAGAGACTGAAGGACTTGTTTTTGCTTTTTCATTCTTTTAAATTTTCACTTGGCCTGGGGGTGGGGGCAGGGTTCAACACTGGATTTTAATCTGCAGCAGGGTAAGCATCAGCACTGAGGGCAGGGAGAGCAGTTTGGGATTTGTGAGACAGGAGTGAAACATCAGTTACTTTTGACATTAAACCTTAAATGAGAGGATGCTAAAAGTTATTCTCAGCTTATGAAGAAGCTGTGTCTGGCCTGCTCTCCTGTACTGTACAGATCTCATGATTCCTGCAGTTTAATCCCTTATCTGCTCACTAAAACAGATGGCGTTGCAGGCTCTTTGCAGACTCTGACAAATATGACTGCACTGGGAACACTGTTCATATATCCACGCTTGATGTACAACCCTCAGGATAAGATACACTGGCTTGAGATGAAAGTTCACATCCAAAGCACGATCTGCAGCAAGGAACAGATCCTATCCTCTTTCAGCATTGCTGCTGAGGTCTCTAATATGTAGAGTCACACTCAAAATATCTTCCTCTAGACCCATACAAAGATCAAAACAATGGGACCCTCCAAAACCTTCATCCTGATCTCCCAGTCAAGCCTCTCTCTTTGGCCAGGACCAGAGTGCACATTGTTTTTCCTCAAAGAACAGACCTGCCCACTGAACAACGATACCTCCAATAAACTGGAATGTGAGAGACTCGCTAACTCAAATGGACCTGACATCAATGCTTCTCTGAATTTACACTTACTGTTCCTTCCTTAGGCTGGGAAAAGAGGGTCAGTCCTTGTCAGCCACTGAGAGGTAGGGAGAGCACCCAAAATTATTCATTCATGATAGACTATTACAGGTCTTCTCCCCATGATGCTACCTTGTGTGTGTGTGTGTGTGTGTGTGTGATCAGCCAGTACTCAGAAAGACAAGTGAGGTTAACCGAGCTACATGCATTGTTCCCACTAGAGCAGTATAAAATGGTGATAAACCACAACTGGAACCGCTCTGCAGTAAGTATCTGGCCAGAGGTGACGCATGAGGTTACGGCAGCAGCTCCACTCTCCTGTCCCCCTCTGTCTGATGGATCCTCGGTAATAAACCACCCTTCAGCCTTTCCTGTCTTAAACTCAAACTGATGGAATTTAGAGAAGATAAAGATTTCAACCACCTTTCAGAAGAGCCTTCACAGGAACTGAAAGCCCCTGTTGGCATAAAAGCAGACACGTAATGGGCTTTCTCTGTCCCTGGAAGTAGTTTAGCACCGCAGGAACATGCAGTCCTTTTATCTCTCTTCTTTATTTAACTGAAGTCGTTAAAATAAACTGATTTCCCAGCCAATTAATTATCAAATATCTGTAACAGCTTTCAAGCCCTGCCATTACTCGGTCTCAGAGGCCCCCACAGGCAATGTTAAGCTACACTCTCCTTACCTGAATAACCGCTGCTCCTGCAAGTCTGCTCCCTTGCACTGTGCTGGCAGCAGAAAATCAGCACAGGGGCCGGCAAAATCCTGGAGGAGAGCTGCAAATAATCCTCCACATACACCTAGGCAGTGACTCCAGCTACACGCAAGCCCGGAGCCGGGAAGCTTTACTGCACCACTTGACCAAGACTAAGTCACCAGCTCTCAGCCACCGGCACACAGACCCCAGCCCCACTGTGGGAGCAGATCCACCCTGTCAACACCTGATGCTGCCACTGGGATCGGCTGGTACCCGACAGCAGACGCTGCCAGCTGAGATGAACCGCAGATGCCGAGTACCCCGACCTCAGCTCAGCGCAGCGCATAAGCTTCTGTTCAAAGCACGTGCCAGGAAACAGCTGCTCACCCAGACGAGGACAGGGACAGCTCCTGCCATAACTGTGTCACCTACTGAAAAACCAATCTACCTCTCTGTTAACTGGAAAGTTGTACTTGCCATAGGTACATTAGAAATGCCCCTGCCGTCTATTTTGTAAGCAATAAACTGCACTCATATGTGGTTTCAATTAGGAGATTTCAAATGAGATTGAAGATAATGCATCCCATAATTACTCACCCTTCTTCTTTCTAGAAACTCAAGCAGAATCATTTCCAGGCCAAAATGCGGTCTCTCTTGATTGATGACACTAATAAAATGGCTTTATTGTGATATAAATAGCCTTAAAAACGTCCTGGAGAGTCAATATCAGTGCTTGATGGCCTTATGCAAGCAAGGTCCTTATCTTACCATCTACTAAAGCTTAACAAGTTGTGCTTTTGAGAAGTTTGCTGTTGTATTTGGACACTGGTTTGGTGAACTACAGAAGGGTAGCTCCCAAATTAGACATGCGAAGTGGGAACTGTTTAAATACCTTTCCTCTTCCTTGCATTCCCTATTAATAATCTCTTTGCTTCCTAGCTTGCCTGGTGCCAGTTCAAACACAAGCACCGGCTGAGCCCAGCAGGAGCCACGGGAACACTGTGCTCCAGCGTCTCTTTGCTGGAAGGTTACCAGCCACTGCTACAGTAATTGGAAAACTTGAAATTTCTTCCAAATCGTGCATGCTCTGAGTTGCTCACAGGCCCTACGGAGGTGTGTGGCCATTTCCCAGACAAAGGGCCTAACCCGGCTTGCTCTGAGGCACATCTGTGGCCCCCATCAAGGCGTCCGATGTGTTTTCATCACCCCCTTGTCATGAGATGCCATGCAGCCATCCCCTCCATGCAGCTGGGAATGAAGTGCTCGGCACCTCAGGCTGCACTGGAAGCTTGGGGGTGGTAGGAAATTTAAGTAATTTTTGGAATTAGCACCCTCTATGCAGTAGTCCGCTCCAGGAGGCCAAATATAGAGCCTGACTCAGAGGAAGAGGAAGAAGAGCCTTGGGCATTCATGAGAGAAATGCTCAGAGCATTCCCTTTCCTGAACAGCAGCGAATCTCAGTCCTTATAAATACAAAACACACTTTTTAAGGCCTTATTTGAAAGTAGGATATCCTGAAAACATGCAGTCAGCTCTAGTAGGACTGTAACCTTCTGCATGCAGAAATATGAGATACTGTCGACCGTGCTTTCCAGTAGTGCTACCTTGGCTCAGATCCGGAGGCAGAGCAGGTGCTAAAGAGTTTTGCTGGGAGTGACAGAAGCATATACACCTGTCAGAAAACACTGATATCATAGCAGCCATGACAGTGATGTGATCAGGACATGACAGACAAGCAAAAAGGAGAAGGAAGGATGCACAAGAAAGGGCGACTAAGAAACTTCAAGGGAGAGCAGTAAGAATCTGCATGTGAGGGGATGTGAATGAGTGATGCTCATCTGTGCATGGCAGAGGGGATGAGGACTCCAGGGCCATGTTCTCCCCTCCACCTCAGTAGTACTTCATGTGTCCAAAGGGCGAAGAGACCACACAATTTCCCAGCCGTTCCTCACTCCCTTCTCTCCCCATCACTGCTGTAGCTATATCCAGTCCCATATATTTGAGAGGAACTTTCCTCTCGGAAATAAAGCCTTTGCAAACGCGTAGGTGGCCATGCACATGTGCATATGTCATCTGTGAGACCATGCAGGAGCTGGGGTCTGCTAGGATGAGAAGGCAGATCTGTGTACATGACAGAGCAGGAGTGAGGATGAGACTATCGAACATGCATGTGAGGATACAAGAGAGACTGTGCTACACAGAGAATCAGACAGCGAGAGTGAAAATGAGAAGGTGCTCATATGAGACAGGGTGTGTGTGTCAGACAGTAAGAAAGAGAAAGGTCTTCTTCACAGCCTTCCTGTATGTGTTTGATGAGTATCACAAGTTTTAACCAAGAAAAATATGTATGTATTCAAATCAAACACAAAACACCCCTTTTGCCTGGAGCGCTCCTGCTTTGCTTGTTTGTTCTGTTGCAAGCTGCTTGTTAGAGGAACACAGGAAACAAGAAGAGGGGAAAAAAATCAGGTTGACATATTTAAACACAGCCAGCTATCGAGGTAGTAACAAACAGCAAGAAAGGGAAAAGCAGGTGGGACACTTGGAAAGCTGCTGTGACGATGCTGGAACGAGAGATGCTTGTGAGAGTTTTTGAAGATCATCCCTCAAGTGGATTATGATCACTTTTACTGTACACATACTGAGTTGATTCTGCAGCTACCTACAAGGACATACACTCAAAAGCCTATTCCTTATAGCCATTTTGCAGTGAAGAGTCAAAAGACAATGCAAGGAACGCTGGTGTCCTGGATCAATCCTCAGCAAAGCTCTGTACACTGAGTCTAGACAGCCTCAGTTGTCAAAATGTGAACGGTGGGACAAAAGGACTTGAGCTGGATTTATCAACAGGAAGAAAAATAGTAACAATAGATTGAGTCCCAAACCTCCTGGGGCTACAGGCCTTTCTAGGACTGCAGGTCAGACAAACATGGGTACAGAGATAGGGATGGCTTTGAAATTATTTTTCCCTGTTCTGTTATGCTTTGTTCTTGCTGGTAAATTTAAACACCTTTACATGTTTATGGCTCTTCATCGCTATTACAATCCACAGGCCTACGTTGCCTACAGGGAAAATCCACGAATATCCACGTCCAGTCAGACTTGCTAAGTACCTCATGAAGCCACAGGCAATACACGGGAAGAGCAGGAGCATGCCAAGAACTGACTGTAGGAGTGGTGAAGCCACCAGACCGGAGACATTGTGTTCAACAGACCCAGGAAAAAGGTCAGAAGTGCAGGTGAGGACATAGCCTGAGGCAGCTCACCCAAGCTTCACCCAGCGCACTGCGGATCACAGGAAGACTCTTCCAGGATAAAGGCAGCTGTGGGCTTTCTGTCCCTCCCTCCCCCTTTTAAAATCAGAGTGAACAGCTCTGACTTACAGCTGGAAAGAAGAGCTCTCATGACACCAAGGGAGGGGAACCACTATTTTGATGTTGAGGCTACAGAGCCGGTGCAGGAGAAGAAAAAAAAGTGCAATATGGAGGGCTTGAGCTTGGGTGCGGCTATTTGACCATCACCCCTCCAGCATCTGACCAAAACAATGCCACCTTTCTTCGGCTACTGAGACCAAAGCAACCGGGGCCAGCGCTGGCTCCTGCTTTGGGCAGGTACTGTGCTATGCACAGTGGGTCCCGCCTGACTGGGATCTCTAGGGTGCTACTGCATCCTCAGCAATAATATTTACTATTGTTCAAAAAAATTACGCAGAAACTTGACAAATCCTTCTGCAGCGTTTGACTCTCTGACCTCCAGAGGCAGTGTGGATTTCACAGACTCACTACCTGCTGTGTGAAAAAGTGTCTCCTTTCATGCGATCTAAATTAAGCCACCATTAGCATCTCCAAGTGACCTCTTGTTCTAGTATTACAGGAGGACAGAAAAAGGAGGGACTGATCAGTTTTCGCTGCACCCTTCATTAGCGTAAATAACTCAATTACAAGCCTTTGGCGTGTCTCTTCAGGGAGGCTGTGGATGGCCAGTGCTCGCCACCTCCGGCTGGAGTGGGCCAGGAGGCACTGTGGGCACAGGGACGGCAGAGGGCATGGCAGCAAAACGGGATTGCTACCGGAGAGCTACCGGAGAGAAACGGCGCTTGCACATTTTTGTGAGCTCGCTACAGTGAAAAAGAAATCCCTGTTCTAGTCCAAGTGACTGCCTCCTTGTAGGTAAATCTCACAAGATTACTAACTATGCTTCACAGCCCTCTGGTAATTCTACACGCTGTCTTAAATGAGGGTGTAGCCAGCGTTCAAGATAATGTCATTTTTTATAACATATTCCCTATTGTTTTCCTGTCCCTTAAAGGCAACCAAGCATCCTCTATGCTTTTGGAATCAATGCTACCCACTGAAGAAGCTTTTATTGAGTTACTCACCATGACTCCCAATCTCTTCCCTCCAAGGAGCCCAGGAGCTCAGCGCTCATCACTGTACAGCTGAAGTGGAGACTATTTTTGCAGTCGGCATTACCATACGCTCATCCACGTTATAGCTCATCCGTCATCCTGCTGCCCTGTCCCCACAGTGCCTTTAAATCCTGCTGACTCACAAAGGTGGCAGCCCATGCCCGCCTTTGGTTGGCAAGACGGGGGGAAGCTCCCATGGAGGTGAGGGGCACTGCAGCACGGGGAGGACCAGGCTCCAGCGAGAAGATCCTGAGCAGCCAGGCTCCTCTACCGTCCCTGCGCACAAAACTGCCTCCCAGTCCGCTCCAACAGCCCCTGGGAGCAGGTCCCGCTGCCTCTCCACGGCCCATGCAGCGAGCCCACAGGGGATGCAATGGGGTGGGCCCGCTCTCAGCATCTCCTATGGCCTTTGACAACCCCGCTGCATTTCTCACCGGCCAAACCAGGAGTTGTGACCAAAGTACCAACATGCCAGCCACATAACACAGGGCAGACTAAACACCTCCACAATGTGTACCAACTCCCACTATTAACTTCTCTCCACACGAAGGAGCAACTATTCTTTGCTTACTATCGCTTCACTAGGTTTTAATCCATGACAAGACTTTGCCCCTTTTCCCACGGCTATTTATTTCCCTTCATAATTTTGTGCTAAAGGCCTTATCAAAGGCTTTATGAAAATCAAAGTACATTGTCTGCTGGGGATCACCTTTATCTTATTTTATTAAACTTAAAAAAAAACCAACCAAAAAACCAAAAAACACTTGCAGCACAGTTTTCTTTTCCAGACGCCATGCTGGATTGACCCTGTCATGTTACACTTACCTGAACGTTGTACTAGTCTGTCTTTAATTAGCTTCACAATCAGTTTGGCTGGAACTGAAAGAGAGCTCATAGATCTGTAATTCCCAAGATGTCTTTTGACTATTAAAAAAATAATAATAGTACTTGGTATGCCTGGAGCGCTCCCCCTCCGAAGATCTCAAAGCACTCCGCACCAGGGTGAAGGCAGAGCAGGCTGGAGACAGACCTTCACCACCTCTACCTTGCAAGTGGGGAAGGAGAAGGGAGAGCAACTTGCCCATGAAGTCCACGTTGCAGCTGGATACGGAGCTGCCACCCTGTTCTTGACCCTCTCAAATGTCATCCCACTTCTAAAATCACTCACTGGTCCCCAGGGGTGAGGAAAGGGCAGTATTTGCCCATCTGCACCATCTCACTAGAGTGCGGAAAAATTTCAGTGTTTTTCTCCCCGAATCCAGCCCTGCTATTAGCAGCTCTGCGCTCGTTAGAGAGATGCTGTTTATAAGGATCCGTCAGACACTGCTGTCAGTATATTTCATGCATTATTTACTTCAGAGCCCTGAGACTAATGCTACCCCAGTCCTAGTGATTTACTGCATTTGAGTTTCTCAAGCTGATCCATAACTTTGGGTAATAATAACAATAACAAAATACTTTGTATGCATATATCATACCAGTCAGCAAAAACCCGCACAGAGACAAGCATATGATGCCAGAAGAACTGCCACTCCGAGGTACCAGAGCGTCAGCCATTTGCAGAGACAGCTGCTTTCTCACATAGATGTGTCCCCTATACTCCAATTTTAGAATATTTTGCCTTAAGACCAGTGCATGTGGACCCTTCAAAGTGAGGGTTCATACCCAGGGGGCTTCCCCCTTGTCAGAGAAAGCTTAGTGAGCCCCAGAGCACATCCCCTAGCAAAGACAGCTCTGCTTGGGCAGAGGAGCCTCGTGAGTCCATCCTAGCCCACGGACGGGGTCCCTCTGCCTTGGTGAATTAAAAATCTCAGAGGGATGCTCAGCGCCTGGGATGGTGACTCTGCAAGCAGCTCGGCACGAGCTGGAGTCACAGCTCATTGACCTCGGCTTAGCTCTTTAACTGCATCCCCCACCTGTGGCTCCCCTCATCCTGCTCCTGGCACTGCTCGGTCATAGCCCCCTCGCTATTCCTCTCACTTCCCCCAGATTCCTTCTCATTTACGCCTTGCCTACTGTTTCATCTGAGCCCCAGTAGTTTGGCCATTCATTAAAAGGTGCTTGATGAGCTCTAATAAAAGCCCACACTCTGCCATGTGGCTGGGCATCCTCCCCATTCCCTTTCCACACCGTGCTCCTACATCCTCCTCGCACTCCAAGCCAGGGATGACCTCCAAGCTGAGTCCAGTGCTTTTAAGGATTGTTTTTCTGGTTTGTTTGCTTTAATTTATTTCACCCTTCAGCCTAGCATTCCCTGTCGTCTTTCTCTTCAAGAGTTTTCCTGCTGCCCTGTTTGAAGCACACCTATCCTGCACGTGCTTTTCAGGGGACACCCCTAACAAGGAGCAAATCAGCTCTGCCCTCGCCCATGTGATTCTGCTGAGTCCTCGGCACTCACACCTCTGCGCCTTGCTGCTACCGCCCATGGCACCCTGCCCACTCCCCGACGTCTCCCCTGACACGGCTGAAGCCTCAAGAAAGGGAGTGCTGCGTCCTGGCAGGCTCTTAATATGCTGCAGGCCCTATAATAATAATATTAATAAAACCCATTGAGAGATGTCTGCTCGCCCAGGCAAGGCTCTAGCGTGGAGGTCAACTCCTACCACTGTGCTGACACAAAATCACTGAGATCAATGAGAACATCAACTAAGTGCTGCAAAGGACACTCTTCTCCCTTGCCTTTCGCATTTCACCCCTGCACAAACAGCTTGTTTCTAGGAATAGATGTAACCCTTCACTGTGGTTTGACAGCTTCAGCCAGACCTGATCTGGGGCTGCATGCCCTCATGCTGCTGGGGTAGGAGGGATAGAGGGCTGCAGAGCCACGCGGCTGCCTTTGAGAGGCACCAGCCTCTGCACGTGGCACTGAAGCAGATGGGATGTTTCCCCTGATGCTGTCCAGGGCACGGGCATGGCACACCTTCGATGGCACGGGCTGTAAGAGACCACACCGGGACTGGCAAGCCAGGGAACACCACGCAGAACTGTGTGCATGCCCCATGCCTCGTCACTGCATAGGCTCACAGCAGCCCAACCCCAGCTCTCCTCTGCTGTGAGGGATGCCCCAGGAGTACCTCTTGGAGAGTAAGTACTGCTGAACAGAACCCTAAATCAAGAATTACATCTTCCCGCACAGGCACCAAAACAAGCTGCTCGAAAAAGACGTCATTTATGGTGTCGATAAATCGCCTCTCCAAATCATGCCCAGACGTGCACTTTAGGGCCCAGTCACCTTGCCTTTTTATTCTCACCTGCAAAGTCCTCTGCTTTCCTACAGCACTCCCTGCCTAATAAATCATGCCAACATACATTAAACACACTCATTACTGTTATTAATTACTATTACTGCATTAGCAGATTCTACTACTTCCTTAAGCTCTCTAACAGCTGAAACCCTGCACTCACCAAGGAGGGGGCTGGCTGGTCGGGATCGTGAGCTCCTCTGGACAGGCCCCTGCCTTCAGCCCTGCCTCCCCTCACGGCAGCTCTCAGCCTTGCCTCATGCCATGCACTAAAACACATAATCCCTCCACGGAGCAGGGTTGACAGTGGCTGACAAACCTCCATCCTGGACATTTCCCTGACACTAGGGCTAGAGCTTTCTGGGTCCAAACAACCAGGTGAGGGGAAGGGGGGAAAAGCAAGCTCCCCAGCTTATCTGCAGACTGGATAATATTAGAGCACAGTAAGCTGGGCAGCCCAGGGCATGTTTATCATGTTGTCCTCATACTCAGCAAACACACTTCTACTCTCAGCACTGAAACTGCTTGAAATGTCAACTCACGCAGGTCAAAATGTTCCTTGGTCTCAATTTTTTTTTTTCCTGCCCTTTCTCTGCTGCATCTATTTCACTTGTATCCTCTTCAAGATAGAAACAGTCTCGTACTGTTTTCGTACCTCAAAGGCTGGAGAGGGCCTCTGGCTTTCCACACTGCAAATCACAGTAGCAGAAGCATCATGAAGTTCTTTGCTGCTTCTGCACAATCAACCAGTAACCTGGATGATGGGACAGAAGACACCCTCATCAACTTCAGGAATGAAACCAAATTCAGGTGAGTGGCTGACTTAACGGAGGGCAGGGCTGCCACTCAAAGGCCCTCAAGGACCTGGAGAAATTGGATGACAGGAACCTCAGGAACCTTCAACAAGGATAAGTGCAAAGTATTCCACCTGTTGAAATGACCCCCATGCAACACTCCAGGACGAGGACTCACTGGCTGGGGAGTAGCTCTGAAGAAGACCAGAGATTCCCGGTGAGCAAAAGCTGAAAATCAGTCTGCCAGCATGCCTTTGCAGCGAGAGAGGATAAATGGCTGCAATAATGAGAGCGTAGCCAGCAGGCCACAGTAAATTATTATTCACCTCTACTCAGCATTTCTGAGGCTGTATCTGGAGCAATTCTGGACTCCCAGAATGTTTGGTTGAACATAAAAGAAAAGTATTTCCATATGAGGGTGGATCAGCACTGGAACAGGTGCCAAGACAGGTTGAAGAATCACTGTCCTAGGAGATTTCCAAAATTTGACTGAGCAAGGTCCTGAGCAACCTGATCTGATGTTGAAGTTTGCCCTGCTTTGAGCAGGATGTTGGATTAGAGACCTCCAAAGCTCCTTTCCCACTGAAACTATTCTGTGATTTCTAGGAAGATCTCGTAGTTCTTCCTTCTGTCTGGGATAGCTGTGGTTTGAAAGCTGAATTTGGAAGGATTCGATGGGACATTTGACCCACATCAGCCCCCCCAGCTCTTGGCAGAACTCTGCCATCTGCCAGCACCAAATGTGCAGGGGACCAATGTGCAGCCCAAGCAGAGCTGGCCATTTCCACCCTGCTTCTTGCCTTCTCCTTCACCGCACAATCTCACCAAGGAAGCTGTTGCGAATCGGCTGGAAACTCCCAGGCACACATCTGCTTATGCAACCAGAGGATTTCTGTGCACCTCTGAAGGTACATGTTTTTCTCAAAATGTGGAGAGATCCCCTCTAACATGCAAGGAATTTTTCTGGGAAGGAACTAGGATGGGCATAAGAAACTGTGGCAGGAGTATCCACATTCAAACCCAGAGAGGCCTCTGTCATGGTCGTTTCACTTAGCACAGAGAAGATCACAGCAGCCACATTTTGGTTCAGAAAGCCACCAGAATGGGACTGACAAGTAGGTCAGGCTGCAGCTAGCCACTCTGAATTTAGACCTGATTCCTGGGATAACAATCTGGGATTTAAAACAGACTTGGAGAGATATTTAATAGCTGAGAGGCGAGAATGTTGATTTTACATCTCTTTCAAAACACAGCTGTCCGTTATTTCTTCAAGTCATTACTCTCCTTTTATTCCCTTTCTTTTCCATTCATAAACCTGAACTCCTCCTCCCTCCTCAATTTCCTCTGTACTGTCCCCTCTTCCAGCTTGTTTCCGCAAGTTGCTTCCTTAATTCTTCATCCCTTGTCAACTTTTTGGCACTACCCTCACGTCTCAGCAACGCCTGCAAATGACCATGAAGATGCTTGCAGAGAGAAGATTAGGAGGACCACTTGACAGGAGCGAGGACAGCCCTTTCCCCTGGCTGCAGGAGGGACATGTGGCTGGACTCTCTAATGTGATGAATAACATATGAAGTGTGGAGTGTTGGCCATATGTTGTAGTAATTCCTTTGTACACAACGTCCTCTGCAGAACAAACAGCCATGATGGAGGGCACTGATAGAAGTGCAGGCTCACGGAGGGCTTGCACATGGGCACAGACTCCTCAGTGATAGATGGTAGAGAAGGAGGAAGGGTAAAATTGGCTCTTGGATGTGATTTACAGTAATCTCTGGTTAGGTCAGGCTGCAGATGCGTGTGTTTAGTAAAAAACAAAGGAGAGTAACTTCCAGGGAACATCCACTGATAGGGGCAGATAGGGAAGACCAGGTGACCCTCCAAAATCCCTGAATAACCACACAGCATGAGACATTTCAAGGGCTCCTGAAAGCTCCCAGGTCCATGCCCACATTTTGGCACAAGTGCTGTGAGTGACAATTACTTCTGCTGCTATCAGCTTGTGAATGACTGGCAGGGACCCAAAATTCTCCCGAGTCACCTTCCCCAGCAATTCAACATGCCAAGGACCAGAATAAGCACTTGATGTAGCTGGGATTTCTTTGGTGACAGCAGGCAAGGAGAAGAAAATAAGAGATTCTAGGCAGATTTCATGGGCTGGACCAGCTCCAGTTCTGCTTAGAAGTGAAGGGTATTAGGGTACATTTTCTGTGCTGCACAGAAGAGAAGAGTCAGCACTTCTATCCAGATGCTCAGACGCCTGGGCCAGGCAGAGAGAAAACAGCTGCTCTGCTTCAAACTTCAGCTTGCGCAGAGAAGGAGAAAGGTAGAAAAATCCGTTGCTGAAGAACAGGCAAGGAAGAAGGGGAAGATGTGTCATATGAAAGAGAAAAGTAGAGACTGAGTGACTAATGGCACCACAGCTTAGTTATCTCATGTTAAATAGAGTCTTAAATTGCCCACAGTGGGTGGAAAGTCACTTTAACCTCTCAATATGGCACATAAAACTACTGTTAAAAATAAAAAAACAAATAGTGTTGAAGGAGTGATGGAAATGAAATTGTTACAAAGCTGACTGTACCAAGATGGGTGTTGGAACTAGATGATCTTTAAGGTCCCTTCCATCTCAAACCATTCTATGATTCCATGATTCTAAGCTGGAGTCTTCTGCTGAGAGGTAGGTGAGAGCCTCCATATCAGCTGATATAGTGGGGTGGGGACTGAGGACCCCAGAGCTGAAAAGCACCCACCACTGTAGCTTGAATGCTTCACCGAGGATTGAAAGAAGCTCACATCTTCTATGGGAAGCAGACACAGGAGCGCAAGCCCGAACACAGTCCTTAGCCAGCTCTAGAAGAGGTATAAATGCATAAATGATCCCAGGGAAAAGCTTTTCCTCACCTGTACTTAAACAACACCAATAAAGGAAACTCCACACCCACAGGAGTATGACGCTCCCCTTCTACTACGTGACCCAGTATGTGAAGAGCTGATGGGCTCACTTCATGAGGCCTGGGGTAGGTGAGGCTGCTGCAGCAGTGGGTAATTTTAGTAAGATGTTACAGAGTGCACGAGACAATTTTGAAAATGAACAGGAGAGACTGTGCAAATAAAGATGTCTTCAAGTTTTAAAATGTTTTGTGCCTTCTCATTTTATGTGCTAGTAAGGATTCTGCGGTGAGTTGGCAAATAGCAGATAAAGTTGTTGACAACAAAGCCTTCGGCTCAAAATTAAAGCTAATTCTGTAGTTGTAAAAAAAGAAAAAATGTAAAATAAAAAGATGGCAGGTTAATTGTGATAACATCATTAAATTCGCACCCAGTCCTCAAAGCACATCATAGTTATTTAGAGGCAAGTGATCTGGGGAATCAGAAATACAAGTGATTATGGCATTTCACCTCTTGGGGTCTGTTTTGCAATGAGACACAAATAAACTGAGTTTGGCAGTCAGAACTATTCTCTGACAAAATATTCTCCTACATCCCCAAGCTGATTAAATGAACAAGCTGGAAGAGAGGGGTCAGTGGGTAAGCACACCATTAAGCGATAGATAAGATGAGAGAAGACAGTGCTTGAGTGTATGTAGTCAATATCCTGGAGGTAATAAAAGTTTCTTACTGCAAACAGCTTCCTCTGCATGGCTTTTCACATCAGATCTCAGCAGCCAGTGCTTATCTGTGACCACTTGTTAGATTAGGTCCCATAGCAGGTAATATGTAGAATCATGCAAGTAATTCTCCATGTGGACCCAGACACGTTCCCTACAGCTCAGAGAAGGCACAGGTAGGCAAGGAAAGACTTCTCCACGCAGATCTTTTCACCTTTCTGGCAGCTGTCAGAGTACTGACAAGATTTCTGGCGTAGAGAGGTGCTGAAACCCCTGTGCTGTCTGGACAATGCACAGGTTTTATTCCTTGTCAGCAGCCATATTAGAACGGGAAGAAGAAAATGTTTTATGTAGTTGCAGCCTTTGACCCTCTCATGCAGGCTGGGCATATAAGCAACACATCTACGCTAATATAACAACTTGCTCCTGACAATAGATTTCAACAGTGACTGCATCTAGGTCCAATTAACTGGTAATGAGAACTGGCTGCCAGCACAGGAGGGACTAAATTCTTCTCTAACATCATTAAACGTGTAATAGGTGACATTTCACCAAGCATCAAGTTCACGTTTGGCCCCATGCCTGCTCCTGCCATTCAAACCATTCCCAGCAGCAGTGGAGGGGCACAGCATGGGGTCCACTGTTGACAACCACTATCATGACCAGGACATTTCTCTTGTGTGAATGGACTATATGGCTCTTCCTACCACATGAGTGCTTCCAGCCTAGTTGAGATGATATGAAAAGGGAAGAAGGCACAGAGCCAAATGCTGTGCTTTAGCAACTTGCCAGTTGCTAGGGCTCACTCTAGCTGAGCACTACAAAGGCAGTCCTTAGTTTGGTGGAGTTTCCAGCCATTAGCTCCTCTCTTTGGCACAGCACACAGGGTAAGCACCGAAACCAAGCTCAATGGGCAGTATCTAGAATCCCTTCCTTCCCTTGTTATTGGGAGTGGAGTACTCACTTGAGGTCCCTAAAGAGGTCCTCATCATGCCAGGCTTGCATGTATGGGAAGAACAATCCCTCCCACAAGAAAATAATGAGATGGGGAAAAAGCAGGAGGTTTAACAGGGGCAAAATGCCACATCCAGCGCAGCAAAGGAAGCCTAGGCAGAGCTGGGGTGGTATTCAAAACATCTGAAGATGCCACCTCTAAAACGGGCAGGGAAAGTTTAGTGTGGACAATGCGTAGGATAAGGAAAGGTAGGTTTTGAATGTTCTCCCTGTCCACAGAATATAATGGTGCCAAAGGGACATCTTTAAGATCTAGAGCCAAGAACACAGCCCTAAATAAACCACCCATGGACCAATCAAAGAAACCACACCTAACCTTTCCCTCTACCTTTCCATTGCCCTGCACACCCCCTGGAGAACCAGACACTCCTTGCCAGAAAGCCACACAGTTCTGCCCCTGGCAGAACACAAGGAGAACACAAGATAGCCAATATGCTGGCTCTACTGCTGCATCCCCTCTTGTTTTAAATCAATAGTTTATGACATCTACAAGGGAAACTGTAAATTTAATTTTGTCCCCTGCAGTGCAATTCGTATCTTGTTTGCCGGTAACATAATGAATGTGTTTGCCCTCCAGACCCCCTGCCCAGTAGACCAATTTACGGATAAAGAGAGAGAAAATAGCAAAGTACAATTAGGGAGGTCGATTAATGCTGGATTAACCAGTAGCTCAGCTAAAGATAGCTTTACAACAGTTATACATAAGGGGCAAGCGAGAGAAGGAGACAACAAGCCTGCAGAAGGAATAGAGAATCAGATCATTTTTCTCGGCAATAAGAACCTTACAGATGACTTGAAAGTGCACACTGCTTGCCAAACAACTGATAGAACTTTGCATCACCTGCCAGTATAAAGCCACAAGACTGCAGATGCCTTGCCATTCTTGATGCTCATCAGGGGTGATCTAGAGTATGAACCCAAATTGTCCCAAAGGCTAGAGACACACAACCTTGCTGAAACTCACGGGCTTAATTGCTCCTGCAAAAGCTACTTAAGACTGTCACCATAGTAGTTAGAGTGAGCATGAGTTTGGAATTGCTAAGGAAACCTTGCTGAATATGCAAATGGAAACCAAATAGTGAGGGTAGAAAATGTTACAGCATACCGAAGCTAACGGAGAGAGGAGCACTGAAGAGCAATGAAGATGACCCAGCAGATGGGAGCCCAGGGAGAAGCTTTCTCGCATCAGGGTGCTTGCTGCAACCAAGTTGGGGCAGTGGATGAAGAAACCAGCTCTGATTGTGTGCTCGCTGCTGCAGAAAGCAAGTCTTGATACGTTCTTGTGAACAAACAGACCTTGCCAAAGAAACCTGGCTTCATTGTCAATATCTTTTTCCAGCTGGCATAACCAACAAAACTCCAAATTAGTTTGGCTAGGCAGATAGGGTGAAAGGAACAATAATATTTTTGGCCAAAAACCTAGCGCCAAACTTTGCAGATAGATCTTAGCTTTACAAAGACGTGAAAAAAAAACCTCAAACCAAAGAAACCAAACAAGCGCCAAACCACTAACCTGCAAACAGGAGACCCAAATGCCAAGGGATTTGGATCTGTAAAGGCATAGGTTAGAGGTTTCAGTACATGCCTCTCTACTTCGTGGTTACAAAGGAGCTGCTAATACAGCATGTCTAGCAGGACTTAGTGCTTCTGCTCTTTGAGTTAAAACCAAGGAGTGCAAAATTGTACGGAAATTAAAAAAAATATTAATCAAACTCTCAGGTCTCAGAGAAGGCTTAGGTGACAGGCTGAGGACAGCCTTGCTGTTTCTGAATTCATCCACCCCTCTGTACTTTAAAACAGCTTCTTTTCCTGCTCTAGCTACCTCTTTAAAACACTTTCCTACATTCAGCTTCAGAGGCCACTCCTAGGGAGCAGATAAGCATTTTTAGATGGATACAGCGTGATCTTTACCAGTTGCTGCAAATTGGCTCTGAGGGCACCTTTACATGTCAGTTCTGCCTATTTTCTCTACAAACAGAGAGACAGGGATGGAGAGGATGAGGGAAAAGGGCTTTACAAATAAAACAAACAACAAAAGCGCGGAAAGCAAAGTCACAGCAGAGTCATGCATTCAGACCTGAAACCAGGGTGCCTCATCCCAGCACCGTAAACAGTCTCCCTGACATCAATTACGGATGCTGATCAGACACGCATGCAGGGAGCTACATTCATACACAAATTTGCAGTTTGCACCATGTGGGAGTGATCGGTTTGTGACACTCCCCCTCAGATCATAACTGACAGCTAACAAGCTGTGGGGAGGCAGCACATAATTGAGTGTGCAAAAAACACGGGCATCACTCGGTTTTACTTGCATGTAAACTAGCCATGGGCAAAGGAGCTCATGTTCAGCTCCCTCTCCTGCAACTCATCTTGGTATCCTCAAATTCACCAAACTTTAAAGACATCATATAAAATGAGGCAGAATGTGGGAAAACCACATCCACATTTGGACCCCATAACAACATGATATTCTGGACACAGGTATCTTAATCTGTGCTCTACTATATTGTTTGAGGCACGACTGAAGGGAAACATTAGGATTAGGATCAGAGAGAATAGAGACAGAAAAATCTTATAAGCATATAGGGTTTGTAATGGCAAAACAGCTCATCTCTACAGAGAAACTGCTTGGTTTCAGCTCATTGAAAATGTTGTGCATCATATTAGACAACAGATGCAACCACTGTCTCTGGGACTGAAGCAAACATTACAAAGACGGTGCTGCAGTAAAGCTTGGATGAACGATACAGCTGTAGCCTGTGCCAGGGTACTGCTGGGATCAGGGACAACAAAAAAGAAGTAAAAGCCCCAAATTCTGTGTTCAATAACAATGCAGAGTCAGGGCATACGTTAGTACCGAGATAAGGACAAAAAGCTAATGGTTGTCTGTGTGAGGAAATTTAATAGTGTAATGCCACTGCTGCCCGTGCACCTCATGTTGGTGCTCTCATTCCCTTGTCCACACAAGGAACTATGTGACTATGCATTTACAGCACCAGCACCACATTGTTAACATCGCCTGAATTGGCAGCTTGGCAGCTTCTGCTCTGTCCCTGAAGTTAGGTTCAGTTTAAGCACGATTGTGTGGAAAAGATTTAGTGGGAGCATGACTTTTCTCTCCTGCAGATATTACTAGGTGGAAAAAGTAAACTCTTCTTTTTTCTCCACTGCCCTGCATCTCTCTGTCCAGCTCTTGTCCATCATGCATCCACCTTCCTCCGTCCTTACACTGCAATTACATTTTGTAGAGTTTTGTCCTTCCAGGGCAATCTGTTTCCTGCCCCCTTCGAGAACTAGCCTAACACAGTGATTAAACACTTCTTGGTCTTCACAGTCCCATACTTTCCAGCACTGACAGTTTAATTTCCAGACTCCAAGTTTTTCTGATTCAAAAAACGGCAGATTGTGCATTGTCATGGCTAAAATCAAATTGTTCCCATTTATTTCCCACAGCTGGACAGCTGTCTGAAGACTTTTTTTTTATTGAGACCCAAAAGAATATTTCCTAGTAGCTGAGGTTGCAGCTTGTAATTACACTTGACATCAACGGGTTCTCCAGAATTAGCCATTAAAAAAATTAAAATTATTAAATTTTTTTAGTGGTTTTTTTTTTTTTTTGCTGTTAAGTATTCAAAATTGCTCCCAAATGTAACTACCTCACCTGTGATTGATACACAGGCGTTTCTTCTGCAGAGCATGACGATCAGCCAAACAGCACGCAATTACTAACATAATTACCAATGGTGATTCAGGTTAAGAACCAAAAGCATCAAAGAGAAGACACAACGACAATATAAGCAAATGACAAACATTACTCTGATATCACTGTCCTTTTTGGAAGGTTTCTGAGATCTGGTATCAACTGCAGTTGGCAAGAGCTACTATTTTACTTCTCTTTTGGTGGCTAATATTGTATCTGCTAGTATTAGGTGAACAGAACAATAAAAGAAATTTGTTAGCAGTTTCAAAAATAAAAGAGCTGAGTTTGAATAGCTGCAATTCATGCTCTCGCGACACTTGTTACTTGTGAGCATTTGACAACTTGATGGGTGTCAGTGAAAATTTGTGAACTGCCACGGTTTCATGCTTTGTAACATGAAGGCTGATTCATACTGGACAGCAAGCTACTTGTTATTCCTAGGACCAGCCGAAAAAAAAGAGAATAAATTAATACCACTGCATGCTAAATTTTGAAGTTCTGGAATTTGTTCTCATGCCTTATTACAGCCTTCTAAACTTTTTCTTTTTTTGCAAGAAAGAGCCACTCCTGAGCAGGTAACATTCTTGTCGTTAAGTTGTTTGGTACACTCAAGACACAGGTACAAGTCTCTGCGTGATTTGCATACAAGCCTTTGGCCAGACTTTTCTACATCTCAAATAAGATCCTCACCCATGAAGTTACTGGCCATTTTGACCATGTCTACCTCTCACCTTTTGACCAGAAATTTAAATACCGAGCCTGAAAAGCTGAAGATCGCTGCATATGAAAACACATATGTTTCTGTAAAATGTTTTCATTTTGACATACCAGTGTTTCAGATGGAAAAAAATATCCCAAACACTTAATTTAAAAAAAAAAAAACACCTGACCAATATTTTAGTTATCCAGTTGAGAAAGACAACAATTAGCATGATATCAGTTAACCAATACAAGAGTGAAAATACAGAGCAAGTAATGATTCATTAAAGCAAACATTTTGTAAAGAACAGTTGGAGGCCTAAAAATTACTCTTTTTAGTGAGCACTTATGAAGCCCTAAAACACCGGAAAAAAATCTGAAGCCGCTTACAAACAAATTGCTTATCTCACAGTAACAAATGCCCTAACAGTTCTCTGCTTTTCTCATACCCTTATTCTTCCCACCATCACCTCTGAGTGAAAACTTCCCACGGCATCAGGTGCTGCACGCTGTAACAACAGCAGAACCTGGCCCTGACAAATCAGATTTGTAACTAATATTTCAGGCTTCTTTAACACTGGGCTAGAGGGTCAGTAGCAGCTTGTAAGGACACAATGACGCTACTGAATCAGTCCATGCGTTACTCTGACTTCAGTGATTAAGTCTCACAAGTAGCATTGCTCCCGTCGGAGTCTACCGCAACAAATGTCCCCAATCTTTGAAGAGAAAAAGACAAAGAAGAGCATGCTAAAATGGAGCTGCCAGTGACCCTGCGGGCATGGGCCAAGGGATTTTGTCATCCTGCTGAGAGAAGACTATTACCCCAGGCCCTGTTTGCAAAGCTGGGAGTTCTCACTTTTGGAGCGCGTACCGAAAGACCACGCCTCATGCCATAACAAGACATTACTCTGTCCATCAAACGCCAGCTAGAGTTCGTAGCACTTTGCATGGAATTGTAGAAAGTAAAACTGGCAAACTACAGAACGGGATAATTAATTAATGCTTGTGCAACATGTTAGAAGGACACAAAATGTTCTTGCTGTATGAAGAGGCTGCTCTGGGGTGCCAAAGCCAAGGGACCGTGCTCAGGCCCCTACTGCCTGCATGCACCAGGATTAGCTGTTTGCTATTTCATCCCAGCTGAAGGGACTGAGGTCACTTGTTATCTAAGGCTGGCAAAGCTTGATTCTTTACTGAGTCAGAGGAAAGAAGAGCGAAAAGAAGAGGCCTAAGCAAAACACCTAATTCTCTGTGATGACTGTGTAGGAAGCCATGGTCTAATATAAATCCTTCCCTGGCTGAGCCTGTCTCAGATGCCTGGTCAGGTGGGCACCTGAGCAAGACCCCAGCTCACACAGGAAGCTTGAAAGAGCATGGAAACAAATTCAGCTGTCCCAGGTTTCAGGCTAGCAGTATAATCACCACCCTTGCAAATGTCTTCTCAAGGATTTTGTTCTGTTTTGCAAGGCACAAAACAGGTTTTGAGACACATGACCTGCTCTCTTAAGTCTAACTTCAAAAACTGCTTCGGAAGCTCAGTCTTCTCCATACAGTTTGAGCTAGAATATTGCCCTTCCACCAAGACACTGAACCACCCCTGTGGCACCACACATAGAAGTACTGGTTCTCCAGAGGTACTCTGACAGAGAAGAATTACAGTGGTCTAAATCCTGGATGGCTGAGACTCCAGTGACCATGTGAGACCTGCCTGCCGACTCAGAGGAAATACCTTTAGAATATGAGTCAGTGCCTAAATGGAGAAGCGCTCATCCTGGAGACCCAGGAGTCTGCTAGACAGAAAGTTTCAAGTGGGAAAGCCAGTAGTCAGACAAGCTAGAGTCTGGACCCTCTTCTCATGTCAACGCAGAGTAGTTTAGGCAGAGAGTAGCACAGGAAATATGCTGGTTGGCTGATGTCTTCATGGGTAATGAAACGAGCTCTGTCTTTAGCATTGCAGATCTATTTCTGGTCAGGATGAAATGCATTTAAATGTGATGTAAGGCCTGTTGAGCACACCACTTGGAGTTACATGTGCCACTGCTGCTTCGGACTGATGCTTCATCTCCTGTCCAGCTAGAGGTTTGAGAAACAAATGATACGTGCTCAGAAGCCAACCTCCCACAGCAGGGCAAATGAGAAAGACCACAAACCTCAGTGCAGAAGCTGCAGGAAGCAACAGTTTGTTGTGTCTCCACAGCCAGAAGAATTAAAGAGAAGTATCTTATTCTTATGTTTGCCTGTGGTTCCTCCTTGAGTAATTTATAGCACTCTGCTAGCACATCTGTTTCACTCTTTACTCCTCTGTTGCTTTTCTGGTGTTTCATTGCTGCTTCTGTGGCCTTGGAGGCTATCAAGCTTCACCTGCTCTGGTCAGCAAATGAGTCAGCAGCACACCTCTGCACTTTCAGAGCAAGTGACTGAACGCAGTTTTAGGAACAGAAGAGCAGTGTGGGAAAGGGAAGAGGCTTCACTTAGGTCCAGAAGGAGAACGAAATGCTATTGAAGGTGATAATCCTGGCGTAGTAAGCAAATCAGATTTGTTCCACTTACAGTGTGTTCAGGCCAATTTTGGTGTCAAACACAAGAATGACTGGTGTTCCTCTCTCAGAGCCTTTCTCCTTCTTTAAGCCTGGGTCCTCGCCAGCTAGCTCATCATCCCAACTGCCTGAATAAGCTGCGATGGGAGCTAGCTGGGTTTAATCTCTGAGGCTCCAAACACAAGCCCTTGCCCAGCATCTACAATACCAGGGTGGACCAGCAAGTTCTCACGTGTTACCAAAAGCTCTGCCCCGGCAGCAGCCCCCTCCTGTTTCCTGCAGCATGACCTCTGCAAATGGTTCACAGCTCTGTGTGTCTCCTTGGGGGGCTTTTCAGAAAGATGACAGAGAGGATATCAGAACCACCCTCCTCTGCAGCTACTGCCACGCAGAGACTTGTAGGAACAGCTCATTTTAAAAGCTGCAGATTAGTATTTGTCATATCCTCCTCAATTTGCCTGTGATCACTGCAAAGGCAAAAGCAGAAGCAACTCCCCAGGGATGGCCACTTCATGTGCACAGAAACAAATACCATGGAAGGGGAGAGAACAGTGCACGCGACTTCGTGTGGCAGAGCGCTTGTGAGCAAATGCAGGTGGGGGCATGGGGGAATGGCAGCAATATGAGCACGCTGAGACGGTGCAGCTGGGTGTGCTCAGGGGTACTGCCGGGAAGATGTCCACGGAAAGGTCCAGAGGGTCACTAAATTCAGGTAAGGGTGTTCCTGTGACCAGCAGCAGGAGTGAGAGCAGATGAGGACAATGTATGGAGGGTGGTGGCTGCGTGGGCTAAGTTGCACAGAGTGAGGAATGGCAAGTGCTTGTGGTGGTGTGACAGGGGAAGCTATGAACATGCAGACGGATTTTTTTCTGATCCTTTCCCCATAAAACGCTTCAGTGAAGCACAGGCTAACCTGTTCACTTGTGGGCGTAAGTTCTGAAAATGTCCTTTCCCTTGAATATTTCCAGCACACAAAAGCTGATTCTTTAGCTCGTGTGGAGAGGAAGAGGAAACAGGATGGGGAAGAGCGACAGAACTCCAAAGCGTGCAAATTCTGAGAGCAATGCAGAACATCAGGACTAAATTGTTATTTGCAGAATCGTACCCAGAATGCTTTGCTCTGTAACTTTGCCCCTAAATGCTATACATCTAGAGGTCACCTTAACCTAATTAAGTCTCTGTATCTGGTTAAGGCAACAGCTGCACAGTACATGTGAGTTCGGGGACAGCTGAAACCAAGAGACGTGTCCTACATTTGTTTCCCCAGCCACGACTGAGCTGATGACGGGGAGACTCACTTTGGACAATTACTGGGCAACCAGATTTGTGTTTCGGTACAGCTGTGCAGCCAGTGTGGCTGGGACCATGACATTTGCTGTTAACTCCCAGCATGCCAAACGGGTATGTAGGCCTTGCTTGTCCTGTTGGTTGGAAAATGCAACACATGAGGAAAAGCCACAGACAGCTGCACTACATCATTCAGTTCTGGCCCTTCAGGAGGTGACCTTGAATACATGCCTGGTCTTTGAGTTCCTGTTGTAAGACACCAGGGGCTTGGAGCCCCTTCTGTGTCAACATACTTGCTGAGATAACAGGTCCTGATGAGAGGAATTTCATTGTCCTCAAAAAAGGAGGACCAAGAGCATACAAGACAGAGTTGACTGTAATGCATTGTGTGACATGCTCAGCATTTGTAGGACCTGCACACAGCCTTTTGCAAGGAGCACAACAGTCACGTCAGGGTGTCCCATATGTCTCATTTGCACCAGTTAGCTTGGAGCAGATCCTGACATCCCTTTTGTCTCATCTGGTGCTGTCTTCTGCCCAGGACAAATAAGAAACTACCTGTACTATAATACAGGCGTTTATGCTAGGAAATAGCTTAAGAACCCCCCTCAGCAACACTGCATAGCAACTGTGGGGCAGTATTGCTGAGAAAACAATGATATGACCACAGCCCTAAGAGGCTCTGCATTAGGATGTACCAAAATTGTCCTGTCAGAAACATACAGATGATGTACTGAACCATCCCGGAGAAAGGAAATGGAGGGAATGGACAATTTCATGTAATCAGCTTCCTTGCAGCAGTTTCCTTCTCCTTATTTATAGCCACTCTGTGATTCAGTCAGGCTGGAACTGAGAGTGCAAACACGTTTTCTTTGCTCCAGGCTCTCCTTGGACTTCGTTTGCACAGCAAAGCATCACCCAATGCCAGAGATTTATGATATGCTCAGAGCCCAAACAAGGCTGGATCTGAACAGCCACATATCCTCCAATTTCATGGTGAGAAACATGCCCCTAGTGGGTTCCCAAATAGTCCATGGCAGGTTCACTGATGCCGACTGCAGTTGTGCTTGAGCTGCAGCTCATTGCTCCAGAGGCAAAGACTCAGCAAACTTGAGTTTAACTTCAAACCTAGGAAAAGCTCATGGATGGATACAACCTTTTGTCAGCAAAATTCCTGTGTCTGGAGTCTTCTAAACTTGCACAGATTAAGATCCAGTGACAAATTTTGTGAATCAACTCTTCATGCTTCATGCTTGCAACAGTGGGTTGAGCCAGAAATCATAGGGGCCATCCTGTCTCCTCCTGAAGGCTTGTGAAATTGTTGTCTTGGACTCAAAGCTTGACAGCTGAGGTTGCTCTTCATCAGGATGATCCCAGTCTTCGTTGTTACTATATGGCAGCACCCTCTAAGCTTCAGCCCAGACCATGAAGTTGTTGTCCTGGGGCTTGTATGAACAACTCAGCCAAAACACATTTCCTGCCCAGAACTAGAGTCGGTACTACCTTGCTCTAACCTTACAGTCATTCACAGCTCCCTGTACTGCAGACACAAGTTTCTCTTTCTCAACTTCTCCCCACACCTACCACAGCCCCCGAGTGATAAATGAATTTATAAGAAGAGGAGTCTGTCCATCTTTTTTTTCAAAACTGGAGAGAAAAGTAATGATCTTGTTCTGGAAGAAAATCAAAGGCTGCCAACAACAGCATGAAATGTCAGCTCTTTTAATTTCATTTATTTATTTATTTAATCCAGTTGCTTTAATCCTTGGAGTTTAAAGGCGAAGAATGAATGCAATGTGCTGTAAAATGAAGAACATGTGACAGTATCAAAGAAGGAAACCAAAGGAAAAGGGGGGGTGTGTGTGTTGGGGGAGCCTTGTTAGGAGACACATTAAGGCAATCCAGCTGATAGATGAAGCCTTTTATAAATGAAGAGTAAAGTCTTCGTGTCACTCTCTGTCTTTTTCTAAACTGTTCTCTCTCTCACCTCCCCTTGCTTTCCCATCATGCCTCTCCTATTGTGGTCTCCTCCCACAGCTCCCACCTCACTTTTGAATTGGAGGGCCGCTGTGGCCATGGCATTACAAAGTCTCCCTCTGCCCTGTTGAGGACAGCAGAGGCTGTGCTTCAGCAAGTCATGGTGCCACTGTGAGACCCTCCAAAGAGACTAAAATGTACCTTATTCTAGTCAGGACAGGATGTTGGTTCATCTCAGTCACTTGGAGCTATAAACAAGGCATGGAAACTCAATCATAGTCAACAGGACCCTGTCCTCCAGAGGTTTTGGCACTAAGGCGGGATAAATACAGCACAGAAAAGTTGCTGTGCTGGATGCAGAAGTTGCAATAGACAGGTAGGTAGAGGGAAAGCAACCCAGAACTGCCTTTTATCCTCGAGAGAGGAGCAGAAAGACAAGGAAACCAAATCACATTCTTCTCTTTCTGTCATAGTCTTGACAGCGCCAGGAAACAACTACAGTGGAGAAACTGCTCTTGGGTACTGTATATGATGAGATTCAGCAGGAGTGACTCAGTACTCATTGTCTCACACATACATACACAGGGAGCTTATTACCTGTGATCTTTCTACCTAGTGCATGTAAATGTCAGGCCTGCCTCCTTTGAAGCCTCTTGGGCTTGGTCAAATAGGAGAGTTTTACACAGACCCGGTTTCCACCAGTAGCCTCCATGCCTCGGTGTGGCTGTTCTCTCCTAGCAGAGATCGCACAGCCTCTGGCTCTGGTGGCGTCCAAACAAGGAGTTCAGACCCCAGCAGACACCAAGCCATGATGTCTCACTGTTCATTGGCAAGCAGAGTTGGAGGGGAGTTATCTTCTCATCCCCTTCCAGAGATTAACCCTTCAAAATCATGAGACAGAGTCCAAATTTTACCCTCTGCCAGCCTGAGACTTAGTTCACCCCTATCCCCAGCAACGCTCCTGCGAGGTCTCAAGGCCAGACCCGTTATATGGAGAAAGATACAGAACCGAGACTGTTGAGTGACTAAGCAAGCGCGTGATGCATGGCTGGTGGTGGCTGAGGTGGCCATGTTGCAATGAGACCCATGGACAACCCCAGCTCCTCCCTCTCTGGAGGAGCTCTTGTGATGGGGACTGGCAAAGGCAAAAGGGTTAGCACACACAAGACAGGTACTTTACTTCTGTCAGCACTGGTCCTCTGGGTGAACCACTTTTAACCACACCTCTGTCTCTCTGATAGCATGGGGAAATGTCACTCTCTAGCAGCAAAGATGGGAATGACTGTGGTGCAATCCATGGATCAGCAGATTCTGTGTTGAGGCTACTGGGCTCTGACCAGTCTCTCTGGTTTTCTAGTTCTTGGGCTGTGTTGCTTAGGTTCTGTATGCAAGGTCTCCCAGCCCTAAAGTAGACTAAGTAGCGTTCAAAGGGATTGCTCGTTTCACTACAATGATAGTAAAACTGGTTGGCCTCACAGAGGGATAGAAAGCCTTGTATTATTAACTCTTGCAAGGTGCAAGAGATCAGAGATCTGTGGACGAAAGGAGGTGTAAAAGGCCCAGAATATTTATTATTCCAAGGTGCAGTTTGCCCTTCTTTCCCCAGTCCTAAAGGAACAGGCAAAAAGAAAGAGGACAGACCCAACCACAAATGCAACAGAGCAGGCACAAGTCAGGTTGGACTTAAGAGGACAGAAAGGGCCACTGGAAGCAGAACGGAGGAGGGACTTGTCATCGTCTCCATGACACTGGGGTGGAAACATAGAGAGCACCAGAGGCATGCAAATGCGTGCCAGCAGGACCTGGGTACCAGTCCTGGATCTCAGGTCACTCCAAGGTGCGGAGGGAGACATGGGATGGACACCATTTACATGTCAGACGTTTTTTAGCTTTTCAATTCCAATTTGAAAAAAAAACAAAGAGGGAGACAAAATTTTCCAAACTCAGCCACTGTCAAGCAGGAGTCTGGAACAATTAAATGTGATACTTAATTAAACATCTATACTCCTGTGGAATGAAAGATTTACCTCCTTTCTCCTTCTTAGTACAGGAAGCCCAGAGATAAAACCTTCAAGTTATGAGTAATTATACCCTGCTGAGAAAAGTGACGGAGTGCTACGCTCCAGAGAACTTAACCAGGCCCCAGAAAATGTGGAGTTCACACTTAGGGGGGGTTCTTATTATTATTGTTTTTGTTATTATTACTATTTTCACTCATGCTGAAACTTTTTTTAGCTTGTTCCCACAGGGAGATAAACAGCATGCCTGCATTTAAATGGAAATAAATGGGACCACTCTACTTTCCTGATGCATGGGTTCAACTGCTTTGTGCTAGAGGAACTGTTGAAAGCAGGTATACTTCAGGGGATGCTGGGGAAGGCTGTAGGGCCCATGGATTTTGTTCAGGAGAGAAACACAAACGAAGGCCTTGGGGATGATCAGGGCTTGGCTCTGCTAATGACTGTATACAAGCTTGGACAGGTTACTTAGGTTCCTCTGCTCTGGTTGCATCCTTGCAAAACAGAAGTAATAGCATGACCCATGCTATTCCAGGGATGTGGTAAGAGCAAAGGCCTAAGAGTTCTCAAGCATGGTGATAAAATGCATCAGAGGGTGATATAAATACTTCATACAAGGTGAGAAATGGGCTAGAGAGGAGATTTCCTCTATTGCCTGATTAGATGAAGCTGCAGTCAGAGACTAGGTGAAAAATCAAAGGTGAGGAACCAAAATCTTAAGTCTTTCAGTTAGTATGATCATTTACTGTGGCCAAATGAAAAACGGTGCCAAAAGAGCATGAGAAAGCTATGCTTTCCTCATCTGTATCTTACTGCCTTAATGTGGATGATTGCGCATGGAATGGGACACTGGAGTGGAGAAGGATGTGAGGCGTGGGCCAGCTCACAAAAGAGCCAAAACTCAGGTTGTGGATTTCAAGCTTCAGTAGTTTCAAATGTGATTGGAAGTTATTTTATCCTTGAGGAAAAAAAAAAAAAAAAGAAAAGACATTGACATCCCTGTTTATGTGAACAGGGATCAAATATCCATTTGCTTCCCTGGGGTCCATGGAGACAAAGACTGACATAGCACAGAACAGAAAAGCTGTTGTACAGGTTAAACAAATAGACTATGTAGCCTTGTGTCTTGCTTCCCACAGTGACCAAAGGCTGACGGCAAGGGAAGCATGCATGGTACTTTCCTTGAGCATTCACCCACATGCCAGCCACTTTCAAGCTCAATGAGATTTAGATGCATTTAGTTATAGATAGATCACACTGCCTGTTCCAGGGATTTTGGTGGGCACTCTTCAGACAGACAGCAGCGTAAACAGAGTCTCCTCCTGCTTGCAGTAGGGATTGAGTGCTCGACAGTTTTGGGCAAAACACAGTTCCTGAAGTTGTAGGTCAAGGTTTGTTTTCAATTTGCTTGGTGCTGAGATTTAATAAGAACGTAGTATGACTCACCCTTCTCATCTTATGGTGCTTCTCACGTTTTAAGTACCATCTTCTTTACTGAAGGTGTCTCTTGTACTTTAACTGACTTCCCTGCCACTCCAACCCTTTCCAATACACAGGATTTCGTAAAACATCTTGCACAGGAAACACCTCTGTACATGCACCTTATCCTTACTGCAGGCCTCAAGCCCTGTGAGTTCTCTGAAAGCACTGCCCATGACGTACTAAAAAGGCAGAGGGTAAACTTGGTAGGCTTTGTTCCCCTCCTACCCTCAGCTACTTGATTTCCTGTCACTTTGCAGGCTGCAGCAGCCATAAGCTGCAGGTTCAGCTGTGGGACTTGGGAGTGAAGGAGAAGAAATCTCTCCTTCTGGGCTGCATCCCACGTCCTAATCATCCTCCATGCTTCAGAAGTCCGAGGGTCCATTGGGCTTGTCCTCGGACCTTGCCAGGACAACACTGGTACTTGGGAGCATTCCCTGATACTGCCTTCTCCCAAAGCTGTTTGCTGGACTAACTCCTGGTGTACACCAGGAGTGCACACTATGCCCAAATTCACCTTTGTGAGTGTCCAGGTGCTGTGGCTGTGGAAGTTGAAGAAGGACTGGATTGAGTCTCCCTGAACTCTGAGACAGAAAAAATTCCACCCCTTCACTAGGCTCCCCTGTCATATCCCATCATATCCACTGACTTGTCTTCAGTTGTGAACAGAGAGCTCTCTCTGTTCTCTTGGAGACCTGCTCTGCTACCAGGACTCAAGCCAATCTCATCATCAGGGCACTTTAGCATATCTTTTTTCTGTAATGACACCTCATGTCTTCCAATTACATAGCCTGGCACCCCTCATAAGAAACTCATGTCCTTCATGGTGTTTGCCCTTTGAATGCTTACAGTCTATGGTGGGAAGTACTGCACTCAGAGAAGGTCTGCCAGGCATACAAAAACTGGAAAATGCTTTTCAGGAGAATACAAAATGCAACTTTTGTTACATAAATATATTAATAAGGGAGGGGGAATACCTAGCAAACCAGCAGAAACAACAAGAACAACAAAAAAGCCTTCAGGGACTGCAACTGGAGTTATGTTCTTCCCAGCACGCTTGTCAAATCTCTGCTGATGCTAGTTCAAAACACACAAAGGGCACAATCCTCAGTGGTGCTGACCAGACCCCGAGTGCATCCTTTGCTCCCAAGGAACACGAAAGGTACTCAGCTCTTAATAGAAATTGCTCATAATGACTGAGCCTCTGAAGTACACAAGCTGCTCAGACGGGAGGCAAAGCCATTTTCTTGCTGAGTTTGAAACTAAAAGCTCTGTCTGTTTGGCAGCTGCCATTCAAGTCATGATCAGATCTGGCCTTTCGAGAAAATGCAAGCTCATTAAAACATCCAGCAGAGCATCCAGAGCTTCTCTGAGGAGGGAGGGAGGGGAATGTGGTGCAACCCTCAGCTCGTGGCATGAAAAGAGCAATAGCAGTCAAAAGCAGAGCTTGATAAGCTGGTTAAATGGCAAGTCAGTGTGGAGCACCCACTAAGCGTGGCCACAGCGAACAGTTAAAGGCAAGCAAGGGGAAGGGATGAAGGGGACCAAGGCTAGATAGCAGCCATAAGAATATTCCCTCTAGCTGTCCTGAGTGAAAGAAGAAATGGGCATTTACCTTTAGTGGTTCTGGGATTTTTTTTCCTTTTTTGTTTGTTTTTCCTGCCTCCACAAACACAGCTTGGCTGCTGAACTCCACAGCAGATAAATGATGTAGAGCTGGTGGGAACCTGTGGCCTTATCTAAACAAAGGCTAGATAAAGTTATCTGGATCGATTGAGCCAATGCTTCCTTGAGCACTAATTCAGGCCAAACAACTGCCACTGAGAATAAGCTCAGCTGACCTCACTGGGAAGTGACCAGGCAAGATGGAGATGTAAAGAGCAGCTTCGGACACGGGTGCTGATGGGGACAACTTTGCTTCCACATGAATGCTACTTTACATAAGCAAAGAGTGGTCTCAGACTGGCAGATTATCTCATTACAGCCCTACCTAGCAATTTAGCTTAAGATCAGCCCTCCTGGCTTGGAACAAGGTCCTCCCTAATCCTTTTTCTGAAAATCGGCAGTGAAGTATGCTTAGGGTAAAGGGGTTATCCATCCCCACAACACCCTCTCAGCTTCTGCTCTGAGCAGGCCTGCCTTCGTTTTAGCTCACATAACTTGGGAAAGGGTTTAAGCTGAACCAAATCCTCCCATGCACTCCCATACATCAGTGTCTGAGACCGCTCTGTTACACAGCCAGATCACCCAATTATCTCTATCCGGTAACGCTTCCCTGGGTGCCCATGTGAGCTGGGGAATACACCCCATTAAGCCACACGCTTTCTTAACTCCCTTTCAGTCATTAGTGCCACTTGGGACTTGGCTTGCCACTTCTGCTGACTATTTAGAGCACCGGAGCCTGAGTCACTGCCTCTGATGCACCATTTTATGCCAGTACTACTCTCTGGGTGTAACAGAGCAGTGGTGAATCAGGCCCTCTGTATCTTGGCTGGCAACAACTCAGTAAGTCCCCACCCTCTGCTCCTTTCCCTCCTGGAGCCTGTAGGAAATGCAGAAAATGCTTAGCTTGTGTCAAGAGCTAAGCAAGTTCAAAGCAGGGGTGACCAACCACACCCCAAGGAAAGAAAGCACAACTTGTGAAAATACACAGGGTGAAGCTTATTTCAAGTGATGACATTTTGCAGAATCCTACATTTGTACCCCAGGGTCCGATCCTTGGCATAACTACCGTTTCAAAGCAAATTTTACATCTTATCAACAGCTTTCAAAGGCACTACCTCACCTGCTGAATAGAGGGGAAGTGCAGAGGCACCACCAGCATGAATCTCCAGAGGTCAGTCCAGCTTCCCAGCACCTTGGTTTCCAAGACAGTTGAGGTTTGCAGCCTCAGTTTAGCCCATCTTTGACTGTGATGTAAAAATCAGTACCATGGCAAAACAGTTCAATAGCATAACACTCTCCTCTTTCACAAACTCACTGGAAGGCTAAATGAAGGAAGATTGGAAAGTCTTCTTTTAGAACAATGGGACCTTTAACTGTGGATAGGATGGGAAGAACTCACACAAGATGCTGGCAAAGTCACAAAGTCAAAAAACTCCAGACAAAGTCAGACTCTGAACTTTTGTCTCCCAGCAACTGACAGCAACTTCACCCCTCCTCATCCCCACACACCAGACTTGCAAAGCTGTGAAAGTGCAATCGCTGGGTCACTGACAAGAGGCCCCTGTTCCTAAGCACAGTATGGTGCTGAGCTACACCTTTAAACATCTGTTGAAGATGCAAAGTCATGACAGGGCTGTGGCAGCCCCTTCCTCTAAGTCCCTTGTGCTGAGGGGGGCAAGCAAGCAATCCCTCTGTGCCATGACCTCGACGGTGTTATGGGACAAGTAAGAAGCAGGGATGCATAGGGATGGAAGGGTAGCTTGGTAACAAATTTCAGGTGTGTGCGCATACGTGCTTGTCCATCTTCTTGCTTTTGTTTTTAGGTAAATATGCAACCAAAAGCTTGTCTGAAAAGCAGTCTGTGTTCCTTCTGCCTTGTCAAACTCTTCAAGGGAAACATTATCGCCTTAATTGCTTAATTCCAATTTGCATAATACAGTGCTCTGACAACTGCAAAAACAGGGATGCAAAAGGAAGATTAAGAGCGACATATGCACGCTGCCAGCCTTTCGCAGTTTGGAAAGCAAAGCTGAGGACCAGTGCTGGGACGAGCAGCCCTGCACGCTTGCCCACTCCCACGTTCCCACTCCCTCACGGGGAGCCTTTTCCACCCCTGTGGCCCCCAGATACCCGCACACGCAGGATTTTCGCTGCCCTCTAGTGGGGTTTCCAATCATACTTCTCCACCCAGGAGATTTTTTATTCAGGGACCATCTGGTCCAGAACATTTCAGGGATCCTGGTTGGATGAGCTGTCTCTCAAAAACCAAGAAAGCAAACAGGCATGATGTACTGCACACCTTGAGCACAGACACTCACCCTTTGCCTTGCATCACAACCGATTGAGGGCAGAGCACAGCAAAATCTAAGCCTGGACAAACCGATTCCTCTTGGATCTCCTATTCTCCAGACCAGTTCTGATATTTTAAAGATTTGATTCACAAGGCCAAGTGCAAGGTCTGGCACCTGGGTTGGGGAAATCCCAAGCACAAGTACAGGCTGGGCAATGAGTGGAGCGAGAGCAGCCCTGCAGAGAAGGACTTGGGGGTGCTGGTGGATGAAAAACTGAACATGAGCCAGCAACATGCCCTCGCAGCCCAGAAAGCCAATCACATCCTGGGCTGCATGAAAAGAATCACAACCAGTAGGTTGAGGGAGGTGATTCTCCCCCTCTACTCTGCTCTGGTGACACCCTACCTGCAGTGCTGTGTCCAGCTCTGGGGCTCCCAGCACAAGACAGACATGGATCCGTACGAGCAGGTCCAGAAGAGGGTCATGAAGATGATCAGGGGGCTGGAGCACCTCCCCTGTGAGGACAGGCTGAGAGAGTTGGGGTTGTTCAGCCTGGAGAAGAGAAGGCTCCGGGGAGACCTTAGAGCGGCCTTCCAGTGCTTAAAGGGGGCCTACAGGAAAGGTGGGGAGGGACTCTATACCAGGGAGTGTGGTGATAGGATGAGGGGTAACGGTTTTGAACTGAAAGAGGGGAGCTTTAGATTAGATATTGGGCAGAAGTTCTTTACTGTGAGGGTGATGAGACACTGGAACAGGTTTCCCAGAGAAGCTGTGGCTGCCCCCTCCCTGGAAGTGTTCAAGGCCAGGCTGGACGGGGCTTTGAGCAACCTGGTCTGTGGAAGGTGTCCCTGCCCATGGCAGGGGGTTGGAACTAGATGCTCTTTAAGGTTCATTCCAATCCAAACCATTTTGTGATTCTATGATTTTTTTCTTCACATGTCAGTGCCTTTCTGAATCCATGAGTGAGTATTAAGATGCTGGACTTCCTAGATACCCTCAAGAAAGCCTGTTCTCCCAACACTGGGAGCAGATGCAGGGAATCTCATGGCAGAGCAACCTATTTCAGCAAACCTCCAGAATTGCAAGGTTCCCACAATTACAAGCACAGGACATCTCCTGTGAGCCATTCTCACTCCCACTTCTGAAATAAAAAAGTGTTTCACTTGCAGAAGGCAATGAAACCATTTTCCCACTTCAAAAAGCCAACAGCCCCAAAGACTTCCAAACCTGACTGTGACAAACACGCAGCAGTCCGAAGAGAGGTCTGAAGTTTCAGCATCGACTCTGGCCATTTCTTATTTTACCTACAATATCTTCACACCTTGTTCAAAAACACAGCACAATCTTACAGAAGTTCTGTGCAAATCATGAGCTGTGTTTTGTGCCTTGTGGTTTTATTATTTCCTCTCTTCTCCCAAACAGCAGGCCCAGTAAAGCTGAAGATTTGTGTCAAAGTTAACAGAAATGGCACTGATTTCATGGAAAGGAAATGTGGGATTGATACTTCTGTGGATACAAATTGGATAAAAAACGTAAGTTGGACTTTGGCTGTAGGTGTGCGTGCCTGTACTGCAAGCTGCATTTCATAGCACTAAGGTTTACACGCTAACTTTGGAGGCAGCCTGCTTCTATATTTGGCACTACTAAACCAGCTTTGAGTGGTATGGAATAACCCTCAAATGTGGGCACAGTGATACTCCTGCAAAGGTATTTGTCTCTTATTCGTCATATATTTACATAGTTGCTGTGGTACAAAAAAATCGAGGCAGACAAGCCCTTGGGATACAAACATCCATGAATTTCTCATCTGAATTTGCAGCTTGTGCCTCTCTATACGTAATTGAGAGACTGAGATTGTAACAATACAGAATAAAACTAAGAAAGGGGAACATGTTCCTGGAGGCAGGATTTTGCTGCTTCTTGACACAGTTTGTTGAAAAGCTATGTAACAGCCAGAGGCTATTCCTGGTCTGGGGCACCTGGGGAAAATGAGCCATATATCCTGACTGATAAATTTGGCTCAAAGTTAGGGAAACATCTCTAGTAAGAGCCAGCAGTGATGCGACCTCTCGACTGAAATAAAACAACCAGCACACAGGCCGAAGTGAGAAAAATCGGAAGCCTGCTGGCTTTGCTGTTTGTAATGCGAAGCTACACTGTTTTAGTTGGAGTACAGAGGAATTTGCGGTAGCAAAGCAGAAGATACTTGTGGAAGAGGTGCAAACCTCTCATTTAGCAGCTGGGTATGAAAAATCAATGAACAGAAACGCGAACCAAGTCAAGATATACAGAGCAGGTAAGTGGAGGAGTTTTAACAACAGACAGTCTCAGAGGAAGGGAGAGGATCAGCAGACACTTGAGAATGAGCAGAAACAAATAGGAGGGAGATAATGAAAAGACCAAGCAGATAAATGTGAATGTCAAATGGCAGCAATCACTCTGCATCAGAGCAAGAAGACTTCTTTTCTCTCTCTTACTCTAAAAGGCATGGGAAAGAAGGGAAAATTGGACCCTTAATATCTGTAGGCAGAAGGGAAGAGCTACCCTCGGTAGGTTATAAAAGCTGCAGCATCAATCCCTGCCATGCTAGAGTAGGAAGGAGCCACCTGTCTTTGCCACAAAGCCCCTTCCAGGAGAGATCCTTGAGGATTCAGACACGGTCGAGTCAGGATCGGGAACCTGAGTGGAACAGCTACTTAGGATGGAAGCTTTTCCAGACACCCTCAAACTGCCCATAAGGTGCAAACCTCGGTAGCTGCCTCCAGCAGCCTCCTCCCCTCACCCAGCCAAGGCCCAGAAGTGCAGGAACAGCACCAAAATGGTGCCTCCTGTGGACAATGCAACATGCATGCTAGCAGCCAAAGCAAGAAAAGGAGGGTTTGGGTTTTGCTTCAGTTTGGAGAGAAAGCTCCCCAGTTCCTGCAGCAGGCAGCAATAGCCCTGAGAAAGAGCTGCTAGGAACACGCCTTTCAGTGACTGCAGTGGGCCAGGCCAGCAGCTCATGTAACGTCACCAGTTTAAAAATGAAATTCATGAGATGTCCCATGGGCTCCAAGTAATGAAGAGGCTTTGGCAGGCTGGAACCAAGGTATGGCACAAGTGAGGATGTGGTCTTTCAAAGGCTGTGTTTAATTACAAAAGCAGGCTGCCAAGAAATGATTCCCATGTTGGAATGAGAGCAGAATGGAGAAATGCACTGGAAAAACACTGCTCTGAAGCGAGGCCCCTTAATATACACATTCTCACCCCTTGCACGCAAAACTATTGCTGGTCCTGATGCTGCTGTAGTGTGTCTATGGGGAAGATGGGTTTTACACTTGAAGGACCTGTGCTCAGTCTAAGGGAGCTCTGTTATTTTAGGAAGCTGCTAGAATACCCTGTGAACGAACACCCAGGGGTCGATCAGAAGTGGGCCCTAGCCAGACCACTGCAGTCCAAACATGCCTCTTAGGCTGGGGAACTTCAACCCCCTCCCCAAAATTTGCTTTCACCCTGGCATCTTTAATAAGCTGGAGCAGAGCTCCACAGCCCAACAACTTTTTGTCATTCACACAGACGCATATACCTACGGCTTTGATCAAGCTCAGAACCGATGATTGCAGAGCCTGCATAAAGCATGAGCCTAAGTTATTTATTTCTCTCCTTCCTCCCCACCCTCAGGCACCCTAGTACTGTCCTCTCCTGGGGTATGGCAGATCTACTGATACAAACCAAACTGGGATGAAGTGGATGGAAGTGGATGGCTCTTCCCTACCTCTCTATCCTTCCTGGCCTGCTTTTTTTTTTTTTTTTTTCCCCAGCTCTCATCTGCAAGGTGCCCTCTCCAGATTGCTCTTCAAAGTAAAATGTTTTCCTCCCTGCCTCTCTCCTGATGCAAAGCGTCTGAAACCCCGTTACAGACCTCGCACGCAATGCCTGCTTGGCTGTAACTCACAGTGAAAAATGCCCCATCTCCAGCAAGAGTCTCCCTAAGCCTTTTACCTATCTCAATATGCTGCATCTCCACCACCCCCTCCCTGCTTTCATTTTCAATTGCATGTAATCAGTTTTCAGCTCTTTAACCTTATTCTGAGTGCTCTTTTTTAACAATTTGCTATTCCACCCTAAAGCACTCGAAGGGAAAGAAACACACACATTTTAATTAAATTTCTCTCCGTTTTTCCCCTTCCATTTGCATATTTATTTTTATTTTTTTCCCCACTTCCATCCCTGGGGAAGATAAATAAATAAATAAATGCAAAAGGGAGAAGGACATGGAACAGAAGTGGGAAGGTGACTGGGATGCAGATCACAGGCATGGGCTGGAGGTGGAGGGGAGGACAGCAAAGAGGAGAGAGGGGCGGGACAATCTAGTAACTAAGCTGAAAGTAAGGTCAGGTATGGCAGAAATCCAAGGGTACTCATGAAAATACTTTTAGGAAAGGAAGGAATAGATAGAGAAGAAAGACCTGTTTTGAAGTGTTGAGAGGAATATGTTGATGTGATATGAACCAGCTCCTCAGACTCTTAATATGTATTCCTGACTGGTTTCTGCTCTTTCACTGGACTTGCAACCTGCCGACCCAGTGGTGTGCACTTTGGGATGCTGGGCAGAAGCCATGCTAGGCTCCTGGACTACAAGATGAGAAAGCAATGCCCCTCATTTTGGAAACGACAAAAGAAAAAAAACAAATCAGCCTAAAGTCTAATGTGAGTGACAAAAGGTGGATGTTTCAGAGTGGGCAGAACTAACAGAGATAATTAAAGGGGAATACCAGAAGTGATTAAATAGTACAAATGAAGACTTGATCATTAACCAAAAAAAAAAAAAAAAAAAAAATAGGGCACTCCATGCCCCTGGCATGATCTTTTCTTCCTTTCCTTTTTTCTTTCCTTTTTTTTTTTTTTTTTAATGTGAACAAACCCAAGCAATTTGGCATTTAACTGCACTTGTTCCTATTTCCTTTTTGTTTCCAGGTTTTGATTTTAATTTTAATATGGGAACATGGTACAACCTCCTGTGAATATCATAAGGGATGTCTTCTTTTAGAAGTCTCCCTGCTTGCTCTACAGGTTCTCATTTCATACCTGCTCTTTTCAGGTTACTTCTTCCCCCAGAATCTATGGTGGTACTGGGGTGAGGCGGATGGAGTACAGATTCCTCTATGGAGGACCGGAAGTTAAATTTGGGACCTTTGAACATGGAATCCCTTTGCAATAACCTGGAGATGTTACAGCCTCATTTTGCACACAGTTTTGTTATTACTCACACATTACCCGAGGACAGTGTTGTCATCTTTTCTCTGCAAAAAGCATGCTGGGGCATTCAGGGTTCTCTTCTCCTGTCTACTAATGACCAAGTCTTTTCTGCAATCTCTATCCGTCCTGATTACCTCCTTAACTGAGTCTCCCTGGGGCTGCCTACTCTTAGTATGTAAAGAATTTATTATTATTGGTTGTGTTAACTTTGGCTGTTTGTTCTTAAATTTTTTTTCTTAATCTCTATTTTACATCTCAGTGCTGCATTTTATGTTCCATCCTATTAGCATCACTTAGACAGAATATCCAATTTTTAAAGGATTCTTTCTCTGACTTGAATAAACCCACATAACTTGGTATTTAAGTGTACCTTTTTGCTTCCAGGTTTTTATTTTGATTTTCTTTTGGGGGTATGGTGCTACCTCCTGTGACTTTAATAAGGGATTTTTTTAAAGCACTTTCCCTGCTGGTTCTTTGGGTTTTAATTTCATAACTTTTTCCCTTCGGGTTGTTTCTGACTAAGTTACTCTTTTTTAAAAAAAAAAAAATCCTTTTTTTTTTTGATGTTCTGTGCCACAGAATTTCTGTTTGGGATAAGAAAATTATGGACTTTGCTTTATTAGGGTCATTTTCACTCCTTCTTACTGTCTTTCCACAGCCAGGCTCTGACAGTAGGTTACTGAAAGGCGAGGCTGTACAAAGACGTCTCTTCCCATCCTTTCAGAGGGGGTTAGAATGAGACTTCTTTTACAACTTAGCAGAGGGGTTTTGCCATGGCAGGAACAGACAAGATTTTAGCCAGAAACAGGCCAAAGTAAAATGTGGCTCAGAAGCCCATCTGAGTACTTCCGTTTGGGGCCCAGCCCCCCCTGCTCCTCAGCACTTACTGTTTTATCCCTAACATAATGGAAATAACAGAGTAAGAGAAGCAATCCTTCTTACACACTGTATCATCACCCCCCAGCCCCATTCGAGTGCAGAGGTGCCTCTCCTGTACCATCCTTCCTTTCCTCCAAAGGTTACTCATTGCCTGCTGAAGGCAAAGCCCCCTTCATGTTCGAAGTACCAGTGCAACACAGGCACATCCAAGTTTTCCCCTCCCTTCCTCTCAACCAGTTCTGCATCTTCCCCTTGGACCAGTCAGAAGAAAATAAAAGGTATCAGGCCAGATGCCTCCTAATAGCCCAAGATGGACAGCCAAGAGCCCCTCTCCCACCGCTATTCACAACTCACTCTCCAAGCGTGGTTCTCTCAGAAAGCATGTTCCTTTGGCATGTCTGCATGCTTAAGTCTGCACACGTTTGTCAGAGGCACAGCTATTTCTTCTCTCGGCTGCCTTCCCCTGTCAGCAAGGGCTCCTTCATAGCATAGGGCATGTACAAAAACTCAGAAATATTTTAAACTCTTTTTTGAGAAGTCAACGTGCTTTTACATGGCAAAAAAAAAAAAAAAAAAAAAACACTGCAATGATGTGGTTCCTACTTAGTAGAGACTTCTCCCACATTCTCCTCCCAGATTTGCCATTTTAGTTCCTTTCTTTAGCCAGAGGGTCTCAGTTTCTGAGTTTTCAGTACAGAAATACCGAGTCAGATTTTGATTTCCTCCCCCTGTTTCTTAATTTCATGTCAGATGCAACAGGTTTTTACATCATCTGAGTCAAACGCCATGCATTACCATACCCTGTGCTTTATCTCAGTAATGGGCTGAACCGCAGTTTATCAGCTAGAACCAAACTTCGCAACTGAGGCTCATTTCCAACACAAAAGCTCCAGACAAAAGAAGGTAAGGCAAGTACTTCTGGGGCTTGCAAGCATTTCATCAATCAGCACAGCCTCACCCTCAGGGCACATGAGTATCTGCACATCTTGCCCCATACACCTCTGCAAGGATACTGAGCCAGCCCATACCTTATCCTTACAAGGAGACTTTTTGCCCAAGCCCATTATCACAGACCTGATATGCCTCTTCTGTGCCACCATGAACCTGAGAAGAAAAAGCAACCTTTGTAGAATCACCCACCCCTTCTCTTTAACACAAAGTACTTAGATTTATGCTTTTTGGTCTCTCCTCAGGGTCCAGGGCACTCAGAGCTGAAGCAAAGGGTCACCTTCACCTCCTGGACAGGGTTTCAGGTGCCACGGCTGGACAGAGGTTAGGTCCCTACATTCATCTCTGCTTGCTCAGATCATCAAACCTCTGCGAATATTCCATGCCACAAGGATCCATTTAGGAAACAAGGGTGAAATTAAGGCTGAACTAGCCAACCAGTTGGACTTAGACTCTCTGTGCATATCCGGAGGCGGAAACATTCACTAGCAAAAATGTGCATTTCTGTAAGTCTTTCAAAGTGGATTAACAAACATCCATCAAGATGGAAACTGGTCTAGTAGCACCTGCCTTGGGGCAAGGGATGGACTAAATGGTATTCTTCCTGTCTCTTCTAGCCCTACCGTTTAAGGATGCTCTGCTGTATCCCTTCCAGATGCCATATCCCACTGGGTGGCTGGAGCTGACTTGTAGTTTACAAGATCTAGGCTGTTTTTTCCTAAAGTGAGGCTGTTCTGTGGTGAGGCTGTTCAACACAAAAGAAAAATAAAAGAAAGAGAAAAAACCCCAAAACCCTTTGCAGCTGTCACAGCCACTCGCTGCCTCAGTGCCTCCAAACGCCACTTGGCTCCCGTGCGTTGATGCATTTACTGTACTGGTAATTAATGCCGTTAGCTTTGTAATTAAAAAAAACAACTTTTTGCCTTTATACTTGGGGTGATAACGCTGCAAGTAAAAATTAATTAAAACGAGATGAATTGCCTTCAGTTAAACGAAACGGAAAGAGAGGGAAAGGAGGGGGCATGCAGGAGAGAGGGTCGTGGTGGTAGCGAAGAGAGAAGGAGGCACGCAAGAGCCCTGCTAATGAAGCAAAATGATGCTGTCGGCATTTTTAAAGATTCTCCCCTTGACTACGGTACCTTCTGTTGGGTTCTGGGTTAATGGAGCCTAAAGCTATACGTCTGGCAGGGCAACTCTGTGAGTCACCATCGCCCCATCTCTTTCATGAGGTCCACAAACACACCCGCCCATGTTTGTTCAAGTCCCTCCTCCTCCTCACCTTCCTACCCCCCACCAGGCTATGAGGGGTAATGGGCTGTGAAATTGGCTTTTCTATTATTATTAATTAGATCTGATGTCAGGCTTTTTGTTTTGGTTTGCGTCTGTGGTTTTTTTCCCTAGCTAAAGTAAGGAAAATACCCAGATCCCTAAAAGAGAGGGCAGACTCCTTACAAAGTTGATGCCGGGAGCCAGTCCTAGGAATTGCAACACACTCTGGATAGAGGATCAGAGCCCCTCTCCCTCCTTTTGGCCAGATGATTTCTCTGTTCACTACTTAACTCTTTCTGTCCCTCAAGAGAGTCCCATCTTTGTAGACAGACTTGAGTGAGAGCTAACCCTTAGCAGAAAGCATGAGAAGCCTGTATGAGAGATGGACGAAGCCAGCCTTGATGAATGCAAGGAAAGAGAAACTGAAAGCCCAGTACAAGGCAGCAGAAACGGAAGCATTTCACAAAGTCTTGGACAAGAGAGAAGACCTTTCTTTGGATAGTCTCAAATGGTTCAGATCTAGATCAAAATCTGTCTTGGGAAATTATTTTGAATTTTACCACTGTTATGCACATCTCATTTCCTTACTCCTAGTACGTAGCAATTTAGCAGAGGAGGGAACAGGAAATGAACAATCTGTCCAAAACCATGGGATTAAGAGCATCTACCTACTCACCCATCCATTGCTTTCCAACTATTTCAGTTTGGGATCTTCAGAAGTTTCCCATGTACAGACTGCTTTGCTGCAGACAGCAACCTACTGTTCCATCCATCACAGCTCCCTAAGAATAATACACAGATGCCCATGGGGACTGCTGACTCTAGATAGCAAATAATAAAAGTACTTCTCTAGATGAGCTATCTATCTACAAATACTTGTCTATCTAGAGTTAATATTTAAGTGCTCTGGGTCAGGAGGAAATACTGTTGCTATGAGAAAAAGCAGCAGTACATGGAAAGTTGTTGTAAGACCTGAAACAACTAAGACACTATGGCCTGAATTTAAAAATCCTGATCTGTACAAAACTCTGCAGCTTTCCACATCCATTCTCCCATCGCCGCTCCAGAGCACTTCATCACCATGATAGCCTGTTTCAGACTTTTGCAAATCCATGAAGAACCCAAGTCCTTAGGACTGGCCCTCCCACCCAGCCCCCATAAGGTCAAAGCAATGTGGTTTCACAGTGAAACAAAGTCAGACAGACCCTGCAGTGAAACTCAAGAGCAAAGTCCTGACTGTTTGCCCAGAAAAGCTTCTGCTGTCTCTAGGTCAAAATTCAGCCAGATTTCAAGCAGCAGGACCCACCTATCTCCTGCGGTGGGGGGAAGGACTTTGTTCCCATGTAACCTTCACCTCTTAATTCTGCGGTTGTACCAGCAAGACCTGCCATGAAGATGCTACTGATTCTGCCATGGCTGATAGGCACATAGTGCTTTGCATGCCTGTTCGTGACAGGAATGCACTCTCTTAAAAAACACCAGCCACACCTGCCCCATGTATGGGGGAGAGAGATGGATGAACACGTACCTCCTCTTTTGAGAAGGATGCTAGAGCTGCCACTTGCAGAGAGCTGCTGGGACTGAGGAAAAGCAAGACTACCTCCACTACCTGAAAGCTTTCCGTCCCTTCTGCTTCATGTTCTCTTACTTATCCCTAAGTGCAGGATGGCCACCTCTGATCTGTCCTCCCTAAAAGATTTCAGAGCTACAGAGTACTACAGCCTTAGCCTAGCACATGCTGGGTTTGGCTCTCAGTGGCATCAGGGCAGCTCTGGAGGATGCACTGTGCTGCCCTGGCAACTTCTTCCCAGTTGAGTTCAACATGACTCAATTTTTGTAACTGTAAAATGAGGATAACGATGCTCACTCTTAGTTGTAGGACACCGGGGAGCTCTGCTGGTGAAAAGCAACATACCAGAGCGAGTCTTTGGCATCCTGGAGAGCTCGATGCAAACTCTGCTCCTGCTCTGGACTCCCTGCCTCAGTTTCCCCGCCTATGAAAGCAGGACCATAGCATCCACCCTCTTCGCAAAGGTGAGGCTGGATTATTGGTTGAGAAGGTGGAACCACAACCTTAAGCCAAATTCATCCTGGTGTAAGGTTAATGAATCAGCTGAGTGAAACCACAAGTGACTGGCCCTTCATCACAACCAAGGTGTTGTCTTGACCTTTGCAGGCTATTCAGGCTGTTCACTTCGGGTTATTTCAGAATTTCAGGTGAGACCCTAGCCTAGCAGACAGCTATGAAAAGACAGTCAAGCAAGCGGAGCAGATCCACGAGGTGGGGGGGGAGGTTGGAAAGTGAGAGCTGAGAGCACTTTTAAATGTGACTTTGCAGCCATGGTTTGGCTGAACACATACCTGAGGCCTGACTGCTGCAGCACAACAAACTTCTGTCAAGTTACTTCTGAGGTGCTGTGGTATAAGCAGAAGCCAACATCATCCCCCCCGTACATAAAACCAAATCTACTGATGGCCTCAGCACAGTGCACCCAAGCTTGGAGGAGATGGGCTCCTGCAGCATAGCAGGGGATTTACCTCGTGAAAAAGCAGGGAAGGAGGAGCAGTGAAGGGTGGGGTTTGGAGTGTAAAGAGTCTGTGTGAAAGAGCAGCTCTTTTCACGGGAGTAAGTCTCTCACGTGACCGTGGCATTATCCCCTTCAGTTCAGATAGGTTTAATTTTACAGCACTAAAGGAAATAAATAAACTAAGAGTGATGCTTTTCTGACTGTTATGGTAAAACAGGCATCACTTCATTACAACCACTGGAGAGTTGATGCGAAAGAGATGACCATTAGCCCTAGTGTATCTAACCTGCCAGCTATCTCAAATCCCTTCCGGATCTGAAAATCAGCTGTTCTTTTCTGGCTCTTAGAGGAACCCCAGGAAGAAAGAGCCTGCAGTCAGACTATAGCTGCTAAGGCATGATGCAAATTAGACGCCAATCTCACTTCTCCATAGCTGTGTCAGCTCCTGCAGGGCTAAGCACAAGACACTGAAAAGGCATGGGGAGCGTGGATATTGAGCCAAACCTGGTCCTAGCTCCAACCCTTACACTTCGTTCCAGAAGCAAAAAGGTGCTATAAAGCCAAATGACCCAGTTACCTGGAGACTCCTCCCATGTGAACTGGAATTACTCCAACCCTTCTGCAGCCTTAGCACAGAGGGAATGAGATGGAAACAGAAATAAAGATATGGTCTGCTGTCTCCTAGTGTTCCCATGATGGGTTACAGGTCCCTGCCAGCCAGTCCTGTTTGCTTAGGCAAAAACTTATGTCCAAGCCACCCCTGCCAGAGCCTTTAACCTCCTCTTCATTAGTGGCACCAAGAGGTGCCTGACTGTAGCTGAGGATGGAGCTCCTCAAGTGAAGAAACCAAATTTTTGCTGACTACAGTCGTCTGACGTATTTCACAGGTGAACCATAGAAATTTTCCTTAGGAAAGCAAACAGTTGCTGGAGAAGTTCAAGGTCTGCCATCATTTCACAGCACGGGAAGGTATTAGCAGTGAATACACTTCTAAACAACACTGTCTGGAGAAACCTCTTCCTTCCACACCTGGTGGTGAGCTGGGTCCAGCAAGCAAACAAGTTCCCCTCTTCCTGAGCACTTGCAGAGCAACAGTGAGCAATTCATCCACCCCACAGATGTGAACTTCTACTCAGCAAGCTGGCTACAGGGCAAGACTGATGCGGGACAGCTTAAACACCATTCCTGCCTCGGGGATTCAATCACCAATGCTGAGAAGGTGTTGAGTATGATTTGCAGGGCCCTCCAGTGCAGCCACAAGTTTCCAGAGCCCCCCCTGGGCAAGAGTCCTCCATGGGCTCATAAACGCTGTCACTTCAGGGCTAAACACGGCAGCTACTTAAAAACGGGCGGCACTGAGGGAACCAATAAAGGACACTACTGCTTTATTTAGTTAAGACCATTGGGGGACAATAAGAGAGACAGAAAATAGTTCTTTGCGCTGGAATTTCCCAAAGTTATACCAGAGCTACACATGTTGAGAGCCATCACACCACTATGTGGTCGGGACCTCTACATCTTGCCATAAAAGCTGCCCTGATCATCAGCAGCTGATCCCTTGCTGGGATCTCGGCTTACTGCTAAATGAGAGGAAAAGCACCACCTGCTGCAAAGCCACTAGCACCCCTGTCCAAACACACCACTGGCCTAATGCTTTCAGACTGGAGGAGATCACTGCCCCGGGAGACACATCTCCCACGAACCTGGGAGCCACCACGCTGCTGCTCTGCTCCCAAGCCAGCAGCAATAAGCAGAAGACAATGCTTTAAGGAACAACAAATTCATCCTGGTTTTCATCTTGTACTAAATACCTAAGCCTCCACCTGCCTGAATCCTCTGCTACCCTTGCCAGGAAGCTGCTGGAGAGGAAACTAGAAAAAGGAAGATGAGGCAAAATAAAGCAAACTGCCAGGGAAAAATGCCCAAAAACCTAGCCCAGAGGACAGGGGAGAATCGAGGTCTCCACAGATGAGTGCTTTTAATTAGGAAGAGGGCTGAACGGCAAGGAGATTATGCTAATGAGTAGTCTCTTTTAATCAGCTTATTTTTTAAAAAAAGCATTTTTTAACAGTCAAAATAGTTCTGAAAAATGGTAATTATCAGAAACGCGTTAACATGGAGCGGGTGGGCCAGCAAGCTGAAATGATGGAGGCTTCTGTTTGACAGAAGGGGACAGCATTGTCACGCGGGGCGCCACAGGGATGGGGTAGGAAGGCTCCCGGGGCTGCTACCCTGGAATGGCTCCCGCCTCTGACATCCCTGAGCTGCGAATCTTTCCTTTCCTCCTTGGTCTAATTAATCCTTTCTCTCCTCCACACGGTTCATCAGTCTCTCCCTCTTCTCTCCCCTCTGTGAGTCCTCTTCGCACACAGAGAAGTCCTTGCTCTTTGCTTGTCTCTTTACCTCCCCACCTTTCCTCCCACCTGCTCCTCTGAGGGCTACCCTGCAGGCAGGCGGTGCAGAGGCCTTCTCCTGCTAGTGCTCAAACCCTGCCATGTTGTAGTCTCTGTTGAACATGCATGCTAATCTCCTGGAGAGAGTATTTTTAATGTGTTTCCACTCCCTAACATCTGCAAGAGAAACTGAGCCTTTGTGGTCCATGCCTGAGCTGAGTCCACACGTGACTCCTCCCAAATAGCGAGTCCCTTTATTCTTGGCTACCCTTGCTGGAGACGGGCAGGCATTTGCATGTAGTGAGCTGTAGAGAAATTCCCCTCTCCTTGTGACTTGTTTCTTTTGGCATCCTGTTCTCTCCTCCAAAAAGTGACACTCTACCAGAAATGTGCAGGATTCTCATCACCTACATGCCCTCACTACGCCCTGCCCACGTGAGCCTTTGTAACAGCCTGCCTGCTTCTCCAAATGGTTCAGCACCCACCGATATTTCAAGTAGATCTTATCAAGTGAAGTGAACACCAGTTTGCAGTATCCTGCTTTGTCTGAGGAAACAGATCCAGGCATGTGATGCCATCTGCTCCTGTAGGGCTGCCATCCTCATATTTCTCTGCACCATGTGCAATAAAGAGTGCTACCAGACATCACTCTCAAGCTCACAACCACCTTGGGGCAGAAAACACAAGAGGGAGGCAGCACATCCAATGTGCCACATATGGTGGGGTGAAAGGAGAGAGACAGAGAAAATATACACCAAAGGATGGATAGAGTGATAGGCCATCTGACTTTCTCACGTGCAGCGAAAGATGTTGTGATTCTCCTGTATGAGGGCTGGTTTAATGCTAAATGTTTTTCCAAGATTTCTGCAGCAAGGTAGAAAACCATTCAGTCATGTCTTCTGCTTTCCAGTCCTGATACCAGAAAACAGACTGGAGCCTCTATAGCTCTCCTGTCCTATACAGGAAGGGCTTTGAGCCACCACTTACAACCGTGCAAAGCCTCCTTGGTACCATCAGGTTCAGCTTATGCCCAAGGACCAGACCCATGCAGCAGGTCTCCTGACTGAGCAAATGCCACTTGGTGGAGGGGCAGCTTCAGCACTGCTTGACACAGCGTCAGTACCAGGGTTCTGGCTCTGCTCACCCTCTCCAGTTTCTCAGATGCAAGTTCCCAAGTGATGGGACCTAAGAGCGTCTAACCAGCCAACATGGTTTTGCTTCAGGGACCTCCCACCTCCCTGGGAAGCAAGGTACAGGCTACAAATCTCATGGCAGTCAAGTATCAGGCTGGGTTTATAACTCGTTTTACAGGATGAACTCTATGAGAAAATAATCAAATACATTTTTGACCCGCTCCTAAAAGACACTGCCTTTCCAAACAATCACTGTACCAATGTGCATGGCATTAGCATAATAATTTGGTGTCAAAGCCTGAGGCCGTCAATGTATATTTGTGCATGGCATATCATCTTCCCACATAATCCCTTGCTCTACTTTCTCGCCCCTGTGTTGGAGGGCAGGCATTTCTTTGGTGGAAGCGAGGAACTATAAAGCGGATTATTTTAAAGCTGCATCTGTAAATTCTGGTGTCCAAGGCTAGCTAACAAAAAACAACACCTTGCGGCATGACCTGGTCAGATCCCAAAGGCAAGTTCATACAGACCTACAGGAACAACTTGAGTCAGCAGAGATCCAAAGAAAACAGCATTTTGTACCATTGGACTATGTTCCTCCACTGAGGCCACGACACTGCTGATCCGCCTTCTGATGTGAGGAACATGTGATTTAAGGACATGAGGAGCTAGAGAAGTGAGGAAGATAAATGTGACATAAAACCAATATTATGATTTCTGTGACGGTTAGAGATCCCATATCATGTTGTATTTTTCTCCTTCACAACACTTCCAAACTCTTACCAATTTACATACCATATTAGATGCATTAGTAGTAATAGCTATTTATATAGCTCTAGGTTTGCATCAGGCTGCTGTACAAGAAGAAAAAGAAGACCCTCACACTGGAAGGCTACACTCTAAAGAGTGAACTAAATGCCAGAGCATACAAGGTTAAACAGCTGCCTCCCACCAATAGGTGATGAGATTGCTATTAATCCAGTGCAGAAGTAGAAAGCATTAAAATAAATGTTAAATTACATGCTAAAATAAATTACACCAACGGAGCACATTAATATGCACTAATAGAGACTGTTGCTAAAACAGGATTCTTTGTTCTGGAGCTAAATGCCTCAGTATTATAGGCAGGCCAAAACAAAAGTCCTCGCTGCTGTAGCGAAAGCTGGACTGGGATTATAAACAGGATTTTTGAAGCAGAGGAAGTTGTGCCTTTCCAACAGAACCGTGCTGCTGAGACCAGTTGGGCTGCTGTCCCAACACTGAGCCGCTCTCCACTTTGAACGGAGGGACAAAAGCATCATGTTAAAATACCGCCTCCTATATCATCTGATGGGCGTTCATGTGCATGTGCCTGCTCTCTGCCTCGGGCAATGGTGCAGGCTGAGCGTAAAGCAGCACCATCTGTTTTGGGCTGCCAGCTTGTGCCCCAGCACTGGAACAGGGAGTCCGCATGTGCCAGGGAGCGAAATGCAACCTCATTGCTTCCTACAGTATGGGGAATCAGCAGCTGTGCTCTAAGCCAGCAGCAAAGAAATGTCCCCCGAAAGCAAATGAAGCTGCGGTACATCATTGGCATTAAGCTGCGGTACATCCTTGGCCATGGCAGTGCACCCCCCTCCCTGCAACTGCCTCAGCTCTGGGCTCCGATCTGGACAGACCGTATGCAGGGGTCAGGGAGCACCAGTGCCTGCAGGCCCATCCAGCCTTTGGCCTTGCTGCTGAGGTCACTGGCAAGTGGCCCACCTGGATCCCAGGTGGAGAGGTGGGCTGGAGGAGGACACGACTCCCACCAGGAGCTCAACCAAAAGCCACCCATCAAGAGCCAAGGAGAGAGACATCAGGAAGGCTGAAGGGTCCAAAGAGCTTCACTGGTGCTCGTGCTTAATGTCAAAGTCCAAGAGAATCAGGAGTGAACCTAGCCTCCCACTACTCCAGCTACCGACCTCAGGTCCCCACAGCCCATAGAGAGAAAAAGCTGAGAAGGCTAAATTTGATGCTTCTTGTTGGCACCATAGAAACTGATGGAGTGAATCAAGTGGGAGTACAGCAACATAACAGCAGCCCTGTAAAGTTTTATTTCTGAACATTTAAAGTGTGTAAACATGTCTATCTCTTTTTTCTTTCTTCTTTTAGAGTGAAGGGAAGGGATCTTGCATAATATTAACCAAGGATGACACCAGCGCAGGTAACCACGCATCCCTGTAACCACGAGAAAAGGTCTTGCAGTCTCCTCAGCAGCCTCCCCTTTCTCCGACTCCCAATTAGCCAACCTTACAATGTCTGCTCTGTTCCCTAATCGTTCTCTTCTCATTACTCTGTCCCGCGTGCCTGTGTGAGATCTAAGCAGAGAATTAACAAGGTGTCTCCTGCAAAACAAGCAGGGGTTCTGGCCCCGTTGCTGTACTACTGAACAAATAGTTTCAGTGATAAATAAATAAAGCTATTCACGGAGGATCTTCACTTCACTTTAGCTGGGCTTTCACCACGTCTACAAACCTGCCATTGTTCCAGATTCTTGGAAACACAGCTATTAGCACTCTCTTCTATTTCTCCATTTTAAGATAAGTAGGAAATGCCATTTATTTGTTAAAATTTTATAACTCAAAGCTCACATCTCCTTATTCTGTCTTTAAAAGCACCCAGCCCTTGGTGAGAAATGACCAGCTGCAGGCAGCCTGAACAGGCCAATGTTCATTAAATGTCTTATTCAACCCCAAACCTCATGAATTGTTTAATGTACAACAGAGACAAAAGCCTTATTTCTTCATGTGTCAGCTCTTGTTAAGCGGCTCCCTGCCCATCTTGCTGCTGGCTATAAACAGGATTAACAATCTCGGTAGTTAGACACAGGGAACGCGTGCATACTTCACATGCTGGCAAACACACGCAGAGGACAGAGTGGCACAACCCCTTACACAGCCCCACACGTGTGTGCTCAGGCAGGCACGCCCCCCCCTGCACACCAGCCTTTCCAGGCTGATTTACTCTGCAGGGAAGGCAGATGTGCAAATCCAGGCATGACAGCGCAGAGAGCCTAGGGTGCCCGCACACCGCAGGTGACAAACACATCTGTATATCACTCATCCGTGCAGATCACTTCTCTCCAGCTTGTACATATAGGAAGGAAAAAACACTAGGTCTCCGAGAGAGGAAGATGTGCTCTCTGGTTGACTATCACTGGCTGCTTTCCCCAGCCCTCAGTTTGGACATCTAACGTTAGACGGCGTGAACCTGACTTCTGTAAGGAAGTCTACAAGGAGCTGGGCACCACAGCGCAGACGGGAGCCCTCATGAGGCGGCACATATCAGACACTTCTGGAAATACAGCCAACACCTCCCACTCCTCCTCTCCTCCCCTGCCCAAGTACATGTGCCAACCTTGCCAGCTCGCACGCGTGCAGGCAGGGAGGCAAGGGCACAGGCAAGCCTGGCATCTGGCCTCCTGTGAGATCCCTTTGGGGCCCACACCTTCACCTGGAGAGCATCAACCCCAAGCCAGCAGCTTCAAGGATGCCGCAGCCACCTCAGCCGGCAGCCCAGGAGGCTGCGAACCACCCCAGCCGATGGAAGGAAAGGGGGAGGAAGGTTTGGCAGCTTGGGGCTAGCTGTACAAACATCCAGCTTTTTGGTGGGGCTCTTGCAGTTTCCTTGCCATCCCCAGCGGCAGCAGGGCCCGGGAGTGCTTCCAACACAAATGATGCTGCCGGCTTCAAAACGCCGACCAGCTGGTGGGGTGACGTCATGGCCCTGGCCCAGCGGAGAGCTGGGCAGCGTGGAGGGGAGGGGGAGCAGGGAGGACAGGACAATGTCCTCAGGCGCGTAAAACTCACTGGGGACAGTGCAGGGGTAGCCCCTCGGGGTACAGTGCAGGAGGGGGGATGTGTCTTTAATGCAGCTTTCCATCAGGGAAGGGGAGATGCCAAGTTGTCCTTCCTCCCTGCCTGTCCCCATAGAGGCAGAAATCACATCTATGGTGAGCGGATGCCATCCTCTGGAAAATGCCATCTGGAGAACATTACTGGGCTTCCTGGACAGACATCACAGGACTCTGCAAAACCTGGAGCTAAACAGCACTTGAAACTCAAGTCAAATGGTTCCTGAAAAGGCAATAGCTTGCAGGGCAAGCCTTGATCCATGTTTTTTTTTTCCTCATTAAAATCAGGAGAAAGTTGTACTGCTGACCAAACCCACTTACGAATTACAAAGTAAGTGAGAAAATAAAAAGTGTCTCATAAAAGCTAGCATTTTTGTGATAGCAAAGGAAATATCCAGCTCTCATGCTCATTTATTATTTGAGATTATTTATGTATTTTCTGGCAGCAAATAATTTTTTCCTGACACATTACACATATTGTGAATATTACAGTCAGCTGTTAAATCCCCCATTCCCTCCTACATACCACCAGACTGTAACATCCGCATCACTAACAAAATCAGCAAAACACAAATCGGGTACATGATGGAAACGTTGGAAAATGTGCAAGCGTGTGTACAGACCGAGGCTGAGTTTACGCAAAGGGCTGCGGGAAGCAGATCAGCCCTACCAGCGCTTCCCAGCTCAGCTCACAGCCTGGGTGATGCACTGAGTGGCTGGGGAAGCAACCTGGTTAGATTGAGATGGAACCTACTTGTGGGTGGGCCACACGAGGACTCAGGTAGGTAAACTGGCATGCGATTTATCCAACTTGACTCAGCTAATTAAGGGCCAAGAAAAAACAAATCCTGTGACTTGGACAATAGCTGGCAGCACAAAATGCAAATTTCCCCATCCAACGGACCATTTCAAATTCTCCTTTGATGGAAATACTCATAGCAGCAATTTTCTTTTTGTGAGTATTCGTTCTACCCAAGCTGCCGTGCTTGCAGAGGGGGATGGCAGAAGGGCTGCAAACATCATCAAGTCAAGATTTGCTTTTGAATTGGAACAAAATATTTGCGAATCTCCCCCCACCCCACTTTGGCGGTGCCTCGGCCACCTCGGGGACCATCAGTCACAGTCTCTGCAACTGCCCCGTGGCTGCGCGTCTCTGCCATCCTTCCCCACCTCCCCTTCTCCACCTCTCCCACGTTTCCTGAGCTCCAAGAGTTTGATTATCTTCCTGGCCTCCTCCCTGCCCAAAGAGCCCTCATCTACACCAGCCCTGCTCCCATGTCATTTTTGGCTCCTTCTAGCAACGCAGTGGAAATCAAATGGCTATATGCCTTTCCAAGTGACAGAAACCACATCCCTATGAGTCCAATAAATATATTCCCAGGGCTGTATGCATCCCCCTCATGCTATACAGTAATGTTGCAGCTCCATACATTTCCACCACCCCTTACGGCTGTGTCTCACAAAGCCTCGCTCGCGCAAGTAATCCCATTAAACTCAATGGGCTAGTTGCCTAAGCGCAGATTTACAGGATCATGCTCTTAAAGGCTAAGCTCTTCAGTAAAGGGACCTGAAGAGTCCCTTGTAAATTGCCCATAAAACCCTACACCCACCGCTGTCCCGAAGAAACCTGGTGTTATTTTCAGGAGATCAAAGTCCTGTCAGGTCATGTTGACTTCTATTAATGGAAGCTGAGATGCTCAGGCCTGTAAATAATGAACTCTTACAGATGTGTTTCACCTGGTGAGTTTTTCAGGGAGCTGTCAATTGGCACAGATCAGAATGTAAAATAAAGTCTGATTTTCCCAACACCCTGAGGACACCAAGTTTTCCTGTTTTGCCCAGCTACAACCACAGTGTCAGCACAGGCTGAGCTCTCAGGACAAAGGTCTTTTCAGGCTGGGATACACATATTGGAAGATGCCTGCCTGGCTGTGCTTCCTTCTCATTTAAAAAGTTTTTGCACTGACATATACCTTTTCAGATGACAGAAAGACATGGGGAGATGGGAACAAAATGTGCATGTTATTCATATTGCAGAAGGCCCGGTACAACAGTATAATTAATAAACCTCAGCAGACCTCTATTAATAGCTGCTGGAACCTGAGCAAGGAACACAGTGGTGGTTTTGCCAGGGCTCACTCTGCAAGGGTGAAAATTATTTTTTGCTTACTCTTTTCACATTTACCATCAGACATTGCCATGCTCCATCAAGCTTAGCGCTGTAAAGGCAGGAAAGGAAAGCAAGGGACGAGAGGAGAGAGGAGATGAGGAAATCCTGGCCTGTGGCTGAACGTGTTTTGATGGCTTTACAAGCACAAAGGCCGGATGCAGTCATGTTGCAAAATTACTTGTCCATTCATGCATAGGGCTGAGGAGGAATCCTATACAACTAAATTAAATTTAAATTATCATATGCCAAATTGACATTAATATTCAGGGCAAAGGATCATTTTTTCAGGCAGTGCATTGATTTAGTTTTAAATACTAATAAATTCCTCCTGCCTCACCAGACACCGACGGCACATTCCCCATTAGCTCCTACCTTGTGTAACGCTAGCCTGGTGCCCCCAACATAGGGCTTGGATTGCAAGCTGAGAATAAGCACCCCAGGAAGGGCACATCCAGCCTTAAAAGCAGCACAGACCCCATCACCAGGAGGCTCGTCAAGGCATATTCATTTCTCCTCTGTCCATTTTTCCCAGGCATCTCTTCCCTAAACTGCTCCTCATTGCCGAGAGGGTCCCCAGGGCTGTGCAGGGACCTAGACCAGTGCACAGGGCTGCACAGCCCCCCAGGGAGGCTGCCACCAGGCTCCTGGCCCTCTCAGTTCAGGTCCCCTCCCCAACAATCCCTACAGGTTTCATCGCTGAATGCCTCCTCCCCTGGAGTACCACAGTAATTTGGCACTGATGCCTTAGTCCCTTAATTATTCTTTTCAAAGGCACCTTTGAATTTCTTTTTCCCCACCTTGCCTTCTTTCCTCTCCCTCCCTTTTCCCTCTACACATTTTGACTCAATAGTTTTTCTTGAAATTGTCTAAACTTGCTGTTTATTTCTTGCCATCTAACACGCTGTGATATATCTTTTATTGTTAATATTTTTTTCTCTGCAGCGTCCCTGCTGCCTGTCTCCAAGTTCATTCTGTTCTCTTTCAGCAGCACTATATTTTTCCTCTCAGTATTTTTGCTTAGCTCTATTAACTTTTATTTATTTTTCTTTCACTCCTTCATCATGTTTCTTTTCTTAGTTGCCGTGCACCATCTGTATATCTGTTTCTGCCTCTCTCATGCTCCCACAACTAGATTACGCTCTGACTGCCTTTCATTACCACAGCCCCTTGAATCCCCTCCCCACACACTCTCCTCCCTAATAAAAGCTATCTAGGACTGGCTGCGCCCCTTGTTGGGTTCACCTCTCCAGTTCCCAGCTCTTGCCTGTGAAAAATACCTGTGTAGGGAGTGTTGACACCATGAGCTCTGGCAGACCAAAGTGGTTGAGAGTGCCTGAGTCAAGAAGACTCATGATGTAGTAAGAGATGATGAACTCAATGTACGATTTGCCAAATCATGCATATTTTTAATTCTGCATTTTCTGAGAGAATTAAAAAATAATAATAATAATTCCCTCCTCGTCTTGACATCTCTTACCTGGTTATGAACATCTCGTTACGCAAAGAAATTAGTTTCTCCTAATACAGGTTAGAAAGTGAAAAATAAGCCTGAAAATGGAAGTATAAACTTAGCCTTAACTGAAGAATTAGAATTGATGCCTCCAAAGTAAAGGAAATTCACCATCTAAAGAGAATTGTGCAACAAGGAGGTATGAATGACCTCCCTGTTCCCATGTTCCTCCATCCCCCAGTGTCTTGGTCACCTCCCCACACCTCCGCATCTCTGCTTCCTGCAACAAGGGGAGCAGCACTAACCAGGCCCCCAACTGCCGTCTTTGTGTGAAAACAGATGCCAGAAGAGGATCTCGTGACGGGTGCTCCAGAGGTCTGGCCACCAACTGCAGACTATGCCTGCCAGTGTGTGAGGGACGGAGAGAGGCAGTGGCAGGGGAGCACAGGGACGATGTGACTGCAGAGCCCAGTGTGGCTGGGGCTGCTGGGCAATAAAAAAAGGGCCAAGACCTAAGATGGAGCAGGCTGCTTTTTACAAAAAGCAGCTGCAGCGATGCGGGCAGGTCACTCCCTTACTCCCTGTGGGTCTTTTCCTGGACAGCTTGGCCACAGCCATCCCTGCTGCTGCCCTCTCCTGAGGCTGCACCTGGACTCACTGGGAAAATAAAGGCAGTGCTCAACCTGACCTGAAGTATCTCCATTTCTGGCATGTGGGCTTCGCTGCCTGTCGTGTGTGTCCCCTCCCTGGGGATGAAGCCTGCAGGGAGGAAGCAGGAGCTGCCCCAGAGCACAGAAGCAACCTGCTCCACTCACAACCTGCCCAAGAAAAAAAGCTTCCCAGCTGACAGGGCTGATTATAGGCACCCACGTTTGTCCAGCCCACAAACAGAAAATGAGGCAGCAGCAAGAAATGAAGTCCATTTTCTTCTCCTTGCCTTTTCCAGATTCAGAGTGAAACTCATCAGGGTCACAACTATATGGATTACAGCCAAGGAGAAAGGTTATTGATGTGCCTCTAAGAAATAAAAACAAAGCCAAGAATAAAACAACCCAGCACACAGGCAGCAAGGCTGGAAGTAAGGAGAAATGCCATCCACTGATTTCAGGTTAACAGGAATGAACCTGAATCTCCTTCCAAATGTCAGCAAGTTTCAAACCAGGACCCAGAATGAAAACTGCATCGCAAACCCGTACACTCACTAACGCAATTCTGAATCATAATATTCTTAAATCTCACTGTGGACAGGTATGGTACATTAGGATGGGAGACAAAATTCAAGCACCATTTTGGTTTCTTCTCTCCCCTATTTTTTTAGACCATCTTCAACAAACCATGAATGGTTTCTAAATTTCACAACAGGGAATTTGAGAACACTTTTGTATCTAAACGTATATGCATGTGTGTGCATGTATCTACACATGCTTATATACATGTGCATCTACATCTATGCACATACATATATGAAAGAAACAGAGGCTCTCTTGTGAGGTGTACACACTACATAACAGAATTCCCTCTGACCCAGTCTGCCCATTTGTGCCCCACAACACTTCACCGGTTCTGCACCTCACAGTGCATTCAGACATCCCATATTCTCATTATCCTCAGATTCACAGAGCCTGGCTATCCCCCCCAGAGGCTGTTCAGTGCAGAAATTTGTGCTTAGCTGAATTTTCACCATAGCTTTGCAATTCACCTTTACAAAAATAAACTCTCCTACGTGGAACTTTTGCAATCAGCAAAGAGACCAGAACAAACAAATGGGAAAACAGTCCCGTCAGCGATTCTCTAGCCATGTAAACCGCACGCTCAGAGCTGGTGGAAAAAACGGCCTCCATCCCAACAGTGGGCCCTGTGCTGATGCTCCTCTCTTGCTCAGCCGGCACTCCCCTGTTTATCCGATCTAATGCAATAAAATGCGTAATTAATTTCTAAACGCTTCCGTTGAACGGTGCAATTTGTCAAGTCGAGTTGTTAATAGAATTAAGCTTTTTATCAGCGATTAGCAAAAGAAGGTAAAAAAAAAAATTAATTATGGAATTGTATGCCTCCCTGCTTCAAAGCCAGGTTTGGGATTAAATGTTTGATAAAGGTTCCCTGGCACGTTATAAAACATTTAGCAAAAGCTGCTTTCCCCATGGTGTTTTCTGCAAAACAGTCTCTGTGCAAAAGGAGGGGGGGCAGGGGGAGAGGGAGGAGGGGGGAGGGTGCAGGCAGTATATTTGATCACATGGGGGGGGGGGGCGGGCTGGCTTTAAATCGTGCAGAACTTATTGTATGGGAACACACCTCCATATTGTATTCTGCTGGCACTACATCCTGCCTGCCTCTACCGCTCAAGCATCTCTGTTGTTTGTACAGATAATCTATAGTGAGAGGAAATTACAGGCAATATTGGCTACTTGTGCCTGTGTGTCAAGAGGTGCTCCAAGCCCGGACCTCAGTGGAAGGACTGTACTGCACCATGCAATGAGGAAGCACATACAACACGGGCTGGTGATGTGGTAGGAAGTCCCCTTACAACCCTTCTGATTCCAGTAAAGGCATGCCTTGTGGAGGGTTGACTATGTAGACCTACAGATCACACCAAGAGGTCAAGACAGCACCATCCTCTGCAACTCAGCTGGTGCTGGACCATCACTGCAGGGGAGGGACATGCCTGCATCCACACACCTTGCACTGCATTGAGGAGAGGAGAGGTGAGCTAAGCAGAAATGGGGCTAAAGGAAAGGAGGACTCAGTATCATCCTTTCCAACGAGCCCGCGTGCACAGAGAGGGGCTGGGGGAGGACTGCTAACCCAAGCGTACCACAAGGAACACCACCTCCTCTAGGCCTTGTGCCACCTATTACTGATGACAGAGAAATCTCCCTCTTTCTTGCAAATGATACTTTGGCTGTTTACACGCAATTTCCACGGATGCTTGTGAAAGCTGCATCTGAGGACCTTGTTTTGGAACACAGCCAAGCCCAGGCTTTTCCCTGCCAAGGCCCACCTCTCTGGCACTCTTCCAAAACATATGGATTCAGTTTCTCCATGGACCCACCTCGGGTTTACCAGTGGCAAAGCAAGGGACCCATCCAGGAGACAGCTTTGTCATCCTTGCAGGGACAGGATTGGAAACATCATCATGGGACATCTGGAGACTTTTCTAAGCAAGAGGGGTGCAGAGCCCCAAGATGAGTGCTAGGAGCTTTTCAGGGGGAAGTTCAGGTGCACAGGAGGATGAAATGCAGCAGTGGTGGGGGGCAAGGGCACAGGTAAAGCTGGCAAGGGAAGTGCTGGTTGAGGAGAGCTAGGGGGCTGCAGCGCAGGAGAAGAGAGCCACATCAACAGAGCTTTAAGGCACGGTACAGAATTAAATACTGACAACAGTTATGTTTCTGTGCACACCAGCTTAATTAGCGGCACGAAGCTTTCTGACACCTCCATTTCATGCTGTCTTTATAGTAAGTTTCTCAACATGCAGAATTTCTGGCAGCTCAGCACATGCGCTGTGCAATGGCCATGCAACTTGCAGGAAGGAAATGAGGAGATGAAATCTTCACCTCGATTCCTGATCCTACTTTCAAGATAGAAGTTATAAAGCTAACGGCATATTTAAGTACTTCAGGTCCCCACAATATGACAGGAAGGGAATGTGAGGTGCTCTTGAGCAGCCTCCTCAACCCACATCATCAGCTCGGCCCCCATTTTCCACTCCTAATAGATCTGGTCTCAGCAAGGATGGATGTGGAGTGCCCAGCACAGACTTCTCACTCCAACGCTTACGTGTGTTAGCAGCTGTGATCTGAGGAGGAGCAGTTACTGACAGATCTAGAAAGGACTGTAGTGCTGATGGACTACAGCCAAGACATAGAAACTACTCAAGCACAAGGCTCAGCTCTTACCATATGCATCTATATAAATGCAACTCACAGTTTAGCATCTATTGTTTCCTTGAAGACACCCATCAGCTATCTGGGATTTTGGTTGGGATTTTTTTGTTTGTTTGTTATCTGACCTAAATTATCATATGCTCACCCCTTGAACCAGACTTGTCAATTCCTCTTTTTTTCTCTCCTTCCTAGCTGCTCACATCCTTCAAAAGCTGGTGGATTGTTATCATTCATGTCCCGTCTTAAGTTGCCACTTAGCCAACCTAGACATATTTAGTTCCTTTAATCTTCTTCCCTAATAAGTCAATCCTTCAGCCCTTTAATCATCCCAGCTGCTGTTCTCCAGACTCTCTCTGATTTGTCTGCATCTTCCTGGTGTTGGAAGTGCCTAGAAGGCAAAGCAGGGTTGTGTGCTGAACTGAGCAAGCCATTTCCTATGGACATGAGGGCAAGAGGCCACAGCTCAAATTCCTTAGGGTTTGTTTCTTCTCCCCCCACTGCTGTGCTCACTGCACTACTCCAAAGCTCCTTGAAGACAGTTCTCCTTGACATAGCTGCAGCTATCGCATACTGGTTGTTAAAGCCTAATTTTCCTTTCACCTGCTTCACTGCTGTCAGTGGGTTGCAGCTGATTGAACCCATTTTCCAGGAGAAAAACAGCCAGCACACCTTTCTGCTCCTGCATCTTTCCATTTGGAAGAGCTTCACTGAGGGCTGCAAAAGGACTGTGCGAGGAAAAAGGCAGACCCTTCATTCTCCCCTCCAACTACTTGTCCTCTCCCCAGCTGGGTTTTTCTTTCATACGGCATAAGCATCATGCTGAAATTTCACCAGTTTGGGGGTCTTGATACGGAAATGCATGAATGTTGTGGAAAAGAGGAAACAAAAAGAATTGGGAGCCTCAAGCTGGACACAGGCCTTTTGAGTCAGCTTGTGAAAATCCTTCCCTTCCTTTGCACTTCTGTTGCATGGAACTGGAGGGGTACTTACTTTCTTTCCCATTCAAATCCTTGAAGAAATCAAGTATTGAGAAATGTATTCAGCTTTTGCTTAATACCTATACATACCAGAAAAATTTGATTCACAGATTTCTGCCAAATGTACCCAGCATTTTGATTCAAAGATGCTAAGTGGATTTATCTCATTTCTCCTTCCATCAAAAGAACTCCACAACCAAGTTCAAGTATTCTCAACAATCCTGAGTTCCCTTGCTTAAACTGTCGTTGTTCTCAACGAGATAGCCTAGACAATACCTTATTTTGCTTTCCTTCAAGCCTCTATCTAAATTCTTTCACAGCAGTAAACACATGTTGCAAGTGTCTCTACGCTAAAGCTTATTGTTCTCATTAGCAAAAGAAAAAGTGCTTGCAGAGGCAATAGACAATTTGGGAAGTGAATGCAAAAGTATGTTCCCCCAGGGAAGTTTCATTGTCAGGCCCCCGGAGCCCTCTCAGCCAAGCAGACGGATATGCCAGCCTGTACATATAACAAGGACAGAACTATATTTTATTCTTGATTTATACTGGAAAACATACTAGTGTGTGTCACATTGATTTAAACCAAATTATCAAAAAGAGAATAAATAAATAAATACATACATGCTACTCTGACAGCTCTGCGTGGGAGGTCTCTGCCCATTGTCATTTAAACTTGGTAGTGCGCTCACATAGGTGCACAGCTTAGCAAAACGTGACTCACATTCCACATAGGTTGGGCGTTCTTCAGCCCAGAGGTCGCTCTGTAGAGGGGAAAGGGCAGGACAGGATGCGGAAACCTGTGTGGGGCTCAATTCCCTGTTCTGCTAATGATCTCCTCTAGGGGACGGGGCAACTCTCATTGTCCCACTACAACATGCCTGAAAGCCCAGTGAAGAGACTCCCCAAGGAGGTCTCTCCATGGAAGGAACAGGCTGCTGCATCTGTATGTCATGGTGATGTGACACGTGAAGACACTAGCATTGCCTCCCGAGCATGGCATGACGCTTAAGCTAGCGAGCGCCATGCCTCAGCTCATAAGTGCCTGTGTGACACCACTATGGTGCTTCCCAATGCGACATGAGGGCAGCCAGGTTCCAGCTCAGTGCAGCAACCAGCTGGCTTCTTCCCCAGGGGTGACAGGATGGGGGATACAACAAAAACCTGTGATTTGCTCAAACGCCAATGCCAGTGACCAGAAGAACAAAATAAAGAAAAAAAAAATCCTCTTCTTCAGCAGATAATCTTTTGGCATTTCTGTCATTTCATTTTGGGCAAGCAATTTTTATGCCTTGGCTACTGAACACTCAAGCATTTTGCAAGGCAGTTCTAGTAGCGAGTTTCAGCACCACAGAAAAAGATGTGGGTGTTCAATTCATGTAGCTTCAAATATTTAAGACACGATTTCAGCTCGAATTACACAAGGTTTTCTCACACAAAAGCCCTTTCCCTAGCAGCTGGGGAGGGCCAAGGGTGGCTGAAAGAAGCTCTAATCAAATGTTTCAAGAGAAGCTTGCTGATAGGCACCGTGGTACAATTTATAGTTGTCTGGAAGCAGGTACTGTAGTTTTGCAATCATGCCAGCTATCAATCAGGCTCTATTCTATTGGTCTTTTATGTCCTGTACTCCAAACTCCAAGCCTAGCTTCTTCAATGGAAAAAGTGTTCTGGTAATTGCAGATGATTTTACTACTGGACACTTCCATGTATCATAAGGCATTTGGGCAGGAGTAATAGTCCTGGGGTAAAATAGGGCCGGGGCTGGGAGAGCAGGGCAGGAGTGAGGGGTATTGGCCTAGCTGAGAGGCAGGGCTGGGAGAGCAGGAGGGGTGCAAAGCACTGGTCTCATCCTCAGAGTCGCTCAACAACAGGAAAGTGAGCTGCTATCAAGGCAGAGGGCCTCCCATTTTTCATTGGCAGAGTTTCACAACCCTTTCCCCCCAACACCCTAAAACACCCTTAGCTCAAAGATGCATAAGAGCTGTGCAACTCTTTATTCAACCCCCTCACCCACCTATAGAGAGTTTCATGGATACTCAGTGACCCCATCTACATAGTGACCAAAAGCCAGTGGCAGAAGACCTGACACTTCATTTTTGCAATTGACCTTTGTTAAACAGCCTCCTAGAAAGCCCCTGTCCACCGCATGGAGAATGGCGCTCTGGAAGAAGTGCTGGCCATTGCCATGGACAGACAGCTTTTTCCCCATGGCAGCAAAGACACAGCTGACAAAACGATATCACTTACAACAAACATCCTACTCCCATTTTGGGCTACCCCAGAAAAGATGTCCCCTCACCTGATTAGGAACAGGCTGGAGTGAAAATGAGAAGTTTAGCAATAGCCAGTGACAGAGCACACACTGCTGTCTGCTGAAAGAAGGTTTCTTAGGAGGAGAAAATGTACCTGTGCCTCAGCACCCCCCGAGCTTGACCCTTTGAGGACATAAATCCCTCCCTCCCAGATAAGGCAGGAGTGCCTGATGTGTCAGGGCGAACAAGGAAAGTCACATGCTGGACCTCACCTTAGCAGATGAAAGCCCAAGGGCATGGTTTGGCAGTCATCTCCTAATAGGCCTAGAAGAGATTTATGTTGCCTTGTCGGTCTGAGGACCACTGGATAATTTTCCAAAGGTTTTTCTGAAGCTTATTTCAAAGATGTACCACAGCCTTTGCTTCTGCATATCTTAAGAGCAGATAAGCCCACCACATTTTAGAGTTCATTTTCATTTGAGTTGCTGATTGGGAAATGGGGAGAAATTTAACGGAGACAATTATGAACTGATTAAGGGATGGTATAGCTGCTGAGTTCTTTATGAAATTGTATGTTATTTCGTATCCTAACAAACTTGCATCTTCCTCTTCCATGATGCAGTAACTCTTTGAATCTACACGTGTGCCAGGATATGCGGGGCTCGCAGAATTACCATCTGTTTCCCTGTCATAAGCAGCCCAACAGCGTGCACGCTGCTGAAACAACCGGCCGCTTTGGTAATAGGCTTTATTTTATTTCTGCCACTGCTTTGCATCGATGAGTTATACCTGTTCTGCTCTCCAATAAGAGATTCCCTACTGAGGAGGCCACACTTGCCCTGCTGCAGCTAGGCACAGGCTGTTGCTGTTCCTGACGGTATGAAAGCTGTTTTCCCCTCCAGCGCATGTTGCATGACACAGACTTCACGGTGCAGAACTTTCCCCCCTAGCTTTGGCCCTGCCCTGGGCTCCTCGCACCCTGCTCTGCCATGTCACCATGAAATACCTTTTTGATTATTCCACCTTTGCTCTGTGTACAGCTCCCCAGCTCTGGAAAAGCCCGTGATTCTCCTGATCCCCAGCTTCCTTCTTGAGCCTCTTCCCCTCTCCCTAACAATCCCGTACATACAATCAGCTGTCAATCTAAGCAGGAGGCTAGCTCTTCTTCGGCCCACCAGGATCTGAAGGTGCATACTTTCAGCTCCAGGGGAGATGTTATAACCTGCCGAGTGCTTTGCTGGGGGAAGGAGGATAAGCATGTGCCGGCACGAGCGGGAGGGGAGATGGGAGAGAGCCCAATGCGGGGCTTCCACCACTCTCCCCGGGAGAGCTCGCATTTCGCTTCTGCTTCTCCTTGGGGTCACAATTACTCACAACGTTAAAACAACCTCAACCCCCATCCCCAACAGGCACCGTCCCCCTCCCCTCTGCTCCACACAAGAGGAAAATTGTGGAGAAATGCTACTTAATTATCACACCACGTAACTAATTAAAAGCTGAATGCTTGTGTGTGGTATGCTAATGGGGCATTAGAGAGCCAGCCTGCCTTGGTAAAGAGACATGAGCCCCCTCTTTCCCCCTTCACCTTACTGCTGGAGCTTCAGGCTGACAGGCACCTGGGATGAGGTGGGAATTTATTATGCTGCCTTCAAGTTCACAACTTCACAGAGGGCACCAAGGTCGAGCAACTTGATTGCTACAATGGGAAAAATCACCTGAGCAGGTGCCAGGAGCAAGCTATATAGTGTGGGTGGCTTGCTACAGAAATCACATTCACAGTGGCGCTCCACATGCACCCTAAAGCCCATTTTTTTCCTTTATGGGGTTCTTGGTAGGAAACAGGAGAGTCTCTCTCTAGAAGAAGATGTCTATATTGAGTACCATCCTTACAGACAAGCAGACTCCAACTTCCCTTCTCCCACTATGTCAGTACCACCTGGCACCAAGTGCCAGCCCTCTCCTTTCAGTTGACGCTGTGCTACATGTCCATACTTGCTTGTCCACTCACAGCGTGGACCACTGAATAAGCTTGTGGAGGCAGCTATTTGGCTTTGTTGGGTTTTTCTTACCTATCATGGTACTTGCACATCCACCCGGAGATCTGTCCCAACACCTGTGCACTCTGGGAAGATCCTGTGTGATCTGAGGTGGCCAAGTAGCCATCCCACCATAGTTTGGGACAGAGGGTAACTAGAGCAGCACACTGCATCAGTTCAACCAATGGACTGTGGGGCACTTCATTCAGTTTAAGAGCACATTGGGGCTGAGCTGAGATCTTTCCTGAGTTATGACCCTAGTTAAGGGTCTGTATGCTGGGCCTGCTGCAGGGTGTTCCCCTGATACCAAGTACCACACAGAGGTAGTCCCAGTCACCTCCCAACTTGACCCACAGAGAGCACCAGTGAGAGAATGCAGGTATCCTGCCGAGTGTGTAGCGTTTTCTATGGTTTGTCCTAGCTTGAAAGGCAGTGGGTGGGGACTTGGATAAAACTACAGCCCTAGAAGGAAAAGAAAGTGTCACCAGCATCAGCAAGGAGAGGCATGGACTTATCACTGGTTAGGGGGACTGTCGTCTCCCTTTTACCACTGCCTGCTAAACTGCACGTGTGCCTCTTTTGACATGTCCCGTGACCTGTCATGAGGGTCATGACTGCTCGAGGCGTGGGCAGTGCTGCAACAGCCCAGCACAGGGCCAGCACTGCCAGGGGACCCGAGGCCCAGCAGTCAGCACAGGCCTGCCGCAGAGACGGTTTTATCCTGTCTGCCCCACTTCCCACAGCCAGAAGGAAGCAGGCGTGTCTGCCTGGCTGGAGGAAGCCAGCAAGTGACCACGTACTGCCTGCGAGCCTCAGAGCTGACACTGCCTGTGTTTTCCTCCTGCCGGCTTCCTGTTGCCCACTCGTCCTTCAGGTGCCTGCCAGCTGCGTTTGCCAAGTCCAGGGGTGCCCAGATGCTCCCCTTCACAACTCTTAGGGTTTGTGCGATGAGCCAGGCCCCTCCACCAGATAGATCCCAGTCCACTGTTTACCAAGGTTTTTGGCAAGCAACTTCTTGTGAAGGCAGAACAAACCCCCCTGCCAAGCGACCACAAATCACTCCTTCCTGGTTATAATTTGATCTCAAACTCAGATCCTCATCCTCTCCCATCTCCTTTTGGAAGAGGCTTCTAGAACATTCTCTTCCAATCACTAGCCCAACACCCTGTCCCAGGCTGACGTGACACTGCGTCAGATGCCTGCAGCTCCTGTGTGGCAGGAGGGTACTCCTGCCTTGTGTGTTGGCTCTGCTGCTGGTACATCAAGACAAAAGCCACCTGGATGCCCCATCTCAGGAGAGACAGGGGATAGCCAGTGGTGGTGAGGAAGGCAAGAGCTCAGCCACAGCTGAGCTTCACCTTCAAAGGTGAAGGAGCTGAGGGTCAGCACATACTAACGAACTCATTCCAGAGAACGACAAGGATGAATTTCAGGGAGAGGCCAAGACCTCTTAAGTAAGATCTTATTCTTCACTGAGAGGCCTTTTCCTCTGCTCTGAGATCCAAGTTCATGGCAAAGTACTTGTTGGTGCCCTGTGCTTTGAAGATGAGCACAGCATTCCTTATGGTTGGCCTGTCCTTGCCCATTAGCTCCTCTCCAGGAAAGGATCTCCTGCCTGCCTCCATTTAGTCCTAGCAGCTCCCTTCGGCTAGCTCTCTCCAGCCACCTGCACTCCCACTGTGCACAGCATGGAGTGATATTCTCATTCCCTCACTGTTATTCTGCCATCTCTGTCATTTCAGAATTGATTCGTGACCATTCAGGTTTGGCACAGCACACTCAGAGTGTGCCTCAGCTGATGCTTGACCCTCTCTCCTACACCACCCAATTTGGTCCCAAACCCTCAGCTTTACTTTATGGATCACCCCAAAGCCCCAGACTGTCAGAACAACTTCAATTACAGCAGCGATGGGCCCCGTGCCACCAGCAGCATCCGCGGCCTTCCAGCGGCTGACAAGGACTAATTAGGAAATGAAACATTAGTTAAGTCGCTCTCAATTAGGGCCAGGATAACGTTTTCCTGGCAGCACTGGGGCGCTTTAACTGCTGGTCCCATGATGACTGTGAGCACATCAGACTTGCTGAAGGAGCTTTAATGTTTAACATATGTTGGAGGATTACAGAAACCCTCTCAGCTGTGACATTTCTGTGTGCTCCCTGCTTTTTTCTTCCCCTGTAGCAAAACAGTGAACAGTGAACGTCAGTACAGGAAAGCAAGAAAGAGGCTCAGAGCAATGAACAGCAAGGCATGTATACATGCACACACATACATATGTGCACAAATGATGTACACACCTCTGAATATATACATTTCACAGTTTAGTTAAACAATCACCGCACTCCATCCTCATTCTTCCCCGCCTCTGAAAACACACCAGAGATGACAGACCATCGTCCCATGTCAAAAGCCATCACAGAAGCTCTAGAGCTTCCTGGCTATGAAAAACACAAAGAAAACAAAAAACGAAACAAAACAAAACAAGAGAACCCAGTGAGGTCAGGAGAGAGGCAAGCTTGGACTTTCTTCAAATAAAAGTCAGATGCAGCTAAGTCTTGTATGGGAACCTCAGAGGGACAGAAAGCAATAAACAAAAACGTAATCTACCAAAACAATATGAAAACCTAATATTAAAAAGGCTCATGTGCCCTTGGAGGAAAGCATAGAAGGAGGAGGAGGGTGTGAGAGGGTATTAAGTAAAGAAAATATTATATTAAGGAAGTACACAGTATATCAGTATATTTTGTGCATAGTCATTTTACATGATGAAGCAATCATTGGGGACCAGCTGCAGCACACACAGGTTTGCTGGGATTAAGGAACAAGACTGGACTCTCTCAGGTGCTTTCTCCTGGGGGGAGATGTAGGGCAGAGAGGCTGGGAAGCCAACTGCAACTGTAGATGAGTGTGTGCCACAGTCTTTGGATTTGAGACAGAATGGATCTGCATCTGCTTGAAAATTGGCTTTTGAAACACTTTTTTAATGGAAATTTCAGTTTCTGAATAAATGAAAAATCTGTGGTTTTTTTTTTTTTTCTCAAAAGAAAAAAAGACTTTTCACATGGAGAAATGTCTTCAGGCTAAAAAACTGGAGACCCTTTTGACTATTTGAAATTTGCTAATGGAAAACTTTTGCAAGATCATCACTTTGCCATTTAGGGAAAAATATCCATTTTTCCAACTGGTTTGGATGTAGTCCTTTCTGTGAGCCCATCACTTCAAAGCCCACTGGGAAACTTTACATTGAATTTACTAGGACAGGGCTTTGCTGCGCAGCAAAAATACAAAGTCCTGTCCAGAAACAGAATATTAGAATACCCGAGAGCTCCCGTGGCCCATGTAACTAAGATCCTTAAATGACTGCACCAAACCCCAACTATTAGGTTAAGACTTCTGCATCACCATTTGATGAAATACACCCTTGGCAGGGCACCTCTTTCTAGAGCTCACCATGTGCTCCTAATGCCTCAATTTCAGCCCACACTGGCACATATGAAAAGCCTGACGAGAATTTAAATGGACCTGTGTCCACTTGGTTGCACCAAAACACTAATCCTGAACCAGAATATTACCAAGGTATCACAGGAAACTGCTCTCTGCCAATCCACACGCTGACGCAAAACCCACATCTGTGTTAGCGTGCATGAAGCCTCCCTCCAGTAGAAGTCCAGAGTCTGGCTGCAATACGCCAGTGGTAAACTCAGAAGCTACCGTAACTATTTTCGTGTCAGCTTTATGCCAGTGATACTGAGATGATAACCTGGCTTTTTGGCTTGCTTGAGGTCTTAGTTCTCCACCAGCTTTTACCTTGTGTTGTCATTTACAGCTTTGCTGCAGAAAAGCTCCCGAATAAACATAATGGCAGGGTTTCTCTTACTGTGCCCACACATGAATGATGACACAGATCGCTAAGCCGTACCCAATCTCGCTCAGCAGGCATGCCGTGGGAGGCCCCGGAAGAAGGCAACTTACACGTTCCTAATCAGGCTACTATGTGATTTTGCCCAATTTGGTCATAGCTACTTTCATGCTGTTTAAACAAAGCCTGTTTAGAAGACTCAGCAGAATAAAAGCAAAGCACTGGAATGTTCTCTTTTTTTGATCCTGTAAAATCAAAATTGTGTTTTTACTGATTCTCCTTTTTTTAAGGTGGTAACACCTCAATGTGAACACACTTCCCACTATGCCCCTGTTCTGGCTGAAACCAATGACACTAGCGGGTGATTCCTTTTGATGGAAATGCCTTACAGGAAAGTGTAGAGACGCATACATCCAACTTGCCCATCTATATTCACAGAGGCTTTGAAGGCCCAGGGCTCATTATTTCATGCAACAATAGCTAAATGCTTCTAGTTGACCATTATGCTAGGGAAACTGGCGGGCACCTCTAGGAACCTTCTCTCATGCAAACAGTACCATCCAATTAGAAATCCAATGAAGAAGTGTTTTTGCAACTTTGTAAGGATGTTAACATGCACTAGAAAGTATTATTGAGGAGGTGACAAGAAGGGACTGGCAGTGGGAATGAAGAAAGCAAAGGACACATCCAGTATAGCAATCTTCAGTCTTGTAGAGTCTTCCTTGGTATCATGAGAAAGCCAAGTCTTTCACATCAGTCAAATCTGGGGTTGGCATTTCAATACCGTCATCTGTGGGAATTGTCAGCAACTGCTGCGAGACTGTTCACAGCACAGAAAATTAAATAGGTGCTTAAGTGTTTGTAGGATTGAGCCTTGTGTGTCATTTGCTACGTGGAACTCGCCTTCCTTACAATGACGACAATCTCAACTATTAGCCTGCTTGAAAAATTATGGGAAAGCAATTCATAAGCGTGACCCAAACTTTGCCCAGAGGCTGACATTGCTTTAGGCAAGCATCTATCTAATCTTCTATCTATCTAAACTCATTTGCGTTGACAAAGAAAAAAAAGGCAGAGAGACATGAAAATGACGGTATTTGATACCCACGTGCAGGAAGATTCGGCAGCTCTACTAGGCAGTTTTCCTTGGAAACAAATTTCAGACCCCTGAAACCTTGAGATAGTATTTTCATGTGCAAATATTTAACTGAGTTTGTTCCATTATAAAATTTCTAGGGGACAACCTTGCCACCCATGCCAGCCGAGGAATACATTACCTGGTGGGGTTAACAGGGTTCCCTGCTGCAGAAATAAATACATTAGGAGATGAGACACAAAAGGTTTCACAGCTCCTGATTTTCCTTTAATAATATTCCATTAAAAATGACTGAAAGGCAACTCTTCTCCTATAAATCAGGTACCTCACTGATGCCTTTTAGTCCTGAGATGGGCCTTCTTTCGTTTTAATAGCTTCCCTTCCTTCCCTCTGTCTGTCTGTCTCCAGATATGGCTGATTTACCTGGATTAGCAGAGACATTGGCTCCACATTCTTCAAAAAGTGCTGATCAGGCTGAGTTGGCAAAAGATTAAAAGTCACACAAATTGCTCCTACCACTGAAAGAGTCTAATTGATTTTTGAAAAAAAATCTAAATCATGATTTGCTCTCTGCTGGTTGGAGAGCCCATCTAAAGGAGTGGCATTGTTTTTAGATGTGCAGGAAGAGAAGTATTTTCCTGGACCCCGGCAGTTCCCTGCCACTGCAGCAGGAGAAGCATCTCTCTCCTTTCCTTCTCATACTTTGCTTTCTTTATAACCTGTATGGTGATCAAAACTGTTACTCGCTAGGTATAAGTCAGGTGGTCCTGCTGAACTGAGGACAGAACTGGGAATAAAAGCACCTGTAAGTCCTGTCTTGGTACAAACTCTCTCTCAGTTTCTCTACCTGGAAACTGGGGGGTTTACTGCTCATTCACTTTATGGCAGGTACTACAAGGGCATCACAAACCAATGATGCAGCGATTTGCCCTCCCTGGTCATGAAGAGGGGAAGACAGAGAGACTGAAGATGCCATAGAAGGCAGGCTAGCGGAGCTAGCTCTGACAGTAAAGGCTCTTGCTTCTAGGATCAGAGAGCTGATGTTCAACTCCTGGTGCAAACAACCAAGCATGAGGTGTGCTGGTACCTGAGGATTAATTGATATTTGTAAAACACTTTGGAAATATAAAGTACCGACCAAGCGCTAGCTAGGATTATTTCCTAGTAAGGAGATGACTAAACATTCCTCTATCACTTCGGGCAGATTTCAACCACAACCATTTATTCAAATACTTAAACTGTTTTTTAGGCCAAGCTTTCCTGATGGGAATTGTAAATGTGTGCTCCATTGCAGCCACAAACCCTGCCAGATGGGACACTGGGGAATGAAGGGAACATGCCCTCACAGAAACATGTGTGTCATTGTGTACAGTAATCACAGCTGCAGTGAAAAACAAAGGGATGTATATCTTTGTGTATCGTGGCACAGCATATTGCACAGCTGACATCTAGGTGTGGGGGGGAGTTGCCTAGATTTCAGGTACGCAATTGATGCTTTTCTCTCCTTACTTTGATAAAGGAGTGAATTCTATGCATGTTTCATATGTGGAAAAAACAAACTAAACATACGTGTTTGCTTCTCCTGAAAAATAAGACCAGTATTTCCTACTCTATTCCCAAATCGTGACTTGTAAGACAGGAGCTGGATTTAACTCAGTACTTGACAGAAGACAGGAGAAGATGGGGTTCATCTTGTAACATGCATACCAAGGAGCTGCCCTAGATTGAGACTACTGCAGACAGGAAAGGCAAGGTAGTGCTGCAGGCACAGGAACAGCTTGGAGCATTGTTGGTACAAGTGGTTATCAACATTGCTTTGGGGGAGGAAGGATATTGGCACACAGGAAGTGGGAAGCTAGCACAAATAGAGTGGGCAGGGGAAGACATCACATTTTTAAACTGTGTTTTTATAATGTCTTGCAAAGGGGATCCTGAGCCATGAGCAGGGTCCTGAGCACTATGGGTATGGCCACATGACCAGAGGGTGGCATGAGGAAGGGGAATGCATGCCTGAGTGGAGATGCAACTGCCAACTGCCTCTTTGAACGGCCAGCCACATCCAAAATAGCACAGGAACACCGTGACACTGCAGCCTATCATACCGCCAGGGCTTTTTCACTGAACAGGTATCAGTAGCACACTTCATCTCAGCACATTCAAGTGACTCATAGATACTGATTAAGCCTCAGCAGTCTCCTAACCAACAAGGCTGCACCAATGCATCTACCCTGTGTTCAGGTAAGAAAACTGAAGCAGTAGAGAGGATGGTGAAACACCCAAAAATGAGTCAGTGGTATTTTCAGAACTGGAAGCCAGCTGCCTTATTGCCAAACTCTTCAAATACCATAATTCAAAATACACATACCACAACACCAACAACTCACACTTCCACATCTCTGCAAAAGGCTTGTACTGGAAGAAGCCACCAAAATACCCTGTACTGGACACACGTGCAACAATGTCCTGCAAAGCAAGATTGACTTGCACTCTCAAGCCATTTGGTGATTTTTTTTGGTTACACTGGAATGGGAAGATTCAAGACCCCTTCCATCCTCATATCTTAGTTAAAACTCCTCCAATATTTCCTATCTTCATAGCTCCCTTATTTTACCTGTGAATCTTACCAGTCTCAAAATAGGAGTCTCTTTTGAATCTTATTGAGCTCTTACTAAGTTTTCTGATTTCAGAGGTATCTGGTGGTAGCAAGTTCCATATGTTAATTAGGCATTTTGTAAAAGAGTATTTCCTTTTCACGGGTTTAAAGTGGGTTTTTTTTCCATGTAATTGCTTCCTCTATTGTTCTTCTGATAAAATGAAAAGTAAACAGGAATGGCTGAGTGAACTTCCTTTTTGTGGTGACTATTTCTACACCTCTGCCACAGTGCTTCTTATTTGTCTTTTCTCAAGAAAACAGTGCTGCTCTTTTTAATCATTCTTTATGAAGAAGCTATTAAAAGACTCCAGTCATTTTTGTTCCCTTTCTCCGGTCATTCTTCTATTTCTGTTATTTCCTTTTGTGAGATGGGGTGAGCAAACTGAATAGAGGGTACAAGGAGAGCACGTACCATCAATTTATATAATGGTACTGTATTATTTTATCTATTATTCTCTACCCCTTTCTTAATGCACTCTCTCATCTTGCATGCTTTTATTTCGCCATCACTACAGATTGAACAAATGTTTTCACTGAGTTGCTCACAACCCTGCCTTTTTTTTCTCTCCTCGTTCTTTTCTTTTGAGTGGTTACAATTACTTTAGAACCCAGAAACGAGCATGACTAATTCTAATGTGTTGTTTCCTGAGTGCATCACCTTGCCTTCGCCATACTGCATTTCATTTACTGTTATGACGCTTGTAAACTGCCTCAGTGAGCTCACTGCCAGACCTCCTCGGTGTCTTTTCTAGGCTTGGGTAACCTAAACCTTGCTGTATTATCTACACATTTTTCCTTCTAAGTATTCTTCCCTTTTTTGGGTTATTAATCCATATTAAACACCAGACATAACACTGCTCAGTGACACATCCACTGAGCGGAGGCATCTTTTCCTGCTGAGAATCAGCTATATATTCCCTTTCTGTTTATTCGGTAAATTTTGCTTTTCTTATTACTTTATTTATGATACAGCTTTATCTCATATCCAGTGACAAGTTTGTTCCTTAATAATCTCCTAAAAGAGACTGAGTAAAGAAACAAACCCAAAAAGCATTTGGAAGTTTGCTTACATGAAATTTACTCCTTTCCTCTTATCTCATCTGTTTCAGGCTAGAGTAATTTTAGCAGGGTGAAAAAAAGACACTGGGCTTGTATGGAAGTGAGATTGGTTTGACCGTGTCAAATCACAGAAATCGCAGCAAGGTGGAACCAGAAGGGACCTCAAGAACATCATTTGGTTCTAGCCCACTACATCAAGACAGGATCAAATATACCTTCAAGTCCATTCCTGGAGAATATCTGCCTACACGTCTTGAAGAAGTCCCAATGAAAGAGGCTTCACATCCTCCCACCTACGCTAACCCCTACTCTCAGAGCTAGAAAGTCTTCTTAGTATTTAACCTATTACTTTTCATCTTGGGGATTTGCAGCACAACAGATCAATACCATCTTTAAAAGAACAATTTATAGGAACAAAGACTCTCACGTTTCTCTTTGTCTTCCCCATTTAGAGCAAGGAAACTTTTATGACTCTAGCTCTTTTAACCTTCCTGTGCAGGTCCTGTTTGCTCAGCCTCTCGAAAAGCTGGCTGCTCCCCTCTGAGCTCTCTCCTGCTTGTTTACATCATCCTTAAAGAGTGTTGCCCCAACTGCAGGCTGCATGTCAGCAGAGCCTGCACTGGGGCTGGGTACAGCTGAGCAACGACCTCCTGCACCTGGCACAGAACGCGCCTGTTCCACGTGACTCAGAATAACACAGAGGGGCTTTTTTGTTCATCTTCAACTTAATGCTTTCAGAACTATTGATGGGTTTCTAACTACTTCTAATTTGTATTTCATCCAGCTTGCCCAATGCAAAAAAGAAAATCGCTGGTCTTTAATTTCAGAATATGACCTTGCATCTTTAAAATTTTCAAAACTCTCACCTCAATTTGAATCATTGCCTACAAATATTTGCCATCAACTGATCAGCTTGTTCAAAAACACTTGCTCATCCTGATCTATAGCAACCGAGGGGTCTGGCTCTCTAAACCTCCATGCAAAGCTGCTCAAACTGACTGAAAAATATCAATTTTTTTTTTCTCACTCAAGAAGGCACAGAGGGTCTGAGAGTCATTTGCTCCAACAGAGCCAACCACACACGTAAAGGAATATTAAAATTAGTTCATTCATGACCCGTTTGTTCTAATGCTTTTGCTCTTGACACTGCTTGAAAATGTCAAAGAAGCCGGGACAGGTGAGGCACCCCCAAAATACCCACTGTAGCAATGATAAATGAAGCAGTTGCTTAGCCTTCCCACCATGCCCTTAACCTTCTGTCATCTATATCCATATTTATGATTAATCTATGGAGCGAGGTAGATGCAAGTTCACAGTCAAGAGACAGATACATGGATATATTTAGAAAGAGAAGAAAGGAAAAAAAGCAAGGCAGGATTATCAATCTAGTGTTTAGTTTATCAAATTAAGAGCGATAGTCTGATGTGCATTACAAGGGTCAAAGCTGCTTAGTATGGGACATGAGATTCTTTGACCTGCCCCACTTACAAGATGACCCTCTTACATAAAAAAGATGCATTCCTCAAGCATAAGTCTTAATTTACTCTACACAAACCCGTGCATCAAACAAAAGGTATGGAGAGCATCCTAAGGACTCCTCTCGCCACTCGCTCTCTGTCTGTGCCCACACCCTATTATGAAGAGAAAGCTTCCAGGTCACAGCAGGGATGTTTATTTCTGAATCTCTGTGTGTGTGTGTGTGTACAAAGGGTATCTGGCACAATCAGCCTGCTCAGCTTACTGCCCTAACATTTTCCAAAGACAAAGAGAGAGCGAGAGAGCAAAAAGGAGATGCAGTTGAAATAGAGCAAAACACAAATGATACCTTCAGACACCAGCAGCACACACAGAGAGCACAGGAGCTTTCAGAGCAAAGGGGTTTGCGTGTGTGTGGCTTCTCTTAATAGTTCCATCCCAGATGGAATGAAAGCTCACAGCAAGCAGTCCTATCATCATCACACTTCTGTGAAAATGAAAAAGCATTCCCAGCCCTTTTCTTTGTTATACTCTCAAGTTATTCCAAAAGCAAGTTTCCACATGACTCTTACAGATGTCATCCATCTACTGACTGTGTTCTCCAAATGCAGGAAAAAAACCTAAAAATCTTATAATTTTCCTACCCAAAGGAAATTCCCTCCTTGCTTCAGCTAGGCTTGATTAACTCCTTGGGGACAAGGGAGGTTTACGGTAGAGGAGGAATTCCTCAGTGGCCATATAATCAAAATCAAGGCTTACAGAAGACATCCTAAACTCATTTGGACCCTGGACCTCAAGTCTTTAACCTTAAGCTTAACAAACACTTGTGGCTGGTCCTGGCAGGAGATGCTCGTTGGCTGAATTTCAACACCACCCCTTCCCAAAGGGGATCCAAGCAGGGCCTCTGGAAGGGGCCTGATCTGTGGACAAAAGACATTTAATTCACAGCCTAGTGCTAGGGCTCTGCCAGCCAGCGGCAAGGAGGAGCACTGTCAAAAAAAACCCTAAAAACCTGGTTCACAGCCCTCAGTGAGAGGGGAGATGCCTCCTGACACTACAAAACATAGAGCAGGTCTCAGCATCCCGAACTTTCATAGCTCCAGGAAGGAAAGCCGCAAGAAGAGTTTGTACAGGCTGAGGAAATATGGAGATGAAAGTACATTGCTCATCTGGAGTTCATCCTTTCTGCCACTGGAGGCTTTTTCAATGGCAAAAATACATCCCCATCATGTGTTTTATGGAGACTGAGTTAATCCATTACAAGGATAAGAATGACACACAACACAGTATGAGATGCTGGGCAAGGAAACCAGTAAATAATCTTTTAAATTATGTATTTAGCTCACTCTAGTTATGTCCCTTTCTGAGACTATTCTACTGAATAAGTCCACTAGCCAGAACATTTACAAAAACAGTCAATGTTAAGTGAACAGTAGAGAATATTTGCTGAAAGCACCTTCTAAACCTGGAAACTAGAATAGATGCCCTGGAAAATCAACTCTGAGTTTGTAAATGTACATTAAGATGTCCCTGTGCTGCTCTGCTAATCTCCTAGATGAAAATTGCTCTGAAACAGGCAATGTACAGCAGGCTTTCCTCAACGCACATGTGCCTTTACATGCCCAGAAATTTGCAGGCCTGCTTAGGAATAAAAACGAGAGATGTAGTCAGAGAGCCATTTAGCAGCAGTTCGCTTGGAAACAGCACAACCTATTGATCCTAGGTCACAAGAAAAAACAAACAGCCCAGACATTACACAGGCTCCTGAAAAGAGCTCAGGGAGCTGAGAAGCATCTTCTCCGATATCCCAAAATGCTGCACACAGGGCAAGAGCAGCCAGCAAAACACGACAATAAAATTTCAAGCCTAATTACAGTGTTTGTACCTCCTGCCCACCCGTCTTAGAAATGACATTGAGTCCAAAGGCCCCACGGGAAAAAAAAATACATCACTTCTAAAACAATTAATACAAGTAGTTGTTCAGGTGTCAGCCCTAGAGCTTGAGATGGAAGGATACCACACTGAGTCAGGGCTCTCTAGTCTGCACCAGCACATGCACAAGGTGGCTTTGCAGAGCCCATCTTGGCCAGAAGTGTGGAAGGCAAGTAGATCGTATTAGACTTAATAGCTGCCACCTTTTCCTTCAGGATTTTTGAGACTAAGCAGCCCCATCTCCGCTAGGTCCATTAACACTACAAGGAGAGGTGACCCCAGAACACCTACACACAACCACATCTGTGGGGAGGACATGTCTGTTTGCAGGACAGGCTGCAGAAGCTGTACTAATCCCTAGTTCTTTTTGGGAAACAAAAGTCCTTGACTCAAGCATGAATGATACTGGCAAAGATCCCATTACTGTAAAGCTCTCTGCCAGCCAGCCACCTCTCCCCTCCCCCATTTTATATCTCTAAGGTCACTAAACTGCAATTTAGTCATCATTCTTTATAGAGCATGAGCAGATATGAAACATCTGGAAACTGTTGTAGTCACACTTTGAGATACATGTCCCCAGGGAATTTAACTGCATAGGAATGGGATGAAGTACTTCTTTACCTCGAGGTCACCGCAGCTTGAATGCATCCTTGGTACCTAGTTACTGGGTACTAGCGCCTCTTAGACAACCAACTATGAAACGAGTTAGAAGGTCTCAGTACAATTCCCAGTGAGATGAAAACCTCAACCCTAAGATCACCTCAAAAAGTCCATTAGACATCCTTCTTTCTGGCAGTATCAGTGAGGAAAAGTGGGCCATAAAAATTTCACTCCTTGTTTAATTCCAAATGCAGTCCCTCAAGAGATGAACTGTGGCCTGCTGGTAGGAAAGAAATTTGCCCTGCTGCTACTTGTGCTTTGTAAGTAGGTAACAGCAGTCCCCAAACACATAGAGAAATATTCCCAACCTGATATAAAAATGTATTTATGTAAAAAAAGGAGCAGAAGATTTTTTTTCAAACCCCCGCAGAAGCCAGCACCAGTGTCAGTCAATTACAGGAGGCAGAATTTTCTTACCCGACCCACACTATAGAAAGTTAATTTAAACTTTATCTTTAATAATCTCACTTCTTTTTATTTACTTCATTCAGAAGGTGGAGGGTTAAACAGGAGGTGTTTTTGAATAATTAAATGAAGGAGGAAGCACTATCTTACTGACAAAGCTCCTAATCTTCCTTATTTATTAATAGGAGCTGTGTTAAGACTGCCTGTCCTTAATCCAGGCTCTCACCATGCAAATTCAGAGCATTAGAAATAGAAGAGGCTAATTGAGGCCCTAATGCCACGAACAGAGAGCATGTCAGTGTCAAAAGCTAAAAAGGGACAGATCTGATCAGCTCCCGGGATGTGGAGCTGCCAAGGGAAGCCTTGCTGGCTTGGGAAGGGAGGATGCTGATTTGGCTCTTTGGGATTCAAGCCTTGCTCTGGGGGATTTGGACAAGCCACATTCAGCTGCTTTGGCCCCCAAGATGGTGCATTCAACACGACATTGCCTGCAGGGGCAGGCCCTTTGTCTGATTTTGAGGAGCTCCAGGCCACCTTTTGAAGTATTCGCTGCCCCTCACTGCAGCCACATTTGGCACCGAGCGAGCGCCGCTGCGATGGGGCAGGGACAGACTTCTCAGACATCCCACTGTGCGCGGGGCCTGAGCATCCTGGCAGCCTGCTCACCTGCCAGGTTTGTGCATAGGTCCTGACTGCCCTGCGAATCCAGCTGCAGGTATGGGTCAGCTGAAGACTTTGCTGTTAAAGAGCGTAAGCTCTTCCCTCTTCCCTGACATCCTCCCCAAAGACCCAGCCGCCTAATCAAATTCTTTGGCTCAGCTTATGAGCTCTGACAAGATCGCAGTCCAAGGAGGCTTGACTACAGACTCAGCAATCCTTACTACATCCAACCCAATTTAGCCATGCTCTCGGTGCATCATGCACTCAGTAAAGACCTAATCTAAAGGTAATCATTAATTCATTACTGCCACAAGGATATGGCAATCAGCAATAGGATGCTGACTGTTTGGGGGATCAAGTAATTCATAATGGATTTCTTTGGTTTTTAAACAATAACCATCCTTCCCAGTTGTAACCTCTTTATGGACACATTGGAGAGCTAATGGCAAAAGTCCTCATGAATTCTTCTTGCCCAAAGACAATGCTTTTTTCACATTATGTAAAATTACTTCTGGAACTTACTGTCGCGTATTAAAAAGAAAATATTTTAAAATAGGAAAAAAAATTGAGCAAAGCATGTATAGCAACAACAGAGTCATCATCTATGTTGGCAGGCATAAGACGGTCATTAACCTCATTCAGTCAGAAAGAAAATGTCTCCTGTGAACAGGTAATTCCATCATGGTATGGTACAAGCTTTCTTGTACCTTTCTGAATTATTTGGCAATTCTTGGAGACCAGATATTACATCTGTCTAACCCACACTGGAAACTCCAATGTTCCTGTGTCCAGCAAATCACAAAGTTGGACCAAAAGTTGGACCAAGGACTGAGCAGTGCCAATGGCTCTACCACTCTCTCTGCTGAATTTCTGGTGCATAGCCCTGCCCACAGACCCTCTCAAACAGTGCATGTACAGAACCTGATACGCTTTCTGGAAGTACAAAAAGGGCATGGGAGAAATAAATCTATATTAAACTGGCCTTCTGCATTCCCTCCTGATTCACAGGAACGTAAGCTGCGGAGTTTACTCTGAGGATTAGCACAGTTTAGCCTGTGCAGAAGATGATCTCAAAAAACAAAGCTATTGAAGATGGAGAGCAGGGAAGGTCAGGTACTGGTCCTTTCTCTTTACCTCCACCATACTAGAAAAGAAACACAAGCCCGTGACTCCTCTGTAACAAATTTTCCCCTTTAGTCCTGTCTCTCAGGTTAGCATTTCACCTGGATCTGCATTTTCCCTCAAAAGCATCTCATCACAGCCTTTCCCCAGTGTAGTGAGCCAGATGTACCTAAGAGAAAACCACTTCATGACACAGGAATTATATGCATGAAAATTTTTACTCCAGTTGTAATGCTCTTTTCAGCTAGCCCTCACATAATGTCAGCTCATGTGGGAAGCCAGTGCAATGCAGCAGCAGATCCTCTCTGACTATGAACAAAAAAGTAGTCCACAAACCATTCCCTCCATTTCTCAGCTCCTTCAGGACAGGGCTGACATAGTATTTGCTCTATTTTCACCAGCTCCTCCCAAGGGCTAACTGGTTAAACCCAGTATTGCCCTCTGGCAGCCAATGTATGTTCCTAGGATTAGTGAGCATCACAAGCATCACTGGCTGCATTTGTGAAAGTGATGAAAAAAATGTAAATCTCATTGTGGACCATCTCAAATTTCAACTCTGGTGATCTTGAGCTATAAATTCTTAGGAGACTGGGTTTCCTTCTGGGCTGGAAATACCTTCAGAGCAGTCCCTCGTGGTGTATTCTGGCACATTTGCTTCTGATACTGCATTTGTGGTTTTTTTTCCAGATGATCTATTAACACAGGGAGGATGGGCATGGGAGACTAAATATGTGATATTCCCCTGGTTACGCCAATACAACAGAGAGAAGTAGCTATCTGCAGAGCCATGAGCAGCAAGAGCTCAAGACAGAGAGCCAGGACTCCCCATGGAAGGCTGCAGCAGGCTTGGATCCCTGTGGATCAGGCACAACATGGGACCAATGAGACCTAGTTGCCACTAGGCTCTCTAAAACTGCTGACAGATGAGATGGATAGCAGCTCAAACTAGTAACTCCTTAGGCATCACTGCCCCTCCAGAGACAAGCAGACAGAGATGGCAATGAAAGTCGGGCAGAGGGGAGTGTCTTGGGGGGGCGATCAGCTACATTACCTCCCTACTGACCTCCAAATTTTGCTCACTGGCAGGGTAGGATACGACAGCTATTTGAATCTGCTTTTTTTTCCAGGAAGGGATCCCTCAGGGCTGTTACTGATATAGACTCTCTTGCTCCCCTCTCAGCCCTGCACCACCTCATCCCCCAGTCAAATACAGCAGCAAGAAGCCAGCAGGCTGCTGCAGTCACAGCCTCCTCACTCCAGCGAGAGCTGGGGTCTGACAGCCCAGCAAAATGACCCACTTCTTGCCGACTCAGACAAAAAAGCTCCACTTAGGCCCCAGGAAAGTGTCTCTAATAAGGCCATCCGTTAGCTGTGTCGCCCGGACCCCTCTTAGCTATCCTTCATCCCTGCCCTCCCTCCCTGCAGCCAGCCATTAATGAAGTCAGCACGGAGGAGAATGAAGCCGTCGGGCTCAGTAAATATTACCGAGCTCCACACGGGGAGCACAAGACCATTATTTAGACTCCCAGGTCCTGGGTATGTTTTGATCACACCAATTTAGCAAAGAGAGGCAAAAGAAAACAACTGGCTAGTGGCTGGCAGCCACACCTGTGTGTATCCTGGTCTGGGAAATCCCAAATCCTTCTGGACCAGCAGCCAAACCATTGCACATCTGAGAGACTGGGAGCACTGCTGACAAACCCTGGGGTGAGTGATCCAGTGGGGGACAGCATTGGATTGGTTCCCACCAAAGGGTACTTGAAATACAGCAGGCCAAAACTCACCCCTGCTGGGCCACCGAAGTCAGTTGTTCCAAAGCTTTTGCATCTCACAGCTGTGGCAAGGAATTGTCTTTTCTTCCCCTGAAACTTGGCTCTCCAGGTTCCCTCACATACGTCTGTATGGGTTCACTTATGTCTCTCCACATCAGAAATCATACAATGCTGCTCTGCAGCTTGAGCTGTTCCAACAACCCCTACTCCGTAACAACAAGCACTTGTCAAAACCACGTGTCCTCTGCTTTTAAATCTTTCCTGTGTTTGTCCCAGATGACTTCCCTGCCATCTTCTCTTGCCCTTGCCCCACACCAACCTCTTCTTTCCCCCTCCATGCAATGACATGTCTTGGCTCACGAGTCAGCTCTTCTTCAGCTCCCACTGCATGTAAGAGCCATGCTGCTAGTTCAGCCATATCTGCTGCTCCCTTCTCAGCTCAGACCTTGTCCTCGCCCTGCCTCTGGCCAGTTCATGGTCCTCTCCCCTATTGCTCTGCTCTTGGCTCTTTGACTGGAGGCTCTAATATACTCATTTACTCACTGTTGTGAATTGTTTTGCTCTGTAAGCACTCGAAGTACAATTTGTGGGGAAAAAAAAATCCCCAAGAAAATAAAAGTTGTGCTACACGGTATTTTGAGAGAAAGAGAGGCGAGCAGGTCTCATGAGAACTGGGTACGAATTTACCTTGCACATCCCCACAGGCGCCAGCACAGAAAAGTGCAGGCTGATAAATCCCTTTTATTACCTGCACTGGTATCTGAAGGCAGGAGAGGATTTTTAAAGTCTGGCCAGTCCCCAAAATGTCAAATCCAAGGGCGACATTTGAAATGCAGTGGTGACAGACTAAGACAAAGACAGAGAACAGTGACCATGTGTCATCAGCCCAGAGTATGTGCCAAAGCCAGAGACAACACATCAAAACAGCTCATGGAGCTCCCGATATAATTAAAGAGTCACTAATATCTCATGGAGCACTCAGGGGAAAAAAAAAAAAAAAAAGGAAAAAAAAAGGAGGAAAAAAACCTGCTCGGCACAAACGGATGGCACGAATGCTGAGGCAGCAGCATGAAGCTTAGTTCCTCCCACGCCAAGCAGAGTTCTGCCTTCACAAAATGCAGCTCTACTTGGAAAAGTGACTATGCAAGAATGCTGGGTTTTCTGCACACTCAATCTCTCCCCTGGGCTGCTCAAGGAGAGCACTGTTCACTTTCTTGACTAAAACAAGCATTCGCTACTTTTTTCTCCTGACACTCCTGAAGGAGCCAGCACAGCTCTACAAGTGGGAGCTGTTTTGCCAGCAGTACCAGTGTTAGGAAGGCCCCACCTAACTACAGGTTAGGTAGGCTGCAGCACCATTGTAAAGAGCCCAGCCTGCCTCTTGGATTTAATTATTTCCCAACCCAGCTTTGGTTGGTAGAAAGAGCTGAGAGACAGGTTGGGTGGAGGCAGAACCAAAAAACAAGCACTCCCCGCAGAGAGGACTCCCACAGACGAGGTAAAACCATGCTAAGGTTCATTACTACGCACATACCCCATCACCCAGGCTGCTGTCAATGTCCCCTAACCAGCGATCTTTCAACCCAACCTCAGCACCCTCCCCATTATGCATTCTTTTCAATTATACAGACACTGTCACCAGGTGCTAAGGAGAAATTGCACCATAGAATCGTTTTGGTTGGAAAACACCTTTAAGATCATGAGGTCCAACCATTTCCCTAACACTGCCAAGCCCACCACTAAACCATGTCCCTAAGCAATTGTATCATTTCGAAGCAGCTTCCCCCCAAGGTCAAGGGAATGGGAGCGAGGCAGTGACTGAACAGCAGACCTGAGCCTGACTCCTGCATAGGTAAGCTTAGGAAGTGTGGATTAGATGAATTGGACTGAGAACTGGCTGAAGGACAAAGCTCAGAGGGTTGTGATAAGCAGTGCAGAGTCCAGTTGGAGGCCTGTAGCTAGTGGTGAACCCCAGCAGTCAGTACTGGGTCCACATTCATCAATGACCTGGATGAAGGGACAGAGTGTACCCTCAGCAAGTTTGCTAATGACAAAACTGGGAGGAGTGGCTGACACGCCAGAAGGCTGTGCTGCCATTCAGCGAGACCTGGACAGGCTGGAGAGTTGGGCAGAGAGGAACCTAATGAGGTTCAACAATGGCAAGTGTAGGGTCCTGCACCTGGGGAGGAATAACGCCATGCACCAGTACAGGTTGGGGGTCGACCTGCTGGAAACCAGCTCTGCACAGAAGGACTCGAGTGTCCCAGTGCACAGCAAGTTAACCATAAGCCAGCAATGTGCCCTTGCGGCCAAGGAGGCCAGTGTCATCCTGGGGTGCATTATGAAGAGTGTGGCCAGCAGGTTGAGGGAGGTTATTCTCCCCTTCTGCCCTGGTGAGGCCACATCTGCAGTACTGTGTCCACTTCTGGGCCCCCCAGTCCAAGAGGGGCAGGTAACTACTGGAGAGAGTCCAGCAGAGGGCCCTGAAGATGATGAGGGGACTGGAGCATGAGGAAAGGCTGAGAGACCTGGGGCTCTTTAGCCTGGAGAAAACTGAGAGGGGACCTTATCAACACTTATAAATATCTAAAGGGTGGGTGTCAAGAGGATGGGGCCAGGCTCTTTTCAGCGGTGCCCAGTGACAGGACAAGGGGCAATGGGCACAAACTGGAGCACAGGAAGTTCCATCTCAACATGAGGAAAAACTTCTTTGCTTTGAGGGTGACAAAGCACTGGAACAGGCTCCCCGGGCTGTGGAGTCTCCTTCCCTGGAGATATTCAAAACCTGCCTGCACACAATCCTGGGTGACCTGCTGTAGATGAACCTGCTTTGGCAGGGGGGTTGGACTAGATGATCTCCAGAGGTTCCTTTCCAACCCCTTCCATTCTGTGATTCTGTGATTGTGCCAATGGGCTGTGCTGTCTCACACCATGGAGAAAGGACTGGGACACAGCCTGTCTCCTCCTCACTAGGGCAAACAGCATGTTCTTTTCTATTGCCCTACCACCTATCCTACTGCCTCCTCCTTGAGGATTACGCTGTCTCCTTGGCTGATAACACAAGACCTTCATTTTATCAGCCAGCAGACCTGAGGAAAAAGGGCAGCAGGGAAAGAACATTTAATTTAACCCTCTGATAAAAGAAAAGAAAATCCTTGGTCCATCTAGAACCACCTGCTCTTTCCTCAGATGCACTGGCAACAACATCATAAGGTCAAACTGTAAATCATGTAAAACATCTTTATCTCCTCAAACTGGTCTTTCTCCCTTTTTATTTTCTTCGTTCATTTTTAGAAGCCAGGGTAGCTGAAGACATTGAACTCCAGTGTTGCAAGTTTCATATCTTTGTGGGAACATGCTCCTTCTAGTCCGGTGAAAGACCCAGCCTCCCTGTGCTGCAGGAAGGGCACCATGCAGCAGGCTTGTTACCTGCAGGGAGCATGCACGTGCAACAGCCTGTCCCAAGGCCCATGGCCTGCAGGTCTCCTTTCCTGGGAAGGTGAATTCAATTGTCATAGCAGCAGTGGAGGCTTTGTGTTAATATACAGTGTGAGCACGAAGGACAACGGAAATAGTTAGGCCAACATATCTCAACTTTGGTTTGTAAAACTGACTCTCTGACTCCGCTTAGGTACCCTTTACCGCATCATCAGCTGGATACCTTCCACGTTAACTTACTGGGGGCCTGAATTCCTGCAGTGGAAGGTCTTTGCAATATCTCTGCAGTCTCACCCACTCTAGAAATGCATACCTGCACTGAAACCAGTGCTGACCATGCAGTCACCTGCCTTTGCAGTAAGCACCTGGCGAGAAACATTAGGAATTGCTTGCCACGAAGCAAAACTGAAGACTATTTCTCAGCTAATTTAAACTGCAATAGCAAAACATGTGAGATCAGAGCCAGCCGATCCAAACAGGCTCACAAGTGCACACCCACATTATTACAGCATATTTATGTCTGCCTGTGCCCTGCTATCCTGATGTCACACCTGGACAAGACCTGCCAGGATTTTGGCTGCAATGACCCCATTTCTTTTGTTGTTGTTAGTTGGGATGTGAGGTAGCAGCATGGGAAACTGTCAATAGACTCTGTTGATAACCTGTAGAAAGCCCCTCCGCTGCTCTCATCCGACATGGTTTAATTTTTAATTCAGCAAAGCAGAGACAAGGACGTAGGCTGCCAAGGCCAGTCAGCAGTGCAAATTGGCCAGGACAGGCTGAATTGATCTACAAGGAGGAAATGAAGACACAGCAGAAACTCTGTGCTATAGGTAGCAATGGGGCAGGCTGCAGAGGGGGAGCAGAGGGGGAAGAGAGAAGCAGGATGAGGGAAACAGAGCAAGGACAACACCACAGGAGGGAAATTATTGGCATTTGGACAGCCACGGGAGCTTAGTGCCCAGTACCTTCTACTCAAAGAAGCTGGACCAGGCTGTATGGTACATGGACCATACAGATTTCATTGCTGGCGTCTGACTTCCACTGTCCCTGTGCCAGATGTAGCATGGTAACACAGACAGCTGCCCAAAGATGGCCTGTCAATGTACGTCAGTCAGTCCACAGAGAGTAGCAGGGGATGCTCAGCTCCAAGCTGGTTTTTTTAGCCAGAGGTAGAAATGTCACCACCCATCCAATTCCCTGGCATATTTCTATCCTTCCCAAGCCAAACCCGAAGAGTGAAAGCACAATTATGTTACTCACTTCCAACTACAAGTAAAAGCGAGATGGTGGACAATATTAGTTGGAGGGGTTTGCAATCACTACTAGCCTTAGCATTTATTATCTATCACTAGGCTTAAGACTTAAATCGAGAGAGAAATGAGGAAAGTGGCCCCAGCCCAACTGAATGCCTTGCTCACACACTAGCTGGGGGCCACATTGAAAGTATGTTTGCCCCAGTGACAAAAGCAGATTTTTCAGAATGACAGTTTGTATACTGTGAAAAAACCCTTGTGAACAAGTACAAAAAGTGCCCAAACGCCTAACACAACCACTTGGGCCAGCTGCTGAGAATATTTAATGAGTACCCTGTCTAACACTTTAATTATTCAACAAGTAGTACACTACTTAACCAGCAATTTTCAGTAGTAGCTGTAAATATAGCTCTATCTGCCAATTCATGTCGGACAGACAAGAAACTTCAACACTGTTCTGTAGAATGTCAAAAAATTCCAAAATTTCCCAAATAATTTCTAGCAAATTGCTCTGAAGAACACTGAAAGGTTCCAAAACTGCAGGGAAAAAAAATTCATTTTAATACGGATATTTTGCCAAGTTTGATCCTATTTTGACCAGTTTTGTCTAGCATCAACGATTAGCAGAACTTTGTTATTGCCATGTTCAGTGCTTGCAGCAAAAAAAGGCAAAACTAAGCATAAGCTTACTGTATTCAGTCATTCGTCTGTCACTGGGCTGAAACTCTGCTCAGATTCATTAGGCGGCTTTCAACAATGTTGAATGAATCTGATCCCCAGTTTGAAGCAGAACGGTATCAATAATGCTTCTATGTTATGACTTGATGAAAATGTTTGCATAATATGAGAATCAGAATATAATCATGTAATAAGCAGAATGCAACCCTTGAAAATAAATGCTGTCGAGCAAAGTGAAAGCCACACATTTAGAAACAACAACAAAACAGTATCAGTAATATAGTGGTAAGACTGAAATCATTCAAAAATTGCTCTGGAAATGCCCTTTTCTCTGTATTTTGTGACAAGAAATAATAATACTCTGAAGGCAAGGCAGCAGAATCCATGGTATTCTTGATGCCCAGTAATGAAAGGAGGCAGCAGTTATTGTACTCTACACTATAAGAAATAATTTATTTTACCATGCGTGCTGCTCTTAACAAAGAGGGGAAGCCTCCATTTGGAAAGTGAAGCATAAACTCTTATTGAGCGTTAGCAATATCAAAGCTCACAGTCATTCACCACAACAAATAAATAAAACCCCTCATCTGTACAAATATACCACAAGACCATAATTATGAAGCAACTCGCTATGTTTGGTCTCCACTTTTTCTTGCTTCCCTTGCAGAATTCGAGGATTCATATAAGCAGCGTGTACACACTGCGATGGGAGACAGGACTACAATTTATCTGACACGGCTACAAAGGTATTAAAGTAGCTGGAGCCATTGCCAACAGCAGCGCTAAAGGTACGATGGCACAATGAAAATTAGGCATTCTGGATGCCTCACAGTCGCATTCACAGCCCATGCCAACATCTTCTGCGCTGACACCTCACTGCTATCGGTAGCTCTGCAGTTAAAATTAGGTCAGGTAGGACTACCCGGGCTTTAGTGACACATGTGATTCCTCTATAGACAAAAGCCTCCTCAAACACATAGATGCTTTTGATAATTCCATTCCACCCACCATATATAATAGACCCAATGTAGTCTGCTTTTGATATGCAAAACTGGTATGGGTGAAAACTTTGCATGGGTGGAAACAAATGGGTACAAACGTCAGCAAAACGTGAGCAACATCAGCAGAATTTTCCCTCTCTATAATGGAAGCGAGAACATAGTTTAGTCACAAGATAATACAAAATTCACTTGTGGTCTAGAAAAAACTGCAAGCCTTTGATTAGTCATTGGAGGCCTTACTTATTGCTCCCTCATAGCAGGAAATACGTGGAACATCATAAATATATCGAGAGTAACAAAATAGAGCATAAAGGCTCTAACTTCACGTTCAGTTACCCCAGCTGAAAGCTGCTGTTACTTCACTAACTCTGGTGAAGTTACATCAGGGTAAAATGGGTTTAGCGGCAGCTGAGCCACACGGAAAGGGAGCCCATCGTCCAGGTCATGCCCAGTTCTGCTAGCCTTCACAAAACCCAATGGCGTGGCACACGGGGTCATAGCCTGTAAGGCAATGGCCCACTCCGTGCCTGCTCTGACATCCATAGGAATTGAGGCCGTTCTGAGCAACAGGGCCCCGCACTATGTTTTGCTCCTCGAAGAGCTGTTTAAATATTTTCATTAGAGGCAAAGTATTTTTGGATGATAAAGATAATTAAGTGCTGAAAGTGTAGTGATCCATTTGACACCAAGAATAAGAGATATGAAGTATTTCTAATAAAACCAGAACCCCTGGTGTGATTTGAACTCACTGTGTCATTAGTACTTGAGGCAAACGCTGCATCCACGACGAGGCTAACAGAGTCTCTTTGCCTGGTCTGCAATTTACCACTCTTATGTTGTGTACATTTGGTCTCCCGTTGTTCCTCAAATGCAAAAATTATATACTACTGAATGCTGCATGCAAACATAAATTAATTTGTTTAAATGAATACAAGAGTTAAAAAGTTCAGGAAAATCTGTTTCCTAGTTGGTGCCAGTATCTGTAACCTGTTCCTGAATTCATTATCCCTGCTCTCAATTTCCTGTGTGTTTTGCTTCATCAGTGGGTTAAAAAAAAAAAAAACAGCTAGACAATCACGATGATGATGGTGGTGAAGAAAGCAGCTCCTGCTCTTTAGATGTCTGCTCCCCCATACGTAATGTCAGAATGATTAGAGTGTCTGATGTGATGAGAGTGATTAGATCTGTGCAAACACACACAGAGGAGGAAAGAGGTTGGCTTTGACAAAGCACTCAATTACCCAGCTTCTCCCACCACGTCTGGTCCTATCACAACGGTAACAAAGCTCCCTCTGTTCTCCTGGGAGGGAATCACTGCCGTGCCTTTCCGCACCACCACTGTAAATCATGCCATACAGTTCTGTGCCACACAGCTATAATTTGATAAATACCAGAATGAGTCAAGGCAATAAATCTGTTGAGTTTTAATTATAAGCGTGCTTTTTCGTGGGGAGGGTGCTGGTTGAGTTTCAGCTTCTGTCAATACAAATACTGTATATCTGCTCCTTCAGCCCCGCCTGTGTTATTCTTTCTTGGGAAGTCCCCCACTACTGCCTTACTACCAGACCATCCTGCCACAGTGATAGCTGTCTCAGGTGCATAAATATTCAGTGAAATGTGTGAGGTTTTTTTCCCCCCTTCCTACCACTGGGTCAGGAAACCCTACCCTGAGCAGGGTTAGCAAAGACAATGGGAGGAACATTGGTGTGGAGAGTGCCTGGCCATCTCTCCTGTAATTTCAGTTTCCATTGACATTGCCTACATTTGCAATTTTATCAGTACTCTATGACTTCACAGGTAGGGTTTTCCTCAAAAGTCCCTGCTTCTAAAGTTGGATGATCAACCAGAGGCCTTTCAAGCTTTTCTTTCAAATACAAACATTAAGTTTCTAGCCGTTTTGGTTTCCAATGAAAGCTTGTAAATACACACTAACAAAGCAGGAAGCAAAAAGATGGACCTCAACTATATTCTTCCTTTTAATATTTTAAAAACCACTTTTGCAGATCCTGTTCCTGCTTCTGAATAGTTGAGTACAACTGCACAGATGTATTTAAAGAAAATTTGCTATAAAAAAAAAGGGATGGAGGTGTGTGCATGTAACACAGTGGGAAGAAGAAAGGATGTAACAGCCACACATGAATCTTCATATGGGGTCATCTGTGGAAACCACGTGTGTGAGAGCATAGAGCAATACAAGCGTGTATATGCACCTTTGCATGCCCACAGAGAAGGCAACAAAGAGAGAAACCAAGGGAATCTCTGTGTGTGAACACGCCCGCACTCCCAAAGGTCAACTTTCTCTCCTCAGATTTAATTCCCTTTCTCACTGCTACTGTTCAGAAGTAAATGTTCACTTTTTATTAAAAATCAAAAGCAGAGGGGCTCGTAATCCTCCTGACTCCAGTTTTTCTCATTTAAATGGAAAGTTTAGCTTAGAGCAATAGCAGCTGAAATCAGACTGAAAGCAGCAGCTAATTCCCAGGAGACACAGAAAAGCTAAACAGCATTTGAGGATTGTTTTGTTTGTATGTCTACATTTCTCATTAGCTAAATACTTCATTCTTATTATTATTCTTTTTTAAATGGAGAATTTGGTAAATCCTCGCACATTGCAGCACATTTTTGGAAATCACTTTCCAGTGATAGGGTAAACCAACTGTATTCTCCTCTTGCAAAACTGATTCTGTTCAAATTGCCGCAAAGAGATGGCACTGCACTAATTTCACAGATCCCACTTACTAAATACATTCTCTTCTTACTCGGTTTCCCCATATAGCCCTCTCCTCTCCACATTCTCACTGCTAATACTGAAAATCTTCCCTTTGAAGCGCTACCCTGGTTTTAATGATATTTCCCTCATTTAGTGTAACCTTCAGAGCAGGGATCATGTTAAAAAAATGTTATCAGCAATACTGCCAGCTTGAACTACCAAAAAGTCTAAGTGAAGAAGGGAGGAAGGATGAGAAAGAAACAGAAAGGAAGAGGTTTCTAAGACTTTTGGTTATTTTTGATGATAAATCCAAGTTTTCTTCTGCAAACACAGACAACAGCAACTTAAAGAAGGAGACAGAGGTTCCTTTCTAAGGACATACTCCTTATGCTCAGGCTTCAATTAAAACATCAGATAAGATCCAGAATAATACTGCACTACTCTCTTCCTCATTCCTTTTCCCCCTTTTCCTTCACTGCCCAGGTCAGCTACAGCAGACTAAGACCCTGTCCCAAATTTCCATGTGTCAGCCAAACCATGAATGCAGGCTGGATGATATCAAGCAGCAAAGCTCAATTTGTCTTGAAGTTTCAGGTTTTCTGACCCCATAGTTTGGAGCGTTCCTACTTTGGGGTCAAAACACAGAGGAAGAAGCTGTGCAGAGAAGAGAGTACTTCCAGAGTCAGAAAGGTCCAGGTGTAAGTGTGAGTCTGGAGTGAGAGCTGGCTGCCCCATCCCTGTATCACTAACCTCTTGCTCCTGATAGCCAAGTCCTCACTGTAATGAGGTTACGAGGGCAGAGCTGAGATCAGGTTGGTGGCCTTCTATCAGAGGCTTCTGGGCATGGAGGGTTAACATATTCGTTTGTTTCCACCCTACTTCTGGACATCTGTCAGAGCTATGGTAAACACAGCACCAGAAAGAGGAATAAATTATTAAGTGCCTTGCATACAGCTTCTAGCATCCTCTGGGTTTCAAGCAAACTTTGCAGCCATTCACACTTGGTCCTAGGCCTGTTTCACCAAGTGTAAGTGGGTAGAGGGCAGCTCCTCCCTGGGGTTATGCCCTCTGTCTTTGGGCCAACAAAAAGCCTTGGGAGCTTCGAGGTGCTACGTGAGCACCATGCATTTCCCTTACAGGGCAGCTCCGAAGTGCGTGGCTGTATGGGCTCTCTGACTCCTTTGCCCTGCACAGAGAAGAGGGTGCAAGTCTGCAGGGAGGATTTCACTCTCTCTTTATCAGCTGCATCTATGCATAAAGCCCAAGGATATAGACCTGCAACGGTCTTTGCTCGATAAGGGAAGCAATGAGTGGCAAACTGGGAGCAGGCATGGGATTTTAATGGCTTGTTAGCGACCACAGAGGCCTCAAACTTCCTAGCTGCCTCTTTCACTGTTCCTGGCAAAGTATTTGGAAAGACAGACAGAAGCAATCCCAGAGCAGGTTTCTGGCACGAGATGTGACACACATTTTTAAGATGTAAGAAGGAATCATTTGTTATATTTCATGCAGCAAATGTGATTTGCCTGTAAACTCATTACAGAGCAATGGACAGGTCAAGCCCTTTCTCTGTGCCTCAGTTTCTCTATGACTTTGAGTGTATTTGACACTGTTCTTGAGGGGCACTGGGCAGATCAGATTTTCTAATCTAAAAATACCACTTAAAGAAGTAAAATTCACAGTACGGATTATGCAGCACTTCAACTAGAGTCATGACAAGGACTTAACATTACCTCTCCAGCTTTACCCAGTTCGAAACAACACAGATAATCTTACCTGTTTTATACCCTTTACTTCCACAGGTACAGGCAAGAAAGCTCCTAGCTTGCAACCAAATAATTTGCTTGATGCTAGACCATCCGTCTCCCTCAGCTATCTACTCCAGACATTCAGGGTGCTCTGTTCCCCTTGGGATGTCCTTTTACCCATGTTATACTGAAGCTCCTTCCTCTTGCTTCTCTCTGTCCCAGGCATCTGTAGGTTTTGTGTGAATAAGCCCTGTCAGACAAGCTGAGCCAAACTCATTTCCTTTGCAGTTGCCTGTCCTCTCACTGAGCCAGTCTGTGAACAGTAACATGCCTTGGCATTATCTACACCATTTAGGATTTTACACTCAATTAAATCCCCTCTTAACAGCTTCTCCTTCTTCTTCTTCATCTTCTTCACAGGCTATAAAGACCTTGCTTTTATTTTTAGCTAGTCCTGTTAGCTCAGGACTCACAGCCTCTCACATCATATTTTCTGCCCTTCTTCTCTACACCTTTTTGAGTTCTCAGATGTTGAAGGAGCCAAAGAGACAGAGTAGAGAGAATAACAGTCAGCTAGTGTAGGACCTATGCTATGGTGTCCCTGTCACACTACACCGATCTGCCTCAATTATCAACCATTAAAATCACAATTGCTTCACCACTTTTCCCATAGCATCCTAAACTGTGAACCCACTCTTGCTCCCTGCTGACTCACCTGCCTGAGCAGAGTGAGTCTCTGGACATCATCCCTTCTGAAGGAGCTCTGCAGCAGCTACTGCACTGTGTGACTAGTAAAGGATGCCGCAGAGGTGTTAATGAAGGAAAACGAGTGGGGTACATAAAGAGCAATACTGCCTGTATCAGCCTGGTAAACCCTACCTGTCTCTCGCTGAAACACTTTGGAAAATAAATCTGCCCTCTCCTGGAACAACAATAGTTTCCAAAAAAGATGATGAAGAAAGAAGTGGTTGCTACCAGCCCCCTTTTCATATTACAGCTCAACAACTTGAAAGCCCATCAAGGAAGTAGGTCTAATTCTGTTTTCTGTCTGAGAAGGTTTAGTTCATCCTTTTCCACTTCCCAGAGGAATGCCTGTAATCTCCCCTGGTGTTCTGAAGATACTAGGCTCTTTCTGTTGAAGCTGCAATGCACTGATAAAAATTAACTGGGCCAGAGAAAGGAAGGACCATGCACAACCTGCTGATCAAGGCACTCCCACCTCTGCCCCACAGCCCCTGTTCTATAATGTTGAGTGTCTAAGCTGCTCAGTCTCAGTAGGAGGTGGGGCTCTTCTGGGCTTGAGACAGAAATGTAACTGCAAGCACATGGTTAGAAAAGCTGGTAAATTATGTAAATGTACATACATTTCTCTGTATGGAAATGGGCACCAAGGAAGAAGTGGACTTCAATTTAAGAGCCAAGAGTAGCAGTTGGGCAGGACTTCGGTACCTGTATCCTTCTGAGGGTTTAACCATCAATTTCCTTGCTCCCCATCTGTGAAATAGAGTAATTTTACTTCCTTGCACGCCTGAGGTGCTCTGACAATGCATTAAAAAGATTGAAAGGTACTCATATACTAGGGCAATGAAGGCCACACATCTGCTTCAGACAGCTCACTGACTAATAACTATCAGAAAAGAGATCCCTACAATTAGTGCATGAGACCACCAGCCTGATATCAACTTCCTTGGGAAGTACAGATCAGGCAAAGGCGCTTTGGAGATTCTCCACCACATAAATGTCTTCCTCCTCTCAGCATAGGCTCACCTGACTCAAGTTTAATTCAAGATGAGAATCACCCTGTCTAAGAGCAGACTGTAAAGAGTTAATGTGCTGGTTCCCCTACTCAACACAGTACAGTTGTTGGAAGGGAGCTGGGTAATCCCATCCCAAGTTTCTTGCCTTGGGAAAGCAAATAAAGAGGTCTTCATGGCCACAGTGCAGAAATCCTAGCTTCACTGATGTATCGCTAACGTTCCACCAGTAAGATGCCCAGCATCCATGGTTGGGGTAACTGAGGACTAATTGGCATCACAACAGATCACTCTCTATTGACAAATATCCTAATTGCCCATAAATAACTGAGGTTAAGAGCTTAGAAACTTCCAAAAGAATTAAATAGTGAATTCATACTAACGGAGAGAGGCAACATCTCACTTTCTGCTCTCAACACCAGGACCATTTCCCAATCAACTCTTTGAAGATCTGGGCCCCTAAGGCAGGTTACCACAAAGTGCAGGAATACCACTAATTTTCTACATGTGAAGAAGCAGTGTTCGGCAGCCTGCTAGCCAGAGACATGGCGAGAATTGAATTTTATTCACCCGCTCTTCACGAGATGCTACAACAGGATTCAGTCACTGGCCTTTGTGGCAACAGCCCATTAACTCATTCCTACAACTTTCAGCAGCCATAAAGGTAATGCTCACCAGCCCCTAACCATCTGCCTGCCTTTACTAGAGTTTATGACAAATTTCAGGTTTTGCCTGTCTGCCACTGCATATAGAAACCTGATGGATTTAAGCAAGGACTAGATCTAACAAGATCCATGTGCTGATCGGCAGGTGCAGAAACACAGCAGTCACTTTTATGGATGAAAGCTAAGCACGAGGGCCTGACCACTTCTTGTCACTAACAGTCCTGCAAAAATTTTGCAAGAGCCGATGTCTCAGAGCTGCTGGTACCCAGCAGCTTCCAGCAGCGTAACTGCATTCTGCTGCCAGGAGCTTGCCCCTTTATTGCTACAGGGAAGTAGCTGTGTATACGCTTCTCTAGTGCAAGGTCTTTGCCTGTTGTGAAACAGCCACCCCTTTCTACTCTAGCTGTGAGTCTGGACATTTTGTGAATCCTTGCATTCCCTTTAAAAAGTGGGGTATTAGTGCACGTTTATCAGGCAATCAGTGATACACAATTTCTTAAAGGAAGAAGGATTCTGTCCACCCATTCCACCAGCTAAATTAGTTTAGCTCCAGCTTAATAGCATCTCTGCAGTATATTTCCTGTATGTGTAAGCAAGAAAGGTGTCACTTAAGGGTGCTGAGGGATTCAATTATATATAACAAGACAGCTTTCTCTCAGTTTCACTCACTTGGTTACTCAGAGGCTTGTCTTTGTGTGTGGCTTTTTTCGCAAGGTATTCTTACAGACAGGATCTGTGTTCCTCTGTTGTGCCAAGAGCTGTCCACATAGAGATCAACACTTGATTTGAAGGGACAACTACTGAAGGGAGAGAAGTGCGTGCCTGCATGCATGCCTGTCTGCATACATGCATTTGAGTGTGTATTTGAGGAAGATAAGGCAGAAGAGGAGGAATGCAAAAATGAAAAGGAAGACAACTTTTCTTCTCATTCTGGAAGTCTCTTCTCCAGCAAGATGTATTTCCAGTTTTTTACCAACACTGCAGTGCATGACCCGCACAAAGATGACGGAGGTGGAACAGGGCACAAGAGAAATGCAAGCCAGAGGGCCACCTCATTCCACATCCCCAGGATGCACTCTTGTCTCCATCTGTCATAACTGATGTACAGTATCTGGCTACGTCCTTCTAAGAGCTGTTACTCAGGCTCATGCATGACTTTGGAAAATACATTTTGTTCTTCTGAAGCCCTCAAGGACAATAATAAATAGAATGAAAACAAAACCACCCCGACAGCTCTTTAGTGAGAGTCCTTCACAGGCGTACCAGTGTCAGCTGCCCTGGGATTTCACCTTCACCTGAGAGGGGGGCCTGTTTAATCACGCGACACTAAAGTAGAAGCAGCAAAAACTGTGTCTTGAAGGAACAAAGGAAAGGCCAACTTGCCCCTATCCTCATAGTTTTGCTAAGCATGACCGCAAAAAACATGCTGCTTGAAATCTGCCACGTGCTAGAACATCACTGTGACAACAAGCCTTGAGGCCTGGCTTTACTGTAAAACAATAACTGATAATAATTCCCTTTGCCCTTTACTGCTGCAGAGATGTACAGAATGCTCATTACTATGGTGCTTTTTCGCAAAGAGAAAAAATCAGTGGGTCAGCTGGACTGCTGGAGTATGTGAGGTTCAGCTAAGGTCATCACAGAAGAGCTGCCCAGGTTGTTCTGCTTCATTTTCGCAGTCTTTGCCACAGGGTTTTTTAGAGGTATTTACACTCCAACTGAGCCCCACCTTTAACAGTTCTGTATACAACTGGTTCCTTTTCATTCCTTTCTGTATGTTTTTAATTTCTGAGTTATATCCCCAAGCAAAAGACGGACACACATGGATATTCTTATAAATTGCCTTTCAAGAAGTCTTTGAGTACTTCATAAAAAAAAAAAAAAACTGTTACAAAATCAAAGGACTCCTGGGTTGGAGATGTAAAGTTTTCTCACGAAGAACATGCCTCTACAAAACAAAAAGCAGAAATGAAAGAACAATGGATCTTCTCTTAATATGGTAACAACTTAACAGCAGGGGTGCTGCTGAGAATTTTGCTATGACCTGCATATGCAATACATCAGCTAATGCATTGAGAAGGAGAACGAAATTGTGAGAGACCATCACCTAGTGATAATGCAAAATGATCAAATCTGGACTATGAGGACCAGAGGATCCTCAGAGAGCTGAGCTGATACACAGCAGCTCAACAGACCATAGAAAGAGTTCAACTTTGACACAGGCAATATGTATGGGGAAAAAAACACTATACTCCTCAGATATTTACTGGGTTGTAAAATTAAGTATGTCCAGACAAGAAAAAAACTATAGTAGGCAGATCGATGAAGACTTTTCTCTGAGGTACCTCAATAGTAGGCCAAAAAGTAAATGGAACGTTAAGATGTAAAAATAATACTTGGTGAAAAATCACTGCTGTGCAGAGGCTCAGTGCGAGGCCAAAGCTCCAGCAAAATCTCATCTAAGCCAACAAAATACAGCTTATGTTGGATTTAAGTGGTGCCTAGACCTTGTGTGAGTCATTTCTCTCAGGGGTGGGTGAATCTCACCCACTGAGAAAAGTATTAATGCCACTGCATACGCCAAGACATACCTTCAGCTGGAATACTGTGGCTGGTCAGCTCTCGAGCTTTTCCTAAAAATAAGAGTGAGAGAAGCACACGCAGACAATGCAAATGATAAGAGTCCCGGAGAGACTTTGGGATGGCAAAGATCTTAGAAAACAGAAGCTGTTTAACGAAGGAACAAGTGACAAAGTACTTGAAAAACACTAAGCAGCAGAAGCAACAAAACTTGTCTTTCTATGTGTGTGCATGTTGAGAAGGGGCCCCTGTGTACATCCTCTGATGGCTAATAAGGGAAAACAATGCATTGCATTAAAGGGCATTAATCAGCTGTGTCATTTGTAGAAGAGTTTGAGATATTAATTGGTACCAATTCTCATTTTACAGGCTGGAAAGTAACTTGCAAAAAAGGCAGTGAATTGGACAAGGCTAAGCAGTGTCCTAGTACTGACCTTAAGCCAGAACCCCGCCTTCCTCACACAACACATCCATTTGACCACCTTGGGGAAAATCAGGTGTGACAACAGCAGAGACAATGAGACCTGCTTTCTCAAACCTGGCCCAGCCAGCAGCTAGCCTAACGCTCATCTCTGAGGGGCACCAGCAGCAAACGCACTACGAAGAGTGGCAATCCATGGTCCTGTCCTCCAGCAACTTTTAGAAGCCCTTTTGAACCTAGTTCTGGTTGCTACTTCCTATAAGAGGAAGTTCTACACTATAACTGTCCTGTGTTTGAAAAAATAACTCCTCTTCAGTTCATTCTGAACCTGTTCTTGCATTATGAGTACTCAGTGAAACCTTCTCCATAACATTCACAATTTTGTATACGCCCATCATATCCCTCCTCTCACTGTCTGTTTTCAAAGCCACAGAGTTTAGCCCATTCCATCTCTCCCTGTTGGGAGACCCAGAAGTAAGGGAAGCAGCACATCAAACTTCTACACACATGCATAGAAGCAGGTAAATTATGGGAGGGGATGAGCAGCAGAGAGAAGTCCCTTTCTAACCTCTCATCTGAAAGAGTGCCTGCGAGGCCTGGAATTAGAAGCACATTTCTGAGGGGAAAGCTACGCTGATCTCCATGCTGACCAGTATGTCTAAACCGGTATGGGAGGGAGCAGGAGAAGGGGCGACAGGCACAGAGACTGATCAGTAAACAGATGAGACATATAGCTATGCCCTCTAGCTTACGCATTTCAGTACTAAATCTAAGCTGCCTAATCTTACACCAGAGTATTTTTCTATTTGTTGTGCTTTCTTTTTTTGTATTGTTATTTGAGCCACTCACACAGTAGGAACATGAGCACTTGTTTTCCTTCACTCTGGAAATACGGAGGGAACACAGCTCAGTAAGCTAACAACCTCTAAAAGGGTTAGAACAAAACACTGAGGGTTTCAGAGTGGTGAAACAGAGCTGTATCTCCATCTTTCGCAATGACTCTTTCCTGGAAAAAAATGGACAAAATATGTCCCTGGGCCAGATTCACAGACTTGAGCTGAGTGATACCAAAATAAATGCAAGTCAGTTCTGGGTCACTTACAGGGGGAATGCCTTTTAGAAACAGACATGCTGACTATTGCCACGGTACATTTGGGCAGGATTTATCCAAATCTCAGTAGATTTACATTCTGCATTTGCTTCAAAGTACAAAAGCATCCACACTTAAAAGTGATATAGCAAGTAAACATGAAGAAGGCTGAAGATCAGAGCAAGTCATTCTCAAGAGTCAGGCTGGGTCAGAGGAGGAGAAAAAAAATCACGGCTGTTAATGTTAAATGGTAGCGACACCTTCTCCAAGTCTCTAGGGGATGCAAAGTTGTTGTTGTGGAAGCAAATGGAGATAACCAGCAATGCCATCACTCAGAAGGGGAGCTGTGCGGCTTGGACAGAGACCCAACCTGACGCAGAGCCTTGTTCCGCTTCCTCATTAGAAGGAGGCAATACCTTTTGGGTTTCCTGACGGCGAAGGAGCACAGAATCAACTTTGTGTAACGTTTTTAGAGAGCACAAGGTTGTGGGAGGTAGTCTTTTTCAGACTGGACGTAGACAAGGGCCCTGGCCTATCCGTAAGAAATCCCATAGATCTCACCAAGCATAGGCCACGCTTGCTTCAGCTCGGTACTGGCTTCACCCTTAGCCTGCTGAGCTGAGTCCCAGCGTGTCCCACTACAGAAAGGATCTTCAAACCCTGTCCTAAACTTTCATGGTGCAGGAATGCCACTGCAAGAATGGTGACTTTGTTCCACCTCAGAGTTGGCCGTGTTTCAGCAGTGAGCTAAGTGGTTTGGGATCCTCCTGGATGACACTAAAAAGTGCTGTGTATAAATGTCAGCTGTGAGTAAAAAGCTTCTCTATAACTATACAGCCATTCTATAGCCATATGTTCCTCTTGAGGGTTCCCAGTGACTGGGCTTCCCCTTCTGAAAAGCTATGTAAACACATGCAAAACCAGGCCTTTACATAATACAATGGGGCATATCATTCATTAACGTGCAAATAGGTCGCTCTCCACTCACCCTCCCACTCACTTCCCTTCCAGCTAGCTGCAAGCTTATGTAGCAAGAGCTTAAATGTAAGTCGCCAGTATTCCTGATTTAGCACAGCAGGGAAACATATGACTTTCAAAGGCAAGAGGGATGAGCAAAGCACAACACATTTTTTCCTCTCTCTAAGCTCCACCCGAAGTTACTTTGAGGAAAAACCGAACCCAAAGGCAACAACACACAGGCAAGTAAAACAGGATCAACAGTCCAACATTGGCCATTAACTGCAGAGAATTTTGACAGTGAAAGCACATCCATGTGATTTACGGGAACCCTGGCAAGGCCCCATGGTGTCTGCAGCGCATTAGGCCTAAATTACGCACCAAGAATTTCAGATTAATGCAGCATGGATTTCAGATTTACATGCACCAAGCAGTGGTGGATTGCAGTAGGACAACAGACCAAAGTCAAGGATAGGGGAAAGCACGTGCCCCGAGGCAGTGTTAAGAATAAAGAAAATGGCAGGGGATTGCATTGGGGATTCTGAAGTCTCAGCCATGACCTCACGAGTGTTCTATGACATCACAGAACACACATGGTCCTCAGCCACATCAGAAAAGCAAGAAAAAAAAAGATAGAAACAAAGGAGGAATAGCAAAGAGCACTGAATTAGTTCTTTGCATGTTCAAAGTGTTGTACAAACATTAACTAATCAATCAACTAATCGCCTAATTAAAAGAGCAACCAGGAAACGGAGATAGCAGAAGTGAAGCAGGAAGAAGTGGGAAGAGCAGCGGGGTGCTGGGATACAGGTAGCAATACGTGCTCCTGTTCACCCAGGCCACATTATCCCAGGCAAACGTGTGCCAAATTGCCATGACAATAATTAGCCAGAGTTCCCTGACAGATCATTATGAGAACATTAACAGGGCATTAGCAAGAATTACCCATTTTTCACACATTGATTAGGTGCCATTGCTGGTTCATTAGAGTATTGGCTTTTAATAGCCCCACTCCCAACTAGCAGCAGCCCTTCCTTCGCTCCCTGGCTCCTCTGCACAGATCCAAACCTCTTTAACTCCGAGCAGGCAGCCGGCCTGGTGTGCACTGAATTGCACAAGCACATGGCCATATGCTGCGTAGAGGAAGCACCTCATTAATCTGGCTGAGTTAGGTAGAGCGAAGCAGTGGCTGTGCACCATAGGCAGCCTTTAATCTTCCTCCTGAATCTGTACTGCTAACGGAGGATGGCACAAGCAATATCCCACTCCCTGCCCAGAGCCCTTGCTCCCCTATGCCAAGCAGGGCCAGCTCTGGGTCTCTTCTTCTCTACATCCTCCTCAGGCCCCACACCAGGAGGGAGGTTTCCCTGTCTGTCATTCCCCTAACCCTTCTGCTGTGCCCACTAACAACTCTCTTAATTATCAGAAGGGCTGGGGTACCCTGCTTCCACAACTGCTACCCTGTGATAAGCAAGGATATGCAAGAGTGAAAAGTGGTCCAAAATACGCTACAGCGGAGCCGTAGGGAAAGGCTGAGTCAAGAGGATTATTTCTACTGCAAAAGTCAGGTGCTAATAGGTGTGTTTCTGGCAACAAGAAAAAGACTAAACCAAAAAAAAAGGTGCCTTGTGACTGAGGAATCTGTCCCCTCCCTTTCCTCTTGGGACACATCACCTGTCCACCTACATACAAAATACGTTTCAGTTGAGTCATGCTTGGGAAGATACAGCAATCCTCTTAGTGCTATTATACAACTGATTCGGTGTCCCTAATCCAGCCACATCCAGCACAGTTACCCCACCCAGACCAGAAGCACTCCCTCAGCTTCCTTCTGAGGCTACACATCAAAACAAGGCAGCCTGCAATGTGCAAGACAGGTTACTGAGGTGTCAGGAGCTAAATCTTTTGCAGGGATGGCTGGATTATAGGACAGCTGAGTGGGTGTATAAGTCACTGAGTGCAGCCCAGCAAAGATGAGGGCAAAGCAAGCACCTTTCAATGCCAAAAGAAATGGATGAGATAAGGCGCAGAGCAAAGGAGGCAGGAAGGTTCATTCATTTAACACTGAGGAAGCAAAGGAGAAAGTAAACACTTTAGAGGGTTAGAAAGACAGGACAAAATACAGAGAAAGACCAGCCTCAGAAGGAGTTGCATTGCTAGAAGTATCTGAGAAATACTGCTGGGAGATGAATGGGACAAAGCAATTTACAGAAACATAGGGGATTAGAGGGAATGTGACAGCTGGGTTAGAAACATCAGCAGGACTGTATAAGGAAGGCTGCATAAGGTCATGAAGGCAAGGACAAGGAACTTCAAGTCCAAAGGGGATCAGGTGGAGCAATGCAAACACAAAGGCAATGCTTTCTGCATGGCAAAGGAAAACGGGTGGTTTTAGCATGCCCATTTCTCTGGCCAGAGAACGAGAGCTGGCTTTCCAGCAAGACAGGCAGAAGATGTTACAATAATCAAGACTAAGGAGGGCTAAGACATGAACAAGCAGTCTAGGTGTTGAGAAAGAGAAGAAGAGATGGATTTTCTATATCTAGTAGAGAAACAAGTTGGGAAGAACACAAGAGAGAAGATAACTACCCTCCATACTACAGGAGTACATGACTGGGAGAATTTTTTCATCATTAGCAGTGATATAAAGACTGACGTGAATTCAAAGGAAAAGACAAGGAGTTTTTTTAACACTAGTCAGCCTGAGCTGTGAGCATTTGTTGACTGAGTGTTGCGGATACAGTGCGTGACAGGTCAGGGTGCAGTATGTCTAGAAGTTTCTTTAGGTAGTTGGACTTGGATATGGCAAACTGATTGTCTAGGAAGCAGACATCAAGGACAAAGCCCTTTGAGATCCACAGTACTCATGAGGATGGGGCACTGACAGGTGGAACACTATGTGTGCCTCAAAGTTGGAAGAAGAAAGCAGATTAAGGGGAATGTGCTACATGAAAAAGGGAGCACCAGGAGAGCCCTGCCATTTGCAACAAAAACGCCGACTGAGGCACAGCACTGCCCATAAAACAGAAGGCAAACTAAAGAGGGTCTGAGGTGGAACAGAAGAAGAATCAAGCAGCGACTGATTACACAATCAGTTCAGAAGTAAATGAAAGGTGGAGATCGCTGCACCAGGTTCCTACTTAGTCTCAAACACAGCCCCATGGTTCACGTGAATCTATGCTGCCAAATCTGGGGAGTCAGAAGAAGCCAACTTTGAGCTCAGGGGAAGGAAGCAGCATGCTAAACATGAGTAGTCCATGTAGTAGTCTTACAGTCTTTTAACAGAACAGCTAGCCAGCTATATGGCCCATGTTAGCCACAGAGCCATGGAACAAGTAACTGCGGGCTGTCCTGAGGCCAAGGGTAAGCCTGCCAGCTGCTCTGTTTCTCTCCTCAAATGTTAATCAGGAATCCACCTGCTATTCATCAGGAACCTCTGGACACTACTGGACCTTGATAAACAAAAGCACTGGCTCCATTTTGTCGTAAGGGATATGGCTATGCCTGTGGAGCACAGCAGTGCAGTACCACTGGAAATCCTTCTTTGCTTCTGCTACTTAGGCAAGATGTAGGATGGAGGGATGGACACTCTAATTCCCAGCACCTCCTCCTCATCCATCACAACGAGCTAACCACAAAAGAGTCAGCGGAGCAGGACCCAAATGTCCCTCAGAAGTCACCAAAGCGATATGGCGAGAAGCACTCCTCCAAGCAGGGCTGATGAATGCTGAGGCCAGTGTGCTGGCAGGTCTGAGCACAGTATGTCACTGAAGGTAAATCAAGGCTGACAGCCAGTACTTTTACCTTCTCCTCCCTTTCCCTGGCCTTTAAACTGAGCCAAATGGAGTGCACACAGGAGGACAAAAGATAGGCAGAGGGGTGGGAGTGAGAGGGTGAGCATGGCATAGGAGGAAGGGCCTCAGCATCCCTCCACAGTAGCAGGTGGGAGTTTCAGGGAGAGCAGCAGACGAGCGGCGAGCGCTCTGTGTCAAGTGTAAATCCACAGGAGGCAGGTAGGGCACTGGGGCTGCGATCCTGACCTTGGGCCAAGGCAATCTGCTTTTTAACTGGCGGCAACTGTAATCCAGTCTGCGAACAGATGGTACGGAGAGGACAAAATACAGGATACAAACGTAGGCTCTCCAGTATCTGTTCCAAAACCAGCCAACCTTCAGCAGGAAGGTGATTAAAGAAGAAAAGAAATAAGGACAAAACAGGCTGACTTCCTCTGTTCAGAATGACTGGTGAAGTCAGATGCCACAGTCCTGTTCCCAAAGGACTCGATGGCGTGGGGCTTTTCGGCTCAAACACAGAAGCTGTCTCTCCGCTACTCAATGTTTCTGAGGGATGACAAAGAGGGAGGGTTTGGTTGCTGTTCTGGTCAATCCTCAGCTCCTGTACCGGCATCCCAAAACTCTCTGCTCACACTGTTGCTTCCTGCCCTAAGGCATTGTCAGGAGTCTTTTGCTACAACAGCTCCACACATAAAGACATGAAATAGCAGGGAAGCGACATGAAGCCTTTGTGCACACACCAGAATTTGCAAGGTACCAGCACAGTCTAAGCAGCAACAGACACAAAAAATCCTGAGTTCATATACTCAAAAACATGACAGAAAAGTTCAGACCTGGCACTGAATTTTGCTGTGAATCCTCTCTTGGTAGGAGGTGAATTCACACAAACCTTTTGGTTCCTGCCTTCTCATTAACTTACTGGCATAATCTATGCTGCCCAGGGTTACTGTCCCTGGTATCCCTGCTTACTGGTCTAGGGCACGTAGCCACTGGTGGGGATCCTTGGTCCTAAGATTGAGACGAAAGTGCTGTAACTCAAACTACTTCACAGGTTTGGCTCAGATTTCAGTCCTGGAATCCATAGCTTTGAGAGTCTGAAATGTATTTCAGAAATAGATGATCAAGAAATAAAAGATGGACGTGAACTACTGTAGTTGTTGGTATTAAAACTGACACTGCTATACATGTGGGGACCGTTACAAAGTACCAAAGGAAGTACTTAGCAGGAAATATATAAAATCCACCTACTAAAAATACTTGAACAGTTTGTACATTATCAGTACCCAACAGTGCTGTGATACGTGAAGCTCTGAAAACACACTTCTTTAGAAGACTAACGGACCTACTGGTTTTTAATGAGTTTACCTAGTGTTCTTCCATGTTGATTGCAGAGTCAGCCTTGCTGAAATGCCCAATATGTTCTCTGCAGGTTCATGCTGACAGGCCGTGGGCTCTTAAGTAAGGTATTTTTTTTTTGCAGCTTCCTGAATTTATGACGTTTCAGCACTTGAAACAAATTGGGATGAAAAATGTAGATACAGTTTCATGTGTAGTTTCATGACCTGACGCTCAGCAAGTTCTTCACCCTTCTGCAGTACTTGGAAGAGGCTTGGTTTTCGATCATAACAATTCACTCCCTGCCCTGCTGGGCAAGTGTACCTCCACTAGAAGTAGTATTGCTCAAAACACAGAGTCTTGATCTAAAGATAATACTTTGCTTTTCTGCGATATTTTTTGTTACAGTGATCTTCACTAACATGCATGCCCACGAACGAGCCTTTCTGTGAAACAGAGAAACCCTGCTGCCTTCATATTACTGCAGCAAAAACTAAGTCCCCATTTAGCTGGGGACTTGGAAGACAACACTGATAAATTAATCCCCGGCATAACTCCTCTGAACTCAAAAAGGAGTACAGTCCCTGGCATGAACAAAAGCAGGTCCTGGCCTTACTCAAAAAGAGCTGTCTCCACACTGTGCTCCAGGCATGGCAGAGTGGGTGCCACTATCTCAGACTGGGAAACAAAGAAGACTTTGCATCTCCCATAAAGGAAAAATGTGGGTGCGCATGAACACTTAGGAACAATGATGACAGAAGTGGGGGAAGGTAAGCAGTATGCCTTAACGTAATCCTGCCAGTGCCCTCCTTCTGCCCTGCTGCACCCCTACTCTCACAGCCCTAGGTTTCCCAAATCCAGCTCTGCCAAACCCCTTCACGTCCCTGTCCTGTGGCTCTTGAACATGCCAATCTTGGGTTGCCACTAGAAAGCCCTGCCAGCACAAGACTGGGCAGTGCTCTGACAATGTTCCCTCATGAAAAATGACATTTCCAAAACAAATGCTTCAGCTTAATGGATGTCAGGCTGCTGTAACTTTGAGTCATTAAACACGCAACTTTGACAAACACTCTCAGTATGTTCTTTCTAATTACCAGGACCAAGCAGATTTAGACAGGGCAAATACAGCAGGCTCTCTCATTTCCTTACTATAGCCTGACTTCTTGCTCTTTTCCCTTTCCTCCCTCCACTCTTGCCCTAGCTCTGCTTATTTATTGCAATAGTGTGCGCTGTTTTGCCTTGCAAATCCTTTTGCACAGAGACATCCTCTCTCAGCCAGAGTTTTAACAGAGAAATTCTCCTTCCCCCGTTCTTCATTCTCTCCCTGCTCATTAGCTTTGCTAAGCCCCTTTGGCTGTGAATGTACAGCAGCATTTATACTGACTGACAGTGACCTAGCAAAAGGACATTGACATTACTGCCTCTCAACTTGCTGGGATCTAGATGTTTGTCCTTCTGCTGTTACCTGGTGGTCTGTCCATCTTAATTCCCTCTGACTTTATTGCAGCCTGTTTGTGATTTGAGCCTCTCCTCCTTATCTGTATTTTCTTCCTCTCTGTCTGCTTTTATTTTCCCCTCTCAATCCTTCGTCTCTCTTGAACCTTGTCCTCCAAACTCTCTGAAAACACCCCATCAAAGATGCTGTTATTTGACAACTGGCTCTGCTGGTAAGTTGATGCAAACGCATATGCACTCGAAGATTGTTGGAGTAAGGACCATCACCCTTTCTCCCTGCAAAGTGCCTACCCCAATGGGGTCACACTAGACCCCTCCTCAAAACACAGAAGTGGAGGGACCACTGAGATCAATGCTTCTAGTTGCATGTGATAACAAGCAACAACACAGCAACACGTAATGTAGAATACTCCCTTACAATAAAGGATGTACAATTAACCATTAGGTTATTCTGCTTTTCCTCCCCGCTTACTCCTCATTCTCTGTCATTACCAACATGCTTTTTATTTTAATACCTTCCTTCTCTCCTTCTTTTCTTCACCCTCTCTCCTCTCCTCTCACTTTGTTCTCTTGCTCTTGGAATCTACCTTTCTCCCCCTTGGCCAAGCATACATCGAATTTCACTGTTCGAAAATAAAATAAAGACCTCAAGGGTTATGAATTATCTGTCCTATTTTAATAATTAAAGATGAATACACAGAGCCAAGGCAGCTTAGGCATTCATCTGAACAATCACATTATATCAGAAATGTCTTGTGTGGCCCCCAGTGAAATACATCAAAGAAATTCCCACCCCTGTATATACGGCAGTTGTCCTAGTCCTGCCCTGGGACCATTCGGCAGGCAGTCAATCTGGCTTTGATAGCGGCCTATATATTTAGTTTCAATGGATAGGGTTTGATGGTTTTTGATAATTTGCAACTTACAGCTAAGGAAAAGCAGCCTATTATTAAATGCAAATAAAATGAAATGAAGTCCAGCTGTCTGGATGCAGATAGAAATTACATAAAGCCCATAAGGACCTCTGGAGATCTTAACTTGTCAAGAGAACATGGTCAGTGAGAGCGAAAACCCCTGCTTCAGAGGACCTGCAGCCAGCAGTATCTCAAAAGAGTGACACAGATTATAGGGTGACTTTGGAAAGCAATGGCATAAATAAAGAAAGGACTGGGAGAGCTGAGGGGTAGAGAGAAAGGGATGGTCAAAAGGTTTGTAACGTGAAGGAAAGCACATCCCAACTTTGGTTGACAATAAGCATCTTGCCCTTCTCCACAGAATGACTGGAGAAGAAAGGAAGGAAAAAAGTTAGAACGAAGTTTCACTCCTTTAGGGAAGAGAGAGAAGCAGTGACTACATGCCCTGACAGGAGCAGAAGCTGTTTCAGAAAAAGAATTGCAAAGAGGAGAAATACTCCTTGCAACCTCCCAATTACACATGGACCAGCCAGAATCAATCTTTACACATGGAGAGGGCCAAAGGAGACCTTCACAACTCTCCTTTTCAGGTAGAGGTAAGTGCCAAATGTCCTAATGATGCCAAACAATAGTGTATCTAATAACTTGACTGTAAGGGCTACAGGCTGCAGCCTATCATGAAATGCACCGAGTCTGAAGCAGAGGAAGTGGTGTGCTCCTTTCTCCTAATCCCTGCCTCCAGAAAGGCATTCATGCTTCCTGCAAAACTCATGCTAACAGAGCAGTGGAGCCTGTGCAACAGACTATACACCAGACCTCATGGACTTCTTGGGATATCACGTGGGTATATAAGTCATGCTCAGCTCCCCACTTGCTACCTCGCACCGTCCCCCTCTCTGACAACGTATCTGAAGCCATTTCACAGCCTCCGCATGTTTTTGTTATGTGACACGTAACGAGAGGAGGAACGCTCCTGTTTCACTAGCATTGCCAGAGGTGAGAATACTTTGGATGTATAGTTGAGTTCACACTGAGTGAGGGAGACTTTCATTTTGCTCTGACTCCAACAGCTTCGTTACCAAGCCCTGATGCCATATTCTTGTGAGCTTTTCTTGTGTCATTATTTTTAGAGGAGAAGCGGCAGATTAGGCATTTGACCCGTTTGATTTAATTCACCAAGTTATACTAAATGTGTGCAATGGTCTGGGTCACTTCCTTCTCAGTCCAAACATGCTTTACCCATTCTTTCCTTTTGATTACACAAACCAAAAGCAAAACTGAAACTGCCCTGACATTCAAAGCCCCAAGTCGGGACCTGCCTCACAAGCTGCTCCAAGCAGATGAGTTCAAGGAAACAGGCACTTGCATCTTGTTCTCTTTTTCTATCGCTCTTAGCAGGAGGCAGTCAAAAAGTAGGGCAAGGAGCAGTAGGACCACAAGGGAGTGGGTGAGGTTGTCAGTGTTGAGCAACAACTTTCCCACTACCAGGTCCTCCACCTGCATGGCTGTGGTGGCTTTCACACCCCTCCTGACAGACTCAGACACCACATTTCCCACCCACCCTGTGAACCGTCCTGTCCAAGCGGGGCTGGGGGGTAATAAGAGTGTTTGTGTATCCCTCTGTTCAGCCCTCGTAGACCCCATCCCTAGACTGATGAAGGGGAAAAAAAAGTTTTTGTGGGGTGACACAGAACAAATGAATTTTTGTTCAATAAATCATTTTAGAGAGACTATTGATTCTAGGACCTTTGAATGCATCGACCTATTCATAAAAGTCTCATCTTCTCTGGTACCCTGTACACTTGCCTTCCTTTCCACTGTCACAACCACTACACTTCATTTTCTTTTCCTTTCTTTTGCCATTTCTTTTCTCTCCTTTTTTTCCTGTTTTGACCCTGTAATCCTATCTTAACCTTCTAATCCTCTCTGCAGTTCCCTCTTCTTCCCCTGATCTCAGCTCCGTATCATTCACAGGCTGCCACACTGACAGGAGAGAAAGAACAGCAGATATTTACCAAAGTATTACCATAAAGATTAAAGCTAGCAAATACCACGGCTCGCTCCTTCCCTCCAGCCCCTGGCCTAATGAAAACACTTGGCACTCCTTCCCTTTTCTTGGAGACAAAATGACAAAGCCCTATAATCTCTAAGGTGGAAGAAAAAGAAGACCCAAAAGTGATTAAAAGGATAGAAAAAGAGAGCAGAAAGGGGAATAGAAGTGGGAATAATATTATTTAGCACTTCTGTACGACCTGACTGCTGATATTATGCCGACCTGCAGTATCTTGTGCTTTCCATGTGCTTGCTTTCTGTCTGTACTCACCTCTTATCCCCCACGCTCAGAGCATAACCTTCCTGAAGGAGGATTCTCCTTTTTGTTCTCTGTGTGCTCAGGGCCCAGCAAAATGGGATACATAGGATGCACAGCCCTGGCTCGCAGGGATGGCCACAGCAGGTACAAGCAGACCTCAGGGCACTTTACAAGGGAGATAGCTATCACCAATCCCAGGCTGCGAGAAGGACAACTAAAGCCCAGAAAGATGGGGCGACTCATGCATGGACATGGGTTAGGGAAGTGGCACTACCAGGAGGAGAGGTCGAACAACCTGATCACTGTCTGTCCCGCAGCCTCGCTGCAGCGAGGACATTAACAGAAGTGGATGAGGGGAGACCACCAGAATGACAGAGAGGAAGTAAACAGAGAAGTAGGACAAATAAAAAGAGAGAAATGGAAAAAGAATGAAAAAAAAGCAAAACCAAAGGAAACCGAAGATGAAAGGGAAAGTGAGAAAGATAGGCAAAAAGTAGGAAAGAAAGAGTTGAGCTATGTAAGGTCAGAAATAAGGAAGGGCTTCTCCAGCACACGGAAACAAGACTGCTTGGAGCAGGGGGAGGATTTTTGTGACAGCAGGAGTGAAATGCATTGTCCTCTTTGAGGCTCAGTCTTTTCAAAATATAACTCTGAAATACCGTGGCACTATAAACCAGGTAACTACGTGTCCAGGCAGGGAAGACATATGCATGAAGGGCAGACTTCTCCCTCAGTCCGACATGTTCATCGTCTACTTGCTTCACCATCCATCCACACATACAGAGACAAGGGACACCATGCTGAGGCCACAGGATTTACTGGCAAAGCAGATCATTTGAGTCCAGCTATGCACAGAGCTTCAGAGGCAAAACTACCAGGACTGCACAGGAGACAACCATGCACACAAAAGCTCAACTCTGACCAACTCACAGCAACAGATCCTGGCCAGTTTGGAAAAACAGTCTTTTCTGTGTATCAGGCTGTAAACAACAAAACCAACCACGCAATCCCCATTTCAAACAAACAAACAAACCAACCCAAAATCCCAAACCAAACCTGCCTGATTTTCCACAGATCTAGCCAGTCCAAACAATTAGAAAGAGGAGCTTGACATAATTACAAATTTGTCTTTCTTCACATGTAAAGTCTGTAACAGTGTATTTGCTGCTGGACTTCCCTGTCCAAAGAGAAGGGCTATTCACTGCAGCTAAAGCTGATCAGTAAATGTGTGGATGCCACCCCCTCATATGCAGTGAGAATCATGCACTTGCCTGGACTGCTTCCATCAAAAGATCTCAAAGCACTTGATGAATAGTTCATTAAAGGCTGGCAGCACCTTTGGGAGATGGGTAAGGAACAATGAACGATCACTTCAGTCATCACAGAAGGGCATCTCCCTTTAGACTTGAAAAGCAGAGCTTGTTAGCAGTGCACAGATTCACCACAAGACAGTTTAAAGAAGCTCTGAAGAATACCTCTTCCAGTTGAAAGTACAGAGGCAATTAAGTAGCTAACCAAAGTGAAATTTGGTCAGGAGACAACAAAGCAACCCTGCTTGTCCCTAGCACTATTTAACACCTTTCATTAACAGAGCTCAAGGCACTTTTCAAAAAGTGTTCAGTATTTTTATCCCTGACATATAGTAGATAAGGGAAGGGAAATCTAGGAAGGGGGAATGATGTGCCCAAACCCACATGCAACAAGTCAGAAGCAAAGCAGAGAACAAACCCTGGGTTTCCCAGGCTTGCTACTCCACATGTCACACCATCTCCCACGTCAACTCTCTGCTCACTGCCTCTGGACACATCTGTATTTAAAACTTTTCACTGAGGAAGTGAGATTTACGCAGCCAGCTGGCCAATATCTATCCCAGGTTATAAATCCACAGATAAAACTTTCAGCGTGTTCTCACTGCAAGCCACAGATTCCCCCGTCAATCATCATCTTCCTTAACAAACATCTGTTACTAACACACCAGCGTTTCTGCCCGCAAAGCTCTTGGCTGAAGGATATTGTAAAGAGCAGAACCTGAGCCAAGCACCACTCAAGCTTTGCTCTGCAGGATGCTCCGAGGCAAACTGCAGAGGTGTTCAGGGGCAGCAGCGCAAACCAACCTCCTCAGCTTATAATGCTTTATTTTTTCAGGAACAGGGTGGGAGCACTGCTAGGGGGACCTGCAGTCCTCCTAGGACGTACTGCTTTTCCAGAAATGAGGAGGATCCCAACTGGCTTTGTGTTTTGATGTGCAGAAGGGATCCTGCTACAGAAGTCTGTTTTGGACAAAGTTGGAGTGCACCTGGGGTCATCAAATTTTGTTTTCCTATGATGCCCATGCCAGACAGCCAGATGAAAAAGGACTTGACTGGCAAAGCTGCACTTTGTGTCAGTTAGACTTGGTTGGGCAGGCTCCAAGGTGCTCCTCCTCCTTACTATGTAATTACTGTGAACAGAGGTTTTAACAGAGAGAGATGCTATTTGAGACAAGGCTGGTTAGAGAGATAGCCAGGTCCTTGGAGTTAGTAATTAATTACCAGGCATTCTCAGTCTTAAGACATTAACTGCTTACGCTTTTAAATAGTAGTAAATTGGAGATACGTGTCTAATTAGAGAGTTGTAAAATGTTTTGGAGGATTGAACAGAGAGAGAGAACTTACAGAGATAGAGTGGGAGGCAAACTGCTCTCCAAGAGGAAAGAAGATGTGGGAAGGAGATGGATGCTGCTACTATGAAAGGCTGTTTTATTTTGTAATGTACTGGAGTCCTGGTTATCTGAAAGGACTTCCGTCTCTGCCTGGCTCCCCAGCTGCATGCTCCCAGAAGAGGGGAAGCAGGTAGCGTACTGGACATACACAGGATTGATTTCTTCCTAGAAGGTCAATGACAGACCTTGAAGTCTGCCACTACTATTAATCTAGCAGATTTTTACATTTCACATCCTAATAGCAGGCATATCCCCATCCACTCCAAAGATTTTGTGAAGTATGTACCAGCAGGCTGTATTAAACACAGACTAGGTTGGAATTACTGCTAGGAGATCAAAAACACTAGAGGCTGTTATTACAGAAACATACCTGGATTTACTGTTCTTCAGTAACAGATTTAGAATATCAACTTTTTTTTTTTTTTTTCCCTAATTTAAGTAGGGGAAAAATAATTGCAAATAAACTATTTACTGCTGAATTTCTGTTTAGTATCATGTGATCTCAGTCTCTGCTACTAGCAACTTATTAGAGCATATTTCAGGTCAAAATCACACCAAGCAGTTTTTCTATATTTTGTGCAAATGCTTTTCATTTGCACATTTGCACTCTCCTCTGGGCTCTCATGAGATTTGGGGTTAGTGACATGGTTTAAGAAGTTTGTTACAAGGCAAAAGGATTTCTTGTTCCATATGAAATAACATAGCTTAAATAAGTTCAACGGAAATAACCACAATGATCTAGTAACTAAACAAGTAACAGGCAAGCCCAAAAGAGTTTGCTCTAAGGGAGCACCTATAAAATATTCCTCCTTTTCTAGCTCTGATTTCTATGGCTACATCTCATTCACCAGTCTCCATGCTCATTTCTTCCCATCTGAATACTTTTTCTGCTACTTCCTCACCTGTAAAAAATAATGTAATGGCCTTTGAAAGATACTGAAGAGTGTTTCATTTGAATGGTGTGCAGAGTGGCAGATTTCTGGAGATGCTACCGTGCTCTGGTGCAGCAGGAGGACGGGTTTCACAAACATTTTCGTCAGGTGGCTTTGGTTCTCCTCTACTAAAAGATGATACTAGTTAGCATCTTCTGTCTTCATGGGACTAAATATTGGAGACAATATGTTCCTTGGGCAACATCTTTTGTATGATAAGATTATAAACGAAAAGACCGCTTATAATCAAAGATCACCTGACACTTTTCAAAGATGTTGGGTGCCAAGACAGTAGACCTGTCTAAATGCCAATTAGTTTAATTATAACCTGCCTTCCCAACCTCTCCTTGCAGTTCTGATTGGATACTTTCTTCTTTGCTTCTTGTCTTCAACCTGCTGCTGTTTGTGCCATTTAATAATTGCAGGGTTCCACTTCAGAGGTGACTGTGCTTGAGTGATGAGCAGAGCACAGCAACCCCTCGATGGGTGCATTCTTACATCGTTACCAGAGATGACATCTCGCCTCAAAGATTCCAGGGAAGGCAGTAAGGCTGCTTTAAGAAACAATAGATTGGAAGAAAAAAAAAGTAGACCACGACTCTGTAAAACAAGAGCACAAACAAGCAGCGCATCAACTCAGTTTATAATAACTGAGATAAAGGCATTCTGCTGGGCGATATACCCTGTCTTCAGCAGGAGCGCTGACCAGGCACTCGATGCTGGGTGATGCACGTTCCAGAAAGAATTACCCGAGTTACCTTGTTGGCTTCTAAATTAACCACAATTATTCAAAAATGAAGATTCATGTTTGGCAAACTCATTAGAAACTTCTGTTCAGAATGGGCAAAACCCCAAACATAACAATAGGATGCACTGAGACAAAGAGAAAAAATGAGGCCAAGTGAGGTATTGCACTGCAATACAATGTCCCACATCAGGTCACCCTATCTGCAAAAGACGCAATAGACATAAAAGGGGTTCAGGGACAGGTGACAGCAATGAGTTAGATACCTGACAAAATTTCTCTAAGAAAGGAGATTGAAAACAGTGAGGCTCTTTGCTTCAAAGAGGAAACATATCAGGCTGGAAAGTGTAGGGATACACAAAATAACGAAGAATGCAGCAAAAGTAAACACCCTGATAAAGCTAGGCAGCGTCCCATAACCTGAAACACTACCCATTTAAGGCTGGATAGGATTTGCTGCTTTCCTACTACGTGCAATAACGTGTGGAAGCCACTGCTACAAGACAATATCCAGGACAAATGCTATCCCCAAAAGGAGTACAGTACGGTTATGTGAACTGCAAGAATATCAATGGTCACTTTATACACGATGGGAAAACCCCTCCACACAACCCCTCCCCCTGAACATCAGCGATATCAGTCCTCTTGCTTCAGACTATAGGCAGGAAACAATCTGTCCAGGACACAGAAATTTCTCTCATCAGCAAGTTATTTGTATGATTTATGATTTTGCATATTTGCCCACTTACAAAGGTTTTATATTTTCTTACATAATACAAATTTAAAAATGCAAGATACTGATGTAAAAGGGTTCTGCTATCATCTGCTGTTTCTTAAATTCTTCTGTTTGAGAGGAAATTCATATATGCTAAACAAGAGTCTGTTTGAAAAGCACTCTCAAGGATTTTTAAGTGTCCAGGCAAGAGAGAAAAACAATCACCCTACCCATTTTAATGAGATCATGGAGGACCTGAAAATAAATTTTCCTTTCAGATGGTTTGTGTCCCAGCAGCTAAAAACTCCCCCCTGTATCATGTCACCCCTAGTGACTCTGAGTGATCTCCACAACATGCTGGATCTGGCATTGACACATCAGGGAATGCACTCATTCTCAGTACACTTTTAGGGAACAGACAGCTGCTTTCAATAGATTTATGGTATCAGTCCCTAGAAGGACCTGCCACAGATATAGCTCCAAGATTTACAAGTCTGTCATTTCCTATGACCCCATCTAGACCTTCCCAACAGAGCCCAGTAAGCTGTTACACACTTTGTAACCACCTTTTCATATAACCTGCTCTACTCCTTTCCAGAAAAGGAGATAAGTACATTGAAAACCAACAAACGTACAGCTGCCAGCTGTACGTTTCTCTTCTTGACTTCCTCGCCTCCTTTACAGAGATGCAAGAATGTAGGTTCCTCCTTTACCAGGATGCGCTTTCTCTGGACTAGAATCTCCATTTCATGGACAGGGACACTAAGGAGCAAGCACCAGTCACCAGTTTTGTCGGGAACACAAAAGAAGCTGAGTGTTCCCCACCCACAGCTCCATTTCCACTGAACCGGAACTGCCAGCTCTGGCCTTTCTGACCACAATCGAGAAGAGACGATCTCCTGCTTTTGCACTATGTTAGGAGACATTCATGAGATATCCTTGTCCAGCAGCCAATTAGGTAACACAGGTGTGAATAGGACCTATAAACTGGGGTTCCAGCCTGCAAAGATTTTGGTCACTATGTCTGGCCGCTAATTTGCTGAGACAAATCTCCTTTTTGAGCCTCAGTTTCTCACACTGAAAAATGGGGAGACTAATAGTGACTTGTCTCTAAGAGGAAATAAATTAAAATATTTTGAGGTTCAGAAATGGTAAGGACTACCGAGCTAAATAATCTCAAAGTAATTCCATGTGCTCTGGCACAGATCTGACAACAACTTATCTATGTATGCTTTTAATAGAGGTTAATATTTTCATTTTCTCTGAGCATATTTTAGGCTCCATCCCGTAAAAGCAAAGTCTACACAAGGCACCACCAAGTAGAATGCACAATGATTAGTTTCTGCAAAGCAGCCTTGGTGTCTGCGAAAACACTCCAGGTAACTCAATAAATTAGAATAATAAACACAAAGGAAACCAGAGAACAAGCAAGGACAGGGCAGAAATCACAAACAGAGGCCGACAGCATAATATATGGTACAACGGCAATCCAAACTGGGCCTCCGTGAGGCACTGGGGAGCCGCTGGGAGGCATGCGTGAGGTGGAGGATATCCAAGTCTTGGTACTGTTCCTCATTACTCCTTGAATCTCATATAAGCAATTTTAATTTAAATATTACTGTGCATATGCCACCAGGGCCTCTCCCTGCAATGCCTGCAGGGAGATCTTCAGCCGGCAAGCACAGCGCAGCCCCTGTAGCCACAAACCCTCAGCGAAGGAATATTTGCTGATGCAAACACAAGCCGCGGCAACAGCAAGCAGTGCCTAAGGCTGAAATGGTGCTGCAGCAGGGGACGTCCGGCTGCTGTCAGCAGGACGGAGCCTGGTGTCAGCTAGGGAGATGCAAAGGGCTTCATCTGCCCACAGGTGTTACAGGCTTCTCTCTGCCTGTGGGCAGGGAGCCGGGGAGAGGGAGGATGAACAACTGTGCCTCTGAACCGGTTGCTTCTGGCTCATCTACGCAGTATGATAAAGCAGCAAACCAACCCCAGAGGGGAGCAGAAGGAACCTTCAGTGCTGGAAAAGCATACTACTTTCTTGTAGGAATGTTTGCTCGCTTTTAACGTGCCTGTCTCGTGTGATAGCATCACACGGGGCAGCTCCCCGGCCCCTCCCAAGTTCTCCCAACCTGGGGCTCCCCACACCAGCTCTGCCCCCGCACCCCTACACCCCTTCCGCTGCTCCAGACCTATTTCTTTCCCCAGCACATCAGGCTTACACATCTTAAGTGCTCACTTCTGCAGCTTCTCCTATTTCAGTCCCAAGCCTCTTCTGAACAGAAAGTACCATTCACATAAAAATGATGAGGACAGGCAGAAAGAATTAGGTTGTGAGGAAAGATTCAGCAAACTTGTTCCATTTTCCGCCTGGATCAAGACCTGAACCCACAGGAAGCCTCCAGAGGTACTATCTGCTGCAAACGTACTGTGACATTTAAGAGACCTCCCGGCGAGCCCTGGGAGCAGAGAGATGGACTTCTAGGGGAAACTTTTCTCTTTGCTACGCAAGGAATTGATGCTATTTATAACGATTCCTGCTGTCCCCAACTGGGCATGAAGACAATCAGCATCTGTCCAGGCCCTTGGGGAGACTGCAGAACTAGAGATGTTGTGTACGTATCTGTGCAGTACCCGCTGCTACAGCATGAAAGTGGCAGGGTGGGTAGAGAGGAGCTGTGAAGGGCTCAGCCAGGGCTGGGAGATGAGGGGCTGAGGAAGGGGGATGAGGGAAAAGGGGATGGTACCAAAGAGGATAGGTTTTCCATGTGAGTGTCTGTTACTTGAGATAATACAGATGGTTTCTCTTTAGCTGCGGTTTTGAAAAGCCCCCTGCCTACTCTGCTGGAGGCCCTTTCCTGCCAGAGCCAAACCTGGAGCTCCCAGACACAGGAGGAGAGCTCAAAGGTCTTTGAAAACAGAAACTTGTGTTATGCTGTGGAACTGGGAACTACAAGTCTATACAGGCAGTATCACACACCTTTGCCTGCTTGTCCTGACGGGGCAAAGCCCAGGAGCAGCACTCTGACCCGGTCCTCCTGCCTGGCAAATGGTTCCCCCATAGCCTTTCCTCCTGCAAGCAGCCCTCCTTCCTCCCATGCTGTCCCACACAGCAATCCCCTGGCTATAATTCCCCTGACTTAGAGGGGCCCTGCCCATCTCCCCCCACTCCTGCTCACACAGAAGTTTCCTCTCCCTTCCTTCCCCCTGTGACACATCCAGGTTCCCCACAAGAGGAAACCCCCATGCTGCAAGACCCCTCTGGGGCATCAGTCTCCTGCTCCTCTCCCCTGCCCCAGCCGTGGCACAGACAATTGTTTTCTTGCTCCATTAAGCCAGTAAATGAGGCTGGTTTAGCTCAGCACCGTGAGCAGGTGCTCTGAGCCCAGGATCTGTCTCGACACAAGTAACACTGATGTGAACACAGGAATGAAGGAGGGATTTGTGAGTTTGGCACCATGCTCTTCTACCCCCAGACACTGAGGAAAGCAGCTTCTTGAGACCAAATCAAGCAAGCTAATGTAGCCTGCAAATGTTTTGGGGCTTGGCCAGGTGACCGTGCTGCTTTCTTCGAGCCCATCCACCCTGCTCCAGGAGAAGATAAATCAATGCAAGGCAACATCTGCCAAGATATTGACTTTGGCTCTGCTCACGGACTGCCTGCACTTCAGAGATGGGTAATATTCAGCTTGATTATCTCTCACCGCCAAGAGGAAGTTTCTCTCTATGCTTAAAATCACTGGGATGTGCCAAGGAGGAATCGATCTGTGGGAGAGAAATGCTGACAAGAAAACATGAGTCGGAGACAGGATGAGTGGACGATAGGTGAGCAATAGAGACAGTATCTGGCAGCTTGCCTGGCCAGGTTAGCAACAGCCTGGGTCACTACAGCCAGAGAAAGACTAAGACCAAACACAATCATCCAAACTTTACAGCAGGCCCCTTTACACTTTTCCCCAATTTCCCCAAATAGCTTTTCTTCTCTTAACTTGCTCCTCACCCTCCTAAAACGTCCTTTCTCTACTCTCCCCTACATCCTCACTGCACTGGAGTCTTCTGGTTGCTTCATGTGTCCCTGTAAGTCACCCAATTCACTGCTTAACATACGACACTCAGTGGCTGCAAGGTTCACTGCCTGCCCCACTTTGTGTCATGTCACATGCCACCTCCCTAGTGGTGAAAAGCCCCAATAGCACACATACACTGTACAACATCTACCCCTCAGGTAGACCCTGAGTCTCATGGGCTCATATCCCAAAGCACAAGGTGATGCCACAGCAGGAAAAGGTGACATTTCATTAGCAGAACATGCTGACAAAGCCTCATGAGGTGAACATTCAGCAACACCATAAAACTTTTCCAGGATACAACACCGAGCCTTCAATTTGGTTTTCCTAACACAGTTGTGGTAAAACATCCTCTAGGTCCTCTAGCCCTCCAAGAGCAGCAGAGGAGAAAAAGATCTGAGTGCCTTCAAAAGAATATCGGTTTTAGAGATAGTCTTGACACTGACTCCTGTTTGCCAGACAGGTTAAGTGTCACACACTTGGACTAGGGTAGCACTGACTACAGACTCCTTAGAGCACACCACACACCTGGGATGGAAGGGAGAAGGGCAGCCACAGCAGAAGAAATGGGTAAGGACTTCCCAGTCAGGCTCACTTGGCTTCTTGCTGAGGCACTTCTCTGAACCTTTCAGCTGTGTTTCTGCCCATGCTCCAGCCATTCTTTGAGCCTGAAGGCTGCACGGAATCAAGCAGCAGAGGTGGAAGAGTCCCAAAGGCACCATCTAGTCTGTTCTTTGTAAAGGATGGATCAGCTCTACTTCGTCATTTGTGGCATCTGTCACTCCTTGTACATGTCTAGTCTGTCCTTAAAGCCCTCCAGTGATGGAGCTACACAGCCTCCTGAGGCAACGTGATTCAATGTTTTGCTATCTTTACTGTTGCAGAGCTCTTACCGACATTCAGCCTGTCTCTCTTGCTGCAATCTTAAACATTCCTCCTCATCTTCTCCTACAAAAGACACCATTTCTTTCTTTTCTATCTTATGTATCTGCATGCTGTTAACTCATATCTCATGCTTAGTCCTCTCTTCTTTAGACCTAACTGCCCCATTTCTATCCATCTCTCCTCACTGACTATGCTGCCTAGGTTCCTGATCATTCCCACTTCTCTCTTCTGGACTACATCCAACTGGTTCACACCTCCCTAGAAATATAAAGTAGCCCAAATAGAGACAGGACTCTGCTCCAGTGCGTACAGTGATCAGCAAGCAGCCAACACTACTCCCGAAGCAGGGACACAGCTAGAGCAGAACACAACGTGGCATCCAGTAAGACACTGAATGATGCTGTAAAATCTGCTTCATGCCCTTCCTTCTCTCTTCTCTGGGAGCTGGATGCTGTTCCCATTTCAAGCTTCATGTGGGGGGAAAAAAAAAAAAAAAAAAAAAAAAGTCATTTAAAAGGCTAACTGATCTGACTATGTCCAAGGTCCTTAAGGTCCTTGATCCACCTGGCCTGCATTTAAGCATCACCTCCCAACTCACATAATAAGATAGGTGCACGTGTTTCTCCACCTTGGGACACACTTTTCAAATGGATAGACCTGCATGCCTCTGACTCATCGCCAGTACTGGAGACCAGCCAGGCAAATAAGAAGGGAAGAAATGCCACTCTAAAGGCCAATGAATACGCATGAAGCATGTTACGCAAGAACCCCTGTGGACCCCCTTGTCCGGGTAAAAGCCCTACAGATGGCCCATCACTAAGCACAGTTGATGCAGTGGGGAGGATGTGTGGGTGGACAGATAATTTGATATTTAGCTGAAAGAACTAAAATGGGTTTAATGCAGTGCTAGGAAGACAGATTGCCTACAACACCTTCTGCTCCTGATTATGGATGCCAATCTCAGGTTTCCCTTAGGTGTAAAAGCAGCCAGGATGCATGCGTTTTCACAAAGGCTTCAGAGTCCCAGTCTCACAAAAAAAGAAGTATCACAGGAGAAAAATAAAAGGTGACCAGCATGGAGGAACATCCCTGCTACAGCACCAGCAGCTGGCTTTAGTTTTCTGTAGCATCTTATCATAGAATCACAGAATAGTTTGGGTTGGAAGGGGCCTTTAAAGGTCAGTTAGTCCAACCCCCCTGCAGTGAGCAGGGACATCTTTAGCTAGATCAAGTTGCTCATAACCCTGTCCAACCTGACTGACCTTCAATGTCTCCAGGGATGGGGCTCCTACCACCTCTCTGGGCAACCTGTTCCAGTGCTTCACCACCCTCACCGCAAAAAAATTTCTTCTTCATAGCTAATCTAAATCTACCCGCCTCTAGTTTAAAACCATTACTCCTTGTCCTATTACAACAGGTCGTGCTAAAAAGCTTGCCCCTATCTTTCCTGTAGGTCCCCTTTAAGTACTGAAAGGCCACAATAAGGTCTCCCCAGAGATTTCTCTTCTCCAGCCTAAATAACCCCAACTCTCTCAGCCTTTCTCCATAGGAGAGGCCCTCCAGCCCTCTGATCATCTTTGTGACCCTCCTCGGGACTCACTCCAACAGGTCCACATTCTTCTTATGTTGGGGACCCCAGAGCTGGACACAGTACTCCAGGTGGGATCTCACAAGAGCGGAGTAGGGGGGAAGAATCACCTCCCTTGACCTGCTGGCCACATTTCTCTTGATGCAGCCCAGGACACGGTTGGCCTTCTGAGCTGCGAGCACACATTGCTGGGTCATGTCCAGCTTTTCATTCACCAGCACCCCTAAGTCCTTCTCAGCAGGGCTGCTCTCAATCCCTTCATCCCTCAGCCTGTATTGATACTGGGGGTTGCTCTGACCCAGGTGCAGGACCTTGCACTTGGCCTTGTTGAACCTCACGAGGTTCACACCAGCCCACTTCTCAAGCTTGTCCAGGTCCCTCTGGATGGCATCCCATCCCTCAGGCATGTCAACCACATGTCAACCACTCAGCTTGGTGTCATCTGTAAGCTTGCTGAGGGTCTACTCAATCCCACTGTCTACATCACTGATGAAGTTATTAAACAGCACTGATCCCAGTATGTATCCCTGAGTGACGCCACTTGTCACAAATTTCCATCTGGACATAAAGCCGCTGACCACTACCCCCTAAGATGTGACCATCCAACCAATTCCTCACCCACCAAACAGTCCACCCATCAAATCCATCTCTCTCCAACTTAGAGAGAAGGATGTTGTGGTGGACCATGTCAAAGGCCTTACAGAAGTCCAGACAGATGACATCCGTAGCTCTTTCCTTGTCCACTGATGTAGTCATGCCACCATAGAAGGCCACTAAGTTGGTCAGGCAGGACTTGCCCTTGATGAAGCCATGCTGGCTATCTCAAATCACCTCCCTGTCCACCATGTGCCTTAGCAGAGCTTCTAGGAGGGTCTGTTCCATGATCTTCCCAGGCACAGAGGTGAGGCCTACAGGTCGGTAGTTCCCAGGGTCCTCCTTTCTACCCTTTTTAAAAATGGGTGCAATGTTTCCCTTTTTCCAGTCGCCAGAGACTTCACCTCACGGCCACGACTTTTCAAATGCCACAGAGAGTGGCTTGGCAACTACATCAGCCAATTCCCTCAGGACTCTGGGATGCATCTTGTCAGGTCCCTCAGACTTATGTAAGTTCAAGTTCTTCAGGTGGTCATGAACCTGATCTTCTGTCACAGTGGGAGGGACTTTGGTCTCCCAGTGCCTGTCTTGTGGCCCATTCACTCGAGGGGTGGGAAGAGAGGTTGTCAGTGAAGACCGAGACAAAAAAGTTGTTGAGCAGTTCATCCTTCTCCTCTTTCGTTGTTACCATCTTATGGTTTCATGACATACCTGTGGGGCTTTATCCAGCGTTCCTGGAAAGCCTCTCCTGCAATGGACAAATCTGGCTGAAATGATCCTAACTCACGAGCTAAAGACCTGCTGCTTCTCTTCAAGGTCAGAGAGATCTGGCACTTTGAACACCAAGGCCTTTCTATAACATTGCACCACCACTGTCTTTTTAATTCATCTGCCACCTTTGCCACCTGCACAATAAAATCTCACCCAGCACTGATCTGTGGTCACCCCATGTCAGCATCATGCAGGAACGTCAAGCTTCTCACCCAGGAAACAGCTATGACACAGGGGAAAAAAGCTCCCAGCTGCCCCCTTCCAACTTCCAGCAGTAGAATCACAACACACCAAGGAAGCACTAGAGGATGCTCCTCTGCTGACAGAAGCAATGTGGCTTTTGCAGCAGCCTGCAGCCTCAGCTCTTGCCTGTCAACCACCTCACCAATGAATGGGCTCTCCTTCCACTCTATTTCCAACTCGGGCTGCAATTAAAAGCATGAGCAACAGATCACTGGGATGCAAGAGGCATCCAACTACACTCCTGCTAGGAAGAGAAAGAGCTTTATTGGTGTTGCAGCCCCCACTTCTTACTAGCTCTCCTGCACACACCCCTTCCTATGAGGTTTCGGGACAGAGAGACACCCAGAATTCTGTGTAGGAACAGAAAATACACACACTGGCAATACTCTGCAGGCCCAGCCTGAACACAAAGTGCTGATTGAGTGGCTGTGCCCAACAAGAGAGCTCAGAGCCTGCTCTATCATCTACAGCGGAAGAGCCAGGATACTGCAGTCACTATGGTGCTCCCCCATTCTTCTCTGCTTTTCCTCCAGCCACCAATTCTTGCTCCCAAGTCCAGAAGGAAGGGAAATTCAAAGTAGATCAGAGCTGAGCTAAGACAGAGAAAGAAAAGGAAGACGGGAAGGGGCTGGAGTCAGGAATAAGCATGTGTTAGGGAGAGGTGAAGGGTGAGGAGGAGATGGACTCAGAGAGAGAGAGAAAGAAGGGAGGGAGGAGATGGAGAAGGCAAGGAAGAGATATGACAGACAACTTCATCCAGCAAGGTGGCAGGCTGGATGGGGGAGTGTGGCAACCAGAGGGACCTGGGTGCAATTTGCAAGAGGGGAGACGGGAGAGAGATATTTCAGCTCTGTCTCTCTGATGAACTTATCCATCCTTTCTCTCTCAGTGGACAAATCTCTGCAAATACACTCTCTCCTTTCCTTGCTGGCAAGAGACAGCCAAGGATGACAGTGGAGGGAAGGCAGATGAGGTCAGCATGTGCACAACTCGAAGGCTGTGGGCACACTCCAAGTCACAGCAGTAGGTATAACAACAGGCCCTAAGGATTTGGTCTAGCTGGTGAAGGAGGTTACTCCTTTTCTGATCCTCACTACAATGGGATCTCCTATTACTGCTGCCCACACTTTGCACACTCAAAGAGGTACTGCCCCCACATGCTGCCCTGAACTGTTTACTGCCCAAAACCATGGCTGACATGTAGCAGACAGATGAGAAAGGCAATCTGACTATGCATGCTTCTTTACGCTTTCTATCTCGTTTTTTTGTGTTTGTTTTTTTTTCAATAAACATGAGGCCAGCATCACCCAGAGCCTGTCCCTATCCATACCCCCCATCAACAAGTTGATCCATTTCAGACAACCACCATTAGTAGGAAAGTTGAGGGGAAAAGTCACTACAAGGGGGCTGCATGTGCTCAGCTTCTCATCACAAGATCCATGGTTCACAGGACCCGAGGTCAGCTTATTCACAAGGTACTCCCTTGCATGCATAAGGCCTGCCTGAGCCCGCAGCCAGCATCCCCATCTCAGCCCCGCCACACCCAGGACCGATTCCAATTAAATAACAGCGTAATCCAAGAAACAGACACATACACCTGTGCAGGTGTACGGCAGGTGCGTGCCAGCGACTGTGCGGATGTCTCCATCATTTTTCTGTGGCATCTTGAAGGGCTCTGGAAAGCAGCTTGCTCCCTCACATTTGCTCCAGCCCCAATTGCCTCTCTGCAGTGCTGCCCACCACCCCCATGGTCAGCGGCATCGGGTAACTGGGACGACAGCAGTGACTGGCTAGGCAAAGTCAGCCAGTGCATCCAAAATGGGTTACTTTAAAAAGGAGTGATCTGTTGTGGTCAGGGTTGAGCTCTGGGGTTGTGAGGTCCCTGCAGCTTCTGCTGCTCAGGGAGCAAAGAGGTGGCTGTGGGAGATGGCCCCATGGCAGGGGAGGAGTGTGTGGGTGCCTGGTAAGCTGTGGGGCTCCACAATCCTCAGCCTGCTGTCAGGAATGAGAGCCCTGCTGAGCAGGGTAAGTCTCTGGGGCCAGCTCACGGAGCTGGAGGTGCAGGACAGAGTCTGCCTGCGAAATGACAGGGGGCTATGGAAGGACCATCCCTGTTCAACCAGCGCTCTGAAGGCTAAGGGGGAGGCAAATAGGAAAAGGGGGAGGGCAGGCTGCAGCAGTCCCTCCCCAGCTTCTTCCTTTGACTCAAGGGGACTGCTGATAAACCTGCCTGCTCTGAAGGGACAAACAGGTTCCATGGGATAACGGCTCACAAGTGCCCCTGCTCATACAAGGAGGGGGGCTCAAATGCCCCTTCCCCCATGAAGCCCCAGTCAACAACTGCCTTAGGTGGCTCTATAGCTGCAAGCAGGGAGACTACATATCACATTATATCATATTTGTCAGAGTGGGGACAATAGTTTTTCAGGGTGTAACCACTCCCTGAATCCCACTTTTCTCCAAGCTCAGAGGACAGCTCAGAACAGATGGGGGTTTCCTAACACCCCAGTGCTACCTGCAGCATTCAGTAGGGTTGCTGCCTTGTAGTGGTGGTGTTTTTCTCCCGTCTTGAGCACTTTCCAATTCCAGCATGCTTATTTATTCTTAGTCCCCTCTGTCACACGCTGTCTTTTCTGTTCCCTGACAAGATGAATGTGGGGCCTGACCGCAGACAAATTCCTGCTGATTCCTGTTGGGAATCTGGGCTGAGGGTAGGAAAGGGGCTTACTATGAAGGAGCTGGTGTGAAGGAGTCAGCTAGGCTTTGTCACTGTGGCTTCTCTCCTCCAAAGGAAAAGAAAGAGATAATGATGTTAGAACATTTTAACCTTTCTTTTTCTGAGCTTGATAGGCTTGGCCTGAGGCACCTTTCCTAGCAAAAACAGGCTGCTGTAAGATTGATTGGTTGGGTGCAGAGTTTAAAGGTAATTTTCTCTTGTCACATGCACATAAATTATGGTGGCTCAAGCTGCAATCAGCTCCAAGTCTCACATGTTCAACTGCTTTTATGCCCGGACGCTCATGAGGGGCTGTAAGAACCATGTCCAGTGCTCCCCAAGCAGCATCCTATACAAATACATATCAAGAGCACCACAGGCACACACACAAAGTTAAGTGTTGGGGTAGGGAGGAGGAAGGAGAGCATGCCTGCAAATCTGTACAAGCAGGGACTTCCAGCTGCAGAAGTTGCAGCTAGAGCCTTGTTTGCTCATCTAAGAACCTGTTTAAAATGTTCCATCCATGAACGCCAGGGCAAGGAAAACTCATCCACTGAGATCATTCACAAGGGGGAGAGAAAAAAAAAGATGCACATGCACACACACAAAGGAAGCGCAGCTGCAGCCAAAGTGAATTCATTTTTAACATTCATGAAAATATTCACAGAACACTTCAGTGCTATTTGCCTAAATTTTGCTGTTTGGAGTAAACACTTGAGCCAGTGCAGGCTCTATGTTCTAGGCGCAATACCACATCAGAGATTAGGGTTGGCTCTTGGTTCCAAGTCACAGATTCACACTACATCCCCAAGTACACATGGCCCTCTTACTTTAAGGCACAGACTCTCCGTCTGCCACTGCATAGTTCCTGACTCCGGGTCATTGCAAAACGACTTTGCAAGTATCCACAGCCATTGTGTTCCCCACCCATCACAACCTTATAAAACAAAGGCACGCGTGCTCTGCCAAATTTGAACGCAAAAACAATAGCAAACAATGACAACTCTGGCATGCGGCTGGTCTGGGGGAGCAGACCTCTTTCCCCTCTTCTGCTTCCCCCTTGTTCTCCCCAGCTCATTCCCTTCATTGGCTTCTTTCCCTGAGCATCCTAAGCAGCTTGCACGAGGGAAAATCCTACAGCACACAAGGGAGACTCAGCTGAAGCCCCGAAGACAAGAGCTGTGCACGTTGTCTCTTCCTCCTCCATAAATACAGCTGAGACAACGACTGGATAATTGGCTAAGTGCCTGTCAGCTTAATAACAGAAAGAGAGAGACACAGAGAGGGAAGGGAGAGATTTGTATTTACTATTCAAAGTCATGGATGCTGCCTGCCTGTGGATTTCAACACGGGTTTTGTTTGCACAGCGAGGCACAAAAAGTGAATGGACATGCGGCTCTGAGTCATGGTGTCCCTTGCCCGGCCTCATGTGAGGGTGGACAACCAGCCTTGGATGGAGGGAGTGAGAAAGCAGAGTGCTGAGGTAGCTGCCATAGAGGTGTGGTTGGGTTCCCAGTTAAGAGTATCCCTGGGTTCCTACCCTGGAAAAGCACCATCACCACCCCTGGAGAGGCACTATTGTCACTGATACGCTAAGTCACACCACATTAAGGGCAAAGACAGTGATGCATCTCCCACACGGTCACCCTGCTGTCCCTGAGAGGAGGGGGTGCAGTGGCGCCAGGAGTGGTGGCTGCACAGCTGTGCGACCAGCCCTATTTTGTTTCGCAAATGCACAGCACAGGGGTTGGAGCTTGGGGAGCTGGAGCCCTCTTGGCCTTTCCCTCGCCCTTATAAATCCAGTGCTCCTCTAGGAACCCATCTAAGGAGAGCGCATCTGTGATGAGAAACCACTCAGGCATGTCTCACCTTTCATAGGAGGGTGGGAGGGTGTGCACAGGAGACAAGCCTCCCTGCTCTTCAGAAGCTTTCACTACTTCCCTGAGCCACAGAAAAGAAAATTTCAGTGGTGACAGTGGCTCAGGTTGCTACTGGAAAGGGACAGTATTGTCCAGATCTTTTGCAGTACTAACTACTGAGCCTCAGAAGAGGAAGATGCAGTGTTCTGTTTGCTCGCTGCTTTTTTTCTTAACAGCTGTAGCAACTGAGGCACACTGAAGCAAAAGGACACTTCCAGCATTAGCAATGGTTACTGAGGCCCAGGAGTTGGAAAAAGCCACACAGACCTCCAAGCAAGCAGACTGTTATCCTGTCCATCGGGCAGTGCTGCCTCTCGCCTATGCAACACTTGCAACTTTACGAAGTATATGAACATTTGAACCACTGCACACAAGAAAACACTTTCCATTTTTAAATGGGAGCAAACTCATGGAAACACACACTTGCGTGCAAGCATGCACCCCCCCAAACCTCATGCAGATGTGTTATTGCAAAGCATCTGCTGAACTCCAGCCCAGTCTGAGTGGGCTCAATTTCACCAAGTCAACTCCGACCAAAAAAGCCTGACCACAGTGAAATCAACAGAGCTGTGGCAGGGCTATTTCTCCTCTCTTTACACAGGGCCGAGCACAGTAGGGGCACTCTGGGGTGACAGTCAGCCTCTCCCACACAACTGAGCTGCTCCTAATAAAAATCTGCAGAAATATACACGCACAGGGGAGACTGGCTGTTCAGATCATTTTTAAATAGCTGTCTTCTACACAGAGGTGAAACTTATCATTATTAGTTCCCATTACTTCCCACAAAACCAGGCACGTTAGATGCGCCTGAAGCAAATGCTTTGGTGGCAGATTCAACTGAAAATCACATTCGTTTCTTCTTCAGCAAAAGAAAACTTAGTAAATTCCCGACTTCACCTTTGTGCCCTCCATTGCACTTACTCCAGCAGACGACAAGTTCACACAAGCGAGAGTGAATTTTGATGGACAACAAAACTAGGTACCTTCAATGAAAACGGTGATATTCAGCCTCGCAGTGAGCCTGTTGAAGCCCTGCCAGCGAGCTGTGGCCCAGCAGCTCTGTCAGAAGCAGATGCCTGTGGGTTTGGATATAAAGGCCAGGTACGTGTAATATATATTTTGAAAACTTATAGTTATGAGATGGCAAATTCCAGTAACTATGAGCTATTTTAAGACTAGGTCTTTCCTCATGACCTGCTGGGGAGGGGAGCAGAGCAGAAGAGGTACTGACTCTGAGACACTCCAGGTAACACGTACGACTATATAAATTTTAATGCCAACTAAGTAGGAAAACATATGGTACTTAGCTGCAAACTGAAGTGTGTGTGCAGACTCAGGGGAGGAGGTTAAAGCCATACAGTCTGATACTGTCTCTCCTCCTCCATCCTTCTGAATGCAAATTATACATACAGTGTTATTAAACATACATATTTTCACCAAAGAAAGAGCCTTTCCTTTTCTAAATTCCATTCCACCTTTGCTTGTGATGGGTTAGCCCCACTTTGCAGAAAGCGCAGTATCACGAAGGCACCACTGGGCAGACTATGTATAAATATTGTGGGTGTATAAGGAGAGATGCTAATCACCAGCCTCTGACCATAAATGTATTGCAACCTACTTTGTTATATGTATGCACACACACACACATCTACGTATGCATGTGTGCCTTCATATAATGGCACCATCTGCTGCCAGACTTGGAAGTTTTGCAACATCATCTGTTCTACATTTATACATTTTTTTATTTTTCTTTTAAAGGAAAGTATCAGGAGAGTACAGCCCCTTTTGCACAGATCCCAACATACCCTCTCTCGACACGTGTATGCTAGATTTGATAGTGAAGGCTTTATATATACTGGAGAAAGAGAAGAGCACGTGGGACTTGGCAGTCAATACCAGCGCACATGACGACATACTAGGGAAACCGCCTTTGTCGGATTTGCTGGGTTGTTGCGTGGCTGAGCTGAAAGGCAACCCAAGCTAATGGATAGGTTGCTAGGCTGGGTGTGCCTGAGCCCTGCTGTGCAACCCTGGGCGAGTCCCCTCACCTCCGGGCAGCTCCTTCCCACCCCCAGCCTCTGCCCATCCCAGCTAATAGCCTGCATGCTCTGCAGAAGGGGGGAGATCTCCCTTACTCTGTGCATGGCACTTAATACAAAGGATGCCTCAACTTAGTGGTGGCCTTTAGGTGCCACAACAATACTACTAATAATCGAGGTTACAATTTTACTGCCAAGACTGTATTATTATGTAGCATTATACCTTTGAACATGCCTATTCTCATTTCTAGCAAAGGGCTCAGCTCCGTGCTCCCTGTTATAAATTATATGCTAATTATAAGTGTAATCTGAACAGCTTTTACTTTTCTTTTAAAATGATTGTGCAGGGCATAAACTTTGTTGTGATGCTGTGTTGCTACTTTGCTTGAAGTGCCTTTGTCCTCTAGCATAGCTCCACATACAGAATATCAGCAAAATACTGTGAGGCCAAGAACAGAGTCGGCATAAATTGCTTATATTGCAGGATTACACCAACAGCGCTATCGTTACTGCTAGTAATTTGATTCTAGACCATCATTTGACACATGTAACTTGAAGAAACTAAGTACTCATTAGGATGGAAGTTCCTAAACGTGCTATCATCCTGAAGCTTCATATTATTTAAAAATACCTGGTAAAAATGGAAATTGCACACTCAGTGAAACGCTGGTTTTCATCAGTGCATCAGCATCAGATTGTTCTAATTCTTGATGAAAAGTTGATGCTTGGAAAAACTCAAGAACAATGAGCCAAATTCTGGCATTGGCAAGATCCCAGTTCTCCAACGGGCTGAGCATCATCTGAGCAGTGCTCAGCAGCTTAAGCCCTGTATGAGTCACTTGTACCTCTTTATTAGCAGTCCCCAGGAATCTGCCCCAAAGACAAATGCGGTATTTCTGGCAGTGCCCTTGGGCTTTGGTGGATTTGTACTGGTATAACTGAGTGGATTGGAATGGGGATGTGACCCATTTTGGTTCCAGCTAGTGATGAGCTCCATTTCAGAAGTCATTAAAGGCCAAATCTGCCCTTGTGCCAAGACTACTAAAAGCCCTGGGCAAACTGCAAGTCCCACTGATGCCCTTAGAATAGTGCTTTAAAGCCACTTTGGGGTGAGCTGCTACGACAGCTCCCGAGAGAGCTGATCTTTCCCCCTGACACGCTGTACGGGCACCCGATCCCACAGCATGGACTCCATTGCCATTTTGTGTCCACCCACCTTAAGGGCCAAACACAACACAAGAGGCACAGTTCCTTCCCTCACTCCCTAGTTTGCAGTAGCTGCCCTTTGCTGTCCTGGCTTTGCCAATGTCCTCCTATTTCTCATGCCTGCCCTGGGCTGAAAGCACATAACTAAGCACAGGGTCCCTGCCTTTGCTCACCCAAACCTCGCAGAGGAAATGAGGTGGGACGGGATGCTGGAGGCAGGCAAACAGAACGTACATTTAGGGTTGGGGCTTATTTTTCTTTTCCTGTTTTAATTAGTTTTGGGGGATATCTTGTGAGCTTGTTTTTTTTGGAGAGTCTTTTTTTCCTAACATCAAGCAGGGAGGTTGCATACAAAACCTGACAATCTCATGACTGTGATGATCTTGCAAGCAAAACATTGGCAGGAACTGTAGCACATCGTTCCCTCTCAATACTCAAAATAAGGCTCAGTGTCCTTCTTCACTTGCTGAAGACAGAGTTAAAAAATGAAACCTTAGTAAGTCTGACAAGTGCTCTAATACACTGTGTCATCTTTGAAACATCCTGCTCTTTTCTTGCTTGTAGCTGGCCATACACCACAAGCTCTGCTCAGTCCTTCTCACCTGTTGCAGCTCTCATATCCCTCCCCTCTCTTCAGCCTTGCTCTAAGGGGTGGATCATTACCCTTTTCCTTGTGGATAGTCTATCACAAGCTATTTTTATTCCCTCTCTCCCTGACTAACTTCCCCATGCCAAATACCCACTAAAAGTCATCAAACTTCAGCAAGGCCAACAAATGAATCAAATCTGCTGCCAGGTCATTTAGGAGATGAGCCAGTATAGAGCTAGGAACATTTTTTTTAAAGTCCATAACAAGGGAATATTTTAAATGCCATAGCTTTAAAAAGTCATATCCAAACTTCTCAGAATACTTCTATTATGAGTAACTATCTGTAGATGAAGCTCCAGAGGAGTGGCTTCCTTTAGGAACATTAGGGCTTATAATAAACGATTTTTCTCCACTTCATAGATCAGTCCACCCACTCATTCTTCCACCTACCAGTGTAACACTATATACAAATGTATAAGGCCCCAAAGGAAAAGAATCATTCAGAATACCCTGTCCTCGGTGCTTTGCTGAATGATTTGCACCACAATTTACATGAACAAAATGGGTTTTGTTATCTTATCACTGTGTACATTGCTTTTATTTCTCTCCGATTGCATATTATTTTTTTCTCCCTCCTACACTTTCATTTCCCTTCACGCTACAGGATGAAGCTACTGGGCACTGGTAAACTGCCACTGCACGCTCCCTCTTCCCTCTGAAGTAGATGCACAGCAAAGACAGGTGACATGATCACTGTATAGAAATCTGTTACCTGCCTCTCTATGGACTTAAAGATCTGCTCTGAGCACAGTTAGTATAGATCATCTAATGGTTTTTCTCCATCTAGCTCTTCCCCTTGCATTGTCACTAGTGGATCTATAGGCAGGGAGAGCGAGATGCTGGGAGTTTTTCAAACACAAGGCTGTCTTAGAGCGAGTTACGTTTTGGAGGGGCAGGGAAAACACTGAGAGGGAAGCTAGCAAACCAACCTCTGCTTTAAATCCAAGGGAATGAAGTGTCATCCTGCAGGACCTACAGTGTACGGGACAGAGGGAAATCTCACCCTTTCCCTAGCCTCATGTGGCAATCCCGTCTGCCAATGCGGCCTGGTTTCTGTCTCTCCTCCGAAGGAGGGACTGAAACACCCCAGAAACCTGGGGCTGGTCCCAGAGAAAGGGAGGGGAGACAACTGCCCTTCCTAGGAAATGTGAAAAGCACATTGCCAGCCAGATCTGATTAACGAGCTTAGGAAGGCGGTTGAGTGAGGCAAAGCCCGTGCACTGGCCACAGTCACTTCTGTCAGAAACGCAGCGTGCCGGGAACACCGTATTGCTCGGGGCAAGCAGTTACATGGCTGGGTGGTGTGCTGCGCCTGCAAACTGTGTCACTTGGCACACATCTGGCTGACACAGCTGGATCACCTCACTCAGGTGTTTCATTTTAGTGCTTGACATAAAACTGGCAAGCCACACACTCCACACACAAACACCGAAACCACTCTCCCACGCAGCCCCGATGAGCTTGTTGACGAATGCTTTACACGCAGCACATGCATCCACCATCTCCACCATCCACTCAGCCCTCCCTGCTGCAAATGCAGCTTTAACACACAGCATCTAGATAAACTCAAAAGCTCCAAGGTTAAGTGGGAAAGAGAAACCCACTGACCCCTGGCTGGGCAAGTGAGCTTAATGACTTATCTGCTGCTGTACGTACCAAACATATGCCAGCAAATATCTGCCTGAGTTGCCCCTCCAAAATAAATGATTGATGGAAGTGATTTGCGTTTAAAAACAGACTAAGTCAGCTGGGAGTCCCGCTATAAAAGGGTTAATGGGATATATGAATCGCTAGTGAATGGAAGGGAGAGAAGCAGAGAAGCTGGGAGTCAGAGGCAACACCCCTTGTTAGGTGTTTACCAGGCACATCTAAACCCCTTCCATCGCATATGCAAGGGGATGAATTACTCTGTAAATCCTATTACTCCGTGTGGATAAATCTTACACGCGAGTTAACAAGTCTGGAGAGCTGGGGAATGGAAGCTGCTGAACGGATATTCCAGGATCAAAACAACCCAGCACACAGGAGCTGAGCGAAGTGATACGCGCGCACACACACACACATATCCCCCTCTTCCAGCATCCCTCTTCCCTGATCCCATCTTGCGAGCTCACATACACCTCTATCATTAAATGGGAGGGATGCAGGACACTGGGGATCACGTAGCAGACTATTTGGTGACATCTAGCAGGATTTATTTCAGAGAAAGAGAAAGAAAACTTTGCTGCTGCTGTTAGCTTTGCTAGGGGATTGCTCCCTTGATGCTTCAGGGTTTGTGCACTATCAGCTCCTCGTACAGATTACAGGCTTATTTTAAATCACGTCCAAGAGTTTTACTGCCATAATACACAGTGTGTGCATGTACTCACAGGCACAGAATTTTCCTTCAGTAGGGAAGTTACTGCAGGTAAGCTGACCAAGACATAACTTGAAAAAGAAACCGACAGGAAAAGGATGACTGCATTTCAGCTATTTGGGACGCTCCTAACTAAAAGCTGAAGTAGCCTTAGAACTACCTTTATAAAACCTGCACAACAAATACAGAAATGTAACACTCAATACTGCCAGTGAACAAGGCTTCATGTGCGAAGACATCCTCATCACAACCACTCAAGCACACAGGCACAGCATACACTTGTCTACCCAGCCCTGCAAAGAAACCAACACAGTGAACGAGATAAAAGCTTCATAAACATCGGAGCTCTTAACACCATTTTTTTTACCAGCCTTTTCGACTATTGCATCCATTTCCCCCGCCTACAGGGCAAAAAATAAATACTTAACATTAAAAGCCAGAGTTTCCCAAAAGAACTTGCCCAAGAGTTCTGGCAGCACCAGGGACAAAGTTTTTGCATAGGTACAAAAAGAGGAATGGGAAGATCAATGGAACATCTGGTAAGCACAGCTGGATGTGTCTTCGATTTCTCTATTGATACTGCAAGGCTAGCGGAAAATGTACGTTCACGAGAGCTGGCTAACACAAACAGATCTTTCCCCACTGAAATTCTTTTGATCCAGAGCACTACACAGAGAAGAGTGGTGGCAAGAAGTGTTCAAAAGCTTTGCGGTTTTGTTTTGGTGGTTTTTTTGTTTGTTTTTTGGGTTGGGGTTTTTTTTTGTATTAAAGCACAAACACACGCAGAGCTTGTTTGTAGCAGCAGCTGCTGCTGCAGTTCAAGAGGTAAAATAACATACACTCTCACAGAGACATATACATACGAGTCTATATCGCATCGCACGTATATATTGCATACATAGAAACAGAGATACACACACAGCAACACAGATATACACATGGAAAAGGAAAAGTTGGCAAAACGCCCTACCTGAGGATGGCTGTGTCCCCCTGCCTCACGGTGATGTTATCGGTACCTCGGGTAAAATCCACGCTGCGGACTGGCAGCCCTGTAGGGAGAAGGCAAAGCAATCTCAGTAGGACCAGCGGTAATTGTTTCCGATCAGGCTGAGCCCTTGCTACCATGGCTGGTCTCGTCGAGTTCCACTGGCTGTACTTGTCTCTCTGCGCGTTTATGTGGAGAGATAAATGTGAAAAGAAAAACAATAATAATAATGTACAACTCTCGCTGTGATCGACAGCCCCAGAAAGGGGAGGTGATTTCACAGTCCTCCTTAGCTGCCACTTTCTCTTGCTCTTTTCAGTCTCTTGCTGGCTTCTTTCCCCGCCTTCTCTTTTTTTAAGGCTTTCCAAAAAAAAAAAAAAAAAAAAGTCTCAGCACAACCTTCAATTAAAAAAGAAAAAAAAAAAAGAAAAAAGCAAGAGGAAAAAGTCAGGTAGCAAAATAATTACAAAATAATAACAATTACATCGACCCGTTGGGAGTGATGGACAGAGGTGAAAAAAAGGAAAAGGAACAAGACGAGCCCCGTGCCGCCGGGCTGCGGAGCGGACGGTCCGGCTCTAGTGGGCGGCTGTGCAGCCTCCCAGCCCCGAGCTCCCTTCCTAACCCACTTTCCCAGGCGGAGCGAGGGAGGGCGGGAGGAGGGAGGAAGGCGGGAGGAGGGAGCCTCACTCCAGAGGCGGCAGCTCGGCACCGCGGCGGCGGGCGCGGGGAGGGGGTTGGGGGGCAGCGAGCGGCCCTTCCCGTCTCTCTCTGGGGGGCGCAGCCCGCCCCGCCGTCCCCGTCCCCACCCCCACCCCCCCCGCCCTCCTCCATCCCTGGCCGGGGAGCGGGGCTGCCCCGGGCGGCCGGGGAAACGGTTCCGGCGGCTCTTGCAGCGGGGAGAGGGGGGCGTATGGGAAGGGATGAGGGCTGGAGGGCAGAGGGGGGAAGCCCCGAGGGAAGAGGGGGCTGGAAAGGGGAGGAGGGAGAGGCAGAGAGGGAAGGGGATGGGAGAGGGGGCTGGAGAAAGAAGAAGAAGGGGAATGCGAGCGGAGGCAGACCGGGAAGCAGAGAGGAGAAGGCAGGAGCAGCCGGGAGAGGCTGAGCGGGAGGGAGGCACCGGGAGCCGGGCAGAGAGGATGGAGGCAGCTACGGCCGATGTGCACAGGAGAAAATACTTGGGGGGGAGCAAAGCAGCTATGGCCAAAAGTGCAAACAACTTGGCTTTGCGGCCTGAAGCCACAAGCTAGCTGATCTACAGAGCAGCATTCTTGGCAACCTCAAACCTTGCTTCCCCCCCCCCGCCGACTTTCCCCAGATAAACAGTTGTACCTCCCTCCCTCCGCCTCCCACCCCTCTCCACTCAGCCCTTCCCGCCCCCCCCCCCCCCCCCCCCGTTCCCCAGCCTTTGAGGGATGGACCGGAGACAATGCTGGTATTGAGCTGCCCGCAGTGTGAATGCTCGGCCTGTCCTCCCCGGCTGCCGGCGCCCGCAGCTGAGCCCCGAGCCCGGCAGCAGCGCTGCCCACCCGGGAGCGCTCCCACAGCTCCCACATACCATCACCGGCGCAAGGGGAGGGAGGTTAAATTAACGCTGAGGAATAAGCCGTACGGTTTACTGCCGATGCCTGCCTGCCATTCCCCCCTCCCCGCTCTCCTCTGCCTGCGGGCGGGATGAGGAGAGCTGCTCCTTGGGGACGTTTCGCTACCGTAACCCTTCTGCGGCCAAAGCACGGCGGGGCAGGGCGAAGAGGGAAGGGGGTGCGTTTCAGGGGGGTCCAGAGAAGCGGGGGCAAGACAAGCTGAGGGGAGCTTGGCTGTGAGCTGCTGTCCTGCGTGGTCACAGCGCTGCTGCGTGTGTGGGTGGGTGGGTGCGAGGCAGGAACGGTCCTGCGTCGTACAAACGGCCACATGAGATCAGATCGAAGTCCTTGTAACACCATGTCCCGTCTCTCTCCAGCCTAAAGCCAATGCCTAGGGAAGGGCATAAGCGCAAGGCAAGAGGGCACTGGTACTGCCCCAGGGCACTTCTCTAATTTCCAGTGATTTGTGGCTAAGGCACGTCCCCAGCCAGTGGCAGTGTCTTTGTAGTTAATGGCCCTCGATTGATTTTCTTCTTCCAGGAATGCATCCAGTTGCTTCTGAACCCCTAGAAACTGGCCTGTGCAGCCTTGGTATGGAAAGGCCGTACTGCTTCTGAGTACTTAAACAATCCCTCCATGTGTTAAAGGCCCACAAGTTAAGGGCTAAGGTCATGACACTACTGCTCCAGTGCCACACATGCAGCAGCAAAAGAGATGAGTGCTTTGTATTCAAGCCAAGGAGTGAGCAGATTCAGGCGTTTCCTCTGCAGGAGATTTGGCACGGATGGCACCAGAGAGGGGGAGCAACAAGAAGGAACTAAGGGGTTAATCCACAAGCTACAGAAGGGAGAGATTTCACCTGACAAGGGTATTGCTCTGAAGAAGACCATGCTGCCAGTACACTAGTAGTCACTGAACTAGGGCACTGGCAGCACAAGGGAGAGAGAGATGCCATCAGGCTACTGGCATCCCAGATGATGGGCATCACCAAGAGGAAACCTCTCCACTCCTGTGACAGAGTTCGAGTACAGCTGAAACACCTGGTCCCATATGAAGTTACTGATGATAGAAACGCACACCTCTTGCAAGTCAGAGGGTTGCACGGATCCTTTTTACAAGGGTCCCCTACCTATGTTTCATCTACATTTAATAAGAGCTATTATAGGTTAATTAAATGCCAATGGAATAAGGAAAACATTTGTTGAAGATTAACTATTATGCAATGCAAGAAGCATCTGCCACCCGACTGCTAGAGCTCACTAAATATTTCCTTATCTCAGAGTATTTACTTAGGAGGCAATAACTATCCAGTTAAATCTAAATTTAATGCTTAGTTAAATATAGTTCATAGAAAGTGGCACCAATATGTTTTATACAGGGAATGACAGAGTGGGTTTCAGGGAGAGAGAATGAAGAAATCCTGTCCCCTGACTCTGGTAACATCCTGATTTGAGGTGTGTCTGCATATGGACATGCCTCCCTACAAAGTGGGGCACATCACAGGGGACTTGGAGACACCCCTCTGCTGAGATGAAAGTACAGGAGAAGTCTTCATCTTCTGACACATTTATACAATCCTCATTAGAGCCACCATAGCATAACTATTTAATAATAATAATAACAACAATAACAATAATAATAATAAAAAACAGAGAGACAAGGAAGCAATTCCCTTGAGGGTCTCAAACCTTGGGAAGAATAAAACAAAACATAAAGCTGATAGGTTTTATTTGCTTTTAGAAGCATACAGTAGAAAAAGGAAGGGGTTGCCTCGGTATAAAAGGCCAAACAAGCAGGAATCACACAAATCCTAGGAGAGAGCCACATGAGTAAAATAAATAACGTTATTTTTGTACGTGTTCCCAGAAGAAATAAGTCTCTGGACCCATCTCCCCCTGCTGGAAGCAGATAAGGAAACAGCAGGTCTGCTTTATAACTTTCCTACCTCCTGAAAAGTTGAGGAAAAATTCAAGTAAACAATCAGAGCAACCACAAATCCATACCGCCATCTTTTAATGCTATTTACCAATACTCCTGGTAGGTGCAGGACAGGCAGGGCCAAATTTTGTCACTACGTAGTTCAGGAGTGGATGGGGCAGCATGAGCCCAACCCTACAGGTACCACATCACCCTCCTCCAACACAAAGCACTCACACCCTGTTCAAAGGGAACATGGCCTAGAGCAACACCCTTTGATGAGGAGGCTGTATGGCACCACAAAGACATGACAGAAACGCTTGGATGACAGGTTTAGGAAGGTGTCCGTGTTTCCACACTATGGGTGTGGGATGGCTCTGTGCGCAAGCTGGAAGGAAAACAGCAGCACAAGCAGACACAGCCTGGCTAGCCTTAATCTCCCTGTCTTTGAGGGAAACGTGCTGAAGACATCACAGTCTGGACATCTAAGCTGGCCGAAGGGCAACCCTCCATGGTGGCCCTGGATAGGCAGCCTCTGCTGAGATATGCAGTGCTGAGGTGCTCTAGAACTGGTACACAGGTCACCTCTGCCTACCTGTGTAGCAGCTCAGTTTTACAGATACTCAGGGACTGACATCATGAAAGCCTGAAGTGCTTTTCATGAAGAGCCAACAGACACTGAAAGTATGGACTCTGGCCACAAATAGGGATGGGGTTTTTTTTTGCATTTGAGGTGGCTAAAAGCAAAGAGCAATCCATGGAAACTTCACGCAACGCCAACTGCAACAGCCATCTGTACGATGTGGATGGCTGCCCTCTAGGAGCTGAAATGAAGCTCATCAGCTAACAGCACAAACAGCCACAAAATGGCAACTGTTGTCACTTGACTTTCATTCACTACCAACCACACCAAAACGGGTGATTTGTTCCCAAATATTGCTGGAATTGGGAAAAAGACATTTCTGAAAAATACAAAAAGATAACTTCTCACACGAGTCTCCAGACCCTATCATGATCGACACAATTGTTTTAAGGGGACTGCATAACTGTTCTGCCAGCAGAGTCCAAGCATCTAGGGACTTTATTCAGGTTATCTGCAATGATGAGTGAAAACGTATGATGTTCTGTGAGCTATAACATGTTTAGCCAAGATACACCGCTGTACTCAGCAGCAGAGCCTGCTCAAAGCTTCTCAGCCATGCAGAGAAAATGCAATTTTGTTGCATTGGCAGAGGTTTTATGGAGAGGAACAGGGAAGAGCCAAACAGGCTTCAGCACACGAGGAGGAAGATCAAGGGACCATGGCAGGGCAGTGGTGATATCTCCTTCCTCTCTTCCTTCCTGTACCTGCAGCTCCTCCACGCACACATTTCTACCCTGCTGTGTAAGGACAGCATCCCACTCCAATTTATTAAGCAGCTACATTTCACTCTCCTTTGGTTCCTGGGATAAAGGGAGCCACAAGAGTAGAAGAGAAGGAGGAAAGGCAGGGCTAGGAGAGAGGTGGAAAATCCTTTGAATGCAGAAGGTGCCTCTAGAGGTAAATTGAGGAGGAGGTGAGCTTTCAATGGTAAATGCCCTTCTCCTCAGACTCTAAGAGAAAGTTCCTGTAGGCCATACTCTGTCCATTCCTTCAGCTACACCTGCCTGAAAAAGTGGCCTCCATCTATACCAGCCCAGAGTCTGTTGGCAAGACCAAAGAAATAATTTCCATGAGATAACTGAAAAGAAGAAAGTCCACTAAGGACAGGATGCTGTCTGCCAAACTTGATCCTGTGCTGCTGGAACATTAATGCTACTTCTTCGTATCCCCAAGGCACTTATGGAGGACATGCTATAGGGGAAAAATTCTGCGGTTTGAGAAAAATATATGTGTATGATGGCTTTAATACCAGAAGTTCCAGCATGCGCTTTATTTTAAGAAAGACATGGTCTTTACAAGTATTTTGCACTTCTATAAATTAAACTGGCTTTTGATGCTGAAAATCAGAGCCAGCGTAGGCCTGAGACTCACATCCACACACATAATGCAACAACATCAAGCTTCCTCTAAAGAAAGGACCTCATTAGGTAGAAGGATTTACTGCATTGAGAGCACTCAGATAGGTTATAACCGTGGATGATAACATGCATGTACAACACCTCTTTCTAAGAGCAGTCACTGAGCTGTAACAGAACTTGCTCCTGGACAAAAGCAAGAGCTGATTTTCACCCATTTGTAACCTTGTTACTATGCAATCGATCTAGTTTCACAATTGATCACCTTGGTGTGGCCAATTTAGAGGCCAAGGGCCAGGCCTGTCAGTTGCTGTAAGCTGACATATCACCGCCACTGTCAAAAGAGCTGTGCTGATTTCCACCAGCTAAACACGAGGCCTTGAGTTTTGAAGTTCATCTGCTTCTGTGCTGCGTGGGTAGAAAACTACGTTATCGCCTTTGAAAAAGAAAACCTAGTTGGACTGGATAAAGAGATTTTGTGCTCAGACTTTTCAGGAAGTTTCACCTTTAGTAAAAACCAAATCTGAGGCTTGAGCAGGAGGAAAACAGCAGCCTGAAGATGCCTTTTTTTCAGCAAGATATGACTACGTGGGATTAAAGATTAGCACTGCAATTGGTTTGTGGCCTTAATTGCTGGTCACTACCACAGCAAGTGCTTGTAGAACTACAAAGTCATTTGCAACAGGTCCTTCCTACTTGAGAGGAACAAGAAACAGAGCATGCTTCCCCTTTAGTTAAAACAAAAGTTGCCCTTCTGGCCTTACAAATGCAACAAGCATAAAAGCAATCAGTAGTATCGAGAACACGGAGCTGCCTTTTCCCTGAAAGATCACATATCATTAGCGACTTCCTCACTGACACCTCAGAACTGGGCTCTGCAGCTGCTGTTTGTCAGAGGGTGTCAAATCACTTCGAAACTGCGTGAGGCCATGCTGCTCAGCGACTGCTGCTGCGTGGCAGGGAGCCAAGCTGAGCCAAACTGCCTGCCATCTCCCAGCTGAGTCAGCAGCCCCAGTGGGAAACTGTGTGACCTGTTCTCCCAAGGAAAGCCGGCTTATGGCATCAGAAGCAGGAAAAGAGCTCATCCCAGTTCTGACATTTCTCATGGGGACAAGGTATTACATTGACCTGTATTTTCCAGACGTGGCTATAGGAGTTAGGAATGGAAATCTAGACAGCTTCAAGATCTCTTTTATATTAAGGAGTGAAATCATTGCTTAACCAATATCAAGTAACACTTGATGAGGCAGGGGGAGCCAGGGTTCGACCCTACAGGTCTTTAAATAATTAACTTCTCATAGAAAGGCAATAGCTCTATCTGCTTAGACCTGCTACCCCAAAAAAAACTTTCCTCTCAATGCTGGTGAATATTTACAGCCCTCAGCACAAGTAATTAGGATTGACCTTACAGAAGGAGGCTCAAATAGTTAACTTTCCCTCCCAACACATAAGCAGAGAGATGACCCAGAGGTTGGGATGTTCTAGGAGGACTTGGGAGATATCCAGTCCCAATTTCCTCAGTGAATTTGGGTAAATCACTTAATGAGGCATTCACAAAGGCATAAAAAGCTAATCTTCCTAGGCTCCCTCTGCCCTCAGAGAGATAATCTTCTCTTGAGGGCACTTCAGAGCAGATGCCTAATTTAACCGTTCAAAATTGTTCTGTCTCTCAGGGTGTGTCAAAGTTTTCAGCTACACAGCCGGGATCCTAACATAACCTTAACGTCCAACAGCATTCAAAGGACGAAGCACTGAAGACTGCAGGGTGATCTGACACTCTGATACAGAAAACCCCTTCAAGACACAATCTACAGAACACTCCAGGCATGATCTGTTTGTAAGGTACTCATTAACAGGCCCCAAATCAACTGCCTGGCAATCGAAAGGGATGTTAGGATTGCTGCAGACAGGAATTCTATACAACTAAGAGGTGGTCAAACTCGTTCGGCTGAGCCTCCTTCCTGCATATTTGATGACCTGCTCTGACATGGAGTTCTCAACACAATGCTAATGGATGAGAATAATCATTCTGACAGTGATGATTCAGAAGAGAGCTCCAAAGTCTTGCTGAAATGATACATGCTACATATTCATCATCACCAGAAAATTAATTTTATTGTGAAGAATAGAGTGCAGCAGGCTGTTGGGCTGTGCATTGTCCATAACAGAAGCTCCAACATAGCTTTTATGAAAGTTAAACTGAGGCCTTCAGCAAGACAAGAGAGATTCTCAAGATTTGCAATGCTATCAGGAGACCAGGCAGTGTCAGAAAGCCTCATGTGCAACACACTGAGAGAGAAATTTGCATGCAGAAATTTGGAGAAGAGTCCCTTTGAAACTATGACCTGCCTGAATTCAAGCTTCTGAAAATACTTCCAATCATTTAACTACATTCAGGTCTGAAAATGAGGAAAATACATCTTCAACATGTCCAGATTTTCAAGATGACAAGCCAGCAGAACTGTCCCACAGACACAGGTTCAGTTAATACCATTCTTACAGGCTACAGGTCAGGGATGTCCCTGCATCAACATTTGGAGTTAGTGCCTGTCTACTCTTTCAACACACACTTTCTAACTTTTCAGCTTTTCTTCTCCCCTTTCCCACTACTTTTCTGCTCCTTTCTCCAAAATCCTTACCCTGGTATTTTCATTTCTCTCCCTTTCCTAGGTTGCTCACATGCCCCATTCCTGTCAGGCCCAGTCATATTAATACATTTTAAAGCTAGGAAGGACTTCTCAGATCATCCTGTCCAGCTGCCTGCCCCAAGCCACAGAAACTCACCTGCTTTTTCTGGCAAAAAGCCACAACCAATGGCTCAGCCAGAGCACTTTGTTAAAGAAAGGCTCTCAGCTTTGGTTTAAGAGGCCCTAACCACAGAGATCTACCCTACGTCAGTGGGTTTAATGATTAATTACCACCCCAGGTTAAGATTTTTTCATGTTGTTTTAAGCACAAACGTTATTTCCTTTATCATCCAGCCACTGAATCGAATTATGGTTTTGTCTGCATAGATTAAATGGTCACCTGTTGTTAAATACCACCTCCATGAAAAATTATGTTGTATCTGTTGCCACAAATGCCCAAAACCTGGTGCCAGAGAGGGAAATACAGAGTTTTCAGCAGCTTCTAAGACAGCTGGTAGACGCCAGCTTAAAAGCACTGTCCTGGGGATGAGGCCAGATAGCACAGAAGTGGGGCCAGGAGTGGGAATTGTAGGTTCAAGTCTAAGCAGAGTGAAGGGGGGAAGTAGGAGTTGGGGTGGAACAATTGAGGACCTGCCCACCAAGAGGTGCAGCAGGAATGAGGTGGCTTCTTCAGGAAAGGAGGCATTTGCTGGAGGTGATTCCATCAGCTGGTTCTGTCGGACACTACCAAGGAGCCTCCAGTACAGTCCCGTGCTCAGATGCAGTGGCAGTGCAGCTGTATGGCCTGTGAGCTTCACTTTTTGCAGCAGCAGCAGAACCCTGTCTCGGAACCACCCTGATTCAGTCTCATCCCAACTCATGTTTAAATCAACTTGGATAAGGTGAAACAAACCCGAGTGTAGACATACTTGCACACTGCTCAGATCAGCAACACCTATCAGAAAAAGCAATACCTCTCAAGGGGCAGAAGTTCTTCCCTGAACCACTGCTTACAACACCACTAAGGCTGGGATGGATGAGGGATGCACACATCCTGAAACAGTTCTCTAAAGCAGAGGTCTGGGGGGCATCTATAAAAGCTTCCAGGCAAGAGTGAGAATAGGCAGGTTTTTTCCTGGAGGGGCGTAAAATCTCTGTGGAAACTTGACCTGTCAGAGCCAGGCTCAGCCTCTGAAGTACCATCAAACACACCCCCTCTATGGCCAATTTACGAGAAGAGGAGACTAAGGGGTGACCTTATTAATGTTTATAAATACATAAAGGGTGAGTGTCAGGAGGAGGGAGCCAGGCTCTTCTCGGTGATGGACAATGATAGGACAAGGGGTAACGGGTGCAAGCTGAAGCACAGGAGGTTCCACATTAACATAAGGAAAAACTTTTTCACTGAGGGGGTGACAGAGCACTGGAACGGGCTGCCCAGAGAGGTGGTGGAGTCTCCTTCTCTGGAGACATTCAAAACCCGCCTGGACGCGTTCCTGTGTGATCTACTCTAGGTGGTCCTGCTCTGGCTGGGGGGTTGGACTAGATGATCTTTTGAGGTTCCTTCCAACCCCTAACGTTGTGTGATTCTGTGTTATTTCAGCAACCTGTTAGATGCAGCAACTTGCAGGGCTTTATGAAACAAAGGGCCTACAAGCCAAACGGGAAGGGAAACATTGCTTCCTGTGAAACCCCTGGGGATCGGTGCATAGTCCTGGTCTTCAGTGACATTTCATTACCTTCCTAATTTATACAACACACCAGTATTTTTTTGAATAATGTTATAAGCCTGCTAGCTTCTTCCAGCAGACAGAGATCAGGGAAGGACAAAGAGCAGGTTGGTCAGAGCACGCTAGCAGCTGGCTGAACAAAGGCAGGGGATGTGAAAAAAATCACTACAGTTGGATCAGACCAGAGCAGGGTAACAAAAAAAAAACCAAAAAAACCCCACAAAAACCAAACAAACCCAAAGAAAACCTTTGATGATGAGATAGAACTCTGAGTAAGGCACTTCCACACTTCATTATTTGCCCTCTGATATAGGAATGGACTGGAAGATGAACCCCAAATACCAGACCTATAGCACTTGTGGGTGAGGCTACCTCGAGTTTCCTCAGAGAATATCTATCACTGATTACTTTTTAGTTGAAATCATTGTCCGTAAGACCTTTTCACCCTGTTCTTTCTGTCTCCAAGGAATTGTCCTGTGTTTGCCAGACATAGGTGGGAATCTAGGGGGGGCCTGAATTTGTGAAATGCAGGGCTTTGAGTCACTCGAGCATCTGCTTCTGAGCTTTTGGTAGGACAACCACTTTCACATACACTCACAAGAAAGAATGGTAATGGTCTACCAGAGCCACTTTTTGGCTGGTGAGTGCATAGCATGAAGGAGCTGGCAGGAAATCTGGCTTGGGATGATAAAACACTATTGCCAAATGCAGAGAGTTATCTGCCCAAGTAAACCCTTGTAACCTGCTGATCTGATGAGGGTCTGAGGGAGAAGGAGCCTAAAGCTCAAAGAATTTTCCAATTCAACTTGTCTATCAGTGTCTGAGATGTCAAAGGCAACCTTGACAGGCAGAAGCCCCTTGGACAAATCCTGGCCCTGATATAATCAAGTGGAGCTTTGCCACTGATTTCAGTGAGGCTACGATTCCACCTCGAGTCTGCCTCTCACCCTCATTCCCTGTAAATTCCTCTTGGCTGGAGAACAAGTGCAACACAAAGAACAAAGCAAACATGGAAATTAAGGCATACCTTCAAATTCACATCCATTTAACTGAATTACAATTTTCCAGGTAAGCACAGTGCTCATCAAAATGAGGAGCAAACAGTGAATCTGACTGGCCTCAGACAGACCCAGCATAAGCAAATTAAGTGCAAATTTCTCCTGCTCCCAGCTCTGTCAGGACACGCCTGGTTCTGTCCGTCAGACAGATGCCCTGGTATTCCTCCCCACTCTCCCCATCTGCTGATGTAGCTAAGTCCTGAAAAGAAGAAGCTGCTATTGCCCATGAATTTTTAATGTAGCAAGGAAAAGGCTGCAGGAAGAAGAATATTTGGTGGCATTTACTCCCTATGATCAAAGCTATTTCATGTCTCTTGTGTGATATTATTGGAACACAATACGAAGTGAAAGCAGTGTTCAGACACTAAGGTCCCTATTCGAGAACCACTTTCTGCAGAGGAGAATGCAAGAACCAATGCCAGCAGGAAGCCCATATTCTCACAGCATCTCTCTGCCCATGTGTATCTGCAGGGAATTACATGACAGAAAAAGCCAAGCAGGTACCTTAGGTCCAGTCCTTTCCTACCACCAGCACAATGTTCAATGTGACAGCTCCACTCACATCTGAAAGCTTCCCAACACCCAGAAGCACTTGTGTGGCCAGCAATAAGAGACCCAAGTCTGAAGAGACAGCATGCCAGTAGCTGTATTTTAGGTCTCTGCTGTCAATGGTATTTGTTAAATAAAACTCCCAGGGCATGACAGGAAAAAGACTATGTACCAAAAGCAAAAGTCAGCTGCTAGTAGGAGTAGGGTGCAGCTAGCTCTAGGTTCTCATGTTCCCAAATCCGGCAATTACTTCTGTACTGACTGTGTGCTTGGACGTACCAGGCAACCCCCTGAGAGCATGTAATGCCAGAGAGTGAGCTGACATGCCCTGTCTCTGTTCTGCCACTCGCTGGACAAATCCTCCAGTGCCAAGAGGCAGATGATGACCATATGGGAAGATCTGTTAAGCACCCAGTGAGGAGAAATGGAATTTTTAGCTAGCAGGAAAGAGGACACTGGGGTTCAAACAGATTTGGCTCTGTGGAAGTGAGGATTAATTCTAGATATTTCCTTTCCTGTCCTCTACTAAAGGACACAACGGAGTACATACACTAATATAAGTTTCTGAAAAGCTTCTTCCTCTGACTTCAGACACACCCTCTTCAATCCCTAACAAACATGGACACATGAGAATATTTCCCTGGGAAATATCTGCACTAGCTGAATATGCTGTAATCACAACTTGCCCTGTCTTATCGGAATCATTCAATCAACAATAAAACTCAGACACCAAGAGGTCAAACTGATCAAACTCCTAGCCACAAGCAACATATCCCATACAGATCACGCCTACTGTTGTTCAAGACCTTCTGAAACAAATTTATCCACTGTTGGGAAGTGTTTGATAAGCACTTCATGAAAAGCCGATGCCTTGTCTACATTATACCTCTGATGGTGCTGAGGATGCATTGCTCTTATCAACTGAAATTTTCAGCCCCTGTTCCACAGCTGAAAGAGTGAGGTACCTGTAAGCAGGGTCGAGGTTCAACAAGTAGCAGGGATACCGGTACAAAAATATTTGCCCATTGAGTCACACTGCTGATACAAGACTCTTGACTACTCACTGTAAACCGTCATACCAACACATTTGCACTAATACTACAAAAGCAAAGTCAAGGGAACCGCAACTGAGGCTGAAGTAAAATTTAAGCATTTTGGTAAACATGGTGTCTGTAAATGAATGCTGACAGCCATCATGCAGATATTTACAGAAGTAACAGAAAGCCTCTGAAAGGCCCCTGCTGTTATGTTTTTCCAAGCTGAACTCGGATGAGGGCTCTATACTGGACAGCTCTATACCACTGTGCAAATGAAGCACTGTTGATTGAAGCAGAGAAAGACCATGAACACTCAAAAATGTCCAAAGGAAACTGAAGGAAACCAACACTTAATATATAATGTAGTTGCAGACCCTCAAAACTTTGCAATGAGAAAGCTCCATGAAGCAGAAGTTCTGTTCATACACAGGGAAGTGGCAATGTGTTACGGCTTAAATCTTTGGACTGAAAAGGTTTGCTCTTGCTGGCACAGAGAATTGCACAAAGGATTTAGGCCTCACACAGGGTGAATTCTCCCCACCCCACTTAAATGCTCAACAGAGCCGTGGGTGATGTACCAGGCACTGCAAGTCCATAAAGAAAGAAACTCTGGTGAAGGAGAGGCAGGGTACATTCCTCTGTGGAAAGGGGTATATGACACTATTAGGCTCTGTGTGTATGTGTGTGTGTGTGAGCAAATGAGGTGAGACTGGCACATGTGGTATTCCAACCTACTGGGATGACTGAATAGGAAAAAGATAGTTTTAAGCTCCATGGTCTTTTTATCAGGGAATAAGCTTACAACAAGAAAACAAATCAACCAAGATAGAAAAGGCAGAAAATCCCTCTTTCATCTGGAGATCAAGTCTTCCTTATAACTTCCAGTATGATTCTCAAGTTTCCAAAGCTCTCCTCAATCCCAGGAGCCAATCTTAGAACACACCTTGTCCAGGATAGAGTCAATGTCTTGATGACTAGGGAACACACATTATACTTTGAGTTTACTAGATGTATTCAGCTCTCAACAGAAGGACTCAGGGATGTCAGCAGTATCGGACAGATGACCCTTAGCTGCACACTCAAGAGCTTTTATGACGTGAAGCCAGGGTCCATTGTTTCTACTTCCTGTAATCTTTCCATAAAGCTGCCAAGTGTTTGGATAGCTGCCTGAGACACGGATGGGGTTGAGTATACAAAGAGAAATATTTTGTGATTAGAATATGATTATCGAGCTAATGAAGCTCTAACGGCAAATCCAAAAACGATGCGCAAGATACTCAACTTTGTCTGTTTCCCACAGTTCAGGACAACTTTCCCCAGCAGGTTATAGCTCTCATCTTCCTCCACTGTTTTGCCAGCGTGGAAGAGGTTGCCAAATTCTAGCATCCCCCTGAAGGATGCAAACCTGTTTTGATGACTCATCTGCCAACCACAGCAAGTAAGTCACATTAATACTAAGTCAGAAAACAAAACTTTGGAAAATTAAGGTAAAGGGAAATAAAGTTTAAGACTAGGAAGTGTTTCAGAACAAAACCCCAAAGCAGTCAGTATTATTTGTAGATTCTCTCCTTTTGTCTTAAACCAGCCAGAGAAATGATCAATGCTTTCTGATTGTTTCTTAACAACACTTGGAATATAAGCAATGAGAAATAAAGAAGAAAAAGGCAACATAAAATCTCTTCTTATTCCCTCATCAGACCACCTCAAAAGGAAATAGGAGAAGCCCAGAGTAAGACTTAAATTTATCAAAAGCAAGGAAAACTCCAATCAGGGACTGCATTTAGGAATTTAACTTGGTGTAGGTGTTCTTTTAAAAAAATTACTCTTACTTGCCCTGTCCATAGCGGGATTTAGGAAGTGCAAAGAACATGTATTTAACTAGCTAATGTGTATTAACAGCTTAGCACAAATAAGGCAGAACAATTCCATGATGTATTAAAAATCAGTTAAACCTTAGTCTACTTCTTGCCATTATGGTTAACATACGTTAAAATCATAACACCTTGTTTTTATTAGGCTGTTAATATATACCCCCAAAGACAGCTTCACCTTAAAGCTCCCATGAGAAAGACCTAATGGTTTAGCTATGTTGGCAAACCCATCTGAAGTTGACATACTGCTGATGCAGCTGTAACGTACTTCCTACCTCTTCATTCCCCCAACAAACACTCTTGGCAAAAAGACTACAAGGCCAAAGAGCTTCACCTGCACTTTGGCTCTTGTAGTGCCACATTCAGCTTCACGTTTCCTCATGCCTACGATTAAAGTAACAAAAGTTTAAAGCGTGGACCTGATCCTGGACATAAGAAAGTGAAGGCCTGCTGGCAGGTTGGCAAAATTTCAACTGCTGCATGTCAATTCACACTGATAAATTGAGGCTCATCCTGAAATTGTGTTGCTTTGGTTCATGACTTCTGACCACAGGGTAGGAAAGAAAACACTACCTATCCCAGTACCTTTGTGAATCCAGCCTAATTTTTCTTTCCTAAATGAAAGCATTTGGTAGGATTTCCCCAAATTTGCAAGCTGCTTTTACATGACTCAAAATTAGGTTTACAACATTAATTCCAAAAGAACATTTCCTGCTTCTGCTGAACACTGTAAAAATATACCCACTGCCTCTTTAGAGTGAGGGCTGATCCCCAGTTATTCTTCACTTCCCTTGTGCTGTTTCTCTGTGCAACTCACCAAAGAAGAAACTATAATCTTTCTTCTGCTCTTTTCCTTGCTCAGGCAGGACAGTCAACTGGATGTCACCAGGCCAGAGATATAATTGTCAGGCATCAAACCACCATCACAGAGTCTAAAAGAGGCTCTCGAGGCCCTGGTGACACATTCACTGTGTGTGCTTCCTCTGCTTTACAGCTGACTCACACAGAGAACAACCAGGCTCTCTCCAGGACAGGAAAAATAACTGTATATTATCTGTTTAAAAGCCTCCTAATCCTTAGGCAACTACTGAGTAGTAATTGCAGTGATACGGCAAGTATTTCTGCTTCATATTAATAAACCCTGATGCAATATTACTGCTTGCTGCGTCAAAGGCTTTTACATAAATGATTTATTTTTTTTACCTAAAACAAAGAATACATATGTGGAAGAAAACTTGGATGTTTAAGACTTTGCTTAGGTTTCTATTTGCTGCATCATGTTGGCATTGAGGAACTAGACTACGTCACTGGAAATAAACAGAAAGTGAGCAAAGAGTGCGAATGGGGAAAAAGCAAATCAATCTGACACATCATTTGCCAGACCAGGGCAAAAGTCTCTTCACCAAAGGAATATTACTGCTACCTTTTTAAGGAGATCAACTGCCCAGTGTCAGTCTTGAAGAGTCATTGCTTGCCCTAGATATCCATTTGCTGACATAGGGATGCACAAAGCTGTCACAGTGAGGGAGTGACCCAGCAATGCCAGTTGTGTCTTCTGCAAGTGCTTTTTCTCTAGAAGGCATAAGCGCAATTATGAAGGATTCTGCACAGCTCCATCTTATTCCCATAAACTGCACAGACAGAAAGAGCCCGCACAAAATGCGGCACCTCTGGAGCCAAGTTACCCACTCATGTCCACTGATGTCCTTTCTGTGTGGCAACTTCCTGTCCCATGGAGCATGGCTGTGTGATATGAACACCTTTATCCCATTTCCATAGATGTCCTGGATCATACTTGGGTTGTAGCTCAAGTCACTAACAGTCGGCCACTCCTGGTCCTGTACAGTACTTCTCCCTCAGTGACATCATGGCATTGATACCTCCACCATGAGAAAAACACCCTAGGTAGGCTTATCCGTATTGTTTGCCTGGTCCTAAATCCTCCCTTAGGATATGCATTAAGCTCCAGCTTGTACTTATGATGCTCTGGCTGTCTCTCACCAGGTACTCTGTCTTTGCTGGAGTACCTTAGGTAAACCACCCAGATTTTTGCTGGGTATTTTTGTATGGATAAACACATACCTCTAGTGTAGCCACAGGTCTCCAGTGACATAGCACTGGCCTTGGATGAGGCAGCGATGCCCTAGGGAGGTTGTAGCACAGCCAAGCAGAATGGCTGAAAAGAGAGGAGAGCGCTGAGGCCTGTAAACTACAGCTCCCGTGAGAGCCAGCGATACTGCCAGGTAAACAAAGTTTATCTGCAAACTGATTGAATTAAACAGTTCAGCTGTGTCAGTTTGAGCTGACTGGAAATACAGAACTTCATTTGGACCTTCCCAGAGAAGAATAAAATGTACTGCAAATAAATAAAAGAACAGCAATAACAAAAGAGGTGAAAATCACACCTTTCCCAAATTTTTTGAAAACGCATTTTCTATTTTAAGTTATTGTACACAGCAAATTTCAGAGCGTCTCACCCTTGCTAGCAATTCCCACTGTTTTCTCCCCAATATCTAGCAAATGGAGCTTTTCATCTCCTCTGTTCATTACTGTCCTGATACTAACATCCTGTACAAATGCAGGCAGATTTGAACTTCCATCAGAGAACTGCAGCAGCTGCTGAGCATGAAGAGGATTTTCTTTTTTTCTTTCTTTTAAAACAATTAAAAAGAAAATCTGACTGTTTCTATGAAAACTGTGGACTGGACAACATCTTGTAAAAAAACATTGCTGGCTGGAAACTGGCAGTTGCTCTGTCAGTATGACAGAATAATTAAAACAAGTATGACAATAATTAGCACTTCTATAGTTCTTTTCATCCATGGATATCAAAGCACTTCACAGAAACAAGTGCAGCTACCTCAATTTTTAAAGCTGAGCTAAGAAAAAAAAAACACACATCAGAATTTTTTCCTTGTGGAAAATTCCAACAACTTCATCAACAGTTTTCATCCTAAATTATGAGACAAGAGTTGATTTTTTTTTTTTTTTAATTTCCAAAACGAAGACTGTTTAAAAAAAAGCACCAAGGTTGATTAGGAAATTTTGGTGTTTTCGAAATGAACCAAAATGTTTTGCCATTCTAAATTTAGTGCATTTTGTTTTGTGTGTCTCAGCAATACACTGCATCTGCCTCTGGGAAGGGAATGCCTCCTGGGAGCTGTAGTTCAGGTTTCCCCATTGAACTTGATAACTCTATTAGTTAGGCACCGCCTGCCCCCATCCTCCACTAAGGCTGGGCCTGCCTGTACTACTGTTCTGCAGAAAAACATCATCAAAATATTCCTCACTGCCTCTACTGAGCTCATGAATGGGAAGCACTGACTGCAGCAAGGAGGGCCGGACAATTTAGCGTAGAAGTAAATATAAAATCCAACAGCCCCAATGGACAATTTCATGCTTTAGAAGCCAGCCCAGCTCTTTTCCTATGAGTCAGTAAAGCATCCTACAGTAGATTTAACTTTTTGGATTACTGCTTTTTTGGGATGAGTTCTTTCAGGTCAAGCTTGTGTCCAGGGAGCTGAAAGAGCAAGTTTCTGCTGCTGCTGCCTTGGGTTTATGCCCACAATTAATACAGTCATCATGTCCTTATGTTTGCAGCTTACAGATTTGTTCTTTTAAGGACCTGCCTGTCTAGAATAGGTGGGGAAGAGAAGGACACGTCATGATTGCCACTTACAGACGTTTCCCCTCAAACCAAAGCTGCTTATGTAACTTGACAGAAGCTTGTGATGGGTTATGTACCCAGATGCTTACTGATAGGCACCCTTCTGTGGAGGTTGCATAGTTCTAATCCTGGCAGTGGCACAGGATTCCTCTCTGCTACCATGTCAGGTACCACGAAGAGCTTCCTCTCTGGGGAGATGGGAAATGTGCATGGGACCGGAGGGAGCCTGAACATGCTGGTGCTTTCCTAGGAAAGCCCGTCTACTGCATTTCCAGAACTGGCCTGAACGTTTCAACACTTTACTTCCTCTCCCCTTACACACACTGGAGCAATTTCTCTCAATGGTCCCAACTACTAGGGTACTGAAGGGCGGACTTTGTTGCCTTATCGAGCAAGACTGAGCTGATGAAACTTTTGTTGTTTTCTCTGACTGTTCCTTTAATAATTTCAGAGCAACAAACTGCAGGGAGACTGCAGGTTCATGAGGGAGAAAAAAAGGCGAAGCAGTTAACACCACTACCAATTTAGGAAATGTTACTAAAACCAAAGTAGATGTTTGCAGGCAAAGAGCATGAGGCAAACTGAATAGTACCAGGCTCTGCCTGTTATTCACGATCACATGTACAACCCAGTTAACTCTTTAAACCTGACCTGGTAAAACAAGATGGCCAGATGTAAACAGACATGGCCTTGGGGAAAGTCAGGTCCAAAGTCTACTCTTAAAAATATGCTTTCTACCTGTATTTTAGCGTACTTCATAGATTTGTTTTTTCCCCAGATGCTTACAATATTGTGTCTGACTGTAAAATCTGACATAGATTATGGTACCTCATTCCCAGATGCTTATCATATTAGCCATTTACATGTATGTCTGATCTACACCAGTACTTACTAACACCCGAGTTATACACAGAGCACAGCTTAACCTCACTCAGTGTTACCATCCAAAAACATGTCCAGCAAGCAATCACAGCATTCTTGTATTAAAAAAAAAAAAAAAAAAAAAAATCTAGCACATAAAGATACTGGAGTTTTTTGGGCAAAAGTCCAGCTTGTAATAGGCCTCTCAGGCCTATATTTCCCTACTTGGGTTTTTGCACAACTGAAGAAAGAAACAGTACTCTCCCCAGCTTTACCTGTAAGCAGCATGCTCTATCACCTCAAATGCTGATAGCTGCAAGGGAATGGAAGAGAAAGTCAAAAATTCCCTGATGACTTGGGACAATAACGGAGACTAGTCTGTCATATTTCAGTTGTAGGACAAAGTTCTCACACAACTTCGTAAGTAGGGGAGGAATGTTACTCTTTAAGGCTATACAACTTGTTAAAAGGCAGTGCTTACATGTATTGAAGGTAATTTGAAAATCTCCTTAATTTCTAGATTTAACAAGTGCATGATGCCAGGCTCAGACCTTCAGTTCTCAGTTAAGAAACAGGCAACGGATGCTGATGCACAGAACCATCTTTTATGCCAAATGCGTTACACGTTCCTCTGTCAAAACATAAATAATGTACTGGGACAGTGTCACCTTGTGGTTGTTTGCTGACATAGCGGCCAACTAAGAGGGGTTACTCCCTGTACCTAATCCCCTCGCCCCCAAAAGCCTTCACTCAGAAATGTCAACCTTAAAAACTTCCTTTGGGGTAAAACAGCACCTTTGTGATCTGCCCAGTGTGCATTCTCCATGCAGGTGTTAGCAGCTTTTGCATTAATGCATCCTAAAACCCTCACAGAGATTTGAAGGCATTAAGCACCTGAGCCAACCCAACAACCTGTGCTGGCTACAAAAGTCTGGGAGACCGAGATGTGTGAGAAAGGAAGCTGCTAAGTTCATAAATAGGAGCTGTAAGGCTGAGCAATAAAATTCCACTTGTCCCTTTGCCAATCTCCTGCCTCGCAAGGTAAATTCCAAGAACTGGTACATCTTCTTGCTCCAAGCATTCCAACCCTACAGAGAAAATGGATTTTTAAAACTCTGTTGTGTAGAAAGAGGAAAAGATACAGCCCTAATTCAAAGGTAGTACTAAGCAAGGAAATTCAGACACCAAACTGTGCTCTTAGTGGAGAACTAATGGATGTTAATTAACCACCAATTGACAAAGAACATATTTACTGTAGTTTAACAGCTCTGCAAATAGACACAAACTCATTTACACATGTTTAAACCTTAATAAATACATTTGCAGTCATTGGCCGCTTAAGTTGATGTTCAAACTGTCCCCTATAGTAAATCTAAAGGGATACATTTGGTTGCAAAAGTTATTGCACATTAATTAAACATTAGCTCATTGCAGAAAACCAAGTAAGTTGATGGTAAATGACCTCCTTCATCAATACTGGTTTATTACACAGCTATTAAAAAGCCATATGCAAAAATGAAGAAAAACCACCATGCCAAACAGCTTTCTCTCTGCACTGTCATCCACACCTTTGCAAACCAAAGGTGTGCACAGGGCCTCCTAATAAGGGTGAGTTCCCCAGGCATCCTGCACAGGTGAGGATGGCCAGGGTAGCATACAGTAACATTACTGCAGGCAATGCTTCAAGCAGAGGGTTTCTGAGAGTGATTTGATTGTGGTGAGCATGCAACAGGATTTAGAAAAGTCGTTCTCAGCAAAAGGCATGGGATAGAAGAAAGTGTGGTGACACTGATGAGGAAAGGTGGTGGGAAGAATACTTGCAGAGTTTTCACTCTGTAAACTTATTTCAGTCAATCCTGTGAGCCTTTCATTCGATTCCTTTCCTAGATTTCTGTTTGAACAACAACATTTTCCCCTCTGCTATTTTGCTGTCCATGCAAAATGGTGCAAGAACCTTCTCTGCAGCTTGCATCATGATCCTGCATCCCTCCTCCTCCTCCCATCCCATTCTTCAGTATATCCCTCAAGGTTGCTTCTTAACTGGATCCATCTATTTTGCTCTGAAAGCACTCCACTTGCTTCCCAAAGGTCTGTGATGAGGTTTAAGCCCTTAGTGTATGTCAAATGCTTTAAGATCCCCATCACAAAATGCTGGACTCCGACAAAAGATAAACACCGCCTCCCTCTCACATACTTCTTATAGGAATGCACAGCATAAAACCAAGTCAAATTGTACTTATCCCAGGTTGTTTCATTCTCCAATGCTGTTGCAGAAGCCTCCAGCGGAGGGAGCTTAAAATAACTAAAAAAGAGCTTTACTTTCAAGAGACAGACTGACTTAATTAAGTCATCGTTTTGTACTTTATACAAAAAAGAAAAAAAACTCAGGAAAGGAGAAAGGGAAATAATCAGTATTCATCAAACGGGAAAAGTCCAGATCAAATGGTGAAGAAGTGCTTTCAGACTTTGAGAGAATACAAATAATGGGAAATAGAAAACACAAATTAAATTAAGAATCATAAAATTTTCTCTGTTTGCACAGCTCAGGCAACACTGTCTGGGGCCAATTTATTATCAGGCTCAACAACAAATAAGCTCATGCAGTTCCCATGCTGAAATAACCTTTACTTGTTTCACAATAAAACTACCATAGGGGTCTGGTAAGCAAAGATGAATTATAGCTGCCTGTCAGAAATAATGATGATAATCCTTTCCACTCCCACAACAGCTGGGGATTGCTGTATTGTCTGCAAAAGTTGTTGTAATCTCAAATACACAATCTAACATAACGTATGTCATCAAAAAATTCACAGATGGAGAAACTGAGGCACAAGCAAAGGAAGTGAATCAGTCCACAGTCACAGTGTAACTTTGATCCCCATTTTCACCTTGGCCTGCATCTCACTAGAGTGGAAACAACTCCACTGACTTCACTGGGGTTCCTTTGTTTTACACATCAATGTCATCAGTTCAACAGTTGGGATTGCAGCAGCACTCGGGCTCTGTGATATTGGGCCAGGATCCCCATGCCACATGCTACACAAAACAAACTGAAAGGGCTGAACAAAAAGGGATTTCCGTGTCCCAGAGTCTGCAACAGAGATGAGACTGCATCCCTTTTTTGTATTTGACATAGTAACTGTGCCTGGAAAGCATGAATCTCTTACTACTGGCAATCCTCACCAATCTGAGGACCTTGATGGCTAGGGTGAGTTTTCTCTAACGTTGAGGGTGTATGTTGCATTCTAATGACTGAACCTGGGGAACAGGAGAAAGGCTGAGCTACCTCCTCCAAGCTGAGCAATTTCCCCTTCAGCTTAAGGGGGCGAGACCCATTGTTGTGGCAACCAAAGACAGCACAAAATACAGCAAAAGTCTATTTTTCAGCTTTTGCATGCTTGTGTGTGGAGGGCTTTGCTTCTGGTGGAGCCCTAGCATAACAAAATCCTGTCTAGTCCACACCAAGTTCCCTCCAGGCAGCCACACACTTGGCTGCGAACCCTTCTCTTAGATAACCAGCCTGCCGTACCCAAATCTTTCCTAACTGTGGCCCTATATCACATCCAGCTTTCCTACTGAGGCTGTAACATTAGTAACAAGAAGGAAGCAGAACAATATCAGTGCATCCAGGAAAGTGATACCTCTGGATCTGGTCTATTTTGAAAGCACCAGGCTGTTCTGCCCTCACCAGGCACAACTCACGTGGTATCTGTCAGCCAAAGGCACAAATCAGTTGTGCCAAGATGCCTTTTTCTTCTCAGCTACAGGCAACTGTGAAGTTCCTCTTTCCCCAGACGTTCCTTCATGCTCCACTGCAAAAAAATAAGTGTCTCCCCATGCCTCCTCCCAGGGAAACAGTAGCCAGGGACAAGGCGTGCATGGGTGTCCTTTTTAGAATCTGCAGCTTCATTAAAGTATCTGGCATCTGGACTTGATTTTGGAAACTCAATGCCAAAGTAGCTGATGGGCCAACTAATGCTGTGGAGTGAGAGCCAGAAACTGCATAGCAGGCTTTTAAATGTGGTCTCTGGCAAGATCTATGCAACAAAATGACATTATGGCTTTGCCATATATTAAATGCAAATTAGAAGAAGCTGGCAGCCATGCAACTGGCATAGCATAACAGCAATCAACCTTACAAGATGTAGAAGGCAAGGCTATTCATCCTCAACCTGGCACAGGGATGGGGTAGGGAAGGACAATGCTCCTTCCAGTACAACTTCTTGCCTCCTTTACTCTCTAATTGACCTAATGGGGTGCAATACTCTTCGCAGTGTCCAGCCCCTGGTGCTCCTACTTTATTTTTCAGCTTTGCCAGAAGGTGTGATTTTTTCCTATGCCTATCCAAAATTCCCTTCAAATGTCTGCTGTTCTCTATCTCTCCCTCTCCTCAAGCACCCTTGCCTTAGTGCTGGATAGCTATAGGATATGCACAACAAAATGCCTGTCTGCAGGTGCTGAGCAGTGACAGATGCAGACAGCTGGCTAGCCAGCCGGGACCTCACCTGCTTCGCTGTTGATGAACTACTCTTTCTGTATATTAATTGCTTTTAATCTTTCCCCCCATTTAAGCAGCAATCTCCTCTTTAACCTTTTGGATTTTCTCTGAACTGTTTGGTCTACAGAATCTACAGCAAAACTCCCCAAGATCACATAGTGTACTCTGATAACAGAGGACAGTTGTCAACCTCCTGGCCCCCTATTTTCAAAGTGATGAGTACTAATAATTTAGGGAGATGACAGTGAAAGGAGTATTCATCCTTGCTATAATTTATTGTTCTTCTAGCATCCTGCAGCTCCAGGGACTCAGAATTTCTATGGTGCAGAGAGATAAACTAAGACTAGAATACCCAAAAACTTAAGTCAGAGCTCTCACTACTAGATTACAAAAGACTCACCCAAAGCCAAATGGCATCTTGATGTCAGCAATGAGATAAGAGTGACGGTATTCTTTGTTCATGTCCTGTACTAGCATCACTCTTAGACTGGGTCGCGAAGCTTGCCAGTGTCTCTTTCAAACAAACAAGGTAGGTGCCATTAATAAAGGACCTTAATGTGGGTATTGTAGGTTTGATACTTCCAAGTGTCCAGCCTGCTACCCAGCAAACATGACCTAACACATCATTCCTCACACCCCAGGGCTTCAAAAATGCAACAGTCCCAAATGGTTCCACAGGCTAATCACAGCCAGACACTATCACACACCATGACTCACATTTGCCATTTGCAGGACAGCTCAATGGCCTTTCAAACTCCCTACTCTCTGCAAGAGACCACTGAGGAGTCTCAAGGCAGAAGGCAGTAGTAAGCAGTCTGAAAAGAACTCTTATCTAATTCAACACAAACATTACCCTGTATCTTGGATTAATGCACCTAATCTGTTGAATCCGATATAGCTAAACAATTTTGTTTCTACTGATTGCGGTGTTGCTGGCTACACTAGAAAGCGATGTCTTAGTCTAAAACAGTTTTGGTCTTTAAAGGACCTCTAGATCAAGTCTAGCTCCTTGCTACTGCAATGTCATCACAGACATTTTCAAAACCCGTGATGGGTAGCAAACTGGAGGACCAAGAGGAGCTAGAGGATACAAATCCTGCTCCTTCCTCATAGAATAGCCTGGGTTGGAAGGGATCTTAAAGATCATCTAGTTCCAACTCTCCTGACATGGGTAGGGACACCTTCCACTAGGTCATATTGCTCAAAGCCCCAGCGTCCTGTCAATAGGTGCACTGTTGCCTTCTTGTGGAACAGCCAACAGAATAGGTAGTTTGGAATACTATTCATCAGAAACAGCTTATGTAGCAACACCACTGATTCCTCCCTGTGTCCTAGTCTGCTCTTCTCAACCTGTTTCCAACCTGAAGGATGTCTCTGTACAGTACCAACAGGGACTGTGGCCAACTAACACAAAAAAAAAAAAAAAAAAAAAAAAAGCAAAGCTCCTCAGCTAACCTCCTCCACTTCCAATAGTGTTGTGCCTAGACATTGGTGGAAAGAAAATGGCCCCAAAAAGGGAGCAACAATCAAAGTAAGCTTAAGTGAAGAGTTATGTTGCACTAGTCACACTGATAGAACCAAAGAGAGGAGATAGCCCTTCACTAATTTAAAGCAGTGTCTGTTTCCCAGATGAGGCATAAAATGGCTGTGTTGCCTAAGTCTATAAAAAGAAGTATGAAGCGCCTGAGTATGTATTTCACCTTGTAACATTCATATGGCTGGAGAAGGGAACATCAAGAAGACATGTTAAGCAAAGGCTGAAGGAGTTAAAGTCCGTTTGAAAACTAGTTGAGCAGCATTTAAGGGCTAGGTTATTTTACAAGGATTAAAAGTTTGTCCAGTGATCAAGTGAAAATTCTTAATCAGTCTACATTTTGTGCAAAGTGACACCCATGTTGGAGTCAGGAAGGCCTTTATTCCACCTGAGGGCGGGGCAGGGTATATTGGATGTAGGAGTGAGAAAAGAGACAGTCTGACCATTCCAGGCAGCAGGTTGCTAAACAGGGCCACGGCAGATGTGATGTTCTGGAGTCATACAAAATTCAGAGACTATTATATTGATATGTGACAGATGCTATGGAAGCTTGGAATATTCAAAGACCAGTGAATTAACTTTATAAATTTTACAAGCATTCTTATGGATTTTTTAGTGATTATATCCTTGGTTCTATAGGTAAACCAAAGGAAGTTTCTACACATTGTAAGAGACCCTGCAGGGGGCTTAATGAAAACCTTCCCATGCAGAAAAAACACAAACAATAGGAAAACTCATTTAACTTTTGACCAACAGCAAGAGAACCAACAATGCCAAACTCATGAAATAATATGAACTCTTTGCCCGACTCAAACACATCTGACTTGAACTACCTGCTAGAGTTTCTTTGGGGACATAAGCTCTACCTGCACTACGGAACCCAAGAACTTTCCCCAAGGTCCAGGTGGACACCCACGTTGTGACAAGATACCCACATACCATTTGGTTTTCCTCTGTTTGATTTTTTGTTTTGTTTTGTTCACTCTTTTTTTCATGGAAAGGACAGCCAGGCAAGCAGGCAGATGAGACCCATGGTGTGCCTGAGACAAGCAGAAGGCTACAGAAGGCACGTACCCTGAAATATAAATTAGACTTTGGCAATCACCTGCGGAGCTTTACAGATTATTATTTTAAGTTAGGGAGCCAATAACAATGAAGACAACAGTATAGAACAGCTGCACAGCATCAGCTTTGAGTAATTTCAGTGGCAGTCAAGGTCTTGTCAAGAGCTGAAGAGTCATTCCCACTGGCAGCACCTGGGCCAGCCTTGGGGTCTCCCCTCAGATTACTGGCCATGGCTGAATCTGCGGGTCCGACATGGCTCTAGCAGGGATGGGCATGTGGCATAGAAAATGCTCTGCAAGACCGAAACCCACTCACAGCTTCCCTGCATACTGCCCATGGTGCTGGCAGCTGAGTCATCATTTACAAGCGTTATCATTTCCACAGGCTGTGTTTTCCAACTGACCTCACCCTGACTCCTACTGCTGCACCAGATACCCATGCAAACAAAAGCTTTGTCAGCCACGCAGAACCTACTTTCCTTATTGCCCATTTCACATTATTAATTACATACCCACATCAGCTAAAGAGATGTAATTGTAGCCGAGTTCCTCCTATAATCCAAAGATTCCCCTGAAGTTCATTAACATTTGTACTGTAACTACTGTTGAGCTTGCCACATTTCCAGTCAAGATTTCATACGAAATGAGGTTACCAAATAATGACTTAATAGAGAATGCGGGGTAATTTATATATTGAAATTAAAGATTAAACCTTAATCTTAATTAAATCTCACAAAAGTTCAGTAAAGTATTGATTATTTGAGAAATGGAAATCACATTTAATAAATACAGGAGTGAGCCATTAAGGGAATGGGGAGACCAGAAAAAGCACTAACTAGTGATTAAAAGAAGATAAATATTTATTAAATGTTGCTGTGATTTATTAAGCTGTGTTGGGCTAAACAAATGTAATTTGATATCTGAATCATATCTCATTCTGATACAGCATTCATTAAAGCTGAAGTCTTGGCTTTAAATGGATATCATATGTTCCCTTCAGTTCTTAATCTCTTTGAAATATCAGTTTGATGCTGTGGAAGACATTGAAAGTCACAGAGACTGAAGTCTCCTGCGTATCAATGAGGTTGTTTTGCACCACAGGTGAGTAGTCAACTTCCCACTCCTCAACAGTTTCTTATCCAGGACCTGTTGCAATCTTGCATTGTCCCTTGGCGACAAGCCAACATTCAGATTTTAAAACCATTCTGTCAAGAGGCCAGACAGGAAAAGCACAACTTCAAATTTCAATCAGTCCTCCAACAACCAGTGCAGGTCTGAGACTGAACATCCTTCACGGGCTTGAAAGCAGGAAAGCCAACTGTCATGCTAATGAAGCTGCTGCCCAGCAGAACATTAGTGGAGGTCGAGTATGCAAAAACATATACCTCCTTGTTGATATGAAGTAATTAGTCTAGAACCAAATAGCTCTGTTGATGCAACTTTCCGGCTGAGATGTTAATCATGCAGGAGCTGAGAAATTCATTCTTCCAAGGTTCACAAAGCAACCTTATCTCAGGCCCCTTGCAAAGGGAGGCGAGGGTCTGGTAGAGCATGACGCTCCATGCACATGAGGTGTTTGACTATGAACGTTTCTCGAGGTTAGACAGCAAGTTGTCTCTGTCTCATATGCGTTCTCACGCTCACTTTTCAGCCTCTATTTAGAAGAGGATGTTCTTGTTGAAAATTACTTCATAAACGAATTGCTGCTGATAATTAAATTTGCACAGAGTTAAAATTAAGTTACAGTGCTCTTTCCCAGTGCTACAAGACTGAGTTAGAGACTGCTGGTGAGAATCATTGCCTGTTACACTGTGAACCTGAAAAAAGGTTGTATGAAGAAGCAGCATTTGATTTCCAGAGGTTTGCTTGAATGTTGCAAGAACTCTAACATACCTCCCAAATCCCTTGCACCCCCATCACCTCAAAGGAAAAAAAAAAAGGTAGGAGAGGAAGACAGGATGTGAAGTCCCCACCAACTGAAGACGGGAACAGATATCACATACTATTCCTTTTGTATTTGCTGGAAATGAGGAACAAAATCACATCGAGCTGGTTTATGCTATCAATCACACTGAAATCAGAGTTCCACCTCTCGCATCTCTAATATCTTCTTTTTCTGCAGCCACGTGAGTGCAGAGAAGTGCAGCAGTGGGACAGAAGGGAGTAGAGAGTGCCAAAGCCACTTCAGATCTAAGAGGACTTGATGTTTTTAAGGTAAAAATCCAGTAATATCCTTTGGAAGCTGTTCTTACTCTTTACTGACACAGGCACCCTGGTAAAAGCCAGGGTCCAGCCTCAAGGGCCAAGAATATTCATTAAACCAGATTAAACATCTCATTTTATTAACGCGCAGCTGTGAGAGATGCCTTTGCATTATATGCAGCTTTCCTGTAGGAATTTCATGATAGCAACTCCTGGCACTTCCTCTCCCTTGTGCAAGCAGGAGTCAATCTAGCACAAAGTAATTATTTTCAATGTGTTCAGCCAGAAAAAAAAAAAAAAGCATGACTTCAAAATCTGCACTACCAACACAGCCAAGCAGATTCTTCTTCTGGAACTCACTTTTGGGTTGAAAACATGAGCAAAAAGTTCAAGCCCCTGAAGCAATTGTCTCAGAAAGTTTTAAGCTACTGAAGATAGCGGGTTTAGGACCATAACTACAATAAACACAGCAAATGAATAAGAGTCTCCTGGCAAGAATAAACCAGAATTGCAGAGGCTGATGTTGCCAGTGAAAAGAACAGGAAGGTAACCAAGTGAAGAAACAGCATGAGGAGGATTATCCTTATTTGGAACCAATCCATTCCAGCAATAAATTAAGCCAAGGACCTCTGCATCAGAAAACAGCAGGGCAACCTATCAAGCTAAAGGACAATCTGCTTTTTCTGTCACCTTTGAGCCCTGACTGAATGGCAAGAGAAACAAACATGGCAGAGATCAAAATGTATGTTATTTCAATAGCAGTAATGGTCGGCTGGAAGTTACAGAGATGGTAAAATTCTTTCCCTGCACATTCCTAGCACAAGCTCCTGATTTTCAGCGACAATATTGCTGAATTGCAATGGTCATAAAGATCAACTTGCAGAAGAGGGCTTGGATGGAAGAAAAATGGTAATTTGTATTTTATGTCAAAAACATAGTGGCTCTCACCCCAACTGCTGTGATGGGATAGGATTAGATGAAATACTCAGTGCAGACTGGTGAAGCATTTTTCACAGTGATATTAGAAGACATAATGGTAAAAGAGGAAAAAATATGAAACTCTATACACATTTAGCTCAAAGGGGTCTCTGGATCTGCCAGCTGTAGCACATGACGTGTGTATGCATGCTGTCATGTTCTAGGGCCACATTTACTGCATCACAGCAGCATCCGCAATTAAGGGATTTCTGAGGGGCAAACACAGGCTCTGTTTCACAGGGTTTTAAATTGCAGGGAAGCTGCCCCTAGAATGAATAAACAGAACAGGGAGAATACAGTTGAAAGAAGAGTACTAGCAAATCTTAAACGTATATTGGCCACATGCATAATGTGATGAAAGAGAGAGGTTACTTAGACTTTGGAGAGTGTCCCTCTACACTTTCAGGTAGCTGCTCCAGGTATCAACAGGACTTTTTGTAATGCCTCTGATTTCCTGAATAACAGCCAGGCCAGTGCATTTTCATCTTTACCTCCACTACTAGCTGCTCTTGTAGTCAAAAGGTCCCAAGAGCTTCCCTAATGGAACCCAGAGCTGACATGTTGCTCCCTCTGGTCTCCCACTTCTATGTTTTCCCAAAGAAAGAAGAGGTACCCAACAATCCCGAACCATGCACACTCCATTTGGTGAGAAGTGCAAACAACCTTTACCTGACAGATACTCAAGCATCTCCAGCTTCCTCTACTTCCCGCTGTGATACTCACGCTGGTGCAAAATTCTTTTTTTAAAAGCTCAAATTAGGCTGACAAACACAAACGGACTGTGAAAAGGGCAGGCTGTCAAAAAAGGTTCCTTCGTTTTAAACAACACTGACAAAACAAGTAAAGTAATTCCTCATTGCAGTTACCTCTGAAGTGAGCTCTTGGTTACACAGTAATACAACATCTTTCCTCAGCTCATTTTCAAGGCCAGCTGGCACTAAGAAAGGAGTCAGAGATGTTGCTGGTTGCTCCTTCTCCTGTCAGTAAAGGGAACCCAGACCCAGCCTATGTTCTGCTGACCAGACCAAACAACTTCGCTAGTCTGTACTGTGTCGCCCACAAAAACTACTTTGAAAGGGAGATGCTGGCATCAGGTGAATAAGTCATACATGATCCCTGGCTGTGTTATCAGGCCCCTCATGGAATATTTCTACCAATGATAAAATGTTATTGCTGCCATTATCAGGCACTTGGTCTTTATCTGTCTACCCATGACAGGCCTCGTTATTCAGGCAGGTCTTGGGACACCTTCAAGGGAAGAACTTCTCATCCAATGTAAAATACGCCAACTTTCTTGACTTTTTTGACCCTTTTTTTTTTTTTTCCCAGCCCCTCCTAACCTGGCTTGCAAAGCATATGTGTGGAGCCCCCTTCCAACAAATCGCAGGGGGAGAGCTGCAGGAACCCTGTGCCACACCATGTCTCTCACGGTGGGCTACCACTGGACCCCCCAAGTGTTCAGGTTAGAGTTTACAGAGCAAAGGCAAGTTCCTGATCTTTCCATACTGGTCTTGATAACGACACAGAAGAAGACATTCAAAAGCTAATGAGACCGGGCAAAACCACAAAGCAAAATAGCCGAAGAAGCTGCCCTGGATTGAGACTTTTTACAGCCCAACGACATCTGCATTCATTCAAAACAACACACCAGCTACACCCTTACCTTCTCCATGTTACTCAGCATGTTTAAAATCCTTGGCACCTCACGCAACTGGTGTGTGATGACTAGTAACCATACCTGATTCAGTATGTGCTTGCCCTCTTTCCCTTTAACAAGCATGTCTCACCTTCCCCCTAGTGAGCATACAGGCATCACTGTCAGAGCTTTGGTAGCAGGGGGTGCAAGGTGCCCCAATCAGGGACTGTCCTGTGCTGGTCCCGGTCAATATCAACCCACCCTGCCACTATGCCCCAGCCCCACTGCCCTGGCACAGGTAGGGGAGCGTGGCAGCATGGGGGAGCAGGGAGCTCTTGAGGGGACACATGAGGAAATGCAGGAGGACACACAAAAGGAGATTCTGTAAGAGAAGGTACACCTCTGAGGCAACTGCAGCTATGGGGAGACCAACATCAAAGCAGGGACACCCCTGAGGGAACACAGCTATGGAGAATCAAGGGAAGCAGGAAACGAGTGAGGAGGAAGGAGCAGGGGAAGAAAAAAAGCAAGAAAGCAGGATCAGCAGCAAGAGCAAGAAACCATTATGCACCAACCCAACCTGCTGTGCCACCCATCACCTTACCCAAGGGACTGGGAGTAATGTGTGGCAAAAGCAAGGTGAGGGGGCAAGGGAAACTGTTGGGCCTGGGGGAGGGGAGGAAAGGGTTTTCTCCCGAGTGTGTTTCATTGTTTCCTTTCTTTGTTTCTCCACACAAAAAAGGTAATTAAAAGTCTATGTTAACTGGCAATAAAGTAAAATTCAGTTAAATTCCCCAAGCTGAAACTGTTCTACCCATGACAACAGAGGTAAGGGAAAATATTTCCCTCAAGTGCAGTAAAAGAGCCCAAGTAAACACGGAGGCACTTGCCAGTGATTGAAGGCAGTAATATTGTGGGAGCATGGTCTCCAGCAGCACAGCTGCCTCCTTGCTCAAGCTTAGCTCTAGCCAGAGGCTTTACTCCATGTGCTGATTGTTCACAATGGTCTGAAGAACACTTACCATGTTGCTTTCAGTTACCAGAAAGATAAGCTGCAGTTAGTTGGTATCCACCTTACATCCGTTTTTCTATCTTTCTTGTCTCAATTTCTCTTAGGAGCTCATCCAATTTCAATAGTTCAGAAGGATAAGGTGCACCTCATGAAACTCTTTACGTAAGAATTATAGAGCAATATCTGCCATTTTTTCCATGTTTGACTCACGCAGGTATGGTGGAGCTCCTACCACATGTTTCTCCTAGGACTTGTTTTGTTTTGCAAGACATGATAGTCATACTATGACTTTGAAGATCAAATGATGGAACAAACCCAACTCCTTGCAGATGCAAAAATGTATGCCAATGTCACGCTTTTTAATAGCAACCTTGGAACCCTGAAATGGAATTAATGTACCTAAAACACAAAGTGATGACTGGCCTTCTGAGGAGGACTTCAGCATGGAATAGAGGAGTGGCAAAATTCAGTCAAGGAGGCACCAAGTGGGGTGCAATACAGACATTACGCCTCTGCCCATTAAGATGCTTTTATTACATACACTGAAGTTACTAATGTACAAGTCATGTGGGTTAGAGGCATCTGATCCTCTCCCTCTTTGTTCTAGAAAAGCCCCCTGACATTCTTCAACCCTGTTACCGCTATCTAAATAGCAAGCACCCTAAGTAAAACAAAGTACTGGCAGATAATGAAATAAGATTGCTCTTCTTTCTTCTACCTGACAACTTCTCAAAAGTTGTCAGCACAGGAGAGGCTATTAACATTTGTCTGAGATGGTGGATGTTTGGCACCAGTGCTTGCAAAAATGTAAGTGTACTATATGGGAACTCTACTAATCACAGTTTAGGATGAAAACAAGAAAATCGCTAGAGGAATCTGAGAAGGATACTGTGAGAAACTTAATATAATAAGCATTCTTTACTTCAACATCCAACATGTCCTTCCTTCCACATCTGCCAGCATCACATCTTTAAGTCTCTCACTATGTCAACTCGTGTTCTAGGTAAGCTTAGGCTTTATTATTATACTCATTTTAAAAGTGGACAAACTGAAGCAGTGATAGATGAAAACAAACAAAAACAAACAAACAAACAAACAAAATCACAGCTACTAAGATGGAGAATTCAGACTACAGGCCCAAATCTCTTGCATGTTGCCTGCTGGACTCTACTAGAGCTTGCTGGGTACAAACTTTTCCACTGAACTAGCCTACTGAAGGACCCAGCCAAAACCAATGGGTCTTAGATTAGGTTAGCAACATCTTGTGGGTTAAGGTGAAAAAGAGGGCTGTAGGGAATAAATAAACCTTACCCCAGCAACACCACTCATAGCTGGAAAAGAGGAGAACAGCCATAGAATCATAGAATGGTTTGCACTGGAAGGGACCTTAAAGACCACCTAGTCCCAACCCCCTGCCATAAGCAGGGACACCTTCCACAGACCAGGCTGCTCGAAGCCCCATTCAAATTGACCTTGAACACTACCAGGGAGGGGGCATCCATAACTCTGGGCAACCTGTTCCAGTGCCTCACCACTCTCATAGTGAAGAATTTCTTCCTAATAGCTAATCTAAATCTACCCTCTTTCAGTTTAAAGCCTTGTCCTATTACTATATGCCCTTGTAAAAGCTCCCTCTCTGGCTTTCCTGTAGGCCCCCTTTAAGTACTGGAAGGCTGCTATAAGGTCTCCCTGGAGCCTTCTCTTCTCCAGGCTGAAAAACCCCAACTCTCTCAGCCTGTCCTTGTAGGGGAGGTGCTCCAGCCCCCTGACATACCATGTAAAGATCAGAATCAAGCAGAGAAAGGGAAGCTATTAAAAGTCAAGTTCTAAACTGGGGGAGGGACAGATCTCGGGAGTATGGCAGCTAGGTTTGTGAGATGCTGGAATTAACTAATACATTGCTAAAACTCTGGGCTGTGCTTTCAAGGAAGGTGCCTCTCATGACATAACCACACAGGCAGCTCTAGGTCTCCCAGCTACTGCTGGAAGCAGCACATCTTTCTCCACACCCACTACCTGAATCATGAAGGATCAAATTCAACCCTCATGGTTGCCAACTGAGACCTACGAACAAGCATTTTTCAGAGAACAGCTACCTTATAAATAATACATTAATTGTCTTTATACACTTTACTAATTATTATTCTCATTTCCTGATAGGTCCATTAATCTTGCCTTTATACCTATTGCCAAAAAACTTTGGCACATGCTATTGGCATTGCTGATATACTTAGTGTATGATTGCCCTTGATTCTCTTGTCTTTTTCCCCCTTTTTTCATAAAAGCACAATCTGCAAGATTTGGTTGCACGTTTTAGAGACCATTTAAAATTTGTGGGTGTTCTGGCTAGTCTGTTCTTCTTGCCACCTCTTTTATATCAGCCCAGTTTCATGTTCTCACCCTTATTCACAGGGAAAATACTTTGCAGATACTTGATAGCAGCCTGTTAACACACTTTCAAGCCTTTGCTGTTTAGAACATGCCGAATTTGGGACAGGAACTGTATTTCACCTCTAGGCGTTATCCTAACACTATAAATAATATACAAAGCATTGTAAGGATTTCAATATCCTTACTTTTCCCTCTAGAGTCTTAAAACTATCATCCAAATTTTTAATAATCTACTTACTTGAAGTTTTGTGTCATGTCATTCTTCAAGTGACTCCCCTGGGAGGACAGACTTGCTCTATTTAAGTCATTCATAATGACTGAGCCACAATAAGCCACACTGTCTGGAAAAAGCCCTCTTTTGGAAAAACTCTATAAAAATGCCAGTTTGTGGAAATCAAAGTATTCTGCAGGTACATGTCAATCTCATCAAAGCTTTGGATTGTATCATACTCAATTTCCTCAGTTTTCCTAGAAATTTATTTCTCATCATCTGTTTGTTCTTGCCTTTCAAATCTTCCATTTTGATTTGTGACTAATTTTTATACTTTAAAAAAATAATAAAAACCAACAAAAACCCAAAAACCCACAGTGGGGTGTTTTTTTTTTCTAGAGGAGGAAATAAAAAAAAAATAAAAAGATTCCAACCAGGTACAATATTCTGTTTCAGAACTAACATCCAGAGTGCCTAAAATGGGAGCCAGTACTCCTTATTGTGCATTCAAGAAATTAGCTGCTACAAACAACATTTGCTTGAGCCTGATAAACTGTTTCTCCAGTCCATGTGCTGCTGCTAGGTGTGTTCAATTTCAGTTTGGATAATTCAGAGTAATCCTATTATAGAAAGGCACAATCCACAAAGTTCTGTTCCAGATGACATGTCAAAGTTCAGCGGCACTCGCAATCGGGACTTCTAACTTCGGTCCAATTCTGAATTAGTATAGATTTCGCTTCTTTCGTAAAGTATCAAAACCATGGCTTTGTGCGTCTCCTCGCCATGGTATTTCAGAGGCTGACAAACAGTTAACATGCTTATGTCTTCAAGACCCAAAATCTGTCTCACTAAAGGCTCTATCAGAACTCATATTTTCATAAAGCCCACACAAATCCATGCAGAATGCTTGCCTGTGACCTCACCACATTTTTCCCCCACACAGACAAAATTTATGATATCCCATTGATTTTTCCCAATTCACTTTGATTCAGAATTGCCATTTACTCTGTTGTGTATTTATCTTTTCTTCCCCCAATTCTGCCTCACTTACTTCTTTCGAAGATACTTAGCCCTGGGAGCATATCCTAGCAGTCTCAATAGAAAGAAGAAAAAAACCAACACATTTTCTTCTGCTGTGATTTAGTATGGGAATAACAAGAATACCAGGGCTCATCAGTAGGTACACAAACAGACTGAGCAAATACAATCGTGTTGGGTAAGGCAGTATATTGTTATCCATATATTATATTTTCATGAGTATAACTAGGGCTTCCTGGCTCCCTGCTCTACAGTTTAACAGGAGGGCAGGAAAAAAAATCTACGTGAACTAATCTGAGGGAAATAAACCCTCAGACTCCAGTTTTCTGAGCCCCCATAGCTTGGCCCTCTCCTTCAATTCTCCACTGTCTCTCATGTTTTGCAGGTTTCTGACAACTTATTTCCAACAGCATTTTAAAAAGGCAGCACGTAATTTGAGACAAGGGTTATGCCTGTGAAAACGTAGTGGTTTTATCCTACAGGCCCAGAGCAGATGTACCTACATTGATACAAAAGAAGGTTATACTAGCACAGATCATTTCCATTCCTGCACAAAAGGAAGGCATTCCAATACAAACATACCCCAGATGTGCTTATGTGGAGGCTTGTATGACTTCAGTGGAGTGTGTGTAGACTAGGTGTTATTCAGACTTCCCCAGGTGGTATCGAGTCACTTGATAGTCACTCATAATTTCTACCGAAATTTTGCTCCTGCTTTAAGCATTACTCTTTGATTATTCTTACCTTTCCAAGCTGATACCCTGTTTAGGACCCCATACATTTTTCTTAGTGATAAAGATTTCACTTTCAGTTTTGCTGCCACCATTGGATTTTATCACCTGGTCTGAAGGCTACTCAGAATTTACTAGCTTTCCCATGGCTCCACACCAGATAATTTTTTTCTTTTGCTTTTAACTGCACATAAGTATGAGTCTCCCAGAAAACACCTCTTCCACCTTTCTGCAGAAATGCTTTGCTGTTCATTCACAGTGGTTGCAACCAGCTAGAGGGAGAAACTAGCCAAAAATCTATGCACTGGCTAGAGGCAATGTCTGCCAGAGGAACACCTTAAGCTCCCACACAATTTGTACCCTGCAGCTTATACCCAAAGAAGAGAGTGGAGGTATCTAGATCCTTGGCGTGAAATCCACCTGTTAACACAATCAGTGCAGATGTGAGAGTGATTTCACGCATCTCTAGAGGTGGTTCACTCCCAAAACATGAGAGGTGAAGTAGCCTTAGTGCCTCAAATGCTAGCCTAGGTAGACATACAGCCTTTGCTCCAACCCTACAACAGCTCCAGAGGAAGTCAGCCATTAAAAGCTAAATAAAGATGACTCTGACCCAGGAAACTACTCACCCAGCTTTTACTTCACCACATCAGCATTTTGTAACAGTTAGATATCTATCCAAACACATACACCTTTTCCTCGCTGTGCATAATAGGTATTAATCAGGCCCCTCTGCAGTAGCCTGTGAAGTCTTGTGAGACCTGTCCTGTCACTGTTGTGGAACCATGATTTTCACCAGAGCTACCCTAGCCTAAATAAATTCCTCTTGTCCTAATCCAGCCTAACAAAACAGCAAGAAAAGAAAAAGTAAGGGAAGGGGGAAAAAAAAAAGAAGGAATAAAGGAGGAAGTACTGAAAGGTTCTGGAAACAGCTGGGATTGTTCATGCTGAGCCATTGGGCCCTGAGATTTGAATAATGCATGTTCCATAAATCTAAGTGTCCCTGCTTGCCACATTTTAGAACAGGGAGCAAAAATAATAGCTACTGTCCACACTTATCACCAATAATAAATTACAGGGCTTCTGTGTGTGGCAGCGATTAATGCAAAACGCAACCCAAAACACATAACTAAATAAATAGATAGTTTGACTTTCCTGGGGGTTATCTCTTTCCTTTTCTACTCCCCTCTGAGAGACTCCTTCCAGCCAAAAACTACACTGGGAAAGACCCGTCCTTACACTGTATTCCTTTCAGACAGACAGGCAGACTTACTCACAGTTATCTTGAGAATATACACCAAGGCAGTCAATAGAGCATACACACCTCTGAAAACAGGAGACAACAATTCACTGCAGAGCTTTTGGTTCTTCTGGAAGACTACAGTCTTCACAAAGCATCATCTCACCCTTAAAACAGAGCACACACTCCTGGGTGCACCTCTTCAAGTGCAAGGTCCACACTGCTTCCCTGAGATCACATTCTGATCTACAGCTGTCACGTGTGTATATGAGGGACAGACTATCCTTTTGGCAGCACTCCCTCTCCTTCAACTTCAAACAGTTAACTAAGGGAATGCTGGGGTGCTTTTTAGCCCCAAAGCTACAGTATGGTAGCAGGGAAGTCACTTGAAAAGGATGCAAGGATAGGGTGTGAGGAACAAAAGAGACTACAGAAAGTCCATTATAGAACTGGCCTTTCCAGTGTAAGACTTCCCTGTAAGGACTCCACTGTGCCCTCATTTTCACCTGGTCTGGGAATTACAAGCTCAAGCAGAACATTACTCTTCATTACCCATACCTGATCAGTAGTGATGGGTCACCTTCACAGGGATAAGATGAAGAAAGAAAACTCAACAGGGCAACACAGAAATCCAAAAATAATTGGTAACTCAAAGGGAAGGTGTGTGCAGCCACCCAGGCTAAGTACCCACCTTAACATTACAAAAAACACCCCAAAAGCCATCCACTGAAGAAATCTGTCTCCCTCAAATTTAAAGGGTTAGATAATTGAGACAGTGCTGAAATAGGCAGCCTTTAGAAGCAACCAAGCACATACACAGCTGTAACCAGTTTTAGATCATGGCAGCCCACAGGTAACTAACTGTATTCTATTCTTTCTCTTAACATTTTAATTCGTATGTATACAATTTTGGTGGAAAGTTGTTTTTCCTTTTATATAGGCTGCCTTCAGTGCTTTCTCAGTATTTTCCCTCTGAGGGAAGGGTGATCTGTCTCTAGAGAAATCTTGTTTGAGTAGAGGCAGTTTCCCCTTAGAGAAGCCTTCCCTGTTTATAGCACGGCTTCTGTGTAGAGCTGCCCTTGGCATCCTCCCCTTGTAACTGTGAAGCAAGAAACAGAGCTGGAAAGGTCACAAGAATCAGAGTAAACTGCAGGAGAGAGGCTACTGAAACATCTATAAAGGCAGCTTGGATGGAGCTTGAGACCCAAGGTACAACACTGTTATTTGACCTGACTGACCGTCTATGCTGTCATGTGCCCTCTTCTTCCTGTAAGGGCCCTGTGCTCTTCTCCAGCACGTCAGCTTAAGTATTCTTGCTAGACTAGAGACAATCCAATTTACAAAAGCAAAATAAGAAAAGAAATTGTGGGCTGAAGCCACTGAGGGCGATGTAACTCCCATGGATGAGAGCACAAAAAAAAAGAGGAAGCTCATATACAAAGCAGACACTATTATTATTATTAGCTATTCATTACTCATATGTTGGTATTATAGTAGGATCCAAAAGCCTCATTCAGTATCAGGGCCCCATTGTGCTAGTCTCTATGCAAATACAAAGAAAGCCAGGAAGAGCTCGCAGTCTAATTTAAGGCAAGACCCAGCAGGTGAATGTAACAAAATTGGAGGAAGGGAGGGTAAGACAACCATGTGACTTCACAGGCTAATGGTACATTGCTGAATGCTCATTCCTGGGAGCTCTGAAAGGTTACGGCTTAATAACCCTCAGGGATGCTTCTTATGGCTTTAAACTGTGAATCTCTGACCTCCTGGGTAACTACAGAGCAATAATATTTCCTTTAGTTAAGCGAATGTCTAAAACGCGCTTAATCAGTAGTCCATTAGCTCTCCACTTGCCTCATTAACATGTCTGTGGAGCAGGTAGTACTGTCCCATCCCCACCATGGTTTTTTTAAATTTTGGTTTCAAATGCTGCCATGCAAGATGTAATGCCTCGTAGTGCCATGCCTCCAGAACCATTTTATTTCATCAGCTCGTGTGTTTTAAATGTATGGCACTGTCCCACTACAGGTTTTCTTAGAATTGAGAGGTCTTCTCTTCTGTCTGCTTCAGCATTATCCATTAACAATTCTAAACATTTTTTTTTTTTTCCTATTTGTACATGGTGGAAAGAAGCCAAGGATATCACTGAACAAAATGCCAACACTGGTGCTTTTGGCAGGCTAAGTCTTCCCAGGCTCCTCTTTAGAGAGTATCTATAGCATGGATCCCATTTGTACAGCCTCTATGATAGGTTATGTGTTGTCAATTAGACTAACAAAATCATGATCTTGGCAACCAAGAAAAGATAGCCTTTACATCTAATTCCCCCTGTGCTCCATTTAAGATTTCAAAAAAGGTCAGTAGAATAGTCCAAACAGAAGGCTTACCTACTTCTACCACTGCTTTCAGCAAGTCATGTTAGTCCTAGTCTTCCTCAAATATAAAGTGAGGATAATATTCACTCATCTTTCACAGACATTAAAAATTAATTCAAAAGGTGCATGTGAAGAAGTTTGAAACTGAAAAGCACTCGACATTCTTAAATATGGCATGGAGTTCAAAGCAACCCTGATGAAAATAGTTTGATACGCATTTTTTTTAGCCAGTATTTTGACTCCTGCATTAAGAAACTGCTTACCCTCCAGGTCTGTGGCATTCACACTACAGCTCATAAGCACTCAAAATCTAAAATGTAAATACGCTTTAGTTGAAAAGTACTTGGTGCTGGTTTTGTGCTGGTTCTTCTCTACTCTTTCACTGGGAAAATCAAAGCAACTTCCAGTAGTGAGGCAATGATGTGACTAACATCTGTCATGGATCGTTTTTTTCTTTTCCTCATTTGTTTCTCTAGATCAACTGCGGTACATTTGAGCGGGGAGAAGGAGGGTTGCTTGTTGTTTTTTTTTTTTTTTCTAGCAGCTTTTGTGTTTTTCACTGATTGTATACATGCAAATAATATTCAGAGAAGGAAAGGCAGAGGAAGTATATATCACACTTGCAACAGAAGCTTGCAAAATCTGTGATGGCCGTTCATCCTATGCCTGTTGACAAACTAACAGAAACCAACTATCTCATACCCCAACCAACTTGAAAATTGCAAGAGAAACCTCTGCTCTGCCTGAGAATCGGAAACAAGATGTGCCTTGCACCTTGACACTATGGCAGTCATATTGGTTCATCTTCCACAAGAAATATCAAAACCTCCATTTTGACTTGAGATTGTGCAGGAAAAGCAAAGCTGATTTGGTTGCCTCTGCCTTTTCAGTCCTAAGTGAGCAGATTTAGCTTTGGTCTGTCCCATTGTTCATGTTCAACTCCCAGCCGGCTGTTTTTGTCCGTGCAGTCAACTTATCCAAGAGCTAAAAACTTGTGTCTCAGCTGCCGGATAATGGAGTGGGAGACCTGTCACTTGAGTGCATTTAACGACTGCAGAGAGATGCAAAACAGAGACATTTAGCAGGTATATACTCTGCTATTCAAGTTATCTTGGGAGTCCTCCAGTAATATCACTGAGCAGCCATTAGTACAGGGAGCCACGTAGACTAGGCATCCCCAAAAGGTCTAGTTCAATCAACCATGATATTCAGATAACCGCAAGTAAACCAGAGCTCTAGACACATCCATTTTATGCTAATTTGAGAACACATTCTTTTCCTACAAGACAACAGCATAGGGGATATGCCTATCATCTACACCCAAGCTTACCTCAGCTGAGAGGTGTTAAGCTAGGAGTCTAGGCATCTTATGTGATTCAAGAATGAAAAGGGAGACAGACTAACTGACTGCAAGATGAATCGGACACTGTTATCATTAAAGATGCTTCCAAAGACTGTCCTCCTAAATTGGAAACTTTCTTTATGCCTAAAGTTTGTATAAGATAGCTTATATAAAGTTCTAAGTTAGCTTCAGATATATCTGAAGCTCAGATACACAGTGTGGTGGTGAGAAAGCCATGTTTCATCTCAGAGGTCAGAGCTTAGCTCACTATTTGGTCTGAATCAAATTTGAGCAGCTCCTCCCAGCCTAGCAACCATGAATCTTCACTTTAACTTTTTTTTTCCTTTTTAGTTTTGGACTAGCAAAGCATATCTATCCACGTAGAACAACTGGCAGGACAGAGGCTTAAAATATGCTTTGTCTTCAGGAGCATGCAGTAATGAATGGTTTCTCTTTGCTAGGCTCTTTCTCTGCTATTTTCTTTGAAAGCCAGCCAGCCCCTTTAGTCTATGAATTGGCTTTGCTAATTTGTGAGACGTTGGAATCATTTCTCATGTTAAGAAACTCAAGATAAACATGCTGTGCTCTCTTTCTTGATGATTTCTTTAATCTACAATAAATGCTGTTTTGGACTGAAAGTCCTTGTTTTGAGTACGGAGACATTAGTGGCCATTGTGGAGGAGTGTCCTTGTGGACTTGCAAAGTCCACACTTGCTACTCAGACATATGGCAAATAGCTGGAAGTAGAAGTCAGCCCATGGGAATCGGGCACTGAGGCTCAGAGATGGCATTCTGGGAAAGCACGTCTCTAACTGGAAAGGAAGTTTCAAGCTTCCCTCAGTTCTGGGCAGGCTGCCTGAGGCAATGGGGATCACTGTAGTCCAGAGCGGCCTCAGGGAAGCTGAATACCGCATTTTATCATTCCGTTACTGCTTTTCTCTTCCTCACTCACTAACTTTTTATTCTAGCTTTTTCTTTTGTAAGGAAGAGGGAGAAAATAAATTTTATAGTTTTTTGGAAGAACCTAAGCCAAGCACAAGGGCTTGGATCCAAGCAACCTGGAACTATAGGAAGAGGCAAAGCCAAACCTTACCCCCTGGCTCTTCATTTCAAGGCAGCTCCCAACATAAGTATCCTTTGGTATCTTCTGTCTTTGGAGAGTACTGAATTTTTTCCGATTTCTGCAACTCAAGCCCTTTTCATTGTTTTCAAACGACAGTCCTGGAGGAGAGCCTGGATCTATGGTGTGCCTCGCACTGTAGGCCTTCAGACTTCTGTGGCTGACTTGGGGGATTCACTAGGCATTGTAAAGACTTCAGCATTTCTTTTTTGCTTGCAAAAGGGCAAATGCCAGCTTGAAAGACACAGATTCCTATAAAAGCTCTATTGCTCCTGGATATACTACACCCTGGCTGCAGCAGTGCTAAAAAATAAAATAACATAAATCAAACACATTAAACAGACTTCCTTGTCAGGAAACTAATAGCACAAAGTCAGTGTTCCTGGAAAATGTGAAGTACTTTAATTATGTAGGTCTGTTTTAAGAGCATTTCAGCATCTTCCATGTGCAACTCTGTGTCTCAAATTCTACCTCCAGTGGCCTCATTATACAAACAGAGGTAAGAGAGCTTGGGCTTCTGCACTGTTCTACAGTTGCTGCACAGGAACAAAAAAAAACCCATCAAGCACCTCTGCTACTATCAGGCTGCTCAGAGCTGTTTCCAGGTAAACCAACAAAGGGGTTATAGAGTTTAATAAAAAGATTTTTCTTTTTCCTCTATGATAACTCCTTTTATTGTTCTAGTTAGTGTATTGTAAAAAAAAGTTACTCAATAACACTACATGTGCAGGGAATAGCACAATAACACTCTACATGTGCACACTACAAGAGCAGAGGAAGGCACATATGTACACCATTGCAGATTTCACACAAGAAGGCACAGAGCTGTATGCCCGGACCAAAAATTTTGCATCACAACAAGCTAGGATATGTAACAATGGGAAAGAATTGCAACAGGATTCAAAAAAAGAAAAGAAGGAGGAATAAAGCACAGCCAGGTGGGCTATACATCAAAAACACACAACAATTAAACAATGAGATTATACAGAAAATATTTCAGAAAGTAAGAGGAGGGTCAGACTGCATAAGCAGTTAACAGTGCACTGCAGCACATCTTCTAGCAGCACCCAGCAGAGACTACAGGACTCTTCAACTCCACATTTAGCAAAGTGATAATCCTTGTGGTTACAAACCAGTTTGTTTTGTTTTGTGGGTTGGTTTTTTTTTATTATTATACCCCAACGCAGCTCTACCTCATCCCTTCACAAAAGAACTGAAACAACAGCTATGATAAATACCAGCTCCTCTCACAGGTCTCTGTGGGTATTGACTCTGAAGCCTAATTATGTCAATTTAAGTGTCGGTATTGTTAACTTGTTTTCAGCCATTAATTTCAACAAAAACAGCTGTCTTCCCTAGAATAATGGGCAGAGTTTCAGATTGCGGACAGTGCACAAACAGAATAATTGACAGTGTCCTCCCACTCCAGCTCTGGGGAGAAACCAAGATAGGTGGGAGCATGAATAAGGAAACCTAATGGTAAGCACATTGGTATGGAAACCTTTGATATTTGGTTGTCACAAAGCATTACAGACACTGTGTGACTGTTCTGCCATTGTGCATGTGCTGCACGCCGAGGGCTGGGTCTCAAAGGAGAACATGGTGCCTGTTCTTACTAACACCTAATAAGGCTTTCCTGCTTGTTTAAGTGCTGGAGGTGAGCCTTGGTGGTCCAAAGCTCCTGTGCATCTATTTGGACACTGCATGCTGCCTGGCAAGTTTGTTGATTAGACCGCAAGCAGGTATTTAATAAATCCTCTTATTCGCCTTGACACTGCTGAACTTGCAGCCAGGCGTCCTCATGTGTTAAGCCCTAACACTCTCCTATATCTAGTTTCCCAGTAATGCAAGGCACAAGTAATGAAAACAGTCAGACATCACTTCTAACACGCAAATTGGTCAGGCCTGAACACCTTTATGAATACCAAGCCATAGATCAGATCAGGCCTTTGTCCCTTCCCAGACAGGAAGGGGGTGGGCAGCGTGAGGAATATAAAAAAAGAAATAAATCAGTGCAATGGACAAAGAAACAGCCCTGAAGTTCTGCAAGATGGTGGGCTGTCTTCCTGCATGCTGCCTAGCACAAACAGTCCTAGCACCTCCCTGCCCTCCTTTCTAATACAAGCATACTAATGCATGATACTACTAAAGGCGAGGCAATCACAGCAGGTGTGCTTTCCTACAGGGCACAGACTACAGAAAGCACAGACATATTCTTTCTGTTCTGCACCAAGGTTCAGGTGTCAAGCAACGTATATCAGAGAAGCCAAAATTGCAGTGGAGGGAATGGTGCCTACCTCAGTCCTGATACAGCAGGCTTGCTCACCCCTCTTCTTCCTTCCTCTGAGCACCAGTGCAGATGATTAACAGAGCAGCTGGCACTAGGATACGCTCCTCCAGCTTCACATGTGTTTTAGGTGCCTTCTGAGAGGATATTGTAACCAAAGACCCTGGTAATATTCTTTACGGTAGCTATTCACTAGATTGGGGATTTGAGGTGCAGTGACCCATCCAAGCCAACATGATCCCATCCAGCAAAGGGTGCACCCCTGCATTTTGTAACAGGCTTTGCAAGTCAAGGGATGGAGTAGTCCCAGTGTCTGCCTCCGAACCACTCTGCTCTGTGTGCAGTTCTGACAGGGGAAGAGGCTGCCATTCTTTTTCGCCTGGATTTGCTGTGTCCCAATTTTTCCTGCAGGATACACAGGGTTTGTTTCAAATTAATTGCATCTGCAAAACACATTCTTTAAGCTTGTAGATGCGATGGAAATAACTTTTGTGCGTCAACAGTTCTGTTAGAGTCATCCATTGTCAGTGACAGACAACTCTTGTATTAAATCAGGGCTCAGTTTTACAGGGGACCAAGCAGAACAGAGATCAAGCACCTTCTTTACCGATTAATAAAAATGTACATTTTGGACTTCCAGAAAATAAAGAGAATCTTTTCTGAAATTCAAATGGAGATGATTTCTCAGGAGACAGTAATATTTAAATAAAACCAAAGTCAGAAACCAGTTTAAGAACAAAGCCCAGTATTGCATTGTGGCACTGACTTGAAAAAATAATCTGAAATAATATCTATACTCTTATCTAGCTAAAGCTCTTCTTAAAAAGAATTCAGCTGTGCTGGCAGTTGCCAAATGTCCTCAGATGGAGGAGACCCTCATTGTAGGGATGCTTCCAGCTGGTGCAGAGTTGAATCCGATGTCAGTGGATTCCTTCTGCAGTCCACGGGATAAGGGGAGCATGGGAAATGAGACAGGGTGCAGCTAGAACACTACTGCTCTTTGGCTCAGCTCATTTGTCACCGGGGGCCCTGGGGTCCCAGCCAGATGCTAGAGTTTAAAGGAACTCATAGGCTACTATTCCCTCAAGCTGCTTTTAAATTATACATGGAGGTTAGCGTTCAATTGACTCCTAAGCCAAGGAGCCAACAACTAGCTTCTTTGCTAACCTATCCTCAGCTGCAGACTCTGGCCAGAGTGGAAAGTCTGTTCCAATGAGCATATTTGTGCAGCATGCCTGCAAGTCAGGCTTGAACAGAGGGGGAAAATCCAAGTTTTCATAACTTGACTAATAACCCTTACCAAGTCAGAAGCAGACTTGTGCCTCATCTTTCTTAATTCCCTGTTGTATTTTCAGCCACAAAGTTTTTTCCTTACACAGCTACCAAAGCCACTGTACCTGCTGGAACAAACCAAACCCTTTCAGAGCTGCAGTCACAGAAGGCTGGATTTTTATTTCCTTTCAATCACAGAAAAATATTCAGGATCATCACAGCCAACTCCAAACAGATGAAAAAGTAAGAGTCACCTTTGCAGTGAGGCAGTTTGGGTTTATTTGGCTTATTTTGAGGATTAGAGAAAGCAAATAATTTCCAATTCAAACATTCTGCAGTTATTGCCACAGAATTTTAATGCTCATATCAGCATGTCTCCTTAAATTTTTTTTATTCTTATTTTTTTAAACTGGGGTCTTGAACTTAAAAAGTCTTCCAAAGATGGTAGAAAACTGGAATTTTGATTTGGACGTTTTAGTGAACTAATGACTGTTACAGCACTAAGGACACAGAGTGTGAGTTGAGGTAAGGGGAAAAAAAGGGGAGACTAGCTGTGCTCTCTTATCTCTCTGGATAATGTTGTCTCCTGGGGCAGGATGCAGAAATGCATGCTCATAACTGGTTGGGGAAACAGGAAAAGGGTCCTGGCCCCTACTGCTTGGGCTGAAGAGTTAGTGATAGCAGTGTTGGGTTGGGTTAAGTGGGAAGAACCACTGTGCAACTGCTATGAATTTTAATTTTGCCTACAGAGCAGAGAGGTTTCTCTGTGCAGATGCAAAGTTTCAAGTCACCTAAACTTTTTTCATTTAATCTCAACTTTGTCCCTCCACCTGATTTTGCATTCTTCTAAGAAGAGACAGGAAACCTGGAACCTGTTTGCTTCGTGCCTGCTGAGGACTGTCAGGGAGGGATCTATTTGTCAGTGCTCCTTATATGAAGGGAGGTTGCATGAAATGGGCCCTCGCTGCAGCAGGAAGAAGTGCCAGGCCATGCACATTTCTACCAAGAAATGCTGGGTGGCCAGCTACAGGTAATCATGTTTGAATAAGATCAACCTGTGCTGGAGTTGTATTAGTGATGTATAGGATCAAAGTACCATGAATATACTTTGGGGTTTTTGTGCTCTGCAGCAGCATTGTTCTCTGTACAGCAGTATACACACATACCCACAGGGTTTCTCTGCAAACAAATGAAAATCCCATGACCACCAGGTCACCTTCATGTAGAATGCCTCCTGCTTTATGCTTGATCCTTTCTCTCACCTTGAAGATTTCAGCTACCAGAGATGACATATTTGCCCTTCTTTCCACACGGCAGCCTGGGAATACAGCTCATTCTCAGCACTGCATTAAATCAGAAGCAAACATGGGCACAGGGGACAAGTATCCCAGAAGATAGAGAAGGAACTAACACTCTCCATCAGTGGAGAGAACATCTTGGTCAAATTTTCAGAGAGCTTTCTGCAGGGTCTCCTTCTCTGCAGGAAGCAGGGGGCAGGCAGGGGCACTCATGTCTTTTAGAAAATGTGAGGGGAGCCCCATGGACACACTCTCTCTCAACAGCTAACAAAGAGCAAGGGGCAGAGAGAGAGAGAAGACCTATAAAATACATTCCTCCCAGGTGGCACTGTTGAGGGGCATTTATTCCTCAGAGTGATATTTACTGCCTTCCCACAGTGTTTGCACTGACTGGCAGCTCTGGCTAGCTAGACTGCTGTGTCAACATCTGCAGGTGTGAGCATGTGGCTATGTGAAAGGAAAGGGAAACGAGACAAAAAAAATTAGGGGGAAAGTGTTTTTACTTTTTGCGTTTTTCTGTACGCTTTTTGCCTTCTGCAGAGTAGAAACCTTTGTGTGCTCTTACCAGGAGGATATTCCTAATGATTAATTGATTTAGCTGTCAAATGCAGGAAATATAAGTGTAAGCCATGTGTGTGTGAGGGGCACTGTCTATTTTTTCCTAGCACTAAAACTCCTGCCCTCCCCTCCCCGCCCCCCCTTGATTCCCAACAACCTGCAAAAATCAAGTGCACAAACAGAGAGGAACAGAAGCAAACAAAACAAAACAAAAAAAGTGTAAAATCCCCAAGACACCAGGAACACAGCCTCCCCTGTAATTCTGGGGAAGTGCAGAATTTGCCTTGACCTTTACAGGTTTTCAGGCTTGAGTGAAATGCAAAGGCTAAAAGAATCTTGCAAAGCTTCACTGCTGCCAGATTACAGCTTCGCCTGTTGCACTTCTCCCAGCGGTGTTTCTAGTCTCACGCTGCCTCACATGTGTCTGAACAGAGCACCCTATTTCTTCATCTGGGACTGCAGAACATGCTTCCAGGTCAAAGTCTCACTTCTTTACCTCCAGTCACACCATGAACAACCTTCCCTTCTTCATCACATGAACTCAAATACACTATTCAGGCCAGCAACAGCCTACTGCAAAGAACTAACAGAATTTCTGCTCTGTTTTCCTTCAGAAAAATGAAGTTCCAGTCTCATCTTTGCAGACATCCCTGAGGAGCCAACCTGGTCTCATTTTTGTAGGTACTCACAAGCACCTTCCACCTCTGGTGTCCCAGCGATCGTGTACAATGATCCTCATGACATCTCTGGCAGGCAGGGCAGAGCTAAGCAATCACTCCTGGAGAGCCAATTGCTAGATTCCTAAACAGGCCTTGAACATGTAGGTGCTATTGGCACTCATAAAACCTCCACCTGGCTTCTGCTCCAAACCCAGTTGGCACCTAAGGTAATTCTGTTGGCAATCTTTATGCTCATACATTATTGAGGCACCTATATTTCTGCAATTAAGCACAGGCACAGCCATCTAAAACTGGCAGATGTTCGGAACTTCCTTCACAGCCATACTCTGGCTGAATTTGCATGCAAGATACACCTTCTCTTCCTCATCTTCTAGGTCTTACACAGACAGAGTGTTTCTAGTGCCTTAACACACCCCTTCTTTCTCCCTCATCCCCTCTTCCTCAGCAAAGGAGGTAAGGAGAACCCTGTCTCCAACACAGCAGCACTCTTAAAGCCATAATCTAGGACAGAAAAGGCCCAGTTTCAAATCCCTCCTTTGCTCAATTAGCAGCAAGGATTTAAAAATCAAACATACCTCCTGAGGAATAAGCAGTCTCCTAGCTATTCAGCAAGTGGAGGAGTAGAGGGCAAGGAAAAAGACAGTCTTCCTGTTGATCTCCACTCTCCTATCCTGCACCCTCCCCCTTAAAAAGAAAAAACCACAACAACAACAAACAAACCCCCACAAAAACAGAAAGGGGAAGGGGCAGATCTTGGTTAAGGACTTAGATGGCTTCACAGTCTAAGAAATGGCCAAGAACTGTGAGAGACAACCTACAGCTTTTAAAGGGATTTTACAACATTCATGACCTATTTAGTGGCTTATCCAAGGACACCTAGGAAGCCTTCAGCAAAACATGGAGCCAAATGCTACTCTTGAGTGCTAGACTAGCCTAGTGTACTCGCACAAAGGTGGTATTCAATAATGGGAATAAGAGGACAGCTTCAGAGAATACGTGATGGATACTCAGTTAAGAACATTAATAATTTGTCATTGTATGAACAGAAATTGCATATATTTGGGTCTTTTTTCCACCCTCCACAGCAGGCTTGACTCTGTCTTTCTTGGACAGCTTCTTATCCTACTTTTGTAAGTTATCTAGCACAGTGAGATCCCGATTCCTCTTCTGTGCTCTAAACTTTTCCATATTCTTTGTGCAAGACCATCACTCCTACCCTCTCTCAACCAGAAAATTTGAGTGTTCAAAAGAACACTTAAGAAATAGCTGGACATTATGTGCATTCACAATTTTATCCTGCATCCAAGACTTTCAAATTGGTATACATAAAAGTTGCTCCATCATCTCAAGAAAGTTGAAGTGGCTTTACTGTACATGAGGACATTTCTACTTCCAAGGCTAGAAACAGGGATAAAACAAAAGAGAATGAAAAAAAGATTAGACTTTTTCCACTGAGAACTCCAGTTTCTACATTTAGATTTATTGATCAGTAATGGGAGATAAGCATGTCACACGATACTTTTGTAGTACTGGATTTGTTAAAAGGAAAATTTTATAATAGAGCTAACCCTATATAGATGTGGTTTTGTCAAAAAGAAGCGGGGGGGGGGGGGAAGACTTGCAACATTGTCCTATCTATCTCCTCTAATGGCATTGAAAAAAAATAAGTCATTCCTATAGAAGTAGCAGATAAAGATTAAATAACCTCAGCTCTGTTAAAAAAAATAAAAATCAACATATGCTTACTTAAGTGTATATTGTAGACGGTATTTTCTGCTTCTCTAGAAATGGGAAGGAATTGAATGCCAGGTTCCAGCAGACTCATTTCAACTTCGTATGCGCGAGGTTTGGAGGAATGTGAACCCAGAACAGAACTTAATCCCCAATTACCTTCCACAGCCTTTGACCAGAGCCTCACTGGCTCATGTTAATGGTTGAAACTCTCATTCATTTATACAGTCCCCAGAATCTTAAACTCAGTAACATGTATATGCTTGCAACACATCTTCTTATTTAAGAGAATGTTACAATGCCCATTTTGCAAACTGCAAGATAGAGTACCAAAAAAATAAAGGACCCATCCAAGAACTAACTGAGAGTGTACAAACCCAGGTCTTCCAAATATCAGTTCACTCCCTAACCACCGTATTGTCCCACCTCACTATGCAGAGTCTGGTATAAGCGCACCCTTCCATTCCAGCAGATGGGCAGTGACAGCAGCTGCTGAAACATTTAGTGTATCTTCACTTCAGCTCCTTTCCTGTTTGATGGTGGATGTCAAATTTTAATCTAACCCAAATATGAGGGGGAAGTGGAAGATGAAGAGGCGGAAGAGGAAGGGAGAGCCTCCCTGTCGTGAGTTTTTACATGACGAGTCACAGCCCAGAGGCAACAGATCAGGATATGGAGGAATAAATAAGGTTTTCATTGAAGAAAGATGTCTAAAGACAGAAGTTCTTTGGGGTTCCAGTGCTGTAGGGTTTGGTCTTTTTGGTCTTCATGCAAATATACTAACGGAGACAGGTTTCTCTTGTGGAAAATCTTTATGGAACTATCAGAGTGAATAATTCCCCTTAGGGAAAAAAGAAATGGGAGAGGAAAAACAAGCCAACCTCTCTGCTCTCAGCTGATGTTTGAGCTTCTAAGCATTTGCACTTGAAAGTCTTCGGGCACCTTTGAAGTTAGACGTGAGAGATTTTCAGACCGCTTTCTCCACTTATGGCTCAGAGGACCCCAATTTTCACAAGGTGGTTTCCAAAACAAATTCCTGCCCATAGCATCCTCAGTTCACCCTACTGAAGTACATAACCATCCAATCCCTACAATTCCCCCTGCCATTCTCCTCTCCCAACAACTCCTGGGTATCCAACTTCTAGGATCCAGATACTCTATCCAGAAAGTCCTTTTCACCCTAGAAATCAGAAGTAAATATACATTACCCTGCACTTAAGAAGTTTTGAATTTGGTCTTTGTGATAAACTTCTCTCTCTAATGAGTTATGAAAATACACAGACTGTGGACACCAAGAGCCCTAAAGGGCACAAAATCAGTACGAGTGTTATTCAAGGAACAAAATTCAGTCATCAAGATCTAGACCTGGGTCACATACATAGATAATTCTGACATAGGTTTAAAACACCTCATGATAAGGAATAAATTTTCTATGGCCACATGGCATTCAACACAGTGAGTTACTAAACTGCCAATTCTGTGCAATGAACAATCCCGCAGGAGTCAGTGTCTGCTGCTCTCTCACATGCAGACTCTTCTTTCCCTACAACAGCATTAACAGGCTAGCCTGGGTATGCAACACAAGCCTTTCTTTCCCAGCTCCTTCCCTAATAATCACACTTTTCCTTGTAACGCTGCACACAAGTCCCTATACACTAGTTTGTGCCACAGTCATAGAGCAAAACAAACAAGCCAGGAAAAAGGACAGGACATTTACAAAATATCCCAGAGCCTTGAAAATTTCAGTCAGTATCTGAGTCTCGGGCCTCCTGCAGCAGAGCAAATTCCACATGCCCTCCAAGCGCTGCGGGAGAAGTATTAGTGAACTGGCAGGTAAAGCCCACAGTTTCTTCTGCAGAACCCAGCTGTGCTGAATAAATAAATCACCTGTGGCCATTTATGTGCAAATAACCTATGCCAAGGGGCCTTTTGGAAGGAAAGCTTCGATCTGTGTTCACAGCAGCAGTCTCATAATGGGAGCAAATAAACACGCGTGCTTTCCTCCCGTTCTCTCCCCTCCCATAGCGCTTTTGTAACACAGCACTTTGCCTTGCTGAGTTAAAGCTGAGAAGCAGCATTTTGCATTAAGCAGTCGGCTGTTACGACAAAGAGCCACGAAGTGCACTTAACAAAACCCACCCTCTACTCCAGTGTTGGGATGTTAAAACCAGAGATGAGTGAACAGGTCTCATTTTCCCCATCTGTAGCCAATTCCCCTGACAGGCCCCATTAAAAAGCCAACTAATTCTGGCACTTTAGCTCCCAGAGGAGCCCTGCGACACAGTTATTAAATAAAGTACACTGGCTTCCATTGTGAATGGGGATTGCTTCACGTAAGTGCAGCACTTAGAGTGAGGGGAAGTGGAGATACAGAGGATTTGAGCCTCCAGATTCTTCACTATGGGCACCCACTCTCCTCCGCAGCTAAAGCAAAAGCCCTTCCTCTGTACCTCCTCTGCCACCACACCTCCAGGCTTTCCTCATTTTCTCTTGAGTCTGAACTCTGAACAACCTAAATTCAAAGTAATTATACCACCAGCCTCAGGATTCTCACTCCCTGCGGGTCTTAGAAGTGTGCTTACAGTAGCCACTACGATCCTACACACACACCCATCCAGCCTTTTTTTGCAAAAGCTGAGTGGATAGTAAAAAAAAAAAAAAAAAAAAAAATCACTTTCCATAAATAATTTTTTGAAGTTTGCCTATGCTTATACCCCTGATACGTCTGCTTTCCATGAATATTCTGGTGAGCAAACTCTTAACAAGTTCATTCCTGGAAACATCAATTACCAGAGGGCAATGCTAACAGAAAGCTGATTCCAGAGCCCACAGGCAGCTTCTCCGGCAGTTTGCTCCTCTGATTTTACTCCCTGAGCAGGATGGCATGAAAGGCACCCTGAGGCCTCAATCTGCTTTTGTATCCTTGTAACAAAGTTTTTTTTTATTGGACCTAGACTTATGCAGACATTGCCCAGCAAGTTTCAAATCAAGAGAATCATCAGGACAGATTTCAATCCGTTTGTGACCGTCACCAACTGGGTGTTCGTCAGGCTCACCAATACACATTCCCCTCACAAGCACCTGACAACAACCAGCCTTTGGCAGCGCCAAAGCTTTCTCATGGACTTGGATCCCTTCCTAAGTGGGAAGTTCAGAGCTTGCTCCGAGTTGCTCTGTGCGTTCTGCTAAGGTTGTGCTGCTGCACATGCAACATTAAACTTCACCCTACCTGGGCGGTGACCTCAACCTGGACTTCTGCTCACTCCTCATCCAGTGCGGACCACTCCCCCCACCCCAAGTACATGGCTGTAAGAAGGGAAAAAGAAAACCCTAGGTAAAGAACTTCATTTGCAAAAGCTGAAGGATCTGCATCTGCCCTACCCTCAAACACAGCCTGCCAAACCAGACCACCAGCACCACAGCCTGTTGGAGTCTACAGTTCCCCCACTGCCCTAAGCATGTATGCACAGGGCTGGGGCTCTCTCCACAAAGGCAGGCTTAGCAAACTCGGAAGGGGCAAAACAGAGGGAGATAGGTTTCCCCTCCTCCCTCCCTCAAGAAGCATACCCCACTCCACTTGCACTCACAGATTTATCAGAGTGCTCAAAAAAACTGTAGGACGAGTGGGAAAAAAAAAAAAAAAAGGACACTGGTATCTCTGGAATCTCTTCCTCAGCTGATCCCATATCCCTACATGTTTTTCTTCCACGCAGAGAGTTTTCCAATGCAAAATGAGTATGGTTAAAGAAAAACAGTACATAAAATTAAAAATTTATCTTTTTGACAATTTCAATGTCAGATTTGACATTTATCACAAGCTTTTTTTTTTTTTTTTTTTTTTTTTTTTTTTTTTTTTTAAATGCACAACAACAGATAGGTAGACTAAAAAAAAATTAAAAAAGATGCCCCAACACTGCATGGCATTAACTAGCAACAAGCCCCTGGAGGGCAGCATGTGTTCCAGCCGGGCTCCACTGACTCACTCCCAGCCTAAGGAAGCATTGCAGAAGCCATGACAAATTGGACTCTGCTCCTAGTAATAGAGGGAGCCGCATGACTTCCCCAGCTCCCAGAAGCTGCTAAAATTCTGCCAAGAGAGTGTCTTCCTAATTTGCATTATCTTGGTCATTTACAATTCATCCAAACAGAGCTGGCAATTAGTGGTTGTTGGTAAACTCTGCTGTGAGCGCCAATCAGTGCTTTGCTGCTCTGGCTCTCTCTATTTACAAATTCTTGCAGTTACAGGCATATTAGAGAACCAGTTTTGACAGTTTCCGTCCCATGAAGTTAAAGTTTTCCCCAATTACAGCAGATAATGAGAAGACCAAGCTCACTAAAATATACAGCCCTGTGACCCGAGAACTCCTATGCCCAATTTGTAGGGGAACATTGAACATCATGATACGCACATTAACTGAAGAGGTGCAGAGCCACCAAGCTGACTTAGCTAAGACAAGGGGAGGATGCAGTGTTTCTTAGGAAAACTAAACTGCCTCTTTACTACAGGTGCAGAAAAACCCATCTTGAAGCATCATGGGATCAACTAATCCTCATCTGGAGTAGCTTATGACAACTGGCAAGAATTACCAACAGCTTTTCTTCCAAGCCCTGAAGCCTGAGGAGTTGTAAGGAAGCAGCATGATGCAATGCAAGTTGGGTGGGTGGGATGGGAAAATCAGTTGAGAAGGGAGGGATCTGATGGATGTCAAGACATAAACTTCAGTAGACAGAGCTCTTACATTATCTAACCCCTGGTTTCCTTACTGTGCATCATCTGGCATGGTAGCCCTTTCATTGCTGTTCCTCTGAAAGCCTCTCCTCTGCATGGCCTGCCTCTTGAACAGCCTTCTTGCATCTATCTGCCTCATTTACTCCCCTTCTCAGTTCAGTTCCTCTCCTGACAGCATCTCTTATTCTCCTTTGCCAACCGTGCTGCAGTTTTTCTCCTTTTGATCTCATTTATCTCCATCAGGTATTTAGGATTCCCATTGGTAAGAGATGGATAGCGTAACACTACAAAACAGTGTTTCAGAGCATTGGGTTTGCCAGTTCAGAGCATTACTGACTGAAGCAAGTTGCACTGAAGAGACTCTCGCATAAGGCTACACAGACATTTGCAGTCTTCTAGCTTGGATAAGATAGAGGAATAGCATTTCCATCTTCCTTTATTGAACAGAAAGTTCTTTTGCTTTATTTGTTGCCCTAGAGTACTGGTTAACATTGCTGTGTACAAGCCACCACCACAACCACCCCCAGAAATGGCAAATTCCCCAAAGTACCTGCATACACACAGTATCTTTCAGATGCAGACGACTAAAAATAGCGTGCTTAGATAAAACCTCTTCTGGTTTTATTTTATTCACTCATGTGCTATCTGAGACACCTTGCATTTTGGTCTCTGGCTACCTGCAAACAAAGAGGTTAAAAAGATCCCAGAAGGAAGGCACTTTGTCTAACAGTGACTGAAACTGGATACAGCTGAAATTACAGTTTTATACAGAAAGCTGATGAGGAAACTGCACAAGGAACTGCATAAGCCCAAGTGGCTGCTGGCAAACACATCACTTTCTACACAGTGGCAAATGATTCGAGGGACCTACGTGGACTGCTGCCTCCAAGGCCACAATTCATTATTCAGTCAAACGTTTCATCCATTTTCACCATGCTATGAAACGAACAGAGCAGAGAGGCATGGATCACAACGGAGTCAGCACAGCAGAATCACAGAACAAAAGATTCCTTATATTACCTCCTCTTCCCAACCTCCCTTGGCCTGGCTTCCCCTGTCCAACGCACATCTTAAAGGTGAACCAATATGAGCACTACAGCTGAAGCTTGGACCAAACAAGAAGACTTCTTTCTCATCCAAAATCCAATGCAACAGTTTTCCAAGAGACACTGCTTATACAAACACTGCTTAGAGGCCAGGCAATGCGACAGCTGCCCTGGTTGTGCCGTTGTGCCCAGAAAACAAACAGCACATGCCCATGATGCTATTCCACTGTCTACATTCTGCAGCCCCTGTGACCAGGAATTCACTTGTGGGCTTGATCTGTCACAGAAAGTGAAGGGCACCTGGTACTGCTCCCACCACCCCACACCAACTCCTGATTTCTACTGGACACATCTTCCCTAACCTTTCTCCAAAAACAAGGCATGAAGCAGCAGGCCAAATCCTAGCAGCTTTCAACCTGCCAGACAAGATCAGAAGGTTAAGGGCCTTCAGTCTCCTGTGCTTAGCAGCAATTAAGTTAAAGTAGTCCAGCAGAAGGTGGAAACACCCTAATGGTCAACTGGTGCATGACAGAGAAAATGAGCCATTTCATGGTCTCTGTGGTTATCATCTGCCACAAAGCACAAGATTTGATTACCCCTATCTTAACACATAATTACAAATGGTCATAAAATTATCCAGGCCCTTTTTGAAATCCTTTTACAATAATTGACTTTATAACCTCCTGGGGCAACAAAGGCTGTATGCAGTAAAGAACAAGTTTATTCTATATTAACATACCTGTGCCTTATAATTATAATAGCCTACAAAAAGACTGTTATAGGGATATCCTCTTTGGAGTAACATCAAAGACTGGAAGATGCCCGAATAAGCTGCGTAAAATCACCTGTGCACAAGATGACTGTGCACAACTTGGTGGACAGTAAGTCATTCCAGCAACAGCATATAGCAAGGATTGGTGGAAAAAGGTCAGGCACATCTGTTTCCAGAGGAAAATTGCCTGTCCAGACCCCCACAACTCACCATCCTACCACTGAAAGACAACCTTGATTTTATCATCTAGAATATTAAGTATCTAGGCACTACATGAATGTATTGTAGATCCCAGGGTAAAGACTGTATTTCTGGCTAAGTTGCTGACTCTGTTTCACCTGCCCATTCCTCATCTCATCTGTAAAACAGGGATTAAGGGAATTCCATTCCTCTGGAGCAGAGGAGTTAAAAAAGCAGCCTACAATCTAAGTGCTAGCAGTAGAGCTGTTCATACTGTAGAGATGCAAAGTGATTTAAGCTCCAGCTGCAGAGACTTTCGCTGCATCTTGTAGTATTCATAGCTAGAACATGCATTTGTTAGTTCTGTGATGTTCCTACCTCAGCGTTGCTTTCCACACATGTGCTGGAGATGTGATCAGTTTCCAGGGAGAGCTAAGGCTGAGTCACTGTTCATGGGAAGACTGGCTCAAGACTTGCTGGGTTTTTTATCCTTGTCTCCTTTCTCACAGCTTCCCAAAGCAGCAAGGTGCATATTTTGCTTTCTTCTTCCTAAACTGGCTGTCCCTTCCCATCAAGTGGACTGCTGCCCATGGCAAGGCAGCAAACACAGAGAATCCAAACCAAAAGTCAAATTCCAAAAGGAACTCAGCAAGAAAGGGCTATCCTCAACACCACTGCAAACAAAAGGTGTCAGGTCCACCCCTACTCTATAGATGTACAGGCCTAACAATACAATGGCAGTAGCTGTAGCTGCAATTGTGAGGCGTTATTTGCCCAGCCAAGAGACAGAGTGACACATTCTCAGTAACTGAGTGGAAGATCAGCAGCAGCACATAGAGCTACAGGGAAGAGACGAGCAGAAAAAAAGGTCTGAAGAAACTGCAGTCATGAAAGACTCTGATCAGACTTCCTAGAAACCAAACACAACATAGATGCCTTCTTGCTTTCCTCACCTGCACCGTGCACCTCCATGAGACATTGGTCTTACTAGGCAACCAACAGTACTGCATAATGAGAGACAGAAAAAAAGCATCCCAGCATCAGATTTTGAGTCAAGACCATAGGCAGAAATACAGCCCTGCAACCCAGGCACACAAAATCAGCAAAACAATTCCTGTACGAGTGACACAAGATGATCACGCAAGTCTGTTTTGGCCTGAATAAATCAGTTACCCTATAAAATACTCAGGAATCTAGGAAAAACAGAGAGTTCTAGTTTCCCAAGTCTGTGCTTGAACCACAGGGTAGAAACTACAGAACAGAGGAAATCTTCACAGTGACAAATGGGAACAGAAAAACCCAAAGACAAGACAGATTTGTCAAGGCAGTAGCTGACTGGTCCCCAATCCCATCAGAGAGTTAATTTGCTTTGCCCTCCCCTTCAATTTGTGTTCCCAAGGAATCAGCTATCACCGTGTGGTACAAAGTGTCCTGGTTTCACCTGACACCAGATCCTCCCACTTAACTAAAGCCCTCCAGGTTATGAAACAGCACAAAGCAGATCACTACAAAATAGACTCACGCAGCTGCTGGGTTGATCATGGATGTAGGGGGCTGGGGCGGGTCGGGGGGGGGGGGGGGGGGGGGGGGAGGAGGAAGGGAAGAGGAAGGGTAAACTTGAAATGAGAAGCATAATTTAAGGAATCAGGATGGTACTGAGCAGCCTCTGCCAGCTCATTAACCCTGTCCCAGGCTACCACAGGGGGTCTGCTGGGTGCCAGCACAAAGCGCTGCAGCAGCAGCAGAGGGAGGGTGCCCTGCATGACTGCAGGGACCCCAGAGTTCCTAAAGGGGAGAGGCAGAGCTTGTTTTTCTTTCCACAGGGAAGTGAGAGAGGGAGAAGGAAAAACTTTGACAATAATAATTCGCTACATCTATGAAAAGCTGAGAAACTTTGTCTGCTCACCCAGCATTTCCCACTGAGCTGTCTCCCCACTGTGAGGTTTCTATCTCATGCCTGACTGACTCCTCTCTTGATTTCTAGTAATTAGGAGCCTTCCAGCCTGCCCAGAAGAAAACCTCTACTTTCAGCATCCTTGATTCTAGTAATTAGGAGCCTTCCAGCCTGCCCAGAAGAAAACCTCTGCTTTCAGCATCCTTCTTTCTAGGGACCAATTGGATGCTATTATCTCACTGATTTTTTAAAAAAAATAATCTGTGGCTGTACATTAGAGCCCCAGCTGGCAAGTCCACAGTACTTGCTTGTCTTACCTCCATACGTTTCCCCTCCAAATTCCACCCTTGCAAGGAAACAGAATAGATAATAAAATCCAGAGGGAAACAGATAAATCAGAGCACTTGATTCAAATGCCGAGACAGGACATTGCTCAAGAAAGAGGATTCACCCGCCCTCAGTGATGGAAGTGATGAGAATCACTACAAGAACCCCCAGGAAGCCTCTGCCTTTAAAACAGTCTGTATTTTACCCACGTGTGTCCATGTGTGCAAGTAATAAAAATAATTGCTACTTGTCATCGTTAGAGATGAGCAAGGCAAAGCCTGAGCTTTTAATAAGCAGATATGGATTTCACGTTCTGCTTGCTGTCTGAGCAACAGCAATTGCTATTGCTACTTCCTTTGGAGATTGATTTTGCCTCAGGCTTGGTCTTAAGAGGTTATCTGATGGATCTTGGTTATTTGGGAAAAGTGGACAAAGGACAAGCCTCCCTTGGAAGCGATGATAAAAATGCCTGCATGCACGTTCCTTCTGCACATTTTTGTCTCTGTGTTCCTTGAGCCTTCAAAACAACAACTTGAAAGGAGGAGGGAGCTAGAGGCAGACAAGATGGGGTTACAAAAGCCACCAAAAAAAAAAAAAAAAAAAAAAAAAGAAAAAAGAAAAGAGAAGTCTCTGTCTACAGACCCTCCTCGCTGAACTAGTCTATCCACATGTGCATGTTGGAAAAGAAGCAATGAAATCATCTTTGGGGGACCAACCTGAGGTCTCCTGAGTTCTGAAAATCCAAGTCCTGCCACTCTCAAATGCTGAGCAGAGAGCAAGGCATCCAAAATTATAGGCCACTTCAAGTGCTCCCTCCTCTGCAGTGCTGCCAAGTCTCTTTCCCTCACGGCCATGATGATCTCCTAAATCAAAGCTGACCACCCCTAGAGCTTTTCTTTGGGCAGGACAGCGTCCAGATTACTGATCTCATGGAAATTAACTAGAGCTGTAGAGCAGCACATGGGAGGTTGCTTTGAGGAAGAGCAGCCGTAGGGCTGTTGCTCTTCATATGAAGACATGCACTTATACTCAGTAGGGTCAATAAATAATGGTGTTTTCCAGGTTTGGCATGTTGTCTGAATTTCCTCTCCTCCATACCAACTCTCTCATATTACTGCTGGCTTCTATGTTCTCATGTCATTCTGAACTTCTAGTACTTTTATATCTCCCCTTGAACACAGGCAACAGAGAAAATTGAGTATGAGGAATAAAAGAAGAAAGAGGAGAAAAGGGTGGGAGGTGGAAAAATCAAAGAGTTTAGGTGACAGTTTGTGTACGTTTTGAGTGAGAGAGAGAGTGCGTGAGCATGACTGGAAAGAGGTGCAAAGGAAATATGTAAGGAAGGCAGACAGGTTATCCGTTATTCAGCCTGTCATCCATTAGTTTCTAGCTCTCTCATCTTTCTCTCTTCCTTTTCACTAAACTCTTATCTTTCTTCCCTTCCCCAAAAGATCGATGCACAGTTCTCTCTTTCTAGAGGAGGACGTAAATAAAGGATTGAGGGGGAGGGCAGAGAGATGAAAACCCCCAAACTCTCATTTACCCACTGGAGCAAAGAAGTGAGGAAAAAAGCTCACCCCCTAGATCTAAAAGAAATGCGAGAGAAACAAACACTCCCACTCATAAGCTGCAGCATCTTGGTCCCAAACATAATGTGCAAGTGTGAACTGTTTTCACTTTCCTCTAGCTTCCCTCTTAGCTGGAAAAGCAGGATGGAGAGGTCCTGGCCAGTGGTTTGACTTCTACCACATGACAAGCTGTGCTGGCTTTGGTGATGGAATTGATAGCAAAGGCACTACAAATGACAAACACTGCGGCAGCTCAAGTTTCTGCTATGATGAATAATCCCCTTGCAGAGTTTCAGCTCATTTATTTTGCCAAATGCCATTCGTGAGAAGAACTGCTGTGCGTTTGCTGACACTGCACATGCTGAAAACTAGGAGGCACTGGAAAGCAACTGGAAGAACTGGCTGTGGGTGCTTGTGACTTTCTACAGTTCCCGATATCTCCTTCTCCTGGAAGCAGCTGGGACAGGAAAGAGCTGTGTTCCTGGGTCTAAGGCAGAAGGAAACTACGAATGCAATAGTTATAAATAGCAGAGCTTTGATCACTTCCCTAGCGACACAGCTTTCATACTGTGGCATATGTGGTTCATCCATCTGGGACCGGAGCATCCTACAGCTGCTGTTTTTGCCTGCTCCCTGCTGCAAGAGGCTATCAAGGCTATCAGTGAAGTAGCTGTGAGCTCCCCACAGAAAAGAAAAAAGCCATGTTACAGCCTGGATGCCATAAGAGACTTTTTTTTAAAAAAAATAGTTTTGCCTGTAAGTGTACAATAATTAATCTGCATGTTTTTCAAACTAATACTAATGCAATGACTTGTTTATGCAAAATAACCAAGTGTACAAAAATTAAATTCATCCCTAACCTACCTCTTTTCCTCTTGCTGACAGCTGGTATGGTTTAGGATTATCTCATCGGTACTTTGCAGTGGACATGACACCCGTGTGATGTAATTAAGATAATATATTCAGTAATAAACTTGCACTTGCAGTTCAGCCAATGATGACTTGCTTCTACTGCAAGGCAACTTACCGTATAAAAATAAAGCAGCCAACAAGAAGGTGATGTCTCCAGCTACATTATTTAATTCGTACCACTGATGTGAAGTAACACTGGAGCAAATTTTTAGTCTGAAGCAACTAAGTGAAGCTAGTAAAAACACACACCCAGGCTGCTGCAGAATTGTATCAGAAGATGGACAACGACATTTAAGCTCTGATCTCAGTCTTTGTCTCCTGTTAAACAGGCTGTAATCAAGTACTAGGAGCAGGGTACCTACCCAGGTGAATGACATGGGTTAAAGAAACACAGTCCAGAGTCAGGCAAAACTCCTATGTGAGGAGGACAGCTGCTGAGGTTTATAACATGCTTAAGATTTTAAGATGTTGCGTATATAAGAGCACTCCTGCTTAGGAAGGGTCATTGCAACGTTACTACTCAGTGAAGGAAGCAAGAAAATAGGAAGAGAAAGTGTGGAAGTGGAAGGGGGAGCTGGGGAAGAGAAGAGGAAAAGATACTATCTCTTGCTTTCCAGACACCAAGGAAACAAGCTTTCCTATGCCAATGATGAAGTAAACAGGCATCCCTGAAGAAAACACTCATCCTTGAAACATTCATTTATATTTAATACTTGAGTGTTTACAAAAATAGAGGTGAAGGCCAGCATCCTGCAATGACTTTGTTATCTGCTTCGTGTTACACACTGTGTAGTCTTCATGGAATCACCGCCTCCCCACACATGCCTTCTGGCACCTGTCCCATAGACAAGCAAATGTAATGACACTACAAAAAGCAGAGAAAAACAAGTCTGCCACTTGAACAAGAACTGACTGTTTCAGATACAAAGGCACTGCACACGTGTGTGGAATAGCACTGGCGTGTGCACACAGCTTCAGTGCACTGGAAGTAACCAGGCAGTGTTTTTGAAGGCTGCAGATCTCCTCAGAGAAAATGAATAAATAAATAAGAAAATATCCCTGTCTGGCAGAAATTAGTTTAGTGACATCCCTGAGGAAAAGACATCTGTTTGATGATTATTTGGCCTAACTGTATTGTGAAGGTAAAAAAAAAAAGTGAGGCTGATAGCAGAATTAATGGCACAAATAAGCATGTAGACACACTGGACATTAGCAAAGGTAAGAAGTTGCTGCTTTGTCTGGGAAAGGACAAGGATACTATCTATATCAGAAAAGGAGATGTCAAGAACACTCCTTTGAAAAACACATCCACAATTGTCTTAATTACTATATCTACTTCAGGCAAAAGTACTGTTGTTTCAAAGGCTCATGATCAGGTGTTGTGCTTTTACGATCCACTGTAGCCTTTACTACTGCGCTTTTCCCAGCACAACCCTGTCTGGGCATGCTGGCAGCTGCCTGCTCCCTGTAGGTAAGAACCTCAGCAATCTCTCCTGATCTTTGCTGGGGCATGGAGGGAGAAGTAGCTAACATTTCTCCAGGCCACGGTATGTATAGCTCCACTGACTTCCATGGATTACTAGAACCAGGGAAGCAGCTTGTTCCCTCCACAGAAACCTGTGCTGTGGCATATTCCCTGTACGACTGCAGTCACTGTATACTCACACATTGCCTGCAGGAAAGCCACATCCCACCCCAGCAACTGCTGTGCACTCCCACTGACAGGAGCTGCCCTTGTGAGTCGATGTCAACTTTCATAAGAAAATAAAGTCACATAGCAAGTGGCCAGCAGTCTTTAGCTTAGACGAGGGGAAATACACCTTGGGTGCTGCCTAGATCAGTGCTGGCCTCTAGAGAAGAGCCCAAGGCTCCAAGGAATATCTTTTCCTCACAGCCCACACCAGAAACCTACACTGAAAGTCAAACCTCCTGTCTAAGAGGCCGTAATCAACAAAAGTGGCCACATGGAAAAAGTATGCAAGAGTAGGGGAAACCACCTATGTCCCAACACTAGTAGAAAACTCATTAAATCAAGATGCTCAGGCTATCCCATTATGTTTCAAACTGGTATTTTATTTCTTTGCATAAGCATGAAGAGAAACTGACTCCAAAACACTGTTCGCAGAATCCATCATTTGCATCTTAAAAGGGGCAAGTCTGTCTCTTCTGCTTATTCTGTTTTTTAATTAACCTAATGAAAGTAAATGTGAATCCCCAAGGGTTTGGTTCCTTTCTGACTGACTGCTTTTAAACTCAGAGACAAGGGAGACAAGTGGCCATCAAAACCCTTAGTTTTTAACTTGCACATCTGCAGAAGATTCCCCTGGTACCTCGTGCAATGTGGACAACATGTTGTAGCAAGAAGGGAAGCTGAGCAAGAGCTCTAATTTGCTGCCATGCAGAAAATACACAAAAAAACAGCTTAGGCTCCAGAAAAACTGAGAGGCCACTGGCTTCAGGCAGTGCAGGCGTTTTCAGATGTGCAATATATTACAGGAAGACCTTCCTTCCATCCAGAGCTAGTTGTTTGATATATTTAAAGGCTCCCATTCAGCATCAGTTTAAATTAAGGACTTCACACAAAGTGAGAGCAATAGCTTTGTTTCATATAGCTGTTTGTGAAGAGCATGGGTTAAGTCAAGAAGCCAGCACTCAAGAGAGCTGGGTACTTCTCCAAGTTCTGCAACTGATTTGCTACTTCCTTTGAACATACTCCTACCTCTCAGGCAGAGTATTAGGAGACAAACTTTCCTCCTACAAAGAATCTGTGTGACACCTAGCAGAAAGAGGCCTCTAGCTGTTTCTGTAATATAAATAATAAATGAGTGAAACAATAAATAGAAATAAGGTATTCTGTTGCAAACAAAGCCAACATATTAGTGAACGTGTTCCGTTTTTTAAAGCATATCCAAACACCAGCCTAAGCTCGAATGCTAACACACAGCGTCTCTTTTAAAGCTCCAGAGAAAGCAACAGAAGTCCATGGGCAACTCTATTCAACCCTGAACCCTTTCAAGGGCTCATATTGATAAGCAACTGGAATCATTCATGTAATGGTACAACATCATCCTTAATTGCTTCAAATTCCATTTCTGCTGCTTAGACCTAGGATGTCTCAGCCTGCTTTCAGTATCACCCATAAAAACTCAGTGGGTTTCATTACAGCTGTGGTGAATTCAACAAGCAGAATTTGCCTCATGCTGCTCTGAACAAGAGCACCACTAGCATCTGTGAAGCAGTCTGGTTTAACTGCCCTGTCCAGAGGCCAGCTTGTATTAGTATCCAAGAGAAGGAACATGGTTCACTAGATGGGACACCACTCAACACTGCAAGACTCAGGATGCCTGGTTTCTCCTACCAGGTACCCCCTAAACTGATGCAGGAGTATGAACAACCTGCTTTATTTCTTCATAGCCTCAGTTTCTGCTATTTTACCCAGACAACCTTTCGCTGTGTGTACGTGAACAGCACACAGTATAACAGAAACCTCACCTTGGTGGAGTGCTCTGGGTGCTGTTGTGATAAATAATTGTGGCAAAAAAAAAAAAAAAAAAAAAAAAAAAGGCACCTCCATTCTGTTTGAGGCAATGGGATATAAGGTAACCTGCCAGAACCTTTGTGTACACACTGCTGTCCCATGTGGCATCACAGAAATATCCAATATTCCAACACCACCAATGAAAACACATTTTACCAGCAGCTGGATGAAAAAAAAAAAAAAAAAACCACCACATGAATGAAAAATTCCTTTATCTATCCTCTTGCTCTCTCCACCAGGGCTATGTTAAGTCAGGATAAACCAGCAGCCATTGAAAGAAGCAACTTGAATTTCACTTGCTGGAAAAGAGGGGACGAGAAGAATGATTTCTCAAGTGTAAGTAAGCCAAGGATGAGACCGAGGGAAGAAGACCAATAGGATTTATTTGTAATGACAACTGACAAGTGATCACCATAAAGATATTCTTGGAACAGAATCCTGCTAATCTCTGCTATAATTCTAGTCCCAAATGGTTTGGCTCTGGCAGTGCTCTTAGAAATGATATATGTGAAAGCACTGGGGATTGTCAAGAAAGGAGTTTTGCCCTGACAGTTACATTTTGGGCTCATTGGGTTTGTTTGTGCTTCCCCTGCCCCCCAAACCCCCCCACCCCATTTCTTTTTTTAAAGCTAAGGTCAGCTGCAACTAGCATTTAGAAAAGAAAATGTTTATAACCTCTTGCTTTTATCATCATTAATAATGCAACAAATGTATTGAATGTGGGCAGACTTTTCAGCAATCCGTAGTGCTCTCCCCCTCTGGCTCAGAAAATATGTACCTCTTGAGAGAAAATCTATTTCATTAGAGACCTGATAAAATGCCTAGAAATGACAACATAAATAAGCATTTAAGTGCTGCTCCCTCTTTCACTCTGAAGTCTTTTCCAGCTGAGAGAAGTGAGAAAGAAGCTGTAGTGGGATGGAAGGCGAGAGTTGATGAATATTTGATCACAATTGTCTTAAATAAATGCTTCTCTCAGACATACCCACTGCACTGTTAGCTTCATCTCTCTCACACACTCTTAAAGGCAAGTCCATAGCCAAGGTACTTTCAGTTGACAACAACAAATCAAACTGAATGCTCCCCTTCCTTTTGCTTCTCCCTTCTCCAGTGTGGGTTGTTCTGTTTTGGTTTTGTTTTGGTTTTTTTTTAACATTGTTGTCATTTCTTTTCCCTCTTTCCACTGCTCCCTCCCCAAAATGCTTTAATACGTAAACTAGAGTCCCTTCTCCAGAGCTACTGTCTGCTATGAAGGTGGTTTGAAATGCAGGTTATGGTAGTGCTTAATCTGGCATGGCTGTGCTGAGCTTCTTTACAGGAGTTTCTTAGAAGGAGACGCCAAGGTTGGAGCTGGAGAAGGAGGGAAGCAGCAAACTGACAGATTAAGGCTCTTACCTCAGACCTCCACAGTCCCTCTATGCTTCAGTTCTGCCCAGTGATGGCTCACAGAGTACATTTAAATGTTAAGCAAAACTGGGGACCAACACAAATGGCGTTTATTCCTGCTGTTTATTCATAAAGCCCTTCCTTCAGGATCAGCAAAGAAAAGGAAATAAGTGACTTTGCCCTGGACTGAGATTCCTACCTACTGAAGTGCCTATCAAGGAGGCTACATGAAACATTCCCTCAGATGAAAACAGAAACAAGACGACCCTCCCCACAAGACGACCCTCCCCACAAGACGACCCTCCCCACAAGACGACCCTCCCCACAGCATCAATCACCACCAAAACCCACCACATGTACCTGTGCAGGGAGAGGGGATCCCTGTAACACTCATCTGTGGAGTGCCTCTCTCCCCCTTCCCAGGCACCACACTAGCCAAACACAGGCTTCACACATTTACCCTTGCTGTGTCACAGTGAAGCAGGGCACCACTGTTAACTGCAAAGTACAAGCCAGGCAAAATATGGTAATCATGAAGACCAAAAGCAAAATTCACCAAGGGACTTTGCATTTTTGTAGTGACTAAGTGGCCGTAAAAGACTCACAAAGGGTACAACAAGCTCCTTTGGGATTTCAAGTGTTCTTGAGAAGCCCATGCCTTTTTTTTTTTTTTTTTTTTTTTTTAAGCTAAAGAATATATTAGTTTTTCAAGTACCTTCTCTGCATATGCACAAGTTGGCAGTCCAGATCCCTACGGATCTTGCTTCATTAAGCAACCACCACATTCCTTGTTACACCTGCCACTTGACTGAACTCACACAGGAAATCAATCCAAAGCAAAGAACCTAATGCAGCCTTCTAAATCCTAAACTGAATACCACACAGTTTTGGTCACTCTTCCTTTACCAGAGATGACTCACTCTGTAGCCACACAAACACAATATCAGTTTTCGAAGTTGAAGAACTCAAGCAAAAGAAGGAAGAGCAGCATCTAAAAAGAGCTGAGGCCAAGAAATAAAGGTTTTGTGCAAGTGATCTCTGGAGAAGGGAGTCCATGTTGTATGTCAAGGCCATGCCACTCCATAAATCTGTTTGAAGGTGGTAGGTTCGGCTGGATTATTCAGTTCTTAATAGTGGGAACCCTGTGAGGAACAGCAGGTTAGGGAGGTCAGCTAGAAGGTTACAGAGGTCTACCTGGCAAAGCTGCATTGTGGAAATTAATCACAGGGGTCATGATGGTGTTGCAGAGGATATTCAGAAGCAGAAGCAAAATTTAAAGGTTTTTCATATCAGTAAGACAGACAAGTCTCCTAGTTAACAGCAGGCTATGCAAAGGCCTCAGCTATTATGCAGCACAGAGTGTCACAGTCCATAGCAGAAAACTGTCAGGAGATGCCAAGTAGAAAGCCATCCAGGACAAGAACTGTAAGAGCAGGTTCAGATGGAGGTATTGAAACCCAAAAAGCATTCCCTTTGAAATGCTATGTTACCCCAGCTCCCCTTGAAGCACAGAAACAAACAAGGAAGCAAGAACTCCATAATACTATTGACTGACTTTTCCTCTGAACTCACAGCTCTCATCTCTACCCCATTCTCAGACAGGCTTCTACCAAATTTGGCCCTGCCTACATCCTCTTCAAAAGTTGTAAAGAAGTTTCAGTAAAGTTTAACTCAAACATTTAAAAGACGTTAAAAAAAGCTATTCCCATTTGCACGGTACCACAAGCTCTCCTTTGGGAAGTATCCTTATAGGAGTAATTGGCATACATTTATGGAAGGCCTCTCTGTTCCTCTTTTACCAGCACACTCAGATGCAATAGCTTCACACTGTCACCTAACCATTTAATCTAAAAAGAAAGAAGGGAGCGGGAAGAGTTTGGAAGGAAATGTAGCAGCTAGTGCTGGGGACCAGAACAGCTCCACAGCCCAGCCTGAACTGAGGTTGGCAATACAGATGCTCCAGCACAAGTCAGAGGAAGCCATGCTGCAGAAAATGGCATACGAACAGCTGCAAGACGGAGCAGGTTTTGACTGACATGACCCTAGCACAGGCTGGGACAAGACTGACAGAAAAAAGAAAGTGATACGATGTCTTCCAGTGACTAGGCAGACTTGCTACACTTCTAAAGTGTGCACACTTCATTTGCTATGCTGCTTGTTTTCTACGGGCAGGCCTTTGCCTGGGACTCGTACCCATTATCCTAGCAGAGTCTCCTGGCTTGATCCTACCTCCCTTTGTAGTGTCTTGCCCTTTGCTTAGCAAGGCAAGGATTTCCAGGCCTGAATCCTGGAAGGAACTGGAAAAAAAGTAATGACTAGCATAAATCAAGCCGGACTGTGGATCATATCTGGCCTGTGGTGAGCAAAAGGAACAATATTTTCTTCCTGTAATGCTGGAAAACTTGTTAGTGATTTCTTTGCAGGTAATAAACTAACATGTTTTTTTCTTTTTCTTTTCTTCCTCAAACAGCACCAACTGTGCTTGTTTTGGAAGTAATGCCACTAAACTCCTACGCTGTTCACCTCCCCATCAAGAAAATCACTTAAGAGCCAAAGGTGTCTGTGGTGAAACTCCAGCCATGTCAATGGATGAAAAAGCCAGATGAACCTGTCCCATTATGTCTGCTCTAAAAGAGAGAGAGAGAGAGAGAGAGAGAGAGAAAAAGACAAAAAAAACAACCAATCAAACAAAAAACCCATGCCACAAACAGCTTGGTCCTAGGGGTCAGAGCTGCACATTAACATTTCCACCTTAATAAAAGCCATAATCAAATCCTGAGTATTTAACGCCTAGTTTCCACTTGGCATAATGAAAAACGAAAGAAAATAAAGGAAATGGGAAGGTGAGAAGCAAACGGAAACAATATTTTCTTTATATATTCAGGAAATCTTTTCTCCAGCAGATTCATAGTGGTTTTTTCCTCTCTTCCCTGTAAGACAGGATTAAGCAGCACCGTGGCATCTACTGTCGGCTTGAATTCCCTGCCTCCCAGAATGGGTACTCGTAATTAAAAGCTTAGCTCACCTTATCCCTCCAGTTTCCCAGGCGAAAAGTCAAAGCCTGCATTTAATTGCATATATATGTGTGCATGTTTAAAGCCAAAGCTCTGAAGAGAGATGAGATTTGGGAGAGAGGAGGGGAACAGGCACAGAGGTATTTGACACAGTCTCAAACAGGCAAAAATAGGAAATAGGAAAAGAACAGAAAGTGAGAGTGCAATTTTTCCTTCTTTCGCCCTTTAGTTCCCCACTCTCCTACCTCCCCCATTTTTCTTTCCTGTAGGATACAAGCTGACATTTTACTCCTGACTTGCTCCATTACATCTCTTTGGTGCCCCCAAGTGAGGCTTGTCCTATGCTTGTGTGGGCTATGTTTTTTGCGACATGGTTTAGTCCATTTGCTAGGGCTTGGCTGTGGGAAAGACTGAAGTAACTTTTCCTTGTGTACAGCCGGGAAGTATGGACTGCTACCAACACACATCAAGTTTACCCCTAGCCGTTCTGCTAACCCAGTGTTGTTAGTCCTAGGCCCTCCTGCTTTGGCTTTAAGGTGAAGGCAATTAGTCACCAGTGCTATGGGGGACCCACAGGCACCACCCACCACTGGGCCAGGTGCTGTACCAGCAGCAAACACCAGGCAATGCCCATCAGAAATATTTTAGAACAGGGTACAACAGAATTTGTAAACTCTCCAGAATATAAAGGCATCCTCTCCGAAGCAGATGTGGGTACTGAGCTAAAATCCTTAGAATGCAACTAGGAAGTAACACATTTCATCTCCTAAGACGAATATGATATGATAGATATCATTCAGAGGTTACCACCACACACCAAATTTCCAGCACTTTGGAACCTCTGTGCTCAATGCTGATCTTCAAAGAATAACGACAGCTGCTGAGGATACTTTTGCATTCCTCCAAAGCCATCTGCCTTCCACCACGAGGCCACTTCTGCCCTCAGCAAGGACTGAGGCATTCCTAAAGATTTTGCCAAGCAGGCCATCACTGAATTTTACAGAGTAATAACAACATGACTGCAAGAGGCAACTGAACTTGAAAATAATTTGCACAAAGGAATTTTCTAAGAGGACTGGCTGGGTTATTTCAGCACAGGGTTTACATACTTGATCCAAGCTCCCAAGCCCCAAAAGGGGAAGATATCTTTTGCAAAAGCAATACTTCCTCCAACCTTTCCAGCCAGCACCAGGAAAAAAGTCTTTATTTCTGTAATGCTACAAATACAGTGCTCCACTGAGAAGTCTAATCTGATCTACCACTATTAATGCCTTCCAAGTAATTCAACCACAACAGCAGCACATACTCTTAAAAAGCACCCCACAGAAGCATCAGCATAAGAGACAATACATCCCATATCCTTGAGACATCTCAGTATGGTCTCTTTCACCATTTGATAGCCAAGGACACTAAGTTGGTACAAATCCGCATTGTCAGGATGCTCCTTGCACCTCAGACAAGCACTGTGGCCATGCCTCACACTGTGGCTTTAATAAACCCAGAGCAGTTTCAGGTCCATGGTTAGTACCTGCTGTTGTTGCTCTCCCACAGTTGTAGCTTGTTGTTAGGCCAGGAACAAAGGCCAGGTTTCTAGGCAGAGCCACCTGCCTTAGAGCACCCTCCAGTACGGTCTAGGCTACGTTATCTCTTGCCTGTGGTCACACTCCTGAGAAGGTTTCTTCCTCTCCTTGAGGATACCTTGCCCATTTTTATCATTCCAGTACACCTGTCCTATCAGTCAGCTTACCACATGCTGTGTCTTCTTCTACACAGCATAACCGCCTGGGCCTAAGAAAACCTTAAGGTCCTCTATACAGTGCAATCCATGGGTAACAAGCTGCTCCCCAGTCAGCACAGATCCTTCCTCATAGGATTACTGAATGTAATTGTCTCCTTCATAGGTTTTTGCTGAGGAGGAGAGTTTTGAAATACTAACCAGCCTCCCCAATAACTGCTTTACTCTCCCTGGCAGCAGCCCTTCATCCCAGCTGTAACTGGTTACCTGCTTAGTGCAGCGATGGAAGATCTTCCTTCCATTAACCCCTGCTTCCCTCCACTTTTTTTTTTTTTTTTTTTAGAGCTTATGGTATCACTAACCTCAGAGTTTCCTTCTTTTATCTTTGATTGCCAGTACCCTAAGAAAGCATCAGTAGCTTGGGACTAAGTCCTCCAAAAATGCAGAGCAGCTCTAAGTTCCTCCCTGAAGCCACTGGCAGGAGACACAAATGTGCAGCACACACCAGGGTTTGCCACTGTATCTCTGTGCTCACTTCAGTTGCTCAGAGAAGGCTGGGTTTCCTTGTACAGCTGTTGTGAATCTAAGTGTGCATGCATGGAGTAACAAGGCACCTTGATGAAATGGACACCATGACCTAACTGAGCCAGCTTAAGAGGTTTCATCCCTTTCCTCATCCACCTTCCTCACTGTTTCCATGTGACATAGCACAAGCAAATGAAATACTAATCAAAGTGGGGATCCGAGCAAAGCCTTCAAAGCCTTGAGTTTGTAGCTGTCCTGAGCACCTGTTTGTCATGGGTGCCTAGGTCTCTGCTGTAAGGTAAACCTAAAATATGCATGTTAATGGCACACCTACTCAGCCCAGCACAGTTTCTTGCTTGACTTGGAAGCCATAGTCTTGAAGCACCTCTATGCAGCTCGGGGCAGCGGGGTAGAGGGGAAACAGAAGAGCAGGACTGAAACATTGGAAGTTAATTGCAGGAAAACTGAAAAGACTGATTATAGTAGGTAAGAAACAATACTGTTTACTATAAACAATATCAGCATATTTACTGTATGTGATACTTGTCATTAAGACTGCTCTTCACATAGTTACCACCGTATTTATAGTATTGGCTCATTTCTCTTTACATACAGGCTGATAGAACTATTAGCATAACCATTGTATTATCACTATGTAATCACTGTTAATTATTACTGCAGAACATCCTATGGGAGTAGAGACATGCTATTTAATAGTTAAGCAACCAGGTAGATAGCTACTGCTGCCAATATCTTAACAAGTGTGACCGCTTCATGGATTCCACCTGCTTCTGACTGCTTCTTGGAAGTCTCTCACCAGTCTCATTCCTCACACAGCAACAGCAACTCAGAGGAAGGCCTGGAGGCTGTACTATAAATACATGCACAGCACAGGCAGCTACAACCCCCTGACTACTCAGGAGTGCTCCAGCCTCTCCTTCACCTCTGACACCTTATGCAACAGACAGAGCCAGTCAGACAAACCAACACGTACTTGCATTGTGCCCAGGCAAAGAAGCCCCAGCTGGGGGTGCTCCCCCCCATCTCATTAGGGTGGGAGCAGGTGCTACGTTAGTTAATTGGATTCAGCTGACAGGTGGTCGCTGCTGTGGTTGCAGCAATGGGCCCTTCCCTGCTGCCCCCCACCCCAGCACAACCCCGCTGCACGGGTGCTGCCCAGCAGAGAGCGCAGCCCGAAGAGGTAGCTGGAAAACAGGACGCACTTTGGTATTTAAAATCAAGCAGATGTCTAAGGAAATGTAGGAAAGCAAGGCTAACTGCCTTGCTATTGCTCTAAAAGCTACTACTTCCTCTGCTACTTTGATACACTCAGCTGCATCTTCTGTGCCTCAGACTGACAAAATGTCAGCTTCCTCTCAGATCATTCCTTACTCTTCTGGGTTGTAAACAGGGTGATTCATTTAATTTACAAACGTTTTTTCCTCCTTTGCAATTAAATATCTTCATTGCAATAGTTTTTACAATGACTATGCCCTTTCTCTTCAGCAAATAAATTTCCTCACAGAGCACAGAAAGGCAGAAGCCTTTAGGGAGTTGGTAGGTCTGAAAGGAAGAACGAGACCGCTACGATGCAGCCTGGTCTCTGGAGTTTGGGGGCCGCTCTGCCTGTGCAGAGAATGAGAGACTGCAGGGAAGGCAGGGAAGATAATGAACCTCCCAAGAAAACACTTTCAGGTTGAAGTCCCTTGGGATAAAGACAGCTTGGCAACAGAGCCAGCACCCAAGCCCTTCTTTTTTTGTCCTGACAGCTGGGAGACATGCCTGGCCGCTCATTACGGCTCACTTCCGTGCAATGCAACTTCTTCCCAGCTTCTCCGACATGCAAAGCATACACAATATAGCCATTAGCATTCTCTTTCCTCACCCTGAAATCCCATCATAGCACATCTATCCCGCTTCATCCCTCCTTTGTTTCTGAAGTGTTCACTGGATTGAGTTTCAATTTCTTCTTCTCACTTTCAAACACCTACATCAATTTCAGCCTGTCTCTCCTTTTCACCTGCTTGACCTCACCTCCCAGGAGCTCAGCTTTCCTCCTTCCCTCCCAACCACATTTGAGCTTTCCCCATGCTTCCCATTCAGTCATGCCCCCCTGCCTCTTTCCCTGCTTCCTCTAGTGTGTGGGCTCATCTCCTAAGTCTTCACTGCCAGAGCCACTCCCTTCTTCTTCCTATACAGCTTAAACGTACTGAAAGATGAACACGTTAAAAAAAACCACCCGGGAACATTGTGATACTTGAACACGGAACTCCCAGTGACATACTCTAACCCTTCAAAAATCTCCCCTCTGCACTAGGAAAGCAGAGCTACCGACATTCGGTCACCCTCTTGGTCCACCCACAGTGCTCTGCAAGCCCAAGGCCTTTCAAGTTTCTGATTGTGCCTTCTGCGCTTATGTATAACCGAGCACATTACCTGTACACAAAAAGGAATACCAAATGATGCACTGCTGCTTGAACTGATGGAAGCCATGGCAGGCAAATGGACAGCAAGACTTTCTAAGGCAAGCATGTGAGTCATCACAATCACCAGACGCGTAAAAGCCAAGCTCCCTAACTCAATGCTCAAGCTAGCTTTTGTACTGTCTTCCCATAGGAAAGGGCTCATCACAATCCTTTAAGAGACCTAAAGAAGCCTTTACTCAATCACTCATCCTTTCTGACAACTGGAAGTGCTCCCGGTCCCTCCAGCTGAAGGTTGCAATACAGACCTGCTCCCCGTGACAAGCCTTGGGGTCCCCTGCCCCACCACACCTGAGGATATGTGCAGTGCAAAGTGGAGCTGGAAAACCAGGGTTACCTGCCCCCTGAAACGCTCCCACATCAAAAAGCCATGAACACAGAGAATATCAAGACTTCCCTGTTTTTAAAGGAGTTTAGGTGTCCAATATAAATTCTCTTTGATAAAAGAATAAAGTGCTTCAATCCCAGTGGCACGAAGCAGAGGGGCCCCCAAGGCCTTCACAGCAGGTGACGCTCTACACCTCTCACAGCCAGCCGCAGCACGGTGCCATCCTCTGCTAATCAGCCTGACTCCAACAGTGGAAAAATGGGTAGCTTTTCTCTATTTGCCCTCCCCACATGAAATCAGGTCCCCTGAGATAGGTTGCCCTTACTCCTGTTCATCAGGGAAGGGTGGCGGTGGGGATGGTAGCTCCCGGGGTGGTCCCTCTGCTGCCATGGTGACAGCTGGCAAAATGAAAGGGTTGTACGTCCCTCTGAAGTGACAGTCCTGTGTTTGTAGCAAGGGGAGAGCGGCTGCTCTGCCATATGCCATGGGGAACTGGCGTCATCGCCTTCAGTTTTCGTGACCCTTTCAGGCTTTTTCATGTTAGTTTAATTAAACATTTTGTCATGTTTAATTGATCACATTCCAGGTCCGAGGAAGGAAGCTTGGAAACCTCCCTTGCTCATAATACTGTGATCTAAACTTCTCCCCAGCTTCCACACTTGGTTGTTTTTAGGCTCGCAGCAGTGGCGAGGTCCCAGAATGCTGGGTCCTGTGCAAGAACTCAGGGGAAAAGACTCTCACAGTTACTCAGAGACTCCCATCCAAACATGCAAGACCGCAAAAGGGTATGAAGAGAAGCAACTCACCAAAAAGCCAGACAGAAGAGTCAGGAGCAGGAGCAACCTGCAGCCACCTAGGAAGATAGGGTGCTCCTTCTTAAAAAAACCATCTTTTTTAAACCCCTGTTATGAAATGACTTTGTGACCAACCCAACAGAGAACCTTTCTGGTGTCCCTCTCTACTGGATGATGGCACAGAGGCATCATGTCCCCCTGTATGAGGACTGCTGTCTACCCTCCAGCCAACAGTCATTATCCCACCATCTTACTGTTCGACAGCTCTGCTTGGATCTATGTGAGCCCTAGAGGACCCCATCTTCCCAACTGCCTGCATTAAAGAAAGCGAGGGGCCTGATGTTTGCGCTGGAGATGCACACCTGAGAATGATTCATTTGCCTTTCTTTCAGGAAGTCATCAAACCCTGAACAGGATGCTCCAAACAGAAATCCTCTAAACAACGTTATCAGGAAGAAAAGGAACTATAGTAGTGTACACCCTCCTCTTCTAGGTAAAAAACTAGTAAGAACAATGGGGTCAGGAGCTGCTTTGAAAAGGCTCTTTCACTCCATGGTTCCGTAACGATGAAAGGGTTTATCTTGGAAGGCCATATGCCACACGTACGCTGTTCACTCAGGAAGAGTAACTCCTGGCGTTCACTCTGCATTTGTAGAGCTGCAAGGAGCCACAGGCTGGGAGAGAGCTGCTGAAGGAAGAGCTGGGAAGGGAGCAAGTGTCACATAGATAACTGACAGTGCATTTTACTGTCTCATTTTGCATAACTCTTGTTTCCAATAGTGCTGCCCACTGTTTTAATTTTCACTTTATCAGAATAAACTAGATTTGTTCTCACTCTCAAACCCTGTCTGGGAACAAATGTGCCACTTACACAAGTAATCAAAAAGAAAGTGCTCTGTGGGAGCAGTGGATAACAGTTAGTGAATAAACACTGCAGAAGGCTACAGAAATTGGTCTGGTGAATGCCTGCTACATCTCTGAGACAGAAGACATTAAAGGGGTCCCTACTGTTAGGATGCATGTTATCACTCAGCCTCACGGGTTTTTTTGACGAGTGGGAACCCCAGACACAAAGGCACAGGCTATCGCCCTCACTTATGTACCAAGGAAGCAAGGCATGGCTAAAAGGCAGGATCACACAGAAGTGGGAAAGCCAAAAGCAACTTCATAATGATACAGCTTGAACTGCAAATGAATATGCTTTGGGCTTTGTTTGGCACCACCACAGAAGGGAGGCTAGTTTCTATCTCTAAGCAAAATACTACCAGCACAAATCACGTCACAGGTCTGGCAGAAACCCTCCTCCCCTGCTCCATGTGCACCTTCACTGGATTCTCAGCAACATTTTGTTGCTGCTGTTGTTCTTGAACCCAGCTTTAGTCACTATGAAAGGTAAACTCAAAAGGACCACAGAGTTCCTTGGATCTGTGCAGCAATGCCAGTTTGTATTATTACATGATGCCTCCCAGTACAAACCACATCAATGATTAAACATAGCTAAATTTATTCATGGTGTTATAGGCTCACTCAGCTGCGTCCTTACAGATTACCAGTTGGGGGAAAAATGCAAACCACAGTCCACGATTGGATTGACCTCTTGAGGAGAACTTGCACTGACTTTCCCTGTGATGCAGAGTTTCCTCTTTCTGCCATGTGTTGTCCAGCTTTGTTCCACTTCACTTTTTCTGTTTGAGTTCTTGATTTTATCAATTTGTAGTTTTTCTTTCTCTTTTTCTACTTCATCATTATGCCAGGTATTCCAGCAGAGAAATCATGATGTACCCACTCATTTGTGACACGGACTCTTCAGACAGTTGGATGGGGGGATGGTGGACTGACTGGAAGAATAAGAGGTTATCATGCTTCCTAACTATCCAGAGACTCTTCTTTCTCTCAGTAGGCTGCACATCTTCCACAGAGAAATCCCCACTTTATAGTGCATTGAACCTGTTTCTTACCTTCTGTGGCAGTGGTCCCCTATGGAAAGCAAGTTTCACTCCATAGTCACAAGCACGTTATAGGTGAACAGAAAAGCCCTTGCTGAATAAGCTTATCTGGATTCACACTGGCTCTGCAACATGCCACCTTGTGTGCCCCTGGAACTGAAGTTTGAATAGGCAGCCAAGGCTGCCCTGGGGTTGGCAGACTGGCAAGGAGGTAGTGTCAGCCACGAGGCAGGGACAGTTGGGGAAGAGGAAATGAACCCACTGAGATGTAGCCCTTTTGATCTTGACACACGGGCTTCTGGGAGATGTCTGGCTTCCAGCAGGGGCTTGCACTGGATGGAGACTAGAGGCCCAACAAGTAGTCCCCTCCAACCAAAGCTTCTGTGATTCTACATGCAGCTGTCAAAGCAGCTCTTTCATGTCACTGCCCAGGCAGTTGGCTAAATTGAATTGCACAGATGGTCTGGATCTCCACCACCAGGAGTTACGAACCCCATTACCAATACCAGAAGTGCGATTGCAGCAAGCTACCTTCAACCTGGTTTTCCTGTTTGCCAACAGCTCTAAAGCTGCAAGGGCGTAAGTTTTACTTTTCTAAAGTCACACAGCTCTGGATAGATGCATGTGGTCAACAGAACCCTAGGCTGCTACAGTGTCATTCCTCTTAGTACTTGAGATCGCTACAGTAATGATAGCATGGACACGTGGTCATATCGTAGTAACACTTTCAGATCAGAGCCAAGATGAGTTAGTGGTCTTTTCTGACTTGAACATCTACTAGCACATGGATCCAGATGACAAATTTGCCAAACTTAATGGTATTTTGAGGAGAAGTTTCAGTTTGGGTCCTCATGTATTTGAAACCAGCAAAGTGCTACTGTTTTTCTTTTTGAAAGAGAACATCCCATTCCTGCTCCTGCTGGGTAAGAAGCTGCTCTTCTGTATCATTCCCTATCTAGAGTTGACTAACACAAGCCATAAAGTTTGAGATGCTGCAATTTGCAGTCTGCTAGCAACCAGAACATTTCTGAAGGGTCTGGAGACATCAGCAGTTTCTGGAATCAGTGCCTGGGGTTAAGTGCACATTTGCGGGCAAAATCTGCTTTTATCTTTGAATTCTAGTCCAGTCTTTTTTCTGGACATCTGTGGCTGTGACATTGGCTGTTGGAGGGAGGAGGAATGCACAGTCTCAGACTGTCCATTCAATTTAAATAACATCTTTTGCATACTTCATAGAATCATATAATCATAAAATGGTGTGGGTTGAAAGGGATCTTAAAGATCACCTAGTTCCAGCCCCCCTGCCATGGGCAGGGACACCTTCCACAGACCAGGCTGCTCAAAGCCCCATCCAACCTGGCCTTGAACACTGCCAGGAAGGGGGCAGCCACAGCTTCTTTGGGCAACCTCTTCCAGTGCCTCACCACCCTCAAAGTGAATAATTGCTTCCTTACATACAATCTAAATCTACCATCTTTCAGTTTAAAGCCATTACCCCTCATTCTATCACTACATGCCCTTGTAAAAAGTCCCCCTCCAGCTTTCCTGTAAGCCCCCTTTAGGTAGGCTGCTATAAGTTCTCCCCAGAGAGAGCCTAAACAACCCAAACCCTTCTCCAGCCTAAACAACCCCAACTCTCTCAGCCTTTCTCCATAGGAGAGGCCCTCCAGCCCTCTGATCATCTCTGTGACCCTCCTCTGGACTCACTCCAACAGGTCCACATTCTTCTTATGTTGGAGGCCCCAGAGCTGGACACAGTACTCCAGGTAGGATCTCACAAGAGCGGAGTAGAGGGGGAGAATCACCTCCCTCGACCTGCTGGTCATGCTTCTTTTGATTCAGTCCAGGATACGGTTGGCTTTCTGGGCTTGAAATGCACATTGTTGGGCCATGTTGAGCTTCTCGTCAACCAAAACCCCCAAGTCCTCCTCTTCAGGTCTGCTCCAAATCCATTCTCTGCCCAGCCTGTATTTGTGCCTGGGATTGCCCTGACCCAGGTGCAGGACCTTGCACTTGGCCTTGTCGAACTTCACAGAATCACAGAATGGCAGGGGTTGGAAGGGACCTCTTGAGATCATCTAGTCCACCCGTCCCTGCCAAAGCAGGTTCACCTACAGCAGGTTGCACAGAATCATGTCCAGGCAGGTTTTGAATATCTCCAGGGAAGGAGACACCACAACCTCTCTGGGCAGTCTGTTCCAGTGCTCTGCCACCATCAAACTTAAAAACGTTTTTCCTCATGTTGAGGCGGAACTTCCTGTGCTCCAGTTTGTGCCCGTTGCCCCTTGTCCTGTCACTGGACATCACTGAAAAGAGCCTGGCCCCATCCTCTTGACACTCACCCTATTATAAGTGTTGATAAGGTCCCCTCTCATTCTCCTCTTCTCCAGGCTAAAGAGCCCCATTTCTCTTAGCTTTTCCTCATAAGAGAGATGCTCCAGTCCCCTCATCATCTTCAGGGCCCTCCGCTGGACCCTGTATAGTAGTTCCCTGTCTCTCTTGAACTGCAGAGCCCAGAACTGGACACAGTACTCCAGATGTGGCTTCACCAGGGCAGAGCAGAAGGGGAGGCTAACATCCCTTTGCCTGCTGGCCACTCTCTTCTTAACGCACCACAGGATACCACTGGCCTTCTTGGCCTCAAGGGCACATTGCTGGCTCATGGGTAACTTGCTGTCCACCAGGACTCCCAGGTCCTTCTCCACAGAGCTGCTCTCCAGCAGGTCAACCCCCAGCCTGTGCTAGTGCATAGGTTTATTCCTCCCCAAGTGCAGGACCCTACAGTTGCCCTCTCCAGACTGTCCAGGTCTCGCTGAACAGCTGGCAGCACAGCCTTCTGGTGTGTCAGCCACTCCTCCCAGTTTGTATTGTCAGCAGACTTGCTGAGGGTACACTCTGTCCCTTCATCCAGGTCATTGATGAATATGTTGAACAACCCTGGACCCAGTACTGATCCCTGGGGAAAACCACTAGCCACAGGCCTCCAACTGGATTCTGCGCTGCTAATCACAACTCTCTGAGCTCTGCCCTTCAGCCAGTTCTTCATGAACTTCACGAGGTTCGCACAGGTCCACCTGTCACACCTGTCAAGGTCACTCTGGATGGCACCCCTTCCCTCCAGTGTGTCAACCACACCACACAGCTTGGTGTCAGCAGCAAAATTCCTTGATATTTACCTATCTTAATGGGGAATAGCCTCTTCTTTGCACCTAATCATCAGCAAACAGCAGCCACTGTGGCTTTTATCAATAAGCCAATTTTTAGTTTTGTCTGTAAAAATAAATAAATAAATAAATACAGAAAGAGAGACACAGAGAAAAGTGACACAGACGGTATCATTTTCAAAGAGATTTTTTTAAACACATTAAAGAGCTTTTCTTCACTTTTTTTTTTTTCTTTTTTAATTTAGTGACAGCCTAGGAAGGAGGAGATGAAGATAAAGAAAAAAATAAAAAGAAGATTTAATGAGGATGAGAGAGAGAGACTGAAAGGATATTTCCTAATCTGAATGAGCAGTTAAGGAGAATCACGATGGAGGGAAAGGATGAATCTGAGAGATAATTATTTGGGATAGGTTGGAGCGGTAAGAGTAAAAGAAGAACAAATGCAAGCCTACATTCAGAAATTCAGCCAAACCTGAAAAAAATCTGGTACCTTCTCCTATCTCATCTCAGGGCAAGCCAGTGTGCCTTCCTGGAGCTGGGGGCACCCGGTGTGGAATGCCAAGATACCACCACAAAGACAGCTGCTCTCGTTTTCCTTAAAAACAATCTTCCTTAAAGCAGGAAGCAGTGGAAATCTCCTGAGAAAGACTGTTCCCTTGGTGCCTGTAAGCAAATCTGGAGTTTCTGATAAAGCCATTCAATCGAATCCCTAGCTGTATAGCCCAAATTTCATGCTGCTGGCCACAAGTAGGGAAAACTTGCTGCTACTTGCAGAAAGGAGGATTGTACTGCAGTCAAAGCAACTGACGAAGATTCCCTCTCTCTGTCTCTAGTTTGCTGCGTGATGCTGGACGTATCACTTTGTCTTTCTGTATCTGAATTCTTGTCTCCAAAATACAGAGCATTTGTAACGCATTTAATCCAGTTACCTTTATTAAAAGGGGTCAGAATTTTTCATCTCTTTCAGAGGCCTTCTGCTCTTAGTGCCGACAAGGCTCTCCAAACGCAGACTTGATGAGAGATGATAGCATTTTACGCTCCTTCCTTTTTCTGGGGAACAAATGGGAACTCTCCTCTCCACCTCCAACTGAAACAGGTAGAAGCTAATTTCCTGCAGCAGGAAGAAATTACTTCTATCCCTGCAGTGGCTGAGCAATTCCAACAGCTGCATGTGCTTCATAAAGACCGGTGCTGGATGACACAGATTTGTGGCAAGACTCCCCAGCCTCATGGGGGACATGCTGACCCTTAATTCATTCCTGTTTGCAAAGTACATTGAGATCCTTAGATGGAAGGGGTTATAAAATACCAAGTATTATTTGCTACTACTCGGTCCCTCCCCTGGCTCCTCTCCCTCCCCTCGAAAGACATTTCAGACATTTCTTCGTATTGTGAGCTCTATTTTATTTTTTAATTTCCAGACGGCTGAACTAGATAAGGGCCTTGAGGGATTGATTTACGAGGGGAGATTAAAAATGCTAGATATGTACAGTTTAGTTAAATGATGGACATGATAACTCCTTACAGGAATCTCTTTTTTTTTTTTTTTTTTTTTTTTTTTTGGAGGGACAGAATAGGAGGAAAAGGAAGAAATTTACAGCTTTAAGCTTTATTTTGTTTATAATTTGATTTTATTTGCACTCAGTAGGAGAGACACAATGGCTGCCACAAGGGTGACATAGGAGGGCAGCGCAACCCAGCAGGAAGAGGTACGCCAGGTTAATACGAAGCAGCTAAATTGCTGTATGAAGACAGTTAGCTGGAGAGGGATTAACACAGACTCTAACACAGCTAATGACAGTGGAGAATGAAAATTTGGGGCCTGGATCCTGCAAAGTGCCCACACACAGTAATTTGCAAGATCCAGGACTTAAACTGAAAACCAATTAGCCTTACGACAGGCTTAAGAAAATGAATCGTGGAAACAGCTGCAATATATCATTGATTGGTGGTTTACAAAGGAGAAGCGGAGAAAGGAAACAACATCACATTACGTCCAGCAGAGACTCATGGAGAAATACCATCAAGAGCCCTTTGCACAGGAAAAAGAAACCGGCAAGTTATCTTCCAGCAGTTTATTCCTATGGGAGCTCTGCTAAGGGGATCAGGGGAAAAAATGTAAGAACCCCAGGTCATCTGAAGAACAACCAGTATCTTGCCTATGTGATGGATAACATCTGTGGCTGAAAAACAGAGCTGATCTCTCTAGCTGCAGGCTCCCAGGACTGCAGCAGTACATGGACTGCTGACTGGCCAAGCTGGCAAGGGGCAAAACGGTCCTAAAACTGCTTTTTGGTAGCAGTCCCAAGCAAAACAGGTAAGCGGTTTCAAGAGAGAGATGGTCATTTCAAGATATCTAAACAGCAATGCCAAGTGTGTCTGTAGGGCTCCTAGGAGGGAAATCGGGAAGGGGTGAAGTCTCCTGGGAAAGAGGGAAGATGATGCTGGACTTCTGGACACAGAGCTGGAGAGGGAGACTTTCATGATCCTTGCTAGGAGTGCAAGCTATTAGGTCTGTCCTTGGATGACTACTCACACTGCAGCACCATTTCAAGTCCTGAGCATTCACCACTGCTGAGTGAGAAATTCCTCATATCCTCTCCCACTTCTGCCACCATGCAGATCTGCTGAATATGAGACCTGATGCAGGACATGGGGAACTCTCTCGAAAATGCCTCCAAAACTTTGACAACTTCAGCAAAGTGATATTGGGGAGCCATTCACAAAATAGGCACCTCCTCTAGAAGAGGGAGAGGGGTCAGTTTAACGCAGAGCAAAAGGGTGGCATCAGGAGGAAGAACAACAAAGCAAGAATAGTCCAGGTCTGGTCTGACCACCTGTCTGCACCATGATGGAGCACCATACTGGTGTCCTTGTCACAAAAGCACAGGAAGCAGCTCTGCACAAACATAGCGTCTTCACTAGAGCCAAGCCCTTAGGGCCTGTGCCACAAGAAACACTATAGACAGTCAAACATCCTTTTGCCTAGTCAGGCCCGGGTGAACGGGCACGGCACCAATGGCAGAACACCAGGTCGCAGTGGAGTCTGTGGTTCCTGCAGCTGCAGCCCTGCATATGCCCAGATCCCTGCCATTTCTGTAGTCACTCACCATGAGGCCACTTCCTCTGCTTCATAATCTCTCTTTACTGGGGGATGCGCTTGAAACCCTTGAAGCGGGGACCAAGGGCGCACAGAACCGAAAAGCCATACCTTGCTGGTTCTTTGCACCCAACAGAACCAGCTTGACAGCCGGCACAACTCAACATTGCAACAGCATCTATTTCACATCTTTTCTGAATAAAACTTATGTCCTGTTGTGCACTGTGCATTGGACGTTTTTCCAGAAGCCCCACACACAACTGATCCCATAACTGCATGAGTCTCCAAGGAGCAGAGATGATTCTTGAAGAAGTGATAGGCAGCTGGCAGGTAGAAGCGATCACTGCGTGGCAGATGAGATTCCACGGCACGCTGGAGATGGAAATATCACCTTAACAAGCATGGACAGCCCCCAATGGACTATAAAATTCATTTGGTGACTGAGATAATTCAAAAGAGTCAAGTGGCACAGCAATAAAAGCCGGAACACATAAATTTAAACTCAGAGAGCTCTGCAGTGCCCTGGTAATAGGTGACAAAACAACCCACACCCACACAGACTTATCCAAACCTGTCTGAAAGTCACAGTCCAGAGACCAGGGGAAGATGCACAGAAATTGTCTTTTTTAAAGGAGGAGCAGGGCCAAGGGGAGTAAATAGAAGAAAAGTGCTTACGCATTCAGAGTCTATTCATCCACATGTCCTGAAGATGTACACGTGCCATGGCAGCTGTGCTGGGTATTGTGCAAGCAGCTTATTATTAATCACATTACCCAGTCCCAAACTAGCACGTATAAGAGGCTAAATATTGTTCTCCATTACACCAGGGCAGGCCAGTTCATGACAACAATTTCACACTACCTGAGTGTAGCTAAGGGTGGATTATGGCAAACCACATTTATTCTGCTTTTATGAACAACACAAATTCTCTTGTCCTTCCTCTCTTCTGTCCCCACAGGGATTCCTCTCCAAACTGCTCAGAGAGTGCTTCCCAAAGCACTTCCCTCCCGAGAAGTTAGTTTGCCACTCATAAGATGAACTGCTTAAAATTGCAATAATAAAGACTTTATAGCCCTCCATCATGTTCATTCATGCTAATGTTCTCTCTCACTGTGGATACAGCAACATTTTCAGTCCTGGAGAAGAAACAGGAGGCTTCTGATGGCATCACAGGCATGTTTTTCAGTGCTGTAATAACATGGCCATACAATACACTTTTACACTCTTAAGGTGTCCATCAAGGTCATTAATGACTTAGAGAGGAGACAAAAGAGCAGAAAGTTGCTGATCGATGATGTGTCATAGTTTGGAGATGGAAACTGCGGTAGACATGATCCATACATCTCCATGTCCCCACAGGGAACTGTCCTAATCTAATAAGACAGGTGTCTTTATGGAGAGGTCCCAAGGGCGAAAAGGAGGTAGAGGTGTGGCAAGTGACTTAAGTTGTAACACGGAAAATTGGAGGGTCCGGGGACAGAGCTGATCTCGTAGCACCTCAGTGCAAAGGTGGGGACTCCTGCGGCTTGAGGGACCAGGGTGGTACAGAATGCTAATTACTCTTGATGAGGGAGGAAAGGCGACACTGGCTCAGCTAGCTAATTCATTATAGCTAGTCCACCAGTCAAGTGAGTCCTTTGTCAGGGTGAGACAAACACTCTCACTGACATAACAGGTGCAAGCATTTTGATTTCCAAGCTCTGTGAGTGATGGCAGATACCACACCTGTCCCCGGAGCTTAAAAGCTGGGCTCTTCAGCACCAACAGAACAATCCTCCATCCTAAAGGAGTCATTTTACTTTTTAATGAGTAGCAAGGGCAGACACTGAAAGGAGATGGCGACTTTAAGAGTGTACAGGAACATCTATGATTTGGGCTTAACAACCACTGTTCTTTTCCTCTCCCACACAACTGGTCTTCCCAGAATCAGAGCTGACTGTGATTTATTATTATCTTTAATTTTTTGTATGGAGGCAGCACATGGGAGCTGTATTTGCAGAATAGAAATCCACTACGATAGGTATTTCACACACAAAGACCAAAGATACAGCCCCTGCTCCAAGCACATTACAAATCAAGTACAGATTAGAGACCAAGATAAATACTGCAGTGTGATTCATCTGGATTCACTGTTGTTTTTAAAACCTGCCTTTATTAAGGAATAGAAAAAAACTTGTGAAGATAGGGTTAAATATATGTTTAAGGTACCATAACCCCTTTTAGGAGCAGCTGAAGCTGATGTGGAAACAGCTGAAGACATCTTTTCTAGGTATTTTTCTCCCTTGTACTTTCTGCCTTTTTTTTTTTTTCCCCCTACCTTTTCCCATCCTAATAAGGGAATTTGCAATGGAAACCAGGCTCTTTGCTGCCTCTGAGGTCATTTGCTCTTGCTGCTTATTTCCCTCCCCACACATCATCAGCCGCTCTGTGAACCGAAGGTTCTGTGGAGCAGAGAAAATGCCACCTCCCAGGAATGGAAATGGCACTGCATCACCATTCCTTTGCTTATGAAGTACCATTCTTTTTTTCTTTCTTTCTTTTTTTTTTTTTTTTTTTTTTTTAGCAGGGTTTGGACTTTTAAACTGGTCCTCTGTATATGACAGCTACCACTGAGATCAGACTTCAGAGTGTAAGTCAAGCTGGTCAACTCAATACTTTGTACAGGTCTGACTATTTGAGTCAGTGAAATCTTAACCAGACATTTCAATCAAAACAACTGTTAGACCTTTATTGGGTCCTTTTACCATTAAAGCTTAATTCCCTAAACTGAACAGAACAAACTTCACTAGTCAAAGCCATCTTTATACCAATACCTGTTAGAGACCTGGAAGCTGCACCAATTTAACCTTACGGACTTCAGATAATGTAACTAAAGCTGCAGAAAACCCATGATCCTACGTGTACCTATATGTCCCTGCTGCATCCCCTTTGCTTAAGGTCAGTCCCAGTCCTGCTCTGCCCTGTAGGTTGAAGTAAAGAAAGCTTCTTCATGCGCGACCTGCACTATTCCTCCCCTATTGATGGTGGTGAATTCTGTCAGAGGACACAACTAAAAGGGTCATGAACTGAACTGGATCCTCCTCAGCCTGCAGTCCCAGTGAGCCTCAGCAGGCAACAGCCACTTGAGGGCTGTTGCAGAAGGAATGCGAGCTGCTAGCACGGAGGGCTCCCACAAGATGACTCCTCGGAGGCCACCAGCACACTCCTCAGGTTGTGGCTCAGCCTGCTACCAGCACCCCGAGACGAAAGCTTGCCACTGCCAAAGCCAAGTGTCTCTCCCCACTCCACTGCACAGCTCTTCTCTGAAACCGTCCCTTGACTATTTCCACAGGAGGATTTAGGATTGAATCAGCCTTGCAGCTCCCAGAGACAAAGCCATGTCCCTGCCCTTGTGTATGAGTGAAACAGGCACCTGAGGTGGCCGGTGAAGAGCAGAATGTACTCTGAGCATCTTTTGCCTTCCACATCAGTGTAAGCATCCCTCCAACATTCCCTCCAGCAGGTAATTTTGATGGAGGTGTTTCTGTAGTGCCCACTCTGGGACTGTGCATTATGACAAAGCTTAATGGGATTCCACAGTCAATTACTCCCTACCCATTTTTCTGCAACAACACCATTGCACAACTGCTAATAAGTGAATTATGGGAGAGAAAGGCCTTCGTTTCGTATAGGCAGGAGATGTGTCATTTGGCTCTTCAAGTGTATGGGAACAGAAAAGATTTAATTTTCAGCCCCTCCCTTCTCCAGCTCTCCATCCACCACAAGATGAAATAAACAGAAGGAAGATGGGCTTTTTGCATAAATTGGGGATGTATGATTGATAACGCGTTATCTTGTCAGCTGGAGACACCTGCATGGCAGGTATTTATGCTATCAGAAGGGTTCTAGCTGGTGAAATACAGTTTGGTGCCGATAAGGGGACCCAGGGACTCATGGCACCAGCTCCATGAGGACAAGGGGATTAATGCTGATATTTTGCAGCTTGCTCTTATTAAATTCTGATTCCTTTTGTGAAGCGAAAAAAGAAGAGGGGAAGAGTGATTGGTTTTAAGCAGATAAAAGACACATGAGGGGTGGGGGTGGCTGGTAGAAAAGGGGCTGATGAATGGGAACACAGAAGGCCAGGAGATCTCTTGGGAATAAAAGCAAAAGTATTAAACAATTTTCTGATTGACTAGGTCTTGTCTGTCAGGCAGGGAATCAGAGTAGGGGGAATGGGTCTGGGGAGTTCCTGAGAGTACAAAGACACAGTTATATTAAAAGCAGAGCTGAATTATACAGGTTGGGGGAGGGAGAAAGAGCCAATTTCCTGCTTTTGCTAAAATTTTTAAACGTGCAGCAAGACTGATGTTCAGGCTGCCATTGCCCCTGTTGCCTTGTTGCCCCAACTTACATGCAAGGAGTCCCAAACTGCAATACAAGGGGCAGTGGGGCAGACGCTGAGGCACTGGCAGAGCTGGTGTGGGGAGCCTCAGGCTGGGGGTGCCAGTGTGGTTCCAACACTCCCGAGCATTTTCAGGATTAAACCCTTAGGTCTTTGCTGGTACCTGTATCCTAGAAAAAAATCATTTGCAACACTCATGAAAGAAAAGCCTTAACAACTTCAGATAAGCCGAGGTAATACTTTGCACATTCCCCGGGAATTCCCCTAGGGCTGGAAAAGCAGCAACAAAAAACAGGAGAAGGAATGATCCCACACACCACAAGCATTAGCAGAGAAACTTACCGCACTAACCACACGCACTGTGTGCAAAGAGGGGTTTTATCAGCTGCAACCAGAATTAACATTCAAACACAAAAGGATACTGAGTACTGTTGGTTACAGCAACACCCCGTTATAGGATGGGAAGGTCTGTGATGCAGACAGAGACAGATCCTTTTGGTTATATGATTCTGTTTGTGGTTCTCTGGGCATGTATTATTAATACTCTACAGAGTTTTAATTAGAGCTGAGAGATTCATTCATTGTGAATAATTTATCTGATTAATTTTGCCTTGCTTCTGTTCATGAATTGTCCACAAGCAGTTTGTAATTTTCTCAAATTTATTTGTCATTTGCAATTATTTGCAGACTTGTCTCGGCAAATAATTCTTGGCATATTGTTTGTCCACAAACTGTCCCCAGATAGTCGATAGTCAAAATTGGAGCTGGGTTAGCTATACTTTTGTTAAATATATGCAGTAAATCCCATTGAATGTTTCTGTTTTCTAAGTAACCTTTAGGATCAGGCTTCCATAGAGAATACTACTTTTTATGAGTTCAAGTTTTGCTTCCTGCAAATAGTCTCTAATATTTACATAAAATTCACTGTTCCCATGAACATTCCTGCCAGTCAATATATTCACTACAATACACACAGAAGAGACCACAAAAGGAGTGTTTTATAGTTGAAGCAAATAGCTCTTTTGTTACACAGTGCCCCAGTCTGTTCCTAGAGGACCTGTTTGAAGGTTTGTTTAGGGTTTTTTCCTGATTTGTTTCTCTTTTCCAACTCTCCTGGTCAGGGGTTATGTTCTCTGTAGGTCACTCTCTCATGCAAACAGCACTGCACACTGAATATATTGTCTTTGTGTGCTGCCTGTGCCAGCCTGTCTCAGAAGTCTCCAATGAGCATGGGGCACTGGGGTAAGCACCATCCAACCAGAAAGTTACCGTCACTGCTGAGCATGCCAAGCGGCACGACCAAATTCCCTGCCAAGCAAGTCACTGCTTGCTCCTATGTGTTCTGCCATGAAAAACTTTATGAACAGAAAGGGCCATACAGCCATTCGCTCACAGGAATGAACCCCAGTCTGGGGGAACAGGAGAAGCTTGCCTGCTCTTTAAGACTGGATTGAATTTGTACGGGATGTTTCCTTCAATGCAACTTAACATATTGTTTGGCACAGAAGAGAGAAGTTTCTCTGCTTGCAGTGCCCAAGAACCAGCCTGAAGAGTAAAGGAAATCTTTCCATAATTACCAAGTAACCTCCACTTTGTAGGTTTCAATTATTAACTTCTGGCAGGGAACTGTAGAGACACATCATTGTCATCCAACAACATGCTGCAGAGTTGCTTATTTTTAAATCACATTCAGAGATGAAGACTCACGTATTTCCGTATCCCAGAGCAACCAGAAGGTAAATATTACTGTGAAAGTTCTGTGGATGCTTGTTAACCAGCATGCACTCTTACTGGGAATTGTAAACATAACCAGGGACAGCACAGGCGGAAGTAACCATTTTTATCAACTAGTCCAGTACCAGTGGAGCCAGGCCCATATCATTCCCTTCAGTGTTTTTCCTGCAGCCTAGTCCAGACTGGTTTTAACTATTGCCAGCAATGAGACTCCTACTTCGTCTTTTCAGGAGTTACTTCACATATTTCAGATCACAGTATCTATAAGTTCTTCCAGACAGTTTCCATCTTTCCTTTCTCAGTGCAATTTTGTTGCTTTTGGGTATTATAGCCAGGGAGGGAAATAGCCTGGCACACTTGTGTTTTGCAGGTACGTCGAGTGTTTCATATCACTTTCTAGCTGAGCACACCAACACTGTCCGCCTTTCCAATTTGATCTCTGATTACACCCATGTATCCCCTATAAATCCTCATGCTCTCCAATCCAAATCCCACTGAGGTCAGTGCCACAAACCTCTGGTTCTTAGTGGGTCTCCAACATAACTTCTGATGGTTACCATTCACACATCTTATAGCTCAACAAGCCAAACACGGCTGTTGCCCTTGTCCCTCAAATCAATCTCCTGAGCATCTGGCTGCTCCAGCTGTTCAAATCTGAACTTTCTTCAAGTCTTTCTACGATGTTCTGCTGCCTGAAGCAGAATACAATATTGGAGACTAGAATGGACAGAGAATACCATTTCCTTGCTCTGGATTCACTAGCTGCATTTCCTAGGGCTTTGTGGGTGTATATTAGCATCCTATAGAGCTTTGCGGGTACATGCAGTATTAACATCCTATAAGGTTTTGTAGACATTCATTATTAACACACAATAGAATCTGTGTAGATGCATTATTAATACTCTCTTAGCTGGCAAGAGAATGGTGATATTTTCATATGAGAAATGTAATTGTTTAATATCAAACAGTATTATTTCAAAGATTTAATTGTGTAATTGGGGTCAGTAATCGCTTGGTCGTTCTCAGAGCAAGATGAACTTGCAGGGTAAAAGATTTATTGTCCTGACAATAGAGAGCAAATTTTAATATTTCTGAAAAATTGAGAACTATTAATCCTGGCATGTGTTACTCTCAAACACAGGGAACTGATAAAACTTTGATCTAATTTTCTCTTTGAAGGGGCGTTGGTGGGATGTGGGGAAGACTGTTAACTGTATGCGGCCTGCTGCTGAAAGCACGGGGAAGCACAAAGGCTAGCCACATTCGGCTTCACAGGAGCTCTCAGATTTGCACAAGACAGCTACTGCGAGAACAAACTGTTCCAGTCCCACTGTGTTGGAAGGGGAGGGAAGACAGAAGTGGTTTCCATGACCACAGGCAGCCTCACAGTCATTTCTCCAAGGGATGCTATTTGCATTTGCACCCACTGTGCACACACTTTCCTGTTTCTGGGAGCACCAACCAATATTTGCATTCCAGATCAAGTAATACATGCATCAGTGAATGATGAGGTGCATACATGCCAGGTGCAGCAATCATTTGGGTAATCTGTCTGTGTGAAGCTTATGAACTCTGTTTGATACTGGGAGCTCAAGTATTAGTGGAAAACTTCAGGCTTTGTTTTAATGAGAGGCTCTGATACCTCCTCTGTTTTGTTTGTTTGTTTTGTATTTTCTGTTTTGGGTTTTTCTGCATCTAAGTTGAACTAAAATTCACAGGAGGTGACAATAATAACAAAAGAGGCCCATTAAACTTTCATGGTGTCCTCTCCAATGGAGCACAAAAGAAAACCAACTGGCTACTGCCTAGGGCAAGCCAGTTTTCCACCTCAAAACTAAGGCTGGAAGTGTGAAGCAAGAAAGAAAGAGAGTACCTGACTTGGTGAGGCAGCAGTGGGGAGATACTGCAGAGGTAACCAGTTATTATAAAAGCAAGAGTATTTCCTCAGTCATTTGGAGAGGAAGGCTGGTGAGTGAGGAAGGTGAAAACAGAAACACTGCACAACTGCTGTGAAGGGCACAGGATCACAGTGTCCTCAGATGGCAGCAGGGAAAGGTAGCAGGGCATGCATTATTTTGCCAGGCTAGCAAAGGAAAAGAGTTCCTGGGATTTCTGAATCTTTACAGTATCTCTGTGTATAACTTTAAGTGTCATGGCGCCCTGAGGAAGGGGACTGTAAACTCACCCTGCCTACAAAGCCAGAGCTCTGGTAAAAGGTGAGCTTCGGCTATGGAGCAGTGAGGACTGGCTCTGGGGCTTGCAGCAACCAGAACATAAAGCCCAGCTTCTGTGGAAAGAGCAAAAAAGTACACCAAACAGGGCAAAGGGAGGAAAAATAAATGAAGTAAACAGTCTATGCAGGCCAAGAGAAGCTTATAAATACATGAACCCAGGATGTCTGGACACAGCTGCAGCAGTCTGGCATGGAACCACCTATGGAAACTATATCAAGGCTATGCCACAGAGATGAAACAGCAGAAACCAGCTTGCAAATACAGATGGGCTGCTTAGCTTTTTGCAGATGTGGGCATTACATTTGCAGCTGAGCCCTGGGATCTACTAATGAAAAAGACTATCTGAAAGGTAGAATATAATGAATTTATGATAGTGATCACCAGGCACTATGTGTTTTTCAAATGTTTAAAAAAAAGAGTGCTGTCTGTTAACAATGTTTTCGTACCTCCTTGTTTTTAGAGTATTCTCCAAACTTTTTTGAAAAACATAGGAGCAGGAGCAGCTTCTTTCTCTCACTCTAACCTTCCCTTTCCCAGTTACAAGAATGGCCAGGTATGTAGGGATAGCCAAGATTTAGACTTGCACCTGCAGTAGTCTTGAGATCCAAAATTCAGTGACAGAGAGCCAAATTTGAACAGTCTCAATTCTACTTAAAAGCCCTTGCTAATCACTTCTGGATAGGAACTTTTGAAAGGCTAGAGCCAGCTGTGGAGAAAAGACTAGGCAGAATTTAAGCCATCTGTATCTGCTCAATATATCTAGCCAGGCTGGCTAGACATGAGAGCCTTATCTTATTCTGAAAGACAGAAGTACAGTTTTACCCAGCTTGAATGACAAAAAGTATTAGACTTTGCAGCCAAGACATTTTAATGTCGGGGAAGACATTTGGGCCATATAAAGAAGATTTCAAATTTTTTTTCTCTCCCTGTGCAATGTACATAACATTTATTTTTGTATCCCAAAGGTTACTGAAAAATAGATACAGGATATTCCACGACAGAGAAACTAACACTTGCAAAGCAGGTCTTTGGAGCCCAGAAAGGACATGCTCATTAAGTCAGGGTCCATAATCCCAGGTTCGATTTCTTCTGTGTACAACCTTCCCTGTGGCCCATTAAGTCAGAAGCTGACTTGCTGCTAAAAACCAGAAGCTCCTGCAAAATGCTACTCTGCCAGTTCAGCCTGGAGGTCTCACTGCTCTTTCTTCAAGCAATGCTGCAATTTACTGCTTTCCTTCGTACAATGACTGCTATTCTCTGCTTTACTGAAATAGCTACTTCTGGCCAATGCCAAAGCCTGTGTTATTAGACCAGTAACTCACTCCTGAACACAGTGATCCAGGTATGGCAATCCCCCAGCGCCTGCCTCTTACAAAAAAGAGCAGCAGTGAAACATGAAAATTACTCCCTCCCTCATTCCTTTCCAAATGGTGTGAATGTCAGATCCAAATCAGGGCCAGCAACAGAGAACATGGAGGAAATTTCCTTTTGCTATTTTAACCGAAAGCAAAACAACAACTAGCAAGCCACGTCAAGGGGATTAAATGAAAAATCACTACAAATTCACTGTGGATCCTGATGCTGTTGAAAACATACATTGCATTAGGCTTTATGCAGTGCCCTGCATTGAGGAGAGACTTTGACGGTGCAGCAGGGATTCTTCGATAGTCTCAGGCTGATTTAGCCCCAGCAGAGCTCTGGTTTCAATGAAAGCTGCTCCACCGTCATTGATAGCATGTGGCTGCCACCTCCCTTCTCTCCCGCAACGACATCAGTTCCACTGGAAGGCACAGGAGACATGCTTTGTTCTTCACCTTACCTCTGTGGCCCCCATTAGGACCAAGTAATTCTCCTTCAACCCTTTCTCCCCACTTTCCATGTGGGTATAGGGTTAATTGTTTCTGTGTCCATGACTGGTGTATGCACCTGTGTATGAACCCATTGTTGGCCACATGTACAAACACACACACAGACACATGCACATGATGTACACAGCAATTTAACTGCCTTATTCAGGTGGATTAAATGTGCAAACCCTAAGAAGCAAGACATTTCCAGACAGGTAGACTCTCAGACACCTAGGGGGTAGATGGGCTGTGAAGAGTCTTTTCAAAAGGCAGAAGAGTTTATAGGACACTAGGCTGAAATATTTTCTCTAGGACTCCAAGCCCATCAGCACAGCCTACTTTTCAGAGTCTAGGGAAAAAACTATTACAAATTGTTAGCAACATAAAGGTGCCAACACTTCCTATGCTTGAACTATGGAAGATTCTCCATAACACCTCCCTGGTCCCCAGCCATTAATCTGCTCCTCCTTCCCTTGCTCCCTACAGGCCAGCATGAGGGCATTTCACTTCGCTCATAGAAGCTCAGAAAGATGCAAAATATGACAAGCTGGAAGAAAAGAGAAATAGACACATATTTCATTCCTGAAAGGGAAACAAGAAGAGGACTGTAGCAAAGCTGGATAATAAATAGGCTTAAAATGCTTCTGTCTAGTCCTGGTGTTTCCTTTTGTGCTTATGCAAGCACCTTAAAATGAGATGGGAGGTAAGGAGGAAAGGAAAGGCAACATGTCCACTCTATGGCAGGAGCAGAACCCCAGCATGGTAATCAAACTGCTCAGGCAATTCTCTCAACATAGGGGAAAAACAGGGAGAAGGGAAGAAATGAGAGGAGGGGAAAAAAAGCCGGAACTAATGGCAACTTTGAAGCAGAGAAGTGAAGAAAAGAGATGAGAAACATCACAGGAGAGAAATGACTAGCTGAGGACTAAATGTATTAAAGAAGCAGATTTATAGTCTAAGTGGTCACGCAAGTCTCTTGTGGGTTTGATAGCAGAGTAAACCTGTCATGGATACAGACTGGTTCTGTAGCAAGGCAATCCGTGGGAAAAAGCTTTGCTAATCCATCTAGGAGGTCTCCCGCATGATCTCCAGGGATCTCCAACCCACCACAAAGTACAGCAATGGGGTCAGTGAGGACCCCGCTGGGCCTGCAGAAGCAATAATGCTGGAAAAGCGACCTAGAGAGACGCAAGGAGCACGTGCGTGCTGCCTCACTTGCCAGGCACGGCTACATGTTCATCAGCTGTGAGTCATGTGTGTGAAGACAGCTGGACGCAGCAGCCCTACTTCACAAAGTGGGTGTCATTCAATCCCACCCCAAACTCTTTGCTCTTCTCGCTGCTGTGTTTTATTGCTGCTGCTTCTAACAATTGGGTGCCAAACATTTAGAATCATGTGGCCACGGCAACACAAGTTATTCAGCACACCCGCAATCCTGAAGCTGGCCTAGCTTGTAGTTCGATTTGCACAAAGCCCACGGCATATAGTTCCCAGTAAATTCTTAATCCACAAACCAGTTTAAAATCCAGTAGGGTTGCTAATCAGGGCTACCACCAGCCCTTCTCACTTTTTCAACAAAAACACCAGAGTTGGATGATATTCCCAGGTTAGTTTTAGTCTAGTCCATTTCCTCACTCAGCACAATGCATCAATGTGCTCTCCAAAAGCCAGCATCTCAGGCATGGAAACCGATTCTCCATGCTATCTGCAGAGGTTTGGTCATGGGATATTGAAAGCTTGAATTCAAAACCCATTGAAGCTATTATAGCTATAAAGAGGGAAGGAGGGAGAGCTAGGGCGAAGGTGACAGACACAGAGGTCTATTTCTGACTGTAGGCACGTAACAGGGAAGCAGCCTTAAATACCCTGATGTCTAAGAAGGGAATACTGTCCCTCTCTGTTGCTAAGCCACTGGGGATGTGCTATTGGATCTTTGCCATTTCAAAACCAGTACTACCCCTAGCACTTCACGTGTGAATCACATGCTGCTGTTCAATGACCCAAAATGAAGGAATGAGAAAGCACTCAATGTGGTTGTATTAATTGCACTTGTATGTCATAGCGTGCATACTTACTAGCATGTGGAACTCACTGTTGCTTGGCAGTAGTAGAGCAAAGACCAAAACCCTTTTTCTTTTATGTTAACATGTGAGAACTTTAAAGACATGAATAAAAATAACTTCTGCAAGTGACTGCTGGGGAGATAAAAGAATCAAGGAAATTTGTCTTCTTATTCTTCCCAAAAGGTTCCGTATCAGATCTCTGCATGCTAACAGGGATTTAAAATTCTCTACTCTGACCATCTAGCAGCATCACCAGCTCCTACCTTGCAGCACTGTCTTGGCTTGCTTGTCCAGTACTCAAAGAAGAGAGCACAATGGTGATGGCATGATGTTTCTGTGAGTGTGCATTTTCCCATTCTAGATGTGAAGACAGATCTCTGCATCACCTCATATTGGATTCATGTGACAGATTGGTCCTATGATGCAGGACTTCAAAGGGAAAGGGGCAAGAGATACAACACACATGCATACAAGCAGCAGCACCACAGTAAGAAAGCACAGGGGATACAGGCTGGAGGAGCAGGGGACATGGGTTGAGGGAACACTGTACACTCTTGCCTCTCCATGACTGCATCAGGCTGGTACAGCATGAGGGAGCACCATGCAGCCTCAAAAGTTGCAGGGAGCTACAGTACATCCCCAGCTGTGCGCACATCACGGGCTGCTGTGATAAAGCAGTTGCTGCTGGCCAGGAGACAACTTTCTACTGACTTACCCATCAGGCATCCCCCCTCCTGCTGAGCTCACTTGGAGCCGTGGTGCAGAAGGTGAGTCACAGAAGCAAGATGAGGCCAACCAGCTGATGGGTTGTACCGTGCTTTCCAGAGAAGAAATAGCTCCTAAATCAGCAAGCGCTTGCAGAAACCCAGCAGTAGTGGAAGCACTTGCTGAGATCATCAGAGCTCTCTGAATGGTGCTGTTGTCTCCAGAAAGTGAAAGCATAGTTATCTCCACAATAAAAAAGTGGCATGGTGACATATCACCTCATTCCAGCTTCAAGCAGCAGCTTCACCAATAAACAAGTGTGAATTCCTTAACTCTGTGTATGTGCGTGCATGGAATTTGTGCTCAGTTACACCTGTAATGGGCACTTCTTGGTGTATGTTGAGCTGTGTCCTTGCAGCAGAAGTAGAGAAATCTAAGCTCATTCACTTTTATCAGAGGAATTTTAGTGGATAATTATTTAAGAATATGGTAACATCTAGGAACCAACCAAGAACAGACTGTAATTTGCCAGCCATTGTGAAAGCACTGAGCAAGAAACAGCTCCTGTTTAAATGCCCACAGTCTAGTAGCTAGATAGTCAGCTCATTTCTGACACTGTTGGGGTATGTTCATGGTCATAATTAATTTTAAGCACCTGTGTTTTCTTGCTTTCTTTCTGTGATATCTCAGTGCCTCGTGGTAGAGTATTTGTGTTCTTAACACTTCTGTAACACAGATGCCATTGCCATATCACAACGGTGAACTCAGGCAGTAGAGGACTAAATGACCTCTCCCATATCACACAGGCTGTGCATGACAGCAGGAAACTGAAACTTCATCTCTCAAATGCCACACAACCTCCTAATTGCCCCCTCTTCATTCTTGTACCTCCTATCTAGTTTATACATAACAATCAGGCAGTTCATTTCCTTTGTGAAACATGGAAGCTTTCCCCCTGTAATTTCTGTTCTTCCCAGCACATCCAGTATTTACCTTAAAGATCCAAGCCCCTCTGAACACACATGCTCCTAATCTGGTACCCGGACAATGTTGGAGGCCTGCTTTGATGCCTTGCCTTTCTCTTGTTGGCCAGATGAAGGAAATGCAAGAACAGAGATATAAAAATGCAACAAAGCAATAACTTTTATAGTCATTTTGGGAGAGAAATAGGCCCTGCAAAGCATATGTTTCTTCCTGGGCTGCTCAATAAACCTGAGGGAACTGTTCCTTATATCAGTAGTCACTTTGCCCCCCCCTGCTACTTTTTTTCTGCCTTCTGCCCAGTACTGGGGCTGAGCCTCTGCTGACTGCTGCGCACTGCTATGTGCACCGCTGCCTGAGCTGCTGGGCGTAAGAACGTGCCGCCATGAGCTGGAGAGCCCACCTGCCTGCTGGCCTCCATGGTTTTGGGCCATGGACACACAGGGGGGCACTCAGTGCCTGCCACAGAGGGCAGGCAACCTTTGGTATGCAACAGTGCCAACGTGCCCAAATACTTCACATCCTACACGTCATTTCACAAGTGCAAGGTTCTAGGGCCTGCATACACCAGCATGTTTGGAGGGCTTGCCAGGATGCCCTGCCCAGCTCTCTGCCAGCATAAGGACAAGATGAGGCACCTATACTCTCATCCTTTTAGTAGCCTAGATACTCAGGCTCCGGTATCCCATTTGAGGCTAGGGTTATAAAAGAGTGGCATGGCTGGAGGCAGGTTTCTGGTCACTGTTTATTTTCCTGATGCTGTAAACACTCTGGAGAAGGGCATTGCAAGGCGGGGCTGGCATCTTTTGTTTCTAGGCTCGACCACTCAGCTCATATGAGAGAAAAAAGGCCTCATTCCACAATAGGAGACTCTCCAGGGTACATCCCACAAGCAGGTGAGACAGCAGAAAGGCCAGAACAGGCCCAGCTAACTCTTTTTAAGCCAGCAACCACCAGCATCTTTCATAAAAGGCACTGGAGCTCAGCTTTCCCTCATGAATGACAGGGGAGCGCAGGGGAGTTATGCCATCAACCTCAATTCCCAGCGAAGTGGATTTACTCAGGCAGCCCAAGACATATCTTCACGTCTTTGATGAAGCCATTCCCATTTACCTGCCTGAACAAAATTCTTCCCAATAGTCTCTTTGGTCAAAGGTCCCAGCTGATGCTATTGGCTTTGTTTTCAACACGCACCTTGTGCTTAAGCTGCTTTGTGCTCCTTTGCGGCGTGCAATGCAAGTTACTGATGCACAACAGTCTCCACAACGACTCCTCCCTCCCTCCTTCCCCGCCGCTAAAAGTCAGAGATGGAAAATAAAAGTCACAAGGAACGATTATCCATTAGCATAGCCTGCATCTTTTCTCAACTTTATCTTCATCCCATGCAGGGCCACACTGCAGTGGATGGGTACCTACTACCTACACATGCACCCTAGCTCTCAGAAGCACAGGCATTTTTGCATTAGCTCCCTGGCCTCCCAAGACAAACATAGGACTCATTCAGTCTTTCTCTCTCCCATACTCTCAAATTTACACACCCATTCCATGCCTGTATCTCTCACATCTACTTCTACACAGCTGCCCAGTCACACACTCATATACCATCACATGCACGCACCCTCTCACAAACTCAGACACGCTGTCATGTCGTCATACACACATTTTGCTTTTCTGTTCTTCCTACGTGTATGTCTCTCCACCACACTACTTGCACAGGTCCCCAGGAGGCACACTAATGCCATCATGCTAGCTGAAGACTCAAGCTCACCCTTGAGCCTGAATGCTCCATTTACCCTCATCACCTTCTAGCGCCTTACAGTATTGTTCAAGCCTGGTCTGTGCTGTGCTGTTACTGAGAGAGAAGGAAACAGTCTGGGTTGGGAAGAGAAAAGGGGTGGTTCAAACCCAAATCCTGCCCAGGCAGTCGGAGAAAGCTGATGGCCATGACTGAGTTCGTGCTGAGGCACAGAGCTCAAAGACAAGGACTGATGGAACAAAAATGTCTCGCTTGCACATCTCTTGTATACTGCTATTCCTCCTTTGCTAGTAAATATGAATTTACTGAGGCTTCTGCTGAATGTCACTTGTCTTTAAATGCCTCTTGCCAGTACTCAATCTCCCATGTCTCACAGTTAGGTAGGAGTAATGAACAAGGAGACACACTCATCTCTGTTCCAGCCTACTGCAAGAGGGAAACAGATGGTTTAATATATTCTCTGTCTTCCTCTTTTCAACAAATCCTGGTGCTTGCAGAAGTGTTAATCTGCCAGAGCCCCAGGGGGTAGCTTTTTGCCCTGCCCAGATAAACAGTTCCCATCCCATATTTTCCACTATCCTCACACTGTTCATCTTCATCAACTCTCCCCTGAAGAGACCAATTCTAAGGGGTAAGGAGAAGAATCAGCCTCTGCTACCATTTTTGTGTTTGGTCTCTCTGACGAACCAGTCAGAAAGGAAACCGGTGGTCATCCCCCTTGCATAGGTCCACCCTGACTAATAATAAACAGAAACAAGCAGGCTCCCCTAATTGTCACATGTACCAGCTCCTCCCGTGCAATGCTGCTGTACAACACGCAGTCCGTCACAGCAAATGGCACATGTGTTGACACAGTTCTTCCCAGCCAAATCCACAGAGCCACAGTGACAGCAAAATTACAGAGCAGCCTGGTCACTAAATTACCGAGCAGCTATGAGACAAGCTTTCTGAATTGCCTTGTTACTATTTCTCTAATACAGTCTGTTATAGCATCTGGCAGTATGGGGTGTTTCATGGCTAAGCATGCAATAAAACTGTGTGATTAGATAGTTAACTGTCTTGTGATAACAGGGTAAGGATTTGCAACCAGTTAAAGAAGGAGGGATTATCTCTAAAAGAGCAAAATCCAGCCATGAAAGCTCAAAACTCCAGGCTGAAAGAGACACGATCACCCACATTAATAGAAAATCTCCATGTGAGATTTCACTGGTGGGTTGGGAAGGAGGGCATAAGGGTATGAGGGTTTTTCTTTTCTGTCTTTTTTTTTTCTTTTCCAATGTTAATTGTCCAATACCAGCTGGTCACTAGAAGAGCAATGATTACCTCTGTAAGGCAGAATGAGGAGGGCAGCTTAATGTGATGGGTCCTCCAGGAAGAATGGCAGGGGCCTGAGCAGCTCTAAGCCAAACTCCTGGGGACCACGGCCGTTAGGGTGCCTCATATCAGACTCCTGTGGTTGTGGCAGCATCACACACTTATCTGCTGGGGGCTGGGCACATGCAGGTTGACAACAGATAAAAGTCTACGCAGCCCCGGCTGCCCTCTCTGCCCTGATCCACAGAGACATCAAATCCCTCCCAAGGGTGAAGTGGAGCAGGCGGCGCTACAGAAGAGCATGAGTCCCAGATGTGAAAGTGGAAGTCCTGGGCTTGGGACAGGGAGAGGGGGTGTGATCAGTCTCACATAAATTAACCTTTACAAAACACTTTCAGATTCTAATTACCCAGCAGCATGAAGGACCAGGTAATCACCATGTAGCTACAGGAAATTTGCCATGTAATTCGCTGTGTGGGTGGATACTTGGGATACTTGTCAGGTAATTACTATATGGGTGAAGGGGGGTGTGCAAAGGTTTACCATAAGTGAGTGATTACATTTACAAAATGAGAGTAGGGGGACAACCTAAGATTCCACATCCCTTCCCTACCTGCCAGGAGGCACATATGATGTCTGCACAACTGTCCTGCTCATTGTTCTTACGATGGGGCATAGCTGGAGAATGGAGTGCTTTTCTGCTAGTATCTGTGCAAACAAACAAAAATGACAGTTCCTACCCTGAGGTACACAGCTCTCATATAGCCCATGTTTAATAGGTCAGGCTGTCTCATAGACTTCGTAAGAGCCAGATGCTCCACAGATGGGCCCAGCACAGTATGATTTGAGCCTGGACTGAGCATGAGACCTTTTCACTCACAACCATCTCCAATCACAGCTTAGTACCCTTTGCCTGGTATTTCTCTCCTAACAACCATGGATTTTAGTTTTCACATTTTATTGAAACAGGCCTTTGATTTCACTCCCCCTCTCCTTCCCCTGGCCCTGCTAACCAAACAGGTAGGCAGAGGGTACACAGTCATTTGCAGTTATTCCATATGCAGCCCTGGGACAGCTCTGACCTTTTTCTGTTTGTATACAGTCTGTTTGCATGTGTCCAGCAATATGCATTCCCTTGCACCTCATACACACAGACTACAGTTTTAATTTTGTTCTCCCTCTGCATCACCCTACGACGACAGGTAAAACTGAACACATCTTTTGTGTTGGGAGGAGTTCTGTAAACCTTGGTTGGCTGGACATGTGGCTAGTCTTGCTCTTAGGAGGAAATGGGTTTGAATCATCTTCTTAAAATCCAGTAATTTGCTCCAGCTTACACGTTCAGACAACTCTCAGACTATGTTACATCTATCATAAGCTAAGTCCCAATCTTAGACACCCTGCTCCCTTAAGGTCGGGGTACCTCAGTGTCTTTATCTACTCCAAGAAGCCCTATTTCACATCCCTCCCAGAAGAGAGACGCTCATGTCAGATCTCCACAGCAGACCTACCATGGGAGAGCTCAAAACTAGCAGTGGACAGATTGCCTATTACACACAGTTTATTTAGCAGATTCTGTCCTTTTTTTTTTTCCCCCCGCTGATAGATGGTCTATGAACAATTTTTATGCATTTATTATTGTTTATTATTTATTTATGCAAAATTGTTCAATGAATATTTTACATGAGCAAATTTCAGTCTGGATGTTTGTAATGAGCTTTCATTCGATTAGAGAATTCTGAATATTCATGATGTCTAATTGGCCATCTCAGTCACATGACATTTTTTTTCTGTCCCCTTAAGATGACTTAACTTTTATTAACTACTTCTGCCCCAAGGAAATTTCCTCTCTGGATTGAAAGGATCAGAGCGACTGCCCTGAACTTGTCTTTCCGAAATACAAATTGTTGCAAAAGGCAGCGCCATCCACCAAAGGCATGAGATGATAAATTAGTTTTAGAACACACCACAATACAATTGAAGTGGATGATCCTATCTCTGCTAAACAGCTAAAGCAATTCACTGAAGGAAATCTGTCAGCCATTGCCAGAGGTGGCCCCTTGCACAAGCAGAGTTATTGCCACGCCACATACAGCCTTAAACTAGGACCCACGCTCTCTTCCTAGTTCCTGCACAAAAGGACCACTACCATTCACTCCATTCACTTTGATTGACATTAGTAGCCAAGAGAGGCCAGGCAAGTCTTGAAGATTGGGTGCTTCTCCCATAGAGAGGCTTGATTTGCTATTTCCCAGAGCTCCCAAGTAGATCAACATGGAACACCAGCTCCAGGTTCTTCTTTCCCACATCTATTCCCAGATTTACATGTCCTTTTCCAACAGCACTAAAATATATAACAGAGGAATCGATATTTTTGCTAGTTACTCCAGCAGCCAAGTCCAGCTTTAACTAAACTTACAATCACACTAAAATGTCACATGCTGATTAGAAGTGGTTGAAAATGTGAACAGTGAAAACCATATCCAATAAAAGAGATGGTCCTGATGTTATGTCTCTATGGCATAAAGCAGAGCTTTGCCAAGATCTGCAAGCCAGTTTTAGTACCAGAAGCAATGTCTTCGTAGCAAAACAGCACTCCAGCCAGGCTCATGGAGACATTTTTCTCTGCAGGGTTAAGTAGCCAAGCAGTACACTAGGCTAGCATATAGTTAGGTTATTAATGTCTTGTCTGTGTGTCTGCATATTACTGCTATCTACCTATGGATATACTAGGGTTAAACTTGGTCATGTTTAATGCAGAAAGCTCCTCTTGAGTTAGATCACACTCCTAGAGGTCAGTACAGACTTCCAAAGCCTGACTCATCCCAGTCTGTTGTGGACATCAGGTGGAAACATCAGATAAAATGCTTCCTAAACGTGGCTATCTCTCCATCTCCTATAAAGAGCCAGTAGCCAACATGACTATAGGCATTTCTGCTGTAAGTTGTAGATAATTAGTAATAGACAATTTCCTCCATTCTGATAAAAGGTGGAAATTATCTAACTGTCAATACTCAGGAGTAGGCATAGTAGAAGGAAGACATACTTGAATGTAAAGAGCATGGTGAAATCTCAAACCAGCATCCCATTCACCTGGTGATATCAACAGATAGAGTATCAGAACATGTCAAGAAGGAAGAAGGGCATGGAGCAGGGCGGGGGGGCCAGAACTAGGAGAATTTGTAGTATTGCCCTACCTACAGTTTGGTCATTTCAGCCTTTTCTCATGCAGCCCTATGCATTTGGAAGGGTCACACCACACACCAGTGAAAACCGCCATAGAACATCTGTTTCTACCCCTTGGTTCCCTGCTGCATGACAGGATGCATGTGTGTATGCCACTGTCACAGGGCACACACAAACACCTGGAGAGCAGCACATGATGAAAAAAGCCTTCAAGTTTGTGGACCGTGATTGCATTCCAAGCTGCTGCCCTTTTCTAAAAGCAAGCTCCAGCTCTGCTGCTGTAATTCTTTAGTGTGGGGCTAGGAATCGAACTCGTTTTGGTTGAACATGCAATTGAATCCAGGAACACAGACAATAAAATACCCCAACACTCTTTCTTCAATCAAGGAAATTACATGATATTAATGCAAGGTAGCTTGGGTTTGACTTTACCTGCTAAAAGTCAGGAAATTTAAAAAATGATTGTTCCCACAGCAACCTTAACTCACCCATGTTGCACATATCTAATAAGGCAGAGTTAACAGCATACACATGAATATAAAATACTACTCAAGCAAATCTCAGCCATCAGATTGCATTAATATTGATTTGTTTCATTTAATAATAGATTGTTCCATCATTGCTTTCAAGAGAGCTTTTTATGAAAGAATTTTTTTTAAGGTTAAAAAAAAAGAAAAACTCCACATACTTTATTCACGTTTGATATTTTAGAGAACCGACATTGTTTCTTCATATGAAGAAGCTGACAAGCAGCCAGGTAGAATTCAGTCCTCACTTTTACAATATTACAGAAATTCCAGCTATGGGGCTTTTAATTAAAAATGTGAAAACTAAGCGTGATGACAGCCAGAAGGGACATGAACAATTTTATCGAAAAAGAACTTAAGTATGAGATACTAGTCTCCTCCTTCACACCCTCTGTTCCCATTATTTCTATCACTGAGCTGAAGCCTGTGCTGGGGGTAAGTCACCTTCACTGATGGGGACCAGATTAGGATACAGTTCACTCAGGGCTATGCTAGACTCATCCCCAGAACAGCAGGATCACGAAACCACAGAATCATAAAATAAAGTCAAAAAGGACCTCAGGATGTCACCTGATCCAACATCCAACTCAAAAAAGGGCTAACTGATGTTAGTTTAGGTTGTTCAAGATGTGGTATCTGTGTCAAAAGTGTTTTTTTGGTACAGCCACATGAAGAAGAGCAGCTACAAGGTGTCCTGCAAGATACAGCTGAAATGCAATAGCAAAGCTGTGTGGGGATTCTTATCCTAAATAACTGGAGATGTTGGAGGTCAGGATGCTAATTGTGATATAACCTGAGAGCACTGGCAACTGGTGTAAATTATGACCTTTCGGAACTTGGCTTACAACGGGTCTGAACTGAGTGGAAATGAAAGCAAATTGTACCAAGAGTTAGAACTCAACAGGCATGGCCACCTGGGATTGTTCCTGTGATGCTGCAGAGCCTATATGGACAGCCCATGGCAGGAGAGCCATGGGGGGGCTGCAGAGGAGCACTGACTGGCACAAAACCAGTTTGCACAGCCAAGTGGAAATCCTGGTAATGTTACCTAAGGGGTGAGTGCATGTAGCTGGGACCCAGGTGACCACCAATTTTAGTAGCTCTCTGGCTGAGAGCCATGGCACTCACAACCCTGCAACCAGAGCTCACCACACTCCACAGCAGCCCCCTGGAGTCACTGCAGCACCAAGCTTTTAAAAGATACACTCAGGCACAAAGAGAAATGAATGAGCTCTGGAATTCATCTGGTTCCTTGGGTTACATACAGTCAGGGAAAAAACCTAACCTTCTTCTTCCTAGACCCTGGCACCTGACTTGGAAAGGAATCATCAGAAAAAAACTAGGCCAAACAACATCCTAGACTGGATGTCTCATTTTGCCTTTTTTTTAGATAAATAAACTCCTTAATTTGATTCCAGCGTCCTTGTAAAACAAGCTCCCTCAGCCTCCTGTTTAAACTTTATAGCTCCTCATCTAAATTAACTTGCTAAGTGTTTGAGTCCCAGCCTGGTTGGAGGCACTATCTGGTCCATCGGAGGAGTGTGGCTGCTCACGTGGCAGCTCTCATTAGCGAGCGGCAGGGCCTCGGCTGCGCCGGCTTTGATAAGCCCAGCTCCACTCTCACAAGTATGCCGCAAAGCAATTAAAACAGCAAAGGGCCCTTTTTTCCCCACCATCCTTTTTCTTCCTCCTCCAAAGCTGAATAAAAATGATTTGATAAATTATTCTTTTCAGAGCTAAACACTCAGGCGAAGGAAGGGGGAGTGGGGAGGAGGGAAAAACTACACAGGGGAGAGAAGTCGCTTCTGAGGACCCATTATTAGCCTGTATCCCCAGCTCACTGGCAATCAGGACAAATTCTGGTGTATGGGGTGGGGCAGTGCCACAGCAACAGTCCCTGCCATTCATTTTATGCTGATGTCAGGCCTGCTGGGTGTGCACCATGTGTGTGCATCTCTGTGCGTAACGGATGGGAGTTGGGGCAGATGCATAGGACACTTTCAAAGTACCATTATTATGCTGCCTACCTTTAGATGCAATGCAGGCACAGCTCAGTCCCAGGTCCCTCAGCATCATCTGGACTACTCTGACTTACACCTTAAGAAAGAAGCCCTTAGGAGGCTGATAATAGACACAGTTTGGAGGCACCCGCCTACGCTACCATTGCCACCATACTAGGAGACAGAATTGCATGCTTGAAACAGCCCTGGCGTTTTGCTGTCTGTATGCAGTGTACCGCTGCTACTGCCCTTTTCTGGGACTCCCATATACTGAAACAAACTCCTATTTATAGAGAAGGAGAAAACATGGGAAAGCTTGGGTACCACCTAGATGAGACTAAGTGATGCATGGAAGTGACCTGCCTACTGATTAACGTGGAACTAACACAGGAATGTGGAACTGCTTCTGCAGGAAGCAAAAACAAAGATGGGACTCAGGGATTCAGGAAGAAAGGAAGCGTTGGCATGGCAATAACACAGCTCACAGTCAGAGACCTGCTTCTGCAAACTGGGCTTGGCAGTCACAGAAGGGAGCGCCTGATGACTGGGGATTGAACGGGAAGGTTTAATTGAGACTGCGCCATCCAGGAATAGGCATACTAAAACAGGGGCCAGTACCTAGGCTCTATCTGTGTTTACCAAATGTATCTGGAAAATTACTTTTACTAAATGGGATTCTGACAAGTGCTTGAATTTAGAGGCTTCTCAGCAAACAAGTACTATCAAGGGGATTGGCCAGCCACCTCTGAAACTCTCTGTCTCTCCTTACTTTTTCTCTGACCATAATCAGGTTTCGGGGTCAGGGCTTTCCAGTACCTCTTGTGGTAATGTTCTGCCATTTCCCATGGTGTTAGCAACTGCAGTGTATACTAAGAAAAGAGATGCAGAGAAAGAGGGTATTTTGGAAAAAAAAAACCCAAACAACAAATGATCTCCAACAAAAATACCGCACACAAAGGTTTCAAATTGGCAGCACATACCCACTACAACACAAATTAAAATGACTGCAAAATCCTGCTCCTTTTTCCCCATGCCACAAGGCCCTCTGATTTACACCAGGATGCTCACTGAGCAAACAAGGGTTAACATGCAAGGTGTTCTATACAATGTGCCCAGAGAAGAATTCTCTCTCTCACTGTCACCTGCAGAAATACACACAGTTCATTGATTTAGGTGATGACTCTGACTTAGAAAAGCACTTTCAGAGAAGCAGAAGTATGGCAGAACATCTTGGAAGTTAAGAGGGAGAGAAGCTGAGAACTGGGAGTTTCCTGGCAGCCGCAGGTGGATGCTGCTGCAATGATGCATGATAAAGAGGCATGGAGAGGGAGGCGGAGGGTGCAGAGGACACAGAGCGGTTTCCAAGTGATCATCCATCACCGGTGGCTCTGCCTTCTTCTCTTCATGCCAACAGGTGATGGAGCCTCATCCATAAAACATTTCCTGGGTGTCACTAACTGGAAGACGCATTGGAGGGTTACACTCACTCTGCATAAGAAATAACTTCCCAGATGAAGGAGAGAGCTGCCACTTTTAAACTCCCTGTGCTTTCCTCCTCCCCACCCATGCCTGCATGCTGCACCCAGGAATCATCTGTCTCTCTCCACCAGCATCTCTTCAACAGCTGCTGCTATGATCCATACCACAGGTTCCTCTTCCGTAGGTACTTTTTATGTAAGTATTTTGTATATTTTATGCGGTTTTTATACAGGTTACCCCATGTATGTAAACCTGTGGAGTCAGGGGTAGCTTCTGTGAGAAATTGCTAGAAGCTTCCCCTATGTACAATAGAGCCAATACCAACTGGCTCGAAAACAGACCCACTTCTGGCCAAGGCCAAGCCCATCAGCAACGGTGACAGCGCCTCAGTGATAACGTATTTAAGAATGGGAAAACAGTTATTGCGCAGAAGCAGCCGGGTGAGAGGAGTGAGAATATGTGAGAGAAACCGCTCTGCAGACACCAAGGTCAGTGAAGAAGGAGGGGGAGGAGGTGCTCCAAGTGCTGGAGCAGCAATTCCCCTGCGGCCCATGGTGAAGACCTTGGTGAGGCAGGCTGTCCCCCTGAAGCCCATGGAAATTAATGGTGGAGCAGATATCTGCCTGCAACTCATGGATGACCCCACATCCATGAACGCCCAAAGTAGGCTGTGACCCCGTGGAAAGCCCATGCTGCAGCAAGCTCCTGACAGGACCTGTGGACCCATGGAGAGAGGAGGCCATGCTAGAGCAGGTTTGCTGACAGGATTTGTGACCCCACGAGGGAGCCACACTGGAACAGTCTGTTCCCGAAGGACTGCACCCTGTGGAAAGGAACCATGCTGGAGCAGTTCGTGAAGAACTGTAATCCATGGGAAGGACTCACACTGGAGAAGTTAATGGAGGACTTTCTGCCATGGGAGAGACCCCACACTGGAGCAGGGGAAGCATGTGAGGAGTCCTCCCCCTGAGGAGGACAGAGCATCAGAGACAACATGTGATGAACTGACCGCACCCCCCATTCCCCAACCCTCTGTGCTGCTGCAGGGGGGAGGAAGGAGAGAAATCAGGAATAAAGTTAAGCCCAGGAAGAAGGCATGGGTGGGGTGAAGATGGTTTTAAGATTTGGTTTTATTCCTCATTACCTTTTTCTGATTTGATTGGTAATAAATTAAACTAATTTCCCCAAGTCGAGTCTGTTTTGCCCATGATGGTAATTGGTGAGTGATCTCTCCCTGTCCTTATCTTGACCCATGAGTCTTTTTTATATTTCGTCTCCCCTGTCCAGCTGAGGAGGAGAAGTGATAGACTGACTTTGGTGGGCATTTGGTGTCCAGCCAGGGTCAACCTGCCACAGGGAGAAAATCAAGTTTCCAACATATCTAACAGCCCCTCCAGCTACTACCTCCCCCCAGCTCATCACTCGCACATGCTTCTGAACCCATTCCTGCCCTAAGTTATACTCTGTGCATTTTAACCTCTCTTTCAACAAAAAGCTCCCAAATGTGCACATTCAGTAAAACATAGCAACAGCGTAACCTCTGCTTAGCTTAGGTGACAGGACCCTACTGACTTCAGAAGTCAGGGCTACAAGATCTCTGAAGGTCCTGCTCCCCAAATAATTCAATCAGGAGTTTGGGAAGGAAAAAAAAAAAAAAAAAAGTGTTCAAGCAGAAAAAGCCACTAATTAAATTATTTGCATTTACATTTATGAACAAAAAAATGGCTGTGTGATTCCTTAAGTACTTTAGATTTAGGATCTCAAATACGACTCAGGTTACACCTGATGGGAATCAGCAGGTTTCCCTGTAATGTTCTGGAATTGAATGATCGTTTTGACAAACGACTGCAAGCATCAGCAACATTGGCAGACTCCACAAAGAGGAATTAAGTCCTTAAATAGCAGGCAGAGGGTAGGGGGCTGCAGGGTAGCTGGGTGGCACTGCAGAGCTGGTGTGGGGAGCCCAAGGTTGGGAGAGCTGGGGGCGGGGAAGCTGCAAGGCAGGAGGTGGCACTGGCAGAGCTGGGTAAAATAAATGTGTGCAGTAGCTGCTTGCGGCCAGCTCTATCACTCCATATTTTTCACTAGAATTATAATTCAACCGTTCTTAATACCAACTCCTGTGCCATTTACTGCCTGACTTACCAAACTCGACTCACTTCTGCACTTGTGTTCCTGCATAAGCAAATTGATGGTTCAGACTGCCAACCTCAGCTGTCAGCCATCCAAGTGTTTCTAGAAATGTATTGGATTTGATGTTAGATGCTTACTTGTCTCCTGAATGAGATGTGGAGTATCTGGAGAGTAGATGAATCTCACCTGTAATTAAATGCTTCTAAGAAATAAAGTGGCTATAGAATAAGAGTGGGCATATGTCTTGGAGATGGATATATGCTCTTTGAGAAGGCTGCCTGTGTTTTGGAGGATTAAACAGCACAAAGCCATGGGAAGATAAGGATGCAAAAGGATGATGAGAGAGAAAAAACAAGAGAAAGAAGATCTAGAGACAGTAAGTATGACAGTGAGGCAGAGGACACCACTTGAAGAAAAAAAAACAGCTGGAATCACTGAACAAAGAAATGTGAGAAAGAAAGGAAAGCGCTATGGGGAGCCACTGAATGCAGTACCCCACCTTCAATCTTCTCCACGGGAGTAAATGCTGACCCTACTTCTTGCCTGGCTTGTCAGAGGCTGGTTGGCTGAGTAAGTCCAGCACAGCAGCCCTTTCCTGCTCTCTAAGCATTAATATATTCATTTCAATATTCAATTATTTAAAACATTTCTTATGTTCCATCTATTTCACACAGATGGAGGTGGGGTGGGCTGCTCCCTCGCTTTCTAAAACCTGCACTGCAGGAGCCTCAAGCGATGTAGGGCACAAAGTGCTCCTTGGCTCTCACACCTCCACCAACTTCACCCTGGCTCCAGCACCAAATACTCCCTTACCTGCACCTCAGACACGTTGTTTAAAAGGAAACCCTGTGAATGATTGCCGCCACTGCAGTGGTCCCTGTGAGGTGCAGGGTGCTCTGTGCCATGGCAGGAGACTGACAGAGGGAAGCAGATGCACTGCAATTCGGTCTCCTGTCAAACTCTGCTGGCCCCTGCAGGCAAGCTGCCTTCTCACGATGTGTAAAATGTAAGGCTGCAGGTTAGACAGAGACTCTTTTCCTCTCCATTTGTCTACCAGCTTTTGAGGGGCTAATTAGCTTGTTAGTCATGGTGTCTCTCTCAGGCTTGCAAACCACCATAAATCTCCTTCTCTCTCTCTCCCTGTTCCAAGGGAGCATTAATTCAGATTCTTGGATGGGAGGCTTCCAAAGACAACTTGAGGTGGTGAAGGCAGCAGGGTTCATGAGTGAGTGGCTGCCATTCCTCCTACAACATCATTAGTCCCCATGTCCCAAAGCGACGCTGAGAAGGGCCACCTGTAAAGCAGAGTTCTTGACCATTTGCAATCACAAGAAAGTCGATGGCACCTTGGGTATTACATAGTCTTGCCCCACAAAGTACGCTACTAGAATCATATGAAGTAAAGCTGGAAGACCCCTGTGGAACCACCTACTCAACCCCTACCCCCCCCAAAAGCATCAACTACATTAAAATCACTCCTGAAAGCTGTTTGTCCAAGCTATTCTTTTCAACTCCCAGTGGTGGAGAGTCCATGTCTCCCCAGGCTCTCTCCTCCAGCATGTCGTAACAGCTTCTGAAAATAACTTCATCATCACTTCAAATACAAGTGTGAGTTTTCCTCCTCTCTCCCAATGCACCCCCACGAAACTGTTATAAGTCTTGCTGTATACTCTTAAGTCATAATTTTGACTCACATAAGACTTTGTCCTATGTCACTGTCAGATAAACGAATTCTCAAGGGAGGCTACCTAACCAAAGGTATCTCATCCACAAAGAGATTACTCTGTCCTCTATTTGACTAGCAGCCCTTGTTTGCTCTAGCTTACAAAACAGCCAGGCCTGTCTTCTGCTCTGGTGTGGGTTGCTTGTTAAAGGGCATTGAGGAATAGCAAATTCAGCTGTCTTGAGCGGTACCATCAGTGCAGGGTTTGCCTTGGGCTTCCTACTGCTTGTCACTAGAACTGGTGGGTGGATCCAGCTCCAAAATCCTCATTTAAGGAAGAGCTGGGTAGATTTTTCAGGGAATCAGCCAGGTATTTTTAGTTTAGCTTAGCTATTTTTTTTCTGCAAGAAGGAGTTAGCTATTTGACAATGATTTTGCTGTACCTTTATTAGTAACCCTTATTGTGTTCAACTCTTACGGGAGAGTTCCTTCAGTGCAATTTCATTCAGGCAATCCCGCTAGTAATCTGCATGGTTACCAACAGTAAAGCATCACAGCAGATAAGGAAGGAGCACCTGGGGAATCCAGCCCTCTGCTCCACCGTGAGGACCTCCTGCAGTGCATTCTCAGACTTTTGTCCAATTCTGTGATAAATGTTCTCAAATGATGGAGTGTTCAACCCTTCCCTTTGTAGGAAGAGTTCCTGAGCCAAGAACAACTCACTGACACAAAGTGAATCTGGATAATCAGCCCCATTTGCATTCTTTCCCTCCTGATGCTAGCTAAAGCTGGGTAAACAATTCTGAATGAATCATTTATTAGCTTAATTCTACCTCCTCCAATTCATGAACTGTCCACTAGCGCTTCCCAGTTTCGTTTCCTCCAGCCTATTTTCTCTTCAGAATCATTTGGGTATGAACACAACACAATCCACTGAAGTCAGCAGGATGATTTCTTTGCAAAAGAGGATGATTTCCTTCCATAAAAGAAAGCTTTTGCTTTAAAGCTTTTGCTGAACAGGGCTTGTCTTGGTGGATCTTAGGGTTTTTTTCCTTTACAAACTATATTTCATTTTCAACTTACTTGTTAGCACTGAGTTGGAATTTTACAACTAGCTTGCTTGAATACAAGAGTCATGTGGTAAGTTTGCATATTCTTGAATGGATGAAAGCAACTCCCAGAGCATTTAACTTCCTAGGAAACCATCACAATTCACAACGTCTTTTCTCAGTGCCACATTGCCAATACTGCAGTACAAAAAAGTCAGGAGTCAGGCCCTCAAAGCTAAAAATCACTAGGTTTTGGGTTTTTTCCAAGTAGTTAAGTGTTGGATTCTTTTCATTAGTCCTCTTGCTTTTAAACCTTTCAGGTCCATTTTTTTCATCAAAAGCAGAAGGGCCAGAAACGTGTTGCTTCAATGAAAGAAAAAAAAGATATCTTGATTTCAACAGCAAGGCTTTCAGAAACACAATGAATACTACAAGCCTCACGACAATACATGAGTGCTGGCAACACCTAACTAAACAATTATCCACTAATAATACAAACTAAACATTAGTCTACAATGCTGAATTAACTGCCATGTTTTCTACAACAGTTCCAGCCAGCAGACTTCTTTCCTGAGACAATCACACAAATCAAACTCAAAAAGGAGAGAACAGAATCAGAGCCAAATCAAACATTCAAGCCAGTGCTGGAGGAAGGATTTGGGCTCCTAAGCTGTATTTACTCCCTATACAGGGTTGCCCTAAACAATAACTTTTTGTCCTGGGTGTCTTTCCAATATATGATCGGTACCTACTATCCTCCTCTCTATGCCAACTATGCAAACATCTCTCTTATCTTCATTTGGAGGGTGGTCCCTTTGCTTGCTCTGACAATGTCATTCCTCTGGCAGCTCAGTCTAAAACATGAGCATCTCAGGGACTGATCAAGGACTGGACTACTTTTTTCCAGGAGTGTCTAATTCATGCCCTAAACAGCACTCTCTCCCTTGTACCTGTTTGGAAAGAGAAGCAGTCATGTCCCTCTCCAAGAGCGATGTGAGCACTCCCTCTGCCGTTAAAGAAGGGCTTCAGGCAGGTGTGGCCATACAGCACTCCGCAGCTCTTTGCAGCTGATGTCCTCCCACAACTAATAGCTATTTGGCTGGCATTTGTCTCACAGTGGAAGGGTTACCGCAGCACATGCTGGGAGCGTCTGGCCACAGGAAACTCGAGTGATGGAGTTGTTTCCAGTCCTCTTGCTGCCATCAGGCCCAGTGATTTCTAAACTGGGATCATACATGCGTTGCCTGCACTCTGTGAGATTCAATTTATATCGGTAGACAAGAAGTCAAGTTCATGATCCCCAGGACAGGACAGCAGATGGCCTCGCGCTTCTGATTTTTTCAAGTGAAACCATCTGGCTAGTTCTCTGTGGCTTGTGCAAGTGTGTGTGTTTGCAGAGAGAGACACAGCCTGCTTCCCTGTCAAGGCTATGCCTGCAGTTACAAGGGAAGAATGTGGTTATTTGGAAGTGGGTCCTGCCCATCTGAACCTCTTCAGACAGGGAAGAGGTACCAGCATGACTTTGGCCACTAATACCAGCAGATGAGATGTGGCACAAGCATGCATCTGCAAAGTTGTGGCCCCTGGTTAGAGAGACGTTGCCTTTCCTTGTTTTCCCTTGAAACCAAAGTCTGCTATGGCAATTCCCACATGTCACCTAACAGGTCACAAGCCACAAGATCTGACCTGGTTTACCACAAAGGCTGAGAAAGAGTATACTGCCCTCTGCCCAGCACTCTTCCCCTTCCTCCTTAGGCCGTTATGTCATGCTTCCCCACCCTCCAGTCACCCTAGTCTGCAAGTACCCATCTTCCCACCACTTCACCCACACAACACCCTTGAGAGCTAGGGCAGTGCTGCCGCTGCCATTTTACAAACGAGCTAGAAGCTCAGCCAGACTTCCCTGTATCAGATGGGAAATATATGGCAGAGCATAGCAATGAACTCAATCCTTACGTTACCTCGCTTAGCTCCCTAATAGAAGAGATGGCAAACATTTTGAGAGTCTGCTGCCAAGTTCATTTAAAACAAATCAACAAACAAGCTTTGAAGCTCATTATCATTGTTTCCGGCCCAAATCTTAGTGAGAGCCCAACTTGGCATTGGTGACAATGCTCTGCCAATGCTGCTATACCCACTGGACCAACACTACCACCATGACAGAAAGCTCCTCCCACTTGAGACAGGACACTGCAGTGGCTCACACTGAGCCTCTCAAAGTCTCCTGTCAATGTGACCAGACTCAGGACACATTCCCCCATCAAGCACTCGCAATAACATGGCATTTCCCCATCACGGCCACATCACCCTGCCATTCCAGGATGAAATGTGCAGGTGCTGCCCCAATGCAGGGCCTGTGTTTCCAGCACATCAACACATCTTCTGTGACTGATCCTCTTGTTGTGTTTACATTTCGGTGCTATGGGCCTTGGGAATCCTGCTTCCCATTGCAGGCAGGCCTAGGCTCAGCCTACCCATCCCTGTGTTGCTTATACAGCTTCCTGTGAGCAGAAGGGAAATCTCTTGGAGGATCAGACAGATCTACTCAGGGAATGCAGACAACAGTATCCCCAGTGGCTACTCACTGAATCGCCAGCAAGATTAACCTGCTGGGTGACCAATATACCCTGTGCCAAAACAGAACAATGCCTCCCCTACTACATTTTACTTCACTCATCTTGAAGCAGCCAAATACCCTGTTTGCAGCAGAGCTTCCCATAGCAAATAGGCAGCTGGCTGCCCATGCAGGATTCCTCTCTGGGAGACACCCATGCCTGGGGCCAGCATGTCACTTTGACACAGAGGGGACGGTGGGTGCAGCACTTGAGGCTCACTCTGGCACCCACAGCCAAAAGCACAGCAGGAGAAACCATTACCAGGTGGATAAGCAGCCACAGGGAAGCACTATGCACTGGATTGGATTGCGGACAGTGCACGCATGTGTGTAACTATGCTGCTCTCTGTTGGCTGCAGCACAGGGAACAGATACGGTTTCAAACGCTGCCACTGTTACTGATATTCAAGTGGATCCTTTAAAGGGCTTTACAGAACAAACAGGTATTCGGAAAGTGTTTTGCAGCTTCCTACGTTGTAATGTGAAGCTGTCAAAACTGAAAGTGCACGAGTTTTATCCTCTATACCGGGCAAAGAAAATTCAGCGTCCATGAAACCACTACATTCACAATCAAATGCAAAACAGGAGAAAGACATCCAGACCACAAATCTTCCATTCCCCTGCCTTACCCACCCGTTCTGCCCCATCCCTTTTTTATTTTCCCTTTTTCATTTTCCCCTAGCAACTTCCACATCCTTGCTTTTCACCTCTCATTGCCAGTGCTTACAGCATAGTGTCTCTGCTTAGCACTGCTCTGCCTGAAGCATGTGGCTAGCACAGGGGATGGGGAGCTGATTTGGAATGTGCTGTGCTTGTTCATGAACTAATGATGGTCAGACCCCAGGACAGAAACAACGGAAGAGGAAGTGGATGCAGTCCCTCAGTGCCAGAAGCTATCAAAAACTGTGTTTCAGTCTTTCTCTGTCTATAGAAGAGCTAGTTTCTCACAAAGAAGCCATTATCTCCAGAAATTCTTACCTATGGGGCCTGTGCACTTGCAGCTGTGACTCACCAGCTCCAGATGCCATCCCACACACATTGCCCTGTCCTGCTCTGCTCAGCTGAGTGTGGATGTTCCCTGATTCTTCTGGCTCCTTCTCCATGTCCTCCCCTCCCAAACTCCTTCTCACCTACAGCTTTTTGTCCCAAGTCGCTCTATAGTTAGCAAGGGCTGTCACATGTTGTACAGCTGGGTTGCTCTCTGCCCACTGGCTTGTGAAGATTGGGATGGCTTTCAACAGGAGAAAAAATAACTGGAACTAGGTTGTAGTGGTGTTCTACAGTCTTGGCTGCCTGGTGATTAGGAATAGCCAGAAAGCAAGAATCCCGTATCAGGGAAAAGTGGAATTTTTGAGATGTGTTTTGAGGCTGTTGTGAAATAAAGCAAAGATTACCAGAAAACATGTGTGAAAAACAGTGTGAAAAAGATGAGAGGAAGAACAGAGACACAGGTGACGCTTTTTGTTTTCAGGACATCATTCAGCCTGCTGTTTCCTCATCTTCCCTACACCAGAAATTCCCTCTGGGATCTGAGGAAGTTTTCTCAGCAAAGTTTCATCAAATTTTCACTAGTGGTCTTGACAAGGAGCATTTTCCATTAAATTAAACAATCCTTCCCCATTATCATTTCACCTCTCTATCCCACCATGACCATTTTTGAAGCTCTAAAGGACTAGCCCACATGGACCCCCACACGCCTCATGCATCCTACTTATTTCCAGCCTAGGATCAAACACCTGCCTCCAGTGTAATCATCCATGGTCAATGCAAAGAGCTTATAAGAGAGGGGATGGAGATCCTGATGCCCTCAGCTTTCACTGACTAATGTCTGGATCTATTTGAGTAACAGTGCCCTTGAGAAAAGATGGCTCAGAGTTATACTCCTGGCCGTACAGAATAATTGCTGTCATGCTGGGTGCTCCCCATACCTCCATTTACCCTTCAAAGATCAAGATGAAGACTGGTAAGAGATTGCAAGAAACGACATCAACTATACCTTCATTTTTCTGGTCTTTTCTCACCTTCTGCACCTGGTGCAGTGAGGAAGGGTCAGCACTCCTCAAGGAGCACTGCAGAGACAGCAGAGCACCAGTGTACTGCTCTTCTGCAAGAGCAAAGGCAACTAACCCTGTGACTGGGGAGAGAAAACCTTCAATCCAACATTGTGAATGCACAGGTGTTATGGTGGATAAGGCCTGCTCAGTTCTTTAAGGACAGGGATGAGTGTGAGCATTTCAGAGGGATCTTTATAAAGAACTTTTCTTCACAGAGAGGAGTACAGTCCCTCCTTCAATATTCACATGAGGTTGCAAAGCTCATTTTCCCGCACCATTGTGGGGCTACATCTTCTGTCTCACCTGGACATAGTGGTGTCTATGGCATTTCTGAGAAAGACCTTCAGTAACCCATGGAATGGGAACAACTATGCTGACGCCAGGCCAGGGCTGCATCCCTACCCCTGCTTCAGCACCCGAGGCAATGAGACCCCTATGTACAAACAAGCCATCTGAATCAGAAACCCCACGTCACACACTCAAACACCCGAGATGGAGCAGTTCACAGCGTTTCACCTGCTTTCAAGCCCGAAAAAAAAAAAAAAAAAACAAACAAACAACCCACACAAAAAAACCCCAAAAAAACCCCCAAAAAACCACAACCAAAAAACACACCCACAAACCGGAAAAAATCTCAAAACCCACCAAAAGACAACCTCCCCCTTTGCCAGCAGATGGCAATGGTACTCTACTTTTTTATCTCTGATCCCGTTTCTGGAAAAGGACACATCGATGCCATCTACAGAGCACTCGGGAGAAACAAACTCTTTTTAAAAAATGCTTCAACTCAATGCAATGAAAACACTTTAGAAAAGCGTGGGAGAATAAATAAGGCCATTTCATGTGCAAACCCACCACCTAGAAGCCTGGATATGATGGCAGATTTTCACTGCACAGGTAAAAGTGTATCATTTTCTCATTCTCTCCCTTTCATTTTCCCTTCATAGAGATTCAGTCTAGAATATTAAGAGAACAGGCTTATTTATTTATTTATCTATGCCTTTCCAACTCTCCTGATTAAAGAGATGGGCTTTTCCCCCTTCCCTACATATTCCAGTGTGGAGGGGAAGCAGCAGGAATCCAGCAAGGATCAGACAATCTCAAGCAACAGTACGATGGCAGCTCCTCCTCCTCCCACCTGTAAGGTGCTTCTCTTTCTCTCCGTTTTGAATGAGCCCTTGAAATGCCCTTGAGCTACACTGCATAATAAACTAACATTTATACAGACATACACTCAGCAGTTCAGCCCATTCACGTGGAACGTGTGACTCTCCCCAGATAAGGGTAAGCAGATAGCTAAACCCCGTTACAGCCCCTTCTTCTGCCTTCTGTCCCATAAAAGACTCAGCACTTCAAGCTGTGGGGCTGCTAACCTTCCACCAATGGATCATCGGGCCAAAGACAGGCCCTCCAGGGCTTCAAAATATCCCACTGAACTAGAGGAATAACTTGAAATCTGCCCTCAGCTGTGATCTCTTACCAGAGAACTCAGTGCTGTTGCAGGTAGAAGGGGAAGGAGTCATCAGTGTGGCACAAAGGACTGCAGGCAGAAGGCAGCTTAAATGGCAGCCAGGCAGGAGAGCCTGGGGCAAGTTCCACTTGCAGGAGGCTGGACCTGGCACCAAAGGAGAAAAGGTACTGGAACCTGCAAATAAGGGGGATGAAGGCATCCTCATTTGGATGGCTGAGCACAGAGTCTCTGAAGTGAGTAATTATGCTTGTCCAGACACGGCAGGTCCTCTAGCAGCTATCACGGCACAGGGTCACTTAAAGATTAGGCTGTTTAATTAAAACAGGGTGTGGAGCAGATTCTGGGGAAGGGCAACTTGCCCAATGACAGCATGGACTGCACAATTTCTCTGGAAGAGGAGCTGATTAGAGAGTAAGAGGCACCTCTGCCGCAGGGAAGGGGACTCATCTCTGAAACTCCTCAAACAGGTACTTCCCGGTGACTTGTCTTGTTAGCCAGAATAAAAGTCCCATCACAGGGCTTGGCTGAACTGGACATATTTCAAGCTTCTTTCCGGCTGGCTGAGTGATTCTAAAGTGAGAGGAGAGATGTCCTTGAGATATGATCTCTCTCTCAGATATTTCCACCAGAGGCAGAACTAAGTAAAAACGCACCAACGCACCACCCCTTTTCACTTCAGTTAATAACCCATCCCCCTCTACAGTGCAATCATTCCCCTGGCAGGGAGGGCTGCCCTCTCCATGGGTGCTATTGGAAGACACAGGGCTCCAAGTGGCTTACCATCTTGAGAAGTTCAAGGCACCCTGAAGGAGGACAAAGCAACAGAGAGAGAAAAAAGAAACACAAACCAGAGATAAGACAGATTTCTTAACTGCAACTTGCTGTCTACCTCCACTGGGTCCTCAGGGAAAAAACTGAGTAATCCTTTCTCACTCGCCTTCTGCTTCTGAAGATCACACAGTGAGAAGAGAAACATGGCTACAGTGAATCACTGCCAAATGGTGAAGACTGGTGCTGTGGTTGAAAAGGGGAAAAGCCAACAGATCTCTCAATACTAGTAGGTTGTGAGCCCTTCAGCCTTTACAGAAATGGTTATCTTAGATCATAAAATGGCCTGTTTCCTGGATCACCAATCAGTCACTTGTGGCAGGCCAGCAAAGGAAGGGAGAGAGGGAAAGGGAGGGGGTTTATCCCCACACACACTGGTGCTCGCAGGGCTTGCCTAGTCTCACTGTTTTATCTGTCAGCAAGATGTTACGACTATAGGATGGGAGGATTTACTGCTCCACAAAAACGAAGACCAGAATAAATTAAAAGGGCATTTTCCCACAACTGCTTTGTCTGTGCTTCCCTGCAGCCCTCCACCCCCTCCAGCTCTCCCAGCTCTGGGCTCCCCACCAGCTCTGTCAGTGCCCTCCTTGGCTCTGCGCTTCCCTACACCAAACTCCACCAGTGCCTCCAGGCACTAAATACTGTTCTTGCTGCTTACTTTCTCTGTTGCTTTTTCAGCAGGAGAGCTGGTTGTGCTGTAGGAAGTCTAATGTCTGACTTTTTATGCAACTGAAGGGAGATTCACCAAATAAGTTTTTTTAAGGTGATCTCACTCAAGATTTCACAGTCAGCATCACAGGATAACAGGCATGACAGTCACACACACACAAAAGAGCGCCTTTCACCTTGCATGATGCTGCTTTGCATGTCTTCAGCTTCAAATCTGTGCACCCAAAAGGAAAGCTTGTCATAGTAAAGTACATCAGAAGAGCTAATCCCATGTGACAGGTAGTCCACACCACATTATGAGCCAGCAGTTTGGCTGGCATCCTGTTCTGAGAGGGTGCTACAGTCACAAGGCAGGAAAGCCACGCACACGTAAGCACACATGGAGCACTGAGATGGCAGAGTGTGAAACACAGTAAAACCCTCAGAGCCTATCGCAAACACCACATGGGCACACATTTGAGGCAACGCATGCATATACTTCTTATATGCTTTGGCAAACACAACTGAACATTGTGTATAAGCGTGTTCACAGACAGAGAACATAAGGGCACCAACTACAGCCAACGACCTCAGCTAACACAACTGCAAATCACAAAAGTACTAGAAGAAATTCTTTCATATACTACCAAAAATGTGCAAATTTAGCCACGCATTTTGTCAGACACGAATGAAGGGCAACGCACACGTTCAGTGGCAGACAGAAATGCTTTTGTGCACCAACACAGAGCCTCATACAGTCCCTGCCATACAAGAGCATAAACATGAAACACGAGGGTTCCACAAAAGCAACGCCTAACTATAACTATAGAAAGAATTGTTTAAGGTGGTCACCTGGCCTGGACACTCCTTCAAACCTGGAACTCCAACTGTAACCAAAAAACACTGGCTACTGTAGCAGCAGACAAACCTGGAAGCAGCTGTAAGGAACACACAGAGATGTCTAGGAATGAAAGAAGCAACAGAGGTCGGTACAGCACCGGGGAGAAGGGTACACTCACAGCATCACAGGGCAGCACGGACAGAAACCGACCATTGTCAGGTGCTTGCTGCACAGATCTGCCCCTGTATGGTAAGGATGAGAAAAAAGCAGATGCTCTTTCTTTCCACCATTTCAGGACCATAGGGGCTCCTGCCTCCTGCAGAGTCCTTTGAACTGTCCAACAGCACCGCGGCTGTTTTCAGCATTTCACAAATTACATTATTGCACTGTCAGCCTTCACAAAGCTGATGGGAAAGGGCCATGCAATCAGGTGACGCAAATCAATTTAGCTTTGCTGAAGCCATCACAATACCAGTTCCCACTACCTGGTGCTCAGGCTTTCAGGCCAGTGGTGAGTCCAGGAGTGGAGCCGAGTTCACAGTGGCCCCATTGTGACTCCTGCTCAATATTCTCCTATTTAAGTTTTACACAAGTTATTATGTCACGTGGTTCTATGCACACCCTTGACACTACTCGCAGCACCAGGTAATCCTCACATCATGCAGTTTTCCTGAAAGAATGTAAACAGAAGTCACTGATTTTCTCAGAACATTTTGGTGGGAAAAAGAATTATTCTCAAGGGGAAAACTCTTTCATTCTGTGAAGACAAAATGTGCTATGTACCCCATGCAGTAGCACTGCATACTACAAATCATGATCATACACTCATTGTCATTGTCATTCTTTGGGACCAAACCTCTGTTCCCCATTCAGTGGCACAGAAGGAGCAGAAGACCTGAAGTGACCCAACCATCTTTATTTTTATCACAAGGGACTTAACACTTATTTTCCAGGAGTTGCCTGAGAAGGAGATACAAGTGTTTGTACACAGACAGTCTTAAAACCCCTCCAATTAACTTCAAGAGACCACACTAAAGCCAAAGTCTGCAGGTTATTACCACCCAGCAGGCTTCTATCATAGCAAGTGAAGGCAACAGCTGTTGCAGGAAGAAGCCAAGCAAGTAGATGGACAGACACACCAGTGAGTGTGGATGTGCATAAATGAACAAAGACAGAGGAGAAAGTCTGATCAGTCTTTGCGCTATCAGAGTAAATGGGAATTTTAATCTGCCAGGTTAAACGGATGCTGAGGCATCACTCACCAAAAGGAATGTGTCTGCAGCATGGCTGGGAGTTGACCATCCACTTCTCTCCTCTGTCTGCAGAGCACAGAAACTCTGGTTCCTTCATGCTCCTCCTTCAGAACAAAAGGAGGAAGGAGAAGAAGCAAAAAAGCACTGCCAAAGAGGCTCTAACTCATCTCTTACTCTTGGATAAGTCCAAATTTACGGCTCCGTCTGCCTTTGAGTCTTTATTATCTCCTTAAGTGGCTAGCTTTGTACACAATTTATTATAAAAGCCTGGAATCTACAGTCAAATTACAGATCAATTGAAAACTACACAGAAAACAATTAACATCTGGCAGTGGTTTCATCTATAAAGCTGTCACAGGCTTTGCCAACTCTGAATTCCTCTTCTGACACCTGTATTTCCTCTCCCCAAACCCAGTCTCCTCTTCTGTATCTCATGGGTCTGTGGGAGAGCTGAATCTCCTCTCCTCAATCCTGTGGTAGTATATGGCTGGCTCCATACCAGCAGGGCACTGTATGAAAACTAGGCCGAATACAGCATAACACCTCTCTGGCTCCTCTAAATATATGATTTCTGTCAGGTGCTACAGAGCTGATGCTGGGTCTGCCCCATCATGCCACAGCTTCAGCCTCCTCTTGAGCAGGTGGAAGGCAGGAGGAGGCCAGGAATCCTGGGTTTTTTGCCTCCATTGCTGCTTATTGACCTCCTTCTCCATATTGTCAGAAGCCTACTAATTTCACAGGCATCTCTGTCCACTTCCAGCAACAGCCCTCTTCTAGGCAGCCATGTATTGGTGAGAAAGACCGAACATGAGTGTGACAGACATAACATCATCTGCTAAGGAGAAGCTTACCTTTCACAAGGTCTCTAAGCATTTCCATTGAAAGTCAGCTTCTCCCTTCCCCTCAGCTCTCTTGCATTTTGTGTCAGTAAGAGGAGGGCAATAAGAAATGGAGACAGCCACAGACAGCTCTCTAGGGAGTTTTCTGTGCGACAGTCTGGCCTTCTCTGGGGTCAGTGATTTGGTGGCTGAAGCCTCCTCTGATAAGACCTTCACACAAAGTAGAACACAAATGGAAGAGCAGTGTAACATCTGCAGGTACCCTATCCTTCTAAAAACCTTTCAAACATTCCTTCCTGAGGATAAAAGCTGTCTCCAGCAGCACAGGCCTCCAACATGGGCCTTGTTGCCAACATGTCATCTCCTCACCATACAGAGTTTCACTGCTCTTTGGCAAGGCTCTTCCATTTACTGGGGGAATATGAGGGAGTTGGAGTTCAATGATCTTGAAAACCCCTTTGTCCATTCTCTCATTCTCTCTCTCTCTCTCTCTCTCTCTCTCTCTGTCTCTCTTCACAGACCTTCCACAGCTGATTCCTACTTCTCCATCTCATCTGGACAACATAAAGACTCTGCTAGTAGAAAGCACTTCAATGGGCACTGAAGCAGGAACATTGAGTAAGCAGATAATACTGGTTCCAACAAAGAACATCTAGCTTGGCTTTCCATTATGTGATGTGATGGGAGTACAAGAAAAAAGGATATCTTTAATGCTTTTAAACTGAAAGAGGATAGATTTAGATTAGATATTAGGAAGAAATTCTTTACTCTGGTGGTGGTGAGACACTGGCACAGGTTGCCCAGAGAAGCTGTGGCTGCCCCCTCCCTGGCAGTGTTCAAAGCCAGGTTGGATGGGGCTTTGAGCAACCTGGTCTAGTGGAAGGTGTCCCTGCCCATGGCAGGGGGGTTGGAACTAGATGAGCTTTAAGGTCCCTTCCAACCCAAACCACTCTGTGATTCTACGATTGTATCTGCTGAGTTCATGAATGCTTCAGGTTGTAAAGCTACTATCCGCTTTTGAGGCAGAAGTTGATAGACACTGTTTCCCACCCAATGGAACAACCACTGCTTATAACGGGGTTAAAAGGAACAAAGGTGAGGTCAGTGAGGGGACTGACGGCAACATTTCTAGCCATTACTTTTTAATAGTACTGGTGTAGAAATAATTCATTTTCCTGTTGTGCATTTACCATACTTTTCATTCCAGCTGAAATACTACAGTTGATATAAATGTAAAAAACATTGTAGTCAATGTGAGTCTGCACTCATCATTTTTGGGGCAATGGGGCAAAACACACTTCGGACACTTCACTCATCCTTCCCCATCCACCACTCCACAGACATCTATCCATCCTTAGCGAAATGGCAATAACTTACTGCAGAAATGAACTCCCTGCTTCGACAGCAGGAACAGTGAGCTGAGAGTAACTGGCAGGAATGGCTGCACAGGAGTAGCTCTGGAGATGCTTGTCTCATGGAAAGCAGGGGAGAGGAAATGGATGAGTGGACGGTGCAAGGGAAGCCTCCGCCCTTCAGTGAGAGCTAAGAACAGCTGTTGTTGATGATGATTGCTTCCTAATTAGCTTGCTCTTGTATAAGCTTGATAATTTTATGTACCTCCAGAGGAGCAGATTAGCTCTGAATTCACATTGTATCCATTTGTGAAGAGTACGCTATAAATTATTTACCTAACTCTCAGAAATATTAGATCAAGAAGACTCTAAGTATGTCTAATTATATGGCAAGAATAAAACTGAGTAGAAAGACTCGCTGCATTTACAAGTGCATAGAAGTGATAAACTACTTTTGAAAGTTACCATATACCCCATGACACTACAACCTGCTACAAGTTTACAGGTATGCTCTTATTACTAATATTGCTCCAAAGCAGTTTTTGTATGGCAGGGGCACATAGAAACCTCAGCTAGATTTGTCCTTCAACAGCCTAAAAACAGATACAGACCCAAAACACAACTAAAAAACAGTCACCATCCCCAAACATGAAAGGTTATCATGGCCATAATGAAACAAAATGAATTTGAGTGTATACTGGCAAATAGCTCTAAACTTCATAAAGACTCTAACAACCTCTCCCAAGTTGCTGGCTCTGATTCACTACTGGTTTAAGTAGAATAACACAGTGATGAATCAGCTATGCTATAATTTTCACTCCATTTTTTGCTATGTTAGTACATTGTTACTTCATTACTATTGAACCGCTATATTTTTTCTGCGCTTTGCAACCAGCATTCTGTTAACCCATGGTGAGCCTGCAGCCACTGTAACAGAGCTAATACTGAGTCTCGTGGCAGTAGCACCCCAGTTCTTATTTGAAGATGAAAGGAGACTTAGCACGCTGCAATATTTAGGGGTCCACTGACCTTATTTTAAGGTGAACATGACATTCAGATGAGAGAAAACAGAATGGCATCAATGCCAGCTTCAATTTGGAGAAAGAAAATGTAACAGAACCTGAAATTGATACGGGAGAAAAGGAACCAGAGAAATGGATCCACACAAGGGGCACTATGAAGTGCAATGGGGACATCCTTACCCATCACTGCATGGAAGATTTTCCAGCTTACATTGCCAGTGGGTGGTAGACCTTGGTTTGAATACATCTTGGTCCCTTGGGCTTCTTTTTTCCTCCTTTATTAGAAAAATATTTTGGCTTTTGCTGGAGTCAGGCTACTGAACGCAACAGATTTTTTGTCTGATTCAATATCACACTAATGAACAAAGGTGCAACTCAGAGCAGCCACAGTTCAATCAGCAGCTCTAATCTGTGAATATCCTCTGAACATTTATATCCCTGCCAGGTATCGATAAAGTTAAACGGCACTGTCAGGAACAGAGATAGGTTTGGGAACAAGTTTGGTTAGGAACATAGGATGTGGCAGACATGACAAAGGAAACAATGAGACTACAGTTGTAAGCAGAATACCCAAGGCATATTGTTTACAGGTTCCACTTCTGCCAGAACACTGCTGGGATCAGGCTCTGTGAGTCAGTCCATAAGGTATGCAAAACTCACCTCTTCCTCACCTTTTGAGTTGTTTCAAATTCAAGTCCCCCAACTTGGCCCTCCCTTTCCCCAGAAGTTCTCTCCCCACATTGTTCATCTTAGTAGCAAGCACTACTTACACTTCCTTTTATTTAAATACAATAAAGAAAAGCTTCCCTAAATGTACCAGCGACACCCCATCAATGATCTGCAAAGATGCACGACTACCTACCAACAGATAGTGGGTGCTTGTTGCATATAGGTAAACAACTCAGAGCTCTACAGAACCTCTTCCAGGTTGGGTCTGTCATAGACCAGTACCTCCCCAACCCTATGCCTGGGAAAGGGCATCTTTAGGGATCTTTACAAGACATGCAAGGGCAAATATAGAAAATGTGGAAGTCCAGTGCCACTACCAGTGTACTCTTTGCCTCATGTTTTTGCAGCACAGTGATTAACAGGGGACACACGTACCATAGCAAAGGAATTTTTCATGGTTGAAAGGTTAATTCTTGATTTGATTTGTTTCAGAAGTATTGGAGATTTGATGGAGGAGGGCGATGGGGTGGAGGATTAAGAGGGCTCCCAATCGAGGAAGAGAATGATTACTGAGATAGGCACTAATGTGCAGGGAGAATCGCACGGTTCCTCCCCAAAACATATCTGTTTGATTTTCTTGTAATGCTTTTCTGTTGCTGGCTCAAATCAGTAATCCTCACACTCCTAACATGTGCAGCTTGTAGCTGTATTGTCCCCCTTTTCCTGCCCATACATCTTTCCTGGGCCACAAGTCAGTTAAAGGCAGTGCAGCTGGATTTCATTTGGGAAGGTGGTAAAGAGGGGGGAAAAAAAAAAAGGAGGGGGTTTGAGAGTGAGGGAGAGCAATTGAAACCAAAAATCCAGAAGTTGAATCTCTCATGCTGAATGTTAGCTTACAGAAAAGTAACCCAACAACCTTGAAATACAGCAAAGCCCAATTTAAATTCATTACATTTAAATTAAATTTAAAGCCCATGTAAATGATTGACTTAGTTAAGAATATGTCATGTGGAAGAGAAAAAGTGCAGCAGCGACATGCCAGGCAGCTTTGGCTAATTTTACAATTCACAGCAAAACCTTTATACTCTGTGATTTAAAAAAATATGCACACAACTTATTAGCACCAATATTAGAGCCAGTATTTATACTTCTTCCCAAGAAATCATTGAATGTTTTGCAAACTCCACACACTTCATCTACCAAAATGCAGCTCAAAATGCAGCTACTTCGCAGGGATAGGAAGGACAAGAACCTCCATCGGGGATATAGAATGGGGAAAAAAAAAAAAAAGAACGTAGGAAGAATAAATGCAATTATTCCTAAGTGGAATGTTGCCTCTCAGGACACATGCACTGAGGTGGGTAAAAATGCTTCAGGGTCTTTAACTACCATGACCTTAATTCCAACTCAAAAGAACATTTCACTTTTATTCAATTGAGAGAAGAGTTACTGCATTTTTGAACTTCTTTTTAAATAGTTAATCTACTGACAGTTACCACCTAACCAGTGGGCACTAGGTCACAGTCTGAAGGATTACGTCACTGGAACATTAAAAAACTATGTGATTTGTAAGAATATTAATGAGTACATTAACAAATTATTTCAAAATATGCTCTGTGCCTATCTTCCCCCTCTCTGCTACCTCACACAACGATTTTATTGGGTCAGTTTTGGTCTACTGCACCAAAATTGCTTTTGTTTATTTTTAACAGGAAAAATGGCTGTGCATAGACATTTATAATCTCTGATGCATTTCCAGCATGCTTGCTAAAATTTAGAAATAATGAAATTATGACACTGTGGAGCTGAACTTTTAATCTGTTAATAATATAATATGTGGTCAGAATAGTCTGGTTAAGCAGAGACTGAACAGTCTTAAAATAATTCAGGTCAAATAACTCACTCTCATAGTCTTCACTTCAAAGATAACTTTCATTTTCCCATGTGAAGTGCAGATGAGCACCATGGCTGAGTGAGGAGTCCTATAGCAGGTTTGACCCCAAATTGAGAAATAAGAGATTGCCCCAGTGAAGTGCCTTGAACACATACTCTACCATAAAAGTGGGAACAGCTGGGCATAAGAAAATAGAGGTGTTTGGAGGGGAATGGGTTAATACTCAGACAGAAAAGCAACTGTTTCTGCTGGAAGCCATATATTATATTTTTAGCAGCCACTCCAAAAGTGTTATTACCTGTGTATGGCTTTGTTGCTTTTCTTGTCATCGTTTTTTCCAAGATGAACAGAAGCTGGGTATATCTTGTAAATAGAATAGCGTAAAGGAGAACTGTACATGCTTTCCACTAAATGCCATAAGAAGAGACATGCTTTATAAATACAATTGTTTTGCTTCATTTCATCTTCTTATTGGTGCTGGTTCCAAGCAAGTAGGACTTCAAGAGTTGGTCAATTTAGCGCAAGAGGAATGAATGACGCAGAAGCTCATGAGCTCTGAATCTAATCTAAGCTGTGCTGCTGGGAATCAGGGGCAACACTGCTGAAAGCAAAGGACAAGCTCTTGCATGAAAACAGCGTGAAATCAGAAGGGGCTCCTGTAAGTCACAGTGTTGCTCCCTTCAGAAGAAGCCAATCCACCCCTCAGGCTGCAAATGCTCCCAAGCAGTATTAAATAACCAAGAAGAGAAAAGTAATTTACTTGTAAACCTTATGTCCTTTTCTGGCAATACAATGGATGCTTTTCCTTTCCTTTTCTTTCTTTTTCTTGTCTTTTTTTTTTCTTTTTCTACTTTTTTTTTTTTTTTTTTTTTTTCCCCCCCACATAGCATGTAGTGAATCTGCTGCCATAGGAGGCTGCAGGGACAGATTGTACGAGCAGGTGAGCAGGTTAAACAATAGGACAAATTCATGGACAACAAGGCCATGAAGAGATCAGTGGACGAAAGGGAGGATGAGGAGGAGGTCACAAATGGGAAACAACTTTGTCTCCCCCAGGTCTCTGCAGCTACAGCAGCACAGGACGGGGCTGCGAACGCGGCTGGTTTCCAGCATGACCCAGCAATGGCATAGCATCCCCTGCTGAGTTGTTTCCTTCTGCAGACGGGAATCTGGATTATCCAGCAACCTTCACCAGCAGCACTCTGTTGCTGGTTAAGTGATACAGCCCTAGCCTGAAAGTTGCACTGTAAGCACAGCCAAGCAGTAGGTTGTTCATGAGCAGATTCGGGCAAGCAAAGAGCTCAGATCTCTTCTCCTTACTCCCTATGGCTCAGCCCTGAAGTGCTTTCTCCCATGAAGTCTCATGGCTGAGGTGCAGCACAGAACCCCTCTAAAAGATGGCAGTGCACTACCACTTGAAGAATCGCTCTCAAAAGTAATCAAGCATTTCATCGAATGGGGTCTTGAAAGCTAGGCACACCAATTTAAAGATTTAGCTAGAAGATTTTGACAAAGCTCCTTTAAATGGAGCAGATATTTGTCTCAGTGAATGGAAAAATACAGTACGAATTAAGTCTGCAGAATGAGAACATTGGAGGAAGCGACCTGCATTGACTGGTAGCCGATACTGCACCCCTCATGATGTGTAACTAATAACAGCACGCCAGACATTCAGCTTGCACACTAAATATTAATAACATTTTTCTTCTGACTCATCATTAAGCTAGAGCCTTGCTGCACAGCACAAACTGATTTACAGACCATCCGTGGCAGGCTCCCATGCTTCCCGTGTCGCTCAGTTAAACCCCTGCTATCCAGAGGTTTGCTAAAGGACCAGCAAGCTAGCTAGGTCAGAAACAGGAGGTTTTCAAGTGAAGGAAAACAACAACCTGGGCAGGCAGACAGACAACCAACCAATCCTTCTGACGGCACAGATAATGTACAGCATGTGAAACAAACCTCTGCAGGAAGCCAGAGCTTCAGTCTGACGGTTTAGCTCTGAGGATGCTGCAGATGCAACTGGTGTGCAGTGGCTCCCTCCCTATTTGCTTCTTGGATAAACGTCATGGCACCTCTAACCCTTCTGGGAAAGCCTTCCATGAGCAAGGTATTTACAGCCCCTCCCAGAACAAGACTATGACTGGTACTATTTACATAGTGAGGAACAGGACCTACCATTCTCTTGAAAAAATGGTAGTCTCAGCCATGTTTGTACTAAGAGAGTCTGGCTGCTCCTTTATACCACTTCTCTTCTCAAGGTGGTTTCCAGTTCAGAAGCTTACACTGCCTGCAGCTAGAAAGAACTGTTTGCCTAATCCATGGACAGCATTTTGCAGGGAGATTTAGACAAACCATTTTTAAATATGGGACTCGGCAAAATATAGATGATGTATTACAATTGAAAAATGCTTTTGGTGATTCTTAGCAACATCCTATCACAAAAGCAGCTTGTCTTAGAACTTTCAAATGTAGTTTCTTTGAAAGAACCTGGTGAGTTCCAGTAGTACAGGTCCAATTTCGAACAGGCAAAAACTTGAGAAGTAAGTCAATGATGAGGTAGAAACATCAGAAGAGGGTATCAGATTTTTAAAGGAGGTGCTAAACATCTCCTGAAGAATTGTGCTTTCATTTAAAAGACTAAATAAATAAAAAGGTAGTAGCTCTCCAACCCTTTTTCCCTGTGAAGTTTTCAAAACATAGGTAGATCATTAGAGGGTTTTTTATGCACTCATTTTTTTAGAGAAAGATATGAGCCTTATTTCATTCTGAGGCCTTTGAGGGCCAGGGGGTGTGGTGGGAAAGAGGTATGTGTGAGAATCCCAGACAAACCCTTCATACTTTCCTCATGCTAGCTAGGAGTATTCTTCTCCCACTTGCTGGCATGCAGATATCCTAGAGCAGCTGGTACTATTTCTCAGTCGATATTGTGTTGGGTAAGGATTCCAAGGCCAGAGTCCTATTCACCTGCCCATGTGATCTTTGACAAATGACTTGAGAACTAGTTATGCCCAGCTTTCCAGACCTACAAAACAGAGGGAGTAAACTACACAGGCCTCCTTCCTCATCCCTCTGTGATCTCTTGCCATAGAGTGACACAGATACAGATACGTGCTTGTGTACGCATACATGAGCTTGCAAGTACTAAGCATATGTACGTATATGCATGCAGACATGAACTTTTATGATTGCTCCCATTATGTTCATGCTTTCTTTCTCCAAGTCACAGAGGATAACTGCATGCGTGCACATCCTCCATCGTTTTCCACAGCCCACATTTCCTTCCAAACGTAGCGCTCTGTTCTGCTGCACATAGCAACTGTGTCACTGGAAGAAACTTCCAGTGTTCCTCCCTCCTCTCTTTTTATATGTAAAAGACTCATTAATACATTCTACATAAAGATCCCTACCTACAATAATATTGCTGTGCTGCTCAGCAAAGATTGACGCTTACAGGGGAGAGGTGCCATATTACCAAAGGTTTATTACTCTTATAAAATCTGCTCCAGAGAATTAGAAAGGCATAGCAATTTTCAAAATAAGTGAATAAAGTGCATTTTGTGATTCACTGTCTTTGCTCTTTTTTATTATTATTATTGTTCTTATCGTCTCTATTCACTAATTTGCAGAACTGTGAGCAGGTGTCAGTGTCACATAAGAATTTGCCAGATTTTCTTACATTTATCTTGCCTTTTATTGCTCAATTGTTTTGATGCACAGCGATGAGCTAGCTCTCTAAAAAGTGGTACTTTTTTAATTGCTTTCTGCTCAGGAGCAGGGGATAGGTCCCGTACCTGTTGGCACAACTGCTGAATCAAAGCCTGCCAGCTACACAGCCCCCTCCCAATCCCTTATTCCCCATCAAAGCATCACGTGTTTATGTAAGCACTGCAGAGGTTTGGATCATTATCCAGAAACAGTTGTCAATGAAACAGCATTAGAAACAAATCAAAGCACCGAAAAAAGACATTCATTTCCAGATGAGATCTGTGTACCAATTAAAATACTTCAAGATCTATGTAAGAAGAGATCACCTGACCATTCAAAGTACATACAAAAAAAACCCAAGACAGAGGAAAAAAAAAGGAGTGTCAAGGGAAAATTGATCTCTGCATGGGATTGCTGTTCAGAGGAACCAATTTGTGTTGATGAGTCGGACATTTAAGAGCTGATAGCATGTTGTGCTGTCTGATATGACATTGGTGGCTATGGGATTTCTTCAGCAGCAACTTTATTCACAAAGATCCAAGTACCAGATAATGAACTGCACCGATATGTAGCATTTCTCTGTGTCAGCGTTGGAGTCAGCAGGTTGTCAGCTGAGCTTTCTCTGGTCCCAAAGCTGAAGGCTGGGAGGGAACTGAGCTGGTCAGCTCTTTCAGGAGCCTTCTCTAGACTACATACTCTTTTGGCAGATACTGGGGTTCATTGACAGAGCATCCAAGCCCTCGGGGACTTTTTCTTCTGAGATAATTTGGCCTGTTAAGGCACGATGACTGGTGGGCTAGGAGTCCCTGCTCCTCAGGAAGCTAATCGAGCAAGTATCTCCTTCCCACCACCATGCAATGCCAAGGGAATGCCCATAGCTCACATTGGCTCCACGAGACCTCTCTGCTCTGTCCCAGCAAAAAAATGTCAGGCTTTAAGCTCAGTTTGTTGTGAGACACAGGCCTCCTCACAACTGCTTACTTTATGCACACCCAAAAAAAATCACACTGGGGAGATGAAGGTGCTGTATCTTCCAGATGCCATTTTTTTTTTATCATTACTCTCCTGCCCCCTCATCACCATTTCCTGGGCTTTTGTTTATTTCACAGAGTTTGCTTACCTCTAATGGCTAAGCCAGAGGGAAAAAACACATAATCTTGCTAAATCATTCCAATCTATCTACCTGCCTCCTACTCTTATGGCGTACAGCTAGCGTTTCAAATCACACAAAGGCTGGGAAAGTGTATCCAATAATGCCAACTTCAGAAGAACAAAGCTTCAAGAAATAAAACCCAAAACCCAGCACAACAGGACAAGAAAATTAAGCCATCTCATCGCCTACACCAAATGAACTGTGAAGCAGGACTGGTGGTGATAATTTATAAAAGATTTAGTTTTAAAATATTAGTAATACAGATAAGGGATTAACTCTAATACTGTAGGTGACTAATCTTGACTGTGCCTTTTTAACAGTGTTGCTACCACCTTCATAAAGGAAATTAGCACTGATAATTAGATCAAATCCTTTATGTCAGTAATCCCACTTTAAGATATTTTCGGAAGGTTGGAGGTTTAAGGCAATTTCCTGTATATGTCCAAGACTCATTAATTAATATTGATATTTAATGTGTTCCAGACTTTCATTTCTTGGTAATACTCAGAGCTATGTCCAACTAACTCATTTGAGACAATAGTTTAGTCACATCAGAAAATAATTGCCCATTCAGCACCAAAGACTATCAAGCAACAAATCAGAGACCTTTAAAATTGTCTTACATATCAGGGAATTGGGGATCTCTGTATCTGAGCAGCTTAATGTTAGGTTTTTTTCTTTCCATAGAAATGCCCTTAAAACACTGCATTTGAAGTAAAATCAGTCTCATGGTGTGTCAGTATTCTCCGCAATGATTGATACTGCTTATGTCATCAAGTTTTCTTCCCTAAAGACTCATCTCTACATTCCTGAAAATAAATATAGTGTCATTATTTCCTTTTTAATAATTTTAAACACTTTCAAGCTATAGAAGGGGAAAAAAGAAAGAAAGAAAATGCTCCAGATTCCCAAGACAAGGAAAAACCCACAAAACCAGTAAAATTATATGACTTAAAAACTTCACAACTATTGACGTCAATTGTATGGTTCTAGGGGCCTAAACAACTATTTTCCCATGGTCCCGGTTGGCAGTACTGAGCAATGCCTCCTCCACAAGAGAAGAAGCAGCAGAAGACAGAGTCAGATGTTTGCTGGTAGCAACCAGCGCTGCCAGACTTAGAAGTGTGTACAAACCATTTTGAACACTTTAGCTCAGGTCATATGTCTCCTTAGCATTCTTCTAACAGGCACCCATTGAGAATAATGTGAAAGGAATCAGAATATGCAACAGGCAGTGCACCTGTATAAGCTGTCCCTGTGTTTGGAAGAGCTTTGCACAGCCTGCCTCCCACTGTGCTAACAGCCTTTCATGTTTTTGTTTCTAGCAGTTGAAGATCCATGAACAATCTTTCCCGCCACTGTACCTTTAGCTCCTTATTTCTGGGCACCTCAGTAAGGCTAGAATAAAATGTAGAAATCAAAGAAGAGAAAATATTGTTTGGTTAAGGTTAAATCCCAGTTCATCTATCTCAAGCCTCCTGCTGAGGTGCTATACAAGCTCGGATGAGGAAAATACTTCAAGGTGCTTTTAGAAAGAAACCCTACCACAAAGAGTACCTTTGAGAGCTGAGGCTTTCTGATTGTTCACCGGTCTTATAAAAACATAAACGGCCACTTACCTGCAAAGAAAAAGAGAAAGAAATATCAATGACTATTCACTTTTTTTAAAAGAAAACTTCACTTTATATGAAACAAGAAAGAATAAAATGATTGTGGTGCACTGGCAGACTGGGTGTGGGATGCCCAGGGCAGTGAAAGCAGGGCATCAGCCTGAACATGTGATGGCAGAACTGTAGGATGAAGGCAGGACTGAAATAGGGAAGGATATGACTGGAAACAACTAGGATACATTTGTAAACCAGTAGCAGAATATGTGGACATTTTTCTGCCCACAAAGGATGTCCCAAATAAAGGCATGAGTCACCTTGTCTGAGGTTTCCTTCCTATTTTCTGCCCTTCTCTCATTTCTGCTATGAATTAGTACAGAAACTTTTCTTCCAATGTGCAAGTCAAATGTGTCCCTTTCTGCAGATTGAAGGATTCATTCTCTGCAACAGATGTGGAGTTCAGTGAAACAGTTTCTGACTCCTCCCATGATATTCCTCCTCCTGCCCCCTCTCCAGCAAGAAAACCAAACAAAAAAGTCTGAGGAACCTGCAAACAAACTCCTTTCTGTGCAACATGTGTGTACAGTCCCATTACCAGCAACACAGCAGGCCATCGATTGGGGAGGGGAAAATGGCTTTGTTTATGGTAATGGATTTTGAGACTCCTGGTGATAATTTATTTAGTAGGATTTTTTGCAGAGTTGGCTATTACACTGATGGAAACCCTCAGAATGGGCCGATTTTAAAAGGGGTGGGGTGAAAACAAGCGGCATCACTTATTTTTTGAAAAATATTGTTAGTAAATAATTTGAAACACATCGATAAAATGTGTCTGAGAGTTACAATGCCGTAATTTATAATACAAATTACATTTCTATTGACAAATAGCAATTTAATCCAGTGATTAACTTCAAAACAATGTGAATTCCTCTGATGCTTTTTTCTTTTTTAAGACATAGTATATAGCACATGAAGCAGAATACATGCTGAGATCACCAGATGCTGTGCTGTTGCTGGCTTCAGACTTATTTTCTGCCTCATCTTCCCAAAGGATACAGAACCAGGAGTAGCCTAACCAACTCCCTTACCATCTTTAAGTATGGATCAACCTGGGAAGTATCCATGGGGATATTCATTCTGCATGTTTCAAGTCAAGCAGTCTCTTTTGCATACAGAAGTCATCCCGTCCAGTCCAATCTCAAGAAAATCCTCACAGAGGACAAAACCCCAAACAAATCCATGACTTGCTTGAAATTAATTCCCATAGATGATTTAGAATAGAAAAGAGATCATGATCTTGTCCTTGACACAGGCTTAAGGAACAAACACTTGGTCTGAAGGATCAAGCCACGCACTGTGCTGTCTATCCTTTTGCAAATACAAATGCACCCATCGACTTAGAGATGATAAGCCCTTCACAATAACACTGCAGAGCTACCAGCTGTAACGGGACACTGGGAAATCAGATCATCCTACATTTAAACTGATTTCTATCACTGATACTCTTTGCAGTACAGAACTACCGTTAAATGCAATAATGTGCCGTTGCATGGTCACTTAATTCTAGAAGTAAATACAGTATTTGCTGGCATCCCCTACCCAGAGATACAAATTATACGTATGTGTCGGAGCTGCTAGTTAGAATTACCTTTGCAATGCTTCCTGGGGAAAAACCAGAAGAGCTTAGACATCTGTCTGGGAAGAAAGGGTTGTAATTCTCACCTGGTATAAAATTGTTTACAAATTCCTCTGCCTCTTGCTTTGCATTACCATTATGGCCCTGTTGCTGTCTTGGACATGTATGGGTTTTGCTACACCAAATAAGAAGGACTTACTCCCATTGCTTTTAATACTTTCAAAGAAGGAGCTGGGGTAGAACAGTGGAAACAAACGCAATGTCTTTGTGACGCCACTTGAATGTAGTTAGGAGCAGGTAAGGAACACCAATGTTTTTCTGATGGGTCTAGTGGAAAAAAAAGGTTTGTTAGGAAAGCTGTTTTCCAAGTCTGTTATACAGAGTCCCATTAAGAACTCTGAAGTTCTTCCTTTAAGATGATACAATTTTATCATTGTATTTTGAAGCCTCCTTTTCTGGCTGAAGGAAGTAAGGGCAAGGAAATATGAATATGAAAAATACTGCAGACATATGAATTTCGTTTGAAACCTCTAAACGGGTTCGGCCAAATAAAGGATAGGATAAACCTGTATGTAGACTGCCTGACAGGTGTATCCTAAAAAGCAGGCCTGGGTGGCTGAACACCTGGGAGTTGGGTTCAATTCTTGCATTGGCTCATTTTGTGACCTTAGCTAAGCCATAACTATTTTGTGCCCTTTCCTGTTAAATAATACTAATCAGGACAGTTCCAACATTTGTTAAGTTTGTTAAGATGTTTCAACAGATAAAAGGTAATTTTTCAAGCACACAGGAATACCAATTGGCAAAACTTCCCTTCTGTAACAGGACACAGTAGACCCATGACAAAATCCACTTTCTGATTCAAAGTAAGGATGCAAACTTTGGTCGTGTTTGTTATGAGAAGGATCTCCCTCAATCTCTCCTAAGGAAGTTGTTCCACTTCAGTTAAACAAATATTACTCGCCCAGAGCAAGATTGAGTGTTACTGTTGTAATTAAGGTTTCCAGTTCTGATTTCAAGCAAATGAGCAGGATTTTGTATCTTCATTTACTCCCTGAGCTCCTGCAATGAAAGTTTCCTTAATTCAATTCAAGCTTGCAAACATCTGCAGGGTAGGCGACATGAATGACACTGCATTTTGCAGCAAATAACATATCTTGTCAAAAACACTTCCTCCAACTCCTGTTCCAACACTGTCCATTGGAGAAACTTGAGTGGGTTCATTGCATCTTTACAGAAATGCCAGTGGCTGAGCATGGCTGTGGCTGAGAGAGGCAGTGACACAGACTGGACCCCAATACCCCTTCTGCCAGGGCCAGGCTTTCCTTGAGGTTTCCTCTCTGCAAGCTGACCTATCCTTTCCCCTGCTTAGCTTGAGAATCTTGATGAAAAGAGAGCCCACGGTGGGATGGCTGCAAATGTAATGCAATCAGAAGATAATGACTTCAGAAGGAGAGGGGAGGGAGAGGATAATCAGCAGAGGCAGATGAACTCCCAAGATATAAAAAAAAAGACTCTGTTTTCATGCAGATGTCCCTAGTAATGAAGAATGAGGGAAGAGAAATACTGAGAAAGAGGTGAAATGGAAGCCGATTTGTTTCTAAATAGCACTATGTCAAGAGTTTTCCATGGGGTGTAAGTAGCTTCTTAAACGAAGAGTGTCTGGAAATACCCCAGACAAATTCAGACCTCTCAGCCATCTCTCTCTCTCTCCCTTTATTATACACATATCCATGCCACAATTTAGAGTCAGCTTTGGTGGGAATTGAGGATGGGAATATAAAATATGCAGGGAACATCCCTGTCTCCCTTCAGGCTCAGGTTGAGCTCGGTGTCTATGAAAATATTATGCAAATGTGACAGTGTTTTCTTTGGGCAAGCCATTTAACTGGAGCTTTCAACACCTCAGAAGCCTGGAGACAAAGGGTGCAGGTAATGATAAATGCAATTTATTTACAATGGGCATAAAAGGGAAGGTGTAGGCGGCTGCTCCTACAGGTGATCTCCCCTGCTCACCCTACCTCCTCAATCACAGACTGTAGCCTCCCTCGTGATGCCTGCCTGTTTCCTGGGGTGAGGGGTTTCCATGGATCATTCTGCTCAGAGGTTTCTCTCTCCCTGCTCAGATTCTGCATTTTATATTCAGGTATGTGACTTCCATAGGCAGAATTTTTACCTTCTAAAACCAAAGTCGTAAATGACCTGACCTTGTCAAGCCTTGCATGAACACCGACCCAGGGTTCAGACCTGGAAGAACGGAAGATTTTCAGCCCCTTTGAGGAGAAACTAGATACGGCTACAGTACTACATTGCTCTCCTAGAAATCCTCCCTGGCCTAATGGTATCAATACTTAATGGCAACAGCTCTGAGCACTACACACATACTGCAGGATGTGAAGCTACCGATTCTAATAACAGACCGAAATGGACCACTGGGGTACCACAGGGTGCTGCTGTGCAAAAAACCACTGAGCCAAAATGCACATTGCTAGAGCCTGTGTTGTGGCTAAAAGAAAATCAGAGGCAGTGAATTCTCAGGTGATTATATACCTCTCCTTTCATCCCTCCCATGTATCGAAGCGTAGGTGTTAGCATCAGCAGCCCAAACAAATTCCAACAAGCGTCCGTATGCTCTGCCTCCTTCCATTCCCTCAGCAGATTAAATGGCTAAGCTCTTCTCCTCTTCCTGCACTAAATGCCTGCTCTGTTAGAGAGAGCTGCCGCACTCATGTCAGCAAATTAAGTTGGGATGGCTGTGGGCATTATGGCCTGCAGCTCTCCATCAAACCTCTCTCCCAGAGATTGCAGCTCCCACATAAGGGACAACCAAACAGCTCCTGGGTCAGCTGCTACACTTTACAGCTCACTCGATTAGCATGAATCAAATTGCTCTCGGCTTACTTTAGCAGGCTGGCTGTAAAACTGTGCTAGGGAAGGGGCTGCTTCACGAGCCGTTCAGCTGTCCCTGCTGTGGGGTGGTAACATCTGTCAGAAGCTTGAATCTGAAACCACTTGCACCCCACAAACTTCATTAGTTGCTGAGTGAATCTAAAAAAATATGCGGCATGTGCCACCCCAGAAATGACTGCTGTACGGGAAGAATAGCAGATGAGGTGACCTCTATAAAACCATGCTTCCAAAGGATGATCAAACATTGGAAAGGTGTAATGAAGTAAGTTATTCTTTATTATCATTACCCCTGAGACCCAATACCCTCTTAAAAAAATCTAATCCTTTTTAATTTGTTCTAAGTAAAACCATTACTTACAAGTATGACAACTGTATTACTAATTATGTAATAATTTTATGCTGAAGCACTAGTAAAAAAGGCTTGAAGTCTAAATTAGGCCTAATAAAGAATTAATTTAATAAATCACTTGGTCTCAAAAAAAATTATTTACTTAAAATTAGAGTTTGCTGAAAAATCTCACATTACTTTTTATTAATGCCACATAAAGTAATTGTGTAATTAGAAATTAACTTACAAGGTGACACAATTTACTCGATGATGATGCACAGCATTCATAGAGCACTTAGCAGCCAGAAAGAACCCAAAATACTCTTAAGAAAACGTGCCAGCATCTGAGTGCCATTCCACTCATCCCAGAACTGCAGCCACCTCTGGGCTGGAAGTGGGCAACCACTATCAGAGTGCGTCAACACTCCGCAGCAATTTAGGAGGGAGCCTGAAGAATACAGCACCCAATGAAATGGGGGAAAGCAAAATAACGTCATTCCTCGGAAACACAGTTGAAGCACAGGGGTTTGTATTGTTTCATTCACAATCAATTATCATGGGACATGCTCCAGCGCCGCTCAGGGCAGGGTTCCCACTGGTGGGTTTCTTTTTGGAACTCCTTACGGCACTGCGGGGCTCCTTGGAAAGGACTCGTTTGACTCTGACTAGACTCAATCTCATCTAGTTTATGGAATCTGATTAAATCAGACTCAACGATAAAGAAATTAGAAGTAAGAGTGAGTCATGCCCCTCACGGAGGGTGCACTTCCTTCCTGGTACTGTACAGGGAAAGCGCTAGCATGAAAAGAAATACTTCTATGGGTTTTGGGGTCCCTTTCTTCCCTTTCACCTTGAACTACAAGGGGCAGAACCACCTCATTCTCACATCCATTTTAACCAGTAGCTCATCTGTCACACTTGAAAATAAGGAAATTTACAGTGGATTAAATCTTCCCTGAGACAAAGTACACCTTTAATAAGAGGAAACAACACAGCCAAATCACTGAAATCCACCCTGGAAAAGTGATGCTCCACAGTGAAGAAGCTCGTGTTGGAATTTGCCTGGAAGTATCTGTGTCTGCGTGGCTGAAGGGGAGCCTTGTGGATTCTACTGAAGAGAACTGGTGCTGTGAATGATGCCCCTGTCTGTGTTTGAAGGATCACAGGTCATGCCTAAATCACATTCATAAGAAAGCAGGAAGAAGGCTGCAATAGCTTTAAAAAAAAAAAAAAAAAAAAAAAAAAAAAAAAAAAAAAAAAAAAGAATAGAAAAAAAAATTACTATTACTTACTGCTGAAATGAGCAATGTGGGCAAAAAGGGGAGAGGCTGAACGGACTTACAGCTGCAAATGATTCCACAATACTTTAGGGTTTTTTTTAAAACTCATTTCCATTCCTTTTTAAAGGCACAAAATGAAAGAAACAAATATATGCCATCAAATACTTCCGCTCACAAACTGGAAACAGATTATGTTAGCTAAAATTAGTCCAGATTGAAACTTATTTGCCTATGATCTTCATCAGTACTTTTGAGTGCACTGTTTAATTGCAAGAGCCTCCTGGCAAGATGTACGTTTTAAAAGCTTGAGCAGTTTGGATGGGAATCCTAGGTCACCTGCCATGTTTGTTCCCTCCCTTGCCTGAATGAATCTTTAACTCCTCAAAGTTAATTTTGAGTGCAGATATTGCCAATTGTGAACTTGAAATTTGTTGTCAGTGAGCATTACCTGAAATCTACTCTTTCTACAAACCTTCTTCATCATAAATGTGCTCACTGGAATAATCACAGGATATGGATGCCAAGAGAGTATCAATGCAATCAAGACAAATTGGTGAAAGAATTGAGAAAACTACTTGACAGCACTCATCCAGCTTGGATGAAGACTACTTAAACACTCCCTCTGCTTTCCTGCACCACAGGAGCTCCTTTGACACCAGCATGCTCATGCTCTGCTACATGCTGCCAGTCATGCTGGGCCCCCACGCCTCCATGCTGACCGCACAGGACTCGGCTACCTGAACTAGAACATCTGCTAGCTGGCTGCAGCTGGAGGCTTTTATCACAGCTGCACACCAGCCACAATAGAGGGACAAGGTACACGCTTATCCAACATGTTACATCTTTCCACTGTCATGCCAACTGCATGAGAGTTCAACTGCCCCTACCATCTTCCACTCTGCAATGATATCAACCATGGGTCACCAGGGCAGCTCGAACACAGGAAGCCTTCAAGGAGGGTTGAAAATTATAATAAGGGCATTATCATGAATCAGCTTGGGATTGATTAAACATTGTGTCATTCTGGGAAGCCTCAGCCTCTGCGACACAGAGGTGTCAAAATGAGAAATATGGACCAAAAACCTAAAATTGGTTTTAAGCTGAAGGTAAATACAGTCATGGAAGAAACTGTATGATACAACTGTCAAAACCAGGAAAGGCTTCAAAACAGACACCTAGGACATTTTAAATCTTACATAAGATGTTCTAAGGCATTTGACAGATCTTTTACTCTACTTGTGAGAAAGCTAGGTTACAGTGCTAAGTCCTTTTCTCAAGAGTCTATCTTCTGTCCATTTTTGTACCACCCTACACTTCCCCCACCTTGAACATTATGATATCAGTGATGAAATTTTAGGATCTTAGAGGAAGACAACATTTCCTCTCCTATTTCTGAGTATGAAGCTGCTAGTTATTTAGCAAGCATAATTTTTAAATGATCTGGAAGAAGTCGACTGTTGCATCTGGCATGGTGTAAAAGACAAATGGCTAAATAACTATCAAATGCTCAGGATGAGTGTAGACAAAGCTTCTGTGCACAAAACCTACAACACCAAAACATGTTCCAGTATTTAAAGGGTGGCTACAAAGAAGATGGTGACTCCCTTTTTACAAGGAATCACATGGAAAAGACTAGGGGTAATGGGTAGAAGTTATTAAAAGGAGCACGGCCAGCAGGTTGAGGGAAGTGATTCTGGCCCTCATCGCCATGCTGGTGAGACCCCACCTGGAGTGCTGTGTTCAGCTCTGGAGCCCTCAGCACAAGACTTGGACCTGTTGGAGCAGGTCCAGAGGAGGGCCACAAAAATGATCAGGGAACTGAAGCACCTCCGCTCTGAGGACAGACTGAGAGAGTTGGGGTTGTTCAGCCTGCAGAAGGGAAGAGAAGAGAAGGCTCTGGGGGGACCTTATTGTGGCCTTTCAGTGGTTAAAGGGGGCCTACAGGAAAGATATGGACAATCTTTTTAGCAGGGCCTGCTGTGACAGGACAAGCAGTAATGGTCTTAAACTAGAGGAGGGTAGATTTAAATTAGATATAAGGAAGACATTTTTTACAATGAGGGTGGTGAAACACTGGAACAGGTTGCCCAGAGAGGTGATAGAAGTCCCAGCCCTGGAAACAAACATTCAAGGTCAGGCTGGATGGGGCTCTGAGCAACCTGATCCAGCTAAAGATGTCCCTGCTCACTGCAGGGAGGTCAGACTAGATGACCTTTAGAGGTCCCTTCCAACCCAAACCATTCCATGATTCTATCATTCTGTTCCTGGGGAGATTCCGACTGGACACAAAAGGAAAATTTATCATAGTGAGAACAATCCCCAGAGAAGTGGTGGATTCCCCACCATGGGACACTTTTAAGATTCAGCTGCACAGGTTGCTGGGCCATCTTATCTAGATTGTGCTTTTGCAAGAAAGGTTGGACCAGATGATCCTTGAGGTCCCTTCCAACCTGGTATTTCATGATTCTATGATTAATACATGCACACAGACAAATAGGCTCAGTATGGTTCGGCAAGGGATTACTCTGGTCATCACAACTACAGCAACAGGACCCCATGGTCATCAACTGTGGGATAAGCAGCAGTGGCAGAAGCCACTCTCAGCATCTATTTACTTGCTTGTTTCAATGTAATGTGGAGGTTGCAATAAGTATAATTTATGTAACAATGAGATGTGTTGCAAGCTCTACTGCTATAGAAGAAGCATTTCAAGTAGAGTTGGTGGAACATTTTCAACTAAATATTTTCTGGTCAAAATGTGATGTTTAGTGGAAGCCAAAACATTTCAAGTCTAGGGCAGACTATCTGAGCGTTTCCAAGGGGTGACAGAGATACCCAAATCAAAATACTTAATGTTTTCATTCCAAAAGCAGAGCAGGCATTTTAACAAAATTGTGCTTCATTAAAATGCTTGAAAAGTTTTGGGTATAATCCAACATGGATCAAAACCCAAATTTAGAAACCCAGAAGTTGTCATGTTACAGAATTATCATTCTCCAGTCTGCTCAAGTTTTGAAAAGGCTGGGGAAGGGGGTAAGGGGGAGGGTTGCTGTTGGTTTTTAAAATCGGCACTGGAAATTGATTGATGCCACAGAAAGGAGATTCAAAATTCAACTGTGACAAAGTTCAGAGGTGCGTGGGCCTCAGTTTGCAGTCTGGGCTGTTAAAGAGATAACACGCAGGCTTGGAGCCACTTCTAAAATTACCCATAAAAATCAGGCTGTCTCCTTCAAAGACAGGGTGCAAGTGTGATCTATGCTGACAACAGCTCTGAATCCAGCTATAGTCAGGGACCATCTCTATGGATTCCTAGATATGCTGATGAGCTGGCGGCTGACAATGTGTGTGTTAGGGATAACATTTTGTTATATGTATCAATGATGGCATTTAATTTCTGCATGAAATTTCTGCATTTATTTTCTGGATGAAAACTGTCCAGTCCCCTAAAGAAATGAAATGCTTGTTTAAAAAGGCTGTTTGATCTTTCCTTTGTGGAATTTCAAGACTCTGACTCGCAAATCTTGTTCGACTATCATCTTTGAACTACAGCGCTAGCCTTCTGTTTGCACAGAGGCTTATGTTAAGTTGACGGATTCCAGTGGCCTGAATAGGCTGCCTTCACACTGACGGCACTGTCTTAATGGTACAAGGAACGAGAACTAGATCTTTGAATTTTTAAGTGAGTTCACGTTGACAGAGAGGCTCTCAAGTCCTGAAGAAATGATAAGCTGTACAACAATGCCAGGAGGAGAGGTACATGCACTGATCTGATTTCCTGTCCCCAGTCCCCAAAACTTGGCTAACTATCACCCGCTTTGCAGCTGGCTTCTCATTTAAGTGTAGAAACATGCCCTCTGGTACTCAGCCTACACAGAACATACTACATTTATGCTTTTTAAGTGTAATGTCAACATATTCTAGCTCACATACTCAGAAAGTACAGTGACAACAAGATGCATGGACTTTAGCTTCCCTCTTCTAGTTCCTCTCAAATTCAACAGAAGCTCAAGCACAAATTACCACACCTTGACTAAAGGTTTGGAAGATGTGTGCTAGATTGATGTGCCTCATGTGATCCACCATTTACTTTTACATCTTCAATTAGAGACTCTTCTCAGCAGCAAAGGTATCACCTGGGGCATAAATGCTTCCTGCTCTTGCTTTTCTGGTAATAGTGACCAATATGTCAGAGTAAACGAATTCCTTCTCAAAATAGTTCTGCTCCCTGTTGTTGAAACCTCATGGTTTTTGTTTGGTTGTTTTTTTGTTTTTCTCAATCAGCATTCATGGACAGGGGTAAGGAGAAGGGCAGCAGTGAGACAGAGGAAGACAGATGTGAAGACATTTCAGATCCATCTAATAGTGTTGCTTGCCTCTCTTTGCTTGACACATGTAACAGTGTTTGTAAAATACAGTTGTATGACAGAAATATTATGGCAGAAGAGAAATACAAGAAATAAGCAAAGCATTTCAAAGACAGACCAGCTCTGATAGATTCATATGCTGGTCAGAATAGAGGTTCCCTCCTGGCCTTCTACAGGTCACAGGGCTTTAATCTTCACCCAGCTATCCCTGTGCTCAGTTCAGCTACTTTTCCCTGGCTAATATATCCGGTTTTTTAGCCAGGTATCCAGGCCTGAGTTGAAGGTGATAAAGAGTTAGCATGTCCTAAGGGAGTCCGTACCAGTATTAGATCACCTTCATTGTGGAAAGGTTGGGCGTAATTAGAATTTGTCTGACATCAATTTTGATGTCTTGGTCGTTGCTATACCTTTCTCCACTCAATTAAAGCATTTTGTACCATCTATATTTCTGTTTTAACAAAGATACTTATGCTCTGTAATCAAGCCCCCCCTCAATCTTTTCAGACAAATTAGAGTGATCTTGAAGTCTCACTGCAAGTCATTTTCTCCAACCATCAAAGTCATGTTGAAGGAAGACCCTTTTCTGCACCCAATGCTGCAACATGCTCTGAAAATGTTGTACACACAGAAATACACACAGTATTTCTGAACTGGACTTAACAATGCCATATGAGAGAGAAAACCAGCTCACGTTATATTTCATTGCTGCTGTGTACAAAAATCTATTGTCTTTAAGCCCCTTTTTACCACTGCACCAGTTGGAAATCTGAGATCCACTTGTACAACATTTTATTCTTCCTTTCTAGATATAGTCCTGCCATCCGAAAGCATGATCCGCTGTTCTGTCTCCCTAACTACCCAGATCAATTTTGGGTGTGCTACATACCTTTGTATGAAGGGACACAGCCTTTCTGAGCAATCCATGCATTAGATTTTTGCTGTCATTATTTTTTGTATCCTTCTACTAATCTTTGTGCCATCCACCCTTTTTATCAGCATACTTATTCCCAGATCATCGATGAAAATGCTGAATAAAATGGGGCTTTGTACTGATTTCTTAGAAGCCAGTTTGGAACGCTCCCATTTGATGATAATTCCCCATTGACAAGCACTTTTTGAGATCTATCACTTAGCTTTCTCCCAATTCATTTAATCTCTGCTTTATTGGTATTGCATAGCGTTAACATTTTACCAGAATGCCATGAGGTATTATATCATGTTAGAAAAGTGTAAATACGAAGTCATCTTTATGAACCAGACTTGTAATTCCAGAGAAAAAAGCAGATTTGTTTGAAAAAGCCTATTTTCCTTAAATCTGTGTTGACTAGTGCTAATGACATTCTTACCATCTTATTCTTTAGCTGCTGGATTCTATATAATAATTTTCATTCTTTTATTTGGAACAATGTCAAAATAACTGCCCTACTATCACTCAAGTCATCCTGGTTGGTTTGTTTTGAATCCAGCACAATATTAACGTTCTTCTAATATTTCTGTTACTCTCTCACAAAGATTTAAAGTTAAGCTCTGCGAGCTGGAGATCCCCCAATCAGCTCTTGTGAGCTCTTTGGCACAAGTCACCAGGGCCTATAGATTTCAAATGTCTACCTTAATAAGCATTGTTTAATTTCCATCATAGTTACTAACAAATACCTTGCCATCCTCATAGTGGAGGAACACATACCATGTTCCAGCCTAAACCAACTGCAACAGGCTCCTAAAAACTCTTCTACGTTTGGGACTTCAGTGCACTCCACTAACTTCCATTCCTATCTTGGAAACACTCCAGTAACTTCCTTTCATACCTCGGAAATGCTCCATATGGAACATGTAGGAAGAACCTGGCTTTAGATGAACATGATGCGAGTTTTTTCACACTTCATCAAAAGACATGCAAATGAATGCATTGCTGAGCTTGAAACTGGTAGTAATGGCTCAACACGGGTGAAAAGAAAGCCTCCCTCTGAAACACTGAAACGCTTTTTCCATCACTATAGATTATACCATCAGCCTGGCCAGCCATTCCTCTGGCCTATAACCCGTGCATTATCTTCCATTCAGACCTCTTTGTGTGTCCTCACACTTGGGCTTTGTATAAATCTCAAAGACGTTTGCTAGAAAACATGTCTAAGGCATGAATTCCTGATCCATTTTCACTGCAGCTGAAACAGTTGCCCAGGCCTACATTAGCCTATCCTTTCACTACTACAACATCCTTTTCCTGGCCTGCCAACTTGCCCAGCTCAAACCAGTGCAGAAAGACAAAGGTCACATTCCCTTCCTGTTGTTTGGAGTATGTTGCACCTTTCTCTAAATATTTCTTTTGGCTTCCCCTCTTCTCCTTCATGAAACACAAGCTCTTTGTCTTCACTGTCAAGACTTTCATGGCTTACCCTCCTCCAAACATCACCTCTGATCCCTATTGAGAGGTTAGCTCCCATGTCTGATGGACAGCGTTGCCAGACACCATCAGATTTGAAAAGTTTTCAACTGTACCTTTGAACTTTCTCCGTTAAACTTTTGCAAAACTGCTTCATTGTCCTCCTTAAAACTCTCTTTATACTAAAACTGCAACGCTCACAAAGGAATAATGATGACAGCTATGCTTCAGGTGCTCAGGCACCTCTCTCTCAGGTTGAGCCATAATACTACCTCTCTTTTTTCTTTTCACTTGCTCATCTCTTCATCTGTGTCTGCCTTTGTCTCTTGCCTTATATTTAGTTAAAATATATAATCTGTACTTTTTTAGAAATTATAATAATGATTGTGTAAGACTTGCAGCCAATGTTCAACACTGCTATCCCTCCTAACACCCCAACTGCTTTGCATACATCCAAATAGGTATGTTGGGGAGTAACATTGTGTTCTGGTACGACTGTGTGGGCTGTCCGGGTGCAACTATATTCATAAGTCAAACAGTACCTGGAGGTGGTCCTGGGAAAGGAAAAATAATCAGCTGTACTGTTTAGCACGGCCCCAGCACAGCTCTGTAAGCACCCTCCCAAATAACTCTCAGGTGCAGCTTGGGAAGTAGCGCATTCCTGGGGCCAGCCTCAACTCGCAGTCTGCATCCAGCCACCCTGGTTTAAATAGTAAGAGCATTTATCAGCATCGGAATGGCTATTCTGGGCCAGCTGTCCTCAGCACACAGGAATATTCCTGAATGCTTTTAGTTTATTTCTACAGGCATATTCTCACAGGTTGCCCTCCTCCTAGGCTCCAGCACTGTTTCAACGCATGACCCTGCAGTTTTGACTTATCGATAACTGTGAAAGGCTAAGAGCAGCTTTATGCAGAGTACCATTTCAGCCCTGTTATTCACTCTCTTGTTCCTTAATGGCCACAGTCACATTTTAAACATTATAATCAAGTGCTTTATCCCATCAGGTTTTAATCAAGTCGGTTATGCCAAAATTGTTCTTGTCAATGAGTATGTCCCATGCCTCCTCCTCACTGCCTGCAGTCCTAAGGGAGTGGTGCTCATCATAGCAAAAGAATGTCTTTTCTATGCATTATTTGCTGTATTGGTTCAATTTGTTTGATGCAGCCTGAACTGGAATTCATACTGTGGCTGCCACCTTAGCAGTATGATAATATCCCCAGCCACTCTCAGGATCTGTTGGGTACGGAAACAAGCCCAGAGCGATTGCTTGCTGTTCCTGACTTTGGAAGCAGTTATATGGCAACTCCATTGTACACCAGAGCTGAGTACAACCTCACGACTGCCCTGAGTTTTGCTAGTTTATAATGCACTCTCAAGGCTATTACATGGGAAGGATAAGGATGGAGATAAATGCACTCTAGAGTTTTTTCCTATGCCCTAATACACTGCCAGCTGCAGGAAACTTGTACTAAACTAATTAAAGATCATCCTAGGCCAGTTACTCCTACAATTTAGCTTTAAAAACACCAAGGTGAGATTTTATAAGAGAAGAAGGAGCACAGCATCCCAGTGCAATTTGCTACCATCTCTCAATTTGATTACTGCTGGGGGTGTTGAGGGGAGAGAGACAGAAAAACCAGAGATGTGAGACATGATTAAAGCATGTTGTCATCCTATCAACACAGGCAGTGCCAAATTTGACTAGTCAAAAACCTCCCTTGATGTGGCAAGAGCACACAGCGGGATAAATTGTGCCTCAAAGACAAATTCTCCAAGATCTCAGGTCAAGGTGACCCACAGTATTTGACACTTCTAAAGGGCAATTTGTCCTCCCCCTACCAGAAACCCTGGAATCATGAAATGCACAGAGCACACTGACAGCTCCACCTCGTCTCTTAACCATCACTTGACTTAAAGCTGCTCTCATGGTCTCACAGAGAAAAATATTCTTCTTTAACAGCCTCAAGCACACAAATAAAGTATAGTTTTGTTTTTGTCTCTCAAAAAGCCCTTTCAAGAGCTCAGGCCTGTGATTCCTTGAAGTAAGCGTGCTTTCAAAAACGAAAACTCTGGTCCAAGATCAACACGGGAAAGATCAGGAGACTGGAAAATAAAATCAGCCTGAGGAGAGTGCACTCAGTGAAAGAACCTGACTGGATTTAATAGGGGAACATGGGCATTAACGGCTTTCAAAAGATCACAGTTTCTGGTTTGAATGAAGGAAGCTTTTGACCTTTGGTACGGATACATTAGGCAACCCCTTGATGTTCTCTAGTTAGTCCTTTCCATGGATAGCAGCACCTGATGAATCGGCACTTTACTTACTCCTGATTAGCACTCAGAAAGAGAAAAAGACTCCTTCAGAGACTAAGCCCTAGGTTTGGATTTGACTCAGCCAGCCTAGTCAGGGTAATGGAGGAAGGAGTTCACTGTACTGCTGAAAAAGCCCAAACTTCCCTTCAAACAAGAATGCAGATATTTCTCCTGCAAAGAAAAGAGAATTTCTGGCAAGATGTGTGTCTGACAGGTAGTGACAGAGCGGGCCCAAGACAGGCACACTGTGAGCAAGGGCCATGCAAATGATCACCAGACAATCTGTCAATGTACCCCAAACCTCACCAGGGGAGCCGTGGACTGGTATTCTCATCATGTTTTCCATCACTACCCTGCCTGAAGTGAAGGAACTGAATTCACTTAATCTCATCCTTACTTCCATGTTCTCTACAGAGAGTACTGACCCATGCAATCCTTTCCTGTTGCAATTTGCAAGGGCTGTACACAGGTCCTCCTACAGTTCAGGACACTGAAATTCTGGCTTTGATCACTGTAGCCTACATACACCTCTCCTTCTGACTGACAACCACGGTCGTCAGCACAGAAACTCTGGTGTAGAAATCACTAATTACAACAAAATGTGTGGTTCTTCTTGACATAAAACAATGAAACAGCTAAAGGGCTATGTATGACAGGTTAAGACACCTGTCAACAGAGTTGTCCATGGAAAAAGAGATATCAGCCCAGTTTGGAAAACCTGCATCTCTGACAGTCTACACCAGGTGTGGAGAATGCAAAGACAAAGGGAGATTTAGAGAAATGATCACAGATAGAAAGAGAGAAAAAACAACAAAAAAAATCTTGTAATTCCTTTACCTAAGAGCTAACCTCTTCTTCTGTGTAGAACAGAAAAGGCTGAGCTAGTGCTTTTGGGCTTGATTTTTTTTTTTTTTCTTCTTTAATTATGCATCATCAGTGACAAGCTCATGTGGAGCTAAAAGCTGGATCTGGGCATGAAGCTAATTTTTGGAGCTATTGGCTGTTCACTACCAGGAATAAAAATGATTCCTTGTCTTCCGAGATTTGGTTTAAGGAATAAAACCTCTTTGTCTCTCTCTCCATATTAGCTGCCTACAGACAGCTCCATTTTCCATTTGTGCATTTAATTATCCCTTCCTATGTGAACTACTTTACATTTGTGCTTACTGAATCTCAGCTTATTGATTTCAGCTCACTTCTTGAATTCATCATAGTTGGACTCTGGGCTAATCCTATTCTCCAATGCATTGGCGATTGCTTCCAGCTTTGTGTTGCATATGAATTTGATTAGCATACTCTCTATTCCGATCTCCAGTGAAAACGTTAATGAAAACATCGAGCGTATCAGATCTAGAACACACACACATAGGACTCCATGCACCAGTGCCTAACCCGACTATAACCTTTAATAATACCCAATACTTCTATGGTACAGACGGATAAACAACCAACACTTGGCCAAGTGATTTGCAGTAATTCAATTGAGTTTATATTCTGCAGGGACAATTCACAAACCTGGATCAAACGTAGGGAGAGGTCAAGGAAATAGCATTTGAATTAGGAAGGTGTAAGAGTTTGGTGTTCGATCAGAGTTAAGAGTTCAAATTCAAGGACACCACAACAGTCCCTGAAATTTCAGCTTCAAAGAACAGAGACCTCAAAAAGGCACACTTACATTTTTGGCAAGCTTACTGCTATTTCAGGCTTAATTTTGCTGGTGTGGCTCTTCTCATATACTTTAAAAGGATGCCAAATGGCAAAGTAGGCTTGTTCTGGTGTGGACCTACTTTTCCAAAAATAAAAGGATTTAGGATTTAAGGGTTAGTTCACGCTCATCTCTAATCAAAAGCCTCATTGTAGCCAAGATATATTGGAATGGACATAACTTTTCATATCCTAACTTACCTAAAATAAAACAGAATTTCCCACTTTTACCAGCAGAATTAAGCTGGTTATATCCACAAACATTTCTTAGCCATAAGTCTTAGGGTTTTTGTCTTTTTCTTTTTGGGTATCTGTGTGAAGAATCCACGTTATTTTACAGCTTAGTTCCCTCCAGAAAATTTCACATGGGTTGGTTATTGAGCCAGGCGTTCACCAGTGTTGAAGTTTAATATACCAGTGCTCAATTCCCATGTTCCCTCTTGTTTGCAGATTTAATGCTGCTGTCATTCCCCTCCACTCTCTCTCTTCCCTTGGAAGATGGTGCTTTACAATGTACTGTACTTTGTCTTCTTCTCTTCTGTAATGCAGTAGAACCTTAGCACTCCTCAGAAGACCCTCAAACACTAACTCCTGATAGCAGTAAGGAAGCATGACTTCCTTTGCAAGAGGGCAAAATGACTCTGTTTATGGTGAGATTAATCTCTTTCTGAAAACCAACAGACAAGCCCTGGAAGGGCTGGATTATTCCTGACTCAAAAAGATGCATCCAAAGAGTGTATTTTTGGCCTCCTGGAATACACCAGATGGCAATTTTTTTAAAAGTTTCCTAACTCTTTTGCAATCCTGCCCTCATATTTCTGTGTTCGTAACAACTGTTTCTCCCAGAATTGTGCTGATGCAGGACTTCATCACTCTTACTGTACCTCTTACAACAGCTCTTTGGATGATGAAGCAATGTCCAGGAAAGAACACTGATCATTGATTTCCAAAGCCACGTGTACCTTCATTATCAGCAGTGTGTTGTTGGGATCTGTGATATTGTAACATGATGATTAATTCCTGAGGGAGGCTCACAAGCGGCTGTAAGTAAGCATAATTAGAGTGATGGTGCCATAAAGTTTGTTCTACTTGAGCAAAGGGTCTTTTTGACCTAACACATGAAAAAGATCTACTCCAGCTTTTGAAAGGTTGCCCTGGAAACCAGATGTTGACGGTGCCATCAAGTATGACATATCCCTGCATCAATTGTCCTGTTCACATCATCCTTTCCAGCAAGGTTAGAACTGCAACCTGTTCTTGGCCTTCTCTTATTTGCTCTCACTTTCTGTTGAAAACTCCATATATTTTACTTTTAAATCTAATATTAAATCTTTAATATATCTATATATAAATAATGAGCATTTATAGAAGGTCTGCTAGTTAAAAGCACTGCTCAGAAACCAACTAGCACTCCTTTTGCAACCTCATGTGATGAAAATCTCTCTTTTGGGCAACTCTATTGACAGTGCTAATAGCCTCTTCAGCCTGCAGAGGGCCATTGCGGTTAAAGCTGGTTGGATACCACTGTAATAGAACATCAGGAGGTTGTCTCAACCACTACCACATTCAGAAGGCCTGTGCGAGGTCAATTTGTTCCTCCTGCTTGCAGCTGAAGTGAGGGAAAAATGCATTAAGTGCTTGCTTAATTTTAATGTCTCAGTATAACCAGAAGCAGCACCCAGGATGCCATTCAGTCAAAATCGTAGAAGATGTGTTTAGCATCATGTCGAGTAGACAAGAGCAGGTGTTAACCTGTACAAGGCACCATTTTCCAAAGGAACAGATGGCCTGGAATATGGTTGTTCTTTCCCATTTTTTAGCCACCCCATCCAGTACTATCAACTACTTTCCTCTTCCACTCTGCAACACCCTTAAGCCCAGTAGGCAATTCTCATAGCTGCTACAGAGAGGCTTTTATTGCGCTTTTATTTAAGGGACGTTATATGACCCTGTTTATAACATACTGATGTTCTGAATAGGGTAGCAAGGGAAAGAAAATCTATAGTCTGAATTGCAGAGAGTGGAAATAGAAGCACAGACAAAGCTTCCAAAAAAAGATGTAAAAGATGTCGAATGATGGGGGTAATCACAAAGCAGCGTTCTCAAAGGCACATGAATATCTAATCTTTATTGGCTTAATTGAAAGGTGAGAAACCTAATGGAGGGGTTTTCAGCATTTCACTATGTATCTACCTGCATCATGAAATGCCTGAATACCTTTGAAAATCTCACCGTTGGCCTCTATCCCATTTCAAGAAAGTAAGGAAGTAGAAACACAAACCAAAGGAAATTGGACTCCTCAATGTACAAATCATTTCTGGAAAACAGGTAAAAACTCTCTTTTTACCAGAAAATATTACTGTAAGTAGTTTACCTGGAAATTCCAGAGATATTAACTGATCTGCTGACCTCACCATTCCACTCATGAATTCATCCCTCTCAATCTCTACAGGCTCATGAGTTGGGTACTATTGGCACTGTTTTTAGATTATGCTTTAACGAGTGCTGAAAGCTTTGCATTTTCTTAATGAGAATTGAAGTGAAATTGAAAACTGTGGGTTTTGTTTAAATAAGAACAACACGAATCTAGCAGAATTCAAACCAAGCTACAACTGAAATATTGACCTATATAAAAGCCAAGAATGGAATAAGAACATGACTGAAAGGCATTCCAGCGAGATACAACCAGCTTTAACTGAATGGTGTCATACAGAAACAGTAGCTACGCATTTGCAAATATTACACACTTAGTAGTGCACAGAATTCACCTCTTGCTGTCTTACAATAAGCAAAATAAATATCAATTTAAATTTGTAACAAAAGGCATAAGGAAATCAAATAGCTTAACACAGGTGGAACTGTAGATAACTGAAAATCTAGATGTGTAACTCTTCAGTTATCCTTCCATGAAGAAATGAGCTGGAAAAAGAATAGAAAATACTATGAACAGGGTCTAATTCATTGTTATGGAATTAAAATAACACTGCCTGGCATCTCATCAGCTGAGCTTGGAAATCCAGGACAATCTTTCGCCGTCACTTGGCTTGTGTCCTTGGCTTCTCTTATCCTTTTGTGCTATTCCAAGCTCTGCTGGACTATGTATCTACTAGCGGAACAAACAAGTCGGTGAGACCGAGGGTGGAAAAGGAGTAAGATACAGTGTAAAGCAGAATTTCCCAAAATTTAAAAATAACAGTCTCCCTGCTTGTTCACTTCTCCAATGCTGTGTGGGCCTCACACTGCGTGGGCTGGTGAGTTTATGCCCCTTCTCTACTTACAACTCTACCCTCCAGTGGAAAGGATACCACGATCTCTATTTACAGCTTCCCATCATATGAATTGTTTTGTAGTCCTCCATCTCCACCTCTCCCAATGTGTTTGCCTCTTCCTGTCACAACCTATCTGTACACCAGTGTTATCCACAGGCCTCACAAGGTAACTTTGCTTGTCTGCCTTAATCTCTGGAAGCGTTCCCTGCAATGAGTCTCTGGAGAGTTCATTTGTTAGATCATTCCCCATCTGGGTGAACTGTACTTAATGCTTATACTATGAAAATATCACTGGTGGGTCTTTCCAAGCCCTGGTCTAGTTGGTGGAATCTGCGCACACGGCGGAAAGGAGCTGGCTGCACCTTTTGGGCTGGAAAAAAAAGGCAGCATTGCTTTTTCAATAATTTCTTTGTTGCTTTAACATGAAGAGAATAAACTAGGCGGAATGGGTCAATTTCAAGATTAGTCCTCTATAGAGGGAAAGTTTTTAAACAGATCTGTTCTGGTGTTGAGTGACGCCAGTAATTTTCGGGTTATCGATCTCTTCCCAGCATAATTTCTTTGTGATTATTTTCCCTCTCCATTCTTGCCTCGTCATTTCTCCATAAGGACCCTCCAAAGAAGCGGTGATCTATTCCTCTTTTCCATCACATGTACTCCAGCCTACCTTCTGTAACTGCAGAAACAATGCTCAGTGAGTACCAGAGGTTCGGAGACAGACTTAGGGAAGGAATAAAAGAAGTTTTTATGTGCACTGTTATTTTGCTACTTTCCCAGACATAAGGGAAACAACCATCCCAAATTCATGCTGATAAAACTTTCAGATCCCACTATGAGTGTATTCGATAAAAGTATGTGACATGAGCTCCGCACAGTACCAATCTGTTCTAATCTTTCCCAACAATCGCACGAAACGAGCAACGGCAGTTCCATCCCCACAAATGCTCACGGTGATACTGTTCTCATGACATAGCTGGCCCATAAAGACAGACCTGCCCTTGGAAAGAAGATCACCAAAAAAGCAGAGGCAAGGTAGAAAAAGAAAACCTCACAAAGACATAAAATAAGCTTCTTGGAATTAAAATAATCCTTTTGGAACAAGCCTCAAGGCTACACGTTCTACTAGGTTCAGACCCTACTCACTACAAAGGAGAACAATGAGTTTATTTGGCTGTTCCCATGTTAGCTTATGTAAAAAGTCCTGAAAACTCCCAAGTAGAAGACTTCACAACTCACAAGATACCTCTTCCAGCTCTGCACCATCCTCCCAGTGAAAAGCTTTTCCTAACATCCCACCTGAACCTCCCAAGCCACAGCTTGTGGCTGTTGCCAACGTTCTACTGTCTGCTGCTGTTTAGAACAGTTTGATTCTGTTGTCTTTTCAATGATACTTCAAGTGCCATAGGTTTCTAGTTCACCTTTTAGTCTCCTATTCACTACACTAAACAAGCCTAGATATGTCAACCTTTTTTCACAGGCCATGTACCATAGGCCCCAATCATCTTAGTAGTTGTCTCCACTAGACCCTCCCCAGTTTCTTGATATTGTTCTTGAATTGTTGAGCCTAAAACTGGACACAAAGACCTAGGTCATTGGTCTGAGGAAGATGACAAGTTCAACATGAGTCAGCTCTCATCACAAAAACATCCAACTGCAGTATTGTGCTACAACAGGAAGAGTGTGGACAGCAGATTAAGGGAAGCACTTACTTCCAACAACTATGTGAAAATGAACACAAGTGTGACCCACTTATCCATTAGATTTTGTGCTTGGCAGGGAACCTTTCCTACTCTCTGAGAGTTTCCCACTATGACTCACTTACTTTGTGAACTCCAGAGGCAGAACACTGGACCTAAAGAACACTGTATCTTTGTGAGTAGGTTGCTATTATTGGAGGTAAGGATTGGGTTCAAGCAGTCTGAAGCAGAGGAAAGCCTGAAGCTTAGAGTTCCTATGTCCATGGCAGATGTTATCTCTGTTAGGCCTTTGAGTCAAAGGAGTGTTGTCTTACCTACTGATTTAAGTGAGCTGCACTTAAACATGGGTGTTCAATCAGGCAACGCAGGGAAGAGAAGATGACTCACAGCTGTCAGCACAAAAGTAGTTGTATGCATGCTGTTCCACTGAGAAGTTATGCAGAGAAGAGTCCATGTCCTTACAATTACTAGTGAGGTGGAGAAGGTGGGTTGCAAGTTTCAGCTATTGGCAGTTTGGGGACCTACTTTTCCCTTTATGTGTCCAGTCTGCTGGCAGAAAGGAAGATGGCCATCACTGTGTTGTTGCATGTGAAAATAAACAGCTTCATGGATTTAGTTCAACATTAGGAGTTTGCAGTACAAAGGGCAGGTAAGCATACTGGATAAGTTCATTTTCTTATAGCCTCCCTACCTCACATGTTAAGTCACTGTCAAGTAGGAGCCTTTCTCCTTCTGTTGCTCTAAAGGAAACTATGAGAGATGCAGATTGTTTTGAGATTCACACTGGGAAGCGATATTACAGCAGAACGAATGTACAAGATGCATATGTTACTACGTACATTAAGGTCTGCTGAGCTCCACAAGCATGACTGTTTATGAGGGGTGGCATTCCCTGAAAGAACCATGAAGCAGACTGTGTATTGGAAAGCTCTGCCTTAGACACATGAACCTCACTTTGCAGACACGGGACAGCACTCAAGAAAATCTCTGCTACTCCCTGGAAAAGACCAGCCCCAAGTATCCTACAAGAATTCAGTGATCTATAAGCCAAAAAGAAAGGATTATTTTATAGCATAATACTGCACCCTTCACCACTTCTCCCCCCCACCTTCAACCTTAGGCACAGGTAGATACAAAGACAGCCTGAAAAGGGCTTCTGACTGTGGATGGAAGGCAAGTCAGAAAGCAGATCTGCATCATCTTGGGAGTCTGGTACTGACAATTTCAAGAAGTCATACAAACCTTTAAATTTGCAGCGATTAAATAATACTCCACTCTTTTGTGGGATCTGAGTATACTGCGTAATTTGGCATTTCTCCCTGTTGCTTGGGATTCTCTCAATGTGAAATGAGTTGGCCACAGACTTACAAGGTTTGGCTACCATCATATCAGCATCTTTTCGTTTGTTTTCAGACAGCTGTTTTCTCAAGCAAGTCTCACAACAGTATGCATAAAGCCTGTCACAGCAGGCCCCTGACCTACAGTATGATTTTGTGGCAGTCACTTTGTCCTACAGGTACATAGAGCAGATAGTAAAGAGTAATTCTGACTATTGAAGTTGAGAAGGGTCAACCCTGAAATTGCATAGATCTAGTACAAATCAGTGGTGGTGAATCTAAAAGAATACTATAGTCTTGACAGTTCTTAGGAAATAACATAGACCAGCTCAGAGACTGCCCAGCACAGCACTGCCTTGCACCCTCAGGTATTCCCAAAACCAAAAAGGAACAATCAAGAAAGATGCTGGGTCAGAACTCTCCAGAGGATCCCACCAAACAGCATTTCTAGGATTCTGCAACAGTACAAGTGCAAAATCAGGAAAGATGAGCAGTAATAGCCAAGTCCCTAAGAGGTTTAGGGGAAAGACCATACTCCTTCACTTAGCATTTCCTAGCAACTACTTCATGTGGCCTTTCCTGCTGTGTTCTGACTTTCCTGAGTCACATTTCTGTACATTTAACTTTTCCTATACAGCAGAGGAAAAGCATGTGGGCCTTTAACTCAGGACAGTGATATCTCCAGACGGAAGACATCCCATAGGCAAGCATGGCACAAGGTAGCTTTTCAGTGCCCAAGCCATCCACCAAACTGAGCTGTTACAGCACTGTGCATTGTGAAAGACCTACGCAGTTTGCCAGTTGTACCTCCACAGAGGAAATTCTTGTCCACAGTGGGTCATCAATGCCACCGGGAAAAAAATAGTTTCCTTTAGTGCTGTCCCTTTAAAACACAGAGTCTAGAGTGCTGTGCTGTGCTGCAAAGGTCACAGATGTTGAACTGATGATGACAGGGAACCTTCCACCTCTGTAACCTTGCTCTCCCACAGTGGAAATGATGGTGTCAACAGCACTCTGCCAGGTCAGTCACTTCACTGTCAGATACAGCTGAACGGATGAAGAGCAAAGAGAGTGAAGTGGAGTCAAGACAGAAAGTATAAGTTCAAGTCTCATTTCATACTCTACCAAAGTTTGGTGGGAAAGAATTGGCTAAGGGCCAATTTTCAGTTCAAAAACTAAATTGCTTTGATAATTAGCGAGTCTATTGGAACATGTGCAGAGACTAGGCATAATAGACAAAGCAGATGATAGCACGTCAAGAAATCATATTTGATATAGATTAAAATTACTGAAATATAGGGAATTATGGAAAAATACAATCATTTTGCAATTAAGATTTGGACTAAAAAAGGATTTGCATTCACTGTAACAAGCAAGACCAGTAACAACTAACAACCACCTATGGAGATGGAGCTATTAACATGCAAATGATCATTATTCTGACCGAGGTATTTCTACAGAAAACGTGGCATTTATGCAGATTTCAAAGATGTTTTTTGAAACAAAGTATATATGGATAAAGAGATGGGAATGGAGAACACAGTCTGTTTACTCAGGAAAAGTTCTGCTTGATACAGAAGAATACTAAGAAACACAATTACTGAGTTGGGGCTGGAACAGACATGGTGTGGGATTCCAGCAACCCTCCCTGACAACGTGATTACAAAGAAGAGTGAGCTTCGGGGCCAGAATGTTGATGTAAGAAATGCAAACTTTTATTTAACAATTTAGAGGAGTATTAACCAGGAAGAGGATGTTACTGACCTGAAGGTAGGAAACAGGACAAGATAGGAAACTGTTGTGGAAATGGCACAAAAACCTGAGCTCTTCAGGTGTAAGAAAATAGGAGTTTATACCTGTAACCGCATGATTACATCTCATGAGGAGAAAGCATTACCTGAAGTTATGCTAAATATGACTTTCTTTGCTATCAACACTGTGCTATCAACACTATGGATTTCAGTGGAGCTTTGGCTCCTTCCTACCACATACATCTCGACAAATTCATTGTGGTCCATTCTTACAGACAGGGACAAGGACCACTAACCTCTAGAGGGAGGCAAAAATGAGCAAAGAGCTCATTCAGGGTACTCAATGAATGGCAGGGAGCATAAGACTTTATCTTGCCAGTGTGTTGTCAAGACCGTGGGCGAGGTCAGTAAAGAAGCAGAAAAGACAAGTATAGCAGCCACCAAAACTGATGGCAGGGGGGAGACAGACGTATGTTACTGTGGGAAAGTTCTATCTAAATAAGATATAGGAGGATCTTCTGCACACCATGGCAATGTCTTTGAGAAAAAGGATATTTACAATTAAATTTCACTGCAGCTCACTTTTACATTCACAAAATTTCAGATCTATAATATCTCAAGCATTAAGGAAATTAGCTGCTTTCTAGGAGTCTGGTTTACTGAATTTTCAAAGGTCCTGCAAGTCTCTTTTATGACTCAGGTAGCAGCACAATATTTTAAAATTGTGTTGTATGGCCTTACCAGAGAGCCTTTAAAAGCTATTGTAATACATGGTTGTAGTTTGGACCGTAAAAGGAAAGAGGAGGTGGTGGAGTTCCACTTCTTGCCCCAGTAGGAGCTCGAATGTTCTCCCAGACTGTCAGCTGAGACATGAATACAGCAGCTAAGGCTGTGCTGTCCCAGTAAATTTGAATGTGTCCAGGAATGTTCCCAGATGCAGTAATGTTAATAAATTGTAGGCAAGTCTGGTGGCACAAGATTTGGCCTGTTAAAATTTGCACTTACCCCAAACAACTCCCAGCCACAGATGATCCAGGGACCACTCGTAAGTAGGTTGCATGAAGCTACACTCTTTTGGGGATTACAGTGGTTTACTACCATAGATCTGGGCCATTCCATGTCAGGTGGCTTTACTGCCTGGAAATGCTGCAAGGTACATTTAATTTATTAGTAGAGAGACATAACTTAAGATGCTTGCTGCACGTCACCCAGAAAGTCCATGGCAGAGCTGTGACTACAGCTCAGGTTGTCTGAGTCCTGGTCTGGTTCATAATCACTAAGCCACATTTCCTGTATCAGCATAAGCTTCCTCTCTTGTTCAGCACAAGCTTCTCTACCTGCACAGTGATGAAGTGGGGAAGATAGATAGATAAATAAATTACTTGCTCTAACACTTGTCAGCTTAAGTTTGAATGAGTCTGTGCTCCCAAATCTTGCTTAGTAGTACACACAAACTTCTCAGCCCACAGATTCCAAATGCTGTGAAAATCTAAAAAGTATTCTGAAACGTACACTTAGTCTTCACAATACAAATACATTCCGTGTTTCCTCATCATATGCTTCCTCAATACTACAGCTAAAAGCACGGTCAGTTCCTGTAAGCTTAAATCACATATCCTGAGCCCAAGACACTGACTCCAGCTCTTACAGGTTCTTAAAACTGTAGGTGTCTGTTCCTAAATTCAGAACAGAGACTCCTGCCAATTGATCCTCAGTATGGATCAGTATGGAAACATATCGCATGCTTTTCTGCACTAGCGCATGATTGTACATACATCCAGAAATATGATGCCACACAGATACAATATGAAGACCTAAAAGGACAAGCAGCAAAAGACTGCTTCCTTTCACCTGGATAAAGTGCAATTAAGTGGTAGCAGAAAACCAATCAGCCATTATCCCTATTTAGTTCTCCTCACTATTGGACAGTGAGAATGAACAGAGCATGATTACTAGTGCAAGGCGAGGGCAGTTTGGGCATACAATCTTTTAAGGTGGTTTCTGCCTCTCAGTCAGTTTTTATAACCAGGTAAGGCCTTGAATCCTAAATCTCAGTTCTCTTGAACTCTTGAGAATTTGATCAAGTGTTTTTATTTGGTCTCACTGGATATTATTTCGTTCAACTCTGTCTTGTCAGCCAGGGTCTTCACTATAGCAGACACTTAGAATCCTACTCTAATGCATCTTTGTACTCTACAAAATAGCCTCTATATGTCTAAGCCTACATGCTCAGCTTTTATCAGGTAAATAAACTTAAGCCCACTTTGAGTGATCTAGGATACTTGACAACTCCTAACAGTTAACAAATAGTCAGTCTTTAGGACTGCAAAAGATTGCATGGTCCTAGCAACTACAGCCACATGTCAGATAAGCTATAATAAGTAAATAGGAATAAATATAATAAAATACCTTTTCAAATATGTCAGTATTGCAAACTACCCTTATGTAACCCATAGAGAAACAGGTGGGGTAATCAAGAATAGAGGACTATTTAGGTGGAAGGACCAAATTGTGGAGTGAAAGAAAAACAAGGGCTATAAAAGCAACTTTCCTTCGTATTACCTGCATACACATGCAATCCACATTGCTGCAGAATTACGTATTTATATTTGCAGAGTTCCTGAGCTCTTGAAAATTTGCTCTACCTCAAAGCTGAATTTCAGTAAACTGAGTTCTCTTCAGCACAGCCAAGCAGTTATGAAGACCTATCAGGTTGACACTACATCCTTGCACCAAAGCTTACCATAACTTTTGGGATAATTCAGCTAATGAAAGGAACCTTGGGACACATCTGTAAAGATATTTGAACAGTGACGATATGGATGAGTGACACTTATAAATGTCTAACGCTCTTTGCACTGGTTCTCTTAAAAATTCACTGAGCCTACTTCTACAGCTGTAAGGATCTCAACAGTTTGAAAATAGCTCTATGTCCAATCACTTGCAAATAATTTAGTGTGAAGAACATTTTGAGCAGTGGTCATGGAGATGCCTGATCTTGTTGAAAATGTTTGTTGATCTAAGCCTCCTAAGTTCATGGAGGTTTGGATGCAGCAACTGAGTTGCGCATCTACTGACGGCTGGATAGAAGGGTTGTACTCAAGTGCAGGAAGCCTTATATATTCACAGCCAGGACTTCAATCTTCTTTTTGATGTTGGTAATTTTAATACTATCTATAACATGGATGGGAGACAAATGCCTGGAAAACAGCATTGCAATGATCTCCTTGATGAGCAGACAGTTCCCTTTCCAAGCAAAATGAGTTAAGGAACAGAGGAGGGATCAGCTGTTTGCAGGACTGATAGTGTCCTCGCTCAAAGCGTACCAAACCCATAAGGTCGTGCTACTCTCAAGAGGATTTCTGAGACTGCAGCAAATTCAAGTTCAGCTGAAATGTTCAAAAAACACTAGCTTGGGAATGGGTTATGGAAGCTGAAGATCTGGCTCCTTAAAGATAAAAGATGTTTCATATTGCTTTCTTAATTGTTCTGGGGGAAGAAAGCCATTTGCAGCATGCTCTGTTCAACCTTGGAACTAATGGGAGGCCTGAGAGAGTCTTGTTAACAAACAAGAGGCTTTGGAGCTTTGTAAATGGAGAAATTCTGCCCACAAAGCTGAGCTTTACACCGAATTGGTTATTTTTCATCTTACACAAGTGTGGGAGACACGAACAGCAAAACCACTAAAATCACAAAAGTATTTTCACTTTACATTATGAATTTTTTTTTAAATTATTTTTTTAAAGACAAAACTCCCACAAAATTCCCCAGCAAAAGTTTCCTATTACAGAGTGGAAAGCGGGACGAGGAGGGGCAAAGGGATTTTGGAAGGTGACAGAATGTCAGTGGCAAAACACTATTTCCCATCCACCCATACATTAGGACTCTTCTGCAAGCGCTTGTAGGGCAAAAGGGAGACAGTCTGACTGTTCAAAGAGAGATTTAGAACTCCCTCTTCCCCACTTACATGGGAAACTGTGCAGAAACCTAAATGTATTTCTGACAGAGGAAGACTGCTCAAATCCTGAAGGCTTTCTGCCAAGGTTTAGCTTTTCTAGCATTTCAGTTGCTTTTGGGGCTGAAACTCTATTGCAAACCTTGTCCACCAATCCTTCCCATTAGCAAAAAGCAATGCATCTTGTGCATTCCATATGGCAATGGAAGGGAAATTTCTTCCCTGTTATGACATAATTTCCAAAATCCTTGAGGCAATTTTCAGCCTGATAGTGGCAGATGTTGCACATTAGACAAACATGTTTTGAAGTCAGGATATTTACCTGGATCACGGTATTTACACTGTTCTCTAGTTTCCTGTGCAACACCCATCATCATGTTATTGGAGCACTCTTGGTATCACTGTATTGGTATAAAAAGGATGGATCACACTCATTACAGATTATAGACCACTGTCAGACCTTTTTGCAGAACGTAACAAAAACTAAAGCAAACAACAGTTCCTTCTCTAACTCTCAAAATTCAGTAGTTTTGTAGTACCAAGTTAGAAAATAGTAAATAATCTGACTGGAAAATGGTAGACCTTTAGTAAACATGGAGTGAGGTACTTTCATCAAGTACAGCTCTTCTAAAGACCTACAGATACTGACAGAAGGAGAAAGCACCATTTATTTTTGACATTATCTACAGCGCTTAGTCTTCCTCTGAAAGGGTTAGCTGGCTGACTGAGCTTTGGACATAGCTAGGCCAGCAACTAGTGAGTTAAAAGAGAAAGGCTAACATATGGCTAGAGGTGTGACAAGGGTAGATGCTTCTCTGCTGGGCCCCTATTCCCTTTTGCTGGTTTATAAGGCAGAAAGGTGATTGTGGCCTTAGCCAAAACCATGGGAAAGTGGCAGCTTTTGCCTCAAACTCCACAGAGCGCATACCATCCCTGGTTCTCCAAAAAGCCACTCTAGCTTTCTCAGGCTCTCAGCTGCGGAGGTGCCTTTTCAGCTCATGACACACCTATTGAGCAGTTGATAAGAGCCAACAGCATGGGCAGCGCCTGGGCTGAGAGGGCAGGCAGGAAAGAAAAGTAGCTCTGTTCCAATATGAAGAGATGACTCCCACTGTACCAACTTTGTGTCCCCACTTTCACACACCACCTGCCACTGTATGAGGGAAACTTAATGCTGAGAGGGAGGATGGCGAGAACAGCGAGAACGCTCGTCAGCCTTTCTTTCCTCCCCTACAAGCACCATCCCTGCTGCTGTTTATGCCTCCCAACCCCAGGGACCAAAGCGCCTATTAAACTCATCATCCTCCCTTTCTGGATGTTCCCCCTGAGAGGTTCATTAGGCCCTGCTGCCTGACAGCAGGCAGCCAGAGAACCAGGTGGCCACCTTCTTTTGCAATGCCAGTGTTATTTCTGAGGGCTTAGACTTTCTGGGAAGAAGCTTTTAAATTCCCTGTTTCCCAGATGCAGAGAGGGTTCCATAAAACCCTCCCCGCACAGATGGATTGAAGAAAGGCATTGCGCTTGGTACATTCTCTGTGGGAGTTCATTATCAGAGGGAGAAGAGAAGTCTGAATCCCTTGGTGTCTGCCAACAAGCTCAGAAAAGCAGTCTGTGCTTCCCTAGCCCCTCCTGCCCCAGGATCACAAAGCACTTTACGTGCGTCACTCCAATATACTTCACAGCCATCATGTAACAGTATGATAGTGCTGTAGACGGAGAGATGAGGCTGGTGTCCATTCATCCCTGAAAGAGGCACAGTAAAAATGGAAGCAGGAAGGACTAGCTCAAACATCATTGCTGCTACTCTCCCTTCTTCCAACCCACTCTGTAACTCTCAATGCAGTATCGTCTTACTATCTTTTCAAACTTCAAATCTATTTTATAACTGTAGTTAGACTTCATGAGCTGCTTGGATTTTTGGACATAGTATAGAAAGGAAGAAAAATTTCTGGCAAAAAAGGTATCAATATTTTAGGAAATAGTGGAAAGAAATCTGAAGGGAAGGACTTCAACAGACACTTCAACATGCAACTTAAAATACCAGGCCTGCCTCCACTCAGCCCCATGTTTTCCTGCTTACACACAGATGTTAAGACTTCTTGTTCTTGTTATAGACACTTCCTCATGTGTCTGCTCCCACATGTTACAGGGGAGATACTTCACCAGGTCAGGAAAAATTACCTTTCCACTCTGTATTGAAGGAGGCTCCAAGAGAATTAGCTCAGTGATTGCTTTCTGCACTTTCTTGTTTGCACCAGTATGATTAATTTGGATCTTGTTAGGTGTAAGTGCTCCTCCTTTCTAGAGCATGAAGAGAGAAGAGGAATGGGTAAGGTAGCTGACTTTGAAGGGGGGCTTCTCTGTGATGAATTAAAAAATTCACGATAAAAAAAAATTATTATGTAGTAGCATTTTTCTAATGTGCCATTTTCAATAGAAACTTTATTTATAGAGCAGCCATTTAACAGAGAAGCGTGGGAGTCACAGCAGCATTTCAATTGCATGTCAGGAGGAAAACTGGCCCTGTAGTTGAGATAAGTGACAAGAAGAGAAGAGCTGGATGTTAGGCTGAGAAACAAGATGACCTCGGGCAAGTCATTATACCTCCCTCTGCCTCACTTTCCCATTCTGTTAAGCTGAGATTTTTAACAATTACCTGGCCTGACAAGTGTAATCAGTATGTAAAGAGCTCTGAAGTGGACGCGCGCTCAGCTGATCCTCACACAACCAGCAGTACTGCTGGGAACAGGCAAGAGGGAGGTAGCAAGGTTCAGTGGCAGTCTGTCTTCCACTGCAGGCACTGGATATAACTGAGAATCCTAACATACATCCTATGTGCTAACATACATCCACAACTCGCTTATGCTCAGGGAAGACTCATTGGATCAGGACTAAAATGATGACTTGGAACTGTTAAGTGCAGACAGGTGTAGGAGTCAGAAAGATCACGAGGCCAAAATCAGGACATCAGAAGCAGAGAACCATGGGAACCACCATTCCAGCTAGAAAAAAACATAGTTCAGAGGCACGCAGCCTGGAAAAATGGACTAAGAATCCAATACCAGTTTGGATGGGATGGGTGCAAGGCCACCATTGGGTAACCGTACTGTGTGGGCTGACATTTACATGGGAGACTAAAGTACCTTTCAGCTTCCACTATGTATTCGTCTGGGCAACACGAACAGGGAAAGAGTACAGATACTCATAGTGCATCTCTCACGCATGTACGCAGTTCTGCAGCACATACAGCAAATACGACACATCAGTCAGGGAGTCAAGGAGTTTTAGGGACAGAGTACAGGCAGCACATCAAGAGCTTTTAGAAAAAAGTGTTCTACCTGAGCACAAAGACATGCATACTTCAAGGAATCCCTCCCACTCCCATAGGGAAATGTGCTATCGACATTACTTATGCTCTTTGGAGTAATCACCAGCTTTCCTTTGAAAGGCAGCGGGACCACAAGGGAACATGGGCCGGTTGGCTGTGGCTGTTTGTCCTCCAGGGGGTGCAAAAGGTCCTACTGTGTAGCATCCAGGTGAGTTGTGAAGACTAGGAAGCAGGAAATGTGGAATAGGAGCACGTAAAGGCATGATTTGGCTGTAGTCCGGCTAGATGACATACCACTGACTTGGGAGTGGAGTATGTTATAGACAACTTGGGAGAGTGAATTTTAGAGGCATGAGCTGTAGGGCAGAACCACAGGGAGAAGTTCTTTATAGCTATACCAGATAGATTACTTGGAAAGAAGCATGCTCTGAATTCAAAGGAAAATGAGATAATATCAGTAACTTGAGGCCTATGCATGCAGAATCCAGTATAAAGTGAGTTTCTTTCATTATTTTCCTGCAGAAATAAATTTGCAGGCACTTCTGGTTGCTGAAAGAGACTTAAAAACACACGGATAAGATGCGGTACAACAGAACTGTGTCTATGATTGGAAAGACTGTGCAATCAACGTGTAATTAACCTGTGAAACTTGTTGCCAGAGGATATTATAGAGAAAAACAGATTAGTGAGATTCAGAAAAGGATTAGACCTTGCAAGAATAGCATCTGCAGCTAGGCTTGCTAGAATAAAAACCATATGGGTTATTAGTCTTCCCACTTCAGGGTATAAAATGATCGCAAGTTGGGGTCAGAAAGCAATGTCTCCCTATTATGTAGCATTGTAAAACTGGGCACACCAGGGGGTTGTTACAAGTCTATCTAAAGCATCCTGCACTGGCAATGGTTAGGATAGAATACTGGACTGGATGGGCCATTAGTTTGATACAGACGAGCAATTTCTTATACCATTCTGGCCTCATTTCCTGGGAGAATTCCACTCCCCAAACAGATATGCACTCGAAGCAATTGAAATTCAAGTGTAAACATGTTATTGCTTGAGCAATTTGTGGGTACAGAATAGCAGTTAGACCCCAAATAGAGGCGCCTTGTGGAGTAAGAGATTTTTCTATTATAGCTTTGTGATCACCACCTACAAACTTCATGGTTGTCATTCAGCTGGTCGGCATCAGTGGAAGTGCAACCAAAATTCCTCTTGCACAGGCTTTCAGTGTGGAAGCAGTAGAGAAATCTCCTGCAAGTAGGATGGAGTCTGTACCACTTGCAGCTGCATAGTTCATCCATCCAGCGGAAGGAAGAACCAGTCTGCAGCAAAATGAGGCAAAGGACAGATCAGCATTCACTTTTCTCTGATGTTGCAGAGGTTTTTCCTTTCTGTGTCTTTGGGTAGAAGTTGCACTCTTCCCCTGGCTCCCTCCTGCAGCATGTTAGGCAAACAGTGTCTTTCTGCTCTACTGCATCAGACAGGAACAAGACTGGGGAAAAGGTGAGAGGTGGAAGGTGTGGTGAGGCAAGAGTGGAAGGTTCGCAGAGAGGCAGTAGGGTAGGTATCAGGAGGTAAGGCAAAGAGCAGGCATGTGGCCCAAATGTGAAATGCAGAGGGGGAGGCTGCTGGGGGTTGGGATATGCAGTGAAAGAAGCTGAAGGAGTTGCTAAAAGGACAGAGGGTGCAGATGGATGACTGTATGATTGCCCACAAGGTCACACAGCGCAGCAGCAGAGGCTGACATCCACAGGGTGCATGCAGACGGACAGGCAGGCAAACACAAGCAGAACAGGAAGGTCCAGTGGGAAGGATAGAAGACAGCATTTAACTCCATCTCCTACACAAAGCCAGAACCAAAAGCTAAGCAAAATGGCAGTGACGGCAGAGTTGAAAGCTGATGATACACAGGTGGGGACAGTGTGCCAGTGATGCTGAGAAAGTGCACTGCTACAGGCAGCTGCTAAAAAGTGTGTGGTGTTGCTGTTACACCACTTGGAATTTGGGCAGCATAGGGTAAGTGCTTCACCTCTAGGACTGCAAGGGGCAAACAGGACATGAATCTCCTTGGTCCGTTCCCCTCTCCTTCCCCAGAACAAACCATTTCAGAGTTAAAATGGGAAATAAGACTATCAGAGTAGGAACAAAGACAACTTTGGCCAATTCAGTGTTCATACCATCCTTGATATACATGAGTATGCACACACATTTTAATGGGATAGGGTCTGCCTTCCACATGAACTAGTAACTCCTGAATTCCACTTTCTGACTCTACTTGCAGTCATTCCACCTGTTTTTCTGAAGAGTTTAGAGCCCTTTATCTCCTGTTTCTGTGAACACTGGCCATAGCCTTTTACAGCAGAGGCTGAAGTTTTGGGACATGTCTAGTACAACAGGGACTGGACCCTTGTAGAGATCATTCAGTTTTCTGAAAAATACAGTTAAATGTGTTCCACCTGCACCACCATCTCTCAGCCCATGGCTCGAAGGTCAAGTGTCCACTCTGCATCAGATAATCTGATCTTCAGACACTGCATTTACTCTTATAAAGGTCAAACTAGTAACACAGCTATTTTCCCTCAGATTTTCTGTGATCCTGTGTTACCTCTACAAATCGAGAAGTCAGCTCACTCTCTTGTTTGAACTCTGGCCTATTAGACTTGGTAGTTGTCTCTTGCCTTATGGTGACCAGCCCCTGAAAGGCTTCTCTCATTCCTAGAGAGGTTGGGTGCACATAAACTCACACGAATGCACATACAAACACATGCTCTTGCAAACACACACAGATGCCAGGATTCACAGATGTACACACAGCTTCCTACCTCCGCACTGCTGCTTTCAGCAAGGACCACTCAAAGTGTTTAGCCCAACATGCTGTGATGATGATGTAAACGGAAAAAGAAAAGCCCTTCACCTGTGAAACTAATTAATAGTCAACAAACTTGCTTCAAGGTAGGAGACCTGGCACTGAAGGCAAGAAGCTGTCCTGGAGACCGGTAGGAGCCCGTCTCTGCTGCTAGGTGGCAGCATCTATTCATTCACCCGTACTAATCACAGAGCTGGGGCTCGCCAAGGTGTCTCTTGGTTTTAATTCTGTGAGAATTCGATGCTCATCAAAGAGAGCGACTGTTACAGTCCACACTACAGCCAAAACGCTCAAGGCTGTTGCTGTCGCTGCCCATGATGGGAGCATACATAAACATGAAAAGAAAGTCGTCCTGGCTTTTAAGGCATACCGCAATTGGGGTTGCAGCTTTTTAAGGGGATACAGCTGGACAGGCACCTTGCGATGATGCTGATGAAATCATGCCTTATCAGGAGGCAAAGAGGCTGTGTCCTCCTCCACAGCTATTTCAGGGCCCTTTATCACCAAGCAAGGCTAATACCTTTCAAGGGCTTTTCAAACACCAGTTAATTAGTCCCCCCAAACCTTCAAGCAAAGCAGAGGAGCCAGAGCCTTGTGTTCTCCATAGCAAATGAGACTGAAGCTCTGTGAAGGGCCCCAATTTAAAGCCACCTCCAATGCAGCACAGGGGAACAGCTGAAACAGATTTAGGGGCACTTTTAAGAATGTCAGTTGAATATTATATCCTCGTTATTCATATAATTAATACTGCAAGTACTACTGAATTCCCTGTGTTATTTATATAAGCATTATATTCCAGTTATTTTCTGCAGCTCTTGTCTTTTTGACATGCAATAGATTTTCTTATGAAGACTGTGGGCCTGCATCACTGAGGACCCATGGGAAAGGCAGATTTTCAGCAGAATACGGTTAAATATTCTTGTCCCAGGATCATATTTAACAATGAGGTGCTGCTGAACACAGCTTGAAAACTGGAGGACAGAGATTTAAACTCCCTCACGTCACAAAGCCTCCACAATGTCTATTTGCTTGCTGCCAGCCACCACAGACAGCAGTTACGGATAAAGCTTGATCCTGTGTGCTTTTTGCTGGCATGAAGAGCAGGGAAACAGTAAAGAACATTGACATTAAAATCAAGTCATCAGGTTTCAGGGTTAAGATCAGACACAAATGACTGGAGGTATATCAACTCTCCCTCAGTGAAACTGATTTGGGCAGATATGTTGATTTGGCTTAGTTCATGCTTTGAAAGTTTTCTTTGCAACTACAACAAACAGGGGGGTTTGGGGAAAAAATACCACCCTCCTTTCTCCGCAGATGGGGAAGAAGCTCTCTTGGCCTCTACAGGCAATTTAGCAAGCTCAGTATGAAGGCGGTGAGTTGTTCATGTCTGCTCTACTTAAGAAAGGCCATACTTACCCTGAGCTTCTAAATCTTCAAATAACCATACAAAGTAAAAAAGGGAGGTTAGGTGCTGTTCTTCCTTTCTGGCCTAGAAGCTGGCGATGTTCACTTGAGCCCTCTGATGCAGGGAGGTAACTAGACCAAAATTATGTCTCATACTGCTAAAGAAAACCAGAGCAAGGACTGAAATCGAGCTCTGGGTCCTGCCTGGCCATGGTATTTAACAGTTGCCTCCCTCTCACCCAGTTTTGCATGGCTCCAACTAGCATCTTCTAAAACCAGCTTCCCATAGAGGTGTCTAAGCTGACACCTAAGCACTGTGGATGGAAGCTGGTCCATGCCATGCGGCTTGTTCCCTGCCTCTCTCTTGTTTAGCAGTGTAACTTACAAAGACCCCTTTTCTGAGCTTTTGCTTTAATTGCTACACTAGTGGAGGCTGCCCCCTGCCATTTCAAAGGCCCTACAGAAAAAGGGCTTTTAAAGAAAAAGCAATTTATTTTGGGAGAGTGCAATCCTACAACAGCGGAAAACACTTGCAAAGCCCCAAGGCAGGAGTGAGTTTTAAGACCCTCTTATCCTTATTGTTAACCCGAGCAGATTCCTCCATGCACTCCTTTGGGTGAAAGCCATTTTGAGCTTCGCAACTTCCCCCATATAACACATGGGAATACTTGTATAGGGCTTCAGGCTTATGCAGGACCAGGGCAGGGGAAGATGTTTATTCCCAGCCGTTTGACTTTTGCAGAGGGAATTCCCTTGCAAAAAGCCATCAGGCTGCTCCTTTGCAGGGTGACGGAAACCATTCTCTGTCCCCATGCTCATTAAAGATATTGTGAGGTGCCATTCCTTGAGGACTGGCTGCATGTAATTGGTTTATTCTGACTCACTGCCTCCAAGGAGACTGCTCACTTTAGCTTTATCTGTTTTACCCCACTCACTGCTCTCCTGTCCTTTCAGCACAGGATAAACTTAATATTCAGGTCAAGCAAAAGTTGACTTAGCAGCACTTAATATGTCAAGTCACAAGCTCGAGCCAAAAAAAAAATGCAAACCGCTACAGGTAAAAGAAATATTAAACACAACTTAAGAACATGGTTCCCATCCAGCTGTAGAGATTTTGCCTAGGTCGCCTCTGAAATGGCCAAGCTATGACAGTAGCAATCCAGGGTTCATTCAAGCACGCTGGCTTCGTCCATTGTAGTTCTCACAACTGTGGCAGCAACCCACAGCCCTGCATGTGTCAGACACAGAACAGGTCTAGCCTCGTCCTCCCCCTTGGGTACTTTGCTAGTTACCACTTTCTCAATGAGAAATATTTTCGACATCTCATCCACCAGATTTGATGATGCTAAGATCACAGGTACTCTCTCATCCCTTTGAGTGCTTCCGTTATCCCCGAATTCTCAAAATCAGTCTGGAAAAATGGTGACTGATCCTCTGTGTATCTGTTCTCATCTGGGCAGACAAAGCTCTTTCGCTACTTTTTTTTTTTTTTTTCCCCAAACTGCTCCCAAAACCAAGAGTCTGAGGTTTGCTCCCAATTCAAATGTAGATGCCAGGTTGATGAGTTATGGAAATGGATAACTCTGCAATGTGAAAGCATATTCCTCCACTTAATTCCTTCCTAGCTGGCTAAATGGCACATGATCCATGTAAATATAGTTGCTGTCTGTTCCTAAGACATGCAGTTTATTCCTAGTGAGCCTGCTGGTTAATTTGCTCCGCCCAGTCTGGACTGTTTAATTTATAAATTACATTAAATAAAACTAAAATCCTGTTGGGGCTACTAATATATCACTCATTAAATATTATGTAAAACAGCAGAGATACACACTTTCTGTTAAGCCCAGACACGTTACTAACTCCCTGTAGAGATCATGTGTGATATCTCTGGATGCAGGCATGCTGCCTAGATTCCCCCTGAGGACAACTCATCCGTCCTCCCACCATCTGTCGGCATGCTGGGGATCCTCTGCCACACCTAGGCAGCTTGCTCTGGGCTGTGGTTTCTGCTCTGTGGCTCTGACACTCAAAGTTAAATGGGCCTTAGTGCCCTCCCTGAAACACTGGAGAAGAGCTCACACCCCTGGATTTCTAAGTTTCAGACTTCTTCACTCCACAAACTTGACACAAAGTCCCTGGAGTGTCATTAAATCCACATTCTGAACAGATTAGAGATGCATCCCCATTCATCTTTCCTCCTTCTCTGCATTCCCCTGCAGGGGAACTTTCATGAAAAGTGAGAAACTTTACGAAGTGAAGTGGAGCTCATCTCCATTTATTCCAGGTAACCTCTCCTATCCCGTCAAACAGCTCCGCTGTCATAAAAGAACAAATGGAGCAATGCAGGAGTAAGGGGGAGCAGAGAAATAAAAAAGAAAAGCATCTGAACCCTGGGCAGCAAGTTTCTGTTGTTATTTCTGAAGTGTGTTTAGCATGGAGACATATCGTACATTTAGCACAAGTCCCCGGGACCCTAATGAGCTCCTAATGTACCCTATACTTCAAGGGTTTTCCAAAGAGGCCAGTAACTTAGCAACAGCAGCAAATCCTTGACAGGAATAATCAGTATTTGTGCTGCAGCTTTAGGCTTCCCCTCTTCTCTTCCACTAAGTGGAAGGTGGTTTTGGCTGGGATTTCTTCTCTGCTTTGTCATTGTTCTTATTCCTCTTATGGGTTTCTTTATTTGTTGTTTTTTTGTTGGTGTCCGTCCCCCCCCCCCCTTTATTCCTTTTGTTCACTAAAGCAAAAAAACCACCATCAGTGGCTTGCAGGGAGCAGAGTTCTTGGAGCCTGGAGCTAGCAAGATTCTTGCATGAAGAGTTTTGTTGCACTGGGGAGGTACAGAGGTGGCTCTCTGGGGATGCCACAGGCAAGCCAGGCTGGCAGAAGGAGTGATTTTCACATGATAGCAAACTAGGCAGGCACCAGGGCCAGTGGTGGCTCCTCAGGGGTACCAACTCCTACAAAGAGCTAGAAGGAGATGAGCGATGACAGTTCTCTGCTGTGTTCATGGCTCTCAGCTATGAGAAGCTGAATCACCGCACTCCAAAGACATTCTCTTAAGAACACAAAGCAAATTTTGTCAGCTAACTACTTCTTGAGGCCACATGAGACAGTAGGCTCCAGAGAAATATGAGATCCTTCTCAGGCAGGCTCTCTACTCTTCTTAGTGGGGTGCCATTTGGTGCCACTATGTACAAAGCATATGCCTCCCCTGCCCACATCTCCCATCTTTTTGCCAATTGCAGGCGTATCATTGGCTTTGGAAGGAGGGTGCTTTCCATCTTAAGCAAGGAACATGAGCAATTGATTCACATATTAAGAGAGAACAAGACATATTTGGTTGACTCCTTGGCATCAGAACTTCAGCATATTAGATGTTTAAGAGGACAACCTATTTTAATGTCACTAAGAAATCTCCAAAATGATAACCTGATATGCAAAAGTGAATGAGTTCTCCAGTATCACAGAAGGCCTGAGAGCAGGAGACAACCTATCTTGAAATAATTTCCATAGACACTATTCACATTCTTTAATAACTGCACTGTAAAAATGAATAGGATAAACAGCCAGTTTTGAACTATGTTCTGGGCCTTGGCTAGTATACTTCCAGCAACCAACGGGACAAAATCACCATTTCTGTAGGTCCAAGTGTAACTGGAATGTTACAGACACAGCTTATAAAAGTTTTTTCCCCTCAATGTTGAAAGGATGGAAGCTTGATGATAGAAATAGCATTTAACAAGGACTTCTTGACCCAGAAGTAACTTCTGAAATGTTTAAGAACAGTCAACTCATGCTAGGAGAGCCTCTGATATATAAAAAACATGGCATCATACCTGCATCTCTTGCACTTATACTGAGAGAGGCAAACTAGGCTTATACGTTCACCTTGTGAATTTTAGAGAAGTCAGAGGATTAAATAAAATTCCAACTACTTAGAGCTAACCAATCTTATTTACAAAATATCAACAGAGTGAGCATGGAAAATGAATGAAGAAACCTTTGCCAGGAGGAGGCAAAGACTTTCTTTTAGGTGGCTGTCCAGGCAGTAAATTGGAAGAATATTGCAGGCTAACTCAGCTGAAACACTCCTGAAAAAAATCAAAATTATTCTACATCCAAAGCATGCTCACCACCATGTAGCAAAGTGCCCACCCAGAGATACACAAGCAAGGTCCACACTACACAGATCTGAAACTCAGCACAGTATAGAACACTTGTGTACTGCTGCACTCAGCTAATGGGATCTTCTGCACTGTGTTGTATAAACCCACTGAAACACTGTGAAGTAACAAGACAGGTGCAAGGTAGAATATAAGGATTAAATCTGCTATTCTAAGCAAAGTGGGTGTTCAAAATCCAACACATTATCTCAATTACCCCAAACTATCATCACAGACTCAAGGACAAAGGAAGAGCATGTGGAAACCCTTAACCCCTGTGAGAAACCTACTGGAACTGCATGAAAATACCACAGTGATTTGTCCTCTCTTGTTTTTCATTACACATATGGCAAGGCAAGCCCCAGACCTGCCTACACTGTAACTTGGCCTACAGCATCAGTCAGTTAGGTCTCCACAAAGCGTGAGAGAATCATTAACAGCTTTACTTTCTCTCACAGCCAACCTGGCTTTACCCAACCAGAAATGTCTGCAGGAAAAATCTGAAAAACCCATTAATGGGGATAATGATGCTTACCTCCTGTACAAAATGCTTGGAGATTCATGGAAGGAAAATTTTGTTAGAGGTAAATATTTATTAAATCCTTTTAGTTTCTTGTATCAAGGATCCATACTACAGTCCTACATGTGGACATAACTCCCACTACCATTAAAGGCTAGCCTCTATAGACTGTATAAAACAACTCTATACTTCATGGTTTAAGATCTATGGCTGTTATGTCTATCCTACAGACAAGATGTAGAACTCCTAGCTAGTCCATGCCCACACGTTAACAAATGGTGATCTTTTCTCACTTGCCTTTCAGAATGTGTCACTTCACATTATGGAATGAGACAGATAAATTATAGTTCTCAGGTGAAAACCCGGCCCCCTTGAAGTCAATGGCTAGGCCCTTCTGATGTAAATCGGGCCAGGATTTAATACTCTGCCTGAAATTCTCTTTGGTATGAAAAAGCATGGTTTGTTTTTTTTCATGTCTGACTTAGAGAGTTGAATGAGTCTTAAAGCTAAGTGATGAAACAGTGCCAAGAAGTTGTGGGGCTGTTGCCACCTGGGACCAGCTGCCCCAATTCTATTAACCAGATAATCTGCTTATTTGACATTTCTGGGGTCTCAGTACACTCTCTTATGATAGATCTCTTCCTCCTCCTTCAATAAAGCTCAGTAAAACTTTTGACCTTTTCCAGCCTTGAAAGTTTCATTGTGTTTTTTTAAAAGGAAAGCAAAGCATGGAAAAACACCTGCTGAAGAGAGAATTTTCTCATTTGGGTAATATACTCCCATTTAGTGTAAAGAAAACAGGCTCAGAGCGGACTATACCTACAATTTCCAATTCAGGACAGAGTGCTGTAAAAGTGACTTCATTCCTAAATGTACAAGCATCTCCCCTGAGGAAGATCCTAAATCACAAAGGACCATAGGGGATCAGTTGGCAAATCATTACCTCATCTGGAAACTAAAGTTCACTGTCTGGTTTCTATCTAAAGTGACAATGAATTCAGAAGGTTTCACCCTAGACCCTTCACAAAACCTGCTGCCCAAGTTTCAGTCACTAATCAGGGGGCACCCAAGCCTGCAATATTAAAACGAAAGTTGAAGTCATGACAGAAATGCCCAGGAAGAACTGCTGAGGGGAGTGGCGGGGACGAAGGGAAGAAGAATTATTAGAGTAGGACATGCCACAGGGTCAGTGTTAAGGTGCATTTAGCAGAGCAGTATGTATGCATGAAACTTGCACTATGCCTGCCATTAGCCTGCAGTAGCTGTCTCTCACTTTTTATGAGCGCCAGAATTCACTAAGCCCAGAGAGATAAAACTGGTGAATTAAAAAGCAGTTCTCTTTGTTTGGTTTTGAGGCAGGATATAAAACACAGGTCTTGCTGGAGCTTCATGCTTCTTGCTGCTTGGGAGGCAGTCACATTAGTCTCAGTGCCTTTTTGATACGCCATCAAACTAATTACCTGCCTAACAGGAACTGAAATAGATTTCCATTCTCTGGATGTGTAGGAAGATGAGGAGGCCTGTGCAACATGGAGGAGGGCAGGAGGACTACGTCAGATGAGAGAGCCCTAGAAAAGAGCCCTAAGTGCAAGAACCTTTAGGGACAACATGGGAGGCCTGAACCCAAAACAGACACCTGATAGTTCTGCTGGTTTGGCAGCAATTAAAGGCCTAAGAAGTTCTGCTTGAGTTCTCAAGTATCATGTTGCCTGAATCCAAGATTTTGCTCAAGGACCATCTTTTGCGTTAATCCTGTACTTAGATACATGACTCTAAATTCCTTAGATTCTAATGTTCTTACAATAGGGCACTTCTGGAAACGGGAGTTATATCAATAAAGTGGATCATTATTGCAATTAATTTCACTGCAAGACAATTGAAACAGAATGTAACATCAAATCCCCATCTGCTCACTGCAAACTGCTAACCCAGTCCTAAAACAAAACTAAAAAAAAATACCTGCTTATAGGATCAGGCAGCCTTGATTACAAAGAGAGTGGAAGGGAGATGGGGGAAAAGGGAGAGTAGAACATATTCTTGAGATGCCATGAGCTTCTCACTTCATCCTGGCTCATTTTCCAAAGCATATTCTTGAGATGAGAGGGGCTATTTTCCATTTTGTTGCTTTCTGATTAAGTGGAACAAGTGCCTTTGCTCTCATTGGTTAATTAGAAATACCTGCTACGTAGATGTATCTTTTTCCAGTCCCTTGCTTCTTAGCAAATAAAAAAATCTATTTTGGCTTCCCTGCACTGACCCTTTAATTGAACTAACATAGGTTTTCTTGCTGTTCTTTGTTTTTAAATAAGCAATTTTGTCCTTGCAGATTTTAATTTCCCACATGGCAAAACACTTCTGAATATTGCCAGATCCCAGGCATTGAGGCTAGAGAATGTACATCTCTGCTTTTGCACACCAAATTAAAAAAAAAAAAAGTTATCATCAAGCACCCCTGCTGACCAGTCCTTTGCCATGACATTCTGTTGGTTTCACGTGAGAGATCATCTTGATGTGCTATGCTAATCCTGTCATTAATTCCATTATTAAAGTTATAGAGACATGAGATTAGGAACCTGTTACCTGCATAAAGCTCAGCAGATTTTCCTCTCTCTCTCACTCCCCTCAAAGATAGAAGAATCTTATTATATGTATGTAGGCTATTTATACTAGGCTTGTGGAATTCTACTCAACACTCACTGGAAGAATAGCCCTTTATTGATAGAGTATTAGATGGGGGATTTTTGCCTGTATATTATCTTCGCCATCATGGTGCAGAGGGAGAAATCTCTGAGATCTAAGCTGGCAATTTTTTTAATGACAGTTTTATGTGTTTATTACTCTTGTTTTTTTGCCAGGTTTGTTAGGTAGGGAGTAAGTAACAACTTGCAATCTTGTCCACTGGCATGTATACATACATTAATGGGCCAGATGGAGCTGCCACGATTTTAGCAGCTGAGGGTCTGGACTATTATGTTTATACAGGTCAGGGGAGAGGGGGAACAGACAACGAATTTAATATAACATTAGAGCCACAGTCTTCACTAAATTGGACATAGGATTCAAAGTGAAGAAGAGAGAGAGTATCTGGATCCTCTTCTTGGCTCTGCCACTGATCTAGTTTGTAATTGTAACCAGTTCTATTCACCCCATCTGCAACACAATTGTAACATTCCTCCCTACCTCTGTACAGAGTTCTGAGATGGAAATGCAAAAATGATTTCTCAAATTTATCTGACTTTTTTTTCCCTAAAACTTCAGATGTGTTAGCTGCCCCGTCCATGGATTTCTTTTTTATGTTTGACAGTGTGCTTATTTTATTACTCTTGTAGGCTTCCTTGTAATAATTGACAGATTTTAACAGTAAATTATGTTCTCTTTAAGGTATGTATTATAACAATTTTGCCTGCACTGTGCATTACATTTTAAACAAAAGATTCAAGTTTCTTTATTTTCCCTTGTGATTATAAACACTTCTCAGTAGTAATTTATTACTGTAGAATTTCACAATAATAATTTATTACTGTAGAATTTCACCAGCTATTTTCTAGAGTAACAGACGCACAGAGTTGTATTAAGTGTGCATGGTTTGTGACATCTTGTCAACCTTTCTGTGCAGAAGCATAAACTAATTTGAGGCTTACACATAATTTGTTATCAAACTGTATCAGTAAAGCGTAGTTAGTTTCTCTACGTATGTGATATGTTCAAACCAAAGCAAAACAGCATCAACTATTTCTTTATAAAACACTAGCAATATTCTTTGTGTCTCCTGGATCATAGCTTTCAGCCCTGTTACTCAATCCATATTGCCCAGGTCACCTGTATTCACAGGTTTCCAAAATCTTTTGCCTTTCCTTTATTGCTAATTTCAACAAATCAATACATTTTCATCCAAAACTTGCCCTTGCTTCTGTTCCCTGTCCCTGATCCTCTTGACACTGAGGGGGTAGAAGGGGAGGGAGAGAGATCGCAGCCAACAAGCTTATGACAAATTTGAAGTAGCCTGAAATAATTTGTGTTCATTGCATAAAAAAATTATTATCTTTACGACAATTTTCTGAATACATATGTTGACTTAACTCAAGGACTGCTGTTTCCAGGAAGGGAAAGGTAATGCAGCAGATGAGGTGACTTAACCTCAAATACTAAAGGATTATGCAAGGACTGTTATGCCTGGCCCTGGCTGACCCGAACTCATGCCGGTCCTAGTGAACATCTTCAAGCAGAATAAAATCTTTAGCACTGAAAGATCCACCACAGCAAAAGCAAAATGCAGTTCATCAAAGAGAGGAAGACAATTTTTGTGATAAAAGGAACAGACTCCAGAATCTGTCAGAAAATAGGTCTTCCTAAATCCCCCTTTATAAGACATATTCTTTCAGGTTAGACAAATATACAACTAAACAGTTCATTCATTACAATTTTTTCCTCAAAATATTTTCTATAGATGCACAGCATTTTTGCTTGAAGAAGTTATGACATCACTATGAACCGAAAGGAGTCCTGAAACTCCTTGGGTTTTCCAAACAGTCATCACTAATATGAAGGACACTATATGCCAGGGCAAGGTTTAATAGTGGCAAAACCAGAAGCTCTGTCAGTAAGAGGTTGATACATGAAATTTAAGACTGAACAAATGCCAGAATGATCAGAAACAGAACAGAAGCGCAACAAGTCTTAGAAGAAGGCCGGTCATACCCAGACAGTTTTCCAGCCTATTGAACAGCACTCTTCTGCCATGAAGTGCTGTGCTAAAGCAGGGAAGCCCAATGCACTTAATTATATTAAATGCTGACAGCAAAATTACAGCGGAATACATACATGAAGAACAATGCCAAGTTACAGGCCCATACTTTTTGAAACCAAAGGCCAACAGCAATATGGACAGCAATGGGAGCAAGACTTTACCTGTGTCTGTAATGAGCTCATTTTGCAATTTATCTGCAAAACTCCATATGCGTTAGCACATACACGTTTTTACTAGAATGGCCATTATATCTCTTCATCTATGATGCATTGTTCAGATACTTTTCATAAAAGCAACCTTCATTAAGCTCTGTTTGTCTGAAATAGCCAGAATAGTGAACAGCTGCAAGATCCCACACGTTTGTCAAAGCTCATAGAAATATATGAATGTCTTACGTTGTGTTATTTGAGAATTGATATGTTATTACACTGTCTTTAAGGGCTTTATTATAACGCATGTGTACAGGAAAGGAGAGTTAAAACTAAATATTCATTCTTAATTTGGGGATTTCATCTAAGCTAAGCTGTAAAATACTAAAGATGGGTAAATGCTGCCATTTCCTTCAGTGATCATTTAGGTGAATGTAATTTATATACTTGTGTTTTTATGTGCCTGAATGGTGGGTGACACGAGCTCTCTAGCAGGAAAACAAGAATTAAACAAATCTTGAGAAGGCTATAAGGTCCAAAAAAAAGCATTCCCCTACTTTATTTTTTACCCTCTTGATACTTTTTTAGCTGCCTCCCTCAATGCCATGTTGTGCAAGCTGCATTCATTCTGCGTCCTTATCAGATGCCAGATGCATTATATTGCCACTTATAACTGTTTTCTGACTAAGTTAAAACAACATATCAGCAGTAAATGGTGTTTCAGCAAAAAAGCCCATACAAACAAGTTATTCTGACCTCCAAAGATGCCCTTGAAACTGCTAGACTTCTAGCCTTTGGTACTACATCACTCAGACCTACACCCTTGGAAAACCGAGGTGGGTTTTCTCATGTTACTGTCATGCTGTGTGGCAGAAAGTATGAAGTGGAAATGTCTTCCACAGATCTGACGGTCTTGGTCATCGTATCACTTGCCATTCTCCTCGCATTTCTGTTAGTATTGCTTTAGAGAAACAGATTCAGTTCACACCTCCCTCCTGAATCTTCAATATTTATTTTGACTCTTTATGTTAATAAATAAATAAAATCCAGAGCCTTAGTTGCAGTATAAAACAGCACAATTCACTGCCAGGGTATAGAATTGATATACTAGATATTTCTCATTTATTAGCTTCATTCCTTTGCCTAGTCTCCTACAGTGATGTTATTATTTCCCTTGAGGGTCACACGAGATTTTTCTCTTGCTTGCTTTGTACATGTCTTTGTGTGTGTGCTTATTTTATTTAATAGGCATTTCCCCCCTTTATCTGCTACTTACTTAAAGCTTTCACTATACCCATTTGATCTGAATACATTGGCTATGTGTGGCCTGTTTGCAACCAGGTCTGCTCTTAATGCTGTATTTACACCAGGTTTTCACACAATACCAAAGAGATCCATAACCAAAGTGATTTAGATGATGATTTCAATGTTCATTTCCCCAGAACTGCTCTCCCTTTCTCAACAAGTAGGAAATGACACTGAAGGGAAAGGATTTGCCTGCAACTCTGCTGTAAAAGCACTTTTCTTCAAAGCAATCTCCTTGAGGGGCAAAAATTAAACCAGGTTCTCAGAATGGGTACTTATTTTAGGAATAGGCCTTTCTGGCTCCTGTCAGAAACATGGCACTAGTTCACAGACTGTCTTGACAATGTACAGCCCCCTCGCTCACCTAGTCTACTCTCAGGAAACACAGATGCCCTGTGAGTAGCAGCTCTCCTCTCTCCTGGCCCTGTCCTGAAGGGCAACGGGGCAAGTTGAACCTGGTCAACTTTCAGCCATCCCACCTCCCTGCTCCTGCTTTGGGGGGGCTCGGATTCAACCCCAGTGGCGCAGCATGGTACTTGTCCAAAACCCGGCTTTGCAGATACTGTGATGACACCAGCTCGTGCAAGTTTGGCATTGTGATACCGCTGGTGACAGGAAATCACTGGCAAATCTGATTAGGTCTAACACTGATGGGGAGACTGCCCATACAGCACGTCACGTGCTGAAGGGCAGCATTTCAAGCAGTCTGAGCCAAGACTCCAGTATTCCCTCTATTAACAAAACTTCACCACCTTCTGCCCCCTGCACTGCATCACTATCCACATGAGTACAATGGACAACACCGAAATTATTGAAGTCTTCAATTAGTTTTGTTTGACGTAATGGCTGTGGGGAGCAAATGGGTTTATAGATTTTTATAGCACTGACACATTCTCACACAGTTCTGTAAACTGGTACATAAATGTGGTGAAGGCCTCTAAGACCCAGTCAACTCAACCATCACAGCAAAACATCTGCTTAGATACCACTCTGCTTTATGTGGCTGAAGACTGAGTTTTGACAAGACTTAAAGCAATGCTGTCTGGAAAGCTTTTATGGCAGAATCTTTGCTCCAACCTTGCTGAAAAGGTCAAGCACTTTTTCTTTACCTCCTTGCTTTTCAGAGGCACTCAGGTCTAAACCACAGAGAACTCCATTTTTACTTCTACTTCCTCATTTAGTAACATCACACCTTTTGTCAACTCTTTGTTTTTCAATAATGAAGGAAGACTTAAAAACAAAAGCTAATCTCAGCCCTGAATGCAACCAAGATATTCTCAAAGGAAGTCTTCTATCCCTTTTAATCTAAGAGAATAAATTAAAATATAGATACCAGCCTAACGGTATTTTAAAGGAAATAACTAGTCTAGACAACATTTTGCCCTCTTTCCTACTTTACAGGAAGCATTCAGTCAGTCAAAAATAACACTTAGTGTTCACACACAATCCCAGCAGGAGCTCCAAACTCACCCCTCCTCCACCTGTGAGTCGCTGGCCAAAGTCAGCTTCTCTAGGGAGAGCAGGCAGTCGGTCACCCCATCGCAGTTGGAAATTGCAGCAAACCTGCCCAGATAGAGTTGCTACCCACTATGCACAGTTCTCCTCAGCATGGAGCAATCAAGACTGGCTTTTTTTTTGGTTACATTCTTCAAACCACCACAGAGTGACCACCAGCCAGGCACTGTCCCCCCACCTCACAGGCTGAGAGAAAGAGAAGTGCTTAGGTCATGGAAAATGTATGGGCATCCAGCTTCTACTTGGGTGCCTGACATCCATCAGCATGACGCAGTATCTTTGCAGGTTGTAGGAATCTAGAGAGCTTGCTTCTGAGGGACTTTATCAGTAACTGTCAATATAGTCTGAAAGAAAAAGTAAACTCACTTCTGAGAGTCATCTCTGACAATTTTTTCCCACTCCAGGTTTGAACAAGTCACCTGCACGAAAATCTAGGCAGTCTCCTGACACATGTTGCTCTTTACTTGCTTCTTCTAACAACAGGTTATATTACAGTCTTTACATATTTTTAAGTTCTTTAGAAATAACAGAAAGGAAACAGGAGTTAGACCCATTTTGCCAGGCTTGTAAGAAAAGATTTCCATCATGGCAATTCCTGTAATAAATTCTGTTTTCTGCAAGAACACTGCTGTTGAACACTATATCTCAATGTGGCCAGGGGCTCTCACTAATTACAAAGCTGCTCTTCAGCTCCTCAAAGCTCTCACTTTCCACCCCTAGGAATGGATTATCAGTAATTCATGGAGAAAAAATGCACCCCATATATCCCCACTATTTACTTAGCTCTTCACCAACCATTCAGATATCAAACTTTGTATATGACATCCTAGATAACAGAGGCAACCCAGAAGGGAAGAGTATACATAGTATTTGCTAGCATGTTGTCTTTTTATTTCCTTTAGCCAAAAATCTCTTGAGGCAGCTGTATGACACATTAGAGACAGCTTTACACAAAGGGCCTTTCTTTCAGAGGAGGTTTCTTTGAGCCTGTCTCGCAGTTCACATTGCAGACCAGATCAAAAGATGTTTTCCTCCATTTTAATAGAGAAATCTGAGACAGATCGTATCAGGGAAGAAAGGGAGTAAAAGAAAGACTGAGAGGTTACTTGGCAATTAGGCAATCTTGATTATTTCCTTCTTGTCTTGCTAAATCTTTCAGCTGGCTATTGGGTGGAAATGATTTTCTATTCTATTTGACACTGGCTTCACAGCTAATTTGGTTTCCATCTATCTGCCTAATCCATTTTATCTATCAGTTCTAATTTGGCCCTATTCCCATTTTTATTTGCATGCTTCCCAGAAGCGTAAACAACAACAATGATCTTTTCTTCTTACACCAGGGGAAAAAAAGGAGCATGTTTTTCAGGTGGGAGGCATAAGAGTAAGAGCAGAGGTCCCACTGCAGGGAGGTCACACAAAGATTCAGGTGCCACCTCTGGCAGGGCAAGGATTTAGTAACCTTTTCTTCATGCACCAGAGAACTCCAATACACAGATCCAAGTCTCTGGGACTGCTGTGTCATCTGTGTCATTCTACCCGATCAAGCGTATAATGCAGCTACATACAGAAGTGATACAGCCTCACAGAGAAGTTAGTAGTTCTCTCAGGATTTTGAACATGAGATCAAAGCCTTTAAATGGGCCATGTGTCCAAGGGACAGCTGGAGAAGAAAGTGGCAGATAATGGTAATGTGTCCCTTGATAGCTGTTTTCCCTGGCAGGTTTGCTGCCAAGTCCTCAACCAATGGGCGCTTCTTTAGTTGTAAGAGCTCACTACCAGATAGGGGAACACTACAGTGCCCATGGTGTACCTGTTACAAAACCATGAATCACAGTGTGGGCAGTTCAGGCATCTAGACTAATACTTTCTACCATCACAGGAAAAGTATTCTTGCCAACATACACACTGGACTTACTTGGTTTCTTCACAGAAACCATCTCTATGCCTTAAAAGAAGCATCAAGCTTCAGGGCAGAGAAGTTTCAAGTGCTCAGTCAAACTCTGATGTGACTAACAGCTTGCTTTTCCATAGCCTTGGAAACCCTGTGGCTTGCAATGCGCATGGAAGCCAGGATCACAAGGCTCTTATTTCACATCTGCTACTGCTGCAATGCATCTGCCATTCACAACAAACTACGTATGAATCACTTCCTCCCTTTGGTGTGAGAAGCCACCTGAGGTCCTCAGTTTGAAAGGGGTAGAAGCACAAGGTATTACATTAAGTCTTTGATTCATAATTAAGTAAGCCTGGAGACTCATCTGGGAATATTGCCAGACAACTTCATACATTAGAACAGGGACTTTGAGAAACACATTTATGGTGTCACCCTGAAAACTAGAGGCATCTCCAGGATTCAGGCTTCCAGAGCAGAAGCTTTTCTTCTGTAGAATGACCTCTTTCTTATAATAGTAGCTAGCCACTGGTAGAGACACTTACATGGATCAGATCACAGAAAAAAGAAAAAAGATTAATATCATTCCCATCTATTGTTGTATCGGCTTCAGTGCATTCCTGAGAACCTCAAGGAGGGAAATGCTGTGGCCATTCTTTCCCCATCCCTTGATAACTTGTTTTTTTCAGATCGCTTCCTTTCTTGTTCAGACCCCTAACTCCTTAAATGCTCGCTTTCTGTTTTGCTGGGGCTGCTGCCTTCGTTAGAAAGATTTTCAGCTTTGATTAATTATTGAGCCCATACTGCTGAGGGTTTTCTGTTCTCCAGTTCTCATTACTGATGCCTTGCAGCCTGTGTGCTTCACTGGTCCCATTGCAGGATTTGATGGATGCACCCGTGAAGTTTTCCTGCCTGCAACGCCAGTCTTGCCTTTTGCTGATTTTGTTTGGTGGGCAGGGAATTTAGCTGTTGGCTACGGTGAGCAGTAAAGCATACGCACTGGGCAAAGTATTATTATTATGGTGGAAGCAGCATGAAATTCTTGCTTCTTTGCTTTCTGCATATTTCCCCTTTAAAACTGTTTCAAAAATTCTTCCCAACGGCCATTTTATTCTCAAAGTTGCTGCATCTTCTTACAGAAGATTCACCAATACATTGCTCTCTCATGGGAGACCAATATTCTTTCTGGTTGTTTGCTTTAATCTAGAATGAAAAGCTATGCATAGTGAAAATATGTTTTGTTTTGTTTATACTCCTTGTGCTTGGCTGCATAATCATCACTAAGGTTGACTGAAACATTTTTCTTTGTTTTGATGAAATAAAATTGTTATCTGTGATAACTCAGACTTAAGATAAGGGTCTAATGCACTATGCAAGAGGTAGTCCGATGGAGCGCAGAGCCTGTAAGAGAGAACAAGTATGTGGTAGGTCCTGCGTCACAGCTTCATTGAGGCCCTGAAGAGGCTTGGAGATTTAGAAACAGAACCTGAAGCAAGTGGAATGCTTTCACATTTTTGAGAGTCTGTCTTCCTCAATATTCATCACTGAAAGATAAATTTCTTTAGGCTGACTTACTTGTCCTGACTGGGGAGAAAGGTGAGTGCTCAAACATTTGCATTTGCCATAAGGGACACCTTGTGTTTATGATCTGCTCATTATTAAATGGAATCCATGCCACAACATTATTTATTTCACAGGACTAAAGGCCCAGGTGACAGTGGCTTGTGCTCCTAATGATTTTATCCAGTTGAGTATCAATCCTCTGCCCGGCCGTAACAGTAGTGCTGTTGTACGTTACCTTACTTATCCCTTAGTGAGCAACACAGACTGCTCACGATGAGCCTGGCTCTCGCCTGTGAGACAAATCAGTCAAACTATCTCAACACCTCTTTTATGCAGTCCTGAACCCAGCAAGACACCAGAGAGCTAGCTATGTTTGGAGATTGGGGCTGTGAGTTTGCCTCACAATACTGACCATCATGTATGTAATCAGATATTTATTTTTTTTATTCTGTTCCAGCATCAATGTGCATCTTAGGCCCTGATAGCTCCATGTTCAGGCATCATGAAGAAAGAAGTGGTAGTCAGGATCTGGCCTGGTGAGAGTTCCCAAGGCCAAACACAGCCCTGGGATGGCATGACAGGGCACTGGGAAAGGGGTTGTCATGGGTTGAGGCGAGGCCAGGCCAGGACAGCAGCCTGCACTTTGTGGTCACGATCAGTCCTGGTGAGTGTATCCACGGTCAGATATAGCCCTGTGACGGCTGGGTAGAACCATGGTGAGGGAGCTGGGCTGCGGCCAGGCTGGGACACCAGCTGCAGGTTGGGGGTCCGGATTAACAGCATGCATGGCCAGGCATGGCTGTGGCTGAACTGAAGGCTGTCACTCTTAGTGTGATGTAGCTCAGGGAAGGGCTAAACTGTACAGGTTCAGTTTAAAAGCAGCTCCCACAGGAAGGGAGATTCGTCCTGCGGAAGCCTCTGACAGTGCTGCCTGGGACACCCTGTCCAAGGCCACCAAAAGTACGGAGTCCATCCTCACCTGCACAGTCTCAAAGCTGGCTCTGAGCCCCAGCAGCCAAACCTCTGTGAGGAGGGATGCTATCAGCATCCCCTTCAATCTCCTCCTGCCTCTACTCTTTGTTAGAAAGGTCCTAGAGCAACTGTCTGTGGTCAGCTTGAAAAACTCGTGTATGATCTTTCACTTTGCAGCAACAATGGGAACAAGAAAAGAATAAGATAAAAGTCTAAAATAAATAGCTTTGACACAGATAATCAGTTGACTGTGCTTCACACCAGCTGAAGTTGTGTAACTCTGTGGGCACGAAGTTAGCAAATACAAGGGACTAAAGCCCAATTTAACTGCCACTGTGGATCAAGTCATTACCCCAAGGGCAGGAAAACACACACAGACAGGTAGTGCTGCGTGACTTCTTAAGCCACAGAAACTCATTAGCCCAAGCAGATAACACATGTAGTCAGAGAGAGCAGTGGGCTCTCACACAGACATGCATGTATCCCACATGTACATGGACTCCTTTCTTTCCTTTCTATTTCTCAACTCAAGTATTCCCCCACCGTAATTGTCCTGCCCGCTTTTAACTCATCCTGGACTCTGAAAACAGTGTATCAGAAATATAATTCCTGAACCTGCAGTAAAGTCAGAGAGGGTGATTAAGTTGTGTTTTGTTTCCAAGGCAGAAAAGGAGTATTATTAAAATACTGCAAATGCCAAAAATCAGGGTTATATCCATCTGACACAGCACATCTCTAGTCCCCCTCACAGCACTTGTTAACAGTGTACATAATGAGAGTGAGAAAACTACAGCCAACAATAAATCCATAATAATTTAATCATGGGTCTGAGCCCTTCACAAAATCTGCATCAACACTATTTACTTCAACACTCCAGCATGGAGTGTGCTCAGCACAACACACACACTGCCTAGCTGCAAACACCAGAAACATGGACTTATGCCACATGTGTTCTACGTGCAGCCTGACCCATGTGGAGAACCACAGCTGCCAGAGAGCATGGGGACAGGAAGAAGGTCCCATGTGACAGAAAACTCTCTATCATCAAAGCGACAACCTTCATTTCCCCATTTGTAACTTGACAGGTTCAGATCAAGGCAAGCCAGTATGGCTGACCGTGAATGTGCACCTGACACTGCCCTTCAAACAGGCTCACAGGTCTCCACACAAACGGCTCCTCTCCACTTGAGCAGGGATCGGAGCCCTGAAGATGCTCTGTCAGAGTAAAAGGCTTGTAAATCCCCTGCCACCACCATTTCTGTGCTAAAGCCCTGCAACTGTGCACTGACAAGGCTCAGCATCTTTCTTTATTTTAAAGGCACATGGTAGCTTTCATCTGCAAGTCAATATTGGTGAGAACGTCTGCTGGGACCCAAAATAAGTAGCATAGTTTTTCAGACATGGCAGCATTCTGATGGCATATTAAAAACCTGTGTGAATCATAAATCCCATTTCTTTAGGAACTGAGTCCCATCAGGGCACAGGGCTGAGGGTAAAATGGGCTATTCTGCATCTAGCTAGAAGATGATGATGATGATCTATGTAGGTAAGACACAGACGTTCTGTTGTGAGTTTTTTGTGACTGTTGTTGCTTTTTAAATAAAAATTTAAAATAATGGCTTAGGCTTCCCTGTCACACACCAGAGACAAAATTCTGCTCACTATTAATAAAGGTGCAAACAAATTTTTGCAAGCTCTGCACAGAACTGCCTTCCTCTGACCAAGGAAGAAAAATGAAGAGCAAATTTCTTACATATGGGATAATCACATTGCTGAAGCAAACACCTCTCTTAATGTTGTGAGCAATGCAACAAGCAAAAGGTATTTATCTACAATGTGTGTTTATGTGTGCAAGAGAGTGCGCAAGCATGACAGAGATTGAGCTGGTATGTGCTGAGAAGCGGGACAGGACAATAGTTGATCCAATCCTCGTGAAAGCAAGCTACAAAAGCTTGAGGGAGTAAGACTGCTGGCATGCAGGAGTGGGAACATTAATCCCAGACTGTAGGCAGTGATGGACGGCAGGTGAGCAGATGGGGAGTCAGGTTCTGAGTGCAAAGACGATGGCTTGGAACAAGCCCTGTTTGAGCTCTGTGCAAACACAGCTCAGCAGAACAGGGGCAGCAGTACCCAAGGAATCAGCCTGCAATGGCTTACCCAGCTCACTTTCAAGGTAGCAAGCTACCCAGCATTCCTGCATGCCAACTATCTTACCCATTTCGGTCTCACAGCTTTGTCTTCCACACTCCTTAAAACAAAAGGTTTCTGGTTTTATGTGTAAGCTGGGACATCTGATCAGCTCAGAAACCTGGATTTCCTTCAGCTTGAAATCTGCCGGGAGCAGGACAGACCTGGTACCAGGTACCTGGATGCCAAGATTCTCAGGCTGAGGTCCTTCTCCTTATTTCCTTGTGCCCATCCTCTCTCTCTCCTGCCTCACAGTTGGTTTGGAGGGAGTTATCTGACTAACTCTTGGACCCTGATCATAAGCCAGAGCTGGGGCCTGGACTTTACCATCTGTCCAGGTGGCTCCTTTGCAGCAAGACACCATTCCACATGTCCTATGCGCATCCATCAGCTTCAGGCCTATGCCAGCTTGGCTCTGGGAATGAATCGCTGCACTCTCCTTTTTTGAAAGGCAAACTTGTGCCAAACACTCCATGATCCTTTAGACATGTGCTCTCCCTGGGCGCCCAGTACTTTCACAGTTGCCATAGCACTTGCTGGCCATTGCACTTGTCTGCATGAGATCCTCAGAACTCTACCCATCCCCGTTCCCATTGTAGAGAATTTTTGGGTAACACATAGGAAAAAAACTTTCTCTGTCCCCACAACCTGTATTTTTAACTCTCTGTCCTAGAATCCTCTGCAGTGAAGTTTCAAGGGACCAACAGAAGAAGAAAAAAGCTTCTGTTTTCCTTCCACAGAAAGTCTCACAATTTTTAACCTGACAGAAAAATTCCACTGTTGGAATGGGGAAGCCCTTCTCTTTGGAAGAAACATGCAGGCCAGTCCCCTACCTCACTGTATCTCAGGGAGATAAATCAAAAAAAGAGAGATATCTTTTTTCCTTGCCAAGTCCCTAGATGGGGGCAACTTGCTGCATATTTTCCAGAAGAAAGATAAAAATCTCAGCTATTTAAGTCTGTGTGCATTTGTCTTCCACACAAAGCTGATAGCACTTTAACACGCATGCTGCGTACAACTGTATCTGCAATTAACGGATACTTGCATCACAAGTACATTCAACAGGAAAAAGGGATCCTCTTCTCCACTTTAGAGACTGGGGGAGGCAGGGAAAGGTGCAGGGAAGAGAACATGCAGCGTGCAACATTAATCAATTTGCTTGAGACTGCCAGGACAGTTGAGTGGCACAGCAGTGACTTTAACCTGTGCAGTAGCGGTGCCTTCACCCGACTCCAGCCGTGGCCCATGCTAAGCAGAAATAGCCAGGAGACTGCCGAAGCTTTCTGAATGCCCTGGCCAGGAAGCAGGGCTGCTCTGCTCCTGGCTGAGGCTGGATGCTTCCCTGGCCTTGTCTATAAGGGACAGTGCCCCAGCACACAGCCGTCCTAATCTAAAACAGCAGAGCTGTGTGGAGAGAGAATCTAATTGCTCTCATGGTTCCTCGTGCTGTACCCTGCCTCTCCTTGCCGGTCTCCTGCCTGCCTAGCATGCAGTTTGCTTATTCACTTGCTCACACTCGCTCCTTCCTTTCCTCCCTCCCTCCAGCAGTGTCAGGGAGACAAGTGAAGGTTACTGTTTGGCATGTTTGTTTTTGCATTATTTATGTTGTAGAGGACAGAGTCAGACATCTAGAGGACAGTCTTAGGTCACATGTGAATCCTTCCAAATGGAACTCAATAGCACAGCCAGCCAAGTAGAAAACAGACTTGGACAGCCCCATGGAGGGAGGCAGCATTTGGAAAGGGATGTTGCGCATCTATCCGGCCAAGGTACCTGGCAACGCCACGGGTCTGCTTGTGACTCCACCTTCCCTCGTTTCTTCCCCTTCTTTTTCAGACACCCCATAAGGTGGCTACAATCTTTTCTTCCCCTGAAGTAAGAAGTGTTTCAATATTGCACATGCTTCACATCCACAGGGCTGCAAGGAACTGAGATCTCCCCACCACCTCAATTCCTGCCCCTTTCCCTGCAACACATCCTGCTGCGAGTGGCTGCTCCTGGGTTGGTTGCACACGCCTCAGAGTAGCCATAAGCATCTCCTGTACGAAGCTCCCCTGCCCATTCCCTCTGAGGCTGCCCATTGGAAAGACTGGTGCTGGAGTGCCCCACAAGCAATGCTCCTGTGCAGGCCCCCCATCATTGCCTACTGGGGGAGCTGGCACTCACGTTAAGAATTCTTTGCTTACACTTCTTCCAACTTCATTTCTTTTTGACCCCTACAGTACTTAATAATAAATAGCTATGCTGTACCCCAACAGAACAGAGATTTTATGCTACTTATTTTTCCCATACTTTCCAGCAAAGCTAAGTCTCCCTCAATTTCTTATTGAAAATGAAATGGGGACAGTACTGCTTATACAGCTGGAGATAGTGATCACCAGTGTACAGAGACTGACTTATCAAGCAGATTCTTAATGCCATAAAATCAATGGGTTTAGAAATTCTATTATCTTGCCTCTGATAGAACATGCCAAACTAAAGAAACTTCTTGCCCTTTTTCTTTTTTTTTTTTTAAAGCATACTTAAATATAACATTACTGCTGTCCCAAAGCAAGTTTTCCCCATGGTCCTCTACTGGATATTACACCACAGTAAAGGAACAGAAGGGCCAGTTTCTTTCTGGGTTCTACCAGCTATTCTGTTAACGTGATCAGAGGCTGTTGGATCTCCAGATTTGCAGTAATAATTGTTCCATACTATGTAGGGTGCAGGACTAAGAAAATTACTTTTGCAAGAACAAAATGCAACAAAATCAAATATACGGCTGGTGCAAACCAGAAAAACCTGCATGAATGCCTGAGAGGACACTACAATAGATGCAGGTGAGTGGAGCAGGTGTGGCATGTGTGTTCATAGGTCCAAACACCCACATAAGTAAAGAGAACATGGAAAGGAAGGTCTGTGTATAGAAGAGCGATCACAGAGATCAGGACACTGGCAAATGATGAGAAATGATTGATGCTCTAGTGAAGATCAAGCAGGACATAAGAAGTGAGCCAGATAAGACATAAGGAGAGAATCAGATGAGACGCAATGTAAACAGCTGCAGCAGCTGGATGGGATGCTAAGGACAAACCAGACATGAAATAAAATGGTACTTGGGTGAGAGTCATTCAATGGGACACAAAGGGCTTGATTTTCCCTTAGATTCAGCCTCCGAATATTGACTAGGCAAATATTAAAAATTTGTACTAGGTCCCTTAAATTCCCCAAAGTGTTGTAAACAGATCCCAATGTAAAATGAATTTTCTCCCTTCAATCCTCTTTTTTTATCTGCCCTACCCCTTCTCCCCATCCACCCCCACACCCTAAAACATCTCCATCAGAAAAGGCAGGTGGTGGCTTGGCATTTGGATTACAAACGTGTAAATCTGGAAACTATTTTTTTCTAGTTTGGCAACAGATATAAGAACCTCAAGAAATTGTTTCCACTCACTGGGATCCAGTATTACCATTTGCAAGACGAGGCTACTGAGTCCTACCTATCTATAAGGCTGAGTGACATGTGGTGAAAGTAAGGTGTAATGTAAGTGCTGTCAGCCTCCATGTCACCTGAAAGAAAACGGACTCCAGAAAAGTAAATAGTTGCTGTGGGTCACATCAGTGGAGCCCCATCACACAGGCTCTGAATGAGTGTGATTTAATCACAGAATAGATCCAAAAAGGAGAGTTGTTTTGACCCGATTAGCCCATCACAGTAGCACACTGCACTATAACTTGTCCTCAGGCAATACGCAGCAATGACTTACATTGAAACACTGGCTACTTCCAGCTAACGAAGGAGGTGTGTGGATTTGACGACTGGCATTTCATGGAACAACCAAGCAATCAGCCAAGGAAGAAGACAGAAACAGACTGATCAAAATACATTTTCTGTAGCCTCACAATCAATATATATAGAGGCAGTTTCTGCAGACAGCTTGTGGAGTACCACTTGTATGTTATTTGGCTTTGATGTGTCTTGCTGCATCTACATTAAAAATGCTTTGTGATCATGAGACCCGATTTCCACTTCCCATCCATCCATGCAAATGTTTATAAAGGGAAAGCTTTCATTGCTAGATTGCTCTATACAGCAGCAACTAGCAACTAATTTCATTCAGAAGACAGGCAGTTTGGGTGGTGGTAGACTAAGATAGAAATCCATGTGCAATCAGAATGAAAATCAGACTGCCTCTTAAGACTTAGGTTTGTTCGACTAAACTGAACAAATGAAAATTTGGATCCAGACACCTCCCAGGCTTTGTAGAAACTCAGGCCCATGTCCTCTGTGATTAAATCTATCCCCTACTTCTTCCTGGAGATGTCTTCTGAGCTGAGATCTGAGGGAGAAACAATTCCCCTTGCATGAAAACCACACAAGTTAAAAAAAGCTCTTTGAAGAAGAGAATTTAAAGTGATGGACAACTTCTAAAGCAGAAGCAGTCAAAGAGCAAGATCATTTGTTCTGGATATAACGCCTTGCCTTCCTCTCTGTTATCATCAAAAGCTTCTGTGCTTGTGGGAGAAAATCTCTCCCCCCCCACCAGCCCAGTCCTTCCTGCCGTGAGGTCACAGCCCTGTCTTTGTGACACAGCTGTCTGTTGCCATGGAAGTGTTTGCGCTTTCACAAAGTCAGCACAGTGATGACTTCACAAGCAAGGTCATGGAGGAGCAGATGGGCTTGGGAGGAGGGAGGGAGACAGACCCCTTGTTTAAACACAAATAGCGGTGATAATTAATTAACCAAAGTAGCAGGGGAAATTATGAAAAACATGTGAAAGGTAAATGGATTTCTGTTTAGCTGTCTTTCCCAAGAGGCTAAATGTCTCAATTGCAGAGGGGAGAATCTTTACAATGAACTAATGAAACAAGGACATTTTCTCTGGTTTCTTCAAGTGGACGCTCTTGGAAAAAACTGTGAACAGAGCTTACGCTTTGCCATCCTTCTGCCTTCCCTTCTCATCACCACTTGTTGACCTCAACCAAAGATCAATATTTTCTATCAGAACCTCGAGTCCCTGTATCTTTTCAGCATACAAAGGCTGTGGTGGGAATAGACAATTATTTAGACAGGAAGTTTATTGTTCTGCAGTGGCTTAAGAACAAACATGCTCTGTTTATAAAGGAAACTGCTACATGTTTATTGTTCCTCTGACTGCCAAAGCCAAAAGCTTGGCTTTGGAGTTGACCAAAGAAGCCTTTTTCTTTCTTTGAACATATAAAGTTTGCATGATAAGGAATCTGCAGCCCAAACATGCCCTTACTTCCATCTAAGCTTTTATTTTTCGCGATAGCAGTGCTGCTTCTGCTATACACCTTCATATTGTTGCTCGAGTCAGCAGATTTCATTCCAAAACACCAAAGAGCAAGTTACTCAGGTAGGATCAGGGGGATCATCTCAACACACAAGTGAATCCATCGAATACTTCTGAGGAACCTGGATGGCATTAAGTATAAAAACTGTTCTTTGTTCCTTCTCCGGACTGCTTTTGCATCACACATATGGGTCAATATACATTCATCCATCTAAGATTTAAGGGGAAAGTGAGCATCTTGTAGATATTCTCTTCATTGTTTATTCTGTGAAAACACAATTCCACCTTTCTACCTTTCAAGTGGGAGCTGAGATACTTAAAAACCCTAAAATTCTATGCTCACAAGAACAGTAGGAAATGTTACCAGAAGGCAAAGTGGTTTAGTGACTGGCAGTTCTTTCATGCAAAAGAAGTTTGCAAAAGCAAATGGCCAAGGGATGCTATTCAGATGCTTTTAAATGAGTTCAAGAGAACTTCTACAAGAAAAGTGGGGGTCTTAGTAGGTTTTCTTCTACATACAGGACTCTTGTCCATCTGGCAGCTCTACTTTTGTTCTTTACTTAGAGCTGTAAACCTAACACAGGCATTGTCATGTCAAACATAAGCACCCAGATTCACAGGACAATCGTTAAGATAGAAAAGTGCCTCTGGAGATTATCTACTTCAGCACCTCTGCTCAGAGCAAGGTTAACTATAACAGGTTGCTCAGGGCCATGTCCAATTTTTAACATCTCCAAAGATGAAGACTCCACAACTCTCTCGGCAAACTGGTCCCATGTTTGAGCACCCTTGCAGTAAAAAAAGGTTTTTTTCTTACATTTAAATGGAATTTCCTGTACTGCAATTTATGCTCACTGCCTCTTGTACCTTCACTGGCTGTCACTGAGAAGAGTGTCTCCACTTTTCAGTCCACTTTGCTGTCCACTTATCTAATCCATTCTTCATCAGTGATGACTGCCAAAAGGTGAGACAGTGTCAAAAGGCTTTCTAAAGTCAAAACAAACAATATGCCCAGTCAAGATCTCAAATATACACTCATTCACTGAACTAGTCATTGCATTGTAAATCCATGCTGACCACACCCAATCATCTTCTTGTCCTTCAAGGGTCTGGAAATGATTTCCAGGATTATTTGCACCTTCACCTTCCCAGGGACTAAAGTGTGGCTGAACATCCTGTAGTTCCCTAGATCGTCATTCTTGAAGACAAGTAAGTCACCTGCTTTCTTCCAGTCTTCAGGAACTTCCCCCTGTTGCCAGGACCTTACAGGAATAAACTTGAGTGGCTTCACAATGACATCAGCCAGCTCCCTCAGTATTCATGGATACATCCCATCAGGTCTCATGGACTTGTTTGTGTCCAGTCTGTTTAAATAACCTGGTCCTGCTCTAATGGGGTAAGTCATCATTGTGCCAGAGTTTCCCATTGCTCTCAGAGACCTGGGATTCCTGAAGGCAAATCTTCCCAGTAAAAACCAAGGTGAAGGTGGCATTAAGTACCTTGGTCATTTCCAAACCTTTTGACACCAGGTCCCTGCCTCATTCAGCACTAGTTCCCCATTTTCCTACATCAAGCACACAGAAAGATTTCAAGAAACCTTGATGTCTGCAGGGTTAAATTAGCTAATACTATTATTTCCAAAGGTGGGCCTTCTACATATCATGGTGAGGCATGCTGGTTACAGCTGTCTTTTTTATCAACATTGCTAATACATGGTATGGGGGTAAGTTACTGCTGCCTCCTATCAGATAATTAGTCAGTAAATCATTCAGCCAACTACAAGGCATAGAGCAAGGACAATGTTTCCAAACTGTATTATCATCTGACATTTATACTGCACTTTATCGCAAAGGATTCAGAAGATTTACATATATGCTGTAGAGTATCGGCCTTTCTTTACACCTGCTGCTAAAGTGCAGCCATCTTTGAAGTGGGATGTCTATGGGTTTTTTAAGAGTCATGTTTTGGAATAAGCTTATCACAGAAAATTGTGCAGATGACTTTTGTATCTACTTGAAATTTTTAGACAAGTTCAAGTAGAATAATGGTTTAAGGTGGAATTTTGCGAGGAGACCATAGCTAAAAGCCAGTGCTTCCAGTTGTAAAGTAGTTATCCCAAGTTACAGTAACATGACTTTTTACAGGGTTTTGCAATTAGAGCGGTAGAAAATACAGTTTAAAAGAACAGTTTTTCAATTTATTCATGTTTGAAATGAGTTTTATTCCATCTCTCTTGTACACTGCCATCCAAGCACTACCAAACAACACCTCTAATTTAAGCCTGACAGGATAGCTCCGGTGAAAGCCACCAAGAAGAACTAAGAGCTTGAGTCCTTTTGTGGGTTTTTTAGCTTTGGTCATAAAAGGAGATGGAGCAAAATCATTGTGTGGCTCTGGTGCCTCTGTCAGCTGGATTTAATTGAACAATACTGAGGGTGCAGCCTAGTCAGGAAGGGAACAATGCTAACATCTAATTCTTGAAAACAGGAACTGTCCATGACCAGATCTCATTATATGTGAAATACATGCCCTCTGACTGCACATTACTTTAGAATCATTTAGTTTAGAAAAGACCTTTAAAATTATCAAGTCCAACCATTAACCTAACAATGCCAAGTTCCACTAAACCATGTCCCTAAGCACCACATCTATACGCCTTTTAAATACCTCCAGGGATGGTGACTCAACTGCTTCCCTGGGCAGCCTGTTTCAGTGCTTGACAACCCTTCCGGTGAAGAAATTTTTCATAACATCCAATCTAAACCTCCCCTGGTACAACCTGAGGCCGTTTCCTCTTGTCCTGTCACTTATTACTTGGGAGAAGAGACTGATCCCCACCTCACTACGACCTCCTTTCAGATTGTTGTAGAGAGCGATAAGGTCTCTCCTCAGCCTCCTCTTCTCCAGGTTAAACACCCCCAGTTCCCTCAGCTGCTCTTCCTAGCTCTTGTGCTCCAGACTCTTCACCAGCTTTGTTGCTTTTCTTTGGACATGCTCCAGATCCTCAATGTCTTTCTTGTAGTGAGAGGCCCAAAACCGAACACAGTATTCGAGATACAGCCTCACCAGTGTTGAGTACAGCAGGACAATGACTTCTCTAGTCCTGCTGTTATTCCATGGGAATGACAATACTGCTGAAGAATTTCCCCTTCCCAGTAGCCAGCTCTTATCTAAGTCTAAATTCCAACAGCAATCCCAAAACATTTTTTGAAGCGACAGATCTCCCATGATGCAAATGAGCTGTTTTGCTGCTCTGCTACAGGCTTTCTAGGCTTAGTTCAGCTAGCCACAGAGAAGTCATTTGATTTGCCCTACTCTATGTGAGGTATCCATATATGGCTGGCAAATATGACATCAGATCTATGGGACAGCTCCCTGAAGGAGGAAGGACATCCTAGGGTATCTCATGATTTCTAGTGTGTCCACATTACTGTTTCAGTTCAGAACGTAAATGTGCTGTTGAAGTGAATCACCAGGTCATCCCTACTCTGAGACTGGATTGTGGACTGTCTAGAAGTGCACAGACTGGATTTCTTTCTGCTGAAAATAAGATGCACATCATAGGTACTCCATCTGCTAATGGGTATTCAGTTCACAGCTAGCTCTAGTTCAAACCAACCCCCCTTGAAAGTTTTACAGTCAGCTCCTCAGTCCTGATGTTCCAACTCTATAAATCTACTCCTACAGGTCTACATTACTCCTAATGCAGACATAGGCAAACCACTAGTCTAATTCCTTAACTGGACTGTCTTAATTACAAACTGGGATAATTGTTCTGGTCTAACTATGAGGTATTGGGTGGATAAGTAAATTCAATACAGGGTGCTCTGATACTGCTGGAATCAGAGATGTATATGTAAGAGAACAGGAACTGGAAGAACTGTCATGTAAAGAAAAGCAGTCAAATCAGAGATTCAAATTTCCATCCATCTATGCCCAAACAGGTCCTTAGCAAGGGCAAACATATTAACAGTGGCAGTCCCACTGCTGACATCAGCATCATGACTGTGTTGCTCCCCATGCCCTCTCATGCTTCCAATAATGTTTCATTGAAAATTATATTCTTGATGTCAAAAAGAACAATACGTACTGAGAGGAGAGGTAGTATTTTACCTTCCGCTTAGATAAAATGACATCTCCTCCACTAACTTCCCTCCTCTGATCCTTGCCCACTTTCCCCCTGAGACATACCTACATGTATGCACACATCCTCCTTTTTGAAAAAAAACTGCTATTCTGTAAAGCCTTTTGCTAACCTAAATTGAAGTTTGCCAAGCGGAACTAATATCACCTACTTGTAGGCCAGTACCACTTCCCTCATGCTACTATTATAAGGGAATGAAGAAGGAACAATGGCCAACTAAATACGACTGCCAGAGCTTCTTCAGCTAAAGAGAAGCCGTGCTTTCTTTTATCATGATCTTACTGTATGTCCTCATCCTCGTCCTTCCCTCCCTTTCCTACAGCAAGTCCACTGAACCACAGCTTGGAAGATCCATTTTTCATTTTTCTGCTCTCCACCTTCTAGGGCTACAAAATTACGTTCAAGATCAGTTATAGGACAGTCTAGATCTATTTTTCTTAAAAAAAATACTATGAAACGGACAATATATTGGGGTTGAATCAGAGACCTCCTGGAATAAAGACAGCACTGCAGAACCATGGTTTCCCAGCTGGGGGTACAGTATATACAAACGCTCTTTAGAAACAGGCAATGGAAGAACACTTGTTCACCACATACACCCTGCTAGCAGTGGGCAGAGGTGATAGCAACCACAGAAAAAGTGCTTTTAAGAGATCCAGTAGAAGCTCTCTGGAAAAACTACAGGAAAATGACACTCTAAAGACCCAAGTTCCTTCCTCCTTAAGAAATTACCCAGTGGGAGGGATGCCAGTCCTTTTGGAGGATACCCCAGGAACAGAAGTTACAGGTCTGTTGAGCATAAATGTAACCTTTTTTCTTCAAGAAGGAATACTTCTCAGAGGTGCTATACAGTGGTTCCCATGTCTGGTGTGGTGCGATAGCTCAACTCCCCCTATAGCGTGTTCTTCCCATTCAAAAAGTCCTGGTGGTGACTATTTGCATGGGCTGGTGCCATGCGAAAGCAAAGGAAGCTGGTGTCAGCAAATGCACCCCTGAAATGAGACAAGTGGTGCCAAGCAGTCTGCATTGTGCATCTAGTCCTTGACTCCTCATTCCTGAAACTACCAAGACATTCAAACGATTTCAGGCATATGTGCCTAAATGAGGATGCCTCCGACATCCTCAAAACGTGCTAATGTCAAGAAGTGATGGACTTGTCACTGCTACACTAAGGGGCAGCCGAAAAATTCCCCTATAACAGTTCCCTACAACCACACACTCACAGTACCTCTGAGGTCAAGAATAAAACTCCTCAAAATGGGTGGCAAAGCATATAAACTGGCACTGAAACTTGAGACAATAAAATAGCATTGCTATAAAGCCCTGACACGCTCAAATCAGGAAGATACAAAACCTGGTCAAAATAATAGCTATATGTGCAGTTTTTCTCTGTGCTGTTAAAAAGTGTAGAGAATAAAAACAAAAAAGAAACTGAAAATGCATTTAGATAATTAGCCTTCAAGTTTTGTCTTTTTGGGTGGCTTTTATTGCAGTTATAGGTCTGTGTCTGTAGAAGCATAGATATTGGCTGTTAACTCTACAAAGTGTTTTTCATTGCTGAGTACTTGGGTTTTGTTGAGATCCAATACTAAACTGTTATACTGCCTTCCTGTGAATCAAATAGGCTGTGATTCAGTTTCCTAAATATAGGCAGCTGATGCCATCTTACGGACCATAGGGTATCCTGCTTGGATGTCCTGAAGAGCAAAGGCCATATGTTATATGTGCTGGCCTTCAATGGGTATCTCAGATACCACAGAGAAGGTAAACCAGTACTAGATACCTGTACACAGGTAACCCAGCCACCCAGGTACTGACCCATTTGGTACACAAGCTCCAGAACACAGCTTTTCATCACCAATATCTTACACTAATCCTCCATTACATAAGAAGAAAAGAGGAGAATAGTTACTGTTAAACTTAGTATAGCATGAGGCTTTGGGCTCAGGGAGGGGGGACAGAAGAAACTGGTGTGCCAAGTGAGTTCAAATCACTCTGTGTGCAACTGTGTATGTATTTTCTCACACTATAGCTTAAAATTCAGATAATACTGGTTTAGCTAAGCCTGTATCCTCAAGTAATCCACAGCCTCAAGTTATTAGAGTCCAAGGGTTACAGAAGAACAAAATAGCAGCTTTTGAAGATTTACAGAAAGGAAGACTACTTAGGCCAGAATAGGTGCAAAGGTCAGCTCCCCAGAATATACCTGGTATTGCTGCTATATCAGTTTTCCGGTCTCGGAGTATTCTTTTGTGTTCTAAATGGGTAGCCCATAGGCGCTCCATGTGAAAATACAGTCACAGTTCTTGGGGATTTTGGTTACTTTATAGCTTGAGGATGTACGACACGACTGTCTGTGCCAGCAATGGCTGCAGGTACTGTGGCAGCTGTGTGCTCTTCTATTGAATTCAGTATTTGTGGACACCTGAATGTTTGTGTGCAACTCCATGTGCCCTACTTGCACTGTTAGGATAGATGCATGCATTTATATTGGCAACCAAATATCCCCCTCTTGTCTGTTGGAGTGTTGCACAATGCAAATCCAGGCAGCAGCAGCAGGAGGACGCAGATTCCCCCTGCCTCTCCTCCCCCCCATCTCTTTCCCTCCTGTCACTCAGATGATAATGATCTGTGTTGTGGGCATTTGCTGGAAAGCTTTAACGTAACCATTATTTTTTAGGTTGCTGGAATTGAGGTGGGCGTCAAGGACTCCAATGAATACAAATAAGCTCAGATCCAAGCAAACTCCATCTTGTCTAATCTTTACCGAGCAGTAATCTGGGAGGCACCTTGCTTGCTCTCATTTCGCATGGAAAGAGAGCAAGCGCACCACAGTGCCAGTATTACCGAAGTCTGGATTGATCTCACCTGTTCACATCCCGAGGTCTCCTGATCCTTCTCTACCTCAATAGCTATAATCTGTTCCAGGAAATATTATTCACAATGAGACAACTCCACCCACCCATTACTGGAGCAGCACAGGCAAAACTTATTTCTACCTTATCAAGTCCATAAACACAGGCTCAGAATAGACACAAATCCAAGCTGCAAAGTTGGGAATCTTGCTGGAAGCTTCTTCAAGTTTCAGATGCAGAGGCTGCATTTGAAGCCATGGTTTAAGCTTGCTTATTTAAATACAGAACGTTATGGCCTCTTTTTAAAACAGATGAGCTGAAAGAAATGAAAAGTTGATGGAAAGTTGGGATTATTTTTTTTAATGCACTTGGGTATTGACTGTGTAAACCTTGCAAGTTCTCTCTCATAACACGACACCCCCGAATGATGGCACACAGTTATTTTGCAGTTTCTGTATCCAAAGTAAGGAAGAAAAAGTCCCTGCAAAAAAAGATGTTCGTGCAACAGGAGAACCTATTGGGAACAGAAGAACCTACTGGGAACAGAAGAAAGAACTGAGCAATGAGAAATGTATTCTCTCCATGATCCAGAAGTGTACAAATAAAGTGATACTTGTCAAAGTCAAGATATACCAGACCTTGCAAAGGATACTTAATCTCAAAAGTAGTAGAAAGGTTCTTTGGTCATATTAACAAAAGGACAGCAAAGAAAAAGTAAGCAGGAATGCTATGGCAGTGGGCATGCGGTAGAGACTGAAGATAATCTGTGTGCATGCCAAAAAGTAAATGAAGACTTGGCTTAATTTTTTAATAGCCGTGGTGATATTGAGTGTAGGACAAAGGCAGTGTAGCTAATGGGAATGAGAAAATGGAAATGATAATTCCTGGAGTGGAGTGAACTCTAAGATCATATTGCACTCAAGGAGGTGGAACAAGAGAACTTTCACCCCGAATGTTTAAAGAACTGATAAGGGATATTGCAGGATAAGCTGCAAGAACTTCAGTACACCTATCAATATAGAAGGGTATTATGAGACTGCAGAATACCCGATTTAAAACATATAAGTAAGAAAGAAAAAGTGATCTGGGCCACCACAGATTTAGTTATATGTTCCTGGCAGTATGCAATGCTTTGGAATACATGTGGAAGTAATGAAAGACATCAAGGTAAGCAGAAAATAGGACAAAATGCAGTATGGGTTTTCCAAAAGCTCCAAACAAACCGACTGCCTTTTCTGATAACTGATTTTTTTTTAAACAAAAGAAATGCAGTAAAGACTAATCTATCACCACTTAAGTAAAACATTGGATACAGTGTCTTATAGGAGGTTATTAGTTAAGATGTAGAAGATGGCATTAGTAAAGAATTTTAATGTAAATAAGGAATTGATGAAAGAGATGACAACTGGTCAGGCTGAAAAAAGAATTTATTAATAGAGCTCCTCAAAGACTAAGACCAATTTTATTCAATATTTTCATGATTGTTCTTAGTATAAAAGTAAGTGTGCTCTTGAAGTGAACTGATGACACATAGTTGGAAAACATTGTCAATGCAGAGGGAGATGGGAGGCGTGTAAGCAAAGAGCTGCCTGACTCTGAGGACTGGACAAACAGAAATGAGAAAAGCACAAAGTGCAAGGTCAGGTGCTACAGCAAAAGTTTCTCATGCAAGTGGGGATCTCGTTAGTTGGAAAGAACAGTGGAGCAGACAAACTTGGGAGCACTAACTAAGCCTCATGGGGTGACTATGTGTACTGACAAAGAAATGGAGATGTCATTCTAAAAAGCACTGGTGACATCTCATCTGAAAAAGAGTATAATTCTGGTTACCCACTTTGAAAAGAGCTTGCTCTGGTTTTGTTTTGAACTGTTGTGCTTGTATAAGCCAAGGCACAGAAAGCTCAGGTTAGAAGGTGGCTAAAAGAGCTAGTTTTATTTTTCATTTTCTAAACTGGTCCCCAGATCAGGATGAGATGTTGCTGCGTCTGGAGAAATGCTTAATTATACAGAGATCAACTGCTTTGCTCTCTTTTTCTCTGCTTGCATCTAAGTTTCAAACGGCAAGAAGCAATACGGTATCACAGCCTCCACCGGATCTGTACTGATTCATCCTGACCATGAATCTGATCCTTTCGCCTTTTCTCTTGAAGAGGAAATCAGATCCTTTCGCCTTTTCACCCATCCCAGTTAACTCAGGCCTTTCATTTAGCCTACCACCCCAACACTTATTGCTAAGGATGAAGATAAACTCCACAAAAGCAGCACTGGAAGAAAAATCCTTGATAAACAAATCTTCTTGCATGAATAGGAGAACATGTAGTTCTCATAAAAATGGTAATTAGAGCCCAGCATGAGGAGGCTGATTTTTTCATAATAATAATAATAATAATAATAAAAAGTCTGCAAGAGCATTCATTCAAGAGAAAGTTACATTTGCCAGCATTATTAGTATTATTATTGTATTACCACTAATAACAATGATAAGGCTCTTGCTAAGGGACAGGACCTTCTATGTAACTAAGTAAACATGCCTAAAAAGGGTTCCCCCTAAGGCATGTCTTCACTTAATAAAGACAACTGACAGATCTGCTTACAGCCCACTGCAAGGTACCAACTGATCGCCTCTCTCTAATTTGCTTTTCCCTTACCAGTTACACTATGCAAAATCATTGGCCTCTGCCATGCAATGACAAAGCAGCTGGCGTTTGCGTAGGCAGACCTTCGCTGGTCCAGCCCTATCTTCTGACATACGCCATCTTCCTACACCCGTCTCCCCTGTCAATTTATTTGTCCCCTCCCTCCCCCCGTGACACAATGCCTGCACGAGACACTGCTGTTAATTTAGCCAGGAAACAGTTTGATGGTGATAGGGAAATAAATTGATCAGACCTTCTGAACAGCAGCCATGGGAAGAAAGAAACACCCCTAGCCATTTCTTAGTGACCTCTCCCTGTGCTTAAAGAAAACTCATAAGCTCTCAGCACGAATTAGCATGGCCTCATTATAAAACCAGAATTGGGGTCAGAAGAAACTAAGATGGGTAAGGGAAAAAAAAAATCCCATCAAAAGCAACATCTGAGACAGAAATGCCCTAACTGGGGAAGGCAAAAAAAGTGAAGCTTCAGAGGAAAGGAAGAGGCTCGAGGCAGAAGAGAAGTAAGAACAGCTTTCTTAAAACAGCAAAAAAGACAAAGGCCACCCCAAAGCTGCAACAGCCTCGATGTCAAGCTGGACAGTCCTGCAGAAAAGAAGTTACATATTTGCATCCTCCATGAATTGCCATTTCCAAGCCATCTGCAGTCATTGCTGCCAAGTGGCCTGGTCAAGTCATTGCTCTTTGATGGCCTGTGGAAAACACGGGGGTCTTAAAAGACCACAGTTGCGCAGTCTGGTTTCTAAGGGAAGAGAATCTGAATGGCAACTGCACCGCTAGCATTCAGTGTAGAAAAGATCAGTCTCTCCTGCCCGCAACACATTTATTTCACCACCATGACATGAGTCTGCACTGTAATAGTGCTGATCCCAACTACGCTGGGACTTCTTTGTAGGGAAACAAAGGATCCCAGTGCTGGCATCGGTCACCAGCCACAAAACAAGCTGCTAACTCTACAAAAATGTGTCTCATTATGCTGCCCTGTCTGCACACTTTGCTGCAAAAAGCAAGCACCACAAGGTCCTGCTGTCAGTTCACTCTCTAGCTTGCCATGGAGAGGGAATGACTCAGCTGAGGTCCCCAGCGAAGGGACCTGTGTGAGCGCAGCTGCTTGCCTGACAGCTCTCCCTGCCCGGGGAGCTGGACCGCTGTGTGGCAGGAGCCTCTCTTGCCAGCCCCGCCACTCAGACGCTGTGCTGCTGCTTCCACCTCCACCGTCTTGGAGGAAGGTGTGTACCTTGGAAAGGAGCCCTTTCTTACTCTCCACTCTCTCTGGGGCTTTACAGCCCATCCTCAAAAAGACAGTGCCAGTTCAGCAGCTGCTCATAAATTCTCACTCCCCACCCCTTCCCATGGCTGGCACACCCAAGCTTTGTGCCTGTCTCCAGGGCACATTTGGCAGCAGATCACGATGACTGTGTAGGTAGGAGGAGGAGGCACAACATGCCTTGCTCAGTGTCACAGGCAAAGGACGAGGGTAGCGTTACTGTCTTCTCAGTTGCAGATGGAGACTTGTAAGACTAGCTCTGACTTATTTATGGAAACAGGTAACAACGTAGTCACAAAAGCTTCCACCACAAGAAAAAAGTCCAGAATCAGCCCTGCTCATTCAATTTTCTGAGAAAGAAACACAATACATAGGGCTTTAGCATCTTTTCCCATCTCTACCAGAGGCCTGTGAGCCCCTCTCCCAAACCCCTTGGCCATCCAGTCTCTCTTCCTTTCCACGCAGAGACGGGCTGTGGCTTCCTGCCATCCAGATAGCACAGCTCTATTCACACCGGGCTTTGTTGCACTGCCTTTGTCCTGACAGGTGGCAGGAAGGATAGAAAGAAGCCGGCAAGGCAGGAAATGTTACAAACTAATCGAGTCAGCAGCTTAGAGAATCTGTCGATTCACTTTTTTGTTTCCTCTTTTAAATTATTTTATTTTATTAATTCTGCCTTGACCAAAAAAAAAAAAAAGAGCTAGATGAAAGAAAAAAATAAATTGGACCTTGAATTTATTTACTCCAATACTATCCCTGATCATTCTCATCCTTAAATCACCCTGCTGCTATGTGGCAACATCAATATTAATGCTCCTTGCTCCTGGCAGTGGCTAGTGGAGGTGGCATTTCATAATTCAGATACAAAAATTAAAAGGCAAATGTAAGAGAGAAGGAGTAGAGCGACTATATTTGCTCAGTCTGCTGACTAAAGACCCCTCAGTGAATTCTACAACTGTCTCCCATGAGCAAAGTGTCAAGACTCAAGTGCGATTGGAAAACTGCCTCCTGCACAGAGGAAGAGTATGGGTTTGAAAACTAGAAGTCAGGCCAGTCAAATACCTGAACCAGAGTAACCTAGTCTCAGCAAGGACTAAACACACCAATGCCAATGGTTTTAGTGGCGGTTGCTGCAGGATATGGCCAGCACAAAAGACATTACTATTGTGAGATATGATGGAAGTGGCAAATCTACCTCAACAAAGGTGGCCTTAAATATTAAAAAAAATAATCTACCACATTCTTCCAAATGCAGGATGCTCGCCTAAAAACATGATTTCTTTTAAAAAAACCACACATTGTAATTTTTCTTTTCCTCTCTCTCCCTTCTTTTTCTTATAAAACTCCACCGTCAACCTTTTCACCCAGAAGGACTAGAAACTTCCTCTGAAAAGAAAGTAACAGTAGGTTGGATTTTCATGTAATAGCATGTCACCAAGAGGTGTGGCTTTAAGAAATACACCAACTACAATGACACTCCTGAAAAAAAGCCCTAAAACTGGCAACATGACTAGGTCTACGAGTCACAGGGGCAGACGCATCAAGCACCAACTCAAGCAAACATTTCCATGCCCTGTCCCGCAAAGCCCCCCTCACCCGTTATCTGGAGGGGGATGCTAATCCGGTTTTGAAAGCAGCATAGCTGTTAGCATGGCACTGCCCTAGCACGGCTAACCGGTGCCTGTGTCAGAGGCGAGCGCCACCTGAGACACCAGCAGGGCAGACCTTCAGGGCTGGGGCAGAGCTGGATGTGGGGAGCCCTGGGCTGGGAGGGCAGAGGGGACTGGGAACTGCAGCAGACGAGCATCAGCTAGGTTGCACGTGCAAGCCAAGGCAGAGCACCAGAGCACTCTGCAGCTCACAATCAAGGGGGGCTGCCAAAGAGATACAGAGGGGGCAAGGATGCTGCAGGGAGGTACGATAATATCTTGCAGAGGCAGTTCTGTAAAACATCATTTCACATGGAGTAATGTTTGGATACCTGAGTCTAATCATGGAGTTAAGAGCCTTTATTTGCACAACCTCACATACACACACAGTGGTGCACAGGACACAAATCAAACCTCTGTCTACTTAAAACCAGGATTCAAGCTATTAGGACACAGCAAGCAGCAGACCAGCCAGGATGATACAAAGGAAAATATTTCATCTTCCAGCTCTCTATATAGTACCAAGAGACATGTTTTGCACCAAAAGACTTCCTCCCCTTTCATCATTTTCTGTTTCTGCCCTTGCTGTCAGTGCAGTCTGGCCCAAGAGAAGTGACTTTTAGTACTTGCTGATGCTTTGTTGTTTAATCAGATGGCCGCTGGAATCAAGGTTTCCTGGTTGAAGAGGCAGCTGAACAGGGACTTTCAGAGAGTGGAAATGTCAGCCGATCTCTTGGGAGATATCCCTAATCCATCTGGAGCTTCTTCAGACACTCTTAATTATTGTTTTGTATTTAAAATGGCCAGGGGAAAAGGGGGTACCTTTAAAATAAATAAATAAATAAATGAAAGCATCGGAATTAGATGAATGTATCTGTTACACTGCTGACAATCCATCTGTCTAAATTCCACCTAACACTTAGCACACAGACCTTGTTTTCCCTGAAAAGCTTTCAGGATACAGGCAGAGAAACATCTCCAGATTGCAGTCTGCTCACGGTTTCTTGCTTTTTGAAGGAAAAGGGAAGCAGGGCTAACTGAATTTAAAGTTTGTCACAGATATAAGCGAGTAGATGCAGATACTGAGTGAGGAATAGCAAAGATCACCCCTCTTCCTTACCAGCCATATTTCCAGAAAGTACACAGTGCTCCTGTCTTAATGGCATACACTTTTGTGGAAACCCTCAGTCATCCCCAACTGTTTCAGTGTACCTCTGCCTGGCTTCAAAGCATTCCTGTTATCTCAGTCCCTACTGAACCTCTTCTCTGCTGCCACTTCTGGAGCAATGGTTGTGCAAAATGGGAAAAATGCCTCACTAAAAACCAAACACAGATCAGAAAGACCTTCCAGGTCTGGCTTAGAACAGTATCAAAGCCAAGGTGAAAAACAAGCCAATATAACCCAAAGGGTCTCTCACTAAAATTTCTGAGTTGAAATTTCAGTTTCATTGAAAGTGAAGAACGCAGCAACTGACTTTCCTGGAGCTAGAAACTCACCACTTTGGTTTCTACAGTAGCATAAACCTATGCTGGAATGTCATTTGGCTGGGCTAGTAAATAAGAAGTGGCACTGGTCATGCAATCTGTGGCACTTCTCTTGCTAAAACAATTCTGGGTTTAGATCTCTATATACTTATAATCTACATTAAAGAAACCCTACTGCCCTAATAATTAAGCTAATCACACTGTCTTCTACACAAAGCTGACAGTCTTCTTGAAAGCTGCTTTCTAGCCACATTCCCCTTGCTAATTTTAGAAATGCAAGGAGTTTGCTTTTAAGGAAGCGAGTGAAAAGAACACTGCAAAAATTATACAGAGTGGCTCTGTGAGACAGACAGGCATTATGATTCCTGTGCTACAAATGGAAACTGAGGCACAGAGACTTCAGGATTTGTCAAGCTCTGTGGCTGCACTGGCCTCATCTTAGCCACTGGAATGGATGTTCCCCCCTTTTGGCTTTGAGTAGGTATTGTGTCCCTGATCGTGTTGCCTTCCTAACAAAACACAGAGACAGAAGCCCCTACTTCCACACTTATTAGAGAGCTCTGACCATTTCTCAAAGATCGGAGTTGTAAGATGGGTCTTGTGGCCTAGTTCTAACTCACTGCATTACACATTTAGCTCTTTATTTTCTTTGACCCCGTTCCCCTTCCCTGCTTGTGGAAAGATACGGTTTCAAAGGGACCTTTCTTTCTGCTTCTCGCTAGTGAGGAAAAGCAGTGAAGAATATCACTTCAGATAGCAAGCAGGACCAAGCAAAATGCCATCCAAAATGGTACCCACTTGAAAGCACGGCCAGGAGGACTTAATTAACAAGATGTGAATTCAGCCTTTTAGCTCTAACCAATGGGTATCAAGGACGTGATACAATGCAACAAAACTCCATGCCTAGTTTTACATAGCGCTACCCTGTGCAAAATAGCAATCACAGGAAGAACTGGGATCAATTGTGGTCCTGCAAAGAATCCCCCATGAACAGTCAGGCTCCTGAAAAGCTTTAAGAGAGGACAGCCAGCGAGTTCATCTCTTTACAACCCAGTGGCTCAAAGAGACATCTTTGCCTTCAGTCCGCACTCAGATGTACCGCAACGTTTCCCTTTGTGAAACAGAATAGACGCCTCCAAAGACAGCGAGCATTGTCCATGCAGGCATAAAGCAATATTTGGACATGCTGAATGGCTTCCTAAGATGAGAAAAAGTGCTGAAGAAATACTAAATTATGACAGATGGGAGCCCTAGAAATGCAACTACCCCCAAACTGGAAAATGAAAAGCCAGCACAAAGGGCAGGCATAACAATAGAATTTAGGCATAACGAAATACATGCCATTTAATGCAGAGTGCACTGAAGCTTCCATCCATAAGTCAAAATCCTAGCCATTAAATAGCCTCATTTAAAAAGTTTTAAAGCAATTAAAATAAATTAGAAACTTCACAGGAGGACGAAATCACTGAAAAGGATGAGAAGTACTTTATGCCAGGCACTGCTTCTGACAGTGTCATGCCCATGAGGCCAGATTTTATTTGAGAAGAGCTCGGGGCCAGATTTTCAAGGGCTCTGCACCAATAATTAGGGACAGATTTTTCCAAACTGCTCAGCTTCCATTATCCAAACAAAAGCCAGATATACCAAAGTGCTCAGGGCCCAGCAATTCTTACTGTGACAGTTACAGCCACAACATGGCCAGCTTTTTCAGAAACGTGACCATTTATTTCACTATCTGCCTAAGGAAGAAGTGGCCTGTTTAAAGGCCATCTTCTAGGTTTTTTCACCAGCACGTTGGAAGTGGTTGATTTTTAAGTCCCGCTAACAGTGAGAGCACCAACTTTGCCAAGTCTAAGACAGCATGATCTTAAAACATAAGCAGAACAAGGCCTGCTGATTTTACTCTATTTTCCCTAATTCCTGCTCAAGAGACATCTATCATTGACCTCCATACGAAGCACTTCAGAGCTGACTGCAGAAGCAAACTTGCAAAATTATAATGCTGCCTCCAGCCATTCTGCAGAGCAATATACATCATTTGTGGCACACCAGAATAGGAGCCTTTCTCAGAAAGAGAAAAATCCCTTAGTCGTGCTGCTAACAGAGAAGAGAGCTCACGTCAGGATTTTTTTCAGCTTTTAAGCCGGTAATAGCTCAACTTGGAAGCGAAACAAACTGATGTGACCTTACAGCCAGACTACAGCCCCCAGGCTTGAAAACCGCAAGGAGTTTTTTTTCTCTCAGATCATCCTGAAATGGATGTTGCAGTACTTCCTAGTGCCACACTGTTCCGGATCAGGTCTGCCGTACATACAGGAGGTGGCGCAGAGGAGCAACACTTCACAAAACCCAAACTTGTCACTCAGCAATGCTTATTTGCCTCACACTCAAACACAGACTGTGGGCTTTCAGAGAGAAATTTTAAACGGAATCATGTGGGATCCTTTCCCTCTAAAGTAACTATTGTTCTTTCTGGAAGCACACATTGGCATACCTCTTCAGTGGTTTACATGTCTGTTGTTGCACTCAAACACCTGAAAGACAGAACAAACCAAGACTGTCAGACTACTGCATGCCTGCTTATACTTAATGCTGTACAAGCCCAAAAGTTAATGACCAGTGCCTCAGTACAGACCACTCCACCGTAATGATGCTGTGGTAAAAGACTAAAAGACAGGTTCTAGCTATAAGGAAATGCAGGGTGCCTTTCAAACAGTAAGAATACCCAGCAACCTGCTGTCAAGCACTTGAACTTGAACCCTCAACAGAGATGCTATGGGAGCAGTAAGGTGCCTCAAGCTAGTTCCAACCAGGAGAGAGAAGCAGCTGGAATATACCACAGAGCAAAAGGAACAGAGGATTTTAATGATAAAACTACAGTTACAGGCAGGATTATGAAGAAGTTTGGGTCGAGGCCCAGGCATGGTTGTTGAGATGCACACAAAAGCCAACACTACTGAAAAGATCCATTTTAGACAATAGGCAGTGTTCATAGCTATGTTTTCTTAGCCAAATATGTGAACTGTGAGAAGTGTTCTCACTAAAATGAAACATCTTAGGAGCCTTCATTACACTTACTTTCAATTAGATGTGAGGTCTTACGTACCTAAAACAGGCAATGAAACAAAAACGTCTAAGTTAGTTAAATACTCTCTGATATTTCAGATTTTCTTTTGTGTCTGTCTTCTACCACTGATTTCAAACAACCAGAAAGAATGGGGAGCAAAAAGTGCTATTTTTTCTTGATACTTACTCCCTCTGTCCATTTTTACCAATGGGAAATTAAAACCCAGTGCCAGTACTGCACCATTAAAACATCTCACAATTTCAGTTCAGGGCATAGGAGGACAATAACATATCCAGTGTCGCTAGTTCACCAGTGGTTCAGTGGTAGCTAGACATCATTGCTATCTAATCATACATTTGATGACCTGCACCAGCCGGACTTGATAGTGACCCATTTAGTGCCTTAGAGAGAGAAAAACAGGGCGCCAAAGAAATTGCTGCAAAAAAATCTCAGAAAAGACAGGCTGGAGCTGTAAGTATGTTTTCACTTGTAGAAGTGGCTCCAGCAATTTTGTCTTGAGTAATGTCAAGTGGGGCAGTGAAGAGCAAGGCGCATCGTCGCTGCTTCTCACGGTACAAAGTCAGAGAACACATCTCTTACTGGAATGAAATGTTTGCGATTGTATACTATAGAGAGTATACTATGGCATAGTAATGTATGCTAGACAGAAGCACTGTGGCACTCTCCTGTTGAATCTCAGTTTAAGGGGAAAAAAAAAAAAGACAGTTTGTGTCTTCTAGGCTTGAAAATAAAATAAATATTTCCTTCTGCATTCCTACTTTCACGTATTGTAACTGCACTAGAAGTCCCTAATTTCCTTTGCTGCAGAGCAGCAAGCAGGTGCATCGCAGGATGTGTATTAGACCACACCCTCCCCCCTTTATGCTGCCTGTTCCCTGTGGGGGCAAGATAATTACATCCACCCTAAAAAAACATCAATATTTTATTTTTAATGAGCTGGGCAGACCCAGTTATCTCAGTAGGCTGTTAATAAGTGAAATTGTGATGTACGGCTGCAGCTTTGATGGAAAGAGAGCCATCTCTGAAATGGGAATATCTGACACACAGAGTATTAAATAGATGCCAGACTGATGGAATGGGAAGTTAGTCAGAGAAAAAGTGTTTAAGAAAGAAAATTTGCCTTAGTGGTGTCTTCAAGTATTCAAAGATAATAAGACAAACCCAAAAGAAACATCACACTGGCTTAAAATATCATAACTGCTGAAATAATAAGTATTGGGTCTTTCAGTGCCATTCTGATTCTTGATGTTTCATGTTTTGGATCACCAAGTTTTTCTCCCCCAAAACAGTGCCTTTTTTTTTTTTTTTTTTTAATAGAAGTAAACACTTGCATGAAAAAAACCACAGAAAGTAAGCTTTAAGACAAAAAAAAAAAGAAAGTATGACAAGACTTGCCACCATTGCATGGTGGATTGAACCACATACTGGCAGGGAAAGGACGTTTTTCCCTTTACTCTCTACAAGGAGGTTGGTTCAGGAAGCACATTAATCTCTTGGTCTTCCCTCCCCTCTCTTCCTGTCCCTTCAGAAGTTGCTCTTTTCATTCACAGGCTAAAAAGCAGAACAAATCTCAAAAGATCAATGGATGAATTTTCAGGAATACTCAGGACTTACTAACCACATTGATAACAATAGCAACTGCAGAGATAATTCAAAATCGAATGGAAAAAGTACAAACACGCCTCCTCTCTCAAGCTTTTGCATGCAACTGAACTCTCTTAACACAGAAAGCCTAGTGACAGACTCATAATTCAAATTTGATTTTCCGATTTAAGATGAATTCCAGTTCCAAAATGGGAGACAGTTTATCCTCTAAGCTATGTGTTATATACTAATCATCAAACAAAATCTATAACCATTATGTTTCATCCCGAATCTCAACTATGTCATTTTCATAAACCAGAGAATCACATTTAGAAATCCAGATTCTGCCTCAGATTACCATGAGATTATTTAGTTGTTCAGATCTCAGATGATTTGGGTCTTTTTTGGGGGGAGCAGGATAATCATAAACATGCAAATAGTTCTGTGCTCTACCCTCCAGTAAAGCAAATGTCCACCACAGAAAAATATGAAATACAAGTGTATTTGCCAGGTGCACTAGGAAGTTTAACAGTATTTGTTGTCTAATCCATAAATGAAGAAAATACAGATACGGTTACAAGTACCAGTCAAGGCACACATGAGCCTTGAGCTCTCATCCATGTGAAGTGGTTCCTCCGTCTCTTCCAGTCATTTCACTGGGATGAGTGGCGCTGTTAGCGGAACAAAGCTAGCCTTTGGGAATCAGGGTATTCCATTAAACCTGCAAATGAACAGCTGCACCTAAGAGAAAGCCAGCCCCAGGTTCTCTATCTAACACACCAGCTCTCAGTTTTATCATTCCTTTTTTCCTTTAATACTTCTGACAAACATGGAGCAATTCTAAACCTGGTTCTGTAGCTATGGCCCTGATCAGATGAAATACATGTATTAGTGTAACAGCTTTTACTGACATCCCAGACACTCAGCCATATGACCTTGCAGTTCATTTTAAAGGGCAAGAGCAGAATTAGCATCCTCAACCAGCTCAGTGAAATAAACATAAACCATATAATAAAAAAGGAAAAAAAAAAGTTTTCAAACTTTGAACTTCCCTAATCAGTTGTGTTCCACTAAAGGCTGTTCTTCTTAAGACTTCTTTCTGCCTTACTGACCATCCTAATCATAGAAAATCAGACATTTAATTCCAGAAAGATGTAAAGACACAATACAGACTTTGATCCAAAGCTGTTTCTTCTTGTTGGACTCCAAAAATGGTTTTCAGTCTTCCAAAGACTCTTTGCCAGCTCTGATTAGAAGCCACACTGGCTGACACAGTAATTGCTCTATAATCATATCTTCAGTACCCTGACCTGGTTTATGCATACAATCTATATTCTAATAGCAGTCAACAGGTCACCAGTTAATAAAAATACCATTAATGTCCCCCTGTGACTAAGAAATGGAGATATTCATCTCACTAGGCCAGTGGTGGGCCAATATAATTTCTGCGGCTGTTAGCGTAATTAACTTTGCCGGCATGTGGATCTCCCTGGAGGACAATGCAAGCACAGAATGACCTTGCTGTGAGTTCTCATTGGTGGTACTGTGGTGGACACAGATTTGCAGGGGCTCAGGTCAGAGAAGAGTGAGTACTCCGCCTGGTGAGGCCACATCTGGAGTACTGTGTCCAGTTCTGGGCTCCCCAGTTCAAGAAGGACAACGAACTACTGGAGACAGTCCAGCAGAGGGCTACGAAGATGATGAGGGGACTGGAGCATCTCTCCTACGAGGAAAGGCTGAGAGACCTGGAGAAGAGAAGACTGAGAGGGGACCTCATCAACACTTACAAATACCTAAAGGGTGGGTGTCAAGAGGATGGGGCCAGGCTCTTTCCAGCAGCGCCCAGTGACAGGACAAGGGGAAACGGGCACAAACTGGAGCACAGGAAGTTCAGCCTCAATGTGAGGAAAAACTTCTTTACATGAAGGGTGGCAGAGCAGTGAAACAGGCTGCCCAGGGAGGTTGTGGAGCCTCCTTCCCTGGAGATATTCAAAACCCACCTGGACGTGATCCTGTGCAACCTGCTCTAGGTGAACCTGCTTTGGCAGGGGGGTTGGACTAGATGATCTTTTGAGGTCCCTTTCAACCCCTGCCATTCTACAGTTCTGTGATTCCCACAGCCTGACCTCTCAAAAAAGAGATCTTCATTTCTAGGATGCTGTGGAACATATCTGGCTTCATCTGTAAAACAGAAGCAGGGATGGCCACTGCTCAGGCAGCCAGGACTGCCATCCTGTGCTATGCTGTTTAGCAGTGTCCAAAGAGCAGGCAATGAGAGAGAAAGTGAGTAGCAAGGGGAGTCAGGCAGGTAGGAAAGTGGTGGGAAAAGAGAGAGGATTCATTTATGAATAGAGAGGCAGAATTTCCGCTTATCCTAAATGTCATCCATGTAAATGCAGTTTGTGTGGCACATGTTACAGCCATTATAGGTACGTCAGGGGAGTACTGAAAAATTTCACAGGTTTCCCAGAAATAGTCTTAGAGGTCTATGCTACCTTCTCCACATTTAATTGAGGCATATATTGTATATGTGAGTAGAAAGCTCTGTGTACACCAGGAGGAGGCATGAGATGCCTAAAGTAGAAGTTGTTTTTTTTTTAAATAGGTTTGTGGGAAAAGACACCACCTCCTCCCATCCCAGAAATCAATGTAAGAATACATGCCTTACAAGAAACCAGGGGATGCAAGACTACAAAAAATACATTCCTGACAGAAACTTTGGCTTGCAAGTCGAAGAAGGAGATAATGTCCCTGTACAGTGAGTTATGTGTATCCTCAGGTTCTAAGTTTGTTCCAAAATTCTTTACACTGTTTCACAGTTTTGCTGTCTGCCACAGCCTGAGAACCAGGAAAAACAATCCCAAAGAGAAGACCCAGGCTGACACCCACCCATAAAGCAGGCTGAACTACGGCCTCATTCACCTTTGCGTGCAGGAGTCACTCAACGGGAAACAGACCAAGACCTAGCAGAACTCATTTCACACAGAAGTCCTGTTCCAAGATCAAAGTCAGCTCCCAGCAAATAAACATCCTGTAACTACTGTAACACACCTCCTCCAAATCATCTCAGATCCAGATCATTGCTCTGCCTGCACACATTTACATTCTGCTCCACCCACGCATGTTCACCTGGACCCATGCCCAGGAGACAGGAACGACCCTCCCCCTCCTCAATTTACCATCTTTTTATCAAAGGTCCTTTTGTCCTCTGGTTTCTTTTCCCCTTTACTTGAACAGCACCACGGCAGGCATTTGGAGACTTCAACAGTTGTTTTATTGCCAGGTGAAAGGACAGCACCAAGAGAGAGCTGCTGACTGGATTTGTTCCACCAGCTGACACAGATTGCCACAGACAGGCACTTTAAAGACTGCATGTCATTGTCAGATGAGACTTGCCAGTGTTTCAAAACATCTCAATCTCTAGGGGCCTGTAAAAGCTCTGATGCTGTGCCACAGTCTAGATTCCTTTTGACCCATGTTGAGCCCATTACATTGGTAATGTTGACAGCACTGGACAAAACTGACTGCTATGTAGCAAGAAGCCCAAAACATTTTCTCTTTTCCTCCTGAGCTCCCCATAAGACCTTAATGAGTTAGTGTATTAAACCATAAGCAAAATCACTATCAGGTTCACATGACATTTTGCAAATACTAAGGATCCAGTTTGATTGTAACTGCCAAATGAGATTCAATTCAGAGGTGTCAAAAGAGGGCCCTGCTGCTACAATTTGGGGTAAAACAGAGAGCATACTGCACTCAGTCATGAGTGTTTGGACGCTACCTGCCAATGCAAGCAGTCCTTCATTTGCAGGAACATTGCACTCAGCTTAGTGTCTTGACAAGGATCCATGCAATCAAATCCACACAGGAGTAGATTCAACTACACTGATCTGTGGAAGAAGAGCACTAGGAACCAGAAAGCGACACGGGGAGAAGAGGGCCTGTCACTCTCGAGAGAAAACAGCAAAAGCCACTGGATGAGGATGAAATTTTTCATATCAGTTCCTGGAATAGCAGACGAGAAATGGAAATTCTTTGAAGCATAGTTTATAACTGCATTATCCACTGACTGCATGCAATATGTCTTTATATACCAAATAGCTAACTAGATTAAGGAAATGCAATCTACATAGCTGATAAATAACCTAGCTAGAATCCACTTTCAAAGACAATCAGGCACCGGCTTTATTATAAATTCAGAAAAATTGCAAACACATAGAAGAAGTATGTGGGACAGAGAGGAATCACTTAGCATTCAAGGCAGAAGATCAGAGAAAGAAGAGAATGTGAAAGCAAAGAAGAATGCCAGAGGAGGAGGAGAAAAAGTAAATTAATTGGTGGAGAATATGCGAAGCAAGGGAACGAAGAGGGAAGGCTCAATAGCCTGCATGCTCGCTCTTTTTGTAACCAAATTTAGAAGCATTTTCAAACATGGCAGCAGCCTTAGGGTCTTCCTATGGTATATAAATGTTCACATTTTTCCAAACCATTTCATGACTTTCTTATCTGACCCCTCAGCACGGCAATCAAAATCTGCCCATGCTACTGCTTTTTCACAGCCCTGCCTCCTGTTTGCTTTGCTTGCACGGTACAGCATCCACCAGGCTACCTACGATGTTCATTTCAGTGCCATTTGGGAGAAACCAGCAGGTCTTTTCTACATCCTCGGCAAGAGACCGGAGAGCCTAGAGGATGTACAACCTGGGATGGTACAGTGCAGAAATTAATAGGGAAAAAAAACCAAAGCAAAACAGTATATGAGAACACCATATGTCAGGCTCAGTTCACTAGAAAAGGTCACTATCAAGATAATGTCAGAAGACTATACCATGTATGGATGGGTACAAACTATTATGCCAACTACCTTCCTGCAGGTTACAGATCAGGATAAAGGGCTTCCTGCAGGCCCTAGGATTCCCCCCAAACCTGGTAATTAGAATCTTTAGGGAAATGAGATGAGAAACAGCAAACCAAACCACAGATCCAATTCAGAAAGACCACAAAAGTAGAAAAGGTCTGGCTGAAAAGGATAAAAATATAAAATAAAAACTGAACACCTATGAAAAGGTGCTCAAGATGTTCTAACATTTTCCCAGTAGCAGGAACTTTTTGGCACTTTTTAAAAAAAACCTATGGTTAATGTAACTAAAAAAGAAAGTTGAGCATAAGAGAATATGTCTAATAGGATTCCATATAATAAGGGTAACCAATCTCTCTGGGAAAGAATAATGCACCTGAAAAGCATTTATTCTCTATGAATTTTGGTTTCATAGTATGTTGATAGACGTGGTCCAAGTGCAGGACATGGCAGCTGCATTTTATCTGGCTAAGCCAGGTAAGTCCTACTGAAGCCTATCTGTGAGGCTAGGACAACTACAACAATCTAACAATCCAAGAGAAATGATGGACACCAGTAAAGATTAAAAAGCTGGAGGCAAGAAAATTCCCTGAAGTAAGTCAGGACAAGAAGCAGCAGACTTGCCAAGAAGGGAGGCACTCAATCTCAAGAGAGAATCTCTTACATTATTTGATATTATTATCTAATGTAAGTATAATTTTCCTTCCATGAAGCACTCCCGAGACATACTGTCCTGAAACACATGAGAGCTTGGCATTTACCACAGTCCTGCAGCTCTCAGGTGACATATACAGGTACATACATCTACAGTCTTTCTAGGGCACAGAAATCAAATGATAGCTTGCTTTCCCTCCAAACATGATTTTCTCTGCCCTTTGAACATGCTTATCTTTCCTCCCCTCTCTTTACTAGAGGAGGAGAGGAGGGGCTTTTCTTATACAAAAACGTGCTTAATGATAGCCCTGTACTTGAATGCTAAATTGCTTTGCTGACCATAAGGCATTAAACATTTGACAGAGTAGATCCAAAGAGTCTCCCAGCTCACGGGAGCTGTTCCAACTCAGGACAATGAAGAACAGACACGGCCCATGTTTTCAGCTTACTGTGTTGTCTCTGCTCTAGTTCCTAAAAAAAGAGAGAGAGAGATCTCCTCCAGTGAGCAGAGACAAGCCAGGATCTATTATGCTGACTGTATAAAAGAAAAGTGGTGAACTCTTTTTCTCCCTTGCAGCTTTGTAGCTGTCTTTGTGAAAAAAAAAAACCAAACCAAACCAAACACAACAAAACCAACCACCCCCCCACCAAAAACCCCAAACAAAAAACACCCAAAGAAGAGTAAGGATGCAAATACACTTTTGGATTTGCTGTCTGCCTTTAGAAATATGTTTGTTTTCCAGCAGAACCCGCTCTACTTCAAAACCACTCTAAATAAAAGTAATAGATGAGAAATTTGTCATAAATATATTTAATGTATGTGCTTATATCACCTTGCTCCACTGGGAAACAAACAAGTACCACATCAGCTCAAAAGCATATCATTTAGTACCATGCTTATTATGGACTGTATAGTATATACAGCAAAACTGAGCTAGAGGTGAAGTCAACGATCTGAAGCTAATAAAACAATAAATAATAACAATAAATAAAAGCTGTCAGAGAGGAGAAAGACCCATCATCACCACTAGGTCCGTTTGCCAACACAGGACTGCTCCCTGCAATTTCTGACCAAGAGAGTTTTAAACATCTCAAACAATAGAGTTCCTAGCAATCCCCTTGAGAAGCTCAATTCATCTCACTGCCAAGGAGTTTTGCCCCAAGTGTTGTTCTGAATTTTCTTTTGCTCAGTTGTCACTATATTCTCAAAACAATCCTCCACTGAGTGAATCAGAAGTCAGCCAAAGAAAGAGGAATTTAGAGACCTCGTCCAGGGAGCTCCCTGCACTTGATGTGGCAAGCTATGAAATGTGACTGTATGGATTTCTGCAGTGTCCAAATACCCAAGAACGTCTGAAGGCAAAAAGAGCAACAAAGGTCACAATACTTTTTGGCTGATATTTAAGCTGTTTTTCTAGAAAGTATCTACCAGCCCTCTGGGGACATCCGCAGAAGGACAGGAACCAACAGGAGCAAGAGGTGGCAGACATCGGGATGCAGGACATAGCATGCAAGCTGCACGAAGGCATCAAAGGGACTGCTGTCACCTGGGACTGGGGATGGTAGCCCCAGGTTGAGGCAGACAGTGGGTGTATTTCTGGCTGGCTGTGAGTTATTGTTAAATGCAAATAACAGATTCACAGATGGAAGTAGAGGGGACTCCTCAGTAATCACTGGCACATCTGCTTCACAGGTTATGATGGTACAATTTCAGAGTGCTGTGTTTTCTTCCTCTTTGGAGAAGCCAGAGAGATCCCAGTACAGCATCTGCCAGAATGCCTTAGAACCACTCATAAGCAGTTTATGCACTTACCTACAAGAGAAGAAAATAACACACAAACATAAGCATGTTACAGAAGACAGAGCTCCCACCAGCAGCTACACCACCTTCACTCAGCCCCCTACCTCGCTGTCACGTTGTAGGCTGGGAAGAACCCTTTGTGCTTTGGCTGCAAGGCTGGCAGCCTAGACAGGGCCATCCTTTCTGGGCTCTGCACAAGGCAGTTACACTGAATATTCAGTGACTTCCCTTCTCCCCTGAGGGTTTTGCTCTCCATGGTTCACTGCTGATGCAAGCAGCAGCCAAAGAAGAAATGACAGGTGCCTGACATTCACCTCTTCCTTCTGTCACTCCCTCTTCCTTCTGTTGCTCCCTCTTCCTTCCAGTGCTTTCTAATTTGATCTGCTACCATTCACCAGTTCCTCGCCCTGTATCTACAGGTGGTTCATGGTGAGATTTCATCCCTACTGAACACTACCCCTTTTGAGCAAACCCCATTCGAACATAACTTCTAGCTCAATTTCCTTGTACGCCTTCTTAGAGTCTGGCATTCCTCTCTCACTTGCCAGCACCCAACAACCTGTCCCTAATTCTGACTGGCAGCACCTCTGTGATAAGGCACCGTTCCTCTCTTCCAATCTTTGCAGGCCATTTAAGCAAAAGAGCCTTTTCCAAAGCTGGCTCCCAGCTGACTAAGCCCTTGCAACCACCAAATGGCTGACTAGAAAGGAGTCCCTGAAATAATTTTTCATTTCTCCAAACCTAATTGCCAAATACTCGGATCTGTTCCCTGGTCTTTCTCTCTAAAGCTAGATTTCCAGTACAGGCAGAATGCAGATGGTGGGAAATTAATCCAACACTTAAAGGTTTTCTTCTAGGTAATATTATGTCTCATGCTGCCAGCCACACAAGTGTTACAGCAACAGTTTCTCATGCCAGGAAAAAACATGGCCTAGCTCTCATTTCTCCTCCCTGCCGTCATACATGCACACACGCCGCAGGGCTGGAAATGAGTTAATCAGATGATGCTTCGTAACGTATGCCAGTTTCTGTATAAACAATATTAAATATGATAATTTCCTTCTTTCTTTTTAAGCTGTTGCATTCGCATTTCACTCTCAGTCATATCAACTTTGGAAGGGAAAACAACTGCAAGAAATCTTGGATAATGTCGTTATGCTAATTTACTGAAAATATATAAAAGTCAAAGAATACTCATGGATGTGGGAGCCCTGCGACTAATGTGGTTCATTTTCCTTTCCCACATGCCCTATTCCCTGTTGATGAGGAAAAAGTGACCTGCCACCAAACTCTTTCTGAAATCTAGAGCCTATCATATCTCTCATATATATAAAAGATTTGGGAATAAGATCAGTAAGTTCACTCTCCTGTTATTTGTGAAGTCCTTATTATTCATGAAAACGTTCACAAATCCCCAAAGCCTCATGCATTTTAGCACAGATCAAGTGTCTGAAGATTAGTTCTGGGAAGTGCATAATTCACTTTCTATTTTTTTAAAAGTGTCTGCCATCCACTCACACTGCAGAGATCACGGCATGCTACTTAGGCAGCAAGTGCCACAGCACAAAGGTAAGGGGTCGTAAAATGCTCTGAGAAAACAAAGAAACAGTCAAAGCTAAAAGGCCTCAAAACCAACCAATGGCCCGAGAGCTACAGTCAGCATTACTTGGAAAACAAAATCTCGTGACAAAACATTTGCTGAATAGGAAGTGCATCAATTTTGCAATAAATTTTAGACCACCAGGTCTGCCAGTACAAGTCAGTGTGCCTGTGTTAACAGTATTTTGATTTATGCCAGTTAAAGGGCTGAGGCTTTCACTCCATTTTCAGCTTCATTGAGAATCTCCACCTACAGTGATATCCAGCGTAGATGGGCTGTTGCTCATGTTTCTCTGGATGCCAAGGCAAAGCAAAAAGCTGAAGGTCCTTAGACTCTGCAAACCATGGAGCGCTTTGGCCTCAACCCCTCTTCAACATTGAAGCTACTTGAAGAACTCAGATTTTGCTTGTGAATATCGTGTGGAGAAGAACAAACACAGAGCCTTCTCTCATTCCCACATCAGTTCACTGACAGCACAAAGGCAGTGTTATCATGCTGCTGAGATGAATCTCAGTGGGCTGTGATTTCCAGTGATGAACCTCATGAGCCTCCACTCTGATGATAAACTAGAATTCCAGTGAGATTAATATCCATCTTCACTGAGCAAAACCAAACTATCAAACTGGTTGTCTTCCCAGTCCTCCAGAGCTGCTTGTTGGGCTAGAAAATACATAGAAATATGATGAGAAGGAAGACCTTGACTCACAAAAACATGAATAGGCTGAATCTTCCCAAATGCTTTGTCTGATACAGGCCAGAATCTCCAAATGACACACTGAGTCAGGATGGTTTGGGATTAAACCCTTTTGTCATTTCCAGTCAAGCAGTCTGCTTTTGCCTAGTGGCATACATGAAAACACTTGAGATGTTTGTGCTCCCTCTGTGGCTTATCTACACTCTTTTACAGGCCTAGATAGTTAAAGAAACCTGGCTGCTTGAAACTGAGACCCCCAGGTCCCATATGACCTTGATCCACAGCTGTACTAAGTCACATAAGCACACAGAATTGATCCTCCAAGCAGTGTCTTACCCATTTGTACAATTCACATCTCCTTCTGTTTGTCACAGCAAAACAGATTTCTTCTTGGGCTTTAATAGACTTGTGCTATAGGATCCTCTTCTGCCTAATGCCTACTGACGAAAGAAGTGTTGATGGAGAATTGCTCTTCAGGAAGCTTCAGACAGACACACAATGTCAATCACATGGGAATCATTCAGGCACTATGGAGCCATTGTGACTGCATTATTGCAAGTCAGCTCTCTATTATCTTGGATAATAGGGAGGGAAGATAACAGGGATGCCCTGCAGGACAAGGGAAAAATGGATAATTTGACTAAGTGGATCATCCTAGGGACTGCGGAGCAGACACACTCCAGTGCCTCCATAGAGAACTATCTGAGTCCAAGGGAGTTTATTAACTAGGTTGCAGAGCCAGGTGTGCTACTGCACCTAGTGTCTAGCGCTTGCATGGGATTTCCTGGTTGCCAAGGGTGCCAACACAGCAGGGTGATTATACGTGCCACTGTCTTTCACTGCCCTTAGCTCTTGCCCTGCCCTGTGATGAAAAACCTTCCCCTGTAACAGTTGAAATGGGGGGAAATTACTTCCAGTTTCTCACACCTGGGAGGAACTAAATAAAAATACACAAGCTAGTGGTTTAAGGCAACCATAGGTAGCAGACTTCCCACCATTACTGCTGTTACCCTGCAAGGTCTTTCTGCTTGTCCTCACTGTCTGCCTCAGGCAGTGTACATGTGCACCACAGATACAGAAATTCCTTACCAGCTTTTAGGGGAGAGAAAGCCGGGAGCTGAAATGCCATTCTCCTGGCAAAGTTGACAGCTACAGCACAACCCACAGGGGTTCAGTCCAGTCAGTCTCTACTGCATTAAGAAAGGAAACAGTTAACAGAAAGAGAAAGGCAAACTGCACTGTGCATGGAGTGAACACAGCAACCCTGTCCCCTGTAAAAGCTTCCATCCTCTGGCCCGAAATGACAGCAGCTGTTTAATTTTTAGTCTCCTGATTGGCAGAAAAGTCTCTGCCGGCCTAGTTAATGCAGGTTCAAGCAAAGAACCCAGCTGCTTCCCCTCAGCCTCCTAGAGCTGAAGAAGAAAATCCATCCCACAGGGACATTCCGGGATCTGAGCTCTGAGAATGTAGTCCTTATTCTAACAGCTGCTTTGGCTGTTGCAATTAGCTTTTTAGATCGTTGTGGAGGCTTACAGCAACAGCTGCAATAGTTTCCCAGATCAGTGGGTCTTGCCTGCGTATAGGGAGAAAGTGCAGGAAATGATCAAAGTCAAGGGAATGCTTTTAGAAGTCCTGAAACATGGGCTGGCTGCGTTGTGTTCTTTCTCAACCAATGCACAGCATCACACTATTTTCTGTGCATGGTACACAGCATGCTGACTTCTCACAGCGGTTCTCCCACTCCGCATCTGTGTGTATTATCACACTCGCAATCTCCCTGCTAGCTCTAAGGACAGGCTCAAATGTACCAGGCTGGTTATCACCACCTCCACACTCCACACAAGGTGTGTAAGACCACATAGACTTTCTCTGCTACCATCCTCTTCCTTTCACAGCGCAATGCAATCTGTGCAGAGTTCTACAAACACTCCCTTCACTATCATAGGTGTTCTCAGCTCACACAGTTCTGCACATAGGAACTCAGACGCTCTCTGTTAACACTCCCTCAGTAAAAAAAAAGAGCTGTGTAATGCCACTGTTCCTCTGCCTCTCCATGGTGTCCTGTAACAGTATTTCATCATTCTACTCACAGGTATCTCTGTATACCATACTAGGCAACCAGCAAAGAAGGAAGAGAACCTGCTGCAAGTCTTCGCTCCTTCATGTATGATACCAAATGCACATCCTTCCATCATAGAGTCCTCACATGGGTGAAATTACCTCTGTGTACTCTAAGATGTCTACCTCAGTAAGAACTGAAGATTCAGGACAATCAGGGCCAATTTTTGTGAGATGATCCATTACCTGCTTGCCTTACCCTCACTTTTCTTTTGAGCTGTCATTAAGACAGACTAGCTAAACAGACTGAAGTGACAAGAGTCACAAAACAGGAGCCAGCAGAGTTTTAAAAAAATGCAGATCATTTCAGAATAACCTCTATTTTTGCAGGGAAACCTGAAAGCACACTGGCTAAAGGAATTCACAGAAAGGCTACAATCCCAGGATAGCAGTTGATCTGAAGTTAATTTGACAGGTCTCATATAAACCAATGCCCAGATGTCCAAAGGGCACGCCATCTACAACCACAGTCAGATTTCACTCACCTCCCAGGCTGACAGTCCCAGGAGAGATTGAGAAGCAAACAAGCCATAGATACTGTAGATACCAGTCTCACCTCTTGGTGGTGAGACTTCCACTGTGTCCACATGGCATTGGCAAGAGCTGCTACAATTAAGGTTGTCTAGGTGAAGCATACTTGGAGAAGGATTCATAAAAGTGTGTCTGACGGCTGGCATCTTTCCCCAGTACATCTGCCCAGCCCATCTCTGAGGACACTAAGGTGCTAAGATGGAGAGGAGACCAGGGTCTGTGGGCCCGTGGAAAGAGATGAGGGGGGTTATTCATAGGCTGCAACATTTATTGTAGTTGTTGGAAAAGGATACAACAGTTTCCCACTCCATGCTCTCCCCTACCCCTCCCCTCCACCGACTACAGTAATGAGCTCCAGGGGGACTTCTACGCTTGCCTTTGAAGTAGCATGTTTCTCTGAACACGTTTTGAATTTCGTTTCGTGTGTTGTTTGTTTTCTGGCTGCTCTGCCTGTCTCTCTGTTGAGGGGGTTGACAGCTGTTAGCGGGGCCACTACCACAACTCCAGGAACACAGAATATGGGAAAACAAACAAACCAACCCTAAACCCCAAACCAAGAACGCCTTTGAAGGAAGAATGCATATTCCCCATGGAAAGAGCTCTCCCCTCCCAACCAGGCCTTACCAAAGCCACCATGTGCATCTGGAGGAGCTCAGAAAATTGACAGACAGGCAGGCAGAACAATTTAGCTAAGGAAGACAGAAAGAAGTTATGCTGGACAACTTGGTCTGAGAGTCAAAGGGTTTAAAAGGCAGGATGGGACTTGAGTCATCCTTAAGTCAAGGCTGCTCCTTAGACAAGAGGAGATAAGAGACTTGAACTTTCTTAAATAACAAGTTAATTTTTTAACTGCTAATTGCCTAAGGAGCAGTGGACCCAAAACCTCCTTCCTCAACAGATCACATAACAATGACTTCAGGCAAAGGATGGTCAATAGGGCACGTCCCTTCCCTTCCAAACCATACAAGTAGACCTTCAAGCACAACAGGTAGTACAGAAACCAGAAGACTGATTGCACTCACACTGGAAATGTTGCCTCCAGACCTTAATTCAGTAAGGGTAAACAGTATGCAATTTTGATTTCTCCTTAGTTTTACCCATATTTAAAATAGAAATGGAGCATGGGTGCAGCAGAGATAGCACAGCTTTTCCTTTTTTTCCCCCCTCTCTTGAAACTACTAGACCCCTCTGTGCTCCTTCTTCCTTTATTTTAATGAGGCTACACATGTTTGGGTTTTTTGTTTTGTTTTTTGTTTTTTGTTTTTTTCTGTTTGCTTGTTTGTTTCAGCTACAGGGACAGGCAAAACACCATTGACAACAATGGATCCTTTTAGACTTGCTTCCCATCCCTTTTGGAGAGCATTATTTATTCTACCTTCTCTGCCTTCACCAGACATCTGCATCCAACCCTGCCCTGTTCTCTTATCCCTTCTCTCCTCCCTTAGTTTGACATTGAATTGCCACCTTTCCTACCCAGACTTCCTACTGCTTTTTTTTCCTGCTCCTTCCCTTCATCATTGCAACCCAGGGAGCTGGAGAGGGGGACTCAGATCTTACTGGGGCCACTGCAGTGAGTCACTAGCAGCTGTGGGGACTGAAATCACACTGAACAAGGTGCAGGAATGATTATGGGAGCGGCGATCTCTTGGAAGGCATTGGAAGTGAAGGGTCTGTCAGCATCAGAGAGTTGTCTTGCTCATTGGTGAAAGAGAGGAGACTGCTTAGGAGAAGAAACAGGGTACCCCAGTCTGCCCGCCTGCTCTCTCCTCCTTTCTGATTCTTCTGCCCTTGGGACTCATGAGAGAAGTAGGAGCAGGAGCTGTAGCAAAAAGAATCTCCAGGGTGTGTGGAGCTCCACAGAGCTGGGACCCAGCACTGAAATCCAGTGGAAGGGAGAAGGGGCAGCTGCTCCAGGCTTTGCTGCCACTGTTTTCTTCTCCAGAAGAAAGCTGCTGCTCCCAGGCCCGCACCTCATCACCAAGATGAACCTTACTGGTTAAAAACTTCTGCTTTACAAAATGTCTTTTACTATAACTATCAGTGGAGCAATGTCCACCTAAGAATTATAAATCGAGGGATGGCTGAATAATTCATTCTCTTGAAAATGAGAAAACAAACCAACCTCTTTCTCATTTCCAGAGTGCTTGAGAGCACAAAAGCAAGGTTTTACTCAGATCTCTAGCCACAAAGCGTGTCAGAATACACCAATACATTCTGAGCCTTATTTTCACTGGATCACATTAAGCACCAAAATTCCCATATAACATGCAGCCAGAGCAGAGGAGCAGTATAAAAATACATGTAAGTGTATAAAAGCAGATCCCTGAAGTCAGGTGGCACAACCATAAAATACAAGGTTTTCTAATGTGCCATCACCTTTCACTGAAATCACTGGATAAAATAGTCAGGATCTGGCCTCATTATAAATAGTAGTAAAATCATTTGAGTAGCAATTTGATAGCAAAGGAGGTCATTGAGGTGATAATTAATTGCCTTTTACTGCAAAACCCATGAGCTGTGACGCTTTCTGCCTGCATCCCAGAAACAGGTATGAATGTCCTACCTTCTACGGAGTGCCATTGAGCCTCCTTTTAACTGCTCTGAAATCAGGGTACTTGAGAAGCTGAAGGAATTTTGATAACAGGTCAGATGCACAGGTCAGCATTGCCTGCTGGCCTGTCACTGAGCAAGAAAGCCCAACCATCCCTGTCCATTATATGGAGAGAAAAGTCTGTGCTATTCCTCTTGGGGTCATAAAATCAAAACTCCCAGGTGTTCCTTTAAAACCTGTAGTCCTCTTGCAGAATAGCGTAAGTTATCATTTGATATTTATCTTGTAGTAGTTCCTAGAGGTCTCAAATCAAGATAGGGACCCTGCTGTGCTAGCTGCTCTGCAAACATAAAGCTAGACACAGTGCTTGTCCCTCAGAGCATAATTTTTGTCTTGACAGGCTATATATTTCTGCCCAGACAGAGGACTATTTCTTACTGTCCTAGAACATCTAATCATCAGGGGGATGTAACTGGAAGCACATTTAGGATCAAATATTAAGTGGGTACACAGTTTTAAATGGTGAGCTTTAGGAAACTCAAAGCTATTTGTCAGGCTAAATAAATGCTAACCTTTTCACAGCAGAATCACTCCTCAACAAAAAAAATAGCTCAGAATATTTGGGGCAATCTACACCTCTGGCAACGTAAGAAACATGGCTGTGGATATCTCTTTCTAAAGGCAGCTATCTTGGCACTCTGTTCTCTGCCGGTTTAAGTTCCCGGCCCTCGATGCCATGGAGGTGCTAGGTACTGTACCAAAGCAAAGGTAGAACTGTGACAGGGGAACATTTCTCGTCCATGCTGAAAAGCTTAAGTACCAGCTGCACCTGAATGATGCTGAACTTAAAACACACACATTAGAAAGCTGGTACATTTAAAAGGTTTTACTGGTTATGTAGGCTCATCAGAAAGTTAGGCAGGCAGTACCGGAAATCCCACAAGCTAACCTGTTCTCTTGAGACTTCCAGCCCAATTTTGCAGACTCAAGAGGTTTAGATTAGATTTGAATAATTAATCCAAATTTGTCGGTGCTTCATAGATGAATCAAACCTCCAACCCTTTTAAGGTTCGCCCTCAGTGCTAATAACCCTCTTTACTAAGCATTAGCATAGAGCAGAACAGTTTAATGATATAAGAAAATGCAAAAATTAGATTTATGCTGTCAAAACTTTTGTAACTGAAAATATTGTGTATTTTAATCAGTTGGATTCTTTCCAAAATGAAACATGAAGATTTAAATAAATCTCAAGTAGGTTAAAAAATCCTTTGTGACTCCCACTAATATATTACCAAGGGTCTCTCTACAGAAGAAAAATTACAGTGTCACATGGGTGGGGACATATTTGACTTCCTAAAATAAATAAACTGTCTCCTTCTGCACATGCTACAGAACTAGTGGCTTTGGCTTAAGCTAAAACGTAGAATGTTCTTGACGTTGCAAGCAAGAAAGAGGTGACAGGTAGCAAAATCACCGAGATCAGTGCTGCACTCATCTGGGCATATCTGGCTGTGAAACGTGCAGGCTGCTGTATGGTGCTGGTAACCTAGCATTGGCAGCAAGGAAGAGGAACCAGCTGAGCCACGCCAGTGGAGCGCAAAAGGGCTGCAAATACAAAAGACAGGAACAACCATCTCGAGGTGACTGGAGCTAGTCACGGCAATGGGGCTCTGCTGACCAGCATGGGTTGCAGAAATGTCAATTGGAGAAGGGAACAGGCACAGGAGCAGAGACCATCTAGGCTGAAGCAGCATTGTAAGAGGGAGTAGAAGCGGCACGGAAACATATTCATGAGAAAGAAAGAGATATGCTGCAATCAGCAAGGAAGGCTCAGAAAAGAGGATCTCATTGCACAAGGGTAGACTGGTCACAAGGCAAGAGGTGAGTCAGATACAGACTGCTCAGGTCCCATGAACATCAAAGTGACTGATAGATGTCATATAATTCTCAATAATTTGGTGGATATTGAATGTTAGTGCTATAACATTTCTCAGGAGGTTCATAAGGTTCAAAGATATGTTAATATTTGCCCCTTGGCTGTGATTCCCAATCCCAGACAATCTAAAAGACAGTATGAATATTCTGCAGGTACAGACACCCTAAGCATTTCATTTAAATCTCTTTTTAAGAAGATATGACTCCCCAGTGAAGTGAAGAAAATATCAGACATTCAATAATAACACAAATGTCGCCACCACAACCCTAACTTCAGCTACCACAGCATACATACACGAAGCTGAACAGGTGCACTGGAACCAGGCAAGCCTTCGACATTCACCTACAGAATCGCCATCCCTAAACAGTCAAAAATAATGAGCTCAGCCTAAAAAAATAATCCCACGATTGGCTTAAAGACTGTGAGATTTGCAAACATACATGTTGGCTTTCTAATTTGAAATTTAGGTTTTGAGCCTTTATGAGTCATGCTTTCAAGTTATTTTTCACAACTTCAAGAAAACCAAGAATATTTTCCATTCAAACATACGAAACCTGTGATTATACTATAATCACAAGATTTCCAAGGCGGGACTTTGATATCAGTTATAGGGAAAATCGGAAATTTATGAAATGCAGTAAAAGTATATATAATATGTTGTATAAATAACACTTCTAAGGTGCTCTATTCTGGTATTGGATGAACTGTGTAATGTGAAACATTCTTATCAGTGGCACTGGTTTGTGAACCGCACAGAAAAAGACAAGGACTTAGGTTTCTCTTTGGACTTATCGGAAAGTATCATATGACCTTTGGATGAAATGATCAAGGTCATCTACTCAGCTCCTTAAACCACACTGCCTAATTTCGTTTTTGTACCTTCTATATGACCTCTTCAAACGATTCAGAAGTAGTGTTTTTCTCCAGTGTAGCTGAAACATAGCCTCTGTGCCTTTCTTGAGCTAGTGGCCGTAAACATCCAGTTAACTATTCAATACTTGGAATGATTTGCAATGCTCACCTGAGTCACACAGCACAGCTTCTGTCTCCTAACTGGCTGATCTAAATTACATGAAATACCGCTTCTTTTGAACTCTTGTTTCCCTGTGCAAGCATATATTTTTACATTAATCAAAACTTGACAGTAGCATGCAAATACTTATCTTTAATCACCTGAACGTTCAGCAGCAGTAAAGAACATGGGAACTGATGTGAAACCTTGACTTCTACTCAGGAGAATTTATTTGCTTGCTTACAACTCTGTCATGTCAGGTTGTGAACTCTATACAACACTGCAAGCATTTATCCTCACAAACCTATTGCCCCATTTTATGGACGGAGAACTGAGGCAGGGAAAAATTAGCACGCATGTGAATTGCTGTTAAAAAAGAACCAACCGTGTGCATCCAGGATCTGAACATAGACCTCACAAAGTCAAGCTGCTGCCCAGAATACCGGACTAGCTTTCCATGCTATCAACTGTGAGCAGGTTTTTTATCTCTGCTTGAAAGGGTCTTGTATTTCCTTCAGATTACTAAATACCAGAGGACTGGTTTTAAAAAGCAAGACTACTGTAGTGGAATACAGAGCATGGTCCCCAGGAGAATTCAGAACTTTGAAGACATGTTTGGTATTTGTACTTAAAGGGCTTGACAGCATCCTCTTAAACAAAAGCTGTAACCGCAGCTTCTGTTTCACGCTGTTTTTTTCTCCTGCGGGAAACTTGACATGAATGAAGGTGACTTGAGAGTTTGCCTTGTAAGCCTTCTAAAACAAAGCCATAAGGGGACTTGCTTACCCTTCCTGAAACAGTCCTGAGTTAAGTTCCAGCAAAGAGCCATTCGGTACCAATGAATATAGTATTTCTAGTACCCCAGGACCTAGGTGTTACCATAGGGAAGCTGAGCAAACCTCATTTGGCACCCAAGAGGTACCGCTTTTATTCTTCGTCAAACTCATTTCTGTTTACCTTGGCAACTATATTCAGTTTGTTGTCTACAAGGATACAGACACATCTGGAGAACTGGGATTAAGATATTGAGGCATCAGCTGTGAAACCACAGGCCCTTGCCAACTAAGCAAGCATAGGATGATTGAGTATTTGGTTTGTTATTTCATATTTAATAGCTGAAGTCGATTCTCACCTGCTCTGTGGGGTCAGCCACTAGTAGGTGCCATCATTTATTCATGTATATCTACAAGTCCGACGCTTGGCACGTCCAAGGAACTACAGAGAGAGACTTTTTTCTCTAGCTTGATGAACACATACAGCTCTTTCAATAAAATGTAGAACACCTCAAAGAGCAGGCTTGAACAAATTCAGGAGACCTTTACTGTGTCTCTGGAGCTTCTAGGTGAGTACAATCCAACCAACTACACTGTGCCATCAAGTAAAGAAAATCATCATCATCTCCAGCGTAATGATAAAAGATTTAGGTGACAACCTCAATATAGGAAACACACTTAAGAAGTTGTCTTCCTAACAGCAGAAAAGTACTTCTCTTGCTACCTTGCCTTCCCTCAATAACCGTTCAATCTGGAGATGGCTTGCAACTGTTTTTATGGCTGATAATTCAGTGCCTTAGGATCTGCAACTTGGGGGACTGATAATCAATATTCACTGGAGCCATACTGGAATTGAATCAAGTGAGGACATAGTCTACTGTTAGGGATCCTAAGCAAGTTCAGATGTTCTCATTAGCCAAGATGCATATAGTCATCATCCATCTCCTCAAACATTGAACACTGATGTAATTGGAATGACCCAAAATGTGCATAGGGAACTTCTGGAGAGAAACATATATTGGACTAATAACACAATTGAATCTCATCTGCCTTCTCTGTGTAAAAAGAAAACATTTCCAGGAGACTGACCTTTAACACTGAAGGAACAAAAACTATAAAAGAATAAAGTCACACACCACAAAGGAAAGCAAGAACAGGGACCACATCTCTGAAATACTGCAACGGACTCAGAGTAAAAGATACCTCTGAAATAGCTCACTGTCCAACAAACTTCAAAATTTAGAAGACAAGACTGATGGAAAGCGAAGTGGGAAAAAATGGGCCAGTGAAACAGTTTCATGTCTGTGTATTTCAGAGCCAGTCTGGGGTACAGGAAAGACAGCAAATCACAGAGGGCGCACGCAGTTACGTTACAGTTACATGCTGCCCAACAAATATTCTGGCACTGTAGCAAATCTCACTACCATTTAAGCTCTGTTAATGTTGATGTTGCAGAAGTAGTCAGCATAGTCAGCAGAGGGAATGAAACTGTGGAAACACCTTCCTCAGTAATTACACTGAGTGACTACAGCAACGGGTGTCACAGTAAACAGTGAAATGCCACAGAAGAGGTGTAGGCACAGCTTAACAAGGGTGAGGAGAAACCTTTTTCTGGAGGAAAAAGGAAACCAACAAAACTCTTAAAAAAGTTAAATTGGAATTAAAAGCAAACTGAGAAATGCAAACAATCTAACTTGCTAGTGCCTCTTTCAAGAAAAAATGGCTTTTTTTTAAAAAAAAATAACTATTTCAATCCACATCTAACTCCCATTTGTATAATTATGTGATTTGCTCCTTGTTCCTTCAGCCCGCTGTTCAGAGGTTTGCACACCGAGTCTCTGCAGGCTTGATTCTGTCCTATGCTGAGCCAACCACATGAGGCCCTGGGCACACACAGACTTCAGTCCTACAGCCTGAGCACCCAGCAGCACAATGATCTTCCCAAGGGCAAAGAGTAAACTTAATGCAGATGACTAGATAAGTTATTCGTGCTTCCCCCATCAAACTTTCAAAAAGTAATTTCCTCCTTAAGTCCAGGTGCTATGTCCACATATATAAGATTAGAGGGGCGGCCAGTACGTTGGCTGCAGATACTTACAGCGCGTTAACATTTAATTAGGAATGTTTGCTTTAATAATTTAAAGGATATTAAATGTAAATAGAGAGTGTGAGCAAATGGAGTTGGTTTTGTGTCTGAAAGTGGTCACAGAGCTCTACAATACAGGCGCAGGAAGCAGCAGCAGAAAAGATGATGACTGTTCCCAAGGACAGACCAAGTCCCAGAGGCATGTTCTGCCTGGAGTCCTGCAGGCTGTCGGGATGGAATGAGATGAAATTGAGGAAAGGAAGACGACAGATGACTTACAGAATCGACACAGCGATGGGTTCTGCACTTCAATAGTGAGGACAGCAAGGTCCCACCAGCCCACAGTCCTGCTGCGGTACGAAGCGATGGGCTTCAGCAAGGTCTATCCTAAAGCAGGTCTGCTTTGCAGGAGCCACCTGAGCAAGCGTGTGCTTGCTCGCTGCTCATGCCGAAATCCTGCAGTGCAGCACGTGAGTAGCGTACTGCCTATCAAACATGAGATCAGTCATTATTTTGGGGAGCGGGAACACAGCTCTCACAGATATGTTGCAAACCTCTTGCTATTGTAATTTCACAGCATATTGCCAGTCCACAATCTGGCCATACATCACAGCTTTTGACGGCTCTCCAGGCACGCGATCAGACACCACAGTGATAATGGCAGCAGAAGACACGTGCAATAAAATGCAGCGTGAATTCACTGCAATGTGGAATGTTTAATTTTTCAACTGATCACATACCAGTTGTTTTTAAAACTGCAGGTTTTAGAACATCAGCCGTATTCTTAGTGTGACAATTGTCTGATCTACCTCAGCTGAAGCATCAGAAGTATCAGGGTGAAATGATGAGCATGCTCAATCACTCCCAGAAGTCCGAAAGACTTCTGAAGACTCTGGCAACATGTCTGACGCTGCCTGTGTATGTGAGAACCACCAAAGGGGTGACCCACACCATTGAGGCAAGCAAGACTTAGCATGGTTTCCTCTGGTTTGTGCTTCTTTCAGACATCCTTTTATTCACAGCTGTGCCCTGGAAAGCTGACTCAAAGCTTTACATGTTTGGATCAGCCAAATGCAACATTGCTGCCCAGGGATGAGGAGCAGACCAGTGGGAAAAAGCTTTCCTTCTCACACACATGAGAGGGGTGAGGACAAGGCTGGGCTGGAAGGCTAAGTGGTCACCCAGCTTGCTGCCTCTGTCGCAGCAGTTTCTTGCCTATCACCGTCATCTGCCCTGCACCCCAACCCTCCCTCAGCCACGGTGGGGTGGTGGCAGGACATGCAGCCAGCCTGGCTTGCAGAGGGGCTGTGCCACAGGAAAAGCTGGCAGGTGATGAGTCACAGCAGGGCCACGGCTGCCCTCCTGTCCCTGTAGCCTACTGCCCCCAGCAACTGCTTGCTCTGCCCAGGCCTGGAACTAGCTCTTACCTCCTTGCTGATTTTTCACATGCCTCCTTCCTGATCTGCATTATAAATCACACACAAGTACAGACTGATGGTGGAAATGCACAGAACATCCCATAATGAAAGTGACCCATGCTACAGCATAAGAAGCGAGATTAAATAAGGAAGAAATAAGAGAGCAAAGATACGTAGCAAGGAGGCTGTTGGAAAGAGGTGAGCGCTCTATGGGTAGCAGCACAGAGAGAGAACAGGGCACCCTCTCGCTTAATGAATATTTATTGCAAACTGCTGCCTATTATCTTTCAAAGAATTTTTATACAGTTCCCATGTCTTTCATCTGTTTCATGTTATGGTTTATCTAACTGTGGAAATTGCACGCGTCAGGTAAACGTTGATTTACATGCAAATTGCCTTTGCTAAACTCGCCTTTAAGTAAAATAAGATTTGGAAATAATTTTTTCTCATTAATTTGCAGTTTCAAAGAAACCCAAAAACACAACAAATGCAAATAATCTAATTCATTTGTAAATATAAAACAATTTGTTGGGATTTAACTTCGCCATATTTTTTTCTCCCTTCCGTGTGCTTTAAATAAATTGCAGTGTTTACCAAAGACAAACATAAGAGAGATGCTGGGTTGTTCCAATTCAATGCTTTCCTGTTCCTTTTCTTTTAAAGGGCTACTGTCAAGATAAAAATCTCTACAAGATTCACTCCTGGGGTAACTGCTGAATGATATAGATTTATATCACACATTCAATTGGCCCCATAAATTTAAACCCAAATGTTACTTCCCCAGATGACACTTTAAATTATTAGAAGTGAATTTTAAAAACCCTAGGCCTACATTTGCAAAAATGGCTAGTGATTTAGGGACTCAGTTTTTCAGGCCTCTTCTTAAAGGTGCTTTGAACTGCTACTCAGAAAAAGCAAGTCCCAGAAGCTGATGGTCACTTTGAAACACTCAACTGTAGTTTATGCAACATTATGATTGTCTGCATTTTGCACTTTATTGGCTTGAACAGTGACGCTATATTTGATAATATGTAATTATTAAAAAATGTTATTCCTGGTTTAGTGTGTGATGCTGGTTAAATAACAGCCCTACTATGCCCTTACTTTCCCATATATTAACTGGAGACAACACAAAAGGATATTCCTACTTGCTTTGGTTTTGCAGGCCAGTGGTTTAATATTAGCGAAGTTGTAAAAAGTACAATTTCTTTCTCATTCGGTGCTCTCTCTTCTGTTTTTGGCATCCATACACTGCTCTTTTATTTGGGTTTTTGGATTGATAGCTTAAGAGTATCTTCATGCCTGCTAGAATGACTGAGGATGCCAGATTCAAGTCTTCCCTGAAAAAGATGTACATAGATGGTAACCAAAAGAAAACATGGTTTTAGAGCTGAATATTGGGCTAAGATTCCCAAAAGATGAGCTAAGTTTCCAGTTCTCCCAACAGGTCTTTGACCAACTGTGGACAAGAGAGTCTTCCCACAAACAGGGATGAAAACAAGTGCTTCTTGCCATCCTTTGCCTTCCCTAGGTATTTGCATTACAAGTGCTTTGAGTTGCTTACAGTCCTTCTCCTCTAGTCTCTTCTTATCTGTAGGATGACATCCCATTAACTCTGCCACGCTGATACTAATAACAAACAATTCGAAAAAACCTACTTCTACTTTAAACCACAAAATATTCCTTTCCAGATTTAAGCTGATCAGGCTCTTTACCAGACATAATATGACTTGGAAGCTGCTCAACCGTTTCACCTTTATAATACACACGTTTAAATATGTTTCATTACTTGAAGAAATTTCTCCCAATTTTAATGGGCAATTTGTTGCATTTATTGTTCAGTCCTCTCATGCAATCCCTGCTGGCATCACCAAAAGTCATTCCTAACTCACATGTGAACTGCATAAAACGTCTTGATGTAATCTTATTTTACTGCAGACAGGTGTCCTCATTATTAAAACTATTACTACCACACTTGACACGGTAATCACTGACGGTTTCTCAGCAAAGAGGCCAAGAGCTAAATAGACCATAAAGAACAAAACCTCCTCTCAACCCAAAAGGTGATCCCTTTCTGCCGGTCTTCAGGGGTATGGAAGCAGCATCCCTCCTGTAAACAGGCAGAAAACTTTCATCGCCAGTGCTGTCAATCCGGAAGCAATACTAAAATTCCCTGCTCAAAGGAATCGGAAATGAAGCAACAAATCCATAGCCCTTGAAAGGAGAAGCAAAACTGGAGGCAGCCAGGGTCGCCTGGGGTCCTGAGCCCTCCTGGTCTTGCAGGGCTGCTGCAAGGAGCCAGGAGGGGGAGCCCGTTAATTAGCAAAGCCCTCGGCGAGGCCCGCAGCGAGCTGGCGGTGGGTGGCAATTTGCAACACAACAGCCAGGAAGTAAACAAGGCAAAGCTCCCTCTGTCTGCCTCCCTGGCAAGAAAGCAGTGGGGAGGGAATCAGTGTTTGCCACCGCAATATTTTCATGTAACAAGAAGAAACATTTACAATTAATGGAGAGAGAACTCCTTACGCAGGCTGTTGAACGGAGACCAAAAATGTGTTAGTCTTTTGGATTTCCAGTTAACGCAGCCCGAGTTGTCTACCCGGCTACACTTCTCCCCAAGTCCTGGCTCCTTGACCACCCTGCCACCCAAAAGAAGGGATGAAACAAGGAAGAAAAAAAATGCCCTTGTCAGATTGCAGAGGGAACATTACTAGGCACTGAGTAGAGCAGAGATGAAGAATGATTTTGAAAAAGATAATTGAACATGTTGTAATTTGCTCTCTTCTGTGTTTCAATTTTTATCTGCTTGTAGCTCATTTTGCCAGTCATGCAAGCAAGTGCGAAAGGGAGGGAGAACGCACATGGATGCGTGTGTGCAGGGTGAGCACGCATGCATACAAATAAATTAATAATAGTAATAAACGCACAAGTCTGGGCTTCCCTGTGAGGCATCTTTAGCCAGTGGTTGAGCTCCACTGAGCTCAGGTTAGGGAAGATGCATTATAAGATAGCAGTTCCAGCAGCTGGAGAGAATGTGTTCTGCCATGGAGCTGCACTGAAAGCCCTCGGCTGCAGTGGCACCCTCTGCGTGCAGTCCACTGGAGATGGTGACTACAGCCCAGTTCCTGGGAAATCCCAGGCCAAGCAAAAGGAGTTTCTCAACTCTGATGCAATCAAAGGCCTAAGGGTTTCACAGCTGAGACTCTGTGAAATAGAAGCCTTTTTGAAGTGTTAACGCTACTCTTATGCTAATGAATATTTATGCTGCTGACACTTTAAAGGCAGGGAAAAGAACAAACCCATGTTCACAGCCCTTTAACCAACAGGACTGTGTTACGCAAATCAATCAAGCTGAAGTCAGCAATCACTCACTCATTTACCTCTGCTGTCCACATTTGCTGCCAGCCTAATACTGAGTTATTCACAGCTGTCTTACGTGGTGGGATTAAGATGGAGAATGGCATATTGGGGCCGCAAGTCACATAGGATCATGCCCTACTCAGAGTCGTGTCCCTTTGACAAATTTGGCTCGCTGGTTCCCAGGAAACAGCCGATGCGGATCTCTGCTTTGAAACAGGTAGACGGCTCTTGTCACTTATAAGAGATTTCACACACGTAGCTAGCCTTCCCTGTTACGTGCCCATAGCCTTGACCTTCTCATGTCCACTGACACACATAAGCATACCACACAGATGGAGAGAAAGAGTTCATGTGCTCCATACTCTGCTTTCCGTCCCCTCTTTCCCAGGGTTTAGGGTAATAGCATTATGGCCCATGACAACTAATCAATTCACATTACAGTCTCCAGAAGATTACTGTACCTGGAGAGAAGCAGGAAGATCAGTAAAGGCACGTTCTTGCAAATACCCACTGGACTTACTGAGCCTGGCTGCACTTGGGATCAAATCAGGTTTCACTGAACCACAGGCCGGAGCACTTGTGATTTGCATGAGTAATTAGAACTGATTAATAGAATGACTTGCTTAATTAAGTTTATCTCAAAAGGTACCCCTTGAAGACTCACAAATCTGAAACTCCAGAGGCAATTTCTCTTCAAAATCCTTTTTTGGGTTGGAAAGCCTTCAGCTTGGATCACTGGATGCATGCGTTTGTGCCTGTGTGTCTCTGCTGCCCAGATCAATCAAAGCGATGGAACAGATGCACAAAGGTCTCAGGCCTGGCGGCAGGCCGGGATTCCTCAGTGAACTCAAAAGGCACGCTCGTAACCCTGAATGAACGAGTGCTGGCAACAGAGGTAATGGCTTTTCTGCCAAAAGCAAATGAGCACCTTTATCTGGCAATTTATGGCTCTGCTGAGCTTTGCTGTATTTTATATCTTTCACCTTTGCCTAATTTTGGCTGAGGCCAGCTCCTGCAGTCTGACATGCCGACAGATCAATTCAAAATATTTTGCCTACACATCAGATTTAGACAATACTTTGTGATAGGGAACCCTGGTACCCCCATGTGCTGGTAAAATCTAACATTTCCATAACCAGCAAAGGTATGTGTACTATGGTGGAGTTTGGGGGAAATCCCAGCATAGACAAGAATATTAGTTTTCCTACAGTAGTTTAGAGACCTGGAGACTTTTCCTGCTGAGAGCTTTTGTTTTTTTCTTTTCTTTTCACCATGCTGGAAGCAACATGAAGATTCTTTTCATTCTAAGTCAGAACAAAGCCAAACAACTTTGACATTTCCTGTGCAATAAAATTTTAACACACGTGCAAACATTTGGTTTAGAACATTAGAAACATTGCATTTAGATGAAATCAAGGCATTTTTACAGTTTTTTGATTCAGAAAGTATAAAACAACATTGCAAATGAACATTGCAACAGCAAAAGGCACTTTCCAATGAAAAACATGTTCTGTCAGGAAAGTCAATGGCCTTTGCAAGCATCAGCCCTGCTGAAAGGGGAGATGCTGGGGCTTGTGAACTGTTTTATCGGATGGTGGGTGTCTCATAAACCAGGGAGCACTGTAACGTGAGGGGCTCCGTGTTCTTATAGATGCATGAGAGCTTTATGATCACTCCCTGCTGTGATATGAAAAGGGTACAGATGTTTACAAAACATGCTTTATCAAGGTTAATGATGGGGTTGAGGACCTGCATGTTTTACTCTTAAAACCAGCACGCAAAGAAGATGCCTTCTGCACATACAGGAGGTGAAGCTGAAAGGAGAGTTGCAATGCTGGCAGCAGAGCAGGGGGGCACGTGTCCCTTACGAGCAAGGTGGGGTGCAGAGCCCAGACTAACAAACCCTGCTAGGTCTGTGGTGGCTCTGCATGACCAAGTGAGGCACTGACCTGCCATCCTTCTCAGGTGAGGCGTGGCTGCTGCAAGAAAGGTTGGGACCAAGCAGCCTACTGCCTTGCCTGAAAGGCTATTTAATGACAGTTTGGGGCTTTTTTCTTATAAAAGGATCCTGAGGCTAAGGATATGCCAAGTCCAGAGAATGGTCAGGCAGCAGTTAAATATGGAGGGGTATCTGGAGAGGGGGAGGGTCATTCGTAAATGAATTAAAATGAAGTGCCAAGAGAAAAAATAAGGATGATGAAAAGGGAAAAAAGTCAACCAGATCAATCAAGGAAACAGGCATCTGGAAGAAGCACTTATTGATCCAGCTGTTAAAGAAACCTTCTGAACCAGATTACCCAGCAGCCACAGACTCCTCTCTCCCTGCGATACTTGCTGTGGTTAATCAGGAAAAGAGGTGACATGAGACAAAAGAATAAAGCCCAGTTTTCCCAGGCTGAGGTTTTGTTCCTTTAGAAATCCTCAAGAGGATGAAACAGTTGGACCTCAAATGATATAGTCAGAGCAGAACAGAAGAGACAAGATTTAAGGATTAATTATGTACCTGTGGAAATCTTGCAAAAAAAGGGAAGCAAGCCTTTTCTGCCTTTGCACCTTTACTCATCTCAAGATTTTTGGGGAGTGGGAAATTAGCAAGGGAAGATTTTCATGCTCTTCTAGTACCATACTGTGAGTAGTATCAGAAAGTTGTCAGGGGATGTTAAATTGGATTTTTTTTCTCTATTCAGCTTAATATGGTTGCTTCTGCTCCTGTATTGGATTTTGCTTTTTGGTTTGGTTTTTTTTTTTTTTTTTGTACTCTCTTCTCTTGCTTCTGGGAGCTCCAGACTCTCTTGAGTACTCTTAAGTGTCATCCCCTTTTCTATTCCAGATTTATTCCATTTGAGTACAGCGAGAAGATGCACCTGGTGTCAAGAAGGTGTCAGGAAGTAGTAGGTAGCGATTTGGATTTCTCATTGTTCTTTAAATGTCAAGCCTTGCACTTCTGAAGTAAGTTCTTTGAAAAATCTGATTTGTGCTGTTAGTTCTTTATATGATAAAGCACAGCCAAACCTGATTTCTAACATATGGCTAGCTTTGTCACCAGGGCCATCTTTATAGGAAAGGGTAATAAAAGCGACTAATCAAGAAATGCCTTTACTCCAGTAAATGTAGAGCACATAAGAGCAACAGGATTGTGATGCTGCAAAAACAATTCACATGTTTGAAGAGACTGATGATAATATCCTTCAATCAAGCACCCATCAGAACCTTAGATTAAAAAACCCCACACATTATTCCCTGCTTCAGGACATAAGAAGTCAAAAAGCAAGGGATGGTGACTATGTTTAATCAAAGATCTCCATAAATGCCACCACAAAACCCAAACTGAACTCAAAACCTGATCTTGCTTCCAGTTCAAAGACATCCTGTTTATATGCCTTTCTGTGTTTGTCACTGTCATGCTGTCAAAGGGTTTTGTTGGTCCTGGTCAAGCTCATAGGCAGAAGTACCAAGATAATTTCTAAAGGAGTGGGTGACAGAAGCAGCATACAGCAGTAACCTCCTAAGAAAGCCAGCTTTGAAAAACCTAAATGCATATTCAAGTGGTCAGAGTTCAGATTCAAAGCATACCCATTTTGGTGTTCTTAACTGAACGGGAAATTCTGGGAACAAAAGTTTCAGGCCCTGTGTAACCTCTGGAAAGTTAGGAATACAGGTTTGGTATGGCCAAGAACAAAAATACGTGCTTTCCACTTTTTTATTTCTTCCCATTTAAACACAGTGTTTCCCTTCTGACCCTGTGCTTTTCTATTTTAGCTCAGGAGATGCTCCTTCAGATCACTGTTGGGTATTACAAGAAGGAAAAGGGTAAATAACATATGAATTTTCTCTGACTGAAGGAAACAAGAAAGACAAAGAACAGCAGAAGCAAGATTGAAAAGGTTACCAATTTGTTTAATTGGCACACTGGCCTGCAAGACTCTTACAGCCTCTTCTGTTCTGGTTATGAGTTATTCCCCCATGCACAGAGCTTATCACAATCCTCAAAAATCACCCTTCCTCCAGTGATCTGAAAGGGACATGTCATCCCTTCCGTGTGCAGCGCACAAGCACAGATGGAGCATTAGGCAGAACTGCTGTGAAAATATTCAGAATTACCTCAAATCTATCCACACCTCCTTTTTTGTCTTCCATCCCCACACCCAAGCCCACCTGTTCCCACAGTATCTTCAGTTTTATGCGCTAATCAAGCAGCTTTCGGAGCCTCAACATCTGCACCTTCTTGCTCACTCCCAAGCCCATTACTCCACAGCCTGTAGGTATTAATATACAATCCATGTGCCTGGCTTGAAACTGCACATGAAGACAATGCAAGGTAAGGTGCATCTGAACCATAGCTTTAAGGAGACAATGGCAATTCTCTAACCGCATCGTACATTTGCAGTGGTTCCCATTTATCATGTGCATGTTCCCTTGTATGTGCTAAGGCCTAAGCACATGACAAAGCAATGCAAGAACCAACATCAAAACACAGAGATGCCAGGATGCGAAGCAATCTTATGAATACCTCAGTTTTGCATAATGTATCTTGCAGTTATCCCAAAAACCCACTTGTGTTACAGTGAACAGCACTGAGGAACATTTCATGGGGCTTTCTAATCTGGACTGATACATTCTCACAGCCTTTTTTAAAAGCCAAGATTTTGATAACAAGTGTTTTGGGGTCTGCTTATTTAATTCTCCATCCTCTATTGGCACATGTACCCACACTGGAAATGACAGGGAATGCTGTCAGCCACGCATGATGCAAGCTGGAAGTTAGGCACAGGATGAAGGACTGTAACAGAAGAATGAGATGGATCCGCAGATCCAGGCAGGGCTCATCCTGGCTTTTAAACAGTGATATGCTGAAGTCAATAACGGCAGGCATTTGCAAGGCTTCTGAATGCGCATGTACAAAGGAACTGAGGTGGACAAACCTGGAATTGTAGGAAGTGATACAGGATAAAGTCAGCAGAGCTGGGTATGGAGAGCCCAGGGCTGGAAGAACGAGGAGTGCAGAAAGGCACGATGAGGTTTTTGAACACTGTAAAACGTTTGACTATGGAAAGCTTGTCTTTTCCCTGTTGACATAAACCCTGAGTGAACTACTTACTGCAACTAAAATAAACATATAGGAAACTAGAAAACAAATAAAATATTTTTTTCAGCAAATCCATCCTGTAGTGCCATTTTAGAGCAAGTAAGTGCTCTGAATGCTACCCCTTAATGCTCTTTAAACAGCAGTTTAGTGAAAATATGATTAATATGCTTATGAAAATAAACATGTCCTGCTGGTGTAAATCTCCACTAACACCATCAAGGTCAACAGACTTACTTTATTTATACCAATGCAATACTGAGGAATGTGGCCCATGATCTCTGCCAGAAAGGGCTGCGCTTATGTTCTTTAGAAAACTGAAAATGGAAAATAATAGCTGAGAAACAACAAGGACTGGAAGAGAAGGAAGAACTGGAGCTAGAGAAGAGAGGGCTGGGAGCAGAACCTGTGCTCCAGGAAAGACAATCACTAGAAGTTGAAGAGGAAAGTGGAACCAGCGTAATGAGGGAAAACAGGAAGGTCAGTAAGGAATGGAGGAGACATCAAGTACCAGGTAAGTTGGACAGTAATGCAGTATGGGTCATTACAGGCTGAGACAGTCTGCAAAGATGGGCTACCACTACAGCAAATCACACAAGACTTGGACTGAGATATCAGAGGGAGACGGTACAGCTCTTGAGTGAAGACAAGGTCAAGTAAGTGACCATCACAGCAAATGAGGGATTCAGTTGAAAACTGAAGGTCAAATGAGGACATGAGGGAAAGAAGTTGAGTGACAGAGGGGAAGGATGAAGCTGGCAAGGATGAGATGAAGCCTTGAAAGTATTGAGATCAAATAATGGCAAGGCAGCATGATGCTGTCTTGGACATGCAGAATAGAGGACAGAAGCTTCACAGTAACAGAGAGAAATCCAGAGCAGAAAAATTAAAACCAATAATCTCTGCCTTCTCTGGTGTTTCCTGTTGCATCATTTCTATTTTAAATGACATAAAAATACTTCTAATAACCAGAGAAACACTTAAAAATTAAGAAACACTTGTTCCAGTTAATGTGTCTGAACAGTGTGAGCATGCACACACACACACGCACATGCAAAAATCACCCAAAAAAAGTTTCCCCCGGGAGGCCGTTATTATGCAAAAATTACTCTAATTAGGTCATGAATATATTAGGCCATTTTCAGTGCCAACAACAGCGGGGGGGTGGAGGAAAGAGAGGGAGAATTGGAAATGTGACATGCATACACTCCCAGTGTGGTTAAGGCGACTGGATTCCGAAATGCCATTATGAGATAAAAAGGTCACCCTGTAAGGAGGTAATTGGTACAGCACTCTAGCAGCTGATTAAAGGGACGTGTTGGGGGCGGGGGGGGGGGGGGGGGGGGCAGGAGGAGGAGAGGGGGTTAACATAGGATCTCCCCTGACGAAGTATATCATCTTGATCAAACATCTGCTTTTAGGACAATCACAAGGAAAGAGGAAGAGGCTGGCACCCTTGACATCCTATTGAAGCAGGTGCATCTGTTTAGCAAAACCTTGTCGTGCATGTTTTAAGACAACACTAAAGGCAGAGGCTATCTTCCCTCCTGTGGGTTACACTCTGTTCAAACATGTGAGCCTTCGTTTTCCTAGCTCCCATCACAGCTACTGCTCAGACGCTGCTCACGTTGCATTAACAAGAAGTAAATGATTTTAATGAGTCAGTAATGGCTGGGGGGAACCGTACATGGGAAAGCTGCTTCTTCACCCTCTCTTCTCCTCACCAAATACCAAATGATGACAGGCTTCCACAGGCTGAAGTAACACAACTCCTGGCTTGGCATGCATGAGAGAACAGCAGAAGGGCTCAGAAACACCGATCGCACATGCTCCCTCATAGAGAAATATAAGGAAGTTGGTCTTGGAGGGACTGCAAGCAACTCTTAAAAGCTGTGTTAAATAAAATGCCCATTTAAGCTCCTGAAATGATTGGTGGCACCATGTAAAGGCTCACTTTTCTGTTTGCAAAGGCAGATAGTCTGGCCCCACATTTGGGGCCAGGACCGTAGGTGACACACCATGAGTAGGTGGGGAAAAAAAGGAGGAGAAGCAGGCAGGAACACAGGCAGCGCTGCTCCTGGGAGAGAGGACAGCAATCGCAGGGAGCAGGGTGCACTGATTTTAAAGCTGATTTGGGAACCAGTTCCATTTTATAGTCTCTTCTGCCTCCCCAGGGTGAAGTACTCCTTGCACTGCCCAGCTGCCCTGGTGTGAGCTCCAGTTCTGTTGCTGATGGCCACTGGCCTTTCCCCTGCTTATAACGATGAGCAGTTACATGTTACACTGAGTGCACAAGCATTCCCAAATACCACCACCTATGGAGCTGAGCTGCTGAGAGCAGAAACAGAGAAATGCCTGGCATAGAAGGTGACTTGGCCCAGCTTAGAATGGACCACCTTTCCCTGCCAGCAATGCCTGGGCAAATTTAGAAACAATGATTCTGCTACAGTTTTGCTTGTGAAGAAGAGATTTTAAACCACGTAGTATGGGCTTGAGCTTTAAGGTGCTGCTTAAAGGTGCTATGCTTTAAATGTCATGGGTTTAACTCCCCCTTTTGATTTACAACTGACTAAGGAAGGTAACTGTTAGATTGACTTGCTTCCTTCACCACTCAGCAAAAGGAGCATATACTGAAAATAGCCTCAGAATTAGCAGTTTCGGTCTATGATACCTGAAGAAATATTTTTCAGCTACACTTTGAGTACAGATGGGTAACATTCCTATCCAGTGAGAAATATTGTCATTTCAACATTCATTCTGGTCCCCTAGCAATCTGAAAAGTTGAAATTAAACATGTATTGAACCGAGTCAAAATAAAACATTTGTCTCACTTCTGTAAAATTAAGTTTTATGATTTAGGTTGAACTGACAATAAAACAAAGTCTTTCATTTTGATTTCCCAAAAGAAAGTTTCGATTTTGTAAAAATCTTTTCCCAGAAAATCATTCCCATGGAACATTGCCAATCACCTGTAATTTTCAACAATATTGAAAATAACCACTGCAACTGCCTACAATATAGTACTGATCACTGGAGTCCACATAACCCTTAAAAATGCATGCCTTATGGCTAAAATACTAGTGAAAAAAAAATATATACCCCCCCCCCTCATTGTCTAGAATCTCCTGATGTCTAGGACCAGAACTTAGTAGTTTAAACTACAACTTTAAGACACCACAAACTTCAGCAAACACAATGGCTCATCAGTGCAACAAATTTAAGAGATGATGTCCAGTTACTGCTGAAGCTTTCATTTCTTTTTCAAAAATAATTTTCTTTCATTTTCCCTTGTACAGTTCACAGAGTAAACAAATCCAGAGAGTGTTTATCAATGGAATGCCTTTTAATTTCTCTCAAAAACAATACAGGCGAGCCATTTATAAATCTAGGCCACTTTAAAGGGAAAAAAAAAAAAAAGGGAAAAATGTGGCATACATCACTGTTAAGACAATTTTTCATACTCTTTACTGTGCATAATCTTACATGCTTTTATAACTTATATATGTATCGCCATGTCATTTTGCCTTTCCAAGATCTTATTTATATGTTGCTTTAGAAAATCCTTATGAGGGAAGGAATGCTACTATCACCCTATACAGGTAGGAGACACAGAGAAACAAAGTGACTTGCATTATAGCCACACTGCAAAGTCTGTGGCAAAGAAAGCAATTGGGCCCTTGTCTTCCCCCAGCCTCTCAGAACAGAAATTAGGAGGAAATTAAAATGGGAGGTATATGCCTAACCCTTTGGAATGGAGATGTCTCCCACAGCTGCTCCCTGCTCCTTTAACATCTCCACAGAGGCTTCAATCAACCTCCTCCTCTTGCATCTGCAAGCCAGAAGCACTTTGTAGGAAATGGGAGGTATGCAAGCAGGCACGACAACCCTGAAGATAGATATAGATGCTACGGCGGTGCTGACAGTGTTTCAGAGCTGAGGGACAGGCAGAAGGGCAATGAAATCTATGGCAGAAGCAGAAGAAAGGACACTGGCTCCTTTCCACGTGCTTAGATTTGATTGCTTACACACTGACCCCTGAAGGACCTGGTAGGGGGAAGCTTCTGCGAAAAGGTAAGGTTTGTTTATGTACAAATTTACACTCTTATAATTTCAGCTTCAAACTTGTTTTGTAGCAAAAGTTTAACACAGCAGTTACTAAAATATTTGGCAACCTATTTTTCTAACCAAGAAGCTGGCCACATCCTCCATCACCAGCAACCACTTTCATTTGAACAAGAATCTGAACCTACACCACCCAGATATACCTGTGCCAGACCACAGGAGCAACAAAGGGAGAAAAATCCTGCGTGATGACAGAAACAATGCTATCTGAAGGGACAACTCCTTGCTGCTTACACAAGGTCTTGGTGTCTTGTGTCCCAAAGGGCACTCAGAACCTTGCAGCATGTGCTCTGTGTAGTTCCGAACAAAATCCTGAGCACATGCAAGCACTGATACAAGTATCTCTAAACCCAGTCAGCACAAAGGACAGGCAGGCATGGAAACTGCTCATACATCCCTACTGTGCAGTTCATGCCTTCAATATCCCAATGCAATAGCTGTTCAGACTTGTATTGCAGAGCACTGATTTCTCCAAATTCTTACAAAAAAGGACAAATTGTGATCTCCTCCCTCCAAGACCACCAAGACAGTATGAAGAATCCCTACAGTGTTCAGCATCCCTGTATCACTTTCTTAAACAACAGTTATTCTGTAAGTATAAAAGGAAACAAACTGGGCAGGCCTGCAGACCACTAAGTGTACTGTGATTGCTACCTTGTGCCTTGTGCTACCTTGTCTGTCTAGCTGCCTGTCTGTCTTCTCTATCATCTATTCTTTCCTGACTTAGGCTAGACAGACACTCTCTGAGACAGTGAATACTTTTTGGTCTCTCCTGTCCATTTCAGTTTCAGTGAGCCCTAATATTGACAGCTTTTGAAAGCACACATACGAGGGAGCATTTGTTCTCTGTTAACAATGTTGTTATGAGACTGCCTGTGCTGTGCCACTCCCCACCACCTGGGCTTTCACATTGCTGACATGTAATTTACATAATTAAAGTATACAAAGAACATAGATGCAGGAGCTATACTGAATACCCCAGGAGTGGACATTTTGGACTAAAATAATGACAATTGGCAGGCTTTCTACAAATATCTAATAGGTATATTCCACATTAATTCTAAGCTAATAGCTGACATAGCTGCCCCCTTCCCAGAAATGAAAGTCTGAACTGATGCGACCGCTATTTTGTTCCATCGATAAATTGCAGAGTATAAGCATGTTTGCGTGTTTCTACTGCTCGTCTGCAGCTACAGAGTCTTTTGCAACTTGCCTGCATGGGTGCTACACTTGATACTTTGCCTTCATTTCTCTGATGCAGAGGTGACTGATAACTTGAGTGACATAGTCTACTTGTGCTAAAACCCATCACCTGGGTGAAACAGCTACAATGCAGTGTGCTTGTACGGCTCCTTTTATGCACAACATTCTGAACACCTTTCCAGAGTTTGAAAACAAAACACAACCCCAGAAGAGTATTAAATAATAAATGACTATAGAAGAGGCAAGACAAAGCGGCACAGGCAGGCAAGAATCAGAAGGATAATCTGAGATAAGACCTGAAATGAGACTGTAAGTCGACAAGTGGGAAAAGTATAAAATGGCTAATCTAGATAAGATCAGGAGTGGATTTACAGTGGGCAGAGAGCTAAAGGGCTGAACTTCTGGTCCTGCACTGGCTAGTGCTGCAGAAGTGTAGTACAGCCTCCATCAGAATGGCTGCCTCTGCCCTGAGTGTTTTCTGAAAGGGGCAAGGCAATAGATGAAACAATCAGTGGCATTTCATTGGCACTGGTCTCAAAATTCTGTAGTTTGTGCCCTGGTGGAGACTAGAAAAGTGCCACAAGTGCAGAAAAATATATTAAAAAAACCCCAACAAACCACACACAAAGATTTTCTCCAATATTTTCCAACTCTTTGCCTGTATATGATACTCCTTAGTGTTCCTTTACATGCTTAATGAAATCAAATTTCATCACAAAAGTAAAAATATATGTAAATCATTACTGTACTTCTGCAAAAACTGGGCTCCAACATCATAAGCAGTGTTAAAGAAATCCTTGGGGTTTGAAGAGGAAATGCAATTTCCAATCTATTAATCTAATTCTGAAAATAAACAAACAAAAACTTCTCACCAGACTCATGAGTTGTATCTCTACTGCTGACTTAATACAGCCTATGTATCCAGAAGTTAAGGAGAACTCCAAAATCTGATTAACTTATGCCCTCAGGCCACTCTACCTCCAAAGTCCTTCTTGCACTAGATAGATGCACAGGTAGCCCATTTCCTCCATTAAAAATTCTTAATAGCATTTTCACCCCAGGCCTGAAGTTAACAGAAAGGTTTTTCCTAGCAATGTCCAACTTGTATAAATAATGGGGGTTAGAATACTTTTGAGGATCCGGGTCACAGCGAATATTCACATTGCTACACTGGATGAACATATCATATGTTTTCCTCTCTTTTGCAAGTGGGGAACAATACATTTCACAACGATAATCAATTCACCATTTTCAGAATCTATCACATATGCTATTTCCAGCAAAAATTGATTTGACATGTGCAAACACCTGTTTGGTTACAACAGCATCCTCACATAAGTTTTCAAAGGGAACCAGTAAATTTTTTCTGTAAATCTATGCCTCTTTTGCTCAAGGACAAATTTTTCATGTGCTGCCAGCCTGGTCTCTTTTAGTACGTTGACCCTCATTTCTGACACTTCGGTAGTTTCCTCAGTATCACCATTCATTCGAGGAACAGTAGAAAATACCTCCACCCTCTCTGAGTTTTCAATCCCTAAATGACATTCATGTATCATTTTAATCATATTTCCCTGTAACATGTTTCAGATCATCATCCCAGTGCCCTTAAAGTCCTTTGCAGTATTGAGAACTTCTCTTAATCCTAAAAGGGACCGGGCACATAAACTTTTGGCCAATAGTTTCACTGATTTTCTAAAAGGTCTATCCCTTAATTATATTATCAGGACAACTCTTCATATTTTCTTGAGATTAGGAAGGTTGTTTTGTTTGTTGTTTTTTCTTAATCAGATTGGCATATCTTTGGTTGTTTGTGTGCTTTCCTGTAAATCCAACCCAAAACATTCTACGATTCTATGAAATCTTTCTGACAAATGCTCAAGAGTATAACTGCAGCTACCAGGCTCTTCCTCTAACATTCAGTTTGCAACTCATACATTTCATAGAACCATAGAATGGTGTGGGTTGGAAGGGACCTTAAAGGTCACCTAGTTCCACCCCCCCTTGCCATGGGCAGGGACACCTTCCACTAGACCAGGTTGCTCAAAGCCCCATCCAACCTGGCCTTGAACACTGCCAGGGAGGGGGCACCCACAGCTTCTCTGGGCAACCTATGCCGGTGCCTCACCACCCTCACAGTAAATAATTTCTTCCTAATATCAAATCTGAACCTACCCTCTTTCAGTTTAAAGCCATTACCCCTTGTCCTATCACTACACGCCCTTGCAAAAAATCCCTCCCCACCTTTCCTGTAGGCCCCCTTTAGCTACTGGAAGGCCGCTATAAGGTCTCCCCAGAGCCTTCTCTAGGCTGAACAAGCCCAACTCTTTCAGCCTGTCCTCACAGGGGAGGTGCTCCAACCCCCTGATCATCTTCATGGCCCTCCTCTGGACCCATTCAAGCAGGTCCCAGACCCCCCAGCTGGAGCTGCAGCCTTTGCTCTCAGACAAGTGCCCACCGTTCTGCCTTGAGGGCCAGGCAGGATGAGTGCCCTGGGCCTGTTCAGATGGTCACAGAACAGTTCCTGGTTGCTGGGTTCTGTGAACTTCAAGCCTCTCTGCTCGGCCAGAGGAACATCCCTCCTTTGAAGAGGCCAACAGCTGCCTGACGCCCTGGCTGATGCCCCATGCCCTGTTTGCCTGTCCTGGTCGCTGGTGCTCCCCAGGGCTGCCCTTTGTGGGGGTCGGGTGGCTGCTGTGACTCCTGGCCCTGCCCAGGCCTTGTCAGCCGCTCTCTCTCCTGAGAGCTGCCGGCACCTGCTGGGTCTTCGCACTCCCCTGGGCCTTCCCCGGCTCAGGAAACCCCCATATGCTGCGATGCCCCACTCCGCTATGGAATGTGCCTGCGCCAGAGCCGGTCGCCCTGGTGAGTGACATTTGCAGTAGGGCAGAAAAAATAATTCCTCTGCACCTGGCAGGTGTCTGCCCAGTGCTTCCTGGAAAATGCAATGAATGGCTTGCAGTCAGTTTCAGCTAATACTGGCCTCCAAAAAATACATCCTGGAAATTTTTCATAACCATGAGCGAAGCCAGGACATCTTTCTCCACTTGTATATACTGAGATTCAGGTTTTGCTGCAGCTATGATATATAACTCATTGGCCTCCAGTTTTGAACACATTATATGGATAAATGCTCTAGTACCTGCTCTGGTAGCTTCGTATTTAACATTACCTACTATCCGTCTGTTAGAGCCTTGGTCATTAGTTGCCATTTATTTCTTAAATGCTTCATGAGAATGTGTATCCTATCTCTACTGGGCATCTTTTCATGAATATGATCTCAGGTTGCTGATCTGGACACCCATACGAAGCTGTTTTATGAAATTGCACGCTTCCTTAGTCTGTTAGGGTAGGCATATTTTAGACAGACTGAATAATTTCCAGAACTGTCTGTACGTTTTCCCAGTTACTGTCTATTTCCCAATGAATTTACATACTCCCTCACTGTGGCAAGCATTCGTATTGGCTTCTCCAGCACCACCCCAAAATACAATTTTTCAGCGGATGCCAAACATAACACAAATTGATGCTGTTTCTTCAAACTGCCAAGGAGATGGTTGATGGCATATACACACTTTCTTTTCTCAAGAGTACAAGCCAAAATTTTGCTGATGCTTTAATCATAGGCAGATACTTTGAATTAGTCAATAAGACTTGTAAGGCAAGGGAAATTTTTGCTCTTTGCATGTTGCTTTAATTATATGTGCCCTAGACACAGGTGTAGGGGAGCCATCTGCCGCTCTGTGTTTCTTCCAGTTCCTGTGTGACTCCCAGAGCCTACTCAGCTCCCTCTTTATATGTCTTCTTTAAGGGAAAAGAAACTTTTCCCAATGGAGGGGTAAGAGCTACACGCCTTTGCCATCCCTGTCCATGGATGCCTTCTTTAATTCCAAAAGGACATCCTCAAGCTTATCCTTAATTATTTTGTTTCCCTCCAATAGATCCATCATCTTGAAGCAACAATAGCCCGACAAAGTTTTACTCAACAATGGTGAGCATTCCTCTATCACTATGAGAAATTTTATCTTTTTCTTAGTGTTATGTACCCAACAAGGATTGTTATCCCTATATTTTAAATGTTGACTGAATGCATTAATTTCTCCTGTCTCTTCTTGTGTGTCTCAACTTAGTATGGAGCCTACATAGTCAAGGGGAAGGTGCAGAACTGTTTTGTAGTCAAAATAATGCTCTGGAAACAAGATGGAGTTCATAGATTGACAGAAAGATACGAGAGGTACGTAACATCAAATGTATCATTTATATCTGGTATATAGTTAGGGTCTCCTGAATTATTCAGAACAGGTACAATGCTTAACAAGATTTTCTAAACAAACCGTAAATTATAAACTGATTGCAGTAGAAAGGCAAAATTTTGGTTTCTGAGGTGATGCGAACATGGCCGAGTCATTAGTTGAGAGTCTCTTTTCCATATTGCAGGCTTTGTACTCTGTTGAGCCACATGCAGCACTGGAACACTGAGAGGTCAAGCGACTTGCCTTTGGAAGCAGTATGTTCAATGGAAGTCTTGAAAACCAAAGAGCCTGCATTCTGAAGCCATCGTTTAACCTGCTGCCTTATTTTTTAATACTCAACAGATGTACCGATGAGGGGAAAATGGAACAGGACAGGGAGAGGTTTCTTCCTCCTGAAGTGTCATTCTAGTGGCAAAGCCCCTTATAGGCTGATTACAACCCCACCTCTCATCATCATACAAGCAAGTAAAAAACCCTTATTCATTTGCATGTCAAGGTTTAAGTTGCATTGACAACTAGAATTTGTTCCCAAATTTTTCAATACTTTAATCTCTTTTTGAGTTAAAAAATATGAACAGCTCTTTTTTGAAATTTTTGTGAAGTGTCTGATGTTTCTTTGTGTCCCTCTGTCAACCCAATGAAATCACATTATATCACAAAATCCAAAACTTAAGTAGATTTTACTGACTATCCTCCAGGCAGCTTCACTGTTCATTTTTAATCCATGTAGAGTGCTTAAATACCACAGCGATAAGTACAGGCATATAGATAGATTTTGACATTGGTTCACGAAACAGGCAGTCTTCAAGGGCAGCAATTGAAGAATCTTAAGAAATTGCCATCGTCCAGGAAACAAGACATGATTGTCCATCATTGTAGCTGATGGAGAAAATAAAAACTTGCGGAACAAATATATTCTGTGACAGCACCTGTCATTGGTGAATTCTTTTGCCCGCCACATCAAAGATAGTGGATGATATGTGGAAGATAGTGGATTTTTTTCTGACAGCTAGTTTTCCACAATTACCAACCTGCTAATGGAGTACAGATCTTGTTTTTCAGTTCTCTCTAGCCTGGCCAACACTTTAATTTAGTATTGATATTTCATTTGTTCCTTTAATTTAGCAATCTTGTGACCCTTCTATCCCACTTACTAAGAATTTAACAAATTATGTCTTTACTTACTCATGGATGAGGAAAAGTGAAAGTGAAATAAACTGGGAAGTTCTACAATCAAAAACTTTTTTTTAGAGCTAAAGTTGCTAAGAGACCTAAGTACCTCCTGTTCCCTTTGTTTACAAGCATGGAGAAGCCTCAAAGTAAACAATTTAAGGTGCCATAAATTTTATACTACCCACAGTATAAGCACTATGTTATGCCAAGGAGAAAGAAATATGTATTTCATCACTGCATGGAGAATTTAGCCACTGCTTACAACAAATGCTCTAATGCAATGTCAAAACATCAGTAAGTAATGTAAAAAATAAAACCAGAGAGACCCAAACCAATTTTTAGACTTGAAAAAGAAAGAAGGAAAGCAAGAAGAATGGAAATACTGATTGGCATGTTCAGATTTCATGCAGCTCATAAGTCTTAAGACCCAGAATCCACACTTTCATTTCTAGAAAAGAGTGTTTCTCACTATTCTATCTTTCAAAAGAAAAAGTGAACAACGTGCAGACCAACTCAGTGAGGTTCTTCTGATCAACTGTTTTGCTATTTCCAAAAATAACAAACATCTCTAATCCGAAAGTTATGCTAACTACCCAAGTTAACCATGATGATTTAAATGCCCACTTTACCAGCTATTTCACTGTTGGGTTACTTTAGTGGTGTCAGCTTCTTTTGTAGTCCCAGATCATCAGTTAAGAAATTGCACAGCAAAATAAACAACATAAGGAAAGGTGCTGCCCATAATACATTAATTTTATATCTAATTCATAAAACTTCTCATTTAAATGAAGCTGGAGCATAGTTTCCTCTCTGTCAAAACAGATTTTCATAACACAAATGGACCAGGACTGAGTCCTAGACAACCTGCAATTGCTGTACGGAGACACCATTATTTCTGCTTCAGAAGGTTCATTTTTCCAGAATAGCAGACCTTTGGTTTGATGGCAATTTTGTATGTTGGCAACTTCAGCTTAAAAGGGTTTTGATTTTGTTTTTCTTTATATCAAAGTGAACAACTTCAACAGACGGAATGACAGAAATGCTCGTTGGAAGGTGACCTTGGAGGTCATTTAGTCTAATCTCCCATTCCAAACTAGATCAAGTCAACTGTGGATTTGTCCAGCCAAGTCTTAAAAATCTCCAAGGATGGAGATATTGCAACATATCTTTTCCTACACAATGCTTCCCTCCCACCAAGTAAGTTTGTCTTAACACCTCATCCCAACCCTACAACTTGTGTCCACTATGCCTTGTTTTATCATTTGCCAATACTGGGAAGAGTCTGGCTCTGTTGTCTTTGCCGCTCAACAAGGGGCTGTCGGCTACTATTTGCTTGCTCTACTGTCTCCTCTTGACCAGACTAAATGAACAAAATTCCTTTCAATTTTTCCTCTTCATCCATGCTTTCTTGGTTCCTGACCATATTGGCTGCCCTCTACTGGACCCCTTCCAGTTTCTCAACATGCCAGTAGAACTAGGAAGCCTCAACTGGATACAATAACCTCATGCAGCCTCAGCATGGCTGCACAGAGGAAAATGGAAGTATCCCTTGCTCTGTTATCCGCACTTTGCACGCTGGGCTACATTAAGACGATGGTCTTATTCTGCCAGCTCGTATTCAGCTTGGTGTTTATCACCTTACCCCCCCCCCCCGCCAGGTCCTTCCCAAATGGGCTGCTACTCAAAGAGATGGTTTATGGCCTGTACTGACAATGGATCATTCTGCCCCAGATGCAGAATATTTCCTTGATGAACGTCCTTACATTCCCATTAGCCCAGTTCTCAAGTTTCTCAGGGTGTCTCAATGGAAGCTCTGCCATCTTAGAACGACACATACATGTGCCCAGTACCCTTCAAGGCAACGTTTTTCAGACAAAACCAGAAGATCCCTTCTTGCTAATCAGAAAACCAAGTGGCAGGGAGAGAAGTACAAAGTGGAAAGTAGATGTGACCACTGGAAGAGAAATCACTATTGTGAAAAAAAATGGCAAAGCTAGACAAACACAGCTCTAGATGGACTCTTCTCCTTGCAAAAGGTAAAACAATCAGGAGCAGAACACTAGGAGCAGTGCAAGAGCTTCCTCACCTCACTTTAATCACAGTATTTCCATGCAAAGAAGGGTTGTTTGTGGAGGAGATGAAACTAGTTGATGTCACCTCAATCTCCTGGGGTGAACATGGTGTTACATGGCACCTTAACCCCTTTGCTCTTTCTATCAGCTCCTCACTTGGAAAGGGCTGTCGCTCAGAAGATGAAATATATTTACAAATTAATTAACTTTGGCCAGTGACTAAAGAATTAGATTTCCACTAACAGGGATTCTGTCCGAGTGATGGATACACAGAACACAGAGGAATAAAATACTAGCCCTTCTTGCCTCCCAAATCTGAATGCTCAGCAATCACCACTTTTCCCTTCATCAGTCTTTTTTTCTACACTGTCAACCCTTCTTTTCTCAAAGCCAATAGAATTTGCTTTAGTAGATGAAGGTATGTGTGTACTGAAGAGAGTATTTGATCTCTGAAAACAGCTCATCAACTCATTAAATAGACAGAGGCCCATTACACAGCAGAATTGTGAAAGGCAAAGCGGAGTTGGTGGTGAGGACAGAAGCATGGGATTAGCTGAGAATAAGACTGCAGCCTCTGATGCATAAGATGGTTTCTGATTCAGGACCTGAAGCAAGGGCAAGCTCATGCTGAAGAATTCATGGCGCAAGCTGTATATTATGCGGGTTGGAAGCTTCATCTTGTTCTTTCTCATGGAAAACACAAGCTGTTTATCAGAGGGTTTATATTTGCACAGCTAGGGGGATGTTACAGAATACAGGCTTGCACACAACAGTGTGGGAAGAAGAGGAGACTGTTCTGATGGTGTTGACAAGTCTGAACACAAGTTAGTGGTGTGAAGTACTCCCAAAGCAAGGGCTACCATTTGTTCCCAGAAACAAACATTGCTGCAGAATTCAGACAGTCTCAGCATAAAGGTAGAGGGGAGCTCACGGCCCCAGTTCTTAGTCAGTCATGCAATATAACTTCAGGTGGCAAGCAATGCTAAACAGGCCTTCATCATACTGCTGCTTTTTCATGCTTCCTCTCTGGAGTGGAAAGCCTTAATAAGCTACTTGCAACTCCTGCTGTATTAATTCAACTCTGCAACTTGTTAAAGCAGCAAAGCAGACACCCAGACAATTTAAGCTATCAGGAATTCATTCAGAGCAGACCTTACAGATTAGTGACACTCCGAGGATATAACAGATTACAAATAAAATAAGCTTTGCTTTCCTCAAAGAACCAAATCGAACAAAAAAAAAATATTTCCATATTCATTTGTCAAAGAGAATGCTCATTATTTAGTGGAACAAAATTACTCTTCGAAATCACCAAGTGTTGGTCCAACAGTACATCTGATGTTTGTGAGGGTTTCCTGTATCAGCTACAGAATTAATACATTTTGAGATGCTTTTTGCAGGAGTTGTGGTTGCTTTCCATAATGTCCTAACCAGACTTAAATGCTGATAAGCAGGTTTTTCCCTCTGTGAAATCTCTCTGTGATTTGAAATAGTAACAATGATTTTTCTTATTTTCTGTTCTATATTGTTAGCAGAAGTCAAAATGTGCTATGAGATAGCTGCTGTGTTCTACTTCAGAGCTGGGTAATGAGACTTCTTTTATCTAATACCTATACTTTCTTATTTAGCGGAAGATATTTATGTGTTATTCTTTTTACATTTAGAAAGGTCATTTAAACAGCACTTGGGTAGGCAGCATCTGACAAATAATAATGCTGAGTTGGAAATGGGGTGGACAGAAAAAGTCGACCAAATGTCAATATTCAGCACACTGTAATGAGTGAAGCAGCACAGTGCAGTAGATAAGGCTGACCTCAGATATCCATAGCTGATTATAGTCAGGGGATGCTATTCCCAGGGCATGAGGATTAGAGAGACAAACTTCAGTAAACATAGTCTTAGTGAGTCTTGCCTTGTCCATCCTTCCTCTCTGCTGGCAACAACCAACTGTGTAGCAAGGGGTGAGTGCGGCAATGCCACACACTCTACAGCAGAGTCATTGGCAATTTAAATAGCTGTGAAACTTTGCACTGCGGCCTGTCAGAAGTGCTCATGTGACAAGATCCCTTTATCAAAGATGGGCCATACAGTGTTTTATATAAATTAAACTTATAGCTAGAGCTTATTCCCAGGCATCTCACAAGCACACACACAAACACTGTCATCTTCTTCCTGTCAATTGAAAACAGGGCGTGCTAGCACTGAAGTCGAGCACAGGAGGAAAAGGCATGGAAAGAATAAAGACTTTTTCTGCAGGTCATGCTGCTAGGACAGTAAAAACCTTGATGCTTTAAGCCCTTGCACAGGCAAGTCTTCAGCAGCTTCTAAACATTTTTACTACAATTTAGGAACCATATTTACCTCACATGAACTGGAAGCTATTAGGCCCTGTCCTTTATCGGCAACACTGATGGTATGACTGAATTAATTTTATTGTTTGTAAGAATATTCTCCTACATTTCTCCAGAGAACCAGAGGCCATGCAGTAAGAATAACAGAAATGAGACTCTAGACCTGAAGACTGGTAAAAATGTACCGAGAAACATGAGGTCCAGCGCTAAGTCAGTGGTGGAAGTACAGGAAAAAAGAAGAGATTTACCAGGCCTTTGCTGTAAAGGCTGGTAAGGCAGCTAATGTGTCAGTGGCGTGTTGAGAGGCAAAGGAAACACAATTATACTTTCTGGAGTAATATCAAGCAATAACAATTTCCACAATGACAGACTAAGCCATCACTTGCAGAGGCTTTTCAGGTAGGAAGGGAGGGAGAGGTGGAAGTCTGATAGGCTGTCAGTGGTAGCTCATTATGTATTTTTGACCATCAGCCCCTTGTAGGGAGGGAAAAGCAGCCACCCAGCCAGGGCAGGTATATAATCTGATTGATGCTTCACATAAGTAGCTTTCAAAAACTTGACTGAGCATGAAATCTCATCATTAAAGTTTATGTCCTGAGTGAGTGGGGAGAAGAGAAAAAGAAGGAAAGAGACCAAACCAAAGGGAACCAAAGCTGACAGAATGATAGCAAATTTACAGCCAGGCATCTACTTAAGCATGATTCCCAAAGCTAATCAGCCAACACCAAAACAGGCTTTGGTTCTGAAGGAAATTAAAGAAGGGGCTCACCCTCTCTCCCTGTGCAGAAACATAAAAGAAACCAAGAGCAATAAAACCAAAACCCATGGGATCACTGGAATGCAAGTACCTGCTCTGTCTGTTTTACCAAAGAGTCTTAAAGCACTGTGGAATAATCAGGCACAAATAATCTAGTGTAACTATATTCTTTAATCCCATGTTTAACCCTCTGCCTTTCTCTGGTTATACAGAAAACATATACTACTTAAGCAGTTTCTAAGTCCTCAATTTCTGTTTTTCTATCTGCCTAATATGAGATGGGCTGGGGTGGAGGGGGACAGGGGTTTGGGGCAGAACATGGACATGACAACACTGCATCCAGAAGACCCATCCTGCCAGAGACAGGAGTTGTTAGAACTTCAGGAATAAAAAGGCCTATCAAGATCACTAAATACTCTTACATAGCTAGGTCTCAAAGGACTGAGGAAGAGTGGAATATTTCAGCAATATTAGTTCTGATTTGAAAACAAATTGGTCTGCCTCACTTTGCTCCCCCCTTTTGTGTTCTTTTTGTGCAATTATTCTAGCTAATGAGTTTACTGGCAGAAATGTTCACAGAAACAGCAAATTTTAGTGGCCATTGGAGATTATTTGTGAAGAGTGAATTTAAAATTCTTAATCATAAGCATTCACTGTGTAAATGTGCTTCAAAGGCCTAGGCTCATCCCATCAGGGACTAGCACTGCCCTAGGTAACCAATGTGGGCAATCAGAGCTAATCAGTCAGATCTCATTTCAAATAATCGCAATAAACAGATCATGGACAAGCTGCAAGTCAGAAATTATTCATAGAAATTATTTGACAAGTGATTCCAAATGCAGAATAATTCAAGGAGATCACACATTGTTCACAGACAATTCCCACAGGAAAAGAAGGGTGAAATTTGTTTTATAAGTCCATGATGGATTCTTGATCTAAGGCTGCTCAAAAAACCCTGGTAAATAAGGTTAACCTCAGCCTCTCATAGCTGTGTCTAAAACATGAACATTTGAATGGCCACTTTTCAGGAGGCAGCACTGGTTTTGGGGTGCTCCATTTGCAACTAGCCAAGTAAACATCCTCCTCCAGCACTGTTTCAAGGAGCAAGGGGAACGTGGATCTGTGACGGACACCAGCTAGAATTAATGGCATCACTATCTGTGCAAACTATCTGTGACAGTGAACAACTCCGCAGTGACCCAGAGTCATTTGTGCTGGTGTTTGGCTTTAGTAACTAGGTTGACAGAGGCTGGAATGGTTATTCTACTCACTCACTTCCCCATCTTCTGCCCATGTGTTACTGAACCTTGCAAGAGGCCAAAAAATTAAGATCTGGTTGCCCCACTAACCATTAATATCATCCACTTCTGAGAAGGAACTTGGCTGTTAGTGCTCCTGAACAGCACAGCAATGTTGTGGGTTTGTTGTTTATAAAGAAATGAAAAACAATCTGTCCAGCTAATGCAGTGGGGCATTCACGGAAGCAGAGTACATATTAAGATGTTGGTTTAAATCCGCTACTGGCTGTCAAGAATGCTATACCGAATGAGTTACAGGTGACAAAACTTCTCTTTTTATGTTTATTGTCATGTTATTTCTTTGAAAACAAATCACCCCTAGCATCCCGCCACAACTGTATCCAAATCCCTGAGCATCATCTGTCCAGTACTGAGCTCTGCATCCGAAAACTTGGATGAACAAGAGTCATGAGTGCAGCTTTGAGAAAGTACAAAGTTTAAGAAATGGGACATAAGGATACAGAAGAAAAAAAGAACAAGAATGACTTTAGTGTAGGAAAACCTGAGGTATGACACGATAACAGTCTCTCATTATGTAAAATGCAGCAAAGACAATGGTGATCAATTGTTCTCCATGTCTGCTGAGGATAGAACAGGACGTAATTAATTTAATTTGCAACCGAACGGAATTAGATTAGATGTGCTCAAAAGAAATTTCTATCTGTAAGAGTAAGAACTAGAAGTTCACTACCTCAGGCAGTTACACAATCTCTCTGCCAGGAGGTTTTTCTTTTAAGAACAGGTTTGACACACTGCTATCAGAATGGCCTAAGCAACTTGATCCTCCCCTGAGCTGCAGGATGGACTAGAAAACTTCTCACGAGCCCAACACTATCATGATTTCTTTAAGCTTTGCTCTCATGAAAGTCTCAGCCTGCCTTCCAGGAGACCCCTAAAGTACCCAAAACTACACCTCCCCTGAAGCATGGGGAGTGCTCCACAGTGGGCAGAGAAGTTAGTTTTGTCACAGTCCAAAATAGAATATTTAGTCCCTCTCTCCAAACCCAAATCATGCCATTTCTGTCTACTTTGTCTTACTGTAGGTACTGCAGTTTTCAGATGCAATGCAAAGGGTCACCTTGCCAGCTAAATAAAATGCCCACAGAATTTGAAGATGAGTTAGATTTATCTGCAGGATGCTTTAAATGTAAATTTTGCATGACTGGAAATAAAAGGATGTTTTATAGAAGCACCTATTCCTTCCTCACCAAATCAATGAACAGAAGTACCTTAGACCCCAGGAAGAAGGAAGATTAAACTAAAGAGAATGAAAGAGCGCAACTCACACATACCTTTGCAAATTTTTTTGCACAGATTTAATTGCTGACACACACACAAGAGACTACAGACATACTGCAGCTGCTGTTCAAAGTCTTATCACGCCTGTATGCAGGTGACTGCTGCTCTGAAGGGCCATTCACCAACACGCCAGCTCTGGTGAAGACTTTTCTCCAGACTTTTAAAAACTCTCCTTATCTTTCTTTGAACACAGAGCATCTCAGGTTGCCAAGGTAACATTATATGCTGCTTTTCTAACAATCGGAACACTGTTTTCAAATCTTTTCCCTCTTGCAAGTCTGGGTAAGTCAATGTTCTCAAGTCTAGGAGACCAAACAGAACTGTAAGCTCTCAGGTTTTGCCCCTTCCATTCTCTGCTATTTTTGAACCCACTTGCATACCCATGAAGAAAAGCACCATGTCTACCTTTCCTGCATTCTGAATCTGCTCTGTTCCTCCAAGACACAGTCAAATGTTTTATATATTCTAGACAACACAACCAACAAGGATTTATTCATGCTTGCAACATTTCTTCATCTTGATCGTATCTCAGCCTCTTCTTAATTGTTATTTATGCACACATACATGGTTAGTGTTTCAGATTTTGGGGGTGACACCTCTAAGACCACAGGGCTAGCTAAGCTAAAATAAAGCACAATCAACAAAAACATTATTTTAAAATTTTTATGTAGAACAAAAGAGGAAACATTTCCAGGAACTCTATGCTACCCTGTAATGCTGGCACAAAAATATCTGCCTTCTTGTAACCATCTACTCATCTACTTCTTGCCCATAATGCTTTAAGTGCAAGCAAACAAGTGTCATCACTGCACTTCTCACAGGATTTTCTCTGAAAAATTCCAGCCTCACATAAATGAGTCCTTATTTACAAAGAGCATTAAGAACGATATTCCACAGCCTGTGAGGACTCACAGATGAGCACTATACTTCTGACGAACTCAGTTTTGCCTTGAGTCAGAGGTATTCTGCCTCTTTGTGAAACAGCTGCTCTTGCTGAATTCCCACAGATGAGAGTTCCTCCCTTGTTTCTGCACCAAGTCAGATGCTGTTTCTACAAACTTGGAAGTGGTCCCTTACAGAAAAAACCACTTGTTTTTCTCTGCCTCCCCTCTGTCACCTCACCTCTGTTTGCACCCTCTGTCACCCTGCTACCAGTCCTGGGTGGTGAATCAAGCACAAATGTCCATAGGAGGTAAGTGCAAAGAAATAAGGATGGAGAGACAGATCACCCCCACAAACCAATTCCTATGTTCCTCAGGCTTTTAACTTCAGTTTTTAACGTTCAGACCTAGTTCAAGTCAGTTATTTTTTTATTTATCTTATAAGGAAGAAGCTCATTAGACCAGCTCTACCATTCCCAGTCAGTCAGACACAACACAGATGAGTACACTTTGAAAACCAAGTGTCCTACTCTTGATAGGGCTAAGGATTTCACCCTGCCATTTTTACTTACATTTCTTGAAACCAATACTGTGCAAACTGTATGAAATGGTTGTAAAAACCAAGTCTGGCTACCATGACCTTGTCTGCTCAGTCTCCCACTTGCATCAATATCAAGTTAAATTGAACTAGTAGCAATTTTCCTGTAAAAGTTGACAGTGCTGTAGACAATGCTTCTGAGTGTTTCCAGGCCTAATGGGTAAAACATTATTCTACCTGCAATCATTATGGGTTCTGTAGTACTTTGAGGAAAATTGGTGTGGACAATACATAAACACTTCAATGCTGCAATCACATGATGACTGATGCAGTGACTTCTGGGTGACAAGGTTCAATGCCAAAAGAGTTATGGAATGGCTGATAACATTTGCATGCTTTTCTACCAATCCTGTACACTACTGTGAGGTTACAGGAAGCTGGAAGGAACTAACATTCCTAAAATAACCTTCATAACTGATTAATAGCACTGCAGAATGAAAAGCCAGAGGCAGATCTTCCCTGTGGCTGTCTGACTGACCAAGTCTACAGACAAGCTGGCATGTGTAGGGGAGAGAGGGGAGGAAGGAGGTAATGATTTTTATGTAAGATCAGGGGAAAGTTCCAGTGATAGTAATACCTGACACATAAGGCACTTCTGCTCTCAAGGTAAGGCTCAGGTATTTTGCAAACAACTCAGAATTCACTGGAATGTTCCTACCCGCAACATGCCAAAATCTTCAAATGGCCTCGAGCTGAGGGTTTGGGGAAGAAACAATATTCTGTAGGTGATGAAGATGTGGGACATGCAAGTGACACACGGGGAACCTCAGTGGTCCACTGTGGCTGGACTGGGACTGCGCTGAGCATGCCCCTGGTGTCCACCCATCCTGAAGCAGGCAGAGGTAGGGAATGCTCTGCCGTCAGTCCTGTGATGTGCACCTAGCCCAGCTGGCAACCACCTCTGAACCGTTCTGCAGTTGGATAAGGCCCTGCATCAGCCTCTGCTAAATGAAAAGCACAGTTTTTAAAGGCCTGGAAGTTAAGCTGTGCGCACTGAAGCAAATTCAGTTACTCTGCTGAAAAAATCTCTTCAGGTTTACCTTGGTGGATAAAATTCCAAGATGTCAGTTTGGTTAAGAGGGGTTAAGGAAATAAACTGTGTAAAATAAAAAGATATGACCTATTAAAAATGATGGCTCTAATTTTGACTTTTAGCACAAGACTTGGGTCAATGTATGTTTCATTTTGAAGACAGCACACACCAAATATCTAGATACAATCGACAGCTTACAGGCATCTGAACTCTTTAGGTATCTGAACCTTACTTCTACGCCCATTAGTTCGCTCAGCCTCTTCGGGCCTAAAAAAAGGCCACATGATGGGCATTATTCACATGGAATTTCCTATCTTCAGTACTGCTTGGGTTCCTGTCTGAAAATTTTCTTATTTCCAGCACTGTTCATCTACTTCCAGCCCCTTCATAATCTTGTAAAATTCCCCAGAGCTTTCTCATTCTACAAATTCGCTTTTTTAAAATACTTGAAGAAGTAGTACAACAAAAATATCTGCTGAATTGAACTATTACCATGTAAATCCCCTTTGGCTCAAACACGATTTTTTTCCAAGCTGAAAAGAGAACACAGAGAGAGAGGGGGAAGTAAAGAAGGACTGTTAAGAGATGTAAAGCAAACATGCAGGTCTTTGACACCCCATGTATTTATAAAGGGGTTTTTGCCCCTTCTCCTTAAAACTTCTGGGACTGCAGAAATCAAATACAAATGCTTACTGTTGCTGTAGCCAAATGATCACTTTAGAAAGACAGCAAGAATGGAAAGAGATGGTAAATCTTGCAGTCCTTTGGCGTTCTCCCACATCATGGGAAGAGGAGACAGAAAATCCTAGATGGGGGCTTTTAACATTCAGGAGAATTTACAGTGCACCTAGTAGCTCCTAGAGAGCTCAAGGGTAGACCAGGTTGCGTCCCTTCCTCTCACACCTCTATTTTTCACCCATTGAAGGATTTATTGAACTCTTTTTGTCCAAATTTATTTTTATTTATTTTGACACATAGCAGCAAGAGAAAGAAAAAGAAGAAATTGCTAGTAAGCTAGAACAAATAATAATCTCTTGTTCCAGTTATTTCCTTTCAATTATTATGCAACATCATCCACACCATCTGAGGAATGAAATGGAACCAAGAATTTTCTCAAGAGCTGTGATCACTTCTTCCATAGCTGACTGTGATCCCCAAACTATGTATTGTTGCTTATTTCGCATACCCATCAGTGATCACACTAATACCAAATGTCTCACTTTGCTGCTTACATTCAAAGGGAAGATCCTGTCACTCACAGAACATGCCTGGCCTCTTGAATGTTAAACAGATACCTGAGGTTCATGCTGATTTCTGGATCCAGCCCTTGTTTTCTGCGAGGTGGAGTGACCTGCCACCTTTCCGTTTTGAGCTAAGATAGTGCTTGGGCTCACAAAGGTTAAATGCTTTCTTAGTTCTCCTTTAACTTCTCATTTGTTTGCTCTAGAAACACCCTCACAGGAAGGAAAATGAAAATGTAGTATTGCTACAAACTACCAGGAAAACGGATCAATTTTCCTCCCACCTTATCCTGCTTTATAGAATTATAATTGCACTTATTTAAGTGGAGCTATTTCAGATTCTCTATGTGAGTACCTGTGTGCGTGCATGTGCGAGAGACAGAGTATATATGTAGGATCAGCTTTTGGACCTTTCCAACTGCAGTGCTTAACACTGTACAAAATGTCCTACAGGTACCTCATTTTTGTTGTCTTCTAGAGGTAAGCAAAACTTTCACCTCCATCTCTCTCTGGCCCTGCGTTCCTCACCCTTCCACGAAGCACAACTCCCTGAACTGTTGGGTCCTTATACTTTAGGTACATTCCTCTCTTGATGAGAGCAGATAAGTCCTAGGGCTGCTGGATAGCTGGAAGGTTAGTAATTACATTGGCCTCTCCTTTAGCATCTCCTCTCTTATATCTGAGGGAGAGGTGTGAACTTCAGCAAATCACAGTTTCATGATCACCATGGAAACGAGGGATGAGCACCTCTTGTGATGAAGACAAATGACTGGTGAGAGGGTTCTGTGTGTCCCCCCCCTTTATTGTTTTTGCATTAAATATCTAAAACTTTGGAATCTGAAACAAGTCAGGAATGTTAAACAGATGTAACAGCAACAGCTCAGAGCAGGTTCAACAGTTTACGGCCCCTCACAAAAGGTGTTCACAAGTACTCCCAAAATCTCACACTGGCTTAAAGAGGTATGGGATACTTTTGGTTCCCAGGACAGCCCTAGGCTGGGAGAGCAGAGCAGGCTGCAGGGAAGTGATGCTTTTGATATGTTTGAGCTGATTCTGTTCCAAATGGAATTTCATGTTCTCAGTATGGTACAGCATAAGGTACAAGCAGGTGTTCACAACCCACATGTCAGTAAGACATCTCATGTGGGGGTAGGCAGCACTGTCATGTTATTTCACTGAAAAATTTTTAAGTAACAAATAGTATTGGGAAAGTGGAAAGGAACAATGGCGTGCGTGTTTTTTGTGCCCTGATACATCATACATTTCCTCCCCTTCTCCGACCCAATAATGGGAATTTTCCACTTCTTTCTCACCAGAATCCATAGAAATGTTAAGTGTGCAGATGGGGCATCTTCATTACTGACAACCGAAGCTGTGTACTTCTACAGGTAATGTCTAGTGCTGTGACATTCATGTTTCAAGAAGCTGAACTCCACTGTGCTAGACACTGTAAGTGACCACAGTAAGAAGGAGACCAAGGCCTGCCTCAAAAAGCTTTAAGATGACAAGACAATGGAAAGATGGAAGGAAAGAATAATTTTTTTTTTTTTTTTTCACTTGACAAGGTTGTACCTTCCTTACCCAAGAGGCAACTCAGTGATTTCCCAAGGTCTCAGATAAAGTACGTGCCTGCAACTGAAACCGAACCCATAAGTCCTGCCTTCAATTGCCTTAATTACATAATTAGAATCCTTCTGTAATGGAGCCATCACTAACACATCGTTCAACACACACAACCTTAATGAATGGAATCACCACATGCTACCACACCAGAAGGTCCATGCCCTTCAGCAGGCACCAAAACCATCTTGTTACCAGGAACAGCGTAGTTTCAGTAATGCAGACCCCTACATTTAATAATTCAACTCGACAGAAAGCAAATGAAATTTCCCACAAGAATATCATTCTTCTACATCCTTTGTCTTGTCCCTGGCTTTGCTTGTACAAAGACATATCCTGAATCCTGTCTGCAGGAAAGGCTCCTACAGCTCACCTTAACTGAGCTTCCTGTATCAACCGACTTCCATCTAACTTGCCTGGACACTAGGCCTCGGAGAATTTGCCTGGTCCTTTCTCATCAAGATCTGCAGATCTCCCTGTGCATCCAAAAGTCTTCAATTTCCCCTGTATTGTTTCCCCCTGCCAGTGTAGCTCTCAACTACATTGAGTCGTGATACCCGAACGGCTCCTAGAACACAAACTTTCCAGGTTCCCTGGGGTAAGTACATACTATTGTAAGCTAAGGAATAAATACCCCTAAGTTGAAGTTGGGCCATATAAAATGCTATACAAGCGTTTTTAAATCCATCACAGAACCACAGAACAGGTGTTACGGTATATCAGTAAGTAACAGGTGTATATAGAACACACAGTGCCATAGGTACTGACCTGTTCTACACAGATACGTATTACCTGAAGACGCAAACAATTCCTAAGTTGAAAGGAGACCTTTGGTGGAGTAGAGGCTGCATGTGAGATACTTCATTTTTATGTTTCAATGCTTCCAGAAGAATGAGGATACCTTGTTTTCATCACACAACACAATTGCTAATTTATTGATGCCTATTTTTGTCACACTCAAAAGTGTGACATACCTTCAGGGATGGAACTCAAGTTTTATTTCTTTGAAAACACAAGCCTCTGCACTTGTACTGAAGCAGAAACTGTAATAGCTCTTAACACTACACAGATTAGATGCTCATCTCAGCAATGCAGCTCCTGTACACACACAAAGCCATGTAATTACAGTGTATTACTTAGATGCTTCAGACATGCAGAACTGACATAACTATGCAAGAAAACTAATACATTTAAGTGATTATGGCAAAAACACTATTCCACATATATGTGCTTGTTATACAGGACAACTTAACTTGTCTATTCACTTTCAGCAAACTCACCAGCTAGCGAATTTCCTACCAAGAGTCTTCATATTAAAAGTGACTTTAAGAGAATATAGGAATTGCTTTAATTCATTAAAAACCGTATTAGGGAACTGCAATAACGCCTACTAAGAACAGGGTCACGGAGTGACCTAGGACTCCAATCACAGCTAGCAAGTGTAATAAGACACATAGTGAACTGACGGAAAACGTGCTTAGTTAAAGATTATTCAAAACCTAGAAATGTCTTTATGGATGTTAGCTAGCAAGTAACTCTGAATGACAACTAACTCTGATGAAATCTTAAACTTGTCAAATCAATTTTCCTCCCTCAGTAGTTCACACAACTCCAGAATGGAACAGGCAACAATGACAGACATGGAGAAGTCATCATACAGCTAGTCATCTCTCTCTAAAAGGCAGACCCCCACAAACCTTTCCAGCCTTCTGAAATGAAGCAATAACAAAATCATATTTAGGAGCGTACTGAAGGTCCACTGAAAGCTATCAGGATTTGTCTCAGCTCAAATAGGCTTAAAACTCGGCCACTGATTAACTTTCAAGCTGTAAGGACTCTGCAACAGATAGGTATTTTTCTCTGGCATGTATCTGGATCATCAGTATGGGAACAGCTATTGTCATACCACTGCTTAAACTGGTTTAAATGTAATAGCATGGTATAGTGGTAGAAGGAGAGGCATAAAAATCCAAGGAATAATTCCTGAAAGAGTAGCAGGGACTTTACCCTACCTCATACTGACATATTCTCAAAGAGGAAAGAAGAAAACAATCAACAAGAGAAAGGCAACTTCAACCCAATCCTACAAACTGTTTGCTGATGATAACTTTATAATGCAGCTCATTTGCCTTCTGGGATCTGTCTGTGCTGCTCTTAAGACACATGGACAGAGCTGCACCAGTGCCCCAAAGAGTTTCTACAAGAAAGCAGATATATTGTACCTTTGTGTAGGAAGACTACGGTAGCCCATGCATTACTCAAGGCAAACTCTTATCAGCCTGCAGAAAACAAGACAATTACTAAAGTGTGCATGCCATCAGCGGCCTCCCATTTCACTGATGCTCAAGTATCAGTTGTGCTAGTGTTGACAGACGAGTGACGGAGGTTCTGTTCCAGTGTGACACAGACAGTAAGGTCTGAGCAAATCCCTTCTTCCTAGATTTTCTATTTACGACACCTCCATGACCTCCCCACTCTGGAGACCTTGAGCTTCTTTCTCCATAGTTGCCCATCCAGCAACACCAGAAGGATGGAAAGGACTGAGGTGCAGGGATCGAGGTTCTCCAGAAATCACTAATCCACATGATTTGGTTTGCCCTGTGCTACTTCTGCCATACAAGAACAATTTGGTTCACTACGAATGCTTAAATTTTATTGTTTCTTTATTTAACCTTAGGGTAAAATACCCATTTTCTGTGGAAAAAGTCAGCAGTAGTACTGTCATATGCACTTGCACTAGCGATCACCACATTGTTCTAATAGGAATTTCTGGTAACCTGAGAAATGGGAGAGTCCCAACACACTACAGTTTCACCAGTAACCTCAACTACCCATCAGAGAGCTTAGGCACAGATTGATAAGCAGCTCAACAAATTCGGAGAGGACAATCAGAGGAGCTGATGCACAATCCAGGTCTCCTAGTGTTACAGTCCTTTGGTGCTTTAACTACAACACAATGCTGAAGTCTGGAAAAGTGCCACTAAAAAGAAAGGGCAGGGAAGGCAGCAAGTTCAAAACCACCTCCCACGTAGCCCTGCTCAGCATGCTTGGAGCCTGGATGCTCTTTTGGCTTGGATCACTTTTCTTCAGATAGGCAAAAGATACTTCTCTAATGCACACCCTCTTGTCCCACATGTAATGGAGAATGCTGAGGTGGATCATAACTAGGTTCTTTTCTCTCTGTTTTTGCCTGTGAGTTGTTTTAATATGCACTAAGCAGCTCTCTTTGCAATTCATTTTCCTGCTTGCTCCCAGCAATGCCCCGTTGTTTAGACACTTTGATGCACTAGTGTCTACGAACAGCTTGCCAGCAGCACCCACACAAGCAGAAACATTACCAGATCTCAAAAGACTGACCTAGAGACATTTTTTTTCCGTAAAACTGACATTTTAACAGAGCACCAGAAGCAGAAGTCCTGCTTGGAGTGCCTTATTTCCATCTTCATGTGGCTCGTGGATTTAAAGGGACAAGGGAACATTAAAAGCGTCACCTTACGGGCTAATCTCATCACTTACATTTTCTGATTGTCATTTTCTAGCTCAGGTTGAGATGCTTCCATTTATTCAGTCCTTCTCACTGGACTTAATTAAGCTGTGGAAGTTATAAATAACCAGACTGCAGGATCAGTCTTATTAAAAATTAAAGTCCATTAAAAAAATCTGGACTATTCATATTATTGCATGAAAATCCACTACATGTTTTTCTTTTTTAATGAGAAAATATGCAGATTAAGCCACTCAAGATTCTTCTTTCTCTGCAGCTTTGATTTTAATTTTAAAAGTGCAAAACTAAAAAAAAAAAGTTTTGAAGCCATGGAACTTCACTGTACCACCAAAACCGCTTTTGATTCCCTTTGGAAAAAGACAGCTTCAGAACTATTTTCCCCTAATCTCTTCATCACAAAAATAATGATCTTTTCTTGGATTTAAACATTACTTTGTAGTATTTTCAACCTACACAGTTCTCAGTTGTGCTACTGCATGAAGTCTCATAACAGGAAAGAAAATAGCTTGCTACAGTGAAACAAATTAATCTACTTCTACTACCCTAGTTGAGTACCTTAACAAAAACTACACTGACAGCAGAAGTTTAGAGAGAACATCAGATTTCAGTTCGTATAATGATCTTAAGGGAGTAAGTACCATAATCTGGGATTTATATTTTGAAGCAACCCTTTTGAATCTCCATTCATGTGACAAATTATTGTCAATATAAAAAAAATATTTTTAGGGGATGGTTCATAATCGGTATTAATAATATTAACATTTTTTCTAATTTTCCCTCTGAATTTTGACATCAGGTTTGAGGCTATAAATGCATAATATTTCTAGATCTTTTTCTGCAACCGGAACAGCAGAAAGCTGTTTCCTATTTTGCATATTAAAAAAACCAAAGCAGAAGTTCTCACAAATACATTTCAGCTACTGGGGTCTTTCAGGGCAGAAGGATGCGCAAAAGGCTTATCATAAATTCATGGGCTGGCAACACGACACCAAGAGAAAGCATGCTGCTTGACAGACACTGCTTCCCAGGAAAACAGAGAACTGTATTTTGCACCATCGGAGATACTTCCGAGACACCCCTTAGGGTAGAGAACTGCCTCTAAGGGGGTGGTGCAAATATAGGAAACTGGACACTAGATTTTTCTTGGTAAGCTATCTTTCACCCTCTAGGTCTGAGCCAATGCAGAAGGAGCAGCAGTTACACTGCCTGAGAACAGCAGGGCCAGATTTTGCCAGAAGCAAAAAACAATTCAGCGAGGAAGAAAATGATCCATCTTCCCCCAGGCTTCCTTACAACTTCTCTCAACCACTTAGAGAAACCAGGCTCCCAGGGACAGAAATACCAATATAATCTTCAGTCTCTTAAATGTAAAGACTATCTACCCAAGTGTCAGGGGGAGAAAGAGCATTCCAGCCATTTCAAGAGTTGGTGATAATTCTTGCTCCCAGGCCATTTGTAATGATGCCTCATTTTCTTCCAATGCCATATAACTTCTCTATTATCTACTGGCATTACAGCTGTTGATTTCTTGTTTTCTCTGATGGGACTGTGCAGGGACTTTTTAAATCCAGTGCCCGACGAGGGTTTCAGGGGGGACTGCCAGAAAAATGACCATAGATTATTCTTAAATTGCAGCTGCAAAGTCCTACCCGGTGGTTTTGTAACTGCCATCAGAAAAGTATTAATGGTAATAGAAGAGATATCTACAATTGGCCCTCTCAGACAAGCTATGTGTAACATTCCCTATAATAAGGAGCTCTGCTTTGAACTGAGGCATCAGCCTTAATAAGCTATGCTACTCCTACTGCTGCTGCTAAGAGGTTGTTCGGACAGTTCATTAAACACCATTTTTTCTGGGCTTTGAAATCTTGCAGTACTAAATGTATTTGTTGTGGAAATGACAGGCTCAGCACCACATCTGGGGAAGAATTGTTGGAAAAAGGAGTTCATTTAATTAAAATTTGTTTTTTGTTTTATCAGGTTTTCTTTTTTTTTTACAGTGCACCTAGTTGGATAAGGCAGTCCTCCTGTCAAAGCAGCCCACAAGACTGCTTACTGCACAACACTATTGAAATGCAGTTGCTTCCACGGCAGCAACCAGATAGCAGGGAAAGCACTGAACAGTTTGGCTGAAGAGAGAAAAAGAAAGCTACGGGCAATGTAACAGAACCTACCAGTCTTTCCACATGGATTGCAACAGTATGATTATTTTTATGCCCATGCTGTGTAGATGGGCCCTGTTAGGCTTTCAGGTCTTTTCAGAACGAACAGCCTCAACCTGTACCACAGCAGCCTGACAGCAGGCTGCTGGAATGGGGTGATGATACCTGTGCCAGATGGGACTAAAGTGGGCACCCTACAGAGAGCATTTCAGTCTCCCTGAAAATGGCCCATGAATGATCTGTGAGCTGCACGGGGTTGGGCTGAAATTCCAGAGGAGTGAAAAAGCCCCCGGACAGACACACCTGGCAGAAGACAGGTAGGAAGGGGGTGATGACAGGTACGGAAACAAAGGAGGAGACTGCGCTGCTCTGATTGGGGCTTACACGTGTCACCCTGACAGCGATCCTAAGGAGAAAGTGCAGACCACTATGTCATTCTCTCCAGACTACATTAACCCTTCAGAAAGAAAAAGGGGGCCGGATGATTCGGTAACTCTCACAATCTGCTTCAGGCTCTAAAGAGAAGCAGATGCTGTTTCCAATCTCTCCTTCCTCATCTCCTTCCTTTTTAAAAACAAGGACCCCTGCAAAATCATTCTCTCCACACAGAACAAATAGTTCATTAGTGTTTGCCTTTATAAGACTGGGTGAGTAGATTTTGTACCTTGTCTGATCAACGTTTGTGCCAATTTTTCAATGCTGCCTTGCTGGAGCAGATGCAATACATTTCCTTATACAACACAGAATCCAAAGGGATACTTAGCATCCACTGAATCAGCACCAGCACAAATGCCCTGTTGCTAGTTGCACTGAGGGCTGCACTGGCTCTGCAACAGCCCTTGCAACAATCTCTTTCATCAAGAAACGGATGAGGGCTGATCTAGTGCTGAGGGAGAGCATAGCCAAAGACATAAATATATTATGTCCGTCTTGGATCCTGTCAACTTCGTTTTCCTTTGATTTAGCTTCCCCACCCACAAAGAGAGAATGGAAACATCAGCAACAGCTCCTGGACTTGCCGGTAGTTTGCAAGTACATAGAGCTTTCTCGGAGGGGAATGCTAGAGAAATGGATGGGACTGCCTTAGCACAAGCTTTAAATAATCAACATATTGTGACAGCATAGGCAGGCTCTAAAATGACTCCGGTGGGAAACGGATGGGAAGACTAAACAAGAGGAAAGAAACAGAGATGTGAAAAGGAGCAGAAGAGAGGGAGGTGAAGTAACAGGAAAACGAAAGCAAAAGTTTTGCAACATTGGCTACACCAGCTCTTTGGCAGGGGTTCTACAAACCCTGATGCACTGCTCAGCCTGGCCATTTCCAAAGATGGATTAGCAAATTAATGTAAGCAGAGCATAAAGTTGCTGACTGTAGTGGCGTTGAGTCACCTTGGGCCTCATCAGCATTGCTAAACATTGCCCGTAACCTTTCCATTATCACTGAGGGTCTGCACAGCACCAGGACCCAACTGCTCCAATAATTTCAATTACTTTCCCTGACAAATTTTATGTTTCATGTATTTTACTGGCCTGATAATTATGATTTCTCTCATTTCTCGCTATCGAGCTTAATGGGTTCCAGCACGAGTGTACGGTTTCAGAAATGAAGTTCCACTTGAATTCACAAGTTATTATCTACTTTCGCTAATGGAATTGGAAAAAAGAGAAAGAGTGGGAAAGAGATAAAGGATGAGTAGAGAAGGGAGAGCAGAGAGGAAGAGACAGACACATGCACACAAAAAAAACCACACTAAAGGAAAACATGTTGACAAAGGGAAAAACAAAAGAGAAAGAATAGAGACTGAGTTAAGACAAAGATGAAGCACAAGGAGAACGAAAAACAAAAAGGATGTATGGGAGAATGAGATAAAGACCAAAACAGAGAGAGACAGACACAGAAAAATGGGTATTCAAACAAATGAGAAAGAGCTGTGTAAGGATCAGCACAAAGGAGAGTGGAAAAACCAGCAACATTAAGAGCATTAAAAATGCTTTCTTGCATCATGACTGCAGAGTTGATAGGTTATCTCAAACCTTGGGCAGGCAGCAGAGATCTCAGCTCTGCACCTTCTCCTACTGACCGCAGAGGAAATGATTAATATCCCCAAAATAATCTTGCTGGCAATGGTAGATCTCCCAATTAGAGCTAGCTGTGAATTAATCTTTTAAAGTGTGTTAAAGGTCCTGAAAAAAAATGAGTGCAAAATGTGCTTCTTTTTCTATCATGGACCTGTCCTTCAAGAAGATTTAATCAAATTTGGTGTCTCTGCCGACCAAAGTTGTCACTGCTCCTTCTTTTGATCAGCCCTGTGGTGTCAGAATAGGTATACAGAGTGAGCTGGAGCCATCATTATTTGCACATCATCATCAGAGTTGTTTTAAAAAAAAAAAGGAATAAAAACCCTAAAGTAGCAATTAAGTACCAAACCCAGGCATGGCCGTCCAGCAGTAACTGGTGTCTTACTTTCCATTTATCTCTCTACAAACATATACCTATATTCAAATAAAAAGCCCACATTCCCTCCTCAGCCCCCTACACAAGCATGCAGCATGAAAATGTTGCTCTGGTGTCAGTGAAGAAAGGCAGTCTGACATCACAGAGGTGACAGCAGGATTTGTCTTTCCAACTTTCTACTGTTGCCTAAAGTGGGCGAGCATATCTTTCAGGAAAACTTTTGAAGCTGAAAGCCAGAAAACGAAAGATTTTTCTGTAAGCTGCAGGAAGTTGCTAAAAGAAAACAAACATCCCCTAATGTTGCTATTTTGACAGCAAAACATTTTAAAGAATTAATGACCCACTTTACCAGAGATGTTTATGGAGACGATATTCAACTCTCCTGACCAACCAAGCCCAAAGGCAAAGGGACACAAATAGCCTGGGTTGGGATACAGTGCTTATTCAGGACGCAGACCATCTGCAACAGGGTTAATATCACTAGAGCACTGAGATGATGAACATACATCTAGAATGCCATCATACACTGTCATTGTCACGGTTCACTGGTAGAAAGGTGTTGCTCTGAAAATCACTTACAAGCAAACCTTGAATGTCATGAGCTTACACATGGCCTTGAGTAGGACAGAAAAGTGAATACAATGAGCAGAGCTATAACAGGTAATAGATGTTTTAATCTAAAGATTTTTTCTAGATCTTCAGGCAGGTGTATGAGATAATGATTGAAAACAGAAAATTGATGCTTCAAAATTTCTTCCCAAGTAAACATTCTAAAAATCCACTTTAGATCAGTCTTCATTTTCCCTCAAGATTTAAATCACTCAATAAAGTTCTCACGATAAAAAGTGATCCTAAACAAGAATAATCATCAAAGCTGTATTCAAAAGCATCTAAAAGGGAATTCCCAATTACCCTTCAAAATCAAATTTAAAGAAAAAAAATTATTTTCTAATGGAAGAAATTTTAAAGAAAGTTTTTCTGACCACTCTGAACATTACTATGAATTAATGATTTCTGTTCCCTTGACAATACTTGAGCTGTTTCCAGTAAACCTGCAGATTTCCCTGCATGTGTGATGGCACTTGGTCAGGCACTGGAAGAACATCTACAGCTTCACAACTTCTCTTCTAAACACCTCTAAAAGGAGTAAAGAATGACATTTAAATCCTTGCAAGATCGTCAGGACTAGCAGCATTAGCAAAGGAAAGGAAAATAAAAGAATAAAGGATAAGGTCTCTGCTGCTTGCAACATTTTTTTCATACATTTCTGGTATTTATCCCTTGAAAGGTGCAAACAAGGTTTTAATCAGTGCTGTGTATCTAAAAGGCAAAAATACCCCCTGCATCTAAAGCGAAGCTGTGGCCATTTCACATGTATGACTCACTGACAGAGCAAGGAGGGGTTCCTCCTTGGAACCTCCTTTGAAGGGACCAGTGATATGCCAAGCGATAAGCTAAGGAGGGGCACATCAAGGAGGGACATCAGGTCCTTTGATGTACCACCAAAAGGATATATCAGTAGGGTGATATTTCTGCTTTCAGCATTTTTCCCTGAATGTAGTACGATCCTTCCTGCTATGAGCAATGCATGACTGGGCCTCCCGAGAAGCTTGAGAAATACCACTTTAATTGTTTTTGAACTTTTCAATAGACCAGCTTTATACACAGGTCCATCCACAACCCTACTTTACCCAGCAGCAAAAAAGAGCCAGTGATGCAACTTTTTTCTCATTGCTCTTCATTTGCTCTTTGAAGCCGTGTAGAAAAGAATGGTCCCACCAACGCTGATAATCCATATTTTTTCTCTCACATTCTACATACTGATGTTGAATGGAGGCTAGAACAGCCAAGAGAGGGCTTTTCACTCTTTGTTTTCTTTGTCCTGATCTATGTCTTGTCCTTCTGTGGAAATTTAAGAATAAGCAACAATCAGAAAGGAAGGATTCTGGCTAAACAAGACTTTAAATGTGGAAGAAGATGCAGAGATTACACAAGAGTTTATGAAGCTGGAGACATGGTGAGGGCACCATATGTACGAGTAAAGCGCACAGAATTTCTTATTCCACAGTGCAGAGATCAAAGATACACAACTCTAAAGTTAAGTAGTAACACAGGCTCAGCCAGAAGGACTCTGTAAAATGCTCAAGAGCAGGCTTATTTGGTGACACTGACTAAATATATCAGGACTAACATACCGACCTAGCGATAGCTTCTCGGGGGAGTTAATGATTTAGTGAAGTCCACACCAGATACCTTGTTGCAACATACACGGTATCCCCAGAACTCAGATCATCCCCAGTGAACAGAATAATTAGCTCAGAGTTTCTCAGCTGCATAGAGGAAACTGAAGGTTGCCATCCAATGGATGAGGGCTGAGACTTTACTATTCCTGTCCCAGGAGGGGGAAGAGATCCCCATAGGGTCAGGCTTGCAGCACCTGCGGGGAAGATGAGGAAGGCAGGGGCGACCCTGGCTCCAACCACCGAGGTAATGACTGCTGCACACATCCTTTCTCGATGCTGGTGGTGGCCGTGCTCTGCAAAGTAGGCAGTTGGGCTGTGGCTGTTTGGATGCCCCCGGCAATCTGCTGTGCTTGGCTATTCTGTTTAGCTTATGCCTTTGGCTAGCGCCAATAAACACATTCTGCCTGGATAAGTACAGAGAAGGCTGGAACCGCTTCCCAGACCTCAAAACAAACCCTACAACTTCTCTTGAGATTCACAGAAGCTCATGATTTGAATTTCCTTGAGCTTGATTAATCACCACTGTTTATCTCCCTCCACCAGTTGCCAAGATAGCTGTTAATTTAGGTTTCTAGCCCAAGAGATTTACCTAAGCAGGTGAACGTTCTAAGGCTGTCTACATAAGAGCGGAAAACTTTTAAATATTTAAAGGAGTTGTGAGTAACACCTGAAGAACGAGCGTAAAGGAAACACATGCTTTATTCCTCCCATTCTTGTCTGTATACCAAAACCTCTGTGGGCACTCCTGTGAAAAGATAAGTTTCTGGCATTGTACTAGGAGCCACTGAATTTGGATTCTGCTTCCTATTCTGTCAGAAGTTTCATGAACGACTGGAGCACTGCCTCAGTTTCCCTGCCTGTGGAAGACAGTGTCTTTTTAGTAAAGACCAAATGGAAAAAAAAAGTTTCAATGTTATTGAGCCTTAAGCTTCCCCTTGAGTATACTGGTGAAAGGAATCTCTGTACACTTTCCAGCTCCTCTGTTTTTCCACATTCCAGGATCTCACCTTGCTGCAACTGCTTAAGATGCAAGTGTTGAAAAAAACTTAGCTATCTATTTCCCATCAACTTCAATGAGGACTTATTATGTGTCTATTTACTTTAAGGGCTCTGTAACTAGCTCCGGGCCGCAGAGTCTATGTACATTGTCCTTTGGATACATTTGTGAGGGAATTTGTTCTCAGTACTTTCATTCAGAAAATCTTATTAACAGAGTGCATATACATTTGCAGAAACTTTCTTCATTTCTCTAGCCACTTCTAATAAAGGGGTACTTAAGGAATATAAAGCAAAATCATAATTTTAGAAGATGGGAAGCAGCTTCATCCTTGTAGCCCTAAGCTTGCACTTAACCTGAAAGACGAGGACACTAATTAGTGTTGAGTTCCTAGGATAAAGGCCTTCTCAGGGGACAGGTGGACATTTTGCAACCTTTAGCTTCACGAACACTGTCACAGCTTTGTTGCCTGTATTACTGTGGTCTCTAGCAGCTAAAGTCCAGTGTCTAGAAGACCAAGGCAAAAGCACGGCCTCCTATGTTTTTACAGTAATCACTAGCCCAAAAAGTAGAAGTAGGAGGGGGCATGGATGCATGCCTCTATTTGTGTGTGAATAAGAAAGAGAGAAGATGCCTACAAGCAAGGGTAGATAAGTACACTTGGAGACACACATACATCTGTATCAAAGTAGAGTTAGCCAGGGAAACCTGGGCTGCTTTAAAGTGACTATTTTTATGTCAAGAATCTGAGATTCAACAGCCAGAAAGAACTACTGTCTGCAATCGGAGATATGTTACGTAAAGCATAAGGGTCAACTTCACACCCTCAAATGTAAGTAATTTAAAGGCTTGCACCTATTTCACTTCATCGTCTATTTTGAGAAGTCTGGGGGATTCTTGATGAAGTTAATCCATTGGCACCAGGAGGACCAAAAAGAGAAACCTTTTTTGTTGCAGTATTTTTCAGAGTCCTTTAGTACACATCAGCTACCTGGGGGATGGCATTTAATTATGGAGTTTGACTCTTGTCAGGATTCTTGCTTGACCTTGTCAAAAAGTAATTGATGATATATGACCTGCAGATAAAAAAAGAGTGACTTCTTCTGTACCCACTTCTCCAACTGGCCTTGACAGAGGGAGGTATATATGAAAGAGTAAGAGCACCAGTGCAGGAGCAACACGCAGCTGTTCCTCCCAACTCTGCAAAATGTGAGAACAAGCTCTGTTGGAGAAGCTCTCATGCCCTACTTCTTCTGTCCTCTAAACATTACTCCAGAACTCCATATTTTCTCGATGAAGCTGGAAGGACACAGTTTTAGCCAAACAGATAACTAAAGGATAAAGAGCTAATCAAAAGCTGCCGAATTTTAGAAGCAGGATTGTCAGGAAGAGATTAATAATAAAGGTTCGTGTGTGCACACCAGTGCATGTGCGTAAGTGAGTGTGAGACGGGATCAGAGATTGTGACAGGCAGAGGAGGAGGATGAGTATCATCCTTCCCTTTCCTTCCTTTCCCTTCATTCTGCTTATGTGAGGAACAAGTGATGTCCTTCCAATTAGTTGCATCCAGCCCCAAATGCTGATGAAGCTCTTGTTCATCATGCTAGGACTGGCATAGCAACCTGCTATATATAACAGCTCCAAGGCGAGATGGTGGGAGCAATGGGTACCCTGTACACAGAGGTGTGAGAAGACAATTCAGCAATCACTCACCACTGACCAGCCAGAGAGGTAACAAGAAGGAAAACAAGGCAGGAAAAACAAAGCCCTCAGCAAATATTTCTGAAGACAGTCTCATCTTTCCACTGAAACCAAAGTCTTTGCAAGACACATGGCTGACAAAACTTTGTCTCATCAGCTCAGACTCGTCCCCTAGAGCTGTCACATTAAGAAGCTCTGCGCTTTCATACAGAGTCTGTGATCACGAGCTGAAGAACAGACTTGAAGCCACTTGGGAGTGGAAGACAGTATGATCATTCACATGTCCTGTACACTCTTGTGAAAAAGAAGAAAAAAAAATTTTGAAAAAAAGACTATCAGCCCTTTGGGAATTGTGGGTGTTGATCCTGAAACTTGCTTTTTCTAGTCTTCATTGTTTCCTGCCTCTGCCTGCATATGAAATAAGAATAGGAGAGGCATCTTTTACCATCAAGTCTTGATCTGATGACAGTTTTCTCCACTTGATGGTTGAAAGTGCATTTCAGTTTCAGGTTTTCTTTCATCTTGTTTGCAAACAGAATGACGTTTCTGTCATTTCAGCCATTTGCCCTCATCAGCAAGATGGTAATGACAGCTGTTTCCTAAAACCATGGGGCTAAGAGAAAGCAGGGGAACGGCAAGTTTGTGAAGATGGCAGTGTATACAAAAGTTTAATCAATACAGAAACAAAGCATTACTGTGTTCAGCAATGCTGCTCATCTCCCTAAAACATCCAGAAACGGGGAGCAGGAAGCTTCAAGCCCCCGTAAGGCCTTTTCCATATCACAGAACCAGAAGCTGCAAGACAGTTCTAACCTGTGCTTCGTTACATAGGTGTAATACACAATGATTATGTTGTTCTATACTGGATAGACCCACAGAGGGGTATTAATAAGTCATTAATTAACTACGACCACTACAGATAGCTAATGAAGTTGTCCTTTAACGCAGGTTCCAGAAGTTTGCTTTCAGTAGCTGAAGGACAAGAGTATAATTCTAGCTCCCATTTTTTTGCCTGTATGAATGGGATTCATCAGATATGCTTAGAGTCAGAGAACAGTTCTGAGCAGTTTTTCCAGCAGGGTGGACTGAGCCCTCACCATGCAGAAAAAGGACAATGATGCATTAGAGCATGACCTTAGGTGAAGCACTTAACCTCTTTGTGCCTCATTTCCTCCCCATCTGTGGAAACAGAAATGGCATTTACCTAACTAGCAGGGGTACTGTGCAGCTTAACTCATTACTGCTTCACAGTGACTTTGAGAACCTTGGATAAAAGGTGCTAAGAATCAGCAGGGAGAGGAATGGCACACAGGGACATTATACATAAGCTGGCGCAACAAACTAACTGTGAATTCAGATAGGCACTACTGACATGGATATTTATAATAAAGGGTATTTTTGTTGGTGGTGGTTTTGACTGGGGAGGGGGAGGGTTTCGACTTTAATGTGCTGTATTACCACTCCCAGGAAATTCTCTATTAATCCACAGGGCAGGGAACAACACTTGCTTTCCACACCCTATTCCACAGACATATCCAAATGCTGATACAGAGGGACTGTCTCCAAGCCAGAGACTAGACCACAGGCTTGGCCTGTCTGTCTGGACTCTCTTCTAGAGAGAGTTTACAAGTTGGGGATATGCAGTTTACACAGCCACCCATTAGGTTACCCAAAGCTCACAGAAGTCAACAAAATAAGTGGAAGCATTTCTGTTTGGCTCAACATTCCTTGATTCAAGAACAAGAAACTGATGTGAAGCCTATACATTCTCCTGAGACACCACCATGAAGCAACTAACTCTTTCATTTCCTACGCTGCATTCAAATCTGGAAGTGAAAAGCCATCGTACTCATATTACCAATCTGTAATGCCATCTAGCTTCTGAGTTCTTGTTTTAATCCCTAATGCCTGCCCAGCACTAGCTGTGGAAAAGCTGTCTGATACCTTCCTGCAGTATCAGTTGCTCATTTGCCACTTAGATACCTTAAAAGTACAAATTGTAACAGCTTCATTTACACATGGTGCTAACTAGAGGCAAGAACGGTGGGAACTTACATCACCCACAGAAACCCAGACTCGACACATCCCAGCATTATAAAACTTAAGCACATCATGGGCCTGATTCCCATTCTTTACTGTAAAAAAATCAGTCTAACTCCACTGACTCCAAAGGGACGTGCTCTTGTTCTATGCTTAACACCAGCCAGAAGAGAAAGTAAGCCCTCTGTGCTTTTAAATCTCCATCCACTATCTGTTTTTGCTTGTGTAACATGCCCTCTATGCCTGGGTGACAGAATGCTGTGTGAGTGGCTAGCGAGTAAGCAGCTCATTACATTGCCCAAAATTCTAGCAACAGTGTTTTATAATTCCAGAGATAGGCAGGATAGTATTTAAAAACATGCTCTCACCTTCCTTTATTTATCTGATAGGAATGGGAGGTCACATAAGGCATGTAGTAAAAGGTTCTGTGGGACAGAATGCTGTCTGATATGTCAAACAACTGAGGGATATGACCTCACTTTGGACAAACACATTTTATAACATAGATATTTAGGTAAATAATGTTTGGCTGTATTAAGTAATGAATAATTGTATTAAAAGAAAATTAAACGTACCAAAGAGGCAAGAAGGAATTGCCATTTGAATGTTTCATCCCCTTGCGATTTGTGCTATAATGAAGGGTCCTAAAGGCAGTCATCATGCCAATCTCTGCACAAGTCTTCTTACAAGCAATGTTATTTTACTTCTTAACTACTAGTTTCTTAAACTGAGAACCACACCCCTAGGTCTGGGGTTTTTTTTCTTCTTTCTGTCTTTGGCTGTTTTTTAAAGAAAAAAGAAATAATCGTTCCACTTTTTAAAAAGCTAAAACAACATGGCATGATTTCAAATCTCATTGTATCTTGGTTCCTTGGATGCCCAACTTTTCAATGGCCTGAACTTCTGCTTGTGGATGTTCTTCTTTTCTTGATCTTTCCTGCTACAGCTGGAATCTCACAGAAGGATGACATGGAAATCTTGTTATTTAGCTGTACAGTTTATTCAGTTTTGTAAATATAACTACTCCTAATAATTATTTATTTAGTTACTTAGTTTCCTTGCTTTTTTATTTGCTAGAAGGACAAGGGAGACATTTGTGGAAAGTTAAAGATGTTTGCTTACCAGATACAGTCTCTGACTGAAAATGTTTGCACTTTTGTGTGTCTTGAAGGGCTTGTGTAGTGAAAGCAGCCCTTCTAATTTGCATGTGAAGAGCACATGAAACTAAGCAGCATCTCTGTCTGTGCATCTCGAAGTGCTCTCCTCTCTCTTTATGGGATTATGAAGTGCTCTCATAAACTGTCAGACTGACACCTGCAGCGAGCAGCATTTGGGAGTGTCCAAGCAGCAAGTGAGAGCACTTTACCATTCCAGAAAGACAGGGAAGAAAGCAGGGGAGCCCTTAAAAAGTAACAAAATTCATACAGAGACAGAGAGGTGCAATTAAGAGTGGCTGGCACTGAAGGAGAATCTTTTTCTCCATTTTAATTTCTGAAGTGCTGCGGAAGTATAAAGAGCATCTCCATTTGCATACCTGAAGCACAAGGTACCGTTTCCTTTTCAGGCAAAGGGGTGCCAGGGACTCCCGTGTGCCCTCTTGCTGCTCCTGCCATAGTGTGCTGTCTATCATTATATTTTCAAAGAGATTTCAATATTCAACAGTAGGCGCTTTCATTGTAACCTTTGCAATCCTAATGATAGGGCAGAACTTTTTTTCCCCCTCTTTGCAAGAAGCAGCACTGCTACGTTCCAGCTGCTTTCCAGATACTCGGAAAGACATGATCCCTGCGCTGGGGGACTTTAAAAGACTAAAGTGCAAGCAGAGGTTATCAGCAGAATACCCACAGGCCATTTTTACACAAACAAGTAAACTTCTCTGAAATTGATATGAGAGAAAACAGTTTTATACTCACAACATACAGTGATAAAGGGTATAAAGTTCAATATTTTTACATAACATTTTGCAGGCACAAATAAAGGGGCAAAGGGGCACATGGTGGGATCCATATTCCCCATAGCATATGAGCAACACCTCTTCTGATACATAGTGGAATCCTCAGCCTGGATAAAACCAGTCCAGATGTGCCTGGCCTACAGATATATAGGGGCGCAGGCTCCAGCTCCCAGTGCTACATGACAGCACAAATTCTTCAGTGGGGAAAAAGCATTTAGGCCCCTAAGACAGTTCATTTTTTCATTTTGGGAAGCGACTGACCTAACTTCAGCTGTTTGAGAAAAGCAAAGGAACAGTGGAAAACAATAGAAGAGGTGGTAAATGTAATTGTCAAGCTCAAAAGCAGAAGACTAAAAGTTATGTGCAGTTGTCATGAAAGACACCAAGGAAAGTTAGCGTCACATGGTAAACAACATCAGAAAAGAGTCAATCTCTGTGGAAAAGAGCAAGTCAAACTAGAAGGAGTGACAACACCGGTGCAGTTCAGCAGGGATGAAACTGTTCTGTTGAAAGTCATGTGAAAACACAACTGTTTTAGAAAAAATAGCAAAGAAAACCGAAATGCAGAAAAAGTAGAAGCTATAGAAAGGTGACAAAAACCTGGAGGTATGCCTCTTCCAATTTGCCAGACCAATCCATAGACACAAGTCTACTCTCTTCCTCTTAGAAGCCCATCTGTATTACCTGGATTGAGGCCTAACATGGGATGATCTTGAAGGTCTCTTCCAATTGTAACTCTTCTATGATTCTATGACATGAATCAGCACATGCCAGAGCCTAAATGAAGACACACGTGAGAATGAAGATCTTTGTCTATGGCCAAGTTCATGTGTGTGAGAGCTGGTACAGGTACACATACATGCTATTTCAAGTGCTTCACTTAGCAAATGAACTCCATAATATTCCCCCTGAAATTGGTTGCTCCCGGGTGTTTAACAAATGGTTGGTCATCTAATGGTCCGAGGTAAAGCCAAGGAAGGTTAACACACTGACAAAGCGGACATTAACTATGATAACAACTGTTTTCATGGAGGATTATTGCTATTATAAACCTTATTCAACATCATAATGCCAACAATCATTCTCGACTTTTTCCCTGTCTTTCAAATTAAGTTACTGCCTTCTATCATGCAGCAGAGCAAACAGAACAGCCAAAATCTGAGACCTTCAACTTTTAATAATCACCTTTCTGTTTGTTCAAGTACAAGAAGTATCAGCCTTTGGCTGGAAGATATACCAGCATAAAGAAAGCCTCAATTAAACAGAATTCCACAAGCATCTTTTATCCTGGAGTAAGCAAAGGAAGAGAATTGTCTCCACCAGGCAATTTGGTTGGCCCAAAGAGAAGAGAGCTTGTCATGTGGAGGGGGTGTGACATCTAGCAGCTAGAGATGCCTACTGAAGCATTTGTTGTCAGGGTACACAAACTGGAGGCCACCGTACAACAGGGATGATCCACACCTGACTGAAACTGCAAAGAAAAAGAGAGAGAAACGGTGCCATCACCTGCCATACATCAGACCAAGGCACTGCAGTTAATGCATCATTTCTGAGGTGTTGCAAAGAACACATTTAGAAAGATGCAAAGAATTTGGGTTAGCACCTCATTCAGACAAAGGTTTTTTTTCCAGACTGGTACCACCATCGGCTAGGGAAACATAACACTAAAGCATCATTTTTCAACTTTTTCTCCATTTCCAGATCCATCCAAATTTTCCGGTGGGAGTGTGGATCCCAGCATAGTGAACATACTTTCTGTCACATGCTCACCTTCTGAGTTACGTTTTGTTTGCTTCGTAGAAATCACTGATGGGTCTACGCAGTGGGGCTGTGTTTCAGGGTTCCCACGTACTGTCCACTTAAACATTTCTTTGTTTTGGAGACATATAAAATACCTTGCCTCAAGTAAAAGATGTACAGCTTTTTTTTCCCAGCATCTTCTCATGCATAAGATACGCTTGACACTTGAAACAGAAAGTTCTGCTCCGAAAACCCCCCACTGTATGGTATTTGCTTTGGAGAGTTCAGGGAAGGCATCCAACCACAGAGGCCATTAAAGATGGAAACCAACAGGCAAAAGCTACAGATGTTAATGAGGTGCCGTTATGGAATCACTTCACAGTATTCAGAAACTACAACAAAAGGGATGATTTTTCTTTAGCAGCAAAGATAAGGTATCATAAGCATTACCCTGCAAAGATTGCAACCCAGTCTCTCAAGAAGATTCAAGAGCTCCAGCAACAATTAGGCCACTGAGGGCTCAAGAAGATAAGTCTAATTAAAATCCTCAGTGCAGAGATCAGTGACCTAATAACAGTTGATCTTGTCAGCTCTGCCACATCAGCCTCCATCTACTGGTGAACGGCCACGAGGGAAGTGGAATGGATAGAGGCTGGCCATAGGTTGTTTTACAGGGTTGCAGGAAGGGAAAGGAGAATGTACAGTGTCACCCATACACTGGAGATGAGGCAATCAGTGAAACTTACAGAATCTAAATCTCAATTAGGCTTTGAAGTTTAAAAATGAAAAAGACCGAGATCAGATGGCTGAAACGTTTGTATCCAACCTATATGATAAATGTGTTTAATAATAGTTGTACTTTAAACCTTGCTATCTCCTTCCACTTTAAGATCTCAAAAGGCTTTGCAAGCTTTAGAAATAAAGCCTCATAATACCTCTGCAAGGTCAGCACTATTATTCTCATTTGTAAAAGTGAAATAACTTGGCCAAGGTCATGTACAGAGAGTCAGTAGCAGAGCTGGGAATAAAACCTATCTTTTTTGGCTCTTAACAGTGTATATTTAAGGTGATCTGCAAAGGAAAAATACTTGGGTATGTGCCTATTTTTTTCTTTTCATTTTTATGATGAATAAAGGAGGTCTGACAATTTTTCTAAGAATTTGCATAAACTGGCCTGAAGGACAATAGTGGTACTTCAAACAGGAATTACAGTACAGATTTAATTTTCAAGCACTTTGAAATCTGCAGCAAAAAAGTGCTGAATTAAATACTGGTTAATAAATAACAACAATAATGATAATAATAATCATCTGCTGTAGCACTAGCAGAATAACTCCCTATGTGAGCACTGTATTTGAGAATAAAAGTAAGAGTAATTGTATCAGAGGCATCTATCTCATTTATGGCTATGCCACAGTGGTATAATTATAATTATTCCACTATAGTTCTACAAGTTCATTTCCCTGTGTAAAATAAGCCCTAAGGGATTCTTTTCCTGCTTCCATTCAACATTTGAAATTTATATTCTTTTTACCCTAGACATCCTCTGATGAGTGGAAAATTCAGAAAACTACTGTATTCCAGGAGACCCGGGGGCACATCTACAGATAGCATTAAGTTGTTGTAACTCTGACTGCGTAGATCACCTGAGGATCTGCTTTTTAAAAAGTGAGAAGGACGGATCTGCAAGAACACTAAGCTAGTTTTGTTTTAAACCACACTGAACTGAAATGAATGGGAAGTCATCAGAAGAACAGTTTTCCAGGGAAACTAAAAGAAAGTCCTCAAAACCCGAAAACCTTTCCTGTCCCCTCCAATTGAGTGGACTGCATGAATGACAGCTGCTCAGGTGATCTCTGAGGATTAAGTTCACTTTGACTTTCTGAATGTGTCTGTTCAGAGAGTAACTAAAACACCAACAAAGCACCACAAACTCGGTAGTCTCCAATGCGTTTTTCTTTTCCGTACCAGATGAAAAGCCAAGGTACACCCATTTGAACAGGTGTCATATTTCACACCAGACACCTAAACTGCAGCACCAGCTTTAGCACTTGAGGAAAATCCTACCTTGCAAACCTGTAATGCCATTCACAGAACAGCCACTTTTTTGCCCAGAAATTTTCACTTATTGGAGTATTCTGACCATAGTCAGTGTAGGAAATCTAACAAAGTTGTATGATATACCTCTATCCCTACCTTTGGCTCCTAATTCATGGCTTACCTTCCTCTAGTACATCTGGCCTTAGGTCACTATTAAGAGATACAGCCACTAGACTGCATGAACAGTGGCTGCTCAGGTGATTAACTGCATTCCCACGGCAAAGGAAGCCTCCTCGACTGTGGCTTTGTTTTTACGCAAGGGAAAACTGAAGATTGGTGGGAAAGGTAGCTAAATAATAACTCTGGGAAAACAGTACAGCTTAGATCTTTGTATTCATATGTTCAGACTTCAACAGTCACACTTCTGCCATACAATTCTGCATCTGTAATTGCACACTGTGTCCTCTCCATGTGATCTGCAGAGCTTTGCATTGTTAATGCTCACCTAATAACAAAAAATGGCTACAAAATCCCCTGGGAAGCCTTGTTACAGGATCTTGCTACGACAGCTAGCAAAACACTTCCCATGAATTTCTGAGGCTAGACAGAGGCATGTACGTGTTTTCTGAAATGAAGGCAAAAAAAATAAAACTTGCTTCTTTAGGATATCCATATCGTGCCAGTGATTTCCACTAGGTCACTGCATTTTAAGCACATAGTTGAGGCAGCAGGAATCAGAGATAGTCAAGAAAGTCAACGTACTTGAAACACAAGCAAGAAAGGAAGAGGCACATCCAGTTTACAGGTGTTGCCTGGGAAAGATCTCCGACACCGTTAGCAGAAGTTGTATCCTGGAAGCTCTGGCACCACCACCATGACAGCACAGCACCCGCAAACACTTTCCATGACAGAAAACCTTGTGGGCAGCCTGCCTTTGAAGGGCTAGATGCTCACTATATCTTGGTGCCACATGTGTTTGTACTGTTGGCACAAGACACATATGGAGTGCAGATCCACAGGCAAACAATTGCAAGTGAATGGAATGGAAATGTGTGAACTGGTCAATGTACGAGGAAACTTGCTACTGATGGAAAACATGGTTGCCAAATGCTGCTACCTGCCAAGTCAGAGTACTTGTACTACTGCTATTTGAGGAGCCAGTAACTGGATCACCCTTCCTGTATTACTAGCTAAATCTCCAGGAGTGGAGGAAAAATGCCAGACTTTTGAAGGTTATTACATAGACATCTCTCTGATAATAGCAGAGCCATTAACAATGCCATGTTTCAGTCTTATTGTGATCAGCAGTATAGCGGGCGTTTTCCCAACCCGCTGCGCACAGCAGATCTAGCACTAAGAAACCAGCTCATCGAAAGTCTCAGGCCTTTTTCAGAAAGCTCAGGCTGCTGCTGCTGGGACCCACCACACATGCTGCGAAGCACTGCCATTAATCAAACAGAAGAAGGAGAAGGAAGAGGATCGTTCATTCAACGTGCATGAAGCACTAAGTGGCCACCTGAGAAAATGACTTCTACGGTCATAACTAACCTGCAGTGGATTTGAGCTAATGACCGAGAACTGAACTCATACTCTGTATCTGGCACCAATGCCTTTGCCAAGACAGCAATCCTTTCTCAGGCGTGCATTCGATCCATGAGGCCTCTGGATGATGAAGACAATGGCATTACTAAACTAAAAGCAGCAACATGCTGAATGGAGCTTGCTGTGGGGGTCAGGTGGTGAACGAGCAGGAACGCAGACAGAAACATCCCTGTGATGAAGGAAGGTCCCTAGAATGAGTTTGATCTTGATATCAAAGAAGGCAGGGAAGGAGGATAGAACAGGTCCAAGCAAAATACAACCAGGGTGTTAACCAAGCTTCTTTTCAGTACACCCCTAAGGAGGGAAGATTCTTAAGAGGAGAAGGTGAATCAAAAAATGACATTTAATGAATTAAATCAGAACATCTGCTTTAACAAAGCCATCTGAGCACGAATAGTTTGCAACGTGACCCACTAGGAGCATGGAGGGAGAAAACAGCAACACGCCAGTTCATTTCAGGAAAAACCTGCGGTAAGAACCAGATGCATAACATTTCCTTTGCCAAGTGCTCTGCTGGATAGGCAGGGTGCTCCTCACTGCAGTTCCAAAGACTGTGAGCTCACCAGTGAATCAAAGGGTTCCTTCTAAACATCTCCTCAAAGATGCAGCTTTTCCCAACATGGAAACATGGTCTTTCACCTCTACATAAGGACTGAAAACGTGCAGGTAATATTGGAGAATAATTTCCCATCCAGCTTTGATTGCAAAGCAAAACAACTGCCCCACACCATGCATGCTGTTCCTTTTAATGCTCCAGGGCTATCACTACTCCTCTGTTAGGACAGCAAGAAAAGTGAGCTTTGCCTGTGTTCATCTAGGCTTTTATATGCTGGGCACCAACCTAGTGAAAACAACGGAGATGCTCTGTCTGCTATGCTGAAATCAACAGTCTCTCTGGTCCCAGGGTCTTTATTCCACTCTAGCAGCACAGGAATGTGGTGCTATTACCTGTGCTAGCGTTTCCTGAGACAGAACCACAGTCATGCACAGATCCATCCCTTCAGCTAGAAATTTCGATTTCAGATGGCAGGAAATTAGAAGTGTTTTACTCAGTAGAAGCAGATTCTACCTAAAGCTGCTGCAATATGCATGCTCCCTCTATCCTCACAGCACCTTCCTCTTCAACTTTTCCGTAGGGCAAAATGGTTGAGATTTTTAGAAAGTGGAAGGGACAACTAGAAATGGATAGGAAAAGCAGGTTAACTGGTAAAGGGATGTTTGTAACCAGCAGGAAAGGAAAGTGGTAACTAAAATTCGTCAGCAAATATGAGACAGTCAAGCAGAATCATGTAAAGATGCATTTAATTTGCCCATTCATTTATTTTTAGTCTTTCCTGGAGAAAAGGAAACATTGTGAGAGAGGAAGGAGAGGAATTTTTTGCTTCTATAACTGTGAAGGCTTTCTAAATTTTGAAAAGCAATTGCAATATAGGCAGGATTTTGGCACCCTTGCCTTGAGGACTGAATTCCTCCTTAAAGACACAGAGTGAACAGTCACAGTACAGATCTGCTCCCAGACATTACCTCTAAACCTGCTTCATTTCTCATTTGAAGGAACTGTTTATGGTAGGGTCAGCGCAGCTATGTGTCTTATGCAGTTCAATTCCTCGGCACTGTGCTTGGACACCAAGTGCTGGTGTTAAACCAGCAGCAGGATCCAAAGTATTTTAAGAAATGTGCAAAAAGTTACTAGCAACGTGGACTAAGGCTTAGCAAAACTCAGTTAACTTGCCTAACTAAACTCTGAAATAGATGAAAATTATCAAAATAGCAACTTAAAAAAATAAAAATAGGAGATACCCAGGAAGTCAAGACGATGAGTTCTACATCCTATAATCAATCTTCAGAGTGTCTGTTTCCTCACCTACACTTTTTTTTTTTTTTCTTTTTAAATAATTTTTGGGGTCCTTGGAACACCACTGCTCAGGAAGTATCAGAGATATCCTGAAGACGTTGATGTTTTAACCAACATAATACCCAGCCTGCATAAACAACCATTGCCACAGCAACATTGGCTTAAAGCACCTTTTCCTTTCATGTGTCCTTTCCCACTGGGAGCATGCATTGCCCCACCTCACTTCAGAGCATGAACTTTTCACCTGTTCCCCTTGATTTCTTATCAGCAGATGGTGAGACAGAGGCATGATTTCAAGAAGCACAAGGCAGACCTGCCACATTCACTTCATCTCCTCCTCTCCCTCTGTGGAAATGGAAGGTTTCTGTGACTGACTTATGCTACTTGAAGGTTCCCCTAGGGAAGACAACTCCTCGGCCAGCTGCTGAAGCTAGTTTCCTGAGAGCACAAACAAGAAGGAACAAGGCAGAGGGCCCTGCCCAGTAAGCAGCAAGAGATACCATATGAAATCTATTTTATGCTTACTGTCTGGACAGATACTTCATAGCGGATACAGGCATCCAATAGAATCTTCAGTAGATGCACTGGCCTATTTTGCCCTTAGAAGCAAGGAAGAGTGGAAACACAGCTATGGAACAGGCAGGTTTGGGTTTATCCAGAGGCTACAGAACAGGAAACCTGAGTAATTTTTTTTCTTTCTCATAATGGTCTGTGATTTGACCAACACAGTGTAACTGTGCAATATCGAAATTAAATTCTTATTGAAGACAACCTTACTTCAAGCTAGACTTCCCCTTCCCTTCTCTCTCTTCTAATTCCTAGAGCAGATAGAATGAACAGTGATGATCAATGCAGTTCAGCTGAAGTTCAGCACAGAGGCAGTTCCACGCAGGAGACTAACTAAGCAAATCCAAAATACTATCATGTAACACACTCTGTCAGGAGATAGCCAAAAAGGCAGCCCTGGATTTCAGCATACTGTCCCTCAGATAACATAAACTCAAACTTACTTGTCTGTGGTGTTGCACCTTTTGCCCTTTCCAGATTAAAGTCAGGACAATGTTCCCCTTTTTCTTGCCCTTCTCCTCATTTTCTATTTCCTAAAATGAAATGAGCAAAACAAGGACTATCACAAATTAATGGGGAAAAAAGAAATAGAGCAGAACATGGCAGACTTACTTATACAGTTACATAGGAGAAGGTATAGCAAAAACAGAGAAGGACAACGCCCACCTTTTACCCACCAACTGCTCCTCAATTTTACAGAGAACCACAGTATAACACCATCATTCACCTCTACTCTGCACAAATCAACCACAACCATTTTTATACCTGAAGCTGAGCGTCTAGCAATCCTCCTTTTGAGGACAGCTCCTGAAAGTCCTTCCTGTTTTTGGCTTCCCATTAGGGACATGCACAAAGCCCTTGAAGCCAGTGTTTCATCATGCTTCTTCCAGCATCAGATCTTACCATAGAGTAAACTAATGGGCAGAAACCCTCAACTGACTAGACAAGAGACCTTCTTGTGTCCATTGCAATGCTAGAAATACTTCGCATATGTTTTGATATTTTTGCCACAAGACCAGGACAGCATAACAGCAGGGTGAGCTTTAATACGTTACCTATTTAACACTTCCAACATGTGATATTTTTATAGTCACTGAAAAAACTACAGTGGTAATTTGGAACATAGTCCAAAAGATGAAGGATCTGGATTTAATATCTAATAATGACTCTCTGAGGCACAGGGCAGTTATATAGTGTAAATGAACCATGATAGACAGATCTTGCTCCAAAGATCAGTGATGCTGGGACAACAGTGAACAAACAGCTGCAGAGGGCAATCATGAATCGAAGAAGAAAAAGAAAATACATTTTTTTCAGAAGCTGTAAGTGCTTCCATTTCAGTCCTAAACTGTTCTGGGAAACAGAAAAGACAATCATGATGCTTCCTTCAGGATTTCAGAGACTGAACTTCAAGGAAAGCAAGGAAATTGTTTTGATAATTGTTCAGAATTTGAAACACTTGCAATAAAGATGGAGGCACCCCCAAAGTTCATTAGCTGCTCAAGCAGTGTACATCCCAGGTTTACCTTTGCCTGTAATAGAGAATGCTTCAGGTGTACATTCTACACAGTCTCCTCTGAACCGCAAGGAGCCTACCAGCTCCAAGTCTTGCTTCCCTCTTTCAGAAAGCCTACAGTGTAAGGAAATGCCACTCTGGTCAGTCATGATCAACAGACCTTTTCTCTTTAGATCTCTTTTTTTCTCTCCTTCCATTTGAGGTTTGTTTTTTTTTTTTTTCTTTCGTTCTTTTAATATATGAAGGCAATATTTACAGCCAAGGCAGTGCTGAGTAAGATGCAGTGATTATGGCTGATTTTATCACAGCCGTATTACTTAGCTGCAAGGTGAAGCGCTGTGCTAAAATGGATCATGAATCCCTGAAATTGACTATCCGTCACCTTTATAATCCTGATGGAAAGGCAGGTCAGATCAGGCCTGACAACTTCCCATGCAAACGAGACTACAGCAGTGATGTCTGCTTGCCTCAAGGCATTTATTTGTCTGGAGAGGAAGGTGACGCCTTAGGGAATTGGACTAGAGAAAGAGAAGAACCAACTATTCCAACTGCCTCTGCAGGAATCAAATAGAAGAGCCTAAACGTATGCACAGGAAGACTGCTAGGGGTATTGGATGAAAGAATATTACAAGCAGCTAAGAATCAGGATTGCAGCATGAAGGCCTCCCCCTAGGCTGAAGAACAGATTTCAGTTTCAAAGTTCAAAAAATAAAATAACACCTCATCAGTGGGAATTTGGGGCATGAGATGAAATCTATAAATGGGAAAACTTTCAAATGTCTGAAGAGGCTAGTCATACCTCCTGCAAATTCAGTGTTAGAGCCTTTCTCACAAAGTCAGATTAAGTGTCTGCAAGTTTGTAGACCAAATTGATCAGGGTGTCATCACTGGCCATTATTACATGGAGCATCTCTGCAACAAAACCCACAGAATGATGGCAGCATCAAATCTCACAGGGGGTGTTTATCTGGAGACAACCAGCACAGTTGATCAGAAAATCACTATCCCAGTGTATCTTCTTGACTGGCATTCTTAACTTGACATGCCAGAGGGACTTTCTAGGAGAAAAGGCTAACTAGCATGATATTGTTTCTAACGAGACTGATGTGCTACTTCCAGTAAACCCAGAACAATAATCTTCTTACGGCAAGACTTGTTCCAAAGTATAAACACAAGTTTCCTCATTCATACACCTTCCAGGTTTGAGCATACAGCAGTACCACTGAACACCAAGGAGAGTGCTTGTTCTCGGTGTCCATTGTCTTTTCCCAGCATAGTTTCTTACGCATCAGGCAGCCTAGACACAGTCATCAACATTACTGTACCTTATTTCTTCCTATGCAAAAAGAAGATAATACTATGTATGTCACAGGACTACTACACACTTGTTGTCAAAAGTGGGGCAGATCTTCAAGATCCACAGATAGGCAGTATTAAAGAAGAGCAAAGACTACTTACATCTTGCTCTTCTCACCTGTCCTTTCTTCCCCGTTCCTCTAGTGCCTCTCCTGGGTAAGTCACATCCCAGCTAAACCTCTTAGTAAGTGATTACATTAGAGATAGTGCTAATTACCAAATGTCGTCTGTGCGGTACAATCTTATCAACACCCCACACTTCCTCCCCTGAGGTGAGGGGGCTTGATCCATTTCATAAAAGTATCCTAGTTATCTGCTCTAACAAGCTCCATTCCCTCAGGCTTGAAGGTGGCTGGTTTTTTGGTTGGTTTTTTTCATCCCAAGTACAGATTCAAAGCTTTCCTGCTAGAACCTCTTGCAAGGAGGAGGCTTTTCCCCAGCAACAGACTGGTGGATATTATCCTTTGTGTATAAAAGGAGCCAGGCAGTTCCCAAGGTGCTATGTTTCAGATAACACGCTCATACAATTTTCCCCTCACACACCATGCAGTAAGCAGTGCAGTTCTATCACCTACCATAGGGCAGAGGAACTCAACACCTGCCCTGCGGCTACGAACACTGAGTTTTGGACATGTGGTAAGAAAGGAAGTGCAGGAATACGTAGGGTTAGTGCAAGAAAGCCCATAAATGCTTTGGTGAGGAAACTAAATCACAACCGTATTATTGCCTCATATTTTCTTTCTAGAACCTCCATCTGACCAAACTGCCAATGTCATGCTCCCCTGCCCTGTAGCACTCCCTGCTAGCCCAGTTTGGTGTTCACCACACGTTTCTGACAAAGTAGCTGACACGCGGTGCTTCCACCTAACATACTGTGGAGCTGAGGTGTCCACCGCACGGAAGTTCATAGTAACTGCCAGAGCATACACCTACAAATACCCTGAAAGAAATAAAGGTAAAAACCCTTTTGACGTGCTTTCCAGTTGCAATCAGGTCTCTGAAAGATTAACAACATAACATGGGGTAGCCACAGTGACCCTGTGGTTTTGGTTACAGCACCGCTAGTTCCCAAGGTTTTAACAGGCTAATTCCATCTTGTACTATTATCCACAAGGCAGTTTGCTCCCTTATTAGCAGATACTTTGGTTGTATTCTTTCTTGGGGTTTGCTTATTTTTGTGTTTGAAGGTTGTTAGTGGGTTTTTATATAATTTGTGCGCATATTACTTGCCGTCCCTGGAATTCATTTTGTTCCCTGTTAATGAAACCTCTGCGTCGCTAACAAAGCAGAAAATAAAAAAGGTAAATAGCACTCTACAGAAACAATTTGTTTCTTGTTCTGTAAATTCTTGCTGAACAGCATCTCAGGGAATTTTCACCCCAATAAGAGAAGAAAGAAGCAGAAAGTGATTGAAGAAAGAGGTGGACGAAGGGGCTACAAATGCAGTTAGTTGATCTGGAAAGGAAATAATAATTATAGACACGCTGTAGACAAATAGGTACCCAGAGAGCTGCACCTGTGAAACTACAGAAAGCATTTCAGCACAGGCAAGCCATTGAATTGAGTAGAAACCACTGGTTGCAGAGAGATTTGAAGGGGAGATTAGTTTTCTCACGTTTAACCCTTTGGAGCTATGCCAAGAGTCAGGTGCCCTCACCAGAGTCCAGACTCAGAAAACAGAAGAGGACACAGAAAATTAATGAGCAAAACCACAGTGACTTAAGGTAGGTACAGACCGCACCCAGCGGCGTTGCTGTCAGTGAACGTGAAACCAGGAAGATGAAGCTTAGGAAAAGGTGATGCTGTTTTCTCCTAGCATGTGTGCTGCTACTACCTGCTAGGGAAAAGCAAAAGATGTTCTACAAAATAGGAGAGCCATTATGTTCATTTTCATACATCTGAATATGAGTCACAAGGCTGAAATTTTCCAAAAAATAGGACTGTCGAAGAAATTTTCAAGTTCATACTGAAGCTCCTAAATTAATGGCTTGCAATTGAAAAGAGCTGAGCTTCCAGCTGCTTCCACTGATTTTACTGTCTGACATTCCTATCTTAGACTCTCTAGTGCAAGCAGAGAGGTAAAAACAATATCATAGGGCAGGGAGGGAGAAGATCTTACATCCGCCCAGTTGTACAATCAGGTAAAATGCCATCTCTGTGCCTTATTGCTTGGGAACCAATAACAGGAATTAGTACCCTTCCTGCAGAAACAAACCAACCAACCATTCCACCAGAGAGAAATGCACTGAAAACCAGGACCTATTTCTAAGATGACTTGATTGTTAAAAGTTGCTAAGGGAATTAGATGGCCAAAAGCCACGGGGCCCTAAGTCCCTTAGCCAACTTTAAAAATGCATGCATAGCCCTCCACACACGAACACACCTTTGCACTATCACTCACTGGATTACTGGACCAGCCCTTGTACGGAAGATTAAATACAAGCTGCTCTACTGCTAAACCATATTTATTGAGCTTTAACCACCATGTAATTTATACATCTCTTCTTGCAGAGTTGGAAAAACTCCATCAACAATAATAACGGCAACAGTCAATTTCAATTGGTACGTTTTTAACCTACAATAAGCAACCTGTTATAGCTATAAAGAGCTCTTTAGAAGTTATGCAAGGTATTAATTGAGCTGCTAGGAGACCACGCAGGTTGGTTTTGTAGCAACTCTGCAGTAAAAAAAGAATGCAGCAACCAGAAAAATTCTGGCAAGATAGCAGCACCATCTCAGGAGATGATTGCTGCAGCTGTACCAGTTATTTACATGAAGTCAATTCCAAGTGATTATTAAGAACATGAGGTTTATCGTGTAATATAAAAGGCCAGTTCATTATGTCCGCACAAGCTACAGCTTAAATGGCAAACCTCAATAATTCAGTTTTTCTAACAGCAGTTTGGGATTTAATTGAGGCACAATAACTTCATTAATTCTGAATTAATTCCTTAATGGAGATGTAATTGTCTTGGGCTTCAACTAAGGGGCCAAAATCTGCTCTCGCCAGCATAAATCCAGTGGAACTTCATGTAAGAGAGTGGAATGATTTCAACATAAAGAAACTTGAAGCCAACAGGCAGCCGAGTTTTACGCTGGTATCAGAGAAAACAGTATGGCCCAAGCATCGTTTGCACTTCTTCACTTTCAGTCCCAAATGACCCTTGTTTGCCTGGGCAAAGTCCATACAAGTACTAAGCACAGAAACGATACCACCTCTATTTACTACTATTATTATAATCATTCAGTTCTAAGACATACTTCATCTGAAAGGGCTGCAAAGCATTTTACTGGTGAGAAAACATTTCATTTAATACCAAAATGCTTTCAGGTCTAGGGTGAAGAAACCAGCTCATACAGATGGAGGAGATAAAAAGGCAGACAGTTAGCTACATACCTATTTGGCTAAGACATTCAAGCTGACACCTCCAAGTACTGTAACAAGCCCTGTATGAACAATTTAAGGAAAATGGCTTCAGAAGGTATTCACAAGAACTGAGATACTATTGTGGCAGGCACCCTGGAAATCCTTAAGGTAGAACTGAAATCACCAGGAACAAAAAAGTGATCACTGCTACAGTCATAATATGGATGAAAAAAAGCAATAGCAAGAAAACAGATGTTTAGCAAGAACACCTAGATGGCATGAACAGGGACCGATGAAACAGATGTATTTTAGATCTTCCAGTTGCCCACTCCAGCTGACAAACTCTTAGAGGTAAGAAGAAAGTTGAGAACACAAAAAGCAGCAAGGCAATAAATCATCTGGAGTAATCGGTGAGGCAGCTAGAAGTCACAGCGACAGCACTGCAAGTCACGCAGGAAATTTGAGTCTACTGAGTGCCAGAGGCTGAATTCTAGCCCTGGAAGTCCTGCAGCTGCAAGGAGGTCTTTGAGGCCCATCCCTTTCAGGGCCATGCAAAGGAAGAACAGTGTGGCGGTAATGCTCTTACAATCTTAGTTGGCCAGATAAGCTGCAAATTCAACATGTGACAGGAAGTAAAACCGATTGAGAATACAAAAGCAAATACAGCCCATGATGCCCTTACTTCAATTTAAGACATGCACGTATCATTGTGTACAAACACACCTTTTTCCTGTTGCAGGCAGGCAGGGAGAAGAATTTTCAGGTGTATGTGTTGAGCATTTTCCCACCAGCACCACAGCAACCGCATGTGAATTTTACATCCATTTCACATCTATTCACGCCGTCAGTGACACAGAACCACTGACAGGCTCTCTAATGTTTGGATTAATATTTATCAAATGAGAAGAGCAGTCACAAACTGCATCCTGCTAAAACATCATGCACTTGCTTGTCTGCTCCATGAGGACCTCCTCTACAATCACTGCCCTGACACAACCTTGCAGGCATCTCACACAACAACTGTGTGATGCCACAAATTCTCATTCCACAGGTTGCCAGTGGCACAAGTGTACTGCACTAGGAGTCAGTGTTTTAAACAAATCCAGCAACTCGTACCTAGTCAGCTCTAGTTTCTCTTCAAGTCTGTATGCAATGTTTACCCTCTTCCTATAAATGTGACAACAGTTTCCAACCACTGAAAACATGCCAGTAGACTCAAGACCTCTATTCAGACTTGAGGGATGGGGATGGTTAGTAGGAAGCGGACCAAGGAGAAGTCATTCTCCTCATATTAAGAGAAAAACAATATACAGACAAAAGAACTGTTTTAAAAGCCTTTCTCTTGCCTTTCACTTTTTGATACAAGAGAGCTAAGCAGCTTGTTTTGAGGCCTGCAACTCATACATGAATACATCAGCAATATTTTCGGTTGCATCCCAGTAATACGCTACCCTTTTTGTGGAGGAAAAAAAAAAAAAAGCCACAGTGCACAATGACTATTCCTCCTCTAGTGACAGAACGGCCCCAGTAGAAAAAGTACATGATGTGGATGCAAGCAAGGCAGTCAATATCAGAAGTTGTCTTAAGAGATAGGAGTCCCCGGCTCTTTGTGTGCCTAAAAAGTCTTTTAGGTCAGTGAGCTGACCCTCCTTATGGATAAAGGTCATGATGAAATTAAGCAGATCAACCATCAGAACTGTCAGAGATAAATGAAAAAACTGCCAGAACAGTTTTGATTCCATTTTTTATCAAAATCAGACCTCTCTATAGAAATTGTCAACTTCAATGAAATGTTTGATGGCTAAACATTCAAGTGTTTCATTGCGATAATCTCAGAACATTTTGTTTAGATCCATTCTTTTGATTTTTATGTCATTAATATTTCATTTAATCTATTGCTCTCTATCAGATGTGTGTGGATTATTATTTACTTACTAGTTTAATACAATAAAGTCAAAGTAAAGAAAACAAATCAAAACAAAATAGTGAGCGTTTAAATAAAAAAATAAATTGCCCCTAATGAAAATGGCTTCACAGAAACAGTGTTGATGCGGTCTGAGGAGCTGGAGATGACAGTGTTCTCTATATTCAGCAGAGTATTGAACAGGGATTTTAACTACAGTATGATAAAGATCTTGTTTTGCCTGTTCACTCGGATGCTAAAGCAAGTGCAGTGTGTTCTAAACATTGAAAACATTTTGGCTGCCCTGTGACTCTAAGGTAGAAAATGGCTTCACTGTAGGCCTTCAAGACTGAAAAATTTCTTCACTGCAAGAAAGTTGAGCTCCAAATTCAAAATTCATCTCTCAATTTACCTACATAGGCTCAAATTCTAGCATCTACAGTATAACTGCCCTGGCAGCCTAGTCATTCTAAGCTCTTCATGCCACTGCATAATCTGTGCCAGGCTGACTGGGGAAGGAAATAAAGCTTAGAAAAAGAAAGTGAGATATAACAGCTATATCTAAGAAAGAAAGGGAATTCGCTAAGAGAATTTGCTGCTGTAGCCTCTGGCGTTTCATTGCCTGTGGTATCCTCATTCCCTGGCATGAGAGATACTGTGTAATTCACGTGTTAGGGCAGATTTTCCAAAAGCCGATGACAAACCAAAGACTCATCCGTGGTTCAGTATGTCACTGGATTCAGTAATTTTTCTATCATCTTTAGGTCCTTATACCACATCCATTACTACAGGATCTCAGCAGTTGGTGATGTTCATCAGAAACAAAAACAACAAACAGCCAAGATTACATAAAATGGGGGCCAAAATTAGGTTCTTAAATTTGCACTTTGGCAGAGGAACAAACTCCATGATCTTCTGCACTAAAAGACCAAAAATTATCAGGCAAAATGAACGTGCCATGCTGAACCTCCACAATAACTTAGGAACACATCTATCCATAACTGCAACCTAAGCCAAAGCACTGAGCTCAGAACCAACAAAATTCCCTGATCTCTGAAACTACTGCTGGTGGGTCTGGACACCCAGAAACAGTGTTTTCTGGACTTCAGACCTAGGAATCTGTGAATTTACAAAAAAGTAGTACATACTTCAACCAAAATACCCTGAATGTTTCAAACTGTAGTAATCTACGGACACATCCTAAGCCCACCCACACACTGGCAGCAGAGCACCCCAAGTTCTTCTGCAGGTTGAGGCAGAGGAGGAAGTAGACGAGCTCTCAGGATCCCTTTAAACTATTTTCTTTGTGATCCTACAAAACCTGCACAAAGTAGCAATGAGGGATCTCTTGTACAGCTTGCCTGACAGGATCAGCCTGGACCAAGTGCCATCATTCACAAGAAAACATTCTATAGAAAGTGTTCTTTTTACAAACATATATTAATAAATGAAAGCTGGTACAAGCCTCTCACTCTGCCCAACTTTGCACATAAGGAGTGCTGGGGTTATTACTGGCTCATCAAATATTCCATTAAGACTGACAGTCCGAAAAGAGAAGTGCCATTTGCACAAGTTCTCTCTGAGCTCCAGCAGCCCTCTCTGTCAGTGTCATGGCTGGACTAAGATTCTGTAGTGAGCAAAAATGAAGTCAGAACCTCTTTAATATATAATTAGCAATAAGAGGAGTATGAGGGCATTTGAATAATACATCTCGTGGTCAGACAAAGCAGTAGGAGCCAAAAGAGAAAGAGCATAAGAAGTCAAGGGGGCAAAGATCAGAGAAAAATGAGACTTACGTACCTATGTGAAGGGAGAGGTCCAGTTATAAGCCGATAAATAGGAAAAAAATAGTGCTTTGCATTTACAGAATGCTTTGCTTTCAAAGATTTCCAAAATGGAGCTCGAAGGCTGGCAAGAATGATTGTTCCCTTATTATAGCAGAGGAAATAGAAATCCACAGGGAGAATATGACATTTCCAAGGGCACTTCAAGGTGCCAGTGGCAGAGCTGCAACTACAGCCCATTCTCTAATGGCTGGAGCAACTGGCCTCTCTCATCCTATCCCTGATAGACAGTGTCCAGAGACAGGGAGATAATGCACAATACTGCTGAATTTATCCATAAACCAGATTAAAGACGGGTGCTTGGTGTTTATGCCAAGTTTACTGGTGTCAGGTTAGCCAAAGGCTACGCTGGCAAATATACTCACAATGCCTGAGAAATGCAGAGAAAAATGAAAGCATGGAAATAATTTAGTGCTAATACTGAGCTCTGAATCCCCGTTCCCAGCACCTCAACATACAAGTGTGTTTTTCTCTTGCATTTTGGTTCATTTTGCTCATTACAATCACTGTCTTGCCTTTTTTTTTTCTTTTTTTTTTCAATTTACATGAGTACCTAGGATTGCAGATCAGGGTTTGTATAGAGACACCAGCTTAATATCTATGGCATCTGCAAACAATGGCACAGATATAACCTCTCATTTTTCAGAAAGTCCTTAGAGAAGGGATTGCCTTGCCCTTTAAGGGCACAAAACATGTGAGGTAAAGGTTTCATTTGACAGCTCCTGAAAAATAAATAATTATTATTATTATTGTAATACTTGCATGAGGTGCAGGTGCCCAGGTGCTGGCTGTGGGGAGCTGCAGGGGCAGCCTCTGTGAGGCAAGGCCAGATCTGCCTCGTACTGGTTCCGACTGGTTCCAACCGGTCCCAGCTGGTTCCATCAGCCCCACAGCAGGAGGTAGCTGAGCCCCTCAGCCAGGCTGGCGGTGCCCTGGGAAAAGCGTGTGGAAGAGGGCGGGAAAAAAACTAGACAGGGAGAGGAGGAGGGAACCGAGCGAGAGACTGCAGAGGGAATGCAGTGCTCAGAGAAGGGAGCAGCAGACAGAAACCTCCACGTACGGACCAATTCCCCACGACCATAGGTAAAGACAATGGTGGGGGTGGGGGGAATGACACCCCCCCGAAAAAAACCCACCCAAACAAAAAGAAGCCCACAAACCCCACAGGAACGGCAACAAGTTAGATGGCCAGTTTCTCAAAGTGATCCCCAAATTTCTGGCCACCTCCAAGACTTTTGGTACCTCACAGCATTCAAAAGCAAAGGGGCACTGCAAGGATGCGCGATGGATGGGAGGACCCAGAGTAGAGGCAGAGGTGTAGCCCATCAGACCCCCCCTGAAACAAAGAAAATCCATTAAATGGATGCTTTAGTTCCTATTTCACCCCAAGCCCCACCTTCTGGAGGAGAATGCTACTTCAGAAACTTCCCATCTGTAAGACGTAGAGAGGCTGCAGTGCCAGGAGAATCTGAGCCAGCTACCCATGATACTAAGAGAACCAACAAGTACCTTGCTTAGGGGGAGCAGAAGTCGTAGTGCTCTGCAAGCTTCTAGATCAATATACAAGGAGCGCAGATGAGATGTCCTTGGTCATGACACATACTTGTAACAATAACAGGCAGTCGTGTAAGACAGAGAGACCCTAGAAAATTACACTGAAATACTCTTAAGTCTCTACGACATGTTTCTTTGAAATATTTCATAGGTACCGTACTACCTTGCACAGATGTCTAGAATTACTGGGACTCTGTAGGGAGGAAAAGTATAAATGTTATTAGGAATACATGGATTTCAGGGAAACACAGTGTTTACAGACAGGGTGGGCTCACGATGGGTTCCCTCTTAACTACAGTAGACCCCAACTGTGCTTCTGAAAATTAACATGGTTTGGAGGGGATTTTCTTAAATTCAGAGCTAAGGAAAGCTGGCAGGTGCTAAGGAGCGCTCAAGTCAGACAAAGACATCTGCTAGGGATGTCACTAATAGAGAGATAACTTATCTGGGAGCAGAGGATAGGACAGAAACTTCAGCTAAAGCCGAGCTGAGTAACGTTACAACTGCAGAAATAAATTCTAAGAAATAACAGGGCTTCCGACACAGAATTTCAAAGAAATTAGGCTCTGGGCCAAGACTAAAAGCAATCATGTGTGTACACATCATTGCGGAAGCTTCTGAGCAATAATGGGTAAACGAGAATACTGGATAATGGAAGAAAATCTTGCTATAATAAGGACTAATGGAATGACAAAGATCAATGGAAGAACATAATCTTTGATTTCAAACTGTACATGAAGGACATACCAGACTTTAGAGGTGAGGATGCTGCACCCCCACAGAATCCAGTGAGGTAATGTTTTGAGACGTTTATAAAGCAAGCTCCAAAAGCCACAAATATAAGAATATCAGTATACTTGCAGGGTTATATCATCATCCTCTTGATCAAGAGGACAGAAAAATACTAAATGCATAATGTTGATGAACATCAAAGCAGTAATCAGTCTAATAAAGCAGAAAAAAAAATGGATGACTTTGGTTATCTGCTTACAAAAATGAGTCAGGTGTCATGTTGGGTGACAGTTTAGGAAAATAATTTCTTGATGTGTTAAATAAATTATCACTTAGAGCAGCTGACTCCAGAGCTCAGAGAGACAGAAGACTATTTTCAGTGCAATTTGACATGAAAGCCAAAAGTCTCTTTGCAAAGCAACTGTTGTTGATGCACTAAAAAACAGCGACCACTTCAGGAACAGGCTCACACACACACCAAAATAAAATTAAAAAAATCCAAACGAAAAAAATCCACAACACAGAAGTGAGGTACTGAATTTTTTGAAAGGGGATTCTAAAACCAATGAGGAAGCTGATTGCAAAAGAAGTATCATCAGAAGTAATAAGGATTAAATACCTATCCTAATACATTAAGAGGGAAAAAAATCATCCAAGAATCAGAAAGGAATTTCCGAACAAGAAAGGTAAACATGAACCTAGGAAGTGAAGCAAGAAAACCCTTAAAACAAAACAGTACATTTAAATGGACAGGTTGAAGAAATTATTTGAGCCACACAGGTATCCTGTCAGTAACAAGAAATTTAGTCTCAGTGAGGCCAACCCAGAGAAACATAAGGAAAATACAAAATTGTCTTGGTTCCCTTTTAGAATATCTCCTACTTATTCTTTCTTATTCTTTTATTACAATGGTTTTGCTAGTGTAAGATGTTCGGGGGAACAGCAAGATGGAGGTCATGCTGCTGTTACTTAGCGGTTCTCTGCACATACACATCTGCTGAGAGACACTGAGCTGAGAGAGGTTATTCAGGAGAATAGGAACTAAGTTCATAGTGATCTTGGCAAATGGGAGAAGCGGTCCAAAACAAGCAAGGTGAAATCTGACAGAAAGGTACCAAGCACTACATCTATAGAGGGGAATTATATCATGTACAGAATGCCCAGTCACTGATTCATCAGTGGCTAGCCCTACAATAACAACCTGAAGCATATAGCAGTTAGCACATTAAACAGGAGCCGGCAGAGCAATGCTATAAAGAAAACACATGCCTTGTTAAGAGGAGAACACTGTGCACGATGTGGAAGGTGTCATCTGAAAAAGGCATACGGTTACGGAGAAACCACAGCTGGAGAACTACTGTCCAATTTTAGGCAGGAGCCTTCAGGAAAGAGACAGATCAACTGGGATAAATCCAGAGCAGGAGAAATAAATAAAAAAAATCTCTGGAAAACATTACCCATGAAGAAAGGCTGGCAAAAATGCATTTGTTTAATCTATAAAAGAGCAGACTACAGAACAAACAGGCCTTGAAAATGCAGAAACTTATTACAAAGACGTTACTCTGTGTCCACAGCAGTCAGGGGGAGGGAAAAACAACCCAGAAAACAAAAGAAATCAGCCTAACATACAAAATACAAGATTTTATTTGGAAACTAAGAAAAAGTTTTCAGTTCTTAGGATAGCACAGCATTACAGCGTGCTATCTAGGCAGATGGCTGAGTGTCATTAGAAATTTCTAGAAATAAGGTAAAATCCAGAGTAGGTAGTTAGTCAGATCCCTTTCATCCCTGCATTTTACGATTTTTACAAGATCTTGGGAGAGATCTTAATATGACACTTCTGCTGGGGCAGAATAGGTTTCCAATTTCACTGACATAAATATGCTAGAGCCGCCAAAAATCCATTTGGTGCAGTAATCAAAGGACCTGTGATGACACCAAGATTCAGATTATGCAGAGAGATATTTGAAAACTGGTGTTATGGAAAACCAAATAAAAAAAGGAAGAAACAAATGAAGGATTAGATTAGCAAGGGGAGGATGCAGGCAAGACTGAATGGCACTTGGACTCGGATTTAGGGAGCCCAGGCCTGGGACAGCAGACCATGATAGGGTAAGACTTCAGGCTGAACACACTGCGTTTCCTGACATTTCACGAGGAAACAACAAACATAAACCCTATGGAACCCATGGGTAAGGCAGAGGCATTTCAAACACTCTGCAGGAAGATAAGAATTTGTTGCTATAAAAGGCATAGCTGAATCAAGAGCCCATACAATGCAAAGAAAGAGTCTCACCAAATATCATCTTCAAATCTCACTGAAAACCCTAATAACAATTTCTTTATAAAAAAGAAACAAAAAAAAAAAAGGAATTAAAAAACCCCCTCAGGAGTGAAGCAGTAAGAGCAATATTCAGAACTAAACTCGCAGTATTCGATTCTTTACAGCTGCCCATTATATTCCACACAGATAGTATAGGAGGGACTTGGGGGATACGGATGCCTTTAGCCATGTTGCACAGGATGAAGGGAAGAGGTGAGGGGAAAGCTCGCTTTCTACATGCAAGCAGAACCGATAAATCACAGCCTGGCTGGCATGGCAAACACCAGTCCCTCTGGCAGCTTTGTAATTACTCCCTAAATGTGGTCTCAACCCTCTTGATGTGGAGATAAATAACTTTATGTGCAAAGCAATTAAAGCCTCGGGCAACACTGCCGGCAAAGCTTGGTCACTGTGTGTCACTATCCATTTGCCAGAGAGGTGTACAAGTGGTACTGAGTTTATTAAACCAGAGCACTGGCTTCCGCACATCAACCTGCCAGAGGCCTTCTCTGGATGGCCCTCAAACAATTGTTTCTACTCTCCAAAGCAATGAAACATCCTGGTTCAAGGGCTGAACCTGAAGTGAGTTGAGAGACCCTCTGAGCAGTGTGCTGGGCATTTTGCTCCCATCTGCTCTCCAAGAAGTGAGCAGCTTTCTGTGTCGTAAGCCTGATTGCTACTGGGGAACCTCTGAAGGAATTATCAATCATTGTGATTGGATTCCTCCTCTTCTCAGGAGAGATCATGCTCAGTTGAAACAAGAGCTATTGCTGAGACAGTAACAAACCACGCTGAAGCAGACTCCTGTTTGCTGCATTCCTCTTTCCCTCACACACGTGAATTTCTCTGCCCTTTTCCTGAATGGTCGTATTTTCCTCTCTATCTCCTGTCTATCCGAAGTTGTACATGCCTCCAGGTTTGTCTCACACCTGTTGCCTACTTATACCAACAGCTCTGGAAAGCAAGCTTAGGAAAGTCCTCCTGCAATCACACATGGCTGGCCAAAATTGCGCTATACTGCAATACCTGAATCCTATCCTTTTCTAAGGAGCTACTGGCCTACTCAACTCCTGTGCAGGGTGCAAGCTAGAGCATTAGACATGCCGTGACTAGCTTGCACAACCCCAAAGTAGACATCGTATGTCAGGCAAATCACCTGGTGGGGATTCCACTAGCTTGCAAGGAAGCCATGGACTAGCTATATCTGTCACAGCAAATCAAGCCATCTTTCTGCCTGGCTTCTAACATAAGGCAGATGACTGGAGGGAGAACTGGTATGGGCTGGACCACTCTTCAACCCTCTCAGACTGTACAGCTTCAAGTTATGTGAAAAAGTGGGATAGCTTCTGACTTCAGGAAAAATGAACAAAACCTGAATATTTCATTTTTTAAAAACTGATTTTTTTTTTCTCTTCTGGTTTCAAACTACCACCAAAAGAAATCAGCAGATCAGCCATTTCACTCAACATTCTCCCTGGCAAACAGATTTTTTTTTTTTTTTTTTTTTTTTAAAACCTGGTTCCTTGAAGACAGAACTTAAAACAGTGTCAGTGTTTTGATTAAAAGCAATGTTCCTTTAAAGCCAGTACTGATTAATAATCAAAACTGCTACTAGGGGGCACTGTGACATTCAAAGGAGGTGTAACTCTGCCACTCATTGCTTGTTACTGTGTCCATGCAATCTTTCACAATACCTTGGGTACAAATACAGCTAAATTCCAGTTTGGGTCATTTTGCTCTTTCTAGTAAAGTACCTCTTAAACTTCAAAATGCGTACAAAGCAATTTCCCCCCCCTTCCTTAGCACAAAGCTATTCAACAAACGCAGGCTCCTTCAGAGGTGACTATGTTTCGGTGATCAGAGAAAATGAAACTTGTTTGTAAACCAGTTTGAGATAGTTCAGGACAATCATGACAATGTAATGTAAGAGTTAAGAATGATAACAGTAATCATAATAATAATGATAATGAATATTTCTCTTCCCACTGCAATGAACCCATCTGGAAGGCCTCAGTGTGAGGCTTCAGAAGTATCCAAAACTGTGATTAGAGAGAAATTCATTTCGGCAGGAAGGTGGAAGCTCAGAATGCCAAAGAAAGAAAAAAGGAAGAGAAAAATCCTTTCTAGTTTTGGCCAACAGACCTAATCGGAAATTCTTTTGAAATGTTATTCTCTGGAAGAGAGCTCAGTTAGCAATATTCTGCAAATGCTCAGCCCACTTCATCCATCTGCCAAGCTGAGAATGAATATTCATAGCAAGTTATTTTAATCATTGTGTTTTTCTTGATGTGACATAATTCTATATAATTTTTCCCCCCGGAAAAAAAAAACAACTCTTTTTATGCTGTCAAGTCAGAAAGTTTTTTCTCCATCTGCAAGAAAAAAGGGACACTGGGTGGCTCACACATGGGTTGGAGCAACATCCTCATCAATGCTTCTCAAACCCCAGTATTAACAACCTAGCTAATGTCACCAGTGAAAACAGCATGTGCTGGCTTTTACTTGTCCTCTTGAACAGAGCGGATTAATATTTCACAGAAGGGACGATCAGGTTGAGAGTGCCAGATCAGTGTTGGCTAAGAATGGGATACATGGGCAAGCCACACCTGGGGGAGCAAGGGAGGCTGCACTGGCAGAGCTGGGTTTGAGGAGCTCAGGGGTGGGAGAGCATGCATGGTGCAGTTTGAGGATGAGGGGAAGAGGCAGAACGCTACTGCAAACATGTCCAGTGGATGCTGCCCATAGCCACACACTTTCCTAAGCACATACCACATAAAAATGCTTTTACAGTTTTTTGAGGGCTCTTAAAATAGTTCTTGTTCAACACTTGGCAAAAGTGCACATTTTTGGCAAAACTGTCCAAGCAGAGACAGATTATAAATATTTCAAAGTCCACAGAAGTACCTCAGGAACAAATGGGGTCTTTCCCTAGTTCTAACTGGTGTTCTCAGTTCCCAATTCATCGACACGACATTTTATCACACTTGAAAATCCTGAGGAAAATGTTGTTCCTGCAATACTCAAGAGTCTAAAATATTCAATACTTAACTGATGTAAGCGTTTCCCAGGTGCCATACAGTAACTGCTGGGACAGGCAAGCTGGGGCACAGAGCTCTGCTCAGTGGAAAGAAGACACAACCACATTTTCTTAAAAGCCAGGCATGTAATTCACAGATCACTCCTGCCTCGTCCTTGTTCTCTGGATTGTTGCACCTTGGTGGTCATCCTGCTCCTTGTTCTCTGGTACATCACACTGCAACGACCTCCCTGCTCCCAAGGAGTTTGTACACAATGACTAGTTTGTTACTTTCTGCCCCAGAGAACCCCAGAGACCCCACAAGGTGCTTCCCAAAGTGCTGAGCACAGCTGATTCTTGGGTGGGATCAACATAAGGAACTGCTTATTAGAAGGACATCTGTGGCTTGTTCCCTGTTACTACTCAAGTGCAATCCATATCCTTTGATACGGTTCTTTGAGTAGTACAACAGGGAGGCAGCGAGTGCAATAGAAAGATGGATTACAAGAAGCTAAATAAGTTAAGACTTCTTTCTTGCCACTTCTGCTTCATGTTCTCTAGACAGATCTGCATCTAGCTAAGAACACTGCAGTCAATTCAAATAATTTCTTCTACTCAGTGTAGTAATCCAAGACCTTTAGTTCAGGGGAAAAAAAAAAAAAAAAAAAGAGGAGGAAAGAGGAAGGAAAAACAGCAGGCAAGAAAGGAGAGGTGAGCTGCATTTAGTTTTAATTAACTGTTCTGAAAGACGGTAATATACGCCATCGACAGGCCCACGCAAGCATCCAGAAATCCCTAATTGCATCTTGTTGCCTGACTGCTGCTGCTTCTCTTACTTTCCTGACATTCTGGCTCCCCTCTTTGGCCACGCTCTGCCAAGCACTTTGCAGGAAACCAGTGCTCTCCTCTTCCAGTACTGGAGGCTGCTGCTGCAAAATGCAGGATACCTGTAACACTACTTATGGTTGGCAAGGGTAGAAAGAGGTTGCAGTCCAATTGTCACTATTTGTATTTGTCTGTTTCCATGCAGAGATCAGTAAACAAGAATTAGCTTCCATCCTGGTGAATGGCATGTGAGAGAACACACAGGAACAAATTCACTGGGACAGATCCATCACCCTTGTAACAGGCATAGCTTAACTGACGCTTCATGGAGATCACGGGAGCTTTGATGATCAACACCAGCTTTTAATCTGACCTACCAGGAACACAAAATGATTTCTCTGGGCTGAGGGAAAAGGAGGGATCTGTCTCAGAAGACAGGTTACAACCTAGCGCTTTCAGAACAACCCTACAGATTGCAGTGGAGAAAACCTCAACAGGGTTCTAGCAATTTAATAGCCAGTCTACACAATGGCTTTCTAAAAATAAAGGACTGAAAAAGAAACGAGATTCTCTTAGAATGGCTAGAATTCTCTATTAAATACTAAGGAAGATTCCATAAAAGCTCCCTAAATGTTAGCAATTTCCATTAGGGAAATCTTTAACGACGGAAGGTCATTACCAGCTGAAGGCCTAGCAATGAGTTCCTGGCTCCTAATCCAAATCCTGGTGGACAATGTCTGTATGTACAGCTGAGCAACTAACTCATGCCAGATAAAACAGCCAACAAATTCAGCTTCTGTCCATGACCAGAGGGCCATTGCTTTGAATTTGGTTTTGTTTATTTTTGTTTCCCAATTATGTTTGTTAAATTGTTTGCATTTTTTCATAAATGGCTTCAACACGAACTCTATATTCCAAATTCAAACAGTACTGCTTAATTGCAATTGGTCAGATAAGTAATATTCTTACTTCCTGAGCATTGAACTGCTTCTGGAGTGCTATGATAGCTGCAGTGTATAAATTAGCTAAGGGGAGTACACAGGACACATCCGAACACCTCTAAGATGTTCAAATGACACCAAGAGTGAAAATGTGTGTACAAGCGGGTCCTCTAGAAGGAAAAATGGAATAAAGGTAAAATCAGGGCTACCGTCTCATCCCTGACATGACATTTTAAAATGTGCTTCTCTACCATCTTCCCAGTACTTTGTTTTTTTTAAGCCTAAATGCTAACTATTTGAAATTCATGACAAATACCTCCCAGCCAGTTCCCTATTCTGATTCCAAAGACAATAATATCTGATACTCTCAACACAGACTGGCAAGGGAGCACTTTTGGAAGGGGTGAATGCCTTTCAGATGGAATATTTTATTAACTTCTTCAGTTCCAAACACATTGTGAATGTTTTTGTCAAAAGTTCCTTAAATAAAGTGTTTTGGGTTAAAAAAAAACAAAAAAAACCCGCAAAAAACAAGACCCCCAAAACCCCCTACCATGTAACAGTAGAAATATTTTGCAGGAAATCTGAATCAATTTCATTGTCACTTCTACCAGGAATCACTTACATGTTTAATTTTAGTCAGGTAAGAATATGTACCAGTTTGTTTTCCATTTTAAAAGCTGAAATATTTTGAGTCATTTAGCAGTTGAGATGATAAAGAAGAAATGCAATGTTTCAGAATCTCTGAAATGAAGCATCTCTATGATGTCAAAAGAAAACCTTTCCATATGCCTAAATATTTCTTTCATAAAAAAATAGGGATTTCATCCTTTTTTCCATCTGCTTTTTGGAAAAAAAAAAACCAAACCCACCAACACTATGTTTGTAAATCTTAACACTTCCAAGTGGGATGAAACTCTGTTTTGACAAACTCCTGAAAACAGGCTTATAAATGTAGTTCAGACATTCCCTCCTGTTGTGGCAATTACTGACAAGACAACTTCAAAGAATCTGTCTCATAGAAATGTGTATAATCTACTCCATCAAAGTACATTCCTCATTCAGGTGCCACTGCACTGCTTTATACACAGTGTCTGAGGATCTAGAGGACCAAGGGAGTCACACCTAATGTAATATACAAATCATTGTTCCGAAATTATTTAGAAACACAAACAGCTCCACAACCACATCATGATGGGGAACAGCATAACCATGTCCATTTTGCCCCGGGGAAACCGAATGCAAAGACCTTAGGGAAAATATTTCCCAATTAGTTTGTGGTTTTCGTTGCCTCAATTTTGGATTCTTTGGCCAAGGACATACAAGATCCAAGGCACAGAAAAACACATTATCCTGGTAGTTGTAGTTTATTATATGCCACACAGCATCTGCTCCTCAAACTCCAGACCAATCATGACGAACACCCTAGCAGTCACTAGGACACAGTGGATTGGAGCTACGTACAAGGACAGGAGGATATTGAGAAAAGCGGAGGAGGAAAAGGATATTACATATAACAGAAACAGCGTGGATAACAGTGACTATGTGGAGGTACGGGAAACTGATAGACTGTTTTCAGCTTGTTTTTCCCCAGAAATCCTATAGTGAGACCCCACCTTTCCTATTTGTTACTATGCTTAGTCTGAGTGACTATACCTTTGATCAAGCTTCCTCCCAAAGACTAAGGAATGAAATGCCCTTGCTAGGCTCTCCAGTGAATACACCACCCAGCAGGAACTCAGAGGCATCTGACATTCAGCCTTTGCTTCACTTCCTGAAGGAGGGACGAAGTTTCATCTATTCTCTTTCACATGCTCCCACTTCCCCACTACTCCTGTTTGTGGTTCAAGCTTGTGTATGACATTGCAGGGACTGCTAATGAAAACAGCTGCCACCCTTCACCACAGCCTCCCTGAGCTCTGCTCTGAGCAGAGTAAGATAACACATATGGCCAGCTGTCATACACTCACAGCAGGACACTGCTGGCAAGTCCAATTGAGCACTGAATCGGCGTGTTTTGGTACTAATGGAAGTCTAACCACATCACAAAGCTCAGCAAGGACTGCAAAGCACAATGGAGGAACACAGTGATTTAATTTCCAGTGCATTCCCGCCACTGTAGCCAAAAGGCAACAAGGCAATTTAAACAGGGACTGTGTATCTCAACATTGTGACCATCGCTGCCAGAAATCTCAGTGGCGATCTGCCCATACAAGTAATCTTGATGCTTTTGAGGGGGTCATGCTCATCTCAATACCCTGTGCTCTATAGCCACAGTGGTAACGGCAATGGCAGGAAGTTTAAAAACGAGAGTACGACCATCAGGAGAACCTAAAGACTAAATGGACAGTGGAGACCCAGCTGTCCTCCATCACAAAGTGGAGACAGGTCAACAGCAATAGACTGGTACAACTTGTCTTTTCATTTTTCTCCTCCATGAGACAAGAGAGAATGTCAGCTCCTAAACTGCCAAGACAGTATTTTTGACCAGCGCTACCTCTGCAAGGAAAACCTCAGAACAGCAATGAGCTGATCTGTGGGAGAGACAGGGCATCAAACCATGAAAACCCACCAGGATGGGAGTCACACTTCAAACTGATACCAGAGGGAGAAGTTTCCTCCTCCAGGCTCAGAGACTAACAACAACTTTACAGGTACCCCAAGCCTGTCTGACTGAGTCCATCGACCCAAGACCATGCTGTGGCGGGCAGTGCTGTCCCTTCACCTTAGCCCCTGGTAGCTGGTGCATTCTGGTAACAGGGTCTCAGCTGTCAGAAAACAAACTGCAAGCGACAGATTGAACATGCGACTGTGCAAAAGCCCGTCTCAGGAGGGACAATTAAAAACACACACAGAAAAATAAATCGCTTTTCCTTTTCAACCCCTTTTTTCTCTTCAACAAGTAACAAGACAGGAGCAAGTGCCTGTATGCTACAATGCCCAGAAAATCGGCAATTAACAAGCGTTCTGCTCTAGCCTGTCTGCAATTTCCTCCCCGCAACTGTGGCTAAATGTTTAAATACATCACTCCCCCCACCTTCTGTGTGCTTGCTGTGGCTTTGGCACACCTCAGCCCTTCTAACTTTCCATATCATGCAGTCTTCCCTTTCTCACACGCTTATCTGAAGTTTGCTCCAAGGTAAATATTGCGAGAGAGGCATGGTGTCCACCCAACTACCTTCAGGAGCACGCACATTCAGATGAACTCACTACCCCAAATGCGCATAAGCCAAATTGCACTTAGCCCTACCTACCACAGAGGTGTTTTATAAGCCATCTAGTCAGCAGCATCCTCAAGAAAGATGCATTACCGTATCTGGCCAACAATAACATAATCCAGAGAATCCAAATGGGATTCTTCCCTAGGAAACTAAGTGCTAACCACATTACCGTGCAGATGCTCATTAACAAGCCTGTATCAGACAAAAGCTGCAAAGGTATTTTTCTAAGGCATAGGCTTAAATAAAGGCTTCTGACTTAGGTTGACACTCAGAATTAGACTGATAGAAAAACACAGTCTCTCATTAAATTTGTACAGCAATTCAAAGACGAAGGCTAAAAATAAAACCTATGCAAACAAGCACAAGGAGTAAAACACTTCAGTATGCTCAGAGGAACACTCTGCATCATGGTCACCTGTGACCTACTGGCCTCCTTGGACAACTCTTCAAACCCTCAGTTTCAACCAACCAACTCAGAAAAAGGCGCTGACATTGTACACTGATGTTCCTGTCATGCAATTATCCATCTTGGATGGCTTTCATCGTCCACTGCCTAGAAGCTGCAGATCAAACTTGGAAAAAATGAACCCAAACTACCAAAACAGAGTAAAATTTTATTGCAGAGAACAGACATTGAATATCCTTTAAATTATATATATGAGAGGCCTCATAATTAATGAATGACTGAGCTTCAGCCTAAAAATGAAAGAATTGCAAAGAAAAAAAAAACCTTTGCGGTATGACAAAGAATCTGCTAGGTAGACACAATTCTGCAAAAGAAAATCCTCCAAAAATAGTTGATAGCGTAAAGCCTTCTTGGCCAACTACACAGAAGTAAAGCCCAATGCTGACAGCTGAATGGGCTAATTATAATACAGCTCCAACATAGGACCCCCCCATCTGAAGTTTTGCAAACAAATGGCATACATGCAACGAGCTTCAGCAACAACAGCTGCATAACAGAACTGGGCTGATCTCCCTTGCCAATAGATCTACAGAAAACAGCAGTCAGTCCTGATGCCAGTTCAACGAACCGAGAGAACACAAACATGACCACAAAGCGCTAGAGGATCCGAAATTGAATCCAGATGAAAACATGACCTATTTCTATACCTTCCCATCTATTCGTCTTATGTTGCTGCTCATCACTGAAATACCCTTTCATGTAAGAACAATAACAATAACAAAGTTCCAAGCTGGCTTCCTTGGCTATGCCCCTACTAGTAAACTAAACAGAGCCTGGAAACATTCCCCAACACTGGAGCCACCAACGTTGCTGAACTGCTAAAGTGGCTCCTGACGCAGTTTTGGCCTGTGCCAACCAACACTACGCCAAACAGTTCCCAGTCATGACTATGGGTTAGCACTCCCAATGGACCCATTCCCAACAGGCAATTCAGACATGGTCAATCTGTTTTGGGGAATAAGAGATTTTAACAGCCTGAATGTGGGCTATTCCATGATAGTTGGCCTCAGTGTCATGTTACAGTCCAGGGTACATGTAACTGTTATTATAGATATAGGTACAGAATTGCTGGCATTTATTCTTTCCTGAGTTCACAATTCTTTCTGGGGTTGGTTAGCTTCCTTGGACACTAGGTGCTTGTTCAAACGAAGATTTCCTTGAAAACTGTGTATGGTAGTTGAGGGTCTTGCTATACTGATGCAGGTACAGTGGATGGAACAGTAGGAATGTACCAAAAGCTACTTAAATTTTGTGGATGACGCTTTTACATTTGTTTTTACACACAGGAGGGAATCACCTGAAGAGAGTAGAACGCGAGTCTTTCAAAAGTCCCATGATATTGTCATGCAAGTTATCTACGAAACTCTTCACAATTTGAGGCAACTAAAATGGCTCCAAATACCTACATTTAGGCAACTGTATCGCCCCCTGGGTCTATACCAGCAGTGGAGTCTGGAGAGCAATTTTGCTGACCAAATGCAGTGGTCTAGCCTGTCTTGGCAGCTGACTCGACTGAACATATAGGCGGTAAAGAACTAGCTAGGTACGAGAGCATAGACATCTGGCTAACAGATAGATATCTGCATTTAGGTGTCTACAGTCTGAAGATGAATCCTACCCTTGATTGTAGGCACGTGGAACAAACATATTTTGAGAGGACAGACCGACACTTAAAGCACGGGTATGAGAGTCACTGCAACGTGTACACTTAGACCTAGTACATTCCTCTCTCCCTCTAAAAATCCCACTGTCTTTGGGGGAAGTTCTGCCACGTTCTTTGAGGGAATCATTTTCATGTCAAATCAAGCTGAAAGATGAATTTTGGGAAGTTCCTGCAGAACAGTAGCTCTGCAAAATCAAGATTAGAATTAAATGAAATATTTCACTAGAATGATGATGGATTGTTTCATTTCAACAATACTTGCATGATGAACATGGATAATGTCAAAGCATTACAACATGAAATACAAAATATGACGTATGTTATTTAGTAGAAAAGTTGAACAAAAATCTATCAAAGCATTTTAATCAAAATATTTTGATGCTAGTCTAAAGAAATGGATTGGCATTATTGAAACAAATTGAGGAAGTTGAATCCACCATTTGGACATAGATACTTGTGAAAATTTTCATCCAAATCCACCATTTTCCACAAAAGCCACCAACCCCTAACAAAAGGACACTTTTGAATGTTTTTTCTTCCTAACAAGCTCTAACAATAAAAAAATTGGATGCGTAGGCTTTACGTGTGTTCCATAACCAAGAAGGCAAAGCCACTGGTCAACTGTCTGTGCTATTAAACTATTAGCGTGGTGATCAGTGGCGTGGTGTTGCCAGCAGCTAGCACACTAGGGACAGTTTGGAGGTTACCGCAAACAAGGAACTGTTCCCCACAGGCTGTTTGTACACGGCCTCACTGCTCCGAAGGGTAAGAGAATTTACCCATATTGATATAAGTGGTGCCATGCCAGTCGGCTGAAGGTCCTGCAAACGTTCCCTGGACTGTTATTTTAGTAGCACCGATGATGCCATACAGACCCACTAGAACTGCAGCCACCACTGTGACATGCAAAATATACAGGATGCTACACAGAAACTATGGCCAAAACCAAGATCAAAGAGAATAAACTCATATTCCAACTTTGGAGATAAGAAACCCACAACCCTGTCAAAGGGGAAAATAAATCCTATTCCTATGTTCAAAACAAGCAGGATGAGAAATACTTTTGGTCATTTATGTATGAATGTTAAAAGATCTAAGGAAAAAAAAAAGGCCGGGGGGGGGGGCACTACCTAACAGTTAAGAAAATAGAGAACATAACGCCAGAAGGAAAAGTGAACTTCTTTTCCAACCTCCCAACCTCCTGAATAACGCAGCTTATGGGACTACCCTGAATTAATTCATGCTTGGCTAGAACATATGTTCTGAAGAAACAGCTAGTATTGATTTTAAAATTGCCAGTGATAGAGAATCCACCACATTCCCATGGTAAATTGTTCCAATGTTTAATTACTTTCACTGTTGAAAAAACTTGTGCCTCATTTCTAGTGTGAAATTGCCTGGCTTCAGGTTACAGCCATTAGATCTTTTTATACATTGTTTGCCAGCTTGAAGTGCCCTCTTATTAAAGTTTGGTTTTCTAAGTAGGTATTTACAAACTGCAACCCCTTAGGTTTCCCACAGACAAACTAAAGAGGCTCTTCTCCAGGAATCTCAGCCTGTGAAGCATGGCCCCTCACATTACCATCATTTACATGTCTGGTTTCTGAGATGCCTCTTCGGTTTAGTAGTAGCTTTCTTTAACTGCGGAAACCAAACCAGAAGGCAATATTACAGTAGCTGAGCACCTGTTGAGTACAGACATCAGATATGACTTCCCTAGCTTCCACCTGAGATACCACAGTTTATACTTCCAAGCCTCCAGACTATGTCTTCTAGCACAGTTTTGCACAAGGAATCATTTTTCAGCTGACTACTAGCATATTTTTTCCCAATTTGTGCTTCCCAGAATAGAATCCTTTAGGTTAAAGCATAGCTAACCACTACTATCCTTTTTTATGCCTTTATATAGTGCTTCATAACTAAGCATATTAAAACACGTACTGCTTCCTTAAGCGAAGTGTAACAAGGAATCTGCAATTGCTCTGCATCTGTAACCCTGTCCTTTTTCATGGTTTGTCTGCAGAGTTTGATCTCTTGTGTCACCAACAAACTTTCCTTCAGGTGGTTTTACATCTTATTCCCTGGTATTGATAAACATAATAAATATGACAGGAACAAAAATAAATCTGTGCAGAATTTTGATGCTACATGTTTGTGGTAATGATTCCCTGTTTGCAGCTGTATTTTTACAGTGCCATTTGATAAGTTTTTAATCCATTTAATACACAGCAAGTTATTTTATACTATTCTAATTTCTTTATTAAGGTGCTATAGCGTACGACAACAAATGCTTTAAAAATTCTAACACATCTGCACTGCCACCTTTACCAATAAATTTTACAATCTCATCAAAAAGATATCAGATTAGTTTGACAGGATATTTCCCATAAATCCATTTTGATTGGCATTAATTATATTTCTTTCATTTCATTTTTTATTAATCAAATCCCATATCAGTTTTTCTATGATTTTACCTGAAAACAGTATCAGAATGACAGGACTGTAATTACTTAGGTTGTCCCATTCACACCTTTGAAATTTGAAAACATATTTAAACACAAGCATTTTTTTCCAGGCTTCTAGCACTTCAAAACATATGTCAGGCTTCATGGAAATTACCCAGGTCATGTCTGAAACTTTCGTACACATATTACCTGGATTTTCTAACTTGCCCTAAGAATGGCTGTATTGATTTAGGAGTCGTCTCGTTTGATGTCCTGCCTCCAGCAGTAGACACTGAAGAAAGCAGGATAAGAAGCCTGTGCCCAAGGGACCTTGCCCAGTCTACTCTCCCAGCTCACAGTAATTTGGGGCTCTGGGACCTCCTCTGGCAGGCGTTGAACATGCATCCTCCTGTGTGTAGCCCCAGGGTTTTTGCTTCTCTGAGTTTGTCAAATAGCTTGCTGAAATAATTTTTGCTTCTAATCACCTTACCATTCTGTGGCGATGAGTTCCCTGCAATAACTACACAGTGCATACTTCATTATTTTAAAGCTACTACCTGAATGCATCCTTTGATGACCTGTTCTCACGCTGTAAGAAGCAGGCAACAGCCACTCTGTGTTCACTTTCTCCATTCCAGTGCTGATCTTGCAGACTTATCTCATGTTCCTCCTGGGCCATCTCTCAAGAGCCATAGGCGACTCAGTTTCTTTTCCCAGAGAAGTCACTCCATGCCTATTGGTGCCTGTGCCTCCTGCCTTGGACCCCTTCTAATTCTGCTCATCTGTTTTAGACGTGGGCACCAAAATGTGTTTGGTTTGTAAGATACAGACAGATCACAGATTTGCAGTGACATAGACATACACGTCGCTTTGTGTTTAGTTGTCCTGTTTCCTAATTAATCGTTAGATCCTTGTCTTTTGCACCACCTCTGAACACTAATCTGACATCTTGACAGAGGTAGTCATGTTTTTTTCTCAATTTACTGTTTTAGAAGCAGCTCTTTATCTTCCTGAGCTATTCCTGCATTGCACTGTTTAGCCAACTGTCACTACATCTGGAATTGACACTGCTGCCAACTGAAATTACAGTCATCATGCTTAAGATATGACTCAAAACTTCAAACCCATTACCAAGCCCTTCCCTGGGCAAATTGTACCTGCCTCTAATACAGCCTCGAGATGAGCTGTATTTATTCACTTCGGTCAACATTGGTTAAACTTGCCATAGCAACAAAAATAGTGTTGAACTGGAGTTGTACGTGACTCTGCCATTGTATGTCTTTGTGTGCTTCCCTCTGTTTTCAGTGCAGCCTGTCTTTAAGGACCTGCACAGCCAGGACAACGGAGGCCACAGACATTCCAGTAAGAAAGTCTAAACCAGACTTTTTCATCCAATGAACACCCTTACTGGAACAGATGTTTTCAGCTGTTTCACATATTTGTGAGTGCATGTGTACAACAGCCTTCTGGGGTTTGCATATACTGTCTAGGGCCTTTATACCTGGGTAGGTGCAAAACTACCCATGTGCACAAATGATTGCGTAGTTTTATCCCTACGGACCTGTGTCATTGCTGTTCTCTGTTTGCCTGTGCCTGTAATGCAACAGAAAGAGTGATTGCAGCACTGACTTAACCGAATCTAATTCTGGTGCTAAACATTAAGCTGGAGGCCAGTGGCTGAGGAAGGTGAATGTGGGCTGAGAGGTAGATCACCCGGCTGCTCCCACTGGAAAGGATATGAGCAGATCTTTGTTGATGAACAGCAATTTTTTTAATCTCTGGCAATTAGGAAGAGTGCATCAGGCAGTGGATGTGAAGCAACGGAGAGAGAGCCACCTTCTGTTTTTTTCTCGGTCTTAATTGCCTGTGTATTTATAGGCTTTGGTAATAGTAATGAAAATCTTCCTGGCACCGTGTGAATGCTTTTGCCTTCCTTCTCTGAATGACTGGTTTGTTCTTTCTATACTGTTTCCTTCCTCTGTGAAGGCGCTTTGCTCTCTGTGACCAGACAACTGCCCTCCCTTGCTGCACAAACTCTCACTGCCACCTGGTATGCCATTCTGCGGATGCTCAAAGGAAACAAGCCCCATTAGCTTTATATTTCCTCATAGAAACCCTCCCTGAGAGAGGGTAAAGGACCCAGTTCTACTTCCTGAGAGAATATCTGCCTTGGGGGCAAAAAGTAAGTCCCAAGGCAAAGGGACTCCCTTTAAACAACAAGGCACCACTCAAAGTCATCCCCCTTTTACAGCTGTTGCTGCCTCCAGCAGATTTCCCCAAGGGTCTTCATTTAGCTGCAGTTCATCGAGAGGGTCAGACAGCGATGGCTGCACAACTGGCACAGTGCTTGCTTGTGACCAGTCTGTAGCATAATTTGACTCAGCCCTGAGAGAGGCTGAAGAAAAGAGGAGCTGGTGCAACACAATACCAAGCTACATAAACTATAGGCAGAATCTGGGAAAGCCACTGCGAAAAATTCCACAAACTCAAATACCATCAGGATTTGCTTCTTGCTCTTAGCCCCTTAAACGTCAGGCTCATAAGCATGTTTGTTTGCAGTAAGGTCAGAGGAACCCTTCTGTCCTACTCAATAGGAGGCTGTGACATTTGGATAAATAGCCGGAGACTTGTATCAACTGATCCCTTAAATCCTGCCTGATAAACAAAAGTAACAGCAGGATCTCAATACTGCAGCAGTTACAAAAGCTCCAAGGTAAGAGGTACTTTCCTGGACAGAATTCAATTACAGTCTTAATACTGGTTTTAATTACCTTGTCCTAACTGCCCCTTGGCACAAGAGGCTAGCGTGCTCAGCCAGCAACTTGCTGCCGAAGACACTTAGCATAAAGGCAACTTACTCTCTTTTCAGTGAGTCCATAGAAATTTCAACTATATCAAACATACACTTTGCCTCCAAAGAGACATCACTAGTCCCCAATGGCATCTATACGTCCTATCATGCAAACAGTTCCAAAGCTCTCAGCGAGAAGTTTTCAGGAAGTTTTCCTGAAATTAAACAGGAAATTACCAATAAAGCATTAATTTGATAGCTTTCAAATAAGAGAGGTTAAAGAGCAGTATCTGAACAAATTAAATACAGAGCACAGGAAAGAAAAATGGAGAAATAATAAACAAACAGTATTTTTTTCTGTTCATCTTTTTTTGTCAAGGCAAGATATATTTTCTTTGGTGCACACAATCTTTGAATGTCTTGATTTTATAATGGAAGCTGTTTTTGTCAGCCTCTCACTAACAGCACACATCACTGAAAAGCTATTAAAACTCTTTTTTTTTTAATAAAAATTTCAATCTGTTTTAGATTTAGAGCTCTTCTAAGATAAGTACTTCACTCAGTGCAAGAAACAAGTATATTTAGGAACCAAAAGTCTGTCTCCTAATCTGCTGTTTCCAAGAGAGAAGCCTTGGCTCAGTGCTGCTTACCTTCTCAGACCTATGATCATACAATATGGATTTGTTTGCTAAAGACAGCTTAGGAAAGATAACTTCATTCCCTTGCACTGAAGGTTTGAGTTAAGTACAGCACAACACCTTAGGTGTAAACATCATCTGCTACACTTTGATTATCCACAATCATCCATCCCATCATTTGCTACCACTGCACCTTGGGAACCAGTTTGGTTACATACGTGTCCTGCATACCATGGCCATTTGTAGCCTCTACAACAAAGTAAAAAATTAAAAACATGCGAAATAAAATGCATCCTCTTTAAAAAAAAACATGACAGACTTCTTATCATCTCCCCTTCACCTAGTTACTGTGCTGCCCTCTTCCCTGAAACTGGCAGTTCTGGAGGGGTCTGCCACATTTCATTTATTCCTTGCAGGAAATAGCATGTTGGCAGGCTGTCTCTCCCAGGAGGAGTTAAAAGCACTGTCTAGGATGCTTGGAAGCTTTCTAGGAATTACAAAGACTAGGGAATGGAGTGTTATGACTACTCTAACTTTCAATATCCTTGCTTTTGAAGTTGCATATATTCTATTATAGGCATGCTATACTCAACTGACAGACATTAGAGAAGTTCCTTGTATGAAATCCCTAAGTTAAGAGAAGGCCGTAGGCATAACAATAGTGATTTTTCTAACATAATCATCAGGAAATTGTTCAGCTTTTGTAAGGTAATGTGTTCTCTAAGATCCTGCAGTCCCTAAAAGTAGCTCTTTCTTTGTCTCTGTTTCCCTGGAAGAAAAGAAGACCTAGGCTGACAAGAAAAACAATCAAAGCTTTTCTTCTCCCTCTCCTCCCAACTATTAACTATCAAGCTTAAACAAAGGAACATTAAGTATTTCACAACCCATCTCCCTCCAACAGCTCTCCATAATCTTAGTACTCATTTCATAACTGAATATTAAGTGAAGAAGGTAGGTTTGATGAGTGGTAGCAAAACTTTGAATTAATTTTAAAATATGTTTATCTTGATTCTCTGCCATTTCTCAAAGAAGCCTGAATTTACTTTCATGTGGCCAAAGTATTAAGTCTTTTCCAACAACAGCAGCCACCACTTTGAGTCTCATGGAAATCAGCTGAGGTATCAGTCTCAATGGTGCTGTGGCTGAACCAGCAACACAAGAGTCTGCACATATAATTGTTCATTTAAGAGCCAGCATCTCATCAAGAGAAAGAGTTCTGAATCATAGTGAGCCCAGATAAATTTAGAAACCTTACACCAGGAACAATAGTACAGGGCTGGACCACTGCCAGATGTCCTCCACAGGCTTCCAGAGGTAATGCATATAGGCTTTCGCTGGAATACCAACCCAGGACCATGAAGACCTCAACCGTTAAGGAGAACAGGTCTCCAGTAATCAATGAATTGCCATTGTCATTTTCAAGTTAAGACCAAAATGGCTCCAGCTCCCCTAACACTGCTCTGCCCCAAACGCCTCTAGAACACTGAATGGTGAACATTGAACCCCTACAGGAAATTAGGGTCGGTTTTCTTTTTTAATCAAAACAACCAGAATTAGCTTTTTGAGCCATTGAAAACTGTCTCCCTCCAAAATAGTCATGGTAGGTACCACCCCTTAAAAAGCTGAGAAGGGCACTGTTCAAGATGACTCTGGAGGCTCACACAGAGGGCAAACATACTTGGCCAAGTTTTTTTGAAAGTTTTCTGCACTGATATCAGAAGGATGGGTGGTTCTTTGGATTTACAGTTTGGCTTCCCACTGTTGTTCCCTGCCTAACAAAGACCTAATGACATCCTCACCCAACCCTGCTACTCCAATCACAATGAGGCTACACCCTCTCAACTTCTTGCACACCTAAGAAACCCAAACTCACCCAATATCCCTCCAAACCCTTCAAAATTTGAAAGGGGCATGAAAGGCTTCATTTCATAACCATAACTGACTTCCTTGTTAACATATGCCTTGAAGTCTTAAGGTACTTTTCATTCTTTCGGAGAAGAGAAACAGGCACAGAGGTGTGGAAGCTAAGATTAGAGGTAACCTCTGACAGCTGTGACTCACCCAACATCCCTGAAAAAAAAAAAATCTACAGGAAAGATAATGATGTAAACAAGTTTCTAAGTGTTGGACTGCCCTGTTTCACTCATGAGGTCACGGTTTTTGAAGCTGAGTTGGGGGAAAGAAACAAGACAGTTGTTTTTCTTGTGAATTATACCAGCAAGGCAGTGCAAAACCACTTTTGCTAGACTAGCTCACCTACACGCTTCATAAAAGCGGGCTTGCAGAAGCAGCCCTTTAGGCAAAGCCCCACACATCTATGCCACCTTTCCAAAAGACCAAAGTCAATGCATGTGAATCAGAACAGGCTCTGCGGCATGGGAGAGACAGCAAATTATCATCCAGTTAAGCCTTTCCAGTATTCTGGGACAGGTTCCCAAGAGGAAGTAAAATTGGAGTTGAACAGAAAGCAAACTGCAGCTTTAAAAAAAGGTACCTGCCAAGTTGAACAGCAACCCTGATATTAGTGACGCAGCAGTGGAGTTTGATCATGGGCTCTTTAATCAACACCCCAGTCAGCTGTTTTAAGCCGCATTACACACGTGTTGGCACAAGAGGCTCAGAACGAGCACTTCAGATGTGGGAGAGGAGGAAGAAGGGCCTGCTGGCTGTGAGGTTAGCAGGAGTACAAAAAGGGGCAACGTAACTACATGGAAAAGAGCTGAGCCTTGCTGTCGGCTCTGCAAGCAGTACTCTGCGTTAAACTTCCCGCTCCTGCCCTAGAAGTGAGAGGCTGCGATGTGCTCTCTTTGGGAACCACAAGGCGAGGTCTCGGGTAATAAGAGGCATTATGAAAGGCACAGGAACAGCAACAACAATTTCATGGAAGAGGTAAGCCTAGAATTGCTCGTCCTTTGGCTCACAGCCTAGCGCATTTCCTCAGAAACCAGGAGGGTTTTGTGGCCCGGCACTCGCTGTCTGGCTGACAGACCGATGAGCCAGCTCCGCCGTATCCCGCTCTCCAGCTCCCCAAATTAAGTCTAACAATTTTCTGCATTTCAGATGCGTGACCATCTGTTTCCAGCCTTGTGCTAGACCTCACTGAGGGCATCCTAGAGATACCATTTTCAGAAGCTGCGTGTCTTCTGTTTTCCTCTCTGTTCATTAAACAAGCATTTAAAGAGGTTTTCGAAGTACTTGTGCCAAAAAAAAAAAAAAAAAAAGGGCAAAAGGCTTATCTGAGTTACTTCTTCCTCTCAATCACCTTAAGTTACATCTTATGCACTCTAATACATCAATTTGAAAATCTGTCTATGTACCATAAAGCAAATAACAACTTTTTTCCAGAGCCTGGCTCACTAACTAGAAAGTTTCACACCCAGCCTGTTGGCCATCCTTACCTCAGCCCCTCCACATGGGCACTAATATTAAAATAGGAGTAAACTGTAAAGAACACATTACTCAAAATACCTATATCGCAAATGAGTACACAGTATTCAAAACTTACGAGTCTTGAATTAACAAGTCAGCTCATGTCTATGTCTTTATTCCCCATCAACTCCAATATTTAGCCTTAGAAACTCAGGTCATTGTGCTGGTTTTGGCTAGGATAATTTTCTTCACAGTAGCTACTGTGGGGCTGTGTTTTGAATTTGTGCTGGAAACACTGTTGATAACACAGAGATGTTTTGAGTTACTGCTGAGCAGGGCTTACACAGAGTCAAGGCCTTTTCTGCTTCTCACACCACCCCGCCAGTGAGGAGGCTGGGGGTGCACAAGAAGCTGGGAGGGGGAACAGCTGGGACAGCTGACCCCAACTGACCAAAGGAATATTCCATACCATACAATGTCACGCTCAGCAATAAAAGCTCGGGGAAGGAGGAGGAAGGGGGGACGTTCACAGTGATGATATTTTGTCTTCCCAAGTCACCATTATGCGTGATGAAGCCTGGCTGTCCTGGAGATGCCCGAACACCTGCCTGCCCATGGGAAGTGGTCAATGAATTAATTGGTTTGCTTTGCTTGCACACATGGCTTTTGCTTTACCTGTTAAACTGTTTTAAGCTCAACCCACGAGTCTTCTCACTTTTACCCTTCCGATTCTCTCCCCCATCGCACTGGAGTGGAGTGAGCAAATGGCTGCATGGTGCTGAATTGCTAGCTGGGGTTAAACCATGACAGTGATACGAAATGAGAATTAAATGCTGAGTGGGAATGGGATTTGCTTTTTGAGAGTACATACCTCCCTGCTTGCCTGTGCAGCTTTGAGGACTACAAAATCATTTCATTTTCAAAAGAAAGTAAAAATTCACTTTTCTCCAGAAACCGGAAAGTTAAGTAAAACACCAAATGGTATGAGGATTACTAATAATTCAGCAGTTGGCAAGACTGGATGGAGCATGACTGATACAGATGGAAGATTTACTGGCCGAACTCTAACAAGTCTCTGCTGAGTACGTATGGACTGAGATTTTTCAGAAGCTTGCAATTTGGCCACATCTAGGTAGATATGAACTGAGACGGCAAAAGGTAAATCCCTGACACCAAGGATACTTTACCTGCCAAATTCCAATCTCTCCTCCAAGCCACATAAATGCTGAATTTTCATTCAAAACAGAAACGTGAACTTTTTTTTTTTTTTTTTTGTAATAAGACAACATATGTTTTCCTAATCTCTGGACTTTTTTAGCTGAAATGTTCACAAATATTCAGCCCTGGGCTAATACTCAGCACAAACTACTTCAATCCAAATGGCTGCAGTTTGGCAAACTGATAAGCAATGGAAAATTACATTAGATAATGAAAAACGTTAGGCACTTTAGTGATAAGCAATTGTATCAACTTCGCACAGGACGCGCCTGTCTCCAGCTGTCTCTCTTCAGAGCAAATTCAAACACGCACAAACAGGTACAGTTCATCTGTAATTTTTTTCTTTTCCAGTCATTTGCAGCAGATGGGAATGCAACTTGCTGTCTGTGTTGACTGCATGTGTGTAGCATGCCCTGGTATTTTGTAGGAAAGTCAGACGGAAAGCTGTAGCATTTATTCTTGCCGCTGCTGTCCCTGCTGTTTTTTTGCAGAGGAGTGAAAGGTAATGGGAAAGGTACAGAAAAGAGGATTGAGACGGCTGGGCAGTGCAGTCTCCTGGCCTATTTTGGCTGCTTCTATTTTAGGTTCCTGGCCATGGGAATTTCTCTTCCTCCTCTGACAGAGCGGCAGCAAAATCCCAGGCTCCCTCGCCTCATTCTGACAGCAACTGCTGATTCTGTGACTTGCCTCCCAGGATGCTGTCTGCAAAGGGGCTGAGCAGCAGGGAAAGGATGAGTTTAGATAGGCAGAGGTCATCATTTGAAAACAAGGGAGACTGAGGCCAGTCTTCCTGAGGACGACGGTGGCAAGGTCCTTGAAGGAAGCAAGCTTTGCCCAAGAGCTACCAGAGAGAATCAGGAGCTGGGAGACCTGATTCGCCTTCAGCGCTCAGCCACCCATGAGCTGTGTGACAAGTTGTAACTTCGCTGCCCTCAGATAAAAATGGGAATGGAACCAACCCATGAAATGAGCATGCATGCATATGTGTGCAAGAGCAGGCTGAAAACAGCTGTAAGTGTGCTTATTTCTTCCAAAGGGGATTTTCAGAAGAAGAGCAACACTACCAGTATATTCTGTCTGCTTTACCCACCGCCCTGTAGAAAGTATATGATCAAACGTTTTCCACCTTGCGTACCTTTCAATTCACAGAGCATGTCTGTTCCCTGCAATCCCTTTGCTGGTCCCCACATGCCAATCTCAGTCCCTGATTACCCCTCTGCAACCCTCAAACTCCATGATTTACTCTCCACAATGCCTGCCTCCTACACAGAGCCAGGACCCTGCCTTCTGTGCACGCCCAGCATCACGCTCCTGGTCGCCGCCTCTCCCCAGCACTCTCCATGTGCTGCAGTCCTGCGGTCCCTTTCCTTCCACGCTCTGTGCCACCCTCCCCCCGCCCCGTTCACAGTCACACACACATACAAAGCGCATTCTGCCTATTAAGCACTTCCATTCTGCAAAACCTCACAATTAAAACTAATCCTTATCCTGCAAATAAGCTGAAAACAAAAGCAGTGCCTTAGAAAGCTTTCCATTTAATGAGCGGCTTTGCAGTGGCCCTCCTCATTCCCCATCTTCTCCGCTCTCTTCTCCAGGCGAGATAAAGATCAGCCCCCCCTGCAGCTCCTTACTGTAAACATTAATTCAGGAGGTCGTCTACATATTAATGCTGACCCTGTTTCTGGCACCTTTGCTGATACAGAGCAGTCCCCCAGCAGCCCCATTAGCAGCAAGTATTTTAAAAGAAGCTGATTCTGAATGTGGGTATGGGTGCTGGAAGCTGACCTCCATCACTCCTCCTCCCTTCCTCGCCTAGTCTCTGAATGTAACCAGTGCTTGTGAGTACCAGATTACTGCATCACACATGCATGTCTGCCCAGAACACACTTCTGTTTGTTTTCTCCCCCATGCAAACGCATGCCTGTGGCCAAGGGAAGCACTGTGCCCACACAAATAAGATCAGCCTCACAAAGCAGCAAATGCCTGAAACCTGCTGTTTTAAAAATCACTCAGGTGTCACGATCATTGACAGCAAGACAAAACACCAGGCAGACAGGCCTCTTACAAGCACGCTTGCATGACGCTTACAACCCCCATGTACAGACAGATAGCCCAAATCCTAGAGGAATGCAAATCTACCCTTCTCCTTGCCCTATGCCCCCTCCTATGCATTTACTCATCCCTCACGCTAGGTTGCACTTGCCTGTTTGAATGCTGCTGAGATTGACAAGTGGCCAGCACCACCAGCAGCCCTGTCCTTTTCCCTGCAGCGTCCCAGCGAGGCACCAGAGCCCTGACCACAGCACTGCAGCAGACACTTTGTGAAGACAAGTCCAAAACGTCAGCAGCCCTTGGTACCTAACACAACCCAGGCAAACTAATGGGACTTCATGACAGAGAAGGAAACTGCAAGCAGCGAGCTTGGAAAAACAGCGCCTGGGAAGATCCGTGGGGGATGCACTTTACCTACCAGAGCTGAACCTAACCTCCTCCACCATCATCTTTAGAAAGCTGGCAGTTGGAAAAGCAAAGCTTTTTTCCTGCTGTGGGAGAGCACAGGGAAAACTCGCCTGAACATTAGCTGCTCCACAATTCCGGACTCACTTTTAAGGCTACGTGAACTACTTGCTCTTGTACCTAAGACAAAAAACCTCTGACCGCTATCCACCTAATTGCATTTCCACTTAGGCATGCACACTCCAGCTCCTGATAAAGTATTCATGGGTTGCCCTTGGCCTTGATGGGGCAAAGCATCTGCAGAACTGGAACTGGTAGGTGTGGGTCCCAGCCCTGGGCGGGGGGGAACCCACACTGTCAGCCATGGCTAGGGTAGTAAGGCTCACTTGAATCAGCTTGCGGAGCAGAGCCAGAGAGCATGACTCTGCAAAGAAAAACACATCTGTGGGCAATTTGCACCTGCCTTTTACTCTGGAAGGCTCGTATTTGTTCTTTTTTCCATTTCCTGAATCTCAGGCAGAAATCACCTAGATGGAAGCTGAGCATTTTTGTGCTTGCTACATGGAAAACGTAATGCAATGCAACTCAGGGTCACAGCAGAACACATAACACCAGGAGTGGCACTACCTGAGCCCACAGAAGATGCCTTTGATGCTTTCTTCAGAAAACTTCCGGGACAAGGAGAGGCTTCATGTGCTATCATCCAGGCTGCATATTTGTCAGGGCTTTCACTTTAAATTGAAGAGTTTGGACTTGCTGGTTAAATATACATATGCATACATTATATCGCAATAGGATTCCTTCTCAGATTTTATCTGGTTTTATAGTATGAAATGAGGATTAAACATGGAGTAGTTAAGATCCATGCCCATTTGCCCTCCAAGCAACTTAGTTCATGCTCCCATTCCTCTGACACGACACCAAAGCAGTTTATTCTCACATGCTATTACAAGTCCCGGGTTAGTCACCAGCTCTTGCCCTGGGCCCCGCCCCACATCTTGGGGTTCCAACAACAGCTTTGCCCCCAGCCCCTAGTTTTATCCCACAGTTTGTCCTGAGGACCCCATAGAGCTCTGTCTATACACTACCCGTTATTGTAGTCCCTTTGGCTTTTCCTCAATTAAGACAGCCAATCATGCCTAATTGTTCCCAGTTCTGTGATGGTTTAGTGATGTGAATAAATGTCCCCTCAGGACGATGCTGCATCCACTCAAGTCATTCACTTGTGATCTAAATACAAAGGGCATCTAGGTCCTTTGATATGAAAGGCTGCTACATAAGACAGATAATTATATTTATCTGGAAAAAAGGCAGAAGACTTACTTTAGTTGCACATTTGTAGCTACGATGTACCAAATGCTCAGTGTTTTTTAACAGGGGTGTGCATGTCCCAGTGTCTCCCACACCCCCCACGAACCAGCTGGATGCAGTCAAAACTGTGAACACGCTCAGAAAATTGAATAGGATCAAGTAGCTCCCAGTCCCTTGGTATTAGATATTCAGAAGCGTTCTTGCTTTCCCAGATTTACCTGGAATTTGGTCCCAGTTCTCATACCCCCTTCCTCAGCATACCAGGAGACCGGCCCAGCAGAGTCTCTCCATCAACACAGGGGCAGCCCCACTGCTGCTCTGAGTCTGCCCAGAAAAGCCCACATTTCTCATGCTCTGGTAGCAACCTGACTCCAGGGGAAGCAATCCAAGCCACGGGCAATGTAGCAGCACGGGCTGCCCTCCCAGAACGGGCTGCCGGGAGCGCATCGGAGCAAAGACCCAGCTTAACGAACCGAGCCATGCTTAGGGCAGCAGCGGCAGGTGCAAGCTTGTCTTCCTACGTTGCATGCCCTGCCCAGCTGCCGAGCTCTGCGGCAACTGCAGCTTTGCTCTCGGCACCCGCAAAGCCCCTTCTCCACATCTCTGCCTCCTCCATTTTCCAATCACGGCAAAGACATTTGAGGGGCTTTACTCCTGTTCTTGGCCAAACCAGCATCTCTAAAGGACAAAGCAGCCAGTTTATCCAGGGTTGTTCCACACTGACTTATATCCTCTATTGATTCCTGGTGACACAGGTACCACCTCACTCCAGTCTTCCAGCCTTGATCCTCCTACACCCACTCATGTGCAATGTTCATAGAAAATAAATCAATCCATTTCTTCCCTCGCAAACTAGTGTACGTGAGCTTGCAGGGGGCGGGGGCCTTGTTTGCAGTAACGCCAACCACAAGGCCCACAGGAAGCAAAGCGTGATGGCTCTGCCTTGCTTCCCCCATCTCTTCTTCCATCTCCCCCACCACCCAGCAGTCAGTGGGTGCGAGCAGCTTTGTGAGGTTAAAAGCAGCGAGAGGCAACTTCAGTTTTCATATACCATGATCAATATTTACTGGAGCAATAAAAGAGTTCAGAAACTGCAGTGCTGGCTTGATAGAGAAGCTGGAGAGAGGAAAATGGCATTTAAAGTCTTCAGAGGGACACGACAACCAGCTAATGATTACTTCGGGACTATCAGATTTCTTTCTTCATTTATTTTGCCAGAGTGGTATAGTAGTTAAAACACAGAATAGGAGGCAGGAAGCTGGGACTGGCCCTAGTCTGAGGAAGCAAGCATGTTTGTAACAAACATATCTTTTTCACACCCAGGTTTGGGAGTGTTGCTTGTTTTTTGGTGAATAGGAGCACATCTCCCTGTTCCCAGCTCCTCTGCTGGTGTGACATCCTGGGCAATGTCCTTTGCACTGTGGGGCTTCTGCAAGTGAACATTTTGTCATATATTCTCCTGATGAAAGGGTCTTGCCACCAGTAATTTGTCTGCTTTCTCAAGGTTTTTTTTGAATCAGTTCATCAGCTAGCAAGGCTCTGAAGTTGCCCTACAGTAGGGTAAATCTTGGGCTCTTTTGGACTCGATCTTGATCTGCCAGCCACAGCACCTCAGCTGCACTCCATGGCCTCTCCAAAGCACTGTGAGGGGCCTTGAGCCAAAAATGTTTCCTGTAGTGCAATTCAGGCTTCAGCAGATTAAAAAAAAAAAAATCCAAACAACAATAACACACCACCAGGCAGGCCAACTCCTCAACAAACAACCCCTTTTGTTATCTATTATCAGATAACAATGAATTCTCATGCTGCTCCTGAAAACACAGGGGTAGATTTTGGGGTGTAAATAACAAAACAGACAACTGAAGTATTCTAGCTGAAGTTGCTAGATGAGGAGAAAGCAGATGGGCAGGAGAGGCAAAGGATTTACACAGTCCTGTTCAGAGAAAGCTCATAGCTCCTCATAGTGCATCACAATCGCTTGTATCAGAACACAGGATTAAGACTTGAAATTTCCACATTTGTGGGATAACCTCAAAGTTCCCAGGAAAGTTTAGCCCTTAGAAAACAAACCAAATGCGTTAAGGATCTTTGCAAGGTCCTCTGACTTACACATCATCTACTTCCTCCTACATAAATTACACTGCTATTAGTATTGCTCAATGAAGAGCATGAAACAAATTGAGCCTCTAGCCACTTCCAATAGATAAGGGTAGTTAACCCGTGTCTTCTAAGCCGTATGTGCATTTTTTGTGATGAAAATGAAATTCTTGGAACTCATCTGGGAGCTTGCATGGATCAGATTTTCGCTCTCCCCTCTGTCAGACCTCCAGCTGGGGCTAGCCATTGCTGCAGGCAGTGGGGGAATCCTGGGAAAGAAGCTGGGCACACAAAAATGTTGTGAGGGGTATTTGGAAAGGGGAAAGTCAAGGGCCTTTAGAGGCTAATCAACTCATTACAAGAAAGAAAAATTCTCTGCCTTCTTGCCATAACCACAGTGGGTCTGGGGAATATGGAAAGACAAGATATGTCCCCAGCTCCCATTCCTGCTGTGGGCCAGCTGAGCTCACAGTGGAGCAAAGCTATCAACCAACATACCGGCCTGGGAAGTAGACAGGGAATGAAAATCAGATGTTTGTCCTCTATGGTACATCTTTTCGGGGGGGTGCTCCAAAATGAAAAATACTCAGACTAGGATGATCCAGGAAAGATGCTGACACATGAAGAAGAACCGAGAGCCACTGATAGGACAGACACTGTACTGAGAATGAAAAACAACCAAGGTGAATGAAGAGACAGAGGCAAGACTATTGCAGAAATCCCCCTTTTCTCCCCTGTGTTCTCTGTCTTATTGCTGGAGATCAAATCCCAGCACGGCGGCAAAAAAAAATACTTAGATCTACAGATATAGAAGAGAGAGCAGAGGCACTGTTTTCTCCAGTATCTCAAGAAACTTAGGCTGCACACAATCCTTTTGCAGTTAATAAGCTCCCCCCAACACACACACCCTCAAACATACACCGTGTGTTCCTGCTCGCTGCACAAATGAAGCCAAAGTATGTGGCTGCAGCTCCCCTTTCTCCACCAGGAACTGCAGCTGCCCCAGGCTGGGCACCCTTCTTTTCCCCCCCCCTCCCTCTCTCCTCCTCCGTTCCTTTTCTTTACACTCTTATCATCATCTTTGCTTCTTTCACCTGATTTCCTGTTCTCCTCTCTCCATCCAAGCTCCCGCCAGTATCCTTCTCTGCTCCTCACAGGATCTGGTGCATGTGTGTCTGGCCACCATTATGACCCCAAAAAGACCAGATGCAGTGGAGAAGTAACCAAGGTAACCAAAAGAAGATCGCTGCCTTGCCCAGACTAACCACCGGAATGGTGGGGAAAACCAGCACTGATCAGGTTTGCTGCCAGATGTGGGGCTTAGGACACAGGATGCAGGGGTTCCAGCTTGCTCACCGATTCAGAGCAACTCTGAGTCAATTTAATTGATTTTTGCCTCAGTTTCCCCATTTGCAAAAAGATGGGATTAAGTAATCCTAGCTACATTAATGATAGGAAAGGAGATGAAAGTGAGTAGAGTGCAGACAGCCACAGGAACAGACGGAAGGAGGGATAAAGGGAATTCAAAAGAAATCAGAAGTTGACTGGAGAATGATAGATAGGCAGACAGGAGGAAGGCAAGATGCCTGGACTAACTGAAGTCACTATGAAGACACAACGTAAATCATCCACAAAACTTCTTGCCTCTTTTGTGCTTCAACTCTGGCTAGTTCAGCCTCAATATACAAGCTAATTTCTGTACTGCATCTGTTGCCACTCCCTTTCATGCCCTGATTAACATCCGTTCTCGCAAAAGACCCAGTAGTGCCTTGTGAGCATCACCCACTCCCAGATGGAAGGCGATGCTGACTCAACCAGTTCACAACCCCAGATCCTCCCAGAGCACATAGATAACCTGGACCTCTAACACAGCAACTTCCCATAGTTAGTGTCCCGAGCTCTCCAACAAGGTCACTGCCTGCCTCCTTCCAGCTCCACCCTCTGCAGCCCACGCTGCTCTCTCCTGTGCAAAAGCTGCCAGCAAGAAGCAGCAAGCAAAGGCGGCTGTGGGTTCCCAGGGGGCAGATGGTAATGCCATGCTGAAGATAGTAGGAGGGGGAACTTATATCCAAGTCAATTAGGATTAATGCAATGTGGGAAAGTATTAGTTCTGGAGCTGTAGGTTTCTCCATTAGAGATTGAAGGCAGATTGGGGGGGGGGGGGGGGGGGGCGGGCGAGGAAGGGAAGGCAAGCTAGCAAAGCCAGTGTCTTGGCTCCCCGGCCTTTTTCCTCCTTTCTCTGTTTTTTTGGGAAGTGATGAGGTGTGGATCTAAGACATTACACTCTGGAGATTGTCAGTGGCTCCAAACCCCATTAAGGCAGCAGTTTTCTTGCTCTTCTTTCCATCTCTTTTGCTCAATGCCGTTACGCACTGATGGTGGCTTGGCCTGTTATCAATGGAACTAAAGACATTCTCCAAAATGAAACATCACAGCATCAAAACCTTTGCATTCAACTTCTTTGGGCTGAGAAGAGCTCATTTTTAATGCTGTGGATGACAAGAACGACAGTAAGGTTAAGCAGTAGCCCTGTGAGAAAGGCAAGCAAGCAGGCAGGAGGGACGGGTAAACTAGATACGCTGAGCAGTAGAGAAGCAACCAACAAGAGATAAAGGGCTCAGGGCTTAGAGATAACAAGGTTAGAAACAACACGGGCATTCTCCAAGCACACCGCCACCACCACCCCCATTTTGTAAGGTCAAAGGGACCATCCTGGGAGCAATTTTAGGGGAGGAACTGCATGAGGAAGGCAAATTCCCCTTCTGAGGAGACCTGCAAGACAGAAGCCACCTCCAAATCCTTTGCAGTGATCATCTTCCCTCCTTCATCTGCTGCAGATACCTCGACTGCAAGCTCTTTAGGACCCCGCTTACCCCCTCCCTGATGAGCATCTACACAGCGGGTATCTGCTCTAAGCTGCATCTCCACCACGTTATAACCAATTTCCAGGGTCTGCAAAGAGTAATAAGAGGCAGAGGAACTGGCGGCCACAACCATGCTATCAGATTCTTTTCAAAGTGTAATCTGAATGGTAGAGCTGGGAGAAGTATTCCCAAAGCTGAGAAGTTGAAGGCCTCTGCCTTTCCTTTCAGTGCTGACCCCTGACGGTACAGCAGAAGATCTCCCTTCTTCTAGTGCCTGCTCATACACCTGTACTAAGAGGTTCCAAAATCCATTGTGCTTTCTTGAGGCAATGTCCCTTCTAGGTCAGTGCATCATGGTTCTGCTGCGCTCCAGGCCAGTATGAAATAGGTACAACTGAGTGCTCAGCCCGCAGGAGAGAAGGACCTGTCAATATTATTTGCCTGTAAAGTGCCACACATGCTGGAGATGCTTTATAAATAAGTCAATAAACAAACAGCATGAATGATGAACCCTCTTTCCTCTTTCTAAAGAAATAAATAAAGGTCAGAAATATAAATTATACGTATTTAAAAATCCACCAGAAAGCTGTATTTTGACAGTCTGGTGATGCAGAGGTCTCAAAGCATTCCTCTCTCTCTGAATAACAGTGGATGGCAGAGCACATTGAGGATTCTTGCAAATCCATAATTTTAAGAATCCAGTTATATTTACAATAGCTATGTTAATTGCTAAAGCAGCCAGTTATGTCCACATGCACCTAATATGCTGGAAGACTCCTCCTTATTCCAGCTTTGAACTGCTGCAGGTGGCAATTCCCTCGGACCCTTACCCTGCACTGTTTAAGCACGATAGGTAACACTACACAAGGAAATGAGACAATTCCGCTCCTTAAAACTAGGCAGAAACTTACATGTTCCCCTAGACTGGGGCCTCAAAAAGCAGCAAAAAATCCAGAGCTCTGTGTGACTTCGTAAGCACCAGGAAACACAGTGTGCTACTGCTAAAATGGCAGCCTCATCTTCTGAAAGAAGGGCTGGGTCCCCAGGCAAAACCAGAGATGTCACGGGCTCTAAATCTTTAACTAACGGTGTTACTTCAACTCGGCACTGAAGAGGGCAAGGCAGAGGATGGAAAGATGTAATAGGTTTAGAAAATCGTCTTTTTTTGTTACTATTATTTTAATGGAAAAAGAGTGTTGTGGTTTGAAATCCATTATTTCCCTGCAGTGTTTGCAACTCTAATATAGCAGCCCCAGCTGTTATCTTATTGCTTATATAGAAACTACAGGTGTGCCTGAACATAAACAAAACAGGAAAAGGATGGAAATCTAAATAGCAACAGTGAAAAGTGAGGGACAAGCAGTCTGCACTCACAACATTCAGGGACTTTTGACATTTTACAGCACTCAGCCCTGGCAGCAAGTGGCCACAGCACTGCCCTGCCTCACTGCCCCATGCTGGTGCAGCATCTGCAAAACCTGGGGCTGTAAGCAGGTGCTAAAGCTCCTCTCCCAGCCCAGGTTGCCTCCCTGGTGAAGCCACCATCAGCACCCACCCTCCTTTGGGCACTGGCTCCTGGGAGGCAGGCATTGCCAGCGGAGCCTTCTCTACGCTTGGTTTAGGAAATGCTGTGCTGTTTCTCTGAAGTCTACTTTGGGGGTCTATAACTGGGCACTAAGTTTTGCCCTAAAAAGCTTCAAAAGACCCCAGCTCAAAAGGGCATCCTCATAGCACTTACTACTGTGAAAAATACCAGGAAGCTCAGACTGCTTGTGCAAGGGACCGGTCTCCGAATTAAGACAAGACTATCAGAGGTGCCAACGAGGGAAGCACATTGCATGGCCAGCTATAAAGCTTAAGCATGACTGTCCCGAATTCTCCTTCAAGGGAGTGAAAAGTGGAAGCGCTGTGCCTAGCTTTATGGTGCATACCCTGCAAAGCACACGTTGTAAACCTCCGCACCAAGAGCATTAACCAGGGAAAATACTGGAGATTTACACAGTACTTTTACTTTGTAAAATCCAAGATACCAGCAGTAGATAAAGGAATCTTAAAACACAAGTGTATAACTTGGTGGTATTACACAAAATCACAGAGGCCACAGAGGCGTGAATGAATTCAGATTCCTAACGGCAGACCAGATACTGTGCATTACACAAAAGAAAATAACTCTGTCTCTTCTCATACTATTATTTATGTACATGTTTATGCAGTTAAATTGCAAAAGCTTTCCTTTAAGGAAAATGACACACTGAGGATGTTTACTCTGGTTTTGTTATTACTTTAAATGCATTTCTATTTGATTTCATTATTCAATATATATTTTCTTTTTCCAGTTACACTTGGGAGACAGGTACAACGTACACACATTCGTACTTTAGTGTTGTGACAACCAGCATCAGAGTTGTTGAAATATCCATTTCAAAACCTGTCTTAGTGCAATCAATCAAATCCTCTGCTGCAATACAGAGAAAATAAACAAGGCTATTGGACTGCAGCTCCTGGTTGGGCGGATGGAGTGCAGAGCATGAAAGACTTAAGGGGAGGGAGTGGAGAAAGAGGGATTCCAGAAAGAAAGATTATTTCAATGGCTCAAAGAACTTAAAGAGTCTTAGAGGGGATTAAAGAATAAAACAATATATTAAAATTGCAAGGAAGCAAAACCAGAAACTCAACCATCTTGGTAGCCATAAGAACACATGGGCCATGTAGCAGTAAAGCCTCCAGTGTTATACTTATGAGGAAAGATAGAGACAGCAGGAAAACTGCTATATTATTGTGAAGTCAAAGTCTTTCCGCCCCTGAGAAGTTGATATGCTTATTCCCTCTAACTTAGTCATAAGATTGCCACCAACAAAAAAGTTCATGCTCAGAGGCAGCCTCTCCTCTTGGGATGCATTTATTTCCAGCAAGGTTTCAAAACCCCGCGGAGCTCGGTGTGCAGAGTGGTTGATGCCCACCCAGGTAGGACAGGTGCTCCAAAACTTTTGCTGCCAAGCCTTTGATTTTCCCAGTAAAACATTTCTGGGGAGCAACCTGTCCTGAGTTTCAAAGGATCCTAGTTGAGAGGGTGTGTGTTTGTGTGAGTGTGCGTGCAGCATCGGCATGAGTGGGGGGAATCCTGTTCTGCATATGCTGGCACCAACTGTATTCTTTAAGTGTGTATACGTTCCTGGTTAGCCAGAAACAGACCCCAAATCCCTTTAAGCAAGACTCAGCGAGAGCATATGTTCAAGAGCACACTGACAATTAAATGAGAATTTTGTGTCATCTCAGTAAAACAGAAGCGACTGAAAACTATTTGCCTGGTTCAAGAAATGAAAAACTAGCACCACCAAAACTACATAAAACTCTGTCACTGAAATTTTGACAAAACTTCCCATTAGAGTAGCACTGTGCATGTGTATTTTATATACATGCTTCTTTACTTCAAGCATGAAAAATGTCAGCCCAGAGGGAACTGTCTGAGAAAGTTACAAGCAGGCATTGAGCTTGGTACTCGTTTGCTTACTGTGTTCAGATTTTTATTATTTTTTCTAATATTTTTTGATGGAAGTGTTGCAGCTTTTTGCTTTCATTTAGAAAGAAAATGTGAAGCAGACATATTTGACATATCAGGGAGACTGAAGCAATACCTAAAGAGACAAATCATCCCGTTCCACCCACTCCTTGCTTACCACCCCAACTCTTTCACCAGCTCCTTTCCTGCTTTCATGTCGAAGCAGCCTGTGCTGCTTATGAGAGGCTGCTGGGATTTCTTTTCCCTCTCTTCCACCCCAGACCTCTCTGGCTACAGCTTGCAGCTTTTGAAGTTGCTGTAAACAACCCCACCGGCATGACTGTGCTTAAGAAATTGTCATAAAAAGAAAGAGGTTATAAGGACTAGCTGGAGAAGGGTGTTGAGTAGGTAGAATGTGTGTTTTGGAACCCCTTCTGAGATACAGGGGATTATACGTCTCTTCCACAACAGAAGGGCTGACACCGGACAGCTAGGTGGGACCATCACAGACCAAGCTACAGCATTACTACTAGACCCTAGCAATACAAATGCAGCCTGCAAGCAAAGTACTTTACCATGGCATTTAGAAATTGGCTTTAAAAAGAGCATGTCTTACTGTATATGTATTTCACACAGAATTCTACATTCTGTAACCTTCCAAATGCATTTTCTATATTGCAAAAATTAGATCAAGCACAGAAGATAATAAATACATGAAAAGTATCAAGTTCAGCCCTGCCCTCCCCCTCTTCGCTACTTTCTTTTCTTTTCCTCTTTTTTCCAAGTGAGCCGGCTGCTAGACTCTTGCCCTGGCATTCTCGGCCAGAAGGGATCCAGACAGCTGGGTGAGCTAGTTGTTCCAAATGCTCACTTAAGGGGATATAGTAATGAAACTTCAATCTTCTTGCTGTGCCCTACAGCCCCTGTACATTAGTACAGAAAACGGGTTTAAAAGGCAGAAGACAGGAGTCCGTCAATATCATTAAACCAGCTGTTATTTTTCCAGTGAGTGCCAGAAGAGGGTAGAGAGAAGGGTGGGTGAGAAAGAAGGGACAGTTTGTTTTATGGCTGAAACATGAATCCTCTGTCTAATGCCTGCATGTATCTATTTGCTTTTTTAATTTTTCTCCCTCCCTCCCATTTTTCTCTTTGCGGGTGTCAGATGCAGATCTGGGTTTTATCCTGCTTTGCTACAGCGTGAGAGAGAGAAATACACAGGCCTATTTAGTAGAGGACAATATGTCCTCTCTGACTCATACAAGGGATGGTTCTCCAGCACACCTTAGTCCCCAGTGTGATGCCCTGGCTTGAAGCTCCACTTTGGGATTATATCCTGTCTCCTTAAATTCCCTCTGCAGAGCATTTAGCAGAGTTGTAGGCATAGCCGCCCTGCGAGGGTGATGCTGGCAGAGGTGGAACTCAGTCTGAGATTGAATCTCCCACTGGTAGGTGGTGCGTGGTCTAACTTCCCACTGCAGTTAATGGAGACTCAGTCCTTACGGGCAGTGAAGTCAAAAGGTTAATTCAGCTGATCAGGGGATGTCTGCTCTAGGATGAGCTGAATTAAGTTCCTAGCCTCAATTGACTGCACTGAATCTCTATCAGCTATAATGGGTATTTAGACACCAACTCACATCTAGATACCTGCAGGAAGACCCCTAAATTTAGCCATTTTAATCTGGAGCTGAACCTCATTCCAGGAGTCACGGGAATCTCTGCCTCTTTTTCAGCTTCCTTGTGACCATAAATAAGAGATTTATATCCCTATGCCCCAGATCCTCTCTTTTTGTGAAACAGGACTAAGAGCTTTTATGTATTGTGTGCATTGAGAAATACATACCACCACAGAACAACTCAGCAGTAGTTGTGTACAGGTAATAGTGGTCTATTTCAGAAGCCAAGACACCTGGAAGGGGATAGCTGCCAAACCATGATACCAGGCAAAACAATTCTCCTCCTTGCAGAGCACAAAGGACACACTCACAATGGACAAATGGAGTCTGCTACAAATGGCATGCCCAGCACCACCTGAGCTAGCTGTGGTGCCTAAGAAAGATTACAGAGTTAGGATAGGCCTGTGCTCAAGCTCAAGCCCTGCTGAGAGGCAGAGTTTATCAGCTTAGGTACAGTACCTTGCTATCATAGCACCATCTGGTTTCCAAAACTGAGTGAGCCTCCATGCATGGTATCATCTTTGTGTCATGTTGGTCTACTGTGCAACACAGCCATGCTTGTAAAACGCTGGATGAGAAGGCTCACAGATTTTGGAGCTCCTCCTTCAGTGTTTGTATGAGGCTTTGATGGTCTTGAGCTCCTGGCTTCTTCAGCAAAACCAAGCTGGTTAAAGCAGGCTGTGGACCATGCTTAGATAATATCCTGGAAATTTTTGTTATACTGAAAATAAACTACTCCTTCAGATCTGGAAATGCAGGGAGCAGGCTTTCTAGCACACCTACTCAAGAGCCCAGGTAGAACAGTGAAGCTCAAAGGCACATTAAAATGAAATAACAACATACAACACTTACCTCTTTTCCACTCCAAAGTACTTCACAAGCTTTTATTAAATTAAGTCTCATCACACCCTTGGGACATAGGTGCAGTAAATACCTTCATGAGACGTAAGACACAGAAAACTCTGCACAAATACTCCTCTGACTGACTGTATGAATTGATTCATCTCAGTTGCACCCTTGTGCTGTCATTTCCCATGATGTTTCAATCAAAGTTGTACATAAGAGAATTTGCTTAGGAAAGGCACGTGAGCAGACCCCATCAAAGAATAGGAATAGCAGCTCTGTAAGACCAGGCCTCTCTGTGTTTGGGGTAATAATCCAAATGTTAAGCGATGCATTGTCAGCATAAGCCCAACTTAGGCATTTTTAAATCTATTTATTTTAATTAAGCAGTTAAATGGCAGTGCTAAACCTCTAGCAAGTAGGTCTGCTTTCAGGTTGTAAGCCAGTTTGCTTTCCACCACACAAGTAATCCCCTCTGTGTGCGTGCTGACCAGTGTGTCGAGGACACACAGAATAATGGATGGACTTGACAGCCACAGATCAGACAAAAAGATGCTGGCAACTCACTAACCGCTGCTTTCTGTTTGGTGTCTAAGAAAATTAATTTCCTGGTGGGAACAGTCACAGAGACAGAAAGAGATCATACCACCTAATTTTAATTCAGAATGTCTTAACGCAAAATGTGTAAAGCAAACGTACCCACATAAAGAGCCTGTCGGAAGAAGAACGTTCCTCCAGGGAAGTATTACAGGTCTTTATAAACAGCGGGCAGGGGGGGAGAAAAAGCAATCAAAACCCCAAAAGCCAAAACTCCACAACAAACAACAGGAGCAGCACTAAATTGTAGCTAGGGCAAATCAAGATCTAGTTAGATTTCCCTCTTCTGTAAGTCTGAGAGGCTCAGAAAGAACATCTTAGAAGTAAACTTACAGACCAAGAATTGTTTGCAGAAATTATCCAGTTTTTGAAACATCTGTCTTGTATCAAAAACAGTTAAAAAATCCAAAAACCTCTTGGAGTTGTTTTGCAATCAGAAGCTACAATTTTAAAATTAATTGTACAACCCAAATGATTCTATTACCTCTAATTATCAACTGTATTTTACAGACAGCAAAACTGAGGCAGAGAGAAGCTAAAAGCAGTATCCCCTGGAACACCTGACTAATTTTTCAAAGTTTTGTTTTAGGTCTGAGGCATTTTTTGTCTTCTTTCCACCTCCCATGCTGTACAGCTCCCCAGGTCTATTACTGGGTATGACTTCACAGGTATGACCACATCAAAGTCCCTGTTAACTTGGAAGACCTCATGCCCCAAGCTGGGCCAAAGGAAGCAGAGTTCTCAAACTCATCTGGTAATATTCCAGATGAAAAAAAAAAATATTAAAGCTCCTATTTGAATTTTTATATTCATGGCTGAAAAGTTGTCCTCTTTCTGCTGCTTGTATTGAAATAATTACATTTTTAAAGGACAGTAGAGAAAAAAGCAAAGGCAGTTAATGAATTTCATTTTTTTTTCTCCTCAAAAGGTTTTGGTGTGGGGTTTTTGGTTTGGTTTTTTTTTCGGTCAAAACTATTTTTCAATGATGTTTAGAGACAGACTCATCAGATGTGTTCCACAGAAAATACTGGTATTTAAACTGAAAACATCAAACACCTAGAAGTATGCAATCATACTCCAACTTCCAAATCTACTGCAACATCACTATGTACAAGATGACTTCCATTCTTCACTTCCAAGCAAAATATTTTGGAAGTGGGGAAGCCTTTATTTTGCTGAAAAGGAGAATCAATAAAAGGCTTTAATCACAAGGAAGTTAAAAATGTCTTCTCCCCTTTCTTTGAAATTCTCTTTAGGAAAGCAAAACAAACCAAAACCCCCCAAAACTCAGCAACAGTGACAAGAACAAAACCATCTTTTGGCCAGCACCAGAAAATATATCTTTTGTATAGACTCAGCCATCAGCAAATTCAGAGGGTGGTGCCCCTGGGAGTCTGGATCAGATATGTTATGGGGTTTTTTTTGTGAGTTTGTGTTTTTTGGGGGGTTTTTTGGGTTTTTTTCCCCAGCCTCAGGGCCCCGGGTTATTATTGTATGAAACCTATTTCCATTGTCACATCTGCTTATTTGCTAGAAAAGATTAAAGAGCTTCGAAGTGCATAGGAAAAGGGTGCAATTCTTATGAACATTGCAAGGTTACAAGGGACTGTCTGCTAATAATGCGTGTTGGTTTGGTAACAAGCTGAAGCAGAGAGCAGCAGGGGCATTGCTCCATGACTGCAGATTTTTCAAAAGGATCTGTTAAAAGTATTTCAGGAGGAGAGACATGCAAGTGAAATTTTTAAATGTGTCAACGGGGAGGCCAGACACTGAACTTCTGCCCACTCCAAAGCTGACACCATCCTTCAAAGCAGAGGAGATTGACCTTTGCAGTTGAGAATCACTGAGTGGCAGCAGGGGGGTTCCTGTATTTGTTTCTAAGACATTTTTTGCCTTTCTTTTGTGATAGAGAAACAGGGAGTCGTCACTTGAAGCCATGGTTTGGTGGAAAAAAATATTCTTCTTCCCTGGAAATCAGGTTGGTGAAAGAGGGTGACAGGTCATTGATCATTAATGAAGTTGTCAAATCAGTCCATAATGAAGTCAAAAAGTGCTCAGAAGAGGACAAGCACAGTTCATTCTCCTCTCCTTTTGCTTTATAAGGAGTGCAAGACCTGCTTAGCCTGCTCAAGTGCAAAGCAAAATGTTCTGGTGAGGCCTGCAGCAGGTATTGGGACATCCACCATATTACATACCTCCTCTTCCTCCCTCACGCCACATTAACCATGAGCATGGTGTCTGGCTCCATTTCCTGAATCACTCTCTGCCACCCAGGTATGGAAAATCATGTCAATACAGCCTCTTCCCCTCTGCTCCAACTAGCTTACCCAGGTGAAAACATAAATCAACTGGTGAAGGAAAAAAGAGAAGCACTTGCACTGAAGTGACAAGACCTGCTAGTGGAGAAATGAGAAAAGGCAGGACACTTCAAACAACGGGGCTAAGTTTGAGATCATCCCGTACAGTCCACCAGTAAGCCTAAACATCAGGACGCTGCCTTTCCTAGGAAACGAGCACCAGCCTCTCTCTTGCTAATGTCCTCCTAAAGCAGGCCCCTCCTTCTGTGCCTGATGTGCAAGACAAACCTCTCACTCGCAACAGCACCACACAATCATATGCTGAGTTCCAACTGTGAGTACCCCAGATGGAGCTACGTGCACTTCAAAGATAAAGCATGGCCTCAGTTGCTTTGCTGGATCCAAATCTTAAAAAGAAGAAAGACCCCCAAAATTCATGTCCTCAACACGTGCCAAAACAGAGGGAGAAGCTTGCAGAGATGAGAGAAAATAGGAAATTAAAGCAATTCCCAGCTGTCACTGTGTGACCTTGAACGGGTTGAGTCACCTCTGTATATTGTTGTTCCTTCCTCTTCCCCTCTAATCACTCATTCCTAGGTACTTCTGTAAAATTCAGATTATAACATCTATGTCATAACGATTGTGTGAGGACTAATTTAATTGATATTTGCTAAGCGTACAACAATCCTCAAGTGGAGGAAAACACTACATAAGATGGTAAAACTGGTCAGCTTCACCAAGTAAACACCATGATAGTCATGGTGAAAAACACCGCTGTCAAGGAAGGAAGAAGAGGAAACCATGCCAAGCTCTCAGCAAATACATGCTTAAGAGGAGCCCCTGCCAGCACCTGAAACCTGAGCAGACAGCAGAGCAGAAGGCCAGCTAACAAGAAGATTCAGCTGACAACAGCTTAGATAAAACACCTAGGGATGAACCAGGTGGGAGAGGAATCTAGGAGTGTTCAGCAAAACTGGTAGGGAAAGGCTTTGGTTTTTTTTCATGCTGCATTTAAAGTTTCAAAAGCTTCCCTAAAGCACCACGCTGAAAGAAAAAACTTATTTGGGCCAGTTTAAGCATTCCATCTTCATAGATGAAATAAAAGTTTTTGAGTGAGAACAAAGTACTTTCTACCACAAATGTACAATCAAACAACCAAGACTCCCTCCCACTATTATGAAAATATTACAGTTTTCCACACTGTTCCCATCTGAATTTTGTCAACATCAACTTGACTTCAAAAGTAATTGATTTTGCTGATAGAATGCCTCCCAACAGGAAAATTTTCTGTTGTTATTTTCTAATCATAAGCTGTAGTTTAGAGCGGTGGGATCGAATTTTTACCACCATAAGACTGTTCTCCCTCTCTCTGAAGATAAATTCCCTTCTACATATTCAGGGTATGCTGAGAGTGCCTCAACATGACAGTTAAATCCAGAACATTCTCTGTGCTGCTAACCTCAGAAAAAGGTAGAGATTGTGCCTCTTTTTGCTGGGAACAGGTATATACTGTGTGATGCCCTCTGAACAATTTGGTCAGTATCTTACAAATCCTGCCCCAAATATCCTCCCTTCTCACAGCATTATCCAGCTTGCTCTGTGCCAGTAAGCTGCTGCTGTCTGTCCGTCCATCCACCCCAGAGGAGGCAGTTTACCATCAGCATTGTTTCAAGATATGAAGTGAGTTATGTAGAAAAAAAAAAGCTATAGAAATGAGAACCCCATGATTGTTCCAATGTTTTGTATTACTACGTATTAATCACTCTCCTCTCCAGAGATGCCATTGCTGATTTGAGAGACTCTATTTTCTTTTCTTTAAAGGTATCTCCAGACCATCTTAAAGAGCTGAGCAGGCTTGGAGAGATAAGAAGGAAAATACGCCTCTAAAGACGTTTAATGCTCAATTCTGAGTGTATAGACATGCTCACAAACTCTAAGCCCTGCAAAGGACCAAGAGGTTCAGCTCCATTCAGTGTGTATATATTTACCCTTATTCACAGCATTACAGAGGTACTGTCCTTCCAAAAGAGATATAATAAGGAGGAAAGCTTTCTGTGACAGAGAGCTCTGGCGCATTCATCCAGCAGTTTAGCAGAACAATGCAGAGACATAGTCTGCAGCTAAAGAAACCAGAGCCGTCACTTAAAAGCTCTAACGTTAATAGCTGTTCTGCAAACTCCATCACAATGAAGCAAAGGGAGAATAATGTGGAAAAAGCGAACAGGACAGTGTGAGGGCCAGGGAACTGGCTGAAATAGTCAAACAATAGCTACAGTACTAGAAGACAATCGTGGGAGCATTAATTTGGGGTATTCCCTAGCAGTGAAGGAGGACATTACAACATGGACCTTATTTGCATGGAATGGCCACGCAAATTGCCTCAATAGCTCCCAGAGTTGCTGAACTCCTCGCTGTCCACCTTCGTTCTGTCATTACTGCAGCAAAGTCCATGGGGTACTCCTAGCTACGCTGCAGCCACAGCTCTGCACGCAGGGCCACCGTCATCACGTTACCCGTGGAAATGTGGTCTCAAGAGTGGGAGCCTGTGAATGAGGCAGCAGAGCCACTCTCCCCCTGGCCCCAAGTGAGAGACGAAGACAGCAGGCACAGTAGTCTGTACATTGACAGTCTCTGTACATCAACAGAGATGGTAATAAATGCAGGTGCATGTAAGGAGGCTTACCAGCCCTGGTTTTAATCTAGCCAAGATGCCACATTTACTCTAGAGCCCATGCTGCTCTGCTCTCCGTGTTGCTTTTTACCCATACTAACACCACGCTAATTAACCCTAGCACTGCTGTAGGCATAGCCATCCCCGAAGTGGGCAGAGGACAGCAAACAGAATGGAGGATTAGCAATGCCGCGGTGTGAAGGGAAGAGCAGCTTGCAGTGGCCAAGCTAAACTGAAAGGAAACACTGAACGTGTTTCAGGCTAGCGAAGTGGAAGAGCTGAAGCTTCTGGCGTCAGGTATGACTTAGATACGTTATGTACAATGTGGTGGAAAGATCTCTCCCCTGTGTTTCCCGATCAAATTTGACAAGAAAGCCAGTAAAATGTTGGACTGAGCCATTTGATACATCAGGTTAGGTTCTGGCAGCTGGTAGATGATGCTTAATGTGTCCAGAAAAATTGTTAACTCTTTATTAAGTTTGTTGCTGTTAAAGACTACCCTTTCCCAAAATGTTGCAGGTAAGGTCCTGATCTTCCCACTTAGTTAGATTTTCAAGTATTTATCAAATATGATTAGCTACTCCCCCCCAGTCTAATTTATTCTCCTCTTTTTTTCTTTTTTTGACACTCCGAGCCCTGCACATGCCCAGCCGCTGTTGGGATCGCTCCAATCCAATCCATTTCTATAGGCAGAGGCCCAATAAAACCTCTGTGGAAATGCTTAAGTGTATTGCCCGTAAATCAATGCATCCCTCAGCTGAGAGTTTCTGCAGAGAACGTGCAAGTAGTAATAGTAAATGTTTCTTCAAACTTCCTGGGCAGATAGCAGGCTCCTGCAAGTGATGCCCCACAGAGACAACGGCCTTCCCCCCCCGCCCCCCCCCCATCCCTGTCTCCTTTCAGCATGACATTATGCTGTGATCAGGATGCAGACCCAAATGCATTAGCCAGAGTCCCTGCAGGGCTGGTACCTCACACCCAGGTAAATCGACCGCTGTGAGTGTTTCCAGGATTACAGGGCAGCACACAACTTGAAAAGGACTATCACAAACTAATGTTTACATTATGAACCCCATGTTCCCACCTTCTTAAGACTCCCTACCATCTCCCTGTTTGTAAGCAACTAGAATTTGGGTTTCTTTGAGCTAACAGAACTCATATACAATTTTACTGGTAGCAGAATATATAACAAATACCATCAGCAATAACAGGAGAACAAGCAAAGGAAACAATTGAATTAATGGCTGATACTTTTACATCCCTGTAATCTTCCTCACTCCTTCCCCACGGAGGCCTCTGAAGGGAGCTGCCAGAGCCCTGACTGCAAGGGAGAAGTTACACGGATGAGGAGCCACTTCAAAATGACACAAACCTGTTTTATCTGTCAATCAAGATGGGGGATGAACAGTCATTTAGCAACAGTGCCACTGAAATTATATTGCTTTCCCTTTGAAGTACATAAATATTTGAGTCTCTCTTCTTCAACTTTCTGCTTCTTCCGTTGTTTTAAAACAGAATCTTGCAGATTTTAAAATAGATGCATAGCTTTGGTTTTTTTACTCAGTCACATTCATCTGGTTTGAAAAATACCCGAGTGTCTCTGTGTGTAAGAGAATTGGCATATATCCTGCCTATAGCCGGTAAGAAAAAAAAAAAGAGGAAGATACACAGTATATTGCTACTGGAAGATGGTAGGTTTCTGTCCCCATTCAGCTGTGGAGTTTTTCCTTTGAAATCCGATGAGACCGATTTTGGGGAAGGGTCTGCAAGCCCCAGGCTCTCACCACCTGCCATATGCCAAAAGCCCCGTGTGACGCTCACAGTAGCTGTAACCCTGGCTCTACCTGACCCGCAGGTGGGTACCCAGACCTCGAGCTTCATGTATGGGTCTGCACCTCTGAGGTACAAGGCCTGTTCACAGCAACAGCTCTGCTTCTTCAAGAGGCTCCAAGGGTTGGGGCCAGGCTACTGGGGGGTTAGCAGGCCAGCCTGGGGAGGAAGATCACAACTATGTAAGCCATATTACCCAAGCCAGTCGATAAGCAGCTGCAGGTAGACCTTTTCAACAGAAGGACAAACTAGTCTCTGAAAATTTGTCCCAACTGGAGCACAAAAAGGTGTTTTAAAATATTGTCCTAGTTACATACAGAAAACATTACTGGATATGCTTGTCTTATCTGGACTAGGGGAACAGACCAGCTATTTACACAGTGTTCAGCATTTTTACATTTCAGAGGCTGGCTAAATACAAAATTACGCTCTTTTGTGTCCAGTCTACATGGCAGAGAGCAGCCTATTGCTCTGAATCAAAACAGCTACTGCCTTAGCTAAGGTGCTAGAGACAAATTCTTTTGCTACTAAGAGTTGTGCTTAACTCATGTCCCCAAACTGGCGAGGGGGAATGCATCATTATGCAGGTTATTCTTGTACAAGAGCAAATCCTGACTACTGCCTGCGCCATGTCCTTAGGGACATCATAATATTCTTGTGTTCTATAAGCAAAACCTCACACCTGTGTAAAGGATTTATAAACATTAACCCAGGATCGTGAGGGCTTCTGAAAAAATGGATGCTAGATGGTATCCATGGTCACACTAACAATGAAGCAGGGTTTATCGCTTAGAGTTTGCCCTCAAGGGTACACAACTGTTTAATGCTTTAGAGGAAAAACAAATACAAGCACAGCCTTATACCAAATCGGGTAAACCTGAGGATTTCTGCTTTGTGGGAATCTCTACCTTAGGAATTTTGCAGAAATTTCCTCCTGAGGAATTTGGGAGATTTGTTGCTGAGCAAGAAGAGTATGGGACACAAACGCTCCAGCAAGGCTGCTTCAGGCTGCGGTTCCACTATAGGTTTGCCACTGCTGCAGCATCACCTTTGCCCCATCTCTAGCCATACAGTCTTACCTGCTCCCTTCTCAAATCTGCTTCCCCTTCTCCTGGGCAAGAATGGGAAATTTATTAGCCCTGACTTACATTAGTTAAAACTATTGTGGAGCAGCATCCTCAGAGACCGTGGTGCTTGGAAAAGTGCACTTCTGAACAGCTTGTCCTGTGAGCTGGTTTCTGGCAGCCGCTGTACTGTGGAGGATCATAACTTCGCTGAAACCAGTAAGTTTCTGCAAAGTATTTTGATTTCAACAAAATGGTATTTGCTACTGAGAACCTTTTCAGTGGAAAACTCCCAACTACTCTCCTCTCTGGCAGAAAATTGGGGGAAAAAGAAGAAAAAACCCACTAATACTCTTGTATACAAAAAGATGTTTCCAGCTAAGGAGGGAAAAAAAAAAAATCAAATATTTGTTCTCTTAACAGTGGAGACTTGGAGCAGAGAGGAACAAGGTAATTTCACATGTTCCTGTGAACAAGCTACTGCAAATAGCTTCCCTAGATAATAAGTAGAAACGAGTGAGAAGAAATGGATAGGGGAAGATCTATAATATTGCAAAGAAATGTGTGATCAGCTAGGGAATTCCTCTTAGGAGCCTTGTAGAGAATATAGTATTTGCCAGGCCAGATCAGACCACTGGGCCAATCAAATGCAATTTAAGCATTAAGTGTAACAGCTTGATAAATCTAGGTCAATGCACCTACATGCAGGTACAAGTTTAATATCACTTCATTAGCAGGACTGTAGCACCTAATGTGGAGCCTATCTACGGGTCCTGGAAGAGAGAAACTATTGGCATTTATGGGATTGCACAATTAAATCAATGTGTTTCTCTTAACGAGTGACCAGAAATTGGTCCCACTTCACAATTGCTAGTCTGCAGCAGCAGACGGTGCTGATGCTTCAAATATAAGTGGAATACAGTACTGCAACGCTCCTCTGGTCAGTGTGTAACACCCTGCAGGAAGAGGCTGCAGAGGGAAAAGCTCTGCCTTTTTGAGCCCTTTTATTCAGTCAGCCTTCGCTGGAAATGTATTGTCTTAACATGCAGCAGACCCACAATTATTAAGTGTTCTCAAAAACCAACACTGACCTGTTTAAATCCACCTTGGCATCTTGTGGCTCTGCCACAACCTGACACAAAGGGGGTTTTTATCTCTGCATTTGCTTTGGGTTACTACACAGGGACTTTGCTTCTGGGGCTTACTCAACAAGCAGAGAAATCCCAGGATTTTTAGGTGTGCTTGTAGGATCTTGTCTCTGCATGGGGGCTGAGGAACACAGCAAGATTCTTGACTGCCCTGGCCAGCAGATGGGAGAGGGAGATTGACAGAGGGGGGCTCTGCTCTCTTCAGACTATGGAGAGATGAAAAGGCTCTTTACTATTAAAAAATAAAATTGGTAGTACTAGATCAAAAGCATTAGATCCCCAATTCCTTCCCCCACAAGTGGGAAGGGTACAGTTTTCTTCTGCTCCTTCTCTGACAACCACTCATGACTCTGAGACTGGCCCAGGCTTCCCACTGCACCAGTCCCAGGGCCACTCAGCTGTTTCAGTAAAGAACCCTCTCTGTACCACGATCATCGGTGTCTGAGTATAGCTCAGATTTATTCACATCAGCTGCATGCCAGCTTGCTTAGGCGGGTCTATACTACACTGTGACCTTTCCCAGGACTGCAGTACAGTCATACATCAGACCAGGACTAATGGCAGCCTTTTGGATACTTCCAGCACAGAAAGTTGTGTGCCACCTTCCAGATGAACCATCACATATCACACAGAATCGCAGTACGCTTATACTTTGGTGGCCACTCGAGGCATACAGAGAACAGTAAGAAACACAGGCGCACAAAAGGCATAACGTGCTGTCGGACTCTAGCAAGGTCAGGGCAAAACCTAATTGCAGTCAAGATCCAAGCCAAAGTCTACCTCTTCAGTTGCCTGTTTTAGATTTACCTGTTCCTTCCTCAGAAACAACTTCGAAGGGCTGCTAACACAAGCTCAGGCTTTATATGAATGCAAAAACCTCCACAGCATGTAATACATCTTTTGGAAATGAAAAGTGGTCTGAGAGATCTAATCAGCTGAAAGGCAATTCTTTACCGAGGCTGCCAGATGCAGATGAACTCTGCAGGGCTCGCTGGCTCCTGAGATGCCCATCTGATCTACCCAACCTGCATTGCTGAAGTATCATCAGACCAGGCCTCCTGAAATCCTGGCTAGCAGCCCTTCCACCTATTCCCCAAGCATTCCACTCAGGGTTTTTTCAAAATTCTCCATTCACTTGAGTTAGCCCTTAAAGCCCTTTGAAGACAGCTTTGTATATATAATTGCTTTTTTTGGGGACAACATCTGTCTATAGAATATGAGGTTCAAAAGCCTCCATGTGCTTTGCTCTAACATACATGACTACATCCTGGAAATTCATCCATGTTGGAAGAGTATCTAACTTTGAAATTGGAATAGTGGATAAAGAGAGAGAATGCTTCCTACTTCTCCTATAATAATAATGGTGGCACTAAACCTAGGGAAATGCTAGACTAGAGAAAGATGGCCTTGGCAACAATAAGAACAATTTTGCGGGCTAAAATTGTCATCTTGCACACAATTCTTCCAGGAGGCAGGACCAGGGGATTTTGCAGAGTGAATATGACACACAAGCAGCGGGGAAACAGGATGGAAGGAGCTGCAGCAGGATTGATGGTAGATGCATGAATACAAGCAAGGATGGAGTCCAAGCACAAACACTCTTGTTCTCAGTTCTGTCCCCCCAAACAGAGTATCATCCCAGCGCCCTTGTCAGCCAGGTTTCTTACATAGGTCAGATATCCTGGAGTCAGTAGCAGGAAGGCTTTCGTGTGCACGTATATGGGTCTGTGCATGCATGGGCTGGGAGCGGGACATGCTAAGAAGCAGTCAGAGGCAGCACTGGGCTTTGAGCCCAGGGAATGTCAGTGAGAGCAGGACAGGGTCACGAGCGTGGGGCTAGCACAAGCTTAGATAGCACAGAGGTCCTGGGAGCAGGATGGAGAGACAGAAAATAGACCAAAAGTAGCATTGGATGAGAGGAGAAGGTTGTGGCTTGTTTCAACTTGGCTTTGCCCCCATCCTTAGCCTTTTCCCCTTTTTCTTATTGTGCTCTCCATATTCACCTTGCATCTCTCCTCAAACTGCATAGTAAAAAGTACTACACCCCCATGTCTGTGCTCCACTCCCTTAATTCGAACCCACCTTCATCACCACGCCGTAACGATCCCTGACAAGCCCTGAAAGGCTCAGATCCTTTGACTCTTGTGCGGATGTCACTTAATGAAGACATCTATAAATACGGGCACATTAGAGCTCACCATCTGGCTGTGCCTCTTGGACGGCTCCACTCCCCACAGATCAGCGGGCATGGAGACCACTGCAGCCAACCAATTATTCCTCCATCTCCTGCTCCAGCACTGATGGGCACTAATGCCCTCAGCAATGCGGCTGGTGGCCGAGACCACAGGCTAAACAGTGTGCCATTCCAAGCGAAGCAGTCAGCCGAGCCCACACTGTGCTGCCCCTCCACACACCATTCCCAGGGCTGCCAGCACTGGAATGCTCACCAGCCTCTTTTCCCCTTGAAGGTCCAGCTCCCATTCACGCACCCCAGCAGCACTGCAAGGGCGATAAGCCTTTCTGACCACCCCGCCCCCTCCTCCTTTCCTTGCCTGGGTATCACCAGCTTCAGCCTTTCTGTGAATCTCAACCACATTCTTCTCTTTTCTCATCTGCCTCTGACACACCTCCTCTTCAGCACCAGGCACAATTTTTCTGTCCACTGGTCAAAATGATAAATTGAAAATATTTCTTTCCAGGAAGACTCAAGACCTGTAATTTAATTTTTCCTTGTTTGTTTGGGTTTGGTTTTTGGTTGGTTTTTTTTGTTTTGTTTTTTTTTGTTTTTTTTTTTAGAAAAACAATCTGTTCAGATTGGGTGGAAGATTTTATTTGACCTATATGAAAAAAGCTTGCCCGTTCTTTCCAAAATTCCTCTTTTTCTTTTAAAAGGAAGTTTTCCAAAACAAAACTGTCACTGCAAAATGAGAAACTAAAATAGTTCATCTCCTCCAAATAATTTCTCTATTTTTCCCTCCCCAAAAACAAGCATGACGCACAAAGAGTGCAAACCCGCCCCAAACTGAGTGCTTAGGACGGCAAAATAGCACTCCTGCTGACACTTTTCTGCGTTCTTACTTTTTTCCCCCATTGTTCCCTGTGATCCTCTGCCCGTTCCCAAATGCCACCACAGTCGCCAGGCCAAGCTACGTCTGTGCACAGAAAAGTTCACTGAACCGCCATGAAACATTTTGCTCCCTGAATTTTCTGTAGCCACAGGACACATAAGAAGATTGTATTTTCTTTGAAGTAAATGAATATTTTATATCCTCCCTCCCTTCCTCCTCACCTGAATTATTCTCTTATTTTGAAACACCAGCTTGCATGCAGTATTTAAATAAAGCTGTTTTCAGAGCCACAAGCAGCTTGAAACAGTCAAGCCTCTCAAAATATATTGCAAGTGCTGTACATCCTCCTGTTTAGCATGTAAGCAGCGGAGAGCAAGGCACAACCTGGGGAACTCAAACAGGACAGGGTGTTACAGGGACAGCCTTTCCATTCTGAAAGCTTGGGCTCCCTCACTAGATAAATCATGCATGTGAGACGAGACACATCTCAGTCTGTTCCCCAGCCATCCCATGCAAATCACTGAAGGGTCTGGCACAGCGAACTTTGCTCAGGAAAGTGTCTAAATATGCAGTGGGGGTTGCAGTGTGTTACAATTGAAGCTGGGAATAAGCAGAAAATATTGAAGGTCGCGATTTGGAAAAACAATAGGTGCTGCAGGGCAAGAGAGAGAATGGAAACACGTACAGAATTTTCTATACATAGAGCTATAATTATATGCATATATACATAAATATGTATAAAAGGCTTCAGAGGGTTTGGGTGACTCAGCAGCTCTACAAACACGGCCAGACCACACAAATCTTTGCTGAGGTCCACCAGCTGCAAGGATTTGGCCTTGCCAGATTTCAACATGCCTGTTTTATGGGACATCTTTGAGAGGATGTCCAGGATCCCATTTGCTTTGAGTTGTCACATTTTGACACCAACACTTTAGGTGAACCAAAGAACCACTGGTCACCTCTATGTGTAGAGACCAAAGCGGCTCTAACTGCAGGTCAGGAGGTGGGAAGCTGCATGCCTCAAGCAAGTGGCTGCACTGCTTAAGGTTCACAGCTATGACATGACACTCAGGGCTGGGGCGATTTCGGGCAGCTGTATCCCTGAGAAGTTGTCTGTGTGTTACATAGTGGAACGGACATTAATAAGGATAGCCACACACTTGCACCAGGTGAGGGTGCTGCAGACTTGGCAGCTGTTGCAGCTGCTTGAGCAACGTGTCCTGGATTATTTGGAGGTGCTTCCCTAAACACAAGAGAAAAGAAAACGAAGCATGCCTCTGCACAGGTCAGGGAAGGCCATGTGCCATAAATGTTTGTGCAGGTGGATGAATACCTGTGCCCACAGATGCTCACAAGTAGGGCAAAGAGTAAACATGCATATTGGAAAACTCATCCATCTCTATTATAAATGTGAGTCACCTCATCCTAATACCACTTTTAACTTTGCAGAGGCTTCTATCAGACACAGAAGGTAGCTGGGAGGTTATAAAAGTCTGACTAAAAATCTCAGGGCACAGTGTCCTGAGGTTTGATCAAGACTTCCCAATTGAGGTGGAGTAATCCCCAAGGCACTCTGCTGGGAATGCGCACATGACCAATACAGGGGCATGTGATGACTTCCCAAATCTGCCTGGAAGAGAAAGTCATGCTCCTCAGCTCTTGCCTGACGGTGCATCTCTGAATCAGCCCTTCATTATCATCTGCAGTAGATGTTGTGCTCTTATTACCTTGTAAAATCTCCCTGCACTGTCCACATCCCTTGCCTATAAAACCTCAGCAAAGGTGAAAGCTGCTGTGAGGAGGAAACTCTAACCTAATGGAGAGATGCTTATAGAGAGCTGGAAAAGTCACTAATGTCTCTCTGTGGCTGAATATATTTCCTTTTTTGCAATGAAGATTTCTAACACCATATTCCCAGGCCAATGCTGCTCAGTAATTCTGGGTGAGAAGAGGTGGAATTTTAACTGGGTCCTACACAAGGGCCAGAGGATCACGTTTTCAAATGAGCTGAAGGAGATAGCCAAGTTCAAACCTTTCAAAGGCAAGAAGAAAGAGACCATTAAACAAGTTCCATATGCAGAAAAACACACTCTACAAACAGCTTTACACTGAAAGGGCATATCATGCTCCAGTTGCCCCACGAGGCACAGGGGTTGCAAGTTTCATGCTTGAACTTTGTACAGCCAAGGCGGCCCTCTCCTCCCTCCCATGCATTAACCAAGAGACAGGACTAACACAATAGATACATGTGCCAGCACCTACAGAAAGCAGAGCAAAGACTACAGCACGACGAATACTCTGACAGAAGCACAGAGCCTGATATTTATTTACTGCCTGTCAATGTCTAGTCTGGATAGGATGCTGCATCTCCATAGCCATTACGAACTGCTCATTAGACATTAACAGGACAGACTTTGTTGCAATCAGGTCATCTGAGCTGATAGGAAAAGGGGCAGTAAGCAGCAGTGGAGGAATCCAAAGTGAAAGGGAAGGAACGACAATCAGCTGCTGCAATGCTAACAGTCAGTAATGAGCTGGCTGACTAGTGTGCATCACTACTGCTTTCTAGTAAGTGGAATTAGGAGCAGAGCCATGTGTCAGGGGCTCCATACTGTCAGCTGTTAGCAGAGAGATTGATTTAACACAAGTGTCAATGGCACAAGCATTGGCAAAGGAAAAATTCCCCTTCTAGCTGCCAGGCAACCACAGCATAAAACAAAGTGGCCCCAGTGACCAAACAGGCAGCATGGCTAGCAACCCCTTGGCAAGACCCACATTGAAACACGGCTTTATTAAACATAGCAGCCTTAACACTGCGGAAGATTTTGAAACTGTTGTGTACATGATGCACATGCAAAAAGATTCAAAAATAACCCACTACCATTGAGAAAGTAAAGAGGAGTATCCCAGCTGTACTGTAACCCAGCCGAGGAGCATGGGCACTCCAAATAACTAGTGGAGTCCTGTTTGCTTCACCCTAGTGCTACAGGGGAGCAGGGGGAGGAATTGGGAGTGGGCAGGTCCCCCTCCCAGGAAACAGAGTCTGTAGGAGAGAAAAGAGATCATCTCTCTGACAGTCCAGAATGACGATAGCAAAGAAAACCTTCAGGGAAAATTGCAGTGTTTCTTCCCGGAATGAGCCTGGACTCTGAAATCAACACACAATACATGAGATTGAACACTTGCAGGCCTGGGCCTGTTATTGAAGTAATCTTGGGTAGAAAACAAAAACCAAATCCTGAACTTCTTGTTTACCTTAAGAAATAGATTACTGTTATTCTCCAACTTAGTTGACTGGAATTACCTGGAGAAGTTCAGCCACAATAGCCTTCTCTGAAAAGTTTAAAAGCTGTAAAATATCTTTTCTCAGAGTTATTTCCCCACTGCATCTGTCCCATCTACTCAGTGGAGTGATTAACACGACCATTCACTACATTTTAGCAAAGCTAAAAGACACACTGTATTTTTTAACCAAGAACTTTTTGTTATGTCTTCCATTTTGGGTACATATGATTTACAAAGAAGCCAGCTTAGCTTCCAGGTCACAAGACGGACTATTGGTCTGGAAGTGAAGGGGGAAGAAAATCCCCCCAAACCCTCTATCTTCTGAATATGCAAAGCGACAGGAACTTTCCTGAAGTCAGTAAGGAACAAGCAACTAGTCCCAAGGGGCTCTGCTTACTCAGCCTCTATACAGAACCAAAATACATTTTAAAAAATCTGTAATTACATTTTCATTCTGAGAAGCCTCCTGGCCATCCTTGGGAACAGAAGCTGGAAGGGTAAAGACTGGGACTGGAATTATGTGTAGGAAGTATAGCCAGAAACAGAAATAGGGACAGAAGGAAAAATTTTCCCAAAATGGGTGACTTTTTTTTTCCCCCAGGAGTAAGTTTCCTCAGATTTCCTCAACTCAAAGCACCAGCCTAATTCACACTGAGGAAGAGTAGAGCAGAAGGCAACTGTAAGAAACTGAAGCGTGATTGTGGAGGTAGGTGTTAAAACACAGCCAGCCACACGCCAAACCCACATTTGTGATCTTGCCAGACTTGTGTGGCACAAAGCTGCTACAGAGGAGGAAGGGAAAAAAAAAAATCAAGACAGACAAGACCAGGCTCCTTGCAGCACATGCTTCATTCAGCATTTCAACAAGGAGGCTCAGAGGTGAGATTTCAGGCTTCTTTGCCTTTCAGTGAGGAGGGTCAGGATTTTTTTCACTTGGGGGTGAGCTGGGACGGAGTGCTGGAGCACATGCAGACATGCATGTGCCTCTGTACAGTGTCTCAGGGAAAGGAGATGGTAGGCAGCTTATCCTTCTGCCTGTTGTCAAACAGATAATTGTCCTAAAACAGCTGGGCCAGACAATAGCATCTTTAATGGCCCAGCTTAAACATAGTCGTGACGGAAATCATAATATTTTTTAATCTCCCTTTCCCCAGCCTTTCTGGAAATTCACTTTTAATGATTGCAGTTGGCTTTCAGTTTTGCTCATTTTTAATTCAGGTAACTTCTTGAGTCATGCAACTTCCCTCTCCCACCCTCAAGACCCCCTGTAAATGAAAGGCTTCAATATTTCAAATGCAAAACTAACATCGGATGCTAACAGAACCAATGGGAAGTCTGGTTCACCAGTTCTTGCCACCTTGTTCTGGGACTGATCAAAAATCCCACACGCCCAACAGGTAAGAACCAGGGACAGGGTTTGACCCATCCCTAAGGCAGGTAATATAAATTCTCCCTTATCACCAAGACCCAAGCAGCAGATGTCCCCCCATCACACTCCCCACGTGGCCCATCTTCAGATGTTTTGATCCAAAGTAGTAAAATGAGATAATGGCAATCTTTGATACTGGAGGTCAGCTGATTGTTCCCACATGGTATCACACCTGTGTGGTTATTTTCTGTTGCTGCACATTTAAACAAAGGCAGGAAAAAATCACTGTATTTTCTCCAGAGTTTCAAAAATGCATAACTTAATTGTTCTTTCACAAAGAACCATGTTAGGATGTTCCTACATAAGTGTTAGAAAACATTTACCATTTAAACTTCTATCCATTTAAATAATTACTACTTTCCATAAAAGAACTAAATTTACAACAAAGCTCCCCCAATGCTGCCCTCCTCTGCTATGCAGTACCCCATGATCTCTCCATCTGGGGTTCCCCTCATGCATGTCATTCTGGATTCTTATCACAAACACACCATGTGGCCATCATCACAGTCCCTGGTCTAAATTTGCCTGTCTTTTCAACCCTCAGTATTCGTTGCATCTGTGACTTCACACCTCAGAATCCTCTGCTTAATTTTAGACAATAGACTCACTAAAAAAAAAGAAAAAAAGCTATAAAACCTAATTTATTTTCATTGCCCCATACATGGCTAAATTTGGCTCTTGGGTCCAACACCTCCTTTTTTTTATGTTATGTATTTCACATTGAAGAAAGCAAAATTCATACCTTCTCAATGAATTTTTCATGAACTATGCATTGTCCAGTGCTATATATTCAGCAATATTAACTACTGCAGCTGTTTACATTCAGAAGGTTTCCCTCAGCCTCAGGAAGGACAAAATTTATTTTTATACACTAAAAGAATTTAAATTTCTAGAAAATGCTATGGTCACCTCAGAATATGACTCAGTAATCCAGCTGGAGACCCTGATCCTGGAACAGTAGGAACATAACCATCATGCATCAATCATGTCACTTGGTACTTATGCAAGGCAATATTTAAATGAGTCCCTCAGAAACTGAACTCATTATTGCTAAACACCTAAATGGTTGGCCCTATAGATTCAGTCCAAAAGCTTGATTGGCAGTTGCTGGGGCTATGAGAGGAAGGATCTCACCCTCACACATCCATCCAGTGCTCAGCATCCTGCTGCACAAGTGGGACTTTGCAACTCCATCTTCAGCATGAATTTGCTCAGAGGGTGAATGTCTGGCGGAGAGCAGCAGGGGTGAACTTAAAACACAACGGCACTGTAAAATAAGATGGGCTAGAGCCTGGGGTGCTGATCACCATCCTATACTTCTGGGGACAATTCAGGATCCAAGATGTGGACAGATTAAATGTATAACTGCAGTGAAGGGGGGAAAAAAAAAAGCGGGGAATTCAGTTTCCAAAAGATAACCTGGGTTGGTACTATGTACTACCTGAAAATAGTTACCTGTTACAAAACCTCTGATCTCAGTGATTTAGGTCAGGTTTAGCATGAGTTCAGGGCCATATCCATATACCGCATTGCTGGATTGGGGTTAAGTCAAAACAATATCACCTGAAAACGGGTAGCATTAGCAACACACTACCTGGTAAAAATTGCATTCCAAAACTCACATCATCTGAACTGTCACTTTGTCAGGAACAACAGGAAAAGAATGTTTAAAAAAAACCAAAACAAACTACCCATTATCGGCCCAATGCTACAAACTAATCAACACAAATTATGGTTTAATAAAAACCTGTCTTCCATAGAGTCACAAACAAAGAAGAACAAAAGAAGTCAGGTTCAGTGAACCTTAGAAAAGGAGTAGGGTTGGTAGTTGGTGCTCTTCAATGAAGGGAGCTGTCTTTGGCACTGAAGCAGCCAACCCACTTAGAGACACAAAGTGTCTTCAGATGATCTGCATCCAGGACTTGGACGTTAGCATTTCCTTTTAGAGGACCTCAGGATGGATGTTTTACTAGTCCTGGAGCATGGAGAACCCAGATATAATTTCTTCTTCCTTTTCTATTAGCACCCAGGAGGCTTCTAGCGAGAGCTCCTTGTTGCACTTCACCTACACGCGGTCAGGTACAGACTGTCTGAAACAGGAGTAGCTTAGATGGGCAAAGCTGCCAGGAAGGGTAGAAAGAACAAAACCTAATTCCCCACTTTATAGACTGGAAAATGTTTCAGCTGAAGAGGCACAGCTATACTTGATTCACAGAAATGCATGACACATTGGGCAAGCTATGGCCATCAACAGAAGTGCACACGTGAAACCTAAGTGGGCCAACAGATGATTAAATTAGGAGGCAGTCAATTTGGAAAAAAGGCAACTCTCCCTCCCACTGTGGTGGAGAACCTGTGGGATCCATGGCTGCTAGAGGCTGGCAGCTCAGATACAGTGACTGGATAATTTTGGGAGAAATAACAACATTGAAGGCTATGCTGAACAAACATGAAGGGGAATTTAGGGCATCAGGGCCTGGAATGGGAAGGAAAGAAAGGCTTCCCCCATTCTTGTACGGTGTTGTACCATTAGGCACATGCATATGTTCTCCTTTGAAGCATGTGGGATGGGCTGTAGCATGCACTGCTGTGGGGCTATGAGATGCAGGGAGGGACAGACAGGCAAAATGGACCTGACCCAAAAGGGAAATTCTACCTTCCCCTCATCAAGAGGGTAAATGAGAAGGGAGGAAAAGGAAGGGGAAGAGCAGAAAGATGAATATAAAGAGAGAACAAAAGGAAGGGAAAGAGATTTTAAAGAGATAGAATAGATAGCTAGGATAAAGAGAGAGAAAAGACAGAGCTCTAAAGGATTTGATTAAAAAAGCCATAACGTTTTTCTTTGCTCAGCAGCGACACTGCAGACTGCATCCCCATATCCAAATGACAGAAAGCAAAAGACAGATCATGCAGCAAATGCCTGTATCTGTTGGTGGACACTGCCTGCCCCCTTCCCCACCCCAAACATGCAGGATCGCAGCTTTCTGCCATCGCTTACCCTAGCAGTCAAGGCGGGGACTAGCGTTAGGTGCCACCAAGGTGGCCTCCCATCAGTCAGCACTGCACTTCCTGCATCCCAGGGGCTTCAGCCCATCCATTACAGCCAGAACCGCAGCTCCCTGTGCTCCCGGCCACCCCGCGATTGACGAGGACCATGGCACGAGGGGGGGAGAAAGCAAGGGAAAGAGAAAATGAAGAGAAAGCTAGTGATTTCCTACAGCAGCACCCACAGGATTTGTGGGGTGGATCCAAATCACTGCATGCAGGCAGTAAGTAAGGTAAAGAAAGGAGCAAGAGATTAAAGCAGCCCAGCTACACACAAGTGAGCTGCTTGCATGGTCAAATGAAACGAGGCAGAATTAAGACCAGCTTACACCAGTCATGGAAGGGTTCACAGGCTTATGCATGTGGAGAAAGCAGGGGCTGAGTTAGCTGTAATTCTGTCCTATGTTGCTCATAAAAAACAAAGCTCGATTCCCTATGTTTTATAGAAAGCCTGGTTTCAAAGTATGGAAATGGGACCCACTTCACTCACCCTCAAGAAGATGCAGGAATGCCCTTAAACAGCACAGGAGAAGGGCTGGAGAGGAGGATCATCCTCCCACAGAAAGCACAGGGAGAATTCAGCTTTGCACTATGCAAATTCAATTGCCTCGTTTAGACCTTGGAAAGCCTGGTGACTTAACGTAACCTGTATTTATTGAAAGCATCACAGGAACCAAAATTATTGGTTTGAAATGGGTCCAGATAGGAAAATGCTCCCAAGACCTATGAAATCCTTTTGCTACACAGGAATATCATTACAAGACTAGCTAAAAAGGAGAAGTGCAATGTGCTGTATCACCACTTCTTTGCAATTCTGGCTTTTCTTACAATTTTGCCTCTGCTGAGGCCCAACTGTGCTTGCATGGTGAAAAAAACCAGGATCACACAACAGAGTGAGATGCTTGCAAGCATCTCCCACAGCCAGCCGTTTTCTTAAAGTCATTTCTGTTTAGAGATAGCATATCTCTTTACAGTTCTGCAGCTCTCTCCCTAGCAGGCCTTTCATGTGTATGAAAAGAAATATCTGATCAAATATATTCCTCTATCATGGCTTTGAAAATATTAGCAAGATTTAATTAATATATAATCATATCAGCAGAAAAGAGTTAATTGAAATATTGAATAACTACAACTTTAACAGGATTGGAACATAATGCTTCAGACGTACTAAGCAGATGATTTATCCACCATGCTATACAAATTTTAGTTAACAGTTGGGCAAAGACTTTAGAGCTATTATTTTTAGCAATAGAAGGGTATTCCCTAGGTTGTGCCAAGGCCTGTGTGCTGAAAAGCATTGTGAAAAATCAGCTTATTGTGCGTTTTCTTCTCCTATTAGAAGAGGAGAAAAATGTGTCTGACATTGTTAATTGGGATCTTGTGGTAATGCAGCAGTATGTGCATAGAGAGACAAACGAAATTTCAGTGCAAATTCACTGACCTTAGCCAAGATATATCCAGGGAAGAAAACGGCTAAATGAATTGAATTCTGTGACATGAAGCATGTATTACATTCCTAGGTATCATATTAATTGTGCGTGGTACCAGCAGGACAGTTGTAAGACAGGTACAATATCCCTACAATTGCTGTTGAGGTTAACTACATAGCCAAGAGAGGTTAGCAATGAAACAGGCCTGAACTACAAGCCACCATCTCTACCTTCAGATTTTGCAGAAGCTTGTTTACGGAGCTGAATTCTGTATATAGGGTTTCCTTCCTGCAGCCACGGGCCAAAGTCTCAGATGCCAATAAAAATCAAGAAAATTGGACAAAAGTTGGCTCTGACTAAAATTACCCAGATGTGGGAAATCGCCGGTCAACCACATCAGCAACTTTGCAAAGATGCACTTATGTTAAATCACGGACTAGGCTGGCAGAGGCTGGTGTTTATCACCAGCTTACAAGTAGAAAACGAACTGATGAATCTCAGATGAGGTCCCAGGGAGTGGGATTCATGTTACAAAATCAGCCACTCAGGCAGCACTCGATACCGAACTTGTGTCTCCTGCAGTTTTCCCTAGACACTGCTTTCAATTAATTCCCTTGGGACCTTGCATTAGTCACATAGTTGCATGGTGTCTCTCTCCCCTTCTGTGAAATGGGAAGAATAACACTTTCTTTCCACCAGGGACATACACAGATAATCATCTCAACAGTTGTGATTAGCCACAGAGATAATAAGGGCAAAAGTGCTATAGAGACCAATGAAGACTGAACTACCCTCTGCAAAAGGAGAAAATTGATCTAGCTAAATAAAGTGATGTGCCTGCCTGTCTTCGCATCCAAGAGTAAATTTCAAGTCCCTTTTCAAACTCTTGCAAAAGCAAGGATGAAAAACTCTGCTGCAAAAACACAGAATTCATAGCACTGTACAAGTGTCCAATACTTGTCATGTCATCCATTCAGGTTTGTTTGGATATGCACATTTACTTTGCAACTACCACTGATATGTGCAGGTATACAGAAAGACAAAATACAGATGTCTGCCTCCACTCATCCTAGATGCTCTTTTTTTCTACCTGCCTTTGAAGTCAATTCTCTTGGATCATGGGCTCTCAGTAGAAGAATGCATGAAAGTCCTGTTAAAATAACGATCGACCTAAACTTCTGGACAAAAGTTAAAATCAAACCCAGGACGTTCCCCCCCAGTATCTTTGGCATTAAGCAAAAAAGGTTTCAAAGGACTCTTACTTACTTGGTATTTGCTGTTACAACCTTTCTACCTCACATGTGGAAAATATCATAGAATCACAGAGTAGTTTGTGTTGGAAGGGACATCTAAAGGTCATCTAGTCCAACCCCCCTGCAGCAAGCAGGGATATCTTCAGCTGGATCAGGTTGCTCAGAGCCCTGTCCAACCTGACCTTGAATGTTTCCAGGGATGGGGCTTCTGCCACCTCTCTGGGCAGCCTGTTCCAGTGTCTCACCACAGTCATTGTAAATAATATCTTCTTTACATCTAATCTAAATCTACATATAAATATACAAGAGTGTATCTCACTACAGTCGTTAAATAGGTTCAATTCTTTTTTTTTTTCTGGCTCAAAAGATTTGGTTGCAAAGTCTAGAGAAGCTGCTGTATTTTACATGCTGATCCAAACCAGCCCTCCATGTTCTTGAAGGATTTTCAGGAGGGGGAAGTGGGTAAGAGGTACAAAATCACTCAAGCATGTACCAAGTCCTGAAATGATAAGGCAGAGCCATAGGATACCAGGATTGTTCCACATCACTGAGGCTTTATCTGTTCTCTTTTGTCCTCAGCAGACAGGCCAAAGCAAGCAAAAGACCAGACATGTCTTTGCAGTTTTCCTAGTACATTTACAAAATGCAGTGTGCCAAGGCTCTTGTCAGGGAAATCTCTTCAGTGCCCAAATGCCAGCTCATGAAACGATGCTTTGCTTCCCCAGTGCACCTTCTGCACTAGTGGGAATCCTGACCCCAAACCCCTCACTACATACATAAGTAGGGCTGCAAGATGGTGCCCTCAAAATGATGGTATGGCCCACTGCTCAGAAGACACTACCTGCATGTAAGGAAGGGAGGCAGCACCTCAGATGGAAGTTAATTCAATTTTAAATGTAAGATAGTCAAGAAAAAAACAGCAGCAAAATTCCTGTGTAGCTCAAGATACCAAAGAGATGTAGCAGGCTACTGGAGTTAGCAGACCCCCACTAAAGGTGCAGACATGAGAGGGAAAGGGAGTTCAGAGCAAATCTAGATCCCAGCTCTCACAGCTGTGAACACTGGGGAAAGCAGCACCAGAGTGCAGAGTGCAAAGAGCTGAACTCTTTCTCCAGCAGGAAACTGTAATAGTAGAGAGTTGTATCATTAAATACTATATAATAATTGAATAATAACTACTTACAATTTATCTAATAACTTATCTCTGTTCCATAATGTATCATCTTACTATTTATTAATAGACAGCTAGACTTTAATGGAAGTGAACGGTCAGTGCCTCCCTTGGGCTATTGTTAAAGGCTGCTTTCATTTTTATCTGTGAAGACCATTCATAAATAAACCATCAAACCACCTACTGGGAAATAAAAAAATCTCAGTTGTAGTTCCAAGTTTCCACAGACAATCCTATGTGCTGTCACCAGCACAAGGAACAGAGAGAGGATCAGACTCCAGTCCTGGGCAAGAATTGCTCCAGACCTAAATCTGTTTTTTTTTTGCTAAATGGATTCAGATTAGCCCCAGCCTCTGAGGAGGCAGCAGGAAGACTTTGCACCAGCCTGCTCTGCTTGCACAGACACAATCAGGAAAACAGCTACCGGGCTTCGGGATGTCTGTCCCATCAGCTTTCACAGCTTTAGTAGAGAAGCTGAGAACTAAAACCATTAATTTCACAACTGGAAGCAACACTGGAGCTTCTGCCAGTATTCTCACATTAGCCAGGTCTCCCTACCTCTGCTGTACTGGCATTAATAGATTAATTAGTCCCAGTAATACTTCGTGCACTGATGACAATTTCCAGAGAACAAACTGAAACAGTCTTTTTCCCCAAGTCATGCAAAATGCAGCACATTTAGCAGAAAAGAAACAACAACAAATCCCAAGATGAACCCCACAGGACATCTGTATTCAGAATATAAATATATACATATATATGTATTCAGATCACTGTAAAAAAGCATGAAGCGATACCCTACTTCCTTGCCTTCAAACCCTGGAGGTCCATTAAGCCTAAGCCTAGTAGTATTTACATTTGGCACGTTAACATGGCAAAGCCTTCCAGGAGCGGGCAGAGTAGGGATTTGGGGAGGTGAGACAGGCAGTCAGCATTCCTGCTTCACAGAATGAGCTCCCTAGAAGCTGTTGTGCCCCTAGCTTTTTTTTTGTCCCCTCTTCTCTCACATGGTTGATCCCTCCCCTGCAAGAAAGGTCCTAGGAACGAGGTCTTGCAGCGTCTGAAACAGGCAGTCTCACATGGTGTTAAGATGCCTTTGAAACACCTCCCCTCTCCTTATGGAGCTTCTTCCTAGTCCTCCACTCATAAATCACACACACAGGAGCTGTTGGCGAAGCTGGCTTTGACTACTGAGCACAGATGCAGGATGGGAACAGAAGTTACAGGCCTCTGCTTTCTGTGGGGTGGTAACCCAGCCTGAACAATACTTCATCTCACATTTAGCACAGCTCAATCACACCGGCCATATCAGGGAACCACAGCACTGCAGCAGGGTCTGTGAATGGGTACTGGTTTTAGAGTACTGAACACCAGGCTCCTCTAAATTCTCAAGATTCATACTAGTAAAGACTTCAGCCCATCACGTCACTCACCACAATCTCTGCCTTGTCCTCGTCTCCCACCCCAAGGAGAGAAACCTCCCGGTCCCTGCTCTCCTGGTGATAGCTCCACAAAGGGAAAAGCCCCTGGGACTGAAATGTCACAGATTCCGAGGACGTGATTAATTATTTAAATTGACAAAATTACATTCCACTGGTGACATTCAACGGTATGTCTACTCTGCCTTTCGCTCTCCCCTTCTCTCCCTGCCAGCCCCCGGCAGCTCTTTCCCCTGTGGACATGTGCCAGCCAGGGATCTGTTCCTTCGTCTCTGCTCTCTGCTAAATGTTTTTTATTCTCAACCACCTGCCCCAGGCCCTCTCATCAATTATTAATCAAGTGATCCATGAATATGCAAATCAACCCACGCACTCATTTTATTAAATTAAATAAAAAAGAAGAGAGACATGGCATGTACAGCAGCAGAATAGATGATGGGGTGGACTGCTCCAGGGAAGCAGGGATAGGTGCTTTCTAACTGAGAAGCAAGGAGTAGGATGAGAAGGAACATGCACTGTATACAACTATCAAGAGGATTGCTTCTAGAACTGTTCTTATGCTTATTTTAAAGTGGAATTCTGCAGGAATGTGGGGGTTGGAAGATGAGCGCATGCACATATGGGGGGCTTTATCCTGCAGTAAACGAACAGGTGGAGACCCCAGTTCCTTTCTAACAATCCCTGTCAAGAGGGGCACTGTGGAGCAGGGCAGGCATTTATGAGATTGGGGTGGTCCAGCTGGCTGTGCACAAGGGATTTCCATCTGGCCCAGAGCATCCAGCTCAGCAAAAATGCAGCTGTGCTGCATCCATGTGTACAGGTAAGGGTAAGCCAAGGACACTTCTTCTACCTAGATCTTCTGAGTGGGACCACTGTTGCCACCTGTCTGTCTCACACAGGAGGGGAATGAGGGATTGTTTCCTTGTCAATATGTCTTCTCCCAGCTGCTAACATGCTGACCCATTCTGTGCTAGGTCCTGAAAAGAACTACCCCATCATCAAGTTTTCTATTTGTGTAGCATCCTGCCTCACCTCCACACCTCCCGATAGACTCTCCACACCTTTACACACTAGCTGGTCTTTCTGGATCTTCTCAAGTCAACAGCTTTCCCTGGTGGAAAGGGTATGAGCCACAACGAGACTGGCCTGTCATTTCCATCAACTGCAAGGTTGTCCAAGTGCTGATGCCAGATCTGAACAAGCAAAAACCTAAGGCCTCAAATCAGAAATTGCCATTCCAAGACAGGGGACGGGTGTTGCCACTCCCATGCTAAGGCCCCTTTATGCCTGTGGGATTTTCTGGAAAAGACACTCAAAGGGAAGGGAAGATAACCACCTGGTCTGGTTTCCCAGTCCCTGGTGTTGTGGCAAGCAGAGCTGAATAGCCTTGGGACAACACTCCTTCCCAGTTCCTAACACTTCTGCACAAGTATCTCCTTGGATGTAGTTGAGACTGTCCTCACCCCACACAGACGCTATACGCCCTCTTCCACTTAGTTTGGCTTTCTCCCTTTCTGTTAGCTTCACTGAGCTCCATGTCACTGGTTGGCTAGTGTCAGGTATTGACCTTCATGAGGGTTTGAGGGAGTTCAGTGCTGGCAGGCAGATGGGGATCCCCTCCTTACCCAGGAAAAGGTAGTGTGTGGGCAATGTCAGGGCATGTGCTTTCTCCCTTAACTGTTACAAGTCTGAGATCAGTAGGTTATTCCTGCTTTTCCTAAGCATTCCTACTAGATGCTGATGTTGGAGGAGAAACGTCTCTCCTGGTTCAGCAAATCAAGAAAGCACTGACGGCACAGGTGATACCATTCTTTCAAGGCAGCCAACTTGTGACTCCTGAGGCACGTGCTGTTTCTGAGACTGTCACACCAAGCTCTTCTGCAGAGGCTGTGCCACATGCTGGGCCCTGGGTCAGACCACAGCTGCAGGAGAAGCCAAACAGATGCTGGAGCTGGCAGCCGGCCCAGCTCTGTCCCATAGCGGGGCTTCAGAGAGATGCTGCAGCCATTTGGATCAGGGGACTCCCATGGAACTCCATCTTCCCATAGGGCTGTGAGGTTTGGGAGACAAGTTTTCTACCTCCTGACCATACAATGATTTTGAAATGTGATTTGCAGAATCAGGAAAGTTTGTTACCTCCAGTACAGCCCACAGCCACACACACACATTATGGCATTGCTGAACAGAGGCCAGAGAGAAGGGGACTGCATCAGCAGCTGGAAATTACGTGCTTACACGATTCCTTGGCTACTGCTGTGCTTATGGGGGTACGAGAGGTGGATGGGAAGAACAGCTTTCTCACTCACTGATCCAAGACTGTTGGTTCATATCGAGAAGTAATTCTGGTTATACCCTCCTTCTCCATAAAATGGCTAAGAACCTTGCTGGCAACTACTCAGGGCTCAAAAAGTGTAAGGACAAGGCTCAGTGATGCTAATTTCTCAGTCATACCTGTACTACATAGATGTGAAAAGATGCTGCAATATCAGTCACAATATCAAAACTGGTGCAAATCGTGAGTTCGCATCATAGGGTCAGGGACCAGAGCTGCCTTACAGCTGCTAGCTCTGGTGTTTGCCTCCCCCAGTATTAGACACATCCCTCAAGATCTATCCTGCACTCCAAGTCCTGAGTACAATCCCTACAGATGACTCCAGTATCAGGCTTCTCAGTATGTCAGAGTAGTGCCTGCACCTGAATGGAAATGCACAGGAATCAAGGCATTGGGACTGAGTTCAAACATGGCTCACTCCCTGCACATGCAGCTGCAGCTCCACCAAGAAGCACTTGGACTGGGCCACCTAAGGTGCCAACATGCCAAGCAGGAAAGGTGCCCTGTACTAGTGACATGCCCAGCATCCACCCATGGAGCTCAGCACCCACAACCGTCTTGCAGAGTTCAGCTTTTTATTCCTTCAGGGCACCTCACACCCCACCTCTGTGTGCAGTATTCTCCTCTAACACATTCAGGAAGCAAGCATGCTCCTGGTTCTTAATTTCTGAATGGAGGGAAAAGGAGAAAATGGAAAAGAATAGAATTCCCCTAATGTCACCAGCTAAATGTTAATTTGGAATGAGATTTTTTGTTTTCTAAATTGCTCTCAACTGTGTGCCAGCACACAGGTAAATTGTTCTTGGCTGAGAAAATGGCCTGTCTCTCTTCTCAGGGATTAACATAGAGGACAGTGAATGGAGCAGCAAACAAGAAAACCATGCTCCTTTTACAAATCATTCAATAGTTTCCTGACTTCTTTTCTATATATTTTTCAGCTGTAAATGAGTTTCTACTGCTCACTCTAGCTGAAGGCCTTGCTTGCCATTGTTATTCCCCATTTTCTTTTTAAACAAGGTAGGGGAAGGAAGAAGAAGTAATTTGCTGCCATGGTGACTCCAAGTGAAATGAAATGGCTGTACTTCCCTCCTGCCCCTCCAAAATCTTCCCCCAGCTGCCTTCCCCAAGAACTCTGCTCATTTGGCATATGCTTCTCTAGCTCAAAGGGAGCCTGGCTCCCTAAATGACAGGCTGGCCTTTTCCACTGTAGGAAAGGATTAAGAGTACCTTGCTTTGGCCCCTTCAAAACTTTCAGTGTAGAAGCAGTTGCAGAAATTTAGCCAGGGAGAATAAGCCTGTACGTCACTACAGTGTTGTCCATCTGCAGTTAGTAACACTGGCAGCATAGGTCAGAGGATGTATATGTGGTCCAGGTACTTGCACATTCTTCTCCTGCAAAGCAATGCCCAGAAAAAAACTTCTGACTACAGCTAGTACTTAAGACTACAAAGCCTGCTTCTTTCCCCAGACAGAAATGTCACAAGCTACCAGTGTCCACCTCTCACATGGGGCAACCATTTCCCTAAATACATTTCATATATCCCTCTCACTGATCAAGTGTTTCCCAGAAGTCTGCAGCCTAGATCTTGGTTTCAGCTTTGAGTGGTGGTACCAGTCCACTCATAGTTGGGTTTTTCCAGCTAAGAAGTGTATTGCATTTTCCCCCGTGCCTTCCCTTTACATAAAAACCATGAGATGGATTATTTAAAAAAAAAAAAAAAAAAAGAGAAGTGAAAAAGGTTTTGTCCTTAGTTGCATGGGTTTTTGTACTCTCTTTTCACAAAGAGAAAGGAAAGGCTTATGAACTCTATCAGCTATTGGTCCTCTGCCCTCATAAAGCATCTTTCTCCCTTTTCTACTTAAATATCTTGTTCAACTACGCAGCATACATTCTCCACACTCCCTTCTTTACCAGTCTTATGAGAATTTCGATATTATGGTGCCAGTAGGAAATGCTAAATGTAATGCTGTAGAAACAAAGCCCTTATACACGAAGTCAGATTCAGAATGGCTTCCCTTTATCTCGAAAATCACTGGTAAGACCTTGTGCTGGTAGAGAATTTAATGCTCGCTGGCATTTTGAAGATTATTCCTCATGCTTTAACGAGTGGGAACATGGTTCTTGTCTGGAATTAACACAACCTGTCATGTCCTCTTAAATATACAAAGGTTTCACACTTGCAGTGGAGGTTAGACTACCGATACAATTAATAATCACATGATAGATAAAAATATCTATTTGTTTGATTCAAGGATCTTGAGTCAATGAGGGATGTGAGACTTATGCCTGCCGCCTTTGCATTAGCAGTTTAATCTACTGCCTCAGTAAAGAATTAGCACTTGTTTCTCTCTCTTTCTCCAAGATTCTTGCAGCTTGTTATGGAGGAGGTGCATGCAGTCCCTTATGGTGACTGATTCAAGTCAGTAGCAACTTGAGAGTATGGGTTCTTCTCAAGATGCCCAACTTGAAAACAAACTGAAAGAGCTTAATCCATTGAAAACACAGCGAGAACTGCTGAAAACAAACACTGCTTGCTTAGCTTTCAAGTGTGGGGCTCTAAAAACAGGAGCATCAATAACAACCAGCACTGGAAATCCCAGCTTCTCCTCAGCCTTTAGTAGTTTGATGGGTACCCCCTTCTCCCCGGAAATATCACCAACACATAGTCTAAAACATCAGGATTGCATTTTAGAATGATTAACTATACTGTCACTTGCACATACAAACATCTAACAGCTCAAAAAAAGATATTTGTGACCGATGCATGCTCTATCTAGAGTAGGTACCCCATAGTAAAGCATGACTGTGGAAAACCCTTAGAAGTAGACACCTCATTACTGCACTGTAACAATCCACATTTCTCCCATGAGCAAGCTAAAAAAAGGTGAAAGGCATTAATTCAGGAAACCTACTCACAGATACTAAGTTTTAAAATTCAGTTAGCAGGACAGGAAAAAGACCACCATCATTTGAGACACTCAGGACAGATGAGGGAAGCCCCTGCAGGAAAGGTGTCTGAACTGGGTGGGAATGGTCTGCTGTAATGGGTCCTGAGGACACGCTCTTAAGTGGGGAGTAGAGCTTCTGGCTTTCTGCAGTACCTATCCTTCACTTTGTACAGGCACATCAGGGATCTCAGCTGGAATCTCCGTATAACTTCTGGTATAGAGTCCAGAGGCAGAGCCTTCAAAGTAAACCAATAACACATCCCAGGTGCCAGATGTACTCACAAATCGTTTTCTATCTTTAATTTCTAGGACATGAAGAACTTGAATTGGATTTTCATGTCCATGTAACAGGTGCTACACAAAAACCTTTCCAACAAAAGATTTTAGGCGCAACTGTCTGAAAGATTATTTTTCCCTTTTTTTTTTTATTTTCACTTCCTTCAGTCCTGAAAGTAATTAACTTTCAATGGCAGCTAATTATAAGCAAAGAGAAATCGGAGGCTGCGTGGCTGTCTGTTTGGTGCAAGCTCGGCAAAGTGTTTTTTAATTGGAAACCCTCTTTGCCGTGTGCATTTCAATCCATTTTGCACTGTATTTATCCTTCCAGATTCATATTATATCCATGACCTTTCATCTAATGACAGAAGCTCATGCAGAGAAAAAATGATTATTTTAACAAACAGACATTAGAGATATGAAAGAGAGAACGGAAAAAACAGGCAAGAGGAGAAAGCAGGAATGGCATGAGACAAGAATAAAGCACGTCCTAAATGCTAAATGCGGATCTCCCTCCTTTTCCTCCAGTATGTGACTTCTGCAGGAGCACTCCAACTCACAGCTATTGCTGATGCCAGACACTAATGAACAGCAGTCACTTAAGGCCTTTCGAGAACAAGCTTCCTATTCCTATGGTCACCCACCAAGAAGAGACACTCAGAGATGCATCCTGAACACAGACCTTTTGTAGTGGCATGTTAGGAGCTGTAGGTCTTCCGTGATTCTGCAGTTTGCTGTGACTAAGTCAGACTTTAGTATGTCCTCCAAGGCAAGCACAGGTGAGAGAGTTTAGAAACACAAAGCTGAGAATTGTTGCAGACAACACACAACTTGAACTGTGGGGCACAAATTTGAGATAACTGTGAAAATGGATCCTAATTCCATGCATGTAATGATGTCATCCCAAATACATGCAAGTTGACCTTACTGTACTTCAACTGAGTGGAAGATGTAGAAATATGTCAACAAAATCCTATTTATTCCTCGTTCTTTGGCCAAAGCATCAACTCCAGGCTGAACTCTCAGCCACACTCCCTGACACTGCCTTAGCACTGTTTTCTTAGCAAGACCTTACCACTGTATGTAGTTGCCAAAAGAAAAAAAAAAAAAAGATCTATGGCCTCAAGTGGCAATGAAATGGCTCAGAAACCTTAGGCCCCCCCCCAGCCATGGAACAACATCTCTATGCGAACAGCAGCAGTGGCTCTTCCGGCACTGGGGTGGTTGGTGGGTTACGCGTGATCAAATCTGAACTGGCATTTCCCACTGTTAACAAGCAGTTCTTGCCAACTGCCCACCTGGCTTCTGCAAGAAACAGCTTAGCAGGCGCTAGATGTTTGGCAAAAGACTCTGTAGGTTGGTCGCAGTAAATTTATATGATACACTGAGCATCAACTGCCTAATCTACGTTTACCAGCAGCAAGGATAGACCAATAGCAAAAGGCCGGGGATATCCAGCAACTCTTCCCAGAAATACTCAGTGTAACTGGAACAGCTAATAACACATCCTTATCTCCACCCTTATCTAAACTATCCAGTATGCATCCCAGTGTCTCCCATAAGGAAAACTGAGGGGTAATTTATCCATCAGAGAAGTATTTTGTTTACTACCTGACACAATGTCGTTCCTGTTCAGGACTATCACTCCACATGAACTTTCAGAAAGAACAGATTATTTTTTTCGTGAGCCCCGGTGCTGAAATTAATTTTTCTGCTTGTGAAGTTGCTCCTCTATAGGTTCACACAAATTCCATGGAAAAGAGTGTAAAAAGCAAACAAGAGACCAAAGCACAATGGAAGGATACCAGTGCTACATCTGAATGTCAGTGTTATCTGTAAACTTAAGTAGGAAATACAGGCAGTGTAAAACAAAAATAAGTAAAATTGTAGACTAGGCAATAACCAAAGGTATTACAGGAGCATTTGATGGTCAGGAAATAGTTTCCTTGAGCCTTGGGAATATAATTGCCTATGCAGAACTTACTGATATTTTCAGAAGTCCAACAGTGCCCAAGACTCATGAAATTCAGTGAAACTCATACCCTAACTCAGGCCTCAGGTAACACCTGTTTAGAAAACTTCAAAAGTACAAAACAGGCCAGAGCATCAATGCTGAAGATTCATGAGCTCTTTAAAGGCATAGTCAGGTACCACGCTTTGCATATTTTTTTGGAATCCGTCTTCACATCAGATGCCAACATATGGTCATAAAGTGACTGACAGGCTCTGGACAGGCATCTATAGAGCCCCCAAACAAGATTCACCCCTGAAAGCTTGACTGAGAACTGCTTTATGGGGGAAATTTCCAGAAGCACAAATGGCCCTTCGGCACACCACATTTCCACCAACTTGCAATCCCTAAAATACTAGGCAGGTAATTTAGAAGCCAAAGAGGAAAAAAAAAGCCCTATTTGCAGAGCAATCACTTATAACTATACATCCACTCCCAGTGCCTCTTTGTGATTCATTAATAAATAAAACTCACAGACTAGCAGCTGTGTTCAAGAAACATTGCAGCAAAGTCCATCTCAGCACCCGCACTAAATATGCCATCAGACGTCACTGTGCAGATTCGGGAGCCCTTATATTGCTAGGTTGACATCCATCTGGCCACTTCAGCACTGTTGTAGCAGCACAGGGTTGCAATTTTTATAGCCCTGTTCTCCCATGTAAACTAGATACATCAGGCTGTTTGAGGTGAAGATTTGTTCGGCTGTGTCATGGTTGCCCAGTATCTTGTCAAGACAGTGTTGCATCAGCTCAGGAGATCTCTTGGAGACCCTTCCCTCTGTTCCCTGTGTGAACACACAGGAAGACAGGAGAAAAAAGGTAGCAAGAGATGAAGGGGTATGTGATTACAGACTATAAATTCATCAGATGGGTAAGCGCCAGGGAGGAAAGAGAGCTCTTTAAACTAAGAGATCATGTTGACATAAGAACATATGGATCTTAACTGGCCATGAATACATTTAGACTGGGAATTAAAAAGAGTCATTTAAACCTTCAGAGCAGTGAGATTAGACAGCGACCTCCATCTGCAGTATTAAAGGAAAGCCACTCCAATCACACTGCAAATTTATGAAAGGATTGTTACACAAGAACAAGAGCTGGATTGGATAATCCAGTGGTTTCCATGTATCCTATGCTTTAGTAAGAAACACCCCACAACACTTTGGTATGTGGCAAAGTCACCCCATACCAGTTGCCCAGAAGGTTTTTCCCTTGATCACTGGCCTATATACAAGTACTAACAAGCCACTGAAGCACCCTGAACATCAGAGCAACCAACACAGACTTTTTATAAGTCTGTTCAACAGGTCCAGAATGAACAAGTCTTTAAATGCAAAGGGTATGTTTTCAAAGTAGCTTTCAAAAAACAAGTCCTATTTTCAAAAAGAACTCAAATCCCCAAGTCCTTTGATTTTCAGGAAGACAAGCTCCTGAGCAGCTGAGGTGCTTTTGAGAGTTTTGTCCCTAGTCTTTAATGTCATTTTAGGCACTTTGATTCACTCTCCTTTTGCTGTCACACAACACAGTTTTGTCCTATGCCATATTGAAAACAGTGTCTCTAACCTTTTGATTCTAATGGAGCTTGAAATACTAGGATAGATGACAAACTTTGCTCAGTTTTCTTTATTCCTTTCTGTATGAATGAGGATCATGGACCATATAACAATGCAGAAAGATACAGGTAAGAAAAAAATAGAATTATTTGCTGTTGACTTCAGCACCAGACCTAACCCAGACTATGCATTACACACTTTATGAAAAACATGAAACTGCAACATATTTTTGTACAGGATCTGGATAACCCAAGTTCCAACCTACTCTCTTCCTCTTCAACTACTAATTGAAGAGCCTACCTGAGTAAAAGATAGGTTGGTGGTTTTTTTATTTTAATAAGGTTTTTTTAAAAAATTATTACAAGGCTGTAATCATGTTGTCAGACCACACCTGGATTACAGATAGCTTGCCATTGCCATCATACCAGGTAACAACTCTGTGCTGCAAAGTTAGTGATTTGAATATCTGATCAGAAACTAGACACTTCAACAGATGCAAGTGAAATTGTTGGTGAGGGACAAAGAGCCTCCAGTAAAGTAGCAGATCACGAAAAGTAATTATTAATTCTATCAACTTAACTTTTTTAGTTAATGAGTACATTACAAACATTTTAGACATATTTCATTTGTTCATTTTATCACATAAAAGGCAGATAATGAGAGGTAATCTATGAGGTTTACTTGTAAAATGAAGAATTTCACTCAAAAAGTGGCAAGCAATTCTGAAAATGCCACACACGGGTTATTTTCGTCAGAACAAGGCTCAAGATACAGATCAAAAGTTTCTTCTAAAGAAACAATCTGCTTACCCATCTCAGACCACATATCTCAACACTAGCTGAGATACTCGTGCCCTGCTGTTCATCACCCATTTGGGGTCAATAGGCTGACCGGAGCGTAATGCATGTTTGCAGTCCAGTCCAGACTGTGTTTTGGTTTGCTCTTTTACTCTGACTTACCAGACCTTCAGCAGCATTCAGTTGCCACGGTAAAGGAAAGGACAGCTGCCATACAGAACATGTTTCTGATGAATTCAAAACCTCCTTTGGAAACACGACGACTCTGCTGATATTCTATCCCATATGTACATACCATCTTCCTTGCCACCCAACAACAGTTTCCTAGTGTTTTGCAACCTATACATTTCATCACAACAAAAAACATTGCCATGCCAAGATCTTACTAGTACAACCTCCCCAGGCAAATAACCACTGATTTGACTCCAGAACACCTACTGCTTACTTCCTCCTCTGGTAGCCATAAAAACAGTAGCTTACACCACTGGGTTACAAGATGCTGCGATATTTGGGCATAACTTGATACTAATCAGTTACAGGGAGATATTAGTATTTACCACAGCTATTTCCAACAGCATCAAGAGGTTTAACAGTAACTAGGACTCAGAACAAGCTGTGTATGTCTAGTCATCTCTTTTTTTTTCCCTCCCAACTTTATCACAGGCAGGCACACGACAACAGCAGTTTTGTTGCCAATTCAGGTCACCTAGGGATATCATTGTATAAAGTATCCAAATCAAACTAAGTAACTTACCATTACTTTAAAGACAATCAGGAGAGGATTAGAAAGCACAAAGACTTACCTACAAAGAAAAAAAGAAGCAAAATTATGGAGAAAGCAAAAGCAAGAACAGGTGGTCTTCGACAGTTTGAGTTCAGAGATATGACAAAAGTCTTGACACAATACCAAGAAAAGCAGATCTAGTTCCTTGCAGTGACAGCCCCCTGAATCAGAGAGGACCAACTTACCAGCTGACACTAAGAACAAGGGTTATTTTAATCACACTTACAGGTAGGCTCAAAACAAAAGTATAATTTGCTGCCCCAAGGAACTTACATTCTCATTTAAGATGAGCACATCAGAAGATGATCACCTGGGGAGCAGGAAAATAATATTACTCTCATACTTGGCTGTGAGAGCATCAGACAAATCTTAAGGATTATGTGGAATACTTGTGTTAACAGTCATAAGGGAGCGATTAAAAAATAAATACAATAAATTAGATTGGCCCTAAAATGTGAAGGAGGCTTATTTTGCATGCAGAAAAAATAGCGGGAGTTTTGCAAGATCCTTCATCATTATTAACCACACAGTTCTTTGTGGTACATAGGAACTGCTGTTATAGGCCAAGGATCCATGGTGCTAGGTCACTGTAAAAACAGAAAAACAAAGACTGCGTTGTTTGAAGGAGTTTCAAGGTGCTTCCATTAAATTTCTTATGCGTTTTTTTTATCAGACAATGGTGAAACTTGATGGTGAAACTACAAGCAAATGCAGCTGAAAATCTCATACTCATTGGGCTCCCTGCTCAGGTCCTCTCCTGTCCTGCCACTGTAACCCACCTTTCAATTTTTATGTAGTGAATTTGACTCCCTCCCCAGGCCCATCCTCCCATTCAGTGAACTGCCACTGCTGTCCTTCAGACAATCACGCCCCTGTGTGCCAGAAAGATCTGTACTGAAAAGCTGTGCAGAAAACCTAGAAGCACTAGCACCGCTCTGTAAGGATGAATATTTCGCACATTATCATTGCTTCACTGATATTTCTGAGTAGAATGTAGAAAATCAAAGCTCATATGACAGAGTATAATGAAGCACTCCTATAATAGATTTATTTATTTTGCTGAAAAAAAAAAAAAGTCTTATTTTCAGGGGAGCTTGATCCAAAAACCATAGATGTCAATAAATAGCCCAGAGCAGAAAGAAGCAACAGATTACAGTGAAGAGATTACTCATAAAGGGAACATCACTTTTGTGGGATATAGACACATATCAGCAAGTTTTGATCCTTGCTTGCACGTAACTCTGATTCAGCTTACACTCAGAGGACCCATGAGGACTTCTGGCTATACAAGTTCCTATTCATTTGCACAGGAGGTACCACAACACATTGTACCAGCTCAGCTTTTTGCCTACAGCTCAAACTATGTGGATGCAATCACTACTAGTGGGGTCAACAGGGTGGTTGATCCCAAACAGTATTCACCCAGGACTCTTGGTGTCTTTCTGGTTTCTCTATTAGTCGTCAACACAACTTCATTTTACAGCATGCCCTCCATGCAGCCAGCACCACCCACCTCAATGGGATGAAACTCATTTCATGGAGGGAAAAGCCAAATGTCTCTGTAAGAAGGAGCAAGATCAGGCGGTTCATTTCAAAAAGACAGGCTTAAGATTTTTTTTTTTTGCCCAGTGAACTATATGCAAAATTGTAGAAAATCATATGTAAAACCAGAAAGGATAGATGGTTATTCATAGAGACGGAAAAGCATAACATCAAAATATTTGTGAACACCCTGAACCCAGTTGTATCTGAATGTACACATTCTCTTCAGAAATGGCCTTGCACATATTTCGAACAATCCTCAATGCATACCAAGTCGTTGAATACTTATAAATATTCATAAACAATTTGTGAACAGGATAAAGGATGAAACTTCTTGTAGTGAGCTTAGACTCATTGATATAGGAACAGGAATAGTGTCACATGGCATCAACGATCCATCAAATGGTGTGGGAAATTAGCAGTAGATACTCAGAAAAAGACATTCTCAAACAAACCAGAGGCTAAAATTCAGTCACACAAACTATTTCTCTAACAACTGAGAATAATGAACAAATTAGTACAAAATCAGTCTGCTCCCAAATAACTTACTGAACAGAGGGGTGAGAATATATTTCGGTAACACATTGCTGCCTGCCAACAGTTCACTCTGCTCTAACTCTTACAAATAGAGTGGACTGACAATAACTGGGAGTAGGTGACAGAAAAAGAGGGAGAATGATGAGCAGTAGAGAATAAAACATGAATGGTCATGGAACGACAGCACTTCTACCTTTGCAGGAAAAGGAAATGAAGGAGACAAAGCCTTCCTCTGCTTACACTACTTGAGATCCTACCCACTTTGGTCAGGTTCCACCAGATTTGGCCCCTATTGTGCAAAATGTAAGAGCACAACCACCTAAAAGAGCAACACTAGGTAAACAAGCAAAAATCCCAAAGCACAACTTTCACCACTTTCTCCCCCTTATCACGAGAAGACACCAAACCCTCTTCCCCTGCCATCCTGCCTCTTCTGCCTTCCAGATAGCTCTGCCCATCCATCACTCAAGACACTTGGTCCAGCTTCTGTCTTAAGGACACTCAACAATAGGGGAATAGAAGAGCAGCTTAGCCAGCTCTGCAAGGGAGATTATTCAAAAGGTTAATTACTGAATGAAACAGAAATAAGAAATGGAGGGGGCAATGGGAAAGGGGAGGGAGGAGGAAGGGAGGGAGCAAATGACTTTCAGCTGCTAAATCTGGCTTTCCAAATCCTTAAAGTCCTTTACAATTTAGGCTGAACAAGGAGTGGATGGGAGGGGGATGGGCTGTGTTGTTCACTTGCATGTTTGATAAAACCTCAATTATGTTCCTCCTCTCCTAATCCTGTGTCATTAGGAGCAAAATGGTACATAGGGAGGCCATTTAGTCATGAACGCCTGCAACCTCACCATCCGACCTACTGACTTCTTTCTTCCTTCTGCTCTCTCTTTTTTTGTTGCTGGAGCCAATTATATTTAGAGATGTGATTTTTTTGGCTAGGCACTTGGCCTCCAGTGCCAGGGGTCCCAAAATGGCCTGGCTGGAGGCCCTTATGGCCATTATTATTATTTTTTTGGTGTAAAGGTCATTATTACTGTAATAGCTGGGAATGAATCTGTCTATTCAGAGCTTTTTAAAAGAAAAACAAAAACTCCAAAACAAAGCAGCATTTTCTATGGTGCCTCCAATCCCTGTTCTCACTAGAGCCGGAGTCGTCTAGCTGCTGATTTCAATGGCAAAGAAGGACTGAACCCAAATGGAGAATTTTATAGTACTAAACCAAAAGCCTCAGAAAGCAATCAAATAAATTCAAACGTAAAGCTGATGACTCTTTGCTCCCTTTTGGTGCAAGAAAACAAAACTAAAAGGAGCAACTGTCTGTATAATCTTCCCTTTATTCTTAGCCTCAAACCCAGGCCTGGCCCTGAGCACAATCCAGATGCAATGGAAAACCTTGGGTCAGGAGTACCCAATGGCATAGAAGAGCCTAGCATGGAGGCCAGAGTGCTGCGGCACTGTCACTCTGTCAACTCCTCCGTACCCTTCATTACTCCAAATCCACACCTGCTTCAGTAGTTCACCAGAGATGGCTGCATTTCAATGACATGAAACAATCCATACATCATTTATATGGCTCGTTTTGCTTTCTCTGTTAAGAGATCAATACAGGTATCTCTTCTCATTATGCTATAATGCATGATGAGTGCAGTCACTATCTTAAAAGTCACTTGCCAGTACATGACATAATGAGCCCTGCTTTTTGTCCTCTGGACACTGTTGTATAAAGGCATTATGAGAGTTCACGGGCAATCAAGTTAGCATTTTATTTGGATAAGAAGCAAAGTGAAGAAGGCTAATAAACCTTTTTCTCAGCTCTTCCCCAGTGCTAACCTTGCAGGCTGGTTTTGATACCAAGGCGGGAGCAGGGGGAGAAATCAGAGCATGTTTGGAGCCTCCACAGCTTCTAGAGAGGCATACAGTTATATAGCTTTCCAAAAACAAACAAACAAATCTACCATTAAAATTTAGGCAAACCATGAGGTAAAGGGAATAATAAATAACCTTGAGGGAAAGATATTTGGCAAGCTTAAGTTCCAAAGCATCATGGGCAAAGAGTCTTGACTGGGAATTTCACTTAATTTGATTTATTGCCAGTTAACATAAACTTTTTTTTACTGATTCAGGCATTGGAAAACAGAGACGACAAACAATTAAACAGACACTTAGGTAAACCTCTTTCTTCCCGGCTCCCCAGGCTCCACTGCAGCCCAACACATATTCCTACACCTGTGCCAGCCAGTCTCCCCTTCCCTTGTTTTGGACACACATTATACTCACTCCCTGCAAACCCCTTGGGTGAGGTGACAGACAGCTCAGGAGATTGGGTTGGTATGTGATGCTTTCTTCCTTCTGCCTCTTATTTCTTACTGTTTTCTTTCTCTGCTCCTTCCCCTTTTGCTTGTTTCCTCTTCTCCAGCCCAGGTCCTCCACAGACTGCAGTCTCTTTGGGGTATCCCTGCTCCAGTGTGGGTCGCCCATGGGCTTCAGTACCTCCCCCGTCAAAACACCTCCCCAGCACAGTGCCTCCCTCCAAGAACCATCTTCAGTCCCACCCTCAACAATGTCCCCTTCCACGTGCCACCTCCTGTATATGCTTTTGTGTTCCCTCTCAAGCATCCTCACATCTACTCCCACGTCTACTTTGATTTCCCCTCTCACATCTCCCCAGATGTCCCCCACAGAGAGGCTGGGACACCTCTGACTGGCCACTTTCCAACTGAGGAAAAACGTCCATCAAGGACTCATGCTGGTGTTGGCAGAAAGCTTGCCCTCCAGCTACCCAGGCTGTTGCTGTCTATCTGCACAGAGCTATGCACTCTATGGCAGTCACTCCAGCAGCTTGCGTCAGCACAAAATGCCATTTTAGAGAGCAAAACCAAAGAGGTATGCTGCGTTGGGAGTGACCATCAGGTACAGCTAACCAGATCTTTTCCATGCCAGCTTCCAAACAATGTTCTTCAGCCACTGGAGCCATTTCATGCTGAGACAATGGAAAAGATATTTTCACAGACTAGGAGATACTCAAAACAAAACATTCAAGCTGCAAGTGAAGCAGTAGATGGCCATATCCCTCAGGACAGCTTCCCTGAGTCAGAGTCCACCTCCACAAACTGAAGCTCTTTTAATAGCACTGTCAATGAGAGATCGCATATCTATTCAGATGCACCCACAGACGTTCACTGCTTCAGAAACACATCTCTTCCTAATAATATAGTTGGCTACATTATCTTATTTGACGCTAAAAACTTGAGATGATTGATGGTAGTTTAAATTCTGAATAGACAAAAATTATAGAGCAGCTTTATAATCTTTTGCATTAGCGCCCTGGGGAAATGGCTGAAGTCTTTATCACATTCAAAGGACAGCATGACTGATGTTAAACCTCTACCCTCACAGCCAGACCAGCCTTCCATGAAGGTCTCAGGCAGCCTGGTCGGGAGTCTACCTACAACAGTGGCTCTGAGGGCCTTGCATTTGATCATTAGGTGCCACACTTTTCATCTTCCCTAACTACCACTTTGCAGATATTTCTGACTTACTTGCAACTGAGTCAGGATCAAGGAACAAAGAGAGAGGAAGGATGATGAAGGGAAAAGAACGGAGCAGGAGACTTTCCTTTACCTTGAGTATAAACAGCTATCCTGCTGAGAAGTAACGTAGAGTTTGCTTTCTGGACACACAAGTACTACAAAAGAGCTGAGAAACTATATCCTAACAGGTATGGAAGAGTGGTTCAACAACCTGCCCCAAGAGGAAGAGCAAAGTCATAAAGGGTAGGTTCAGGGAAGACTGGGTTTTATAACATCCCTGGATTCATTACATTGAGATTCACTGTGCTTATTTCAACACCAAAATGAAGGCAGTAGGAACTTATGCTCACTTTCTCACCGATCTCTTTTCCTAGTTTGAAAAAGCAGTCCAAATCAGAGCTCTTTTTATTAAGAAAAAGAGAAAAAGATATGCAGAGCAAAAGGAACCTCTCCTCAGGAGAAACAGAAGGTACAATGAAGGCTCAAAACCTCTCAAGCAGCTCATATCACTTTAATAAAAGTCCAGATGACCATAAGGAGTTCAAGCGAGTGTGGAAGACAGGAAGAGAGATGGACATCAAATTGGAAGCCTCCTTAAGTTTGTTGCCAGAGGAGAGCATGCCTGTTGTTCCTTCCCTTCAACTCATTGTCTTTTACCAGAAAGCGTCATTTGCCTCAGCCCCCAACCCCTCAAAATCTTATGGCCACAAACATCTCCACAGAAGATAACTCTCCTTTTCCTCCCTGAGGACTTGTAACACACAACAGTTAGTGAGGAAAGAACACTACACGGAAAGAAGATGTCTCTAAAGCAATGCTCCCTTCTATGAATATCACTGTTGTATCAACTCCTTTTATGTCCTCCACTGCTTGTGTATCATCTGCTTCTATTAGTCCCCACAGAAATCTCTTTAGGCTGGGTTTCTATCAACAAAGAGAGGTGACAATTGCTCCGGTCTGTTTTGAGAATTGCAAGCCTCCTTCCTAGGTCCAAGAGGATCTCAGGTCCGAGGCATCAAGAAAACTCTGCGTAGTAAATGCTATCCTTCATGTTAAACTCACTAAATGAGCTAGCAATTCAGGCAAAAATTTCACAACAGCTCATTTGAGGCTGTCCAGCTAAAGCTTAGTGTCCCAGGTTCTGCCAGAGAAGCAGCTGTCCAGCATTTTGGGGGGTGTTTTGCACCACGGTTTCACAGTACTGCTGCATCCCCAATGCCAGAGTATACTAAACAAAATAAACTCTGATTTACACAGCCATGATTTATAAACTTAACAATGGCCCTAATGGAGATAGTAGTAAAGTGATGTTGAAATGAAAATGCAGGAATCAATCCTGCATCAGACTTGCTGGACTCTGGCACACCCACCCCGCAGTTTCTCCAGCAGTAGCTGATGGTGTCAGGTGAGTTCACTACACATGGTCCCCCTATTTCACAGCCTGGACAACACTGTCACAAGAGGGATGGCAGACTGCTAATTTAGTCAGTTCTCTGAGAAAAACACAAAACCTGAGGAGTAAATATTAAAAAAAAAGCTTCCTTACTACCTGCTAGCCAGTGGGTAGTGTTCAGCTGGGGAAGAGTAAACCATGGCCTCATTACTGCAGGCTGCATGAAATAATGTTCTTAGGGCAACATCACCAAAAGCAGAGACAATACAAAATATACCACCTGCCTACATAGTTTTCAGCAAGCTTGACAGGGAGAGGAACATTTTTCCTCCCACATCCAAAGGAAAATATCATCTCCTTGCCTGTCTTTATCCATCTTTTGTGTCTTGCCTTTTAATTAGCCTATAAATGTTTTGGAGGAGAGAACCATCATTCTGATTCTGCATTCGTGCAGGGCAGAGGGTCTTGGTTAATGGCAAGGCTGTCTTAATGTTGCTGAGATAAGAGCCAGCCCTAGTTCAACAGCTTCGCTGCTACTTCTTTTTGCCGGACTGCAGCTCCCTTGCCTTTGCAGGCAGGCTGTGTAGTTTCCATGTACATTCTTCACACGTGCTGGGACTTGAAGACTGTCTCCACAGACTCCCCACCCCAACTGGCTACCCCCTTGCCCCAGTGCATACCTCTTCCCCCACTGCTATCTCACTCCCGATTAGTTGCATGCTTGTGATTAAGTCCCTTTAATAAATGACTCCTATTAAACCGGATTCCTCTGTCACTGCGAGAGACATAAAATTAAAAACTGTATGTCTTTAATCATGCCAGGCTTCATCTCCATCTCTCAGGCTCCATTTATCAATAATTAATATAAGGAAGACTGAAATCCATTTCAATTTCAAAGACCCAAATGTTACATTTTTTAATAAAAAAGAAAGAAAAGAAAGAAAGAAACCACCATCACTCCCAGAAACAGACAGCCAGACTCACTCATGGGAAAAGAGAACCTGGCAGCACTGCAGCAGCCTCCAAAAGGAGAGAGGGGCTTGGATGTGACAAGCAGCATTCCTCATGGCTTTGTAACTGGAGATTTTTTTCCCTCTCAAATACTCCCACATAGAGAAAGAACCCCAGTGGTCCCAACGCCTACAGAGATCTGCAGTGCAGCTTGTGGCCTTACGTCTCTTGATTTTACCAAGTCCCCGGAGCTATGACAAACCAGCACACTGCACTACCCGGTCTGGTATCCTCTTTTCAAAAAACGGCAAGATCTTGGATGCACCAAGGGAAAATCACAACCAGCACTTCCGTACAAACACAGTGGCAACACACAGCAAGATTTACTAGAATGAGCAAGGAAGGGAGGAGGCAAGTCACCAGCCTGGTTGTCGTTATGTTGCTCTATAAAGGACTAGAATTGACATTAAAGTCCTTCTTCCTTTATTCAAGTGACGCTGCTGTTTACTACAGCTTTTTATCACTACACTGCACCCAGCATTTCAGCCGATTGTACTTTTGTTGCATAGGAAGTACAAGAAAGTCGAACACAAAAACATTAACAAATGTCACTAAAATTTTTCTTTTGGCTTTCACCCCTGAGAATGCAGCTCACTGTTCAATGTGAAGGTACATGAAAGAGGAAAACTGTTAGGCATATCTACCCTTGAAGGGAAGAGCAATCACAGTTTGGGTACTGCACATAGCAGACCTGACCACATAGTCAGGTTGTCTTGAACTCTGACTGTGACCACCTTTAGACCAGCCTGGGTATGTCTCTGAGTACACCTATATGCATGGTCCTCTGCCAGACCCCTGTGACCATGGTGATGCTGTACCTCAAGTCACATGCCCTACAAGGGCTGTCTAGCTCAACTCACATCACACTGAAGATGTCCACATGGCTTTCCATCAGTTCAGAGCACAAGCAGACAAACCGACATCTTCAAGAAAAACAAGACATAAAACTCTGGTGTCACGCAAACATATCTGACATGAACTCAAGTCCCATTGCATGGACGTACTGCCTTAGCAGAGGGGACAGCCATGCCAGCCACAGACCTGTCAGCCATTACATAGGTAAATATAAAAGTAAAAGTGAAATAGAAGACAGAAATGCAGGAGTTATCCTTTTGGGGGAATCTTGCACATGAACAAAAAAAAGCTTTCCAAACCCACGTAACTGGTCAACACCCAAATGACACTAAGCAGATAAATGCACAGCACCACACTAGAAATAAAGGTGAACCTCTGAGCCGGGTACTATTTTGCATAGCTCCCAAGTCAGGCAATTCCCAGCACACTCATCAGCTGAATACTCAGCTCAACACCTCCCAAGCCTCAGCAGCTACCCAGGCTTTCCAGTCTCTTTGCATCTCAGCACAACTACTCCCCTGCTGCCTGCCCATAATTGCCATGGAACAGGAGAATTGCACACAACTAAACCCTGCCACTAGAGGTAGCAATGGTTAGGACATTACCCTCTGATTAACCACCCTAGGCAGGTGGACACAAAAAGCAGCCTGGTGTAACACCATAACACTATCAGTCTTTACTGACAGTAACTGTGCAACCACGCAGGGACACAAAGGCACAACCCCTCCCTGGTTACAGTGGAGAAATATCATTCAATAGCCTTTACTGCAGAACCACACAGTAACAAATGATGACCTGCCCACTGGTATAAAGTGGTCCTATCACTCATTCCCCCGTAGTTACTAAGGGAACCCTTTGGTAATCCCACAGCAACTGTGGTGCATTGTGGCTGTGGTGATTTTTATCCCAGCATATGGTGTGTTTTCAAGATTGTTGTGGGGGCCAGTATGGGGGGATTACAAAGAAACATTTGCGGAACTACTGTTATCTTCCCAATAAGCTCCTTGTTCCATGACACTGAATTGTGGCAACATTGTGGCAATGCTTTCACTGAAACTTAGACCTGAGGGGGATAATTGCACCTTTGCCCTGCAGATCTTGTGGCACTTGTAATTACATCCTGTTACCGAGGAACACAGCAATTTTGAACCTATTACCCACAAGTATCATTTATTTCAGAGTTAAATTTATTACTTCAATGCCAGCCTCACTCACGGTTCTCCTTTATGCATTCAAGCTTCCCTAGTGACAAACATTGAAAACAGAGTGAACTGAAAAGGACAGGATAAAGGGACAATAGATGGGAGCAGACAATGCAGATGCCTTTCTGGCCCTTGCTCCAGCCGGTGCGTTGCTTTTCACTAAGCCCAGAGGGATTTTCTTAAGGGAGGAGGAGCACAAGTGCAAAAGGGGAGTAACCCTTCTGCAAGCCTAGAAAGGCTGCAAAATGAAGCTGCTCCCAGGGCCACCCTCATCTGCGGTGCTGGCTGTCGGCCCATGCAGAGACAAGAGTTGCCACGGCTATCTACACAATTCCCAGGCTGCTGTGCTAAACCTTCCCTCCATGAGCCTCTGTGCCTCCTAACAACTTTCCGTCTGCAAAATTAGGGAAGGAACATCAAAGGTGTGCTATAGCACACAGCTGAACTCTGATGCAAAGTACTGCCAACTGGTCTGTAACTCTGTAACATGCGACAGAGAAATAAAGCCTGTTCCCTTCTGACTATTCAACTCCCAACAAGAGGGCAGTCGCAGGAGGAAAGAAGAAATTGAAGAAGCTTTCCCCAAGCTATACCAACATTTTAAAAGGAAACAAGCAGTCAGGAGTATGGATCTTTGCTGAACATGGTGTGCCACATCACCAGCAGCAAAAAGGAAAACACAAGCAGCCAGTTCTGCAGGTTTCCCCTTTCCCAGCTATCAGAAAAGCTCATGATGTTTGTCACCACTGCTGAGTTGCTCACAAGTTTTGTAGCATTTCCACACACAAATCAGTGTGGCCTCTGGACTATTGCAACCTATAACAGCTTTTAATAGCTCTTTAAAGAATACTCCAGCAATCAGGTACTGCACCTTTACCATTACTGACACTCACCTACCCCAAAGGGCTGAGAGAGGGGCAAGCCTGGTACTCCTTACCTGTCTTGGTAACCTCCAGCTTTCCCAGAAGGGAAGGATTTAATAGAGGATACTGAAATGTACTGATTCAGTCCCAACTACCCTATGTCAGAGGGCAGGACAGGGCTGAAAGCAAGGAGGACATGGCAGCAGGAAAGCCAGGAGCACAGGGTCAGTCACCCTCCAGGTAACCGCGCCAGAACGTGGGTGTGAACGATGAGCATCCCCTATTACACAGAGTTTAGCTCATAACAGATCTCCATTTTTGGGAGATCAAACAATACTACATACTGAAAAGGCTAGAAAGAGTAGATAGAGATATTACAGGCTTGTGTCCCACTTCCTGCACTATCTTTGCAATGAGTAAGTCATCTTCTCAGAAAACAATACCTGCTCCAGCTCCCAGAGAGAAGCTTGCTGATGTTCAAACACATGGCACTGTTACTGCAAGTCAAGCTCTAGGAGTGACACAAAAAGATAACGCTGGAACATGAAGAGAAGACCTGAAGTGAGTTGTTATGGAAACCAGATTCTCACAAGCTCACACGACCAAATGAGGTCTCTCCCCTTACATCCATTTGTCAAAAAGCCCAAGATGCACAGGAGTTGCTAATGACCACAGCAGTGCTGCCTCACCTTGTATTCACAGCATGTTTTAATCAAAAGAAACAACGCCTGCTTTAACATGAACTACTTCATTGTCAAATTTTAAAGTTTCAGAAAAATCAAAACACCACCAAAAAGTGGTGGCAAAACCATGTGTTAATAGGCTCAAGCCCATGTTTAGCAGTGTAAACATACAGAATGGGGAACAGCTACTTCACCTAAGCTATGTAGTACGATTTTACATGCCCTGGGTTATCTCATCTGACTTCTGCTGGCCTTTCCAGCAGCACATAGCTCTTCTATAGTCGACATTTGGCACTATTGCCTCATATTACATTGACTATACAGAGAAGGCAAATTCTTGTGTATGCTTATACTGAAACAAAAAGTCTGTATGGCAGTGTACTGATAACAGTACTGGGTAAAGATCATTTTCCACAGAAGCAAAGCAGGGAGCTGGCTATGGCAGACTACTAGGCAGCAGTAGAGACAAATCACTGTCTGTCTCATCACTGTTAAATTCTTGGCTACATCAGTGGAAGAAGTTGGGGTAGACCTGGCAGTTACTTCCCACTGGGACCCCCAGCTTCCTATTGTCCAGTGCTAGCAAGATCAGCAAGATTGTTTTTCCAGGGCTTTCTACACAAGTTCTTGCCCTTTAAATTCCACCACAGGATAGAGAGAAGAACTTCATCTAGGCTGACAAAAAGCTTTAAGCTAACTGATGAGATACTGCATGAATCTTGTACTGGATATCAGTTCAGCTCTGACACTATCTTGTGCCTGGACATTCTTTCAGAAAGACTCCAGTAGATCCAACCTGCATTTCAGTACCTGTCACTACCACAATGCTCAGGATCAGATGCCCTTCCAGACCTGAGTCTTGGGACTTGACTTATGATTTGACCCAGCGCCATCCTGACACCCTGCTCATTCCCCCAAACAACTTACATTCTTCCTACTTCACAGCTTCTGCACTAGGCTAAAGCAGGTGTAGTGAGATGCATGCCTACATCAGAGAATATAACAGTGCTCAAAAACCATGCTTGGTGACACCAAGAAATCAACGCCGGGAGGCAGAGTTTAGAACGTGTCCGGCACTGTCCTGTGTCTGAGGGCAGGAAGAAGAAACAACCAGCGGTAACAGATCTCATGCCAGCACAGTGGCCCCTACTTCTGCAGCATGCTGTCTGGCTTGCAGGGCAATAGCAGCAACATCTGCTACAGTTAAGCATGCAAATGAGTTTCTCTGCTGTTTTCAGTCACTCATAACTTGTCAAAATTTTCATCTTCAGAGCTGAAATTTTCTACACTTGGCCAGTATCCAGTGGCGATTATTTTTTGAAAGAACATGGCAAAAGTGACTTCACTGCAGAACGCTTAGTGGCATTCATTGCTATTTTTCAAAAGTCCTAACAGACAGAATTAAGCAGCTTTAAAACCCACAAAGTTTAGGTTTGAGACTTAAAAAGCCAGAAGCATCTGCCATGGGATTTCAAATGCTCACCTTTTAGCAAGTGTTTGTACACCATTCAGCGAACAAGGGTTCCATATTAGCACTAAACCTCAAGGATCCACTAAGATGAAGTTGGGGGAGGGAGGAAGGGCTAATGATCCTGTAACCAACTGCTATCTGGTAAAAATAGTATGCAGGGCATTTTGCCAACTCACCGCTAAATTAAATTGCACAGGCAGGTAGCGTAAAAACTTGTGAAAACTTTAACAAATGTGAGTACAAGTTTCAGTAATGGCTCTGTAAGACCTTTCCTCTGAAGGCATTATTTCATGATCGGACAAGCAGATCCAACAGGTCACCGAGACCAAAGAGGGAAGGCTTGCTCCCCACTTTTCTCCTCACCCACGCTCTGAGCTGTGCAGCTCTGCCCCCACTTCCTTGCACCAGTTCCAGTGTTCACTGGACTCACCTTTCACCCAACCAATTTGGCTCACTAACCAACCTGAAAACTATGTCCTTTTATTTGCTGGGTTATAACTTGAGTGATCTTGGGGAGGGAACTACAGAGCACCAGAGTGAGTAGAAGGTAAGTGGCAGGAACATGCACCTGGAAGAGGCACACTCTCACTCTACTGGTGGTAGCAAGCTATCAGAGTGCTTCTCCCATCTGCAGCATCTTCACTACAAGTCTCCGCAAGCTGGAAATCTGTTAAGCACTCAAGCCCCACTGCAGGAAAGAGCCAGTCTTAAGATACAAGAGCACAAATCCCTTTGTAGTAACCAGCATTAGAAAGATTGGTCTTTTCATTGATGAGTCTAACTTAACACTATGTAAACATCTCTGCAACAAAAAGATGATACTCTGCAGGTGTAGCTTCCAGACTCTGAGATGTGAATACAGAGTCTCTATACATTCAATCAATGCTCACTGTCATGAGTCTGACTATCTTGTCAGTGGTATTCTTTTGATATCTCGAAGAGGAGGGAGAGAAAGAATTTGTTTTAATTAAGTCACAGGAAAGATAATCAGTTTTTCATCTTCAAAGACAGAAGAGGTGGGAAAGGGATGCATGCTGAAGGTTTTGCAAATTTCCATTGCACAAGGTTGCTAGCTCTACACTCTGAAGCAAGATATTTATTAATTGCAGACAATGCATTCAAGAGGTTAAAAAAAGTACAGGATGGGTGAGCAGTGACTACTGGTTGACTTGCATGCCCTTTCAAAGAGTTCTGCGTTTCTTCTATATGGTGCATAAGGTTGTACGGGTATAAGGAGAAAATGTAGCACATCTAATGAAGAAGCTAGATAGATGCTGTAAGCTGGACAGTCTTTTGTACCAAACCAAAGCTTCAATTTTTTTTTTTTTTTTTTGATGGTTACTCTCATCCTACAGTGGTCAAACCATACTTTGAAAAGTGATGATCCCCATACATAAGCACCAAGTTAACCACCTTTCCAAGGTAACTTTGATAAATACAGAGAAAAGGGGAAAGGCTGATAAATGTGCCCTGTGCTGTTGAGTATAACTCAACAGATATTAGACTAGATGGTGAGAGGCAGGCCAGCCACACTCTCAAGGATATTTCACATACACTGTTGCAGTGACTGGCAGATATGCATCTCCACTAGTTCACAGTGTGCAATGGCATTGGCCTAAGCAGAGACACTATATTATAGTATTAATCTGGGACTCCAGCGGGCCCTGAGCCTGTGCTGCACAGCACCCTAAGATCAAGCAGAAAATACACCTTGCATTTTACTGAAACACTACCAAGTGCTACACTCCTTTTCTTTCTGCTACCAAGTTACTGGGAAACAGTAGCATTATTCAGCACAGCACAGGAGCCCTGAGATTTGTCATGTGGCTTTATATGACTGCTCTGTAACACTTGAAAAGAACGCATCAAGAAACCTAGTTCAGTTCTTGCAGAGGCTGTAAGTTTGGCAAATGGTGTTGAAGACAGCCTACGAGGTATGGCACGTGCTCCAGCAAATCTGCCTATTTGTTCTGTGCATGCAAGTACCTGTGACCATGCAGAGCCTTTGCTTACTTCCATGGCTTTCCCACACCAAGCAACTGGCAAGAACATGACCTTGTTTTGCATAATGGCTTGACTCAGATAATCCCAAGAGAGCTTGCTGTCATTTAAATCAGTTGTAATATAAGAAATTTCAGACTGATTTCAATTTTTAAGCAGTTAGATTTGCAGAGTGAAGCACAGTCAGAAAATGTCAACGTTAACACCTGCCCTCATACTCTTAACCACAGTATCCTATGCATACACATTTTGATCTAGCTTTGTTACACTTTTTTGAGGGTTGGGGTTTTTTTTGTGGCTGTGTTTTGGTTTGGGTTTTTTAAATTATTTTTTTTAACACCCCCCCCAGACCCTACCATATTCAGTCCACAGGACTGGCTGTGACTTGCTGGATGAGTGGCTATTCAATATTGCTTTTGCCTTTCATTATTCATTGTGTAGCCTTATATCTTATTTATCATACACTAAGCCCCTCATTGAACAAGGCAGAAATCCTGCAATAAGAACAGTCTGTGAGCACTTAAAGACTGTGTTGTAATTCCGGTATTTCCTGACTTCTGTGCATTTCATTTCACTGTCACTTTAATCCATGTCTTTTGTGTAGAATTTCATTGCCTCTTTAAAAGAGAAAAGTGGATAAACAAAGAAATTCCTTCATGAGCAACACACTGACAGCCAGCAATAGAGCATTTGTCTTTTATAAATGTGCAATTTAGAGCTGTGGAAATAATTGATTTTTTGGTTTGCTAGCAAATCAAAATAAAAGTTATTTTTGGGTTGCCCTAAAAGGCATACAAAAAAGTCTAGCCTAAGTTAAAAAGCAAAAAGAATCAGATGAAGCCCCCAAACTAATTTGTTGGGACGAACCGAAGTGTTGCATTGGGAACGGATTGCTGTTTTAGGATTTCTAACACTTTCAAAAATAAAGTATTCGTTCCTTTGATTTTTTTAAATAAACACCCAAAGTTTTATTTTGATCATCTTTCTATTTCCTTGAAGTTATTCTTTCACTTTTCTTCTCCATGCCCACCCCCAAAGATCCTGTCACAATTTCAACTTGAGTTTATGATCATTTCAACTGACTTAAAGCTATATTTTTGTAAAAAGCTGTTCAGAAGAAGGGAGAAGGGAGGGTTGGCATTGTCCACCTCCTGCTTTACAGCAATTGACTGGGCAGAATCCCCCACTGCTTCTGCTCTCACCTCGTCATCACTATTTATAAACTAAGTGCATGAGTGTGGCTACACCTCACACAGAGTTAATAGCCTAAAGGCCACGTGATGCAATGAATTAATGTGATTACACAGCATGGTAGGGCTGGGGGCAGACAGGCAGCAAACCCACAAGATTCAGCCCTGTTCTGACTGTGCATGGTTGGTAGCTCTTTCGCAGGATCAGGGCCTGAAGTCCAAAATTACTCAGCAAAACAGGATATTGCTGTTTATGTTGCCATAACCCATTTGTCACAGCGAGGTCCTGTTGTGCCAGCCACTCCACACAGAGACTCCCCGCCTTGAAACAGCCTGTGAGCTGCTCAGGGCAGATCAAGGCTGAGAGGGACCTGGAGGCACAGAGGATGCCATGTACCCATAAGGGCACAATACTCATTAACAGGCCCAGGACCCTCTGCACAGGGGCCACTATCCAATTCTTTAAGACACCTTAAGTATGGAGGAAGATTTAACAAAATAGGAAAACACACCTTTGTTTTCTTGCATGAAAGAAGTACACATAACTCCAATTTCACCTTTGCATGCTTACTTGAGGTATACTAAATTGCTGAACAAACAGCTGCTCAGAGACAGTTCACTGCAGCTTTGGTAAGCAAGTGCCCAGGAACAGCCACGGTTCTACTGTTTACACTGGCATTGCCTCACCAAGATTTTCACAGGTGCATTTGTTCCCAGTGGCATAAGACCCTAAATCCACTTGCAAACTAGACAGCAAATGACAAGTAAATGCAGACATTATTGCCATTTTTAGGTGTGATGGGGGGGACTGTTTATCAGTTCCTTCTCAAACCCTGTTCAGCAGCAGACAAGGATGCTCAATTTCCATCCAAAAAATTGCCAGCACCTTCAAATAGAAATGTGTACATGCAACCAGTTGTCTACTGGGCATGGCAATAAGGAACTAGATCCTGAAGTCAACACCAACAGTATTACTACTTCCATGCCTAAAGTTGACACGTGCAACAGCTCAGATTTTTCTGCATCCTTTCTCCTGTCCCAGGAAGGTTTATTAGCCTAGGCAAAGAACTGAGTAAATGCCTGGGCCAGCTCAAGCCTGGAGCCAGCCTAGCTGCACGCATATGGCATCAGAGGTATTAAGCTCTGTCAAACCTAAGCTGATCTGTGCAGATCCCATGTGGTACCCTTGCACCTAAGCAACCTGTTTTATCTAAAAGCTGTGTTGTCTGGGAATGAATTATTCAGCATTAAATTGATTTTTTTTTTTTTTCCAAAGAGAAATACCTTTTCTTTACAGTTCATCCAAAATACTGAATTTTCTTGCCAAGATGCTCCACCACAGATACATCGACTAAAAGCACTTGTGGGTAATTTCATCCTTGTTCCTCCCTTATTTTCTTAGAATAATTAAAAGAATGAGACATCAATAAACACATCAAAATATTTTGAGGTAAAAATTTTTCTTTTCTGGAAAAGCTGAAGCAGAAAATTTTGATTCTTCAATTTGATGAAGGGGTTGAGGCTAAAATACTTCACAAATCACTTGGGTCAAACAGAATACTCATTTTTGCTGAATGAAGTACACAACCAAAAATCTTCTCCAGCTCCATTTGAAATTTAGCATTTAGAGTGAAAATGCATGTACAACTTCAGCTTTATGCATAGGTGCATGCTTCACCAACAATAAATTGAACAGAACAGGGCACAAAGACACTGTACTAAATTGCATACTGCAGCCTCCAATTTTGTACTTTCAGATATTTATGGGTAGCTGCAGAGTTGTGGGTGCGCTCATTTTTCACATGCAAATGGTCATTTGCACATCCAGATATGCCTGAAAAATTAAATACTTGTTTGAGCACTGATGAAATACAACTCCATGTACTGAATAAAAGCATTAAGGTTTCATAGCAAAGGGAGGGAGGAAATACAGAAGCATTATGGGAGATGCAAGAAATATTTAAGAGAAGCCTAAAAGAGATGAACATTTGCAAAAGTATCCCTGTGAGTTTGGAAATTTTCCTTCAGTTAGGAATAGTCTTAGAAATACAGACAAGCAAGATAGCATAACCCAGTTGAAAACCTGCCCTTGATGGAGGAAAGGCAGAGTTACTGAATGCCTTCTTTGCTTCAGTCTTTACTGCTAAGGCTGGCCCTCAGGAACCCCAGACCCTGGAGGTAAGAGACGAAGTCTGGAGAAATGTCTGAGAAGGATTGAGTTAGGGATCTTTTAGGCAAACTAGACACCCACAGATCCATGGGCCCTGACAGGATGTACAAGCGTGTGCTGAGGGAGCTGGCAGATGCTGTTGCTAGACCGTTCTCCATCATTTTTGAAATGTCACAGCAGACAGGAGAGGTGCCTGAGGACTGGAGGAAAGCCAATGTCGCTCCAATCTTCAAAAAGGGCAAAGAAGGACCCAGGAAACTATAGGCCAGTCAGCCCCACCTCCATCCCTGGAAAGGTGATGGAACAGCTCCTTCTGGCAGTTATCTCTAAGCATGTAGAGGAAAAGAAGATTATCAGGAGTAGTCAACACGGATTCACCAAGGGGAAATCATGCTTGACCAATGTGATAGCCTTCTATGATGGCATGACTGCCTGGGTGGATGAAGGAAGAGAAGTGGATGTTGTCTACCTCAACTTTAGCAAGGCTTTTGAAGCTGTCTCCCATCACATCCTCATAGGTAAGCTAGGAAGCGTGGGATAGACAAGTGGACAGTGAGGTGGATTGAGAACTGGCTGAAGGACAGAGCTCAGAGCGTTGTGATTAGTGGTGCTGAGTCTAGCTGGAGGCCTGTAACTAGTGATGTTCCCCAGGGATCAGTACTGCGTCATCTTACTCAACGTATTCATCAATGACCTGGATGAAGGGACAGAGTGTACCCTCAGCAAGTTTGCTAATGACAAAATTGGGAGGAGTGGCTGGCACACCAGAAGGCTGTGCTGCCATTCAGCAAGACTTGGACAGGCTGGAGAGCTGGGCAGAGAGGAACCTAATGAGGTTCAATAAGGGCAAGTGTAGGGTCATGCACCTGGGGAGGAATAACCCCCTGCACCAGTACAGGTTGGGGGTCAACCTGCTGGAGAGCAGCTCTGTGGAAAAGGGCCTGGGAGTTCTGGTAGACAGGTTGGCCATAAGCCAGCGATGTGCCCTTGTGGCCAAGGAGTGGGGTGCATTAAGAAAAGTATGGCCAGCAGGTCAAGGGAGGTCATCTTCCCCCTCTACTCTGCCCTAGTGAGGCCACATCTGGAGTACTGTGTCCAGTTCTGGGCCCCCCGGTTCAAGAGATACAGGGAACCACTGTGCAGAGTCCAATGGAGGGCTATGAAGATGATTAGCATCTCTCCTATGAGGAAAGGTTGAGACCTGGGGCTTTTTGACCTGGCGAACACTGAGAGGGGATCTTATCAATGCTTATAAATACCTAAAGGGTGGGTTGTCAAGAGAATGGGGCCAGGATCTTTTCAGTGGTGCCCAGTGACAGGACAAGGGGCAACGGACACAAACTGGAGCACAGGAAGTTCCACCTGAACATGAGGAAAAACTTCTTTACTCTGAGGGTGACAGAGCACTAGAACAGGCTGCCCAGGGAGGTTGTGGAGTCTCCTCTTCCCTGGAGATATTCAAAACCCACCTGGATGCAGTCCTGGGCAACCTGCTCTGGCAGGGAGGGTTGGACCAGATGATCTCCAGAGGTCCTTTCCAATCCCTGCCACTCTGTGGTTCTGTGATTCTCACATGATCTCTTAAGATGAGGATGAACCCACGTGGTTGAACAAACACACACACTTAAACACATTACACCTTCATATTAATTAAATTACTGAAAATAAAGCACTTGGAGGAAAGGTTTCAGTGCAGCAGCACACAAATAGCCACCCCATCCTGCAGGCTGGTTTAAGGAAAGGGCAATGGCCTCCACTCACTGTCAGTGAAGCTACACTGATTTGTATCTGCTGGATTTAACGCCATAGATTTAGGCCATCACCTCTTCTCTCACACCCCACAGGTTGTGGAGACATGGGTGTCAGGCTCCATGAAACAAAGGCACTAGCATCCAAAAGAAGCAGGTAGTACTCCCCTTGCAGTTTTGTCAAGAAGTGAAGGTCCAGCTGAACTCTGGGGCCTCTTCCCTCCCTGCCTCCTTCTACAGCTCATTCACACATATTCCCTCAAAATGCAAACACACACACACAACTTTAGTTCCTTCCACAGGTGACATGACATCAAATTGACAGAGTTGTGACTATTTGACATCCAAGCTGATAACAGAACAGCATTTTTAAGCAACACTTGAACAATAGGCAAGAAATTATGGCTTCCATAAATGGATGAATTTACAGCTTGTTGTTCAAGAAATAAATAAACCATTACCCACAAAGCATCGTTTCTCTTTGAAGTATGTCACCTGTCACTAAAGGTTAAATAACTGTCAACTGCTCATGCAAGGCTGGCAAGAGTAGGTTGTAGCTTTGCAAATTCTTACAGCTTTAATGGGGACTGTGCAGTTATAACCCTCCTGCTTTAAGGAACATGACATCACTGACTGTCAGCAGTGGGAAATGGATCGCCTACTACATGCCTGTTATCAGCTCATTGTCTGTTATGATTTTATGGAGGAAACAGGTCAAAATATAGTAGGCAGCAATCAGCATGAAATAATAGGCCAACTGCTATGAATGACAGGACAAGATGCAAGAGACATGGGCTTCAGATTTGGAAGCCAACTCATACAGGAAAAGCAAAGGTCTCCCTCCCTCTCTCCAAGACATAGTTGTGCCATTAGTCTGTGCCTTCGTTCCTCATCCACGAACCTGGGATGACAGGCACCCTTCTTTGATGCTCACAATGTCCTAAAGAATCAGGACAAAATATCCATAGCTCAAATGATGTGGTAAGGGGAGCAGGGGTAGGTGAATGCAAGCACAAAGAGCACTAGGGAGATCACCAGTGAAGATTCAAATCCTATGCAAAGTCTGTTCCCAAGCCACTGAAGGAGATGGCAACTTCTCTTTTTTCCCTTCAGCCAGTCAAAAACCTGCCCCTAAAGTTTCAGATGAGGTCACTTTTCCCCCCCCTTCCTGCCAGCTCTGGAAGAGACCAGCTCAAAACCCTTAACCACATGCAGGAGATGACAGTAGGGCAGGGAGCTTCCTGATGGAATGGGAGTCATCAGAAAATATGGCGGGCATTCAGACAGCAAGCTGAAAAAACTACATGCGAGTACAAGAAATGAAAGTCAGCACATGGACTCGGTAGCCTATCAATTGCCACAGTCTGATAAGGAATTGGGCAGAAATCACTTGCAAAGTCCCTCAGGCATTGGTGAGAAGCGATGGTAACCTTGTCAGACAGGCAGTGCTGTTTGCCTTTCTCCCTTCTATAGGGAGTATACATGGATTTTCAAAATGAGAAACCATTATTACAGAAGGGAAGATCATTTATATACTTGATATGGGCAGGTATTTGTGCCTACACAGACACACAAGTCTCTTTAGGCTTGAGTACACATATACTGTAGAAGTTCCCTCACCCTGTAGTTGGCCAACCAGGTTCACAGGGTTCAGTTACCTGCGTCCCCAAAATCCTCCCAGGAAATAAAAAGACATTAGGAGAAGTTAAAGCCTCAGCTCTCAGCTGGACAGTCATTAGACCTACAAACAAGGCAAAGAGGTCTGTTACTGCTCTTCTGTAGAAGAGAACTGTTCAGAAATGGTTGTTCTGCCAAAGCTCAACAGCATTCTGGTTTTTGTCCCGCAAAGCAGTGTCTCAGCAAGAACTCCCTTCCCTCTCTGGAGGACGTGTGCACATCCTAGAGGACCGCTGGCTGCTCTTTACCTCCACTTGAGAGGGAGTTACTGGAGTTGAGGGTCTGACCTACCGATAAGCACAGATTGACAGCAGAGATCCAAGAATACTGAGAAACAAAACTCTTTTTCAAACCTCTTCACTCAGCTGTTTTTCAGATTCAAAGTATCCATATGGCTAATCAGCATGAAGGGCTTGCTGTGAGAGTAAAAGGATTGCCAGCATTCCAGAAGCAGACAGACATTCAGTAACAGGAATAGCACTGTGATATCTAGCAACTTCTGAATCCAAAACTGTATCTCCTTCTCCACCCCACCAAAACTAGAAATAACAAAAGCTGTATTCCTGATTATACCAGGGGAAGGAAAGGGGAGTTTGTCCCAGTTTGCCAAAAGCATAAATCCCATTTGCATGTTGCATTTAAAATTTCACACTGGTTCTGAAACTCCACACCTGCTTCCAACCCCTGTGCCACTCCCCTGTAATCTAGGTCTAACGAAATTGAATGAAACCCAACAGGGATGAGGAGCATGATGCAACAGGAAGCACAGGTTGTGTGTAACGAATGCTACATTACCCTTTCTTATCCAGTAAGATCAATCCTTGCCCTCAGGGTGGGTTCTCAACCTGCTAAGAGCCCTCCATTGGGCTGGTGGTAAGAACTGCAGACAAACAGTCAGACAGATTTGCCATCCTCTCCATCCCCCGTTTTATCTAGGAAGACTCTAGCTATACTAGACAGTTGCAGTGGGGCATCACTAAGAGTGGCACTGTATCTCTCAAGTCTCCTGTTCTTAACAGGAAGATTAGCAGTTATTATACCTTCCCCTGAGGAGCCATCTATGAAGCTTTTAAGGAACTAGATAGAGGACCTGAACACGAGAGGGGGCTCACAGACCAATTCTTTGTCTTTAAACCTTTAAATTTTGCAGTGCTCTTAAGTTCAGACAAATTTAGACAGGACCCAAGTCATTTGCCCTTAAAGAGGCCAAGTAACAAATTATCCAAGCCACAGGCAGCATCACCTAAACTCAGAGTCACAAGAATTTTCTGTTCTCTATCACTTTCCATGGGCCAGTGGATGTGGCAGCAGAAATGTGCATTTCAGTGCAATAAGCCCTGTATTCTTAGAGATTTGTTCTCTTCCTTCACAAATCCTTCTAGTACCACCCAGCCAGAGACAAACGTGCATGCAAGTATTTGGCACCTTTCCTCTCACTTGACAGCCAAGAGAAGTCCAGAGGCCAGTTTCCCCAGTGCCCTGACAACCCTACAGGGATGGGATATTCATTTCCATTCCCATGCCAAATGACAGGCAAGTTATAAATTGTGTTCAATCCTACCATCCCTTGTTTATCTACCATGACAGTCTTCTCTGGCTCTTGTGTGGCCAGGAGCCCAGAGGGCATGCATGACCTTTTTCAAGCTGTTCTAAGTTGTCATAAGCTCTTCCACCCCCCTTTCTATTTTCCATTATTTTATTCATGCCCTGCCCTTCTCCCTCTATCACTCCAACATCCCTTTATTGCAATTCTCCTAGAACTTTATCTTCTCCTGTCTCCTTGTCCATGAATTACAGCCTCTCTTACTTTCCTCTCTTTTCCTTTTCTTGTTCCTTTTGATGGTGTCTCTTATTTCTCTCCTCCATTTGTTGATCAGGCCAAGCTTTCACCCAGGCACTGCATTAACCCAAGCCTCACATCACTTGCTGCAGTGCTGAAAACAGATGAAAACTGGGCTTTCCTCACTACCTCCTCCCCTCCCTGCTTTCATTTATCTTTGCTCCCTCATGCTTTTTACTGCTGCCTGCTGCCCCTCCCCCCTCCTTTCTCTCTTCAGGCACATCATTCTACCCGGTCTGCTCTTGATCTGCTGTCATTTTTGAGAGCCCTGGGTTGCTCATGTTCCAATTCCCCATCAGCACTCTCTGAAACTTAAGGTCAGAGATTAGTCCATTGCAGCTGCCCTAGTGCTGTGTCAAACCAAACATCACTTATATCCAGAAAGTTTCTTTCAGGGCCACCTGGTAACCTGGTAGGGTAAACCAAGACATCTTGCATTTCTTGCCAAGGCCTGAGTTGCTGAACTAGTAAAGAGGCAGAATTATTCAGAGACAGCTTATGGGGATGTTACTAAGATGATGGCTCAACACCTCAGAGCCAGCCCCTCCAATACTTGAGGTGATAATAAATAAAAATCGGGCAAAACAGGAGACATGACAAACCCTTTAGCTGGGGTTTTTAGTTTCCAACAGCAAGATTCGGCTCATTTTCCCTCTCACACAGATCAAAAAGGGGTGTCAGACTCTTTCATCTTCAGAAATATGGGAAGCTATGTTTATGATAGACATGAAAACCACCTGACTGGCTTCCTAGGGTCAGAGCTGTTAATTTTTACACAACACTTAGGCAACTCACTAGTGAGCGCTGAAACTTGCAGGTTTGTGTTTAGTTGCCTCATGACATAGCAAGACAGAGGAGAAAATGGACTAATCAGAATCATTCAGATTGGAAAAGACCTTTAAGATCATCAAGTCCATCCATCAAACCTACTCTACCAAGTACACCCCTAAACCGTATCTCCAAGCACCACATCTAAACGAGCTTTAAACACATTAAGGGATGGTGACTCAATCACCTCCCTGGGCAGCCTGTTCCAATGCCTGACAACCCTTTTGGTGAAAAACTTTTTTCTCATGTCAAGCCTATACCTACCCTGGTGCAACTTGAGTCTGTTCCCTCATGTTCTACCACAAAGTACCTGTGAGAAGACCAGCACTTACCTCTCTATGATGTCTTCTCAGGTAGCTTCAGAAAGCAGTAAGGTCTCCCTTCAGCATCCTTTTCTTAAGACTGAATGGCCTCAGTTCCCTCAGCTGCTCTTCATAAGACTTACTCTCTAGGCCTTTCACCAGCTTTGTTGCCCTTCTGTTCACTCTCTCCAGTACCTCAATGTCTTTCTTGTATTGAGGTGCCCAAAACCGCACGCAGCACTCGAGGTGTGGCCTCACCAATGTTGAGTACAGGCAGACAATCACCTCCCTACTCCTGCTGGCCCCATTATTCCCAATACAGGCCAGGATGCCATTGGCTTTTCTGGCCACCTGGGCACACTGCTGACTCATATTCAGCTGCTTGTCTATCAGCACCCTCAGGTCCTTTTCTGCCTGGCAGCTCTCCAGCCACTCTTCCCCAAGCCTGTAGCGCCGCATGGGGTTGTTGTGGCCCAGGTGCCAGGACCTGGCACTTGGCCTTGTTGAAGCTCATACAGTTGGCCTCAGCCTATTGATCCAGCCTGTCCCAGTCCCTCTGTAGAGCCTCCCTGCCCTCAAGCAGATCAACACTCCCACCTAACGGTGTCATCTGCAAACTTACTAAGGGTGCATTCTATCCATTCATCAAGATCATTGATAAATATGTTAAACAGAAGTGGCCCTAGTAGTGACCCCTGTGGAACACGACTTGTGACCCGCCGCCGGCTGGATTTAACTCCATCGATCACCACTCTCTGGGCCCAGTTGTCCAGCCAGTGTTTTACCCAGCAGAGCGTGTGCTCATCCAAGTCACGAGCAACCAGTTTCTTCGCTAGAATTCTGTGGGAAACAGTGTTGAAGGCTTCACAGAGGTCAAGGTAAACAATATCCACAGCCTTTCCCCCATCCATCAGGTGGGTCATCTTGTCATAGAAGGAGGTCAGGTTGATTAAGCAGGACCTGCCTTTCATAAACCCGTGCTGACTGGGCCTGATCATCTGGTTGTTCTGTAAATGACTTGTGATGGCACTCAAGATCTGCTCCATGACCTTCTCTGGCACTGAGGTGAGACTGACAGGTCTGTAGTTTCCCAGATGCTCCTTTTGGCCTTTCTTGTAGATGCCTGTCAAATTTGCTATCCTCCAGTCCACCAGGACCTCCCCAGTTAGCCAGGACTTCTGGAATGCAAGACTTAAGAAAAGAGTTTGGGATTGCAAGGTCTGATAACCCTCATTGTACAGCTGGAGCAGGATCATTTTTCAAGTAGTAATGTGCAGATAACAAAACAGAAAAAGGCCATCACAGGTGCAAGAAAAACAATGATCAATTCTGCAGGAAGATGGTGTTCATACGGAAACAAGTCAATTCCACCTTTACCAAAGCAATGCCAACACCCACCACAAGAACACAGGAGGGTTAAGGAGATTATTGCAGTTACCTGATGAGAGGAAAGACTGATATGCTAAGGGCATTCATGGCAGACGAAAATCTGGGAACAGTGGATGAAAAGAGAGCCCTTCATCCTATACAGAGCATTTTAGAAATTACATCTCTGTAGCAAGAGGAAGGTAGTGAGCTTCATGGATGTAATTTCCAGAAGAGGAACAGGACTATGCATTAAGAACCTTAAACCATGGGCAACAGAACTGGCTCAAGCCTGGCATCTTAAAAATCTCTTTGGTCCTGGGTGAAAGTACTAACTAAAGTTTTCACCAGAGTTGGGTTTTCTCCTGCAGGAATTGTGGCAGCCAAAACAGCAGAGCTTGCTTTGCAGCTTTTCTGTGGCATCATTTCAAATAGCCACCTATTTAGTTATTTCCATAAAACATAGGACAAAACCTTTTAATCACCTAATGTTGACACTTCTGGTTGAAAAGGGCCAATGCATTCAAACAGTGAACAAGGCAAAACAAACAGGAACAGACACACAAAATGGTTTCCTAAGTTTTCTTTTGTTAAGGGACTAAAAGGCATGATGCCAAAAATAAGACATATGGAAGGCTAGCTATCGTACCAAATTGAGAAGCAGCTCAGAATCCCTAGCAAAAGAATGGGACCATAACTCAACAGGCATTTCTGATAGCAAAACGTGGAGAAATGACAAAAAGGGAAATCAATGGGATACTGTATTACCTGGCTATAAAGTATTCAAGAAGGATAGATTGGGGCCAAGTTTTCTTCTGCTATAACTCCAATGACTTCAGTAGAGTTATGGCAGTAAAGACACTGGTCCTCTAATGCAGAGACCATCAGAGTAGCAATAGACTCAACTCCCACAGTATCCAGTGGCATGACATTGCTGAAGTGACAGTCATAGTTTAGCATTTGTCTTGACAAAAATACCATACTGTAAACATATTTTAAAGCTATAATACAAGCTTTCTGTTCGAAAATAAAAAAAAAAAAAAAAAGATATACGTTCCACAATGAAGGAAATCAAAGAGGAAAGGCAGTCTTTGCTAGACCACTCTCCATTGTCTTCGGTAAGTTGTGGCGAACAGGAGAGGTGTCCGAGGACTGGAGGAAAGCAAATGTCACTCCAGTCTTCAAAAAAGGGTAAGAAGGAAGACCTGAGTAACTACAGACCAGTCAGCCTCACCTCCATCCCTGGAAAGGTGATGGAACAACTTATCCTCAGTGCTGTCTCTAGGCATATCAAGGATAAGAGGGTCGTTAGGAGCAGTCAACATGGCCTCACCAAGGGGAAGTCATGTTTGACCAACCTGATAGCCTTTTATGAAGACATACCCATGTATAGATGATGGTAGTGCAGTGGATGTGGTTTATCTTTATTTCAGTAAAGCATTTGACACCGTCTCCCACAGCATCCTCACAGCTAAACTGAGGAAGCGTGGTCTGGATGATGGGGTAGTGAGATGAATTGTGAATTGGTTGAAGGAAAGAAGTCAGAGAGTTGTAGTCAATGGGACAGACTCTAGTTGGAGGCCTGTACCTAGTGGATTCCCTCAGGGGTCAGTACTGGGACCAGTACTATTCAATATATTCATCGATGATCTGGACAAGGGAACGGAGTGCACTGTCAGCAAGTTTGCTGAAGACACAAAACTGGGAGGAGTGGCTGACACACCAGAAGGCTGTGCTGCCATTCAGAGAGACCTGGACAGGCTGGAGAGCTGGGTGGGGAGAAGTTAAACAAAACACAACAAGGGCAAGTGCAGAGTGTTGCATCTGGGAAAGAACAACCCCATGTACCGGTACAGGTTGGGGACTGAGCTGTTAGAGAGTAGTGTAGGGTAAAGGGACCTGGGGGTCCCGGTGGGCAGCAGGATGGCCATGAGCCAGCAGTGTGCCTTTGTGGCCAAGAAGGCCAATGGCATCCTGGGGTGTGTTAGAAGGGGGGTGCTCAGTAGGTCAAGGGAGGTTCTCCTCCCCCTCTACTCTGCCCTGGTGAGACCGCCTCTGGAATATTGTGTCCAGTTCTGGGCCCCTCAGCTCAAGAAGGACAGGGAGCTGCTTGAAAGAGTCCAGTGCAGAGCCACGGAGGTGATTAAGGGGGTGGAACATCTCCCTTCTGATGAAAGGCTGAGGGAGCTGGGTCTCTTTAGCTTGGAGAAGAGGAGACTGAGGGGTGACCTCATTAATGTTTATAAATATGTAAAGGGCGAGTGTCAGGAGGAGGGAGCCAGGCTCTTCTCGGTGATGGACAATGATAGGACAAGGGGAAACGGGTGCCAGCTGGAGCACAGGAGGTTCCACATTAACACAAGAAAAAATTTTTCACTGTGAGGGTGACAGAGCACTGGAACAGGCTGCCCAGAGAGGTGGTGGAGTCTCCTTCTCTGGAGATATTCAAAACCTGCCCAGACGCATTCCTGTGTGATCTACTCTAGGTGGTCCTGCTCTGGCAGGGGGGTTGGACTAGATGATCTTTTGAGGTCTCTTCCAACCCCTAACATTCTGTGATTCTAATGTAACAGCTACCTGATCAACCACAGCAAGACAAAAGTTAAACATTTTTAGTTTAAGTGCTTCTTGAAACTGCCAGTTCTAGGGTACAAGGAGAATTAAAAATTGTTTTTCCATTAATTCATACATGTTAAAAAATTTAATTATTGACAAGCTTCTGTATACCAGTGACCAGAATATCATCCAGTTCATATTCTTAAAATATCAATCAGAATACAAACTAGGAGTCTTTTAGATGCACAAGGTACTATCACTTGAAATCAGCAAGACAGAGTAAACACCAAACTTTTCTATTATGCCTGAAATGGAGTGTAGTGCATGATAACTCTAAGACTATTTTTTCCTACATGTGCTAACGATTTGTAAAAATAAGTAATAAAGTGAAAAAGTTTCAGAAGTGTAAGATGCATCTAGTTTAAACAGAAGAACAAGACATCTCTTCTGAGGTCTCTGATCAAGCTGGGTGCATAACAGCAGATCAAAACCCTGTTGACAAATGGAAGGTAACTCACAGTAGGAAATGGTTTGAACTGTCCACACACTTACAGCTGCAGCTGGTATTCACTGTGACTGCTCAGGGAGAGACCTGGGTGTCACTGGGGACAGCTCAATGACAATTGATCAATTGACTCTGATCAATACACACAGGCAGTACAGAAGGGTGAGAGGAAGCAGAGGAAATGTGTGGTTGATGAATGTCCCCGAGTACGTTCTAGTACCACCATATAAATTAGGCATATTCTCTCATTTACAGTGCTACATTCGGTTCCAGCCAACAATCCTCCCCTGCCCCTCCCTGCCATGGTACCATACAGCTAAACCATCAGGGATCAAAACAGACAAATACGATTAGTGCCTGCATGAGGCCACAGATGCTTCCAAGGACAAAGTTAACTTTCATCCTAGTGGGGCAGATGCCTTTGCTATGGAAGATGACTTAGGGACTCCCTAAGGCCTCATCTTCAAAGGCAAGCTGAATACTGAGTCATAGCATCCCTAAAAAGAAAAAAAAAATATTAAGTTCCCACTCAAAGATGACCAAATAAGGAAGCCAAGTGATTCCAGCATTCATTAACAGGGCTTCAAACATAAGGAGTCAGCTAAGACCTGATCACCAGCAATGAGGTTACACAGTCTGCATTGACCCACAGAAGCAGGAAACCACCCCAGTGCAGCGCGTGTCTCTGCAGATCATCCCTGTCTGAGACACCAAGCCCACCGTCATACAAGCCAGCCACACACAAGATGGCTTCTGCCTTGTTCAGCTAAGCAGTATCTGTCCAGTTTGTGAGCCTCCATCTTTGCCAAAGCAGATGCCAGCAGCGCAGCTTGGACAGCGTGTGTGCAAAATACACTAGCACCTCCCACACGGCCAACTGCCCATGTTTGCCCCCATCCATCGCTATTTCGTAGACCAGAACTAGAGCACCACTAGCCTGCCCAAGGCCCACCATCCACCCACCAGCTCATCTCTAACCATGAACGCAGCTAGAGGAGCAAAGGAGGGGTAATGCAATGTGCAGCACTTGGCTGTATCCCAGTCAGATCTGAGGGTCACAGTGAGCCTGAACAGACCATGAAATAAAGCTCTTTCTGTTCTTCAGATAAAGTTACTCCTCTCCACTTGCCTCTGATAAGATTGGAGAGAATGGGAAGAAAACATCCTCCTTCGGACTGGAAATGATCTTTTGACCTCCCAAGTGTGACACTTGTTTTCAGCACTACTGCAGCTTCTTTTTGCTTAGTGATAGCCTCGGAAGCAAGTTTGCTGCCATAAAGAAATTGCTGCAGCTGTAAATAGTGATGAACATTGAATATTCTTTACAATTTCTGGAAATCTCTTGTCACGCCCATGACTGCACTCTAATTATCCAATTAGGAAGCAGGAAGAAGAGCACATGGCTTATTGTGTCCAGCCAGATCTTGCATACAGCACTCAAACTGTGAATATCAAACAAATTGTTCACAAATTAGTGAGACCAAAATTATTCACAGAAATTCTTTGAGTATTCTCAAATAGCCAATAAATTGAGGGAGGGCAAGAAATGATGATGATCTGCTTATCAGCAATTCTGAAGCATGAACAAGAAGCTGAGTTTGCCAGGCTTCTGAAAGTTGTTCGAATTTTCACGATAACAAGTATGTGAATTTGACTGAGCACTGCAGACTAGCTCTGAAGTTTAGCAAACAACAACAGGCTCAAATATGGTCAAATTTAAATTAAATCAGAATGCTTCCAAAGCTGTCATAATTTTTCACCCCCCCATTATAAGTTGTTTACCCAGTACTCCGTGCATGTTATCGCTGCTGACAAAGTAGTCAAGTGCCTGATACCAAAAAAGAAAATGGCTCATTCAAGACAGACTGTGATTGTGCACAACTTAAAGCTGGGTTTACTTTCTCTTCATCCTCTGACAAATCCACTGACCTGTGAATTTCCTCAACCATTTTTGTAAGCCCTTGGAGTTTTTTGGTTTTCCATTTTTGTCTTAACTTGAGCCATTTAAAAATAAAAAGTATTTTCAAGACAGGAGATCGAATACGCATTGAAGCTTTCAGTTTTCTGAGGCTCTTATAGTAGATGAGCATTTAACAAAGTTATTAGAAAGTTAACTTTATGTACTTTTTTACCAGTTTGTCAGAAATCTCTTAGCAGTACTTCCCCCCACCTCTTACTCACTTCTGAAGAGAGCAAAAAAAAGTTATTTCTGCAAGAATTACTTTTACTGGAAGGAGATGCAAGGCAAAGCGCTAATAAAAAGTTGTTTCTCCTCTTTTTCTCGAATACAAGACAGACAAACAGAAGATCATGACAAAGCCCTCTGATGACTAATTCCTTTTGTTGCAATAAATGCTGACAGCTCTCCACCCTCACACAGACACACACTTGATTTCATTAGATACTGCTCAGATGCATATTCTAACTGAATATTTCAGAAGAGAGCCATGCCCCGGCTGACAAGCAATACAGGAGAAGGCAGAATATTTCACTGGTCACAGACAGAAAGTGCTTTCCCGTAGTAGGGACAGAATGTGATATGTCATGACTATTCCCAATACAATTTCATTACCACTAACTGCTTGGTCAACTCCTACTGTTTATTAAAATAATGCATGGATACCACTTGCCAGTGCCCCTTTTCTCTGCATGCATGTACTCATATCCACCAGACTATGACAGTGCATTCCCCATTTAGTCACTAAACTTCTCATACAGATGTACAAGCCTACCTTGCACATCAAAACACACACCTCACAAACCATAGCATAACAATTCTTCTATCCTAGTGATTAAAACACAGCCTGCTACCTTAAATACGCATGCAATTTTTATAGATGACCAGGTCGTTTGCGATTGTCTCCTCTCTCCCCACCCTCATATGTACATTTTTTCAAAGTCTGCCTTGGAACAACTAAAAGGGATCTTATCTTTAAAGAACGAGGGCTCATCACCTTCTGATAATTAAGCTGCTTTAACGGGTCTCAAGGTGGGCAAGCATCCTCACAGAATGGCCCGTAATCACTAGTCACCACTAAAATCTTGCCTATATTATATGAAACATGAAATAGGTAGGAATACAAGGAATACAACTAGGAATTCAACCCATAAAGCCTTCTTTGTGCAACTGAGAAGTCTCAGAAGTGCTTTGAAAGGCTTGAAGGAAGAGAAATGATTTTAACAAAAGAACAAAAAAGAAAACTTGAAAGAGAACAGTAGTTCTGAAGTGTGTGGGGGTGGGAGAAGTCTTCAGTGCTAGGAACACTAAAGAGATCTCTAACTCAAAGCTACCAGAATAGTTTAAACAAGCTGAGGTGGCTGTGGCTTGATATCCTTACTCCAGCAGCGACTGTAGTTTGTTGCCCAGGGGACTGCACCGTGCAACTAACTGGACTGTGGTTTAATTTGCAGAGGACGGACCTAGAGGATGGTTGCTCCCTATACCCCAACAAGAGCAGTTCGGCTTCCAGGAGGCTACAGAGCTGTGCTTTTGTGCTGTAGCTTGCTGGCAAGGAAACCACAGCCTACCTCTTCTAATTAGCACCAAGCACAGGCAAAGGGACACAGACAGGAGGAAAGAGGGCCCATGTTTGCTATGCATGAGCTGCCCTCCTCTGCCAGCAGAGCAGCTCCCAGGTGACCACCGAAGGGCTTAGGTGAGAAAGGGGCCAGCAGCCCCTTCGCCGCAACAGCACCACGGCTTGAAATTCCAATCTCCTCCTGCTCCCCTGGGGTAGTTTATGAGCCGTTTTGGTTAGTGAACATTGGCTCCTAAAATTAATGAGCGTGTCTGTTTTCAACATACGGTCAATTGCTGATTGTTCTGATCTGGTGAGCTAGGCTGATGAGTACATACCACCCACAGATAAAGAAAGAGCTGGGCTTTCCTGCCACGTATTGAGAAAAGGGAAGAGGAAAAAGAAACGTCGCAAAAAACCTAAGCCAAATGCCAAGGGCACATCAGAGCGACTCTGCACCCAAAAATGCACTTAATAGGCACCGGAACTATGAAAAGATGTCTTCTGCTACAGCTAAGGTTTTACTGAATGCTTAGATCTGGACGTATCTCTTTTCTTCTGTAGCCAACAACAGACCCTGTGTCCTACAGTCCTGGCCAAATCACAGCCATAAAAAGGCATCTCCTCCTCATGCTGCTCACTCATGGGAACAGGTAACAATTCTCACACACTAGTCAACGTTTCCTCTCTTACAGAAACACCTAGCCACAGCTTTTGCATCTGCATCATGCTGTCACTTCATGCCAACGCGTACTCAGCTACCCAGCTCCCCTGGGAAGTGGCTCAGCACAGCTGGAGACACACATGCACATGGCCATTTCACAAAGTGACCACATACACTACCTGCACAATCATGTTAGACAGCAGGTGCAGCTAGTCAACCCAAAATGTCAAGTAATAAAAGTTCTGATTATGAATTAAATAAAAGGCCAAACACCCCTTGCTAGCCATAAGACATGCTGCCCACCAGTAAATTAAATTTTTTATGCCACTGCATACATTGCATATGCCTGCTATCTACAGCCATGTGTTCACCTCATGAAAAATACATGAAGATCTAAGTAGCATTAATAGTGTTTATGAGCCCATCACCTGGACATACTCCCTTTACGGTTCTAACGAAATAACACAAAGACACACACAGAGACCATAACCTTCTCAAAAGAATAAAACCCTAATCTGTATTCCTGAACCCCCTGATCTGAATTCTTGATGTCCCAAAATGAAAAGAAAATACACTCTGCCAGAACCGACATACTAAAGAGCCCCCTTCATTTAACAACAAAGCATCTGCCAACCTTGTTATACATCTGTCATGTATACATCAGGCTGGGCTTGCAAGAGTGAGGAGATGAAGAGGAACTGGGAGCAGAAAGCAGCTGGTAAAACAGGAGGAAAAGCAGATAGCATGCGAGGGTGGCAGCACAGAGGACAAACAGGAGAGATGGAAAAGCAGAGAACAAGAGGGAAAGTTAAAGGGAGGTAAAGGGAGAGAGTATTTGATCGATCGCTGAGTCTGTATTAACTCAGTCATAGGCCTCTGATGATCTCTAAATGGACTAAACTCTGCTCTCATGGTTTATGATACCAGCAGAACCATTTGATTGAATTACAGTTCTTCAATTGATCGCTCCATATCAGTAATCTTTGACTTCTCTACTCACCAGCTAGCTCCTCTTACAAAGGCAAGCTTTGATGGCAAGGAATGCTTTCCTGACATTTTTTAGCTGGAGCAAATCAGTATAAGAGTTGAATTGCTTTTGTTGACATTTCCCAGGGAAAGCAACACGGCAGGTGCCACTGCCAGTCCTTGATAGCAATGAAAGGGCAGCTAAGAAGAGACAAACACACTTGGGTATACGACATGCAACCCTTTGAACTAGACAGAGACGAAGGCTACTTCCAGATAAAACGTGCCTGCATCCTCACGTCACACATCCGTTCTTTTCAAGCTGTCCTGCTCACATCCACCTTTACTGAGCAAGCATTGGTGCTGCCAAAAGCAGCTGCCTTTTTGCATTTTACTGAGGGGCAAGGCCATGCCTGCCTTACTGTTTGGTAACAATGGAACAGAGTGCATTAGTGCAGAGCATAGGAAGCAGTCACAGGCAGGACCCCATTGTATTCAGTGATGCACAAAGAGGAACAGTTTCTGCCTGATGGATTTAATATCCATACACAAAATCAGAGCTAAAAGATGGACATCAAGATGGAAAACTACACTGAAACAAGAACAGTTTGAGCAGTCTGAGACACATTGGTCTGGATGAAATGCCAATCTAAAGCAACGTAAAAAAAAAAACCCAAACAATTAAACCTTACACTCATTCTCAAACAGGAGCCAAACCTGAACTGTTACTATGATGAGTTTTAAGCTCAAAGCTTAAATACTAACTTTCTTGTGTTTCTGCCTAGCATACTGGTTGCCTCAATTCTGAGCATTCAGGTTTGGGGCTTTTCTTTTGAAAAAACCACAATAGGAGAAAGTTTCAGATGAGTTTTGAAGAGGAAAAAAACCCAGTGTCAACTCTAGCCACTTTTATAGGGAACTCTAACATCTCTTCTTTCCAGAGGACAGCACCAAAGCACAAGGAAAAACATCAGAGTAGTTATATATCAACACTGCAAAAGCAGAATGAAACAAGATAGAGACTACTTTACCTGCAGCAGGGACTTCAAACTGTCTGAAGTCAGCAGCTCTGAATTGACAGAGAGGGGGTCTGTGGGGAAGATGAGCGGAGTGTACTAGACATCAGCAACTCTTCACCTTATACACTGACCCTTGGTGGTTACCAGATAGCAGAAGCTGGAATAATCTCATCATTGTTCCGAGTTAATCTAATCCAAGCCAACCCTAAACCATTTCCAACTACTTTTGGCCAATTATCTTCCCATCCTTCCAAGGCTAATAAACGTAATTTTTTATCAGGCAGGAACACTGACCTAGCTGTATCTGTCTCCATTCCTAATAGTCTACAAGCGGGCAGGTAGAAAGACAGCTTTAAAAAAAATAGAAACCTGAAGCTTATAATGACAATTCTCAAAAGCAGGGTCAAATCTTGAACAATGATGGGTATCAGAGGGCACTTCAGGGAAAGGGCACTTCTTTAGACGTGGATCTGTAGCAGAGCAACTGCACCCCAAGACAAATACATCATTTCACTAGAAGTCTGCAGCACCTGGAGAAAGACACACACAGACACCCACAGCTAATATATTTCTAACTTCAGTAACTATCTCCTTTTTGGAACTGCCAAGACAAGTGATGCATCGATTTTCCTACAGCTCACCCTGCGTGATTGGTATCAAGGCTGTGTAGGCGTCTGGCAAAGTGTTCACAAATTTCTATGAAAAAGTAAAGACAAAGAAATCCACGACTGTAATCAAATTTGAGATGCTGAGACCAGTACAAAAACATCTCCATAAGGCACGCTCATACTATGCGGCCAGAATTGAAACTAAGCCATTACTGACATCTCATCTGAAGACCTTTGCAGAAAGCACCTGCAATATTATCTGCATGTACTTGGAAAGTAACCTTTGCAGAGGCAGCAATGGCAGGGCAAGCAGAATTTGCATTTTAGAACTAGATAGAGAACCAGTCTGCAGAGACATGATGAAAAGGGAAAAGAAATCTATAGCTGGCCATTGAGATCCCTGCTGCAGCCTGGGACAGGTTTCACTTGGGGGGGCTCATCAATGAGTGATATTTTCTGTCAAAGCTTTAGGCTGCAACAGCATCAGATTTGGCTGATCAATTGCTGTTAGCTCCTGCCTTCTATATCACATCTGTATTTTGCTCAGTGGATTTAAAAAACTTATACATATCTGACATAGCTCTGAAGATATAGGCAAGAGACACTGGTGTCCCACCATGAGTTCACATTAGGCTCCTGCTCCAACCACCCCTTCTTCCCCCTTCTCTTGCAGAGGGAAACCTGCTTCTCAAGTTATGGAGTGAGCTGCCCAAGGGGAAACCCACAAATTTAGAAACTGCTACCCATATGTATTAACCAATTCATCTCCCAGAGGTAGAGCTGCTCCTTATAGGACATTTGGCAAATGCCATTGTCACTGGAGAAAATCCAGGCCCAGGGCAACTGCTTACGACCACAGCAGAAATCTGAATGAGTAGAACCCAGGTCCTGCATCTTCTAAATCAGAGCTGTTTCTTCTACCTTACTGGCATAGCCTCCCAACATATTCCTCTTGTTTTAGTTTGTGCAGATGCTGATTTTTTTTGCATATAAAGTTTATCATCTAATCACTCACTCATGGAATAAAGTGCCAAGTAACATTTGAGTAATCAGACTGAATGCATAAATATCCTATAGTTACACAGTTGTTACAGCATGTAATTTCTTAGTTTTCTGCTTTTACAACCATCATCAGTACTGACTTCAATCCCCTCCTAAACATTAAATGATCTCTACATAAATTATCTCTGGTACAGGAGGAAAAGGGAAACATTGTTCTTCCCACTAGAGAACAGCAGGCAGAGATGAAGGTCACGAGCAACCATTACTTCCTTGGAGCCCTTCGGATGTGAATTCACCACAACCTGCTCACAGCCCCAAAGACACAGACCCCAGCTTCTAGCACCGCCACCACATGGTGTTCTCTCCTTTGCATTTTGGAAGGTAGCCCAGTTTAACAACAGGTCCTAGAGCCAGCACCTACGCCTCTCTGTGGTGCTTATGCCTTTGCAGAAGCCTCACTTCCAGGCCTTGCTCCCCTGGCACAGGTCACTTTTAGGAAATACGAGTCTCGCCACTGGTTGGGCAAGGCTGTGCCTTTGGTGAAGTCTGGTGCTGTCTTCAGTTTCTGTGTACAGCAGCTCAGAGTGTTACAGCACACCTAGAAAATGATTCCCTCTCTCACACAGAACACAAATAGTCTAAGCCTAAGAACAAACAAATAGTAAAGACTATTTCCCTACCAAATGCCACTATTTTAGTATCTACTTCCCCTTCCAATTCTGATGAAAACTCAAAATTTGGGCTTGTATAAAAGGTAAAAGTCAAAGTTTTCAAAATCTGCATGATAAATTATTTAACACTTTTGAAAAGAAAAGTTAAATGTTTATACCTTCTTGAATCAAGCACTTTGTTTCAATTTGTTGAATCAGTTGCCCCTTCCTACCCCTGAAGCAGTCATGCTCCAAGAAGGTGCTGAGTTTTCTCAAAGGGGATTTAATAAGTTTGTCTCACTTTCTCATTGCCCTCATATATCAGATTATCTAGCTCCAGTTTATGTCCCCTGATATAACACGACTGTTTGACCAGCAATACACCATCATTTCAACCAGAAGAGATCACAGCACATCTGGGAAACAAGCCCCAGGAATCCTGCATGCTTTGTAGAGGTGGGGGCAACATGAACACATTTTCAATGGAAGCTTCCTGTTCAGCTCAATCAGTAATTCCAAAGGAAGATAAATACAAATATTTGTTGTTTATGGAGGAAAAATCCCCCACACATGACGAATACTGAAAACAGCTCCTCGAGCAGTAAATTTAAGAGCACAAGACAGCAACTTGAACTCCACAGACATCATTATGGAGGTGGTCCTCATATTGAAGTGAACAGAGATGCTCTGAATAACTTTAATGTTTCAGAGGGACCTGGCTCATTTCTGATAGGGCATGAACTTCCAATAATCTGATGGTTTAGAGATCATTCACACTACAGTTGCTTTCTAGAATATCAGCCTCACACACACACATATTCTGAATCAGCTTTTTGCCTGGTAAAGACCCTTTTAGCTCATCATGCTTTGCCTGGCACACAAAAAAACAATTAAGGGACAGATGAATGAGAAAATGGGCAAGAAGGATGCAAGAAAATAGGACAGATGAGGACTACAACAGCTGCAGTCACTTTGGACATCTTTAGACTTCCAATACTGAGAACTAAGCAAATCACGAGGAGCCATGAACCAGGGAGAAGAAGGCTTCAGAGTGTGCAACATTAGAAATCGCTGCTAGTAAGCTCTGTCAGATGCAGGCCCATCTAGCAGCACTAGCAAGAGTCTCTGGCACAGCTACTGGCATCTGGCACCTGCCACTGCAAGCACTTTCTTATGTGAAACATAAGCAGCACTACTATCAAATTCCCACTGGGACTAGATATCATTCTGTCCCCAATGGGGAAAACACACTGATAAATTGGCTAAAAACACTGAGATTTGCTGGTTCCATGGAAAACACTGAAATATGAGCTGCCTGCAAAATTTAAATAGGCCACATAAATAGGTCCTCATGTCTCAGGCACAGGAGATGCACAAATGACTTCCAGTCCCAGCAGCCAGGCAGGGATGCAGCCGCTGCTCTCTTCTTCCCCTTGTCCAGCAGGAGCACAGAATCAAGCATCTATATTATAACTCACAGCAGTTCTGCAAAGCTAGCAGCAAGGGAGAGGGCAGCACACCTGAAGTACTCTTCACTCTCATCAGGCTATGCTGAAATGGCCTGGGAGTAGCTGATTGCAATCAGTCTCCTGCTGAGCTAGATGGATACTACAGAAGGCAGTTTCCAGCTGGACTGGGGTAAGATATAGTAACTTCGGCCACAAAGAATGAAGGCTCAGAAGAAGAGATGAATTCTGGGACAGCAGATGAAAGGACCATGTATCTGTGTTCAAAACCAAATGTAGACTATATCCTAGGGCACTATATTCATACACAGATGCACCTAAGCAGATGTGCCCCCCCAAGCAGCTCTTGTAAGAATAAGGCACAATAATCAAAGGCTTCAGCTCAGGCTTCCCAAAACACATTGTTCTATTATTTTTTAGATTTTAAAACCCCTTCTTCTCCCATTCAATCCATTTCTGTAACAACTGAACATCTATCTGCCTAAGTGTCTCAGGGCTCAGACCTCCAGTCACATTTAGCTGGGGGGGTGGAACAATGAACTGTATTGCTATTGCAAATTCAAACGAGGCCAAGATCAACCACGACTTTTTCAGAAGGCCCCTGCAGACCTTTTTATCACTCCCTTGCTGCTGTAGGACCAAATAAAACAGTAAGCAAACACTCCTTATATCAGAGTGGTTTTTAGGAATCAAGAATATTCCAGAAAAAGTAGATACAGGTGGGAAAGAAATATACCTATTTCTAGCTTATTAAATATTCAGTACAATTTCCATATGCAGAAAGTTCCTTACAGAAATCCTGTTACTGCTTAGTATCTCCAAGGTCTGGCTAGCACAGTACATTTCTTTCATTCATAAAGGACTTGTTGATGCTTCAGAGAGTGTCTGCAAAAAGCTGTCCAGGGTTTTTGACATTCCAATTTACTAGCCTGAGAAAACAAATCACTGTCTTTCACACAGCCCCATCCTCATTTGACAGAGCCCTTGAAGACAGCAGGTAAAGACCTGAGTTAAGACACCTGTATTCATTGCCTCCTTCCTGTTTGTTCTTCCCATGCCTGCCCAAGAAGTTTGATCAAAGCGTCCCCATGGGGACACCTCATTATAAAGCAACTCCTTTCCTTGACCAGGTCACCAGCTGCATTACACAAGGCTGCAAGTTCTTGTCCACCAAACAATGCTTATAAATAGCACAAGGACAGTACTGTCCCTCTATTTTTAACAACTGCAGAAATCTCACAGAATGACTCCAGAAGAATGGGGAGAAAGGTTGTCCCACTGAAACGCTTCTCCTTTATACATACCTGAACATTAAGAACAAGCAGCTCAAAGACATGTAATTTAACATTAAAGAAAAAAAAGACACCAACAAAACCCCAAGGGAGTGCTCTGAGAAGCAGAACTAATGAAGCCTCATTTTCTACAGATTTGCATCTCATGATCGATTTACTTCAGTGCATAAGGAAGAGAAAGCACCAGCTGAAACTTTGCCTGCCCTTGGGGCATTTATAACTCACTCCTGTGGATTTTTGCATCTAGTAAGGTTTGAGTTCATGCTGTGGAATCTCCTGCACTGGGGAATTCAGAAGGTCCTACAGGAAGCAATTTCACTCAATCCTCCCTGCAAAGGGAGGCCATGCAAGCACCGTGACAGAGACCAAAAGGTGCCATCAATTCAGAGACCAAAAGGTGCCATCAATTTGCTGCCGTGGTAACTTGAAAGTCCATCGACAACTTCATCTTGCCTGGGCTGGACTGAAGTAGAACCCAGAGAAAATTGTAATTTTGTTTTGTCACGAGGCACGGAAACAGAAACATTTATGACCAAATAGGTCTGTCAGGTGCCCACAGGCAGTATTTACATAGAAGTTCTTGCCTGAGCATTTGATGTTGAAATAGCATTTCACACCAGAGACAGCACTGACAATCCCCACATTTCCTTAGCCATGTGTTGAGAGCAGTCTGGGTAGTAGGAGAAGCACCAAGTCCTAAAGTCTCTCAAGCAGCATGGCTGCAAGAATGGGGACACCTGAAACTAGAGGCTAAATGCAGAAAACAGAGGCCCTATCAAGGTCCCAGAAGGAATCAGCAGCATGGGCTTAAGCAGAGTTACAGCTTCCTCTTCTGACAGGTGCACAAAAGACCTCCCGGCGCTGATCATTCATAACCACTGCAAGCACACCACTGCTGGGACTACACCGAACACCGACAGCTCGACAGTGTCATCACTTCAGGTTGAGCAACAGCTTCGCTGGCACACGGGAGTCCTGGGCGTTCGTTGTGCCTGAAGCAATTTTACATGAGACAGCGACAAAGTAATTAAACTTTGAATCCTCTAGAAACAAGAGGCTGTGCTTGTCATTGCTCAGTCCCTCCTGCTAACAGGGAGCACCTTGATGACAAGTGACATCACATGGGCTCCAGGTGACAAAACAGCCTTTTCTCCCAAATTAATATCTTGCTGCATCCAGGAGAAACACCCCTTTCATTCTTTAAGCACTGTGCTTAAGCACTAGGTAATTGAGTTTCTTATTTTGAATCTTAAGCTAACACTGCAGCTGGGCAAGAGAAGAGCAATGAGGATTACCTTTTAGACTTCCCCAAACAATCAATGCCACTAAACATTTGCACCCTGTAAAAAGATCAGCTAGGTAATCAAAATACTGTATGTAAAGAGGAAGGTTTACAAGTGCTAAGCTTCCATGTCTGTCAAATCCTTCAAAATCCTGGCAGCTCTGCTTCCCAATTAAAACCATTCCTGTCCTATTCTCTCCTTTCAGTATGACTGTCTCACACCACTTATCGACCCATCAATCCCCAAAATTGGGAGGTTGCTTCATGTCACATTACAAAACCTATGACCATTTGTTTTACCATAGCGAAGAGCTTCACCAAGATTAGTGCCTGATTTTACGCCAAGCTGTACAAACACACAGCAGATACTTCCTGCCCAGATCATGTAATCATATAAATACACATAGGGGGTGGCAGTATCACACACCTTCACAGAAGGCAAATGAGGAAAAGTCCTGTAAACTATCCACAATCACTCTGGTAGTCTGTGGGACAGCTTAAAATTGCTCTCTTTAGTTCCAGCCCAGCGCCTTGAACATTAATCCTTGCTTACCCTGCCCTCTCGGTTCACAAAAGAGTATCTCTACTAAGAGTATCTGTATTACTACAAAAAAGCATCTCTACTCTGAAGCCAGACAGTCAGCAATATCATCCCTCTTTTACGCTTTATTCCCCAGCCCCTTTTACATGCATATGTAGTAAGTTTTCATGCGAGACTTTCCTACTGCCAAATGTTATGTGCAATATGGAGCTATGTAAAACAAATACTGTTCATACTTATAAGAAAAGAGATTGCTAGACAGGCAGCACTCAAAAGCTGAGCAGGTTAAGTGGAGCCACTACATTCTGTAAGTAAAGGGTGAGACCAGCATGAATACCACAGTCAGTCAAAAAAAAAAAAAAAAAAATCAATGAAATAATTCAGAGCTTATGTCACAATTACTTATGCAAAAAACAAACATTAAAAGAATAAATATGTGATTAAATACAATGCATGTGAGAAAAGAAGAATATTAAGTGCTTGATATACACACACATTCTTAAATCATAAATGTGAAATTAAACAAGTAGCTCTGTGAGGCATAGAGCTAACGAAAACCTTTCTCCTACAGCTGTGCGTCTCATGGCTGGGCAGCTTCAATGGTTGAGAAGGTGTGAATGCCAAGTAAAGCTTCCTCCACAGCACATTCCCAGGCCTTGCTCCTGGATAAACTCTGTGGGGTCTAATAAAGAGCTGGCCTCACACTACACTTTCTTCCTCAGTCAGACCAAACCAAAGTGCTCTCATCTTCCATACTCAGATACTTATTTTCAGAAATCACTTTTTCTTAAAGGCCCTGCTGTGTGAAATAGTTGGCAGGACCTAGAGGTACAATGGGGAGGGAGAGAATATAAAGGAGCACACACAAAGACCACAACTGTTTTGGTTTCTCTCCTTCCTGTATTTCAGCAGCAAGGTGACTGCTCTACCAGCACACAGCAGGTAGTAATGAGAAGCACCACTTCAGATGACATCCTAAACCCTACTTGCTCCAATTATGCAAGCAGGAGCATACCAGTCTGCATTTAAGTACAGCCTTTGTGCTCTCACAGTTCACTAATGGGGAACAGCAGCAGCTGGCCAGTTTATAGCAGTCAGAAAGTGGTACCAGAAGGACCTGTGACTGTTAGCTAGGCAGAGAAGAGCAGGACGGGCATGCTTTCTCTTGTTCCCCAATCTGCCAGATTGCACAACTGTGTGATTAACCTTTAGTCCAGCGATCATCAGGTCTTTCAACAGCAGAATGAACAGGAAAACCTGTTTCTGGATGTTACTGTGGTAAGTGCAATGCACATGTACTGGGATTATATACAGAAAGTCACAAAGAATAGTTGCTACGTTTCCTTTATCATCTGTGTTGTAAGACATAAAAAGCAAAAATAACAGATTCCAGAACCTTAAAAACTTCCATAAAGCAACATGCTTATGACTCAGAATTGCCAGAAAGCCTGCAGCCCACCAGGTTTCAGCAGAGAGGCTTGCTAGCCAGACCTTCTGTACAGGAGCAGGAGTATAAACTGGCAGATGCAGTCAGCACTGAGCATTCAAGGGTGCTAGTCCCGATCCTACTGCGAGCACATTAAGCAAGTCATTTTAACATTCTGTCTCAATTTCTTTATCTGTGAAATGGAAATGCTGATAGTTAAGTAGAAGAATTCAAATGAAGGAGTACATTCAGGCAGGCTCTAAAATGCAACTGCACTGATTGTCAGAGACCTGAGACAGCCCAAAATAGCTGCAAGAATATTTCACCTACGTCCTTATTAGACTCTAGTTATTCCCAGAGGTGAGAGATACTAACAACCCGGCATTTCTTGCAGGTTTAGTCCAACATGTGAAAAGGAACTGAAGTCAGCCAAGGCCAGGCTATCACCAGTGACCTAAGTCATTCCCCTCGCAATTTAATATTCATTTTAAGAATGACTCCAAGTATTTGCCTCAAACAATTTTAGCAGGCATGCTTCTTCAGAAGCTCACTACTCAAACGGTGAGAAAATTTTAATTCACAATCTTATTCTAGAACTATTCGTAAGCTAGTTCATACCCCATCTTCCTTGTGCCAACACTGTTCTTCACCTTAAAAAGCCCTTTTCCCTTCTTGCTCCATTTTGGCTAGGTGTATTTACAGAAATCAACTGTATCCCTTCTGTGTCTTGATTTTAGCAGGCCAAACCTAGCCTCTGCCAAGTCTCTCTTCCTACCGAGGGCTTGCTCTGAATCCTGAGAGCTACAGCTGTAGCAGAACTGACCCTGCCTTTCTGCCATTATAATCCTGGTACTTATTAGTTTGGTATTTTTTTTCAGGAGCACATGGTAGGTGGGTGACTGGATTGTCAGAAAGAATAAAACAGCACACGAAACAGGTCACAGAGTTGCAGTACATTTTAGGGTATGCTACTATGCACTATTACTTCAATTGCAAAAGAGGCAGCCAGAATACAGAGAATACTTCTTGCATAAAAACACCACAGGAGAGGCCTTGGGTGCACAGAGGCTGCAAAACCCCAGCCAGGCCAAGGAACCTTCATGAGCTGCATCCTATGGAAAAAGAGGCAAACTCACCAAATCGCCAGCCTTTGTGTTCAAACACGGGGTGAGAAGCCTAGATTATCTCCATAGATACCTCAAGTCCCTGACATATACACATTTCTTAGGACAGATTAACTTTAGACATTAAAATGGGGGGAGGTCAGAGGGAGAAGAAACAATAATCATTGAGTTTAGAAGTTATATCATGGAGAAAAAGAGGAAATACCCACAAAGCACACATCCGCCTTCTACTACCACATTTACAGCAAGTTAAGTCCTCAGCTCCAGGTTTGCCCTCTCCCCTGTGGCTACACCAGTCACACCCCACACATCTGCCACTGCGTTAATGACAGCAGCCACAGCATGTAATGAGGCTCGCACACCTGCACAGCTCTGGGAAGCAGCTGGCAAGTTCCCTCACCCACCCACAAGCTCCACATCTGCATCCATCCATTCCTCCAGCAACAGCTTGGCCCCAGACACAGTATCACCACCCCTTCTGATTTTCACCTCCTCCTTTCCACCCTCTTTAGGTGGGACTCGTAGTGCAGCACCAACTGCCTCTCCGCTCCCAGGAATTCAAGCTGCCTTGCATCATGTCTCTTTAACAACTATGGCACACAGGAACTGCAAGACAAGTACTTTCTTCACAGAGGTCTTGCCGTACCAGCTGACTCTCTCAGGTGGCCAGCTGCACTAGGGTATCAGAAAAGGATGTGTGAGCATCCCAGGCAGGCAATTATAGGATGACTAGTCCATGTTAAAAAAGTTTCTTCCTAATCCTGTCAGACGCTGCTTGCCTTAAGCCCTGAAGCTCTAAGATATATTGATCACCATCTTCTTTTATCCTGCACAACAGAGCTGCATTTATTCTCAAATTCCTTGGCCATCCCTAATCCCACTCACTTGACAACTTGAGCAATCTCTGGTGGCACCAACTTCTGCTGCCCTAGTTAGCAAGAGCATGCATATGTATTTCTCCATTTCAGGCAACTGCTAGCTTGTCAGGAAAAAATGGACAGAACAATGACCCAGTAGCCTCTGTTCCATGCCAGAGTCCATCTGATGCCTGTGTGTGCACAAGATAGCAACCCCTGCAAGAAGTAAGGCTTTGCTGACACTCAGAATTACTAGACAAATCACATCCAAGTTTCCTGAGATATTCCAGATGCTATTGAAGGGAGTGGCAGTGGCAGCAAGAGGGCTGATCTTAACAAGCAGAGGTCAGTTTACACTTTTTTCACCTATGCTAAGGCCACTTATATTTAAGAAACTCAGAGAAATGAAGTGATCTAGGAGGACCTTAGCTCATACCTTCCACAAGAGAAGGTTAGTTACCACCAGAATACACTGCACACTACCACCCCGAGTCTTGCATTTTCCATCCTCAGCAAGGCACCGAAGACAAAGTAATATTCCTTCTGAGTAAGAAATCCCCACCCCAACCCTGTTAATCCCACAACCTAAATACACATGTTCTGGTTTCAATTTCCAACCCTTTCTTCATCAAGCCAATCATTGCCCATACGCACACATTCATTCACACAGTACCGTTCTGCACCAGTCACCATTTCACTTACCTTTAGTATGCTCTTCCACATACAGTAGTATCAGACTGGAAGTCTTTCCTCAGACTTCCCAATCAGAATTGGAAGTCTTGCCTCCAACTCCAGGGCTGCAGTTCAGTTCATTGCTTAACTCGGATATTCACACATTCAGACTATTTTGATGTTCTTGCCTGACCTGCGTAACAGAGGCTGCGGGATTTCACACAGTGCTTTCTGAAGCAGCCCATAGCTTGTCTGGGCATCTTTTAAAACGGCCAGTCTCAAAGTTTCAAATCCCACCTCAATCTACTATACCCTTCACAGGATGCAGCAATCAGTATTATTCCAGTCAAGTGCATAGTATTGATTTATACAGTAGTATGATAACATTGTCAATGTTTTCTATTCCAGTCTTCATGCATCCTCACCCTTTTTAATTTTTTGAGGGGGAGAAGAATGGAAAAAAGCAAAAAATCTCTGCTAGGTATCGAGCAGAGGTTTTCAGTACAAAGACCTCCATCGCCTTCCCCTTTGTTGACTGCAGTTAATCAAGAACCCAGTAGCGCAAGCAAACAGTCCAAACTGTTTCCTCCAAGCTGCAACCTCACACAAACAATGGCACATACCACAGGGCTGGGGCCTTACTACCAGGGGGACATCACAGTCTCCCTGACTGCCCATTTCTACACCCATTGCTGTCTCCCTTAGATTGTGCTGCCTCTTTGCTCTCTATTTAGACCATGGGGGTGGGAAAAGGCTATCTCTTGGCACAGGAGCACGCAGTGGCTAATGTGAAGGAGCCTTGATCTCAGCATGGCTGTGCAGAACAGGACACAGCCACAGCATCCTTGGTGGACGTGTTTCAGAGCTGAAGGCCCCTGAGCACAATATAGAGGACAATGCAGCTGAAAGAGGGAAGATATGTACACCTGACTGAGGTTGTTCATCTCTTCAGCAGTAAGAAGTACCTCCAGAGAGCAATTCCGAGCACCTGTCTCTCTGCATTGACTGTACAATGAATTAAGACAGCCTGTCCTTTTAGCACAGGCTAATCTAACTTAGATGCTTTGAATTAGGCAGTGTGAATGCAGCTTTTTCTTTCTTTCCCTCCCTCAGTAATTTCCTAGCATGACTTAAATGCTAGAGAAATCACATGGAAAGTTGGGCAGAGAGAGTGCATTGGAGTCACTGCCATCTGCCTGAGTATACAGCTGGGGATATTAATAATAATTTCTTCCATTGGAGCTTGAGGAAAAAAAAGGGAAGGAAAAAAAAAAAAGAAAAAAAAACCCAAGTGTTTTGTAGCTTCCTGTTTGAATTAATCTCCTCTGACAACTGCTGATTTGGGTTTGTGATTCGATCCTCCATATGTCTAGCTCTATTGGTCAATTAAGTGCAGGGGGCGATTGGGAGAAGCAGTGATGCTCAGACTGATTATGAGAGGAAGCATCACACAGTACTTAGGACATGCAAAGCTGGCTGCCGCACTCAGCATTCACACGGCTAAGCTGAGCATGAGGTAGCTGCTGCTGCTTTTCAGGTCAAGGAGATTCTCCCTGGCTGCTACAGAGACAAGACCCAGCTGCCTGGCTATTGACCATTTGTGAGCAAGGGGCACAGTTGCAGGGAGTGAGCAAACAAGCACAAGGAAATGCAGGGCGCAGAGGATCAAAAAATAAACAAAAGACTACAGAAACATGCATAGCTCCTTCCATCATCCACTACTATAGACCAACAAACACAATATAAGCCAGAAAGGCTAGGAGTAGGGATCAGCAGAGAAAAAGAGAATCAGCTTAGAATAATCCAGGTTAGTACATATGAAGGAAAATTATTGGAAACCAGGACATTAAACAAGAGGTAGATTTGGAAATTGGTAATGATCAAATAAGGGCTGTGGGAGCTGGTGGACAGCAAGTTGAGTTACAGTTCTGAAATGCTTTGTAGCAGCAGCAGTAAAAAAAATGTAACATAATGCTGTGCTTCATCTGCAAAGAAATCATGTCAGAAAGTGAGGAGGTACTGGGCCTTTGTACAGCTCTGGCAGGACAGAACCTGGAATACTGCCCTCAATTCTGGGCAACATGCATTTACAAAAGATGTTGATGAGCACAGGGAATACAGAGAAGAGCAGAAAAAAAATGATTAAGAGTCTGAAAGCACTGACATATGAGAAGAGATTAAAATAATTAAATATGTATGGCTTGGCAAGGGCTAAGATTAACCGTCTACAAGTGTGTAAATACCAAGAAGGCAGAGGAATTGTATTAAGGGGTATAAATATAAGTGTAATAGAGCAAAAGTAAATACAGGCTCAATATTTAAAAAAAAATAAATCCTTAGCCTTGAGATTTTTTTAAGCTCTCCTTGAGAAGGTGAGGCTCATTGCTTGCAGCAACTGTAGTGGCATGAAGAGAACAGGGTTACAGTCATGCCTCAGTGGCAAGCCTCCGCAGAATCAGACCCAGAGAAGAAGGTAACACCTCAGGAGTCGCCAGCGATTAGGAACAACCCAAACCGGCCTGCGTAGAGCTCAGTGGAATCCAGGGCCGTGGCAGACCTACGGGCCAGCTGCTGTAGCAGAAGGTAGCCTGGAAAGGCAATGGAGACTGAGCTCTGTCTTCAAAGGGCACCCAAACACCACTTTTCTCAGGCACAGGAATCGGGGTTAGCTGCTAACCATGTTCTACTTCCATCGTTACACCCACTTCTTCCATTTTCACCAGCTAAACCAGGAATGAACCAGGATGCCGCTTCCCTGCTGGTTGCTGGTCTGCTCTGCAAGGGCGTCTCCCCGTCTTGGCTTCTTCTGCTCTCGGAGTCCAGTGCTACAGCCCCACGTCAGAGAGCCATCAGCAGAGGGTGCGTTCTGTAGTGCCGTGAAAAGTGCTGCTGGCACTGCTGCAGCAAGCTTGCCAAAATTGGCCTTGTCACTTTAAATACATTAGACAATAAATCATCCCTCTGAGACATCCCCAAAGGAAAAACAGGGGGAAAAAATAGCACTTAAAAGCCCTTTTCTATTACAAAGCCTCCGGGGAGCTTTTAAACTTGGAGAATTTTTAAAGTGAATTTTATGCTTTTTTTTTTTTTCCCCTTTGCCTGCCTTTATTATCAGTTGTTAACATTAGCCTTGCCTTCCCATGACCAAACTCTCATTCAGACTCCTTTTTTTTGCTTCCATGCCTTAAGTTTCTCCCCCTTTTCTTTCTCACCCTTACACATACACACACGAACACAGTAATTTCCATATAACAGTCTCTTTCCCATTCAGCGTCTCCTCTTAAACTGAAATTACTCTTTGCCAATATTCCTTTCCTCCATGTCGCTCTCCTCTTCCCTGCATTTCCCATCTTTTTTTCACTTTTCTCTGTACTTCCCTCTCTCATCGGTCATTCTTCATGTCTGGTTGTACTGGAACAACTTCAAAACCCTTTCCCTGCTTTTAGGAGGACTATGTAAATTTTGCAGTTTGAACCAATTTTTAAAAAGAACTCTAGTGGGTTTCCTTCCCTATACAGCGTATTCCTTAACCCTTGCCTGAGGAATCTTCAAGCACTACTGGCCTAGAAAAGCAGTATTTGGTCCCTCTGTTAAAGCTCTCCAGTACCAGCTTTTCTCAACTGGACTAAGGAATAATGTTTCCTCCATTTTCCAGTGCTCCAGAAGTCAAGCATGGCTATGCAACCATATCTCCCATGCAATGCTTCAACTGTTCTCCTGCCTATTGCTTTTTTTTGGCCTTAAAAACTTTATCATTAAAACCTTGAGGAGTAAGTCCAGTCTGGTTATAAGCCTTTCTAGAGCTGTGTGAGAGAAGTAGGCAGCATTTTTCAGTTAAACACAAGGACTTTACATCTTCAGTCACATACATGGGTTGTGTGTTGGAGCAGAAAAAGGGAATGTAAGGTAAGCGAGGGCAAATTTCAGGAAGCTGCAACTCTGTGAAACAACCTGATGATTTTCCATAGGCACCATGCTGGGAACCAAAATATACCTGTCAGCATCCAGCTATCATAAAGCGACTCCTGTGCCACGGCTGGCCTGGCAGAGTCATGCACAGGACTGCTATGAGTTAATTTAGTTGCGTTACATCTAAGACTGTTACCCAACCAATTTCCCACCAAGCTGGCCAGTAATACCGTAGCATGTGGGAGACCCTGTCAGAGGTCAGTGCAAAGCACATTGTCATGGGCAGCAGCAGCTATTCCAACTGACTGTTCTTGGTTTTGTTTTATTTTCGTTCCTACAGGTGCAAGCCCAAGGTGACCTTGTGATCTACAGTTCCTCATTGCTGCCACCTGAGTGCCAACATTGCCATGGTCAGAAATACAACTTCTGGAGAAGTACAACATAACCCGGCAGAAGATAGTAGGCTGATTAATAATGAAGTTAACTATCTTTATCACTGGCAAGCAGCCCAATAAGGCACCTCTCTAAACAGCACAAAATACCGTATTTTTTATCATTAGGGAGAGCGAGGATGTCAGGGCAGCAGAAGCAAACACACTTGATAGCTCTGTCCGTTGCATAGACCGTGTTGGATTCGCCCTGGATGGGGGATGAATTAAAAAGGATCAGGAATCACAACAGTTAGTTGGCACCACATGGTAAACTGGACAGGCCGAAGCGTCGTGCAGAGGCCAAGAGAAAGGAGATGGAAAGAGAAATAAAGCCCATTACTTTGACACCTTGTGGCTTCCTGGTCTCCTGAGTGGCCAATACTCACGCTTAGAAGTTGACGGGCATCCTCCTCATCTCTAGCCCATGCCTTCCCCCCTCCCCAATCCCTTCCCAGCCACAGCCTGAGTGACCAAATATCAGCCCCAGGACAGCTAGGGAAGGGGTGTGGGACACACAAATGTGGAGGACTAAAGCCTGCGTGATAGGAAACGCTACGTCCCGGGCGTTCGTCCAGGCAAGCGGGAGGTGGGGACGGAAATAAAGGTCTATGTTCTCCCTAATCATTTCCACCACAATAAGGGAGAAAGTGCGACATACACCAGTGGATTGCAGCCATTAGAAATGAACCGCTGGTGGCTGGCAAATTGTAAATTAGAGAGCCAGAGTGAGAAGAAAGAAAATCAAAGGGGGGACGAGGTCGTGTTTTATTTCACTTGTAGCGCTTTTCAAAATCAGCCCTAACCAAACCTGATTAAAGTAAATCCCTTTTTTACAGCCTGTGGAGTCTATAAGATTATGGTGTTAATGGAAGTGTGATTCGATCCGTCAGTAATGGTGCATGTCGGGGCCCAGGCGCCTCAGACAAGTCCATTTTTTAAGACGTATTTATTGTTTTTTTTCTCCCCCTCTCCTTTCTGTTCTCTGCATTGCGGGGTTTAATTGAACAGTTTAAAGTGATTCTTCTTCAAGGCCCATTAATTGATTTTATTTGTGCATTCTCCAGGGGTCAAGGGGAAAATATATAATAAAACATAAGCTCTAGGTCTGAATTTGTCACAGTTCTCACCTTTCCACAAACAAAAAGCATATTTCACCCTTAACATTTCAGATTTCTTCTCTTCCCACCCTTATTCCCTGCCACTAGTGCTCTCAGATGTTAAGTCTCTCTGCTTTCCCTTTTCCACTGTTTATCTCTAAAATTTGCCACTGTAATTGGGAGCACAAGGCAGCAATCTCCCTCTCTTTCTTCTCCTGAGCAACAAATGCCACATCGATTCTGAAGTGCCGCTTTGCTTTTAGGGACTCCAAATGACTTCCCCTGCCCCAAAATGAGAAGAGGGGAGGGCACTGGGTTACACATATTTGTAAACTGGGGGTCTTCAAAGCTCAGGTAATTTCCTCTACAACTAGGTGTGATTTTTTGTGAGCTTCTTAGAAAGCACTTCCTGACTAGTCTGCCTCTTTCACACCGCTAGCCCAACAGGGCATGTGAACCTCTGCGTGACAGCCAAAAGCTTCTTCTTTCTGCCACTGAGTCTGCAAGGGGACACCGTTTCCTTCCCAGCCTCCCCTAGCACTCAGCATAAGGTAACCAGGTACTACAAATAAATATATATCGAGCTGGCTTCGTTTACTTCAGATACTGCAATGCCATTTGTATCCTTCAGCTCCCAGCTCCACTCCCTAAATCTCGCCCCAAAGACAATTATTTTTGTGATTTGCCTTGCTGAGGACCTTACTCTCCTCTTTCATACAGTTCTTCTGCAGAAGTAAGTTTCTTTTAATAGAGTTTTCAAAACACAAGGGGTTTATTTTTATTATTATTTTTAAATCACAAAATGCACCAGGGAAGTTTTCATCCTCCCACTCACCTCACTCCAAACCTTTCCACAGACTGTCTCTAAACTAATGCAAGGCAAAAGATACTTTTCTTTCCATCCTCTGATTTACATGGTCCAGGTGAGAGATCACTGCCACGATAGGGCAGTCCTTTGGGGGTGCAGCCTTTCCAACTGGTTTCACGCAATCCTGAGCTTGTTTTGAAATTCGGCATCTCATAACATACTGGATGGGACCAAATCCAACATAAACTTTGTACCAGTAGACCTCTTCTCCTGCCTGCTCCTGGCTGCAGGGAAAAAAAAAAAAAAAAAAAGTGTTCTATACTACAGCTGATGGAGAAGTTACAGAGGCAGAATGTAATTACCCAAGAGTGGAAGTTTGCCTTAGTCCCTTTACTCTTATGACAAGTACTATGGCATCTTTAAGCAGGCAGAATTTCAGATTTAAGTCTGAAATCATAGCAAGGGAGGATTCAGTAATGTTGTACAGGGGAAGAGGTTATGGTAAAGGCAAAAGAAGAGCTCCCTCTGCTAACTCATCAGCAATCTTCTGCTCTAAGATAAGCTTTCTGTGGAAGGTTGAAAGTATGAATCCTCAGCAAATTATGCCTATACTGAGCTCCTAAGCTCTGGCCAGAACAAAACCTACGTACCTGGAGATGCACTCAGACCTGTGGCATTGCTCCCCATCATCACTGGAGTGGAGTTTCCCAGGCTGACAGTTCATTGGTGAGCATGTAATTGCTCTTTTGGCAAGACAGGGGGACATCACTGTGAGGTGAACATGCTTACCTGGTTACTCCTAGGGAACACATACCATTGCATTTTCTCCAGTTATCCTCATCTTCTGGCTCTAGTTTCACAAGTGCATTTGGAACCACCACCTTGTCCTTTCACAGTTACTCCTCCACCTTTTTCCTTGCTCTGCTAAGATATGCTCTGCTGAGATACGCTCCATAATACCTCTGCCTGGTGATTAGCCTCTTCTACAGCAAACGGGGTCATCTCATTTTCTTAAAGGTTAGCAAGACCCTATCCTTGTAACAGGAGATCCCTACATTTGTAAGTATGATGACTTTTGGAATAAGGAGAAGTAGTTCTCTTGAGAAGTCTCACCAGCCGTGATCTACGCCTACACCATTATCTAGCATTTCTACTGTAATAGCTGTCTGCAGACACCTGTGTCCACCTTACAGAGCTCCACACTGTAGCTCTTGACCCTAGACAGTAATCTTCTAAACTTTCAGTTACAGCCACACTGTCAAAAAAAGATTAAAATAAAATTTCCTCGGTGCATAGCCATGCAAATATACAGCGTCATTCTCCCCATGTTCTTGTGTCAAGGTTGAACACCCTACAAGTCCATTATCACTTGGATTCAAAGAATCCATCTCCTCCTCCAGATATTTCATCCTGATCCATCTTGGTGTCTTTTAGCAGATTTTTTACCCTTTGTGTTTCAGCTATAATTTCATTTCAGCATAACCTTGACCTGCCTATGCTACTGGAGCAAAAGATCTCCTCCATCTAATCGTTCACCCTCCCCCATATACATATGAAACTCAGTGTCCTCCCTCAGCTAATATAATACAAAGGAATCAATCTGTCAGGCACACATACCCGCACAGCCTCAGCAAATTAACCTTGCAGAGTAATTAGGGCAAGCACCATGGTGTTGGTATCATGGCCTCATTTTGCTGCTCTAAGCTTTAAAAAAGTACCACAGCATAGCTACCAGTTAAAATCAACACCACACTATATTAATAAGAATAAAGCTAGCCAAGTTCTTTCTTGCTCCAGTGTTGGGCCATAAGGGTGTACAGAGGAGTCTGGAGGTCCCTGTTGCTACAGCTTTGACGGACACCAGGCTTGAAGAGCAGCTGCTCTTCAGCGGAGGCAAGAGGTTCTCAGAGGCTCAAGCAGAGGACAGATTTACTGGAGAAGATCATAAGAAATTGCCAAACAGTCTTTCCAGGTCTGTCATGGCCTAGGAGCCGTGCAAGTCAGGCAGTTTCTATTTGCATTGCATAATTGGCAGAGCCTGTCACAACATTGCGAAAGCCAGCTGCTGCTTTCTGCTTAGAGCTAATTCCACCTGATTTATTTAATACTGTAATGAATATAATCCTTTCCTGCCACCCCCCTCCCCACACGCTCAGCCAGCAGTTGGAGAGAGCAGACGCTGTAGGCAAACCTGCACAAGCAGGTGGTGTGGAGTGCCTTGGCTCTCCCAGTGACCGAGCAGCTCAGTGACGTGCTCCAGAGAGAGAAGTGGGATGCATGCTGGGGGAGCGCAACCATCCACACAGTTTCCTCGCACCTAAGAGTGGCTTGCAGATCTGCAGAGGTGGCAAATGCATGGATGACCAGGTGTGAACACAAGTGAAGGACAGAGCATAGTGCTGTAGGAACCTACCCTCAGCTCAGACTTCAGAGAGACCAGGAGAGATTTAAAGATGTGTTGCAAGGGCTCAGAGAGGTGCAAGGGGGTGAAAAGGGAAGATACTCAAGAGCTAGGGTAAAATAAAGCAAATTTGTTTGACTTAAAAATGCCAGCAGAGCTGTGGGGTAAGGACACAGCATCTAGGGAGAGGGCTGCTGAAGAGCATCAGCAAGATCTGCTGGCAGGTCTCTAACTTCTTCTTCCCACTGTGAAAAAATAGAAGCCAAGCCCACTGTAATCCAATAGTGGCCAAGCCAAGGGTAGCAGCACCTGAAAATCAAAAAGCCCTGGAAGAACTGTAACTTCTGACAAAAACCATTTAGCTTTGAGGCTTCAGGCCTATCGAAGTGCAAGCAGGTACAGCCAGCAAGGGAATGAGTTCTGTAGGACAAAGATGGCTTCAAGAGCTGGTCCAAAGATGGAGCTTTTGGCAGGATAAATCAGACTGTGGCAAAGAGCAACACCACCAACTGCAGCTATGGAGAGAACCAAAAGTGAAGGGAATGGGAAATACTGCCCCCCTCCACACAGCATCTAGGGACTGCAGCCTAGAGCCAGGAAGGAAGCCTGACACTCCTAGTAGCTCTTGCTGGGGCAAGACTAAAAGAAGACATGAAGCTTAAGCCTTTCGTTCAACAGCAGAATCAATACTGGTTTCAAATTGGGCTTTATAATCATGTTCAGTGAGTACTCTGACAGGATGCTCAAAGAATGAGACGGCATTCAGGAGAGCTGCTTCAGTGTCACAGCTGTAGGGAAACAATATAAAAGCTGAGAAAGGAGTCTGGAAACTGCCAAGAGACAGTGATGTTTATCTAACAGTGGATGGACCAGATGGACAGAACCACGGAGTCTTAGGATATGGAGGGAGAATTTTGTTCCTTAGAAAACAAGTATTACAAGTATTTGTTCTGGAAACATTTCATTTGCTGTTCCCCCATGGAAACACCTGGTTACCCCCAGACAAACTTTGCCCTTACGTTTTATGCCAAATTCTGCTAACCGCCCTGATTTCAGAGCCCATGTCAACTGAGCAGTTGCAGAAGGCGGCTGCAGTTGGTCAGTCTGTCACATAATACACACCTTCATTTTCAGATTGTAACATGGTTAGGGAGATACATTCATGGAACCAGTCTGTACCCAAACGTGCACAAAAAATTCCTCTTGTTCTAGAGAGTGTCACATACTATTAGAGTTGTCAAGTAGTTGGTCAAATCCAAACATTTCTTTTCCTGCCCATCTTAACTGGGTGTTTTCCAAAACTCAGAATAATTAATCTGCAACACATCCAACAGAAGCTGTGCATAGGAACTATCACTGATGCAAGAGCCACGATACTGAAGGTACACTATCATCCAGATGAGCTGCCACCTGGAGTGGACAGATGGAGGTGAAGGGGAGGAGGGAGAAAAGCCAGTTGAGTGAATGGTTTCATTAAGCTGCAAGGAGGAAGGAAAGTATGTAGAAGTGAGAATCAAGAGCCTTTAGACAGTAGCAACAAGTCAGTGTGTTTGTATCGCTCAGTGGAAACAAGGACCTTTGCCCTGTCCTGATGAAAAGTTTTTGCTGGCTTCCTACCAAGAAAAAAAATGATGGTGTAGTAACATCCTGACTTTACTTTTCTCCCTGATCCTTCTGAAGGGCTTAGGGAAAGACACGCTCTCCCCACGCCCCCAATCCACCCCTTACAAAAGACACAGAGCACTCTGGGGCAAGTCTTCAGAGAATTAGTTAGTTTAGATTTCCAGCCAGGGTGGAGAGGCTCAATAAAACTGCTAGTCTCTTATATTAATACCAAGTCTTCGGGTATTAATCCCAGGCTCTCGGTGACCTGGAACACCAGCTATGCTAACAACAAACTTAAAGTCACAAAGACGACTAAGTGTGAAACCAGATTTAAAGATTTAGCAGCTATTCTCAGCAGTCTCCTGTTTAGGCAAAATGCGTCAAAGGCATTTGGAAACTACTGAGAGGTGCTCTGAAATGGTAGCTGATTTCATGGCTGACAATGAAAAGCAGAGCAAGGAGCTTATCTCCAAGATAGAAGAGAGCAGAAGGAAAACTGCCACCAGCTACAAGAAAGAGCTGATCCAACTTCCTCATTTGCCTGGTGCTGCCCCCCCTGCCCCACCAACGGCACCTGCCCCATCCTCCTCCAGAAAAAGCAGTTTCACAGAGGAAGGAGGGAAGGAATTTGAAGGGGTGAAGAAAGCAGAGCTAGAGGACCGTAATCGGGGAACCCGATGCTTGCAGGAGGTCTGGCTATCCACCCTCTTCCTCTGTCCATTACAGCTCAGAGACACTCCAATCTGCTCAGGTAATGACCAGAGGAAGCGGGCTTCCTATCCTCGGATCTGCTGCCACTCTGAGTTTGCAGCAGACATCTTGTAATCAGAGAGACTGTCAAGAGAGACAAGAGCCTTTAGCGGAAAAGAGGAGTTAATTGCATAACAAGGGATTTAAAATCTTTGCAAAGGGTAACAATAAAAGAAACAATTATGGAGTTTAACCACTGCTGCTGGCACAGGGTAGAATGTCATTTGTCCTTAGCTACACCGATACAGTTAAACAGCGCGCACTCATGGCTGATGTTTCGGTTTGCTGGTGATTTTGGAACATCAGCAAAAGTTTTGTTTCAAACTAAACCAAATAATTTTTTCTATTTCAAGCATTTAATTAAAAATGATTAGAGGTTTTATTTTAAAGAAAAGTTGCTTCCAATTGACACAAACCCAAGAATTACATTTTTTTTTTGAAAATGGGAAAATGGAACATTTTGATTTTGGAGGAATTTGGGGATACTACTTTGAGAGCTGTCAAAATAGACACAAAAGCTGCCATGTAGTCAGCATTTATTACCCTGCTTTATGCTGTATGCATTCAGATACAAACCCAGCTGAGACCGTAACAGTCCATTTTCACAAAGCAGATTTAAGGCTAGTGTTTATTTTGCCTTTCATGCACATTTCTAAAGGCGTATTTATTAAGCAGAAGTGTGAGAAACAACTCTTGACCTGAAGCATCTACAGCTGGCTGGAGGAGGCAGACTTTCTCTTACTCTTGCTCCAAGCAATTACTAGTGGCTCGGTATTACAAGGATTAAATTGTAGCATTTCTGCTATAACCTGCTACAGGGAGCAACTCAGTGTCACTCTGCCTCCCCAAGTGGCATTAGGGAAACACAACCTGAGTACAGTGCCTTTCACAGAGGGAACTGGCAACCTATTTCATGTATTGATGTATGGCAGAAACCATCTTGAGCAGTTTGGGATTTCATCTACACACAGAGCTGTAATTGCTCTGTCCCTTGGCGAAGCTCTGCAGAGGAAGGGCAGCAAAGATTTACTCACTGACTAAACTCCAACGTTACACATTTGACTGTAACTTTCTTGAAGTTTTCTTTTACTCCCCCAAAGAGAAATTCAAGCAGAAATTACTCGAATTCCAGTCTAGGGCATTTGCTTGGATATGGCTGTTCCTAGAGATGCCTTGCAAGCACTGTTCTCCAACCTAGTCTAAAGAAAAAGGGCTGTGGTTTGGAAAAAGTTCACCTGAAATTAGGCACATAATGCAGAGACATGAATTTCGGAAGTGTTGAGTACTCACAGCTATTGCTACTGCCCCTTATAGTATCATTCAGGTGTAAATGCACTAGGAATAATAAGGCAGGTGGAGGGATGTTGGACCCAGGAGGGCAGTTATCTAAGACTTTAAGACAGCATTTCAAGGAACAATAGAGATGCCTTAGTAAATAAGATAATACGGGACGAATTTTGAATCAGTCAGTGTTGGCATCTGGGAAATTCAGAATAACAAAATTCTTTACTATAATTTGGTTGGTCTTCATAAAACCAAACAACCTAACCAGAACATGTCAATTTTTAGAGCTTAAAACCACCTTCATGTAAAGAGAAATTTTTTACAGGAACTGCTAAAGAAGGGCAGGGAAAGTAATTTGGTTAAAGCTTCGTCAGCAGGTTTACAGAAACTATTGAAAATGAAACACCCTGTTTGGAGCCATCAACGTAGGATGGTCTGGGTGAGCCAGATCTACTCTATGGCTCAGCTCCTTCTGGCCAGCCACTGCTGAGGAGAGGGCGAACAATGGCTAATAGCGCGCTCTTCATCCCAAGAGCTGAGTGCCACACACTCTGCCTGGGCACAGCCAAGCTTCTGCCACCATAAATCCCTCTTGCTAACACCTCCATGTGATCTGCAAAGCGGGACCTTAAACTGACGTCTTACCCTGCACTCCTAAGAAGTAGAAGCAGCCAGTGACCTAGATTGTAAGCCAAATTATGCCCATTCAGACACAAAAAAAACTTTACTGGTGAGATAAGAGCTCATTTCTTACTGTGTAGTTTGGGGGCTAATCTGCCAAAAGGAGGATATTGGACTAGACAGATTCCGATTCATTTGGCAACACCTGTGTTTGTCAGGGAAAAGTATCCTTTTGACTGATAAGTTCGCTTTTGCCCCATTCTTCTTTGTTTGAAGATGAACTCTTCGTAAGTAATTTAAGTGCATCCCTGACTGGCTGTTATCATCCCAAGGTCTTCCTCCCCCCAGTATTCACCAAGGGGGAGTGTGCTTCTTTCCTCCTGTAATGTACTAACTTTTTCATTGCTTCTTTATGCTCACTTCTCACCATTCTAAATAATGGATCAATTGAGGTTTTATTCTTTGCTTTAATTAGGTCTTGAATTTTGAGAGTATTTCACTGTAATTACTTCATTAAACGTGAACTGAAAAGCAAAAAACCCTCCAAAACAAACAAAATTGTGCTTGTGCTCTTTTATCAGTTTTTTTATGATACATAAAGGCAGACTCAAAATTTTAAATGGGTATGGAGTTTTTGTCTCGGTTCCATGTACAGGAAAATACTGATTGCCTGGGCTCACTGTTTCCAGCCAGCAGAGAGAAAGAAAGAGAGGGACAGAAGGGCAAAATACAGCTATGGACCAACTCAGTCAATCAGTCTTTGACTTACAGTGGCCTCAGGATACTAATACTGCTGTTATTACGCACACACCTAACTCCCACGCAATTGCCTATGCCCTTGATGCTGTATTTCAGGTCAAAATAATAGGTTATGGAGTTACCTAAGTTACACCTTCCTTTTCTTTGAGTGTGAACAAGGTGGCATAAAACCAGTATCACAACTTCCTACCAACTCCCCATTACACCAGGGTAATTCCTCACTGACTGACTCCCCAGATTTTTAACCCCTTCTCCACCAGCTAGCAACTGTATGATACCCAAGGCAAAATGGAGCATCAAATCATGAAGCTTGCATACACGGGGACATGAGAGGGGAAGAGAGAGTGCAGGGAGGTGGGCAATAGGCTGAAACCAGAGCAACAGCTTCTTCCAGCTTGGGAAGTCCAGGGTCAAAATCTGGTTAAGTCAGCAGAAGTTTTATTATCAAAATGAGAGGTCCCAAATAGAGAAAGTCTGGTTCCTCACACTTTGTTAAATACTCCTTAATTTTCTTTTCTTTTCTTTTTTTTTTTTTTTTAATTGGGATGAAGGAGGAAGGGAAAGAGGGCATGATGAAGGAGGAAATTGAGTCTGCTTTTCCTGCACTAAAATTTGACTCAGATTCTGAAACAGAAGGCTTTAAAATCTCAGTATTTCTAATGGTAAAAAACAAAGCAGAAATGTGCATCTTCAGGACACTGTAGAAACAGATTCTGTTTAAAACAAGTCATGAGGAGGAAGAAGACTGCTATGAAGTGCATTTTAAGACCAGAAAAATCCACATCACGATCGTTTGTTCCTTCTTCTTGTTCCCCAAGACTTCTAACCTGGATAACAACTGAGATGCAACCAGGAAAACATATATCTAATACATCCAGATTGTTTTAGTTCTGGATTTGTACAGCCCCTAGCACAGAAAGACCTCTCTTAAAGATTAATTGTTTCAAGCACTTATGCCGAACCAGTAAGAAGCAAGAATAACTGCAGTCTGTAAAATCAAGAAGATCCGTGGAGAAGTCCAGGAAGACTCTACAATGCTATAAATCTCAGGGTGTCAGGGTGCAGATCTTAAAGTTATATTGTGTAATAATCATAACAATAGAGCAAGACATTTTATCTATAATTTGATAAAGCATCCCATCCCAAACTTCTTACGAATATAAATCCAGTGATGTTAGGTCAAAAGGTCCTGCTAGCTCCCAGTCTGTATCTGACACTGGCCAGAAGCAAATGCCCTATGAAAGGGCTATAAAAAACATGGCAAAAATACAGCAATGTTTCTCCCTAGTATGTTCTCCCAGCATACAGCAACGTACAGCTTAGGGACTTCCCAAGCCCTTGATGGACTATTACATGCCCTCCCTAATCCTTTTTTGAACCCATTCATACTTTTGGCCTCCCAGACATCCTGTGGTGACAATTTCCCTACTTAATTGTATAGAGAACGTATAATACAATGCGAATATTGCAACTAAATGAAGGCTAAAGGGGAAAATGATAAGTCTACAAGCATGATGAAAGAAAGAAGGGGAGGAAATATTTTGCATGATTAAAGGGGATATGATAAGGAGTGACAGGCTGAAATTATATTCAGCTCAAAGAAGAGAAAAGATCTCAGTCTATCTGGTAGTTATGTATGCTCCCAGTGAATGTGTTGATAACTCCATCTTAAACTGGACAGGATAATTCATTCATCTGGGAGCAATACCTGGGGCTATCCTGTTCTAGAAGGAACAGCAAACAGTCTGGATATAACAGCTATTTTTCAAGCTTAACATAATTTTTTTACAAAGTCAAAACCCAAATTTTTAAAGGAGGGAAGTTTTCTAAAGAGAAGTCTTGCACAAAATTCCTATCTGCTGCCATGGAGCAGGGAGAAGGCTGTTATATTTAATGTTGTGGAAGGGTTGCAGGCTGAGAAAGGCTGTCTCTGGCCTTACAGAGAAGAGGCGTATGGTACAGATTGTTGTGGGATGAATGATGCCAATGACTCTTCGCAAGGCTGCATTCGATGCTGTTTTTCTTAATATGTTCGCTTCGCTCTGTTGCTTGGTTGGTAAATTTCTGTTAGTCAAACTGGCCAAGAGGGAGCTGGATTAGTACAGAGGGCAGATTGATACGGCTACCATAGCTGTCACCAGAAACATGCATGCGCACATGCACACACTCACACGAACACAGATTTTAAGTGTATAAATCCCTTGGGCATCCAGTCTATTAAGTAAGGAGGAGTGGAGAATAAGAAATTTAAGATTACTGCTTAATAGAAGAGTTCTTCATCTGTCTCTGGCAAATGCCAAGTTATTTAAAAAAAAAAAAAAAAGAAGAAAAAGGAACAGACCTCATTGTACAGACCTCAGTGTTTCTGAGATCTCAGTATTGGAGCCAATGAACTCTTGACATTTTTCACAGCTTCCATATATTCTGAAAACCAGGCCCACCACCCCACAGATAGTGCTGGCAGCTGATGTTCCCAATGCATGTCATGATCCTTACAAATGTTTAACTTTGTGATCAACTTCACTGACCCTCCTGGATCCCATCCTGGAGACACTCTGGTCTAGAAGAAACAGGTTAAGTCACTCTCAATGTCCTGTTCAGCCCATGGTCTCTCTGCAGAGTCTGCCAACAAAAGGGGGTCAATTTGAAAGGCGGGTTTTTCTGACGTGAACACTTGCCCACCAAAACTGGATGAAATCAACCAACTCATTTTGTATCCCATAGGTTGCTGCACGGTAGCAACTTCCAAGGTTAGTGAGCTGGGCTGGATTCAAACTGGCAAGCTATACTGCTATACAATGGCTTTCCATTTCACCTTTGAAGGAAAAATTATCTAAAGTGGTTCTGCCTAAATCAGAGCTTGCTTCTACCCCCCTCCCCCTTCTCCACCATATTTCAGGTCCGAGCACGACATCTGTCATGACACATGGGGAACCTGCAATCTAGAGGACTCATCCATCTTCATAAGTGAAGGACATTCATATATTTCAACATAGCGTAGGAAAAACTTGCAGCAGGAGAATCCAGTAACCTGGCAAGGCACTCTGCCAGTGTATGAATGACAGCACCTACACTACCTCAGCCAGTGGAAAAACAAACTGCACCAAAGAGGTCTTGAGGGCACTGACATGGGCAGTAGAGGTTAAGTATTTCTGGGAGAGGAAACTATCACTGTATTTCATTCTTCTACTTTCCCCCACGCTTCCTAGTATCTCCACAACCACAGAGATTCACAGTTCTGTCTTCATTCACAGAAGGAGGTAAATGTTCGTACACTGGGCAAGATGAGCCACCATATAGCACGCTCCTCACACTGCCTTCTCGCAGCTGTTCTGCATGTGCTGCACATACAGGGCTCAGTGAAGCATGCCTTGAAGCCATCCCCTCTGCAGCTCTGTGGTCCATCTCAGCCTCGTTTCCCAGTTCTCCCTTTGCGATGCATGTCCTACATCCACCTGCAATGCCAAGTCCCTGCTCTTCTGTCCCACTCTGGACCTCATCCCTCTTGCTGCTGCTACAGGCTGCTGTTCCAAAGCCATCTCTTTCTCTGTAGTTACACACTGAAGCTCTGGGAGAACAAGGAATGCTGAAAGCCCAGGAAAGCTGAAAATGCTAGCGTAGTGTATTTTGCTGTTGAACAAATAAGACACATGGGCAAATATCACTATCTTCTTTGAAACATTTAGAAGTCTGACTAAGCGTAAAGAATGTCAACTCAGAGCAAGCCACGCCAACCTACTTCCAGCTGAACATCAACAAAACAGCTAACAGCTCCAGGGAGCAGCCACGGTGAATGCCAAGGGAATTCCACTGACTTCTCCTCATACTCAAAACCAGAAAAAATACGGGTCCCCCCTGTTCAAAACAAGCCCTCTCTGGCCAAGACATGAGGAGGACAGGATGAGTTAATATCCCACCAGTTGGTAAACTTGGAGGTGTCATTTCTCTGTGAGGGGCCACAATTCGAAGTTCTTCTGAAGCTCTTAAGATTCTGTGGCTGTGGGAGCCATTTGGACAGAAGCGCAAACTATTTATGTAACACACACTCCAGGCTTGCATCCAAAATGCTGGCCTTTGATCAGAAAAAGACATTATCCAAAGCCAACCTTGCAAATACCAGCAAGAGTGCCAGAGTGGCCAGATGGTGCTCGGGTACCACTGCAGCCCCCTGGCCTGATTCCCTTGCAAACACTGGCAACTGTAATGGGCAAGGATGCACCCTCCCTCTCCATCGCTCCCTTCATAAATCCAGCAAGGTGTGCCAACTTTCCCTGGCAGCATCAGGCACTTCTGCAGCTCCCTACTGCTCCTCTCACAAGCAAGGCAGAGCTGCCAGTGGACCTGCACAGTGCCAAATATTGCTGCATCTTCCAAACAGCTTCCATCTCAAGCACTGGCAAAGGTGCTATGACAGCGTCACTAGTGATGTGCTTCCCCTTACCCTTTCCATTGCAAGCACCGACAGTGATGCCAAGGTACTCAAATTGTGCCAGGCATCGATAAAGATCCTTTGGAATAATCTCCTCTTGCAAGAAACATCAAAAAGACCCAAGCATCCAGATGGTGCTCTAATAACCTTCCCTTGCCCTTTATGGCTCGCAAACACTGGCAAGAATACCAAGCTGTCCAGAGTAACCTTACAAATCTTTGAGGGACTCCCTAATCTGAGGAAAAAGAGCCCTCCATTGCTGCTGGCAGGTAGTATCTCTTACTTATATGTAATCCATAGTTATCTGCAAGTTTATAAGCAACTAGTCTTACAATGACTACCACCTCTCCTGTCTTCACCACCAGCAGAGCTGCCCTAAGGAAAATCCCAGATATGCACAGGCAGTATCCCTAAAGGCTATGACACAAACCAGTGCTGCTAAATTGAGCTTCTTCACCCGCCTGTTTACTGTGATGGGTTTCAGTGGCACAGTGCACCCACTAACAGGTCATCAGTGGCAAATGCCCAGTAGAGGTTGAGCCTAAGAGTTTGGTATGCATATAAAGAAGGAAAAAGAAATCATGCCCTAAGTGATATCTTAGAGAGTTTATGCTAATTTAAAACGTATGCTGTTCCCACTCTCTGCCTACCATTGCCGTAAATTCTTCATGGACCCACAAATCAAATTCAAGCTTTGGTAGACTAAGAGTAGAGAAGCAGATTTATTCCAATGATATCGCCTGAAAGCACTGTCCCTGCTTTATTTCATAGACACCACCTGGCCTCTTTGGCCAGGTACAAACCTATGCCGCTTCCGCTTGTAAAGGAAAACACTGACAGAAGATGAAAGGCTGCTTCTGTGCTCTAAATGCCTCATACCTTGATTAAAAATGTTTTTGTCAATTAGAGATTGATTTTTGCTGTTCATTAAAGTGATGGATGTCGGTGCTGACTGAGGTGATATTTTACCCTGTGGTGGCCTGCTATATAGACGGGTAGGAGAAGCCAGAGGCTCCAGTTTGCTAGGATGGAGTTGATGATCAGGACTGGGATAAAATAGGCCAGTCAGAGGATGGAGGAATGAGTGCCACAGTCCTCAGGGAGGAGTAGAAGGAAGCTCTCATGGCAGAGTTTTGCAGACAGTCCTTATCACTTTATCTTTCTGAAAGCACAGTGGATTCTGAAGATAGATTTTTAAGTAGAGGTGGGGATGTGGGTTTTTTGGAGGGTTGCACAGATGCCACCAGCTGTTAAGTTTTTACATGCAAGCCATGCAAAATTCCCCCAACTCAAGCTGAGCTTCTCCTCCAGGAATGCACACTGAGTCCTGCACTGACACTGTCATCAAAAGGCCATTCCCTGAGAGGAAGGAAGGGCTGTCCTTAAGCCACATGGGATACGGTTCAACCTAAGGAAAAATTTCCATGAGAAAATCCAAGAGCTTCAAATACAAAATTGAGGGCTGTAACAGAGCTCTCCAAAATTTAACCTACTTTCATCACTCACTTTCTGCAGGGCAGGGGACACACATTACTTGTGTTACTACCAGCGAGGGTAAGACAGGGAGTTACTACAAACTTCAGTATTTTCCAAGGCTGTACCCATCTTGCTTCTGCCATTATTAGCCCAAGCTCTGTGGAGAAGGACAACCAAGAGCTGCTGCACAAGTGGCCCTACATGAAATAATAGAGGAGTCAGATCATCTACTGGAAGTAGCGGAGCACACGCAAATATGACATCTCCCTGGGGCTGGATCTCCCCAGAACACCAACAACTGTTGAAGAGAGTTTGGGCATCCACACATCTTCCAAACTAAGATAGCCCCCTGATAACCCAGCTGTTTTTTACAGATTTTTGCAACCTACTGCACATCCATCTGTGCTTTTGCAGGCACAGAAACAGAAAGAGATGGGACTCTTCCTTGCCCCAGAGAAGAGTCCCGATGCAGCAGGAATTCAAGGGCACAATTCAGTGTCCTGAACAATAGTCCCCATATAAAATGTCCAAGAGTCTCCAAGAAACTCATGTGGGACTAGCAGATCTATTAGACCTTACAGCACCTTCACTCTTTGCTGAGGCAACAGCAGGAGGATGCAGGTGTACAAAACGGGACCTTTACGATTACATTAAAAGGGCTGAATAGTGCCCTTCATGCCATGCTGTCCCCCTGTCTTCAGAAGGGATGCAAGGCAGCCACACAGCACCCACCAAACGAGGGGCTGAAACAACTAGCCTGCCCCCTTTCGCCGTTCAAATCTGTCATCTGTAGGTCCCCCATCTCCCTCGAGTTCCAGTTTTAGATACAAACTGTGCGTGCGTATAAAAACACACACACACAGAGACACATATATTTATATGCTGATGAGATCGTTAAATTTATCAGCTCTCCAATTCATTTGAGGTTCGTTATGGAGCTGCAGAGCTGCTCCTTTCATCTGGAAATGGAAACAGCCTTTACCCCTTTCGCGAAATTAAAGTGAAATGGGTACCACTTTATTTTAAGTGCCCATTAACTAAAGCGTAACTGAAACCAAGTTACAATGGGCGCCTCAGGGGAATGTACATAGGAGACATAGACACAGACACACACACCCATACGCACACACCAGCAGCAAATGGCGTCAGGCACAAAAATCAGGCCTTGCGGAATAAACATCAAAGCACTTCATAGTGCAGTGATAGTTAAAAGCCTATTTTACACCCAGAAATGGGGAGAGATGCAGGTCCAAGAGCTCTCCACTCCCTTTGAAAGACTCATTTAAGTCTTATTAAAATATTACCTGCTTTTTTTTTGCCTTTTACTGGATTTAAACTCTTAATTCATCTTCTGTAATTTTTTCTGCACTTGGCTATTGTGAGGGGGAAAAAGACTCAATACTGTTAGTAAAAGGATCTAATTGGTAACTTCTTTTCATCTCAGAAGCCCCCTCTCCCTCCTCCTCCTCTCATTCCTCACAGGTTGGGTCACCACAGCTTTCTTAATCTTTGGAGATTATTCTTCTGTGGTTTGATGAGACTTCACTAGACTCTTAAATCTTTTCATTTCACCTCATTTAAATAGTTTGGCCAATTGCTGAAGTTAATGATGATGAATAGGATTAAGATTAAAGGCTTAAAAGGGTTAGGAGGAGGAAAAAATATATTTCATTTCAACAATGCATACAGAAGTCTCCTTTACTCTGCGGTGCATTCTCTCTCTGTCAGGGCTGTAGCTTGTAGTTTTTGGCAGGTCTCTGCAGTGGCTGCATCTGTCTGTCTCTCCGCAACCTCCCTCTCTGGCACAGAATTCAGCAGAAAAAGATCAGGACCTTTGCACTCTTTTTGCATGTGCTCTCACTTGTTCTCTGTCTGCCTCTGCTTGGGCTCTGCCTGTGCTTCTCTGACATTCTTAACTCATGTATCTGAGTATAACCTTTCAAACATGTCACTCTAAAAAAAAAAGCGCACATTTATATAGATAAAATTATCCTCATCATTTTGCACAGCAATTTAGAAGACAACTAGCCTGAAACTGTTGTCTATGCACAGTACAATCCTTTCCTGAAGAAAGAAATCTTCTCCTTCATTCTTCTATCACTCCTTTCCATCCACTGATTTCCTCTGGCAGAAGACTGAAAATCCATCCTCACAGCCTTTGAAGTCATAGAAATTGGACCAAACTGGAAAACTAGCTGCAACTAAATAAGTCCTGTTTCCCCATCAGTCTTTTTCTTACAAAAGTAAAGATAATTTCACAGAAAATGCAATGCTCGGAAGCCTTAGGTCAGTTTGGTCAGACTCTAATCCCTCTGGCTCCTGTTTCAAAATCAGTGGAGGAGACAGCTCATGGAGTGGCTTGGAATAATAATACAAGTTGCCAAATGCAAATAGGAAATTCTCTCTCAAACCCAGCTTTGCTAGATAAATTGTGAACTAGTGGTACTATACCCTGACAAACCTCTCCTCTGCTATGGCTGAAGCAGCACAGAGGAGGTGAGTGAGATGGCAGCAGTCAATTTCTGGCGCTGCACAAGACTAGGTCAACTTGCTGGTGCAGTACAAGACCCTTGCTCTGACAGGGCATTCTCCACGTTGCTCTACACATATATCTTCAGTCCTCCGTGTTGTAAAACTAGATCTTCTCCAACAGAAACTTTTTAAATAGGTAGGGGGAGGGTGAATACATTTTCTAGACTTCAGTGAGAAAGCTGCATGACAGGGAACAACATTTATCATGCTAAGTATTAAAAATGGCTTACTGTGGGGAATGAAGTGAGCTATGGGTCTGCTGCAGATTTCTGGCATGTTGAACAAACTGTACTAAAGCTCTAACCTTAAATATTTATAACTATATTTACCAGAGTTCATGTTAGACTTGGTTGGGACAGTTTGCATTAAGGCATTGAAGTCCTTTTAACAGAGAAGTAATGTGCACAGCCCTGAGGTCAAGTCTGGGCTCAATAAAAGACGAGCAAGGACAGGGATAAGAGCTGAATGTAAGGAGTGGAAAGATCATTTGGTGTTGCCTTAGGCAAAGCACCATCAAGTCCACAAGAGAAGCAGCTCTGTTAACAAGAGTCTAAGGATTAAGTATGACTGATACCAAACTCAAAGTGGAAAAGCTAATTGGATGTAAACATGGACAAGCACAAGGATTTGTCATTCCAGACTGAGGGAAATACATGTACAATGAGCAGGCCTATTTAAGATCATGCTTGTACACACCCTTACCACCTCTGTGCTTTGGCCAGCTTGAGTAAAAGACCTGGAGAGGAAGCCCCACGCATGTTCGCAGTTCAGGGGCACACTGCACTAGCAATGGAAGGACACAGCTTGCCTCCCAGAGGACAGCCCAAATAGGGGTGCCATTTCCTATGTAAGAGGCGACATTTCCTCATTGCTGAAATGAGAGACTTTTTGGAAAACCCTAGACTTTGCAGGCACTGCATAGTCATTGCCCTGGCACAATGGAACGGTGACTCTCCCAGGAGGGGTTGCTTATCTTAAACATGTCCAGAAACATGTTTGGTTCTTTACACTTATTAAAAGTCTCAGTAGCACCTTCTCTAACTGCAGGGTGGGAAAATCCTAGTGTGCTCAACACATTCAAAATCAACTGTTTTGACTGACACAATGGGCTTAAATCAGAGACTCCTAGAGATAAAAGCAGAAGGTAAAGAATCAAACGCTTGTTCATCAGTAGACTGCAGAGCAGTCTGATAACTGTGTGGGATTTTACTGATACACAGAAGCAGATTTTGAGGGGCATATGGACTAAGGGGATTGCTGCTCCTTAAAACTACTCCTTAAAAGTTGTCTCCACTGCCAAGTCGAGAGGCTGCTGGAAGAACAGCTGTGATGGGTATGGGGAGTGTGCAATGGCCCATCACAGCTACATCCATTCCCAGTGCACATTTTCCATCTTCATTTGCTGCCCTAAGCATTTGTGCAGATCTGCTAAATAGTACACAGATATCATATTCTATGGCGAAGCAGACAATGCCTTTGCAAAATGCACTTGGGTTATAAAGGCTTCATCTGAAGCAATGCATGAAAGAGAGGAAAAAGAAAAATGTGGTTTCCATTTTTTAATTTTTCAAGGTTGAGATTTTTTTTTTTAACTGTATCCAATATCAGCATTTGGAAACTGTCAACAGGATCCATGTATTGCTATTATAAGAAAATTAAAATTAAAAGCAAATTTAAAAGAGAAGAGAAGCAAGTTTTAATAAAGATCTAACATATCTTTTTCATCTCTTGTTTCTAGAATCTAAGCCTTGAAAACCTTCAATTCAGTAAAAAGGAAAAAGGACCTAAGGATATTGCTCCAGGATTCAGGAACTTCAAAAGAGAGATATGAAAAAACATCAAAGGCAGGTGTGTGCATGCATGCGTGGGCCGCCCATGTGTCTGTCTATGTCTTTCCTCTTTCTCAGGGGCACAGCCACAGCCTGGCCCCCTGCCTCGACTCCATAATCAATTACTGTTCCCTGTGAACTCACTTTTCCTGAGCCTTGGCAAAACAATCGTGCCATTGAAGTTGGGGCTTCAGCCACCGACAGCTGTAAACCTCTCCAATTTTCTTAGAGCTCTCGGGATACTCTTGACCTAGGCCTGCTGTGCTACTTTCCCTGAGCCTTCCCTTCAATGATCACTTATTGATTCAGCTTTTTAGCAAATAACTGGTCATAAAGAAATGCTAAAGTCAGTGGAAAAAAAAGCCCACCATGATTCTTGTCCTTTACATGTGCAAAAAAATTAAAATTTCAGAACTATATCACACCTGGACAAACACAAGTATCTGATGATGCTCCACAGGAAACTAAAAAGAGAGGCAAATTCCAGGACAGAGAAGTGGTTCTCATGCCTATCTGGATATGGGAAAGCCAAATCTGCATCCCTGATATGACTGTGTAGTACAGGATCTGAACTGCATCTCCCACATTTCAGGGAGGTACTCGCTGCTTGATATGTGATATCCCCAAAAGCTAGACTGAAAAATTTTCTAGCTGATAATATGCTTACATAAATACAGCCTCAGATTTAATAAATTAACATCTTCCAACAAAAATAAAATAAAATAAAATAAAATAAAATAAAATAAAATAAAAGTCACCAACTAACTCAAGCATTCCCAGTCAGTTCCTCCAACAAAAAATTATATTACTGCCCAGTCACTAGTAACAATGACACAAGAACTCATGGTGGTAACAACAAAAAAGGCCAGTCTGCGCAGAAGCTGCTTGCTGGTAGGTCTGTCTGTGTCTGCCCATGGCCTTATCAGTGAGCTATGCCTGCTCCTGACCTTTACTTCTTTTGGTTGTGATTAATGAATAGCCATTCACCAGGTAAACCTCACTGCAGCTGAGATTCTTTTGACAGCTATTAAATCCCAGGTATTTTTTTTATTTTACCACTCATTTGTTACAGTGCTGTGCACACAGAAGTGGAGTGGCAGCTATGAATTCAGCAATCACTGAGTCTTGGCATTGATCAAGGTGAGTATTTTCATTCAAGCATTCTTAAGACTCTTGTCAGTGCATGGCTGCTTCCTTGCAGGCTCCAAATAATCTCAGCACAATTTCTTTTGAATGAGATAAAAATGGTTTTTATTGATAAAGACTACTGAAAACAAAACAGCAGGTTTTGCCTAGAGAATTAGGTCAGTCCAACAGTGGAAAGTGCAGTTGGGTTTACAATACCAACATGGAGACTACTCTATGCCAGCCTGATAGAGCCATTATGCACCAGAGTACAAGAATGGACTGAGCAATGAGGAAGAGGTTCAAAGGCAGAAGTGGACAGACGAAGCAGAAAGCATTCTCAGCTTTAAACCTCAGGCACAGGGATTTACAGGGAAACAACCCAAAGGAAAAGATTCAAATTATTTCCATTAGCTGAGACAGTCTCCCAGCCCAAATATATCTAGCATATAGTAGGAGCAAGGACACTGTAAGTAGACAAGTGGAAAGAATGAAGATGATGTTGAGCTCTGCATAAAGAAGTAGGTGGGGGCCCACAATTAGACATTCAGAGCTATGCCATGTGCTACCATTTAGATCTGAAGTTCTAGTTGGATCTTGTTCGAAGAAAAGGTCAACCCCAAAGTCACATCTGGCTTTAGAGCCAAAGAAACCCCGAGAGTGGATATGCTGAGTCCCAACACTAAAGTCAATGTTAGGAATGCAAATAAGAAGAGTGCTCCTAAAAGGCATATTTGGAGAATGGCCAAAGCAAAAGAGTCTGATTCCCTCCAGCCCACTACAATATAAATCAGTCATGCTGCTGAAAAATGGCAGTACCAGCGGGATATGGGCCCAGGTTGTGTGACAGTGGGAATGTGCAGGACACTCTCAGTTATGCTCACATACCTCCTAGCAGCCCTGGAGTTTGCAGGTTAAAGGACAAAAATGATTACTAGCAGAAATGGAAAGAATTTAACAGAAGTCAGTGTGGTAACACTCTCTGTTCCTGCTCTGAATTTCTCCCTGAGCACAAGAACTTTGAGAATAATTTCGCTGTGGCTCATGGGATGAATGTTTTCTCTTTTCTGCGTAGAAATTATCTGGAAATGGTGGGTTGCTAGTTTAGTTTTATGAGCTACTAAAACTATTCTTTGAATAATAATTGGCCTGAAGTTCATCTGTTGAAAGAGTTCAATATTCAGCTCAGGGCAACAGCACATTGGCTCTGGAAGGGGAGGGCTTGGGGGAAATTACTCCCTCCAGAGTCACGGCCACACCACATGTGGCAAACCAAGTTTAAAATAACTGCAGACGGAGAGGAGATATGTCATTTGGAAATTACTTGTGCGCTATTTGAAGCAGCCGTTAACTGTGCAGCAAACAGACTCTGCAAATAGAATTGCCGTGTGCAACACAACCTGGGACTAATGTAACCTCCTGTTTCCGATTATCGGGACAAGCTCTGAAGCCTGCCATCCACAGAAACTAATAACAAGGACTAGGGAACAGTGAAAGTTTTATGGAAGACAGGGAGACAGAAGCTAGTCCAGATGATTAAAATAAAATCTCCAAAAGGAATTGATTGTCTCTCCTTGATGCAGAGCGCTAACTCTAATAAGATCTTTCATCATAAGGAGGCCTCCACAAGCCTGGCACTGGAGGAGAAGTAATACTGTGAATTTCTAACCATGAGAGTGTGAATTTAAGTAAAACTGGATATGCATTTGCTTAGCTTTCAGGCAGCAACCAAAAAGAAAGGAAAAAGAAATCTCAGCTGATAATGCAGCTTATTGAAATGGTTCCACATGGTGAGTCAAACCAGAGGAAAACAATGCTGAGACGCAACGACTTGGTTTTGCTTTGATTTCCTTCTAAATTAGCCATTCAGTTCCATTAAAAGTGGAAATTTCATCCTACACTGGACAAATACTCTCGTTGTCAACTGAGAAAGAAGTTCAGTTCAGCCAAGTACATATTCCTTCCAAGGATATAGCCCTTTAAAATGGTAGGACTGGCTAAAGGGCTCAACTATGGCACGCTTCTTTTCCTGCTCTGTGGGGAAGTCACTCTGTCTTTCTCCCCTACAGACATAACAATATTTCCTTGCGCTTTAATTCTTATACCTCTCCCAAGGCTAGCAGCACTGGACTCAGGCTCTCTGAGTAAGCAGGATATTGGCAGCTCAGTCCACTGACAGCGAGGTTAATACCCTTAGGAGGTGTTGTATTGTTGGTGGTACTGCCTTTTACATTTGCAGCAATAAGACTAGCTCTGCAAAGCTAGCCTTCCCTGGCCTTTCCTCACAAGTTGCTGCTCTGAAAGGTTTTGCTTTGGGCCAAATGAAATAATTCGTGTCAAGCGAAATGATGTTTTCCATCTTTTTTTTTCCCCCTCCTATATGAAAAAGGAGAGCAACTGAACAAGAGGAAAACTAACCAACACAAAGAGAATTTGGTTCAACGCAAGCCAATTTTTCTATCTACAAATGTTTTGTTTCAGAAGCTGAAGAGAAAAATATTTGCACAGCGTTAACCCTAACCAGAAGAGTTCATTAAGGAACCAGTGGCAGTTTGCACATTGTATAGGAGTTAACTTAAACTACACAGATTTTAATTTGAGCTATTATGTTCTCTGGGCCTAATTCCCACAAGTTTAATCTGGATATTTCCTGTCATCACTTGTTGTACCCAACAGTTGTAAAATGTTACCGTGCACTATTAAACAGCTGGTGCCTTCCACAGGTGGCTGCCTTTCAGAATGAGGTGAGGATGTCTCCTGTATTGCACAGAGGAGTTGTGAGGTTTAATTCATTCATGTTTGTGAACAGCTCTGAAAGCTTCATTTAAAACCTGCCATATTTTTCGCAGGCTACATTTCCCAATAGAAATGAGTGCAAAGTAAAATGGCAGCTTTCACCGAGAGACAGTAGACACATCTGCAGCTAGACTGATCATGAAGGGACACTCCCACATAATGCACCGGTAAGCCCTGCTACACTGCATGTTTTGCATATGCATTTTTCAATCCATACTATGCATACTATACATACATTTCAATACAAACATACATCATGTTTCAATAAATTCAGTACTGTAGTCCAATATCTTTGACCCATGTGTATTCTCATCAGCTTCAGTAGGATTACTAGCACAAGAAAAAATGCAGTACTGGACACCTCTGAAGATTTTTTCTATAGTAAGTATGAAGTAGGAGCTATGTGGGGAATTCATTCAGATCTTGGGCATGTATTTCACTTCTACGTTGTTCAATACCACTCAACCACAAACCCTTCCGAGGTATACAGTGAAACTTGTTTGATGTAACTATGATATTGAACTATCAAACAGAACCAGAGAACCACAGAATGGTAGGGGCTGGAAAGGACCTTTGGAGATGATCTAGTCCAACCCCCCTGATAAAGCAGGTTCGCCTAGAGCAGGTTGTGCAGGATTGCATCCAGGCGGGTTTTGACTATCTCCAGAGAAGGAGACTCCACAATCTTTCACGGCAGTCTGTTTCAGTGCTCTGCCACCCTCAAAGTAAAGGAGTTTTTCCTCATGTTCAAGCGGAAAACCTATATCCAGACCTGGATTTACTGCTGTCTTGTAAGCTACATGAGTACTTCTTCTGCTGGGTCTAACCATTCAGCCATACCAATTGATCAAGCATTTTTCCCCCTTGCTTGAAAGAGTAAGGCAGAGAAGATCCAGTTCCATTGGTCCAGCCTTTGCTCACAAACCAGAGCTATTGCACACCAAGTCGCTTCAGCACTGGTGTCCATACTCAACCATAAGGCAAGTAAGACCACAAAGCAACTTTACCCTAGTCTTCCCCTGGGATACGACCGAAGGATGAGATGGACAATCCTCAGGATCTTGGAAGGGAGAGAAGAAGGCAGGGAGGGAAAGGAAGGCAGAGAAGGAGAAAGGGAGGCAGCGAGAGGCAGGCACGTCTTCCCTGCTCCTAGATCTTGAAAACAGACTTTTTGCAAAAAGGATACCTTGCATCTCTGCAACATAGTAACTGATCTCAATGTTTCTTACAAGGGTCCTCTCAGAAGGACTCAAAGAGTATGAGCCACTTACCAGGAGAGTTAGTTTCCAAGCAGCTATCACAAATGTTGATCCAGCGCTACAATCCAGGGTTCCATTTTAGTCTGGATAGCATTTGCTAGTTAGAAAGGGGTGTGAATGCACAACTGTGCAGTGAGGTCTGTCTGCTGGTTCCCGTCAGGCATCCAGGGCTGAACTCCTGTGCCCTAGCTATCAACTTCAGCTGTGCTGCCAGCCTGCTTTCAACGACTTGCATTAAAACTTCATGTTATATTCTTGCTCTTGCTCACAAGCAGAACATTCTGGATAGCGCATTCACGCCCTTGTAATTCAGGTCTCAGACTACACCCTGGCACCTGCCTGCTTTTCATGTCCCAGGAAAGGTAGGTAGCTACTTCACAGTTAGTTTGGGTAACAACAGAAATTAATTAGATGATAACTGAGCTGTAGATTTTCTATAAAACCAGCAGAGACATAGGTCATTACTCTCCACAAGCAGAAGTCAAAGGCTCAGCAAGGCAAGAGGAATGTAAGGAGGAGGAAGAGAAGTTTGAAGAAGGACAACAGAAATAGGAAAAGGTCATATATGGCCCATAAAGAGACAGTTCACGCACTGCAAGCAGAGACTCAGAGGCAAAGGCAAAGCTTTGGGAAAGGAAGATTGCAAGACGGGTATGAGCCTGAAACTGTGATATGAGGAAAAAACAATTCTGTTTAAGCAACCGGTGGTAGAAGTGAGCTTGTCCATATAACAACAGAGCCCACCTCTACACTATAGCATCTGTACTACTGTTATTCTTTGCCTGGAAGGCAATAGACCTTGACTTTAGAAACTAGTTGTTTTGCTTTTCTTTTGTTGTTTGTTTTTTTTTTTTTTTTTTAAGGACTGGGAGTGGGGTGGCGGATAAGGTGGTGTCTTTTTTTTAATATTTTTGATAGCAACCACAACCAGATCAGAGGAGTACTGAGAAAATGGGGCACGCAGTGTAAGCTGGAGTATGTCAGAGTCTGTGACCTTCCCCAGCACTGCTCTCATACCCTGGACCTACATCACTCCAGCTCTGCCTGGCATTTCAGCCTTCGGTGCTGTGGAGACAGACCTCCCAGCCTGACTTGTTAGTGTGGCTGCACCTGTAATAAGCCACGCTGAAGAAGACAGACAACACTGACTGGAGACAAGCGGGATTTCAGCTTACGGCTGCCTGCTGCAGGAGCACACAATAGAAGAAGCAACTGTACACCTTCAGCAGAGAGGGGTGACGCTGCATGTGAGCTACCTGCACGTCCCCCCGGAGCAAGCTGGAGCACGTGCACACCCCAATCCAAGGGGAAGCCCACAGGAGAGACTGGGTTTCCTCCCCCTGCTTTGTGGTCCCTTCTTGGGCTTGGGTGGGAGGCTACAAATGACTGCAAAAGAGCAGCGTGGAGCTCTCACTCCCCAGCCTCACCCAGGCACTCTTCAGTGCTTGTCCTCTTGCTGTTGGCACAGACACAGCCCACTATGAGCACAGGTCTCCACATCTTACTGTATCCCAACAGCAGAAGGGCGTCATTCCAATGTACTTGTGATGAGTAGGAGGCTGGGCTAGATAACCTCCTGGCATCCCTTCCAACCTGAATTATCCTATGACCCCACTCAATAGGCTGAGGGCACGGCTCTGGAGGTCAGCATGTGTGGGCCCTTCAACAGCAGTAGCTCCAGCAGGCACCATGTGTGAGGTCTTCACATCAGCTGACTTGAAAGTCACTGTGTAACTGATGTTACACAGACAGGCAGACACATATGGCCACACTGTATTGACAAAAGGCACTGTGAAATAGGCACTGTGAAATGCTAATCTCCATCAACGGAGTCTCCTCAGGCTCTTTCTCCCAGCACCTCATCTCCAGTGCTCATGCTGGCTTTGCTTACTTGATATTTCTTGAACAGCTCACCATCAAGAGCCACCATCTCCTGCCTTGCAATTTTTTTTTTTAGGAGGTCTTTGTGCTGCACAAGAAGGAGATGTGTTGAGAGGAACAAGAGGAAAGTAGGAAAGGAGGCCACGTGGGAGAAGTGGACAGCAGCTTGTCTAGGTGTGTGCTGGAGATGAAGTGGCAGGCAAAGGAAAAAGGAGAGGAGAAAGACGCTGAGTGGCAGGGAAAAGGGCACTGTGAAACAGAGAGGGACCTGGAGAGTAGACAGATATGGAGGGAGATCAGAGCTGGGAGCATGACAGAGAGAGCAGAAGACCAGAGAGAGTGTTTCCATTTGTATTTTTATCTGATCCAAAAATGTGCTCACATTAAAAAATGCCAGCTTAGAGAAAGAACAGCTCAGACAGCAAGAAAAGTGTTTTTGACAGAACAGCCAACTTAGGAACGAGCTGTCTGCATAAGTGATCAGCTCAAACCACATCGACAACTCCCATGGTCCAATCTTCCCTCTGATCAAGACTCTCTGGTCCTGGATTTACTGACTGGAGTAACTGGGTCACCACCATCACACCAAGGTGGCTATTCTGATTTCTCAGACTCAAACGACCAAAGCGTCATACTAGGTTATGGGGATACACAGGTCCTTTCAGCGCAAACGTAGGGCTTTCTAACCTGGCTGGCGTGGCAATTTCCTTGATAGACATGGCCTGGATTTGTTTCAAGTTTTGTTTATCTTTAATAGCGTCACCCTTGAAAGACCAGAGGAGAAGAGGCGGTCTTATATTGAGAGGAGGGAGTCAATAAGCCTCCTTTCATTAGATAATGACTCTGCTCGCATTGTACCCATGATTTAACTCTAAACCCCTTTCGTAAAGTGCAATAGTTTGGTTTGGCTCCGTGTGTGTGTGTTAAAGGAAGAAGCAGATCAAATTCAAGAAAGCGCTGAACACTCCTGCCCTTTGCTTTGTTGGTTATTTGTCCTCATGGGCAGCTGGCCTCCTTTGGAGAATGCCAGCTTGCGGATGAAATGAAATACAATACAACTGTATTTTGTATAGGAGCTCTCAAGTAAACAGGATCACAATTGCTCTGCGGGCTAAGTGATAAAAAAACAGCACAGAGAGATGGAAATGAAGAGACAGAAATGATGGAAGACAACCAGCTGCTTCTAGAGGAAGGAAGCATGGCTCCGTGGCTAAGGCTCTGGGTTGGGAAATGACAGGCACAGGCGTAGCACTCAGATCTGCCACAGACTTCATGCTTTGACCTTGAACAACCTGCCTGACCTTACCAGGGCTCAGTTTCCAGTGCAAGACTTCTGGTTATTAACTCTTCCCTGTCTTGGGAAGTCGGAGATGACAGCATTCATGTCTGCTGGGTGCTTTGACACTACCTAGGCAAGGACTTAAATGGCTGGGTGGGTGGAAATGTGCTGGAAGGTAATAGCACACAAAGCAATTTGAATCTTTCAGGATGCCAATACCTAAAAAAGAATCACAATACCTCGCTGAGCATGATGATGCCACTGAAACAATTTAGCAAGTGGTGTTGAAACGAGGTGAGAAGGAAATTTTGCTGCAGTAGGACAGCCTTGCCAGTGCAACAGGGAGAGACGGCAGCCATTGTATTCCTTAAAAGCATCTTCACTCTGGGGACAGCTATTAAGGAATAGAGTAGCTGTCAGCGACAGAACTGAGCATGTTAAATTTGGGTAGCATGCGGTACGGTGGTCATTTATAACCATGATACTAACAGTACACAACATATTGCTTATCATTATCAGAGAGTTGGGAAGGATGGCTAGAAAAATGCCTTGCAATCTGTTGCTGAGTAGCTCAAACACAGAAAAGCATGAGAAGTGATGACCCAAATGGCTAATGAACGTGTTTCATTACATGTTGACTGTGAACACCAGGCTGACATAATACTTTTCAAAATAAGACATGATTTTAAAAGCACTTTCCATTTTTTTTGAGCAACCTAGTTGTCTGTTTCAGTGAAGAAGGGGCTGGTGCGCTCCCCAGTCTGGCTATGGAGAGGAGAAGCTGCAGGATACCTGCTAAACACCGATTTCTAGGGGTCCAACTACTTCCCTCCCTGTTGCAAGCTTGGGTTCCTGTTCCCCTTTAAGGTGCATAACTAACAATGGATGGACAGAAAAAGAGATGGCAAGAGCAGGTGGTTAGCTAGGACACATCCTTTTCATAGGGCAGATAAGGGAAAAAGCTAGATATTAGAAATTAGCTCCTTGCTTCTGTATAAGGGACATGAGTAGCTCTGCCTCTTCTGCCCTCTCCTCCCTAATTCTCCTTCCATTTCCATGTCCATCATCCCTTTCCCTTGCAGCTAGTTCGAGGCAGAGCCATGAACTACAGTGGGCAAAAGTTGAGAGAGAGCCCTTGGAGAATGCACATGGGAAGCCGCTGGTCCAAGTTGGGGCTGCCCCTAGAAGCAACCCACCCAAGGCCTCCAGCTGCATGGAGGCTAGTTGCTGCCACCCTGCTTGCCGGCCACATGATTCACTGACCATCGGCTAGGTGATTTGTATAATGTATGCAACGCTGAATGGGACCCTGACCCTGAACAGCGCAGAGCAGGCTTCAAGGCATGCAAATTCTGGCAGTGAACAACTCCAAAGCACCTTGCTGCCTACCCCTGCCTATCTGCACGGTGGCAAGGCCCTGCAGAAGGTGAGGCACTAGACTCATCTGCATCCTCCTGCTAGAGTGACTTACGTACACTTGCTGTCTGCACTTAAATGGCCTTTGCAGGGAAGTCCAACTTCGTGGGCGAATATCAATAGGATCTTTGAATCTCCTAGAGGTATTTCCTATCCTGGGAGAGTTTCCTGGAGCTGGTGCTTCAGACTGATGGCTTGGCAGGTATCACACTAATTGCGCAACTGCTTTTGTGCCAGTTGTGGGAACCACAGGCTCATCTCCTAGAGATCTCTCTCCTTACACAGGACACCCTTTCTCCTCTCCTCCCCGTGGCGCCAAGTCAGACCCAAGCCATGGACAGAAGCATTGTTTTTCTCAGTCTCCAGAAGCAGCATGCATCAAGTCAGACGCATCTCCTGTACGTCACCATAGCAACGAGATCAGGCCCAGTGTGGAAAATGAGGGGCAAGGGGAAAAATATGGAAAAGGGCTCTGCAGATAAGGGATGGCTGCTTCTCCCTTGGCCAGTGGCAGGTGGCACAAAACAAGAGGAGCCTGCGGGAGTGACGTCCGTCTGTGCCACTGCTGCGGCAGAGAGACGCCATCCGGGAGCTGCAGCTCAGAGATATTCAGGACCAAGAGGAAAGGCTGAGGAGATGGGACAGGCATTGACTGGCTGTATACCGAGCCCCTTGAGCCCGCCAAACATTAGCGTCTTTATCATTGAATTGCAACACTGCATCAGTGCGAGAGCCCAAATCACAGCTGCACTGAGGTCTTTATTCTTTACACCGGTATTTAAGACTTGCTGCAGAAACCCTTCTCTCTCATGGCACTTCTAACAGCACTAACTTCAGTAACATAAAACACAATGGAACCAGCTGCCTTGTGCCTGAGTCCCTGAGGGCAACCAAGGTGGCCTGATGAGGCAGTCCAGCCATGATGGCAACTGGGGGAACCTACACAACCAGCTCAGGCACAGCTCAGAAGCTTTCCTGCACACTTTGCATAAGCTCCTATAACCTCACAGATGACATCACTCTTTGGACTCTGCTAGAGCTCGAGTTACCTTCCTCTGCCGGAGTGTCCCAAGCTGTGACTGAGCCTGAGATACACCCCCTTGGGACTCCCCCCCCTACCCCACCCCCCTTGTTCAGACCGTGGCAAGAAGTTCAGACCATGACAAGAAGTTCAGAGCAGCTGCTCTGCCTGAGAAGTAGCTCCTGTTGTCTTCTCCTCGAGTGTCCTTAAGTTGGACAGCTGGCAAAAATCCTTAGAAAGCAAAACTGTTGACATTTTTAGGAAAGCCTTCAGGGATGTGGCACTACTAGGACCACCTCACACATCTTGACCTAGTAGTACACACGGCCCTGATTTTCATGCTGACTTCTGCTGACTGAGGCTCTACAGAAATGATGAAGAAACTGCTACCAGTTGTCGCTAAAGGGAAAAAGGTTCTTTAAATGACAGCAGAAGGTTTTGGAGCTGACAGAGCTCAAGTTTGGTCTAGCCCCTCCAGGGTTTTTTTAATGCATCTCTCATTACCTTGCTTAGTAAAGGCAATTTAAAACACAACCAAATGTGTTTTAAAACACATCCTGCCTTCTTCCCTGCTGCCCTCCCAAACAGGACCCTCCATACAGTTTGTGTCCTGGAAAAGCCACGTCTTAGCAGAAGGCCTAATATTGTCCCTCTCTGGAGTCTGGCTTTGACATCTAGGATTTCAGCCTCTCTCAGTAACAACTAGGCTTCATCCCTCCTTGGCTGTACTCATGCTACTGCCTCTTGCACTAAGGCAATCAGAGTATAAGCTTTTTTTCTATATCCCCCACTTAACCTCAGGCAGACCTATGTAGCTTTAAGTAGCATATTACAGTAATGAGGGGCCATGACTATTTCTGAGAATATGCCCTCCTTCCCATTAGTAACCCCCCATGATAAGCAGCTCTGTCTTCACTGCTGCCACCAGTCACTTGCAGGCCACTGGAGCTGCAAAGAAGGACAGAGGAGTCTGTCATAAAGAAAAAGTGAGAGAAGTGCATAAACTGGGTGAGAGGGTGGGGGAAGGAATAAGCATTGACAGTCAAAATGCGAAAAAGATGAAATGCAATTTTTCTTCAAATGCCTGGAGACAAGACAGATCTCCCGGCTTCCTTCCCCTCCCTTGCCCTCCTGCCTGAAAAGAGAAGATGTAGTTAACATAGGAAAGCCCCTCAAATAAGCCCTGACAGCCACATATTCAGAAACTGATGGCATTTCCCTAAACACTGTTTGTAAAATGGTAATTATCCAGCAGGCAGTGACAGCTGGCACTTAGCACTGAGAGAGAACACGAGCGGACAAGAAGAAAGGGATCCTGCCGTAATTGAACAAAGGGTAAAGAAATATATAAAACATAATCAGAAAAATACAAAGATTGCTGGCTGTGCTAATAGGTCACTTCAGCTTCTTGTTTCATCTTGAAGTGATTGAGTTTGAATGCAGATTCAGACTGACATCCTCCAAATCGTTCAGCTGTGAGCAGCACCTCTGAGGGGAGCATCAGCAGCAGGAAACCTGAGGGGCTGAGCAGCCAGCAGTGAGCACATGGGTGCCAAACTGGTGGCCAGCTTTTTCAGAAAGTATCTGGAGCCCTTGATCTCTGACTTGTGTCACAAAATCAGCTGCTGGGAACAAGAGCTTCTGGGTAAATATTTCCTCCCTACTTCCACCAGCCCAGCAACTCAGCTACACCACAACATGTCAAAATGGAGTCCTTCATTGGAAGCACCTAAACTGGACAAAATCACCAGGCAACGTGCTTTAGAGAAACCTCTTGAGTTGGACAGGGAGATGGCTAGGCTGAGCTTCTCCTCCTCTTGTATTAAACAAAATATCCACTTTCAGAATAAATTTAGGGAAATGGAGCAGCCTATAACTTCAGACACCTGTATGGCTGTAGGGTAGGCCTCTTCTTTCTGTACCTTGATTCTTTACCTACAAAATGGGTTGTGAGCTGTTGTAGTTCTGCCATACAGTCGAAGAAAGGCCTGTTTCCTATTATGTCCTACCCAAAATCTAGGAGGACAGGGTCTTGAGGTGGACTTGAGTCTTTTAAGCATGATCAGTAATACAAGTCAAGGTGTCTTTCCTTGTATGAGACATACACTCAAAGAGAATAAAAGAAGCAGAATGAAAATAAACTCTATATTAATGAGCAGGGTGGTATCTTTGAGCTTGGGGTTTTCCAAACTTATATTCTGTGGCCATTTGATTTGTTTCCTCATCACTTTAATTAGGATGTTGTCTCCCTCCAGCCTGCAGTTGAGAAGGCTCTGATCTCTTTAGAATGCTCCACGACTTGCTTTTGCCCGGATCCTGCCCAGAAAGGTTACTGCTGGGATCCAGCAGCATGTACGTTTAATCACAACCCACAATATGCCCCTGAGCCACTCAGCAAGTAATGGGCTAGCAGTCCTAACAAATGGTGCTCACATGAGTGTGGTCAGACAAGGACGTGTTACAGAGCACTAGAAGACGGGAAGGAGGTCTGCCTCTCTCCTTTGTACCAGGAATCAGCTTGGCACAGAGACAGTCCATGGCTGGGATAAGACAGAAATGGCATCCAAATTTCTTGTCATTCTTTGCTATTCTTCCGTTCCATCGCTTCTCCTTTATTAAAAGATGCTATTCATGAGAAAGATATAATTGTCCTAATTGACCCATATAATTTTAGCAATTGAGGGCAAAATCCTTAAAGCTTCTGAACTCCTGCTAAGCACACGTTCCTCCTCTACCCTGCCTTAACTCTGTTTTACTGAGTGTTGCTAGTACTTGGTCCATCACAGCAAATGACCTTTAAGCTTCTTTTTATGCCATATTCTCCTTGGTGCCAGGTCTGTATGTTAATAATTTTTTTCAGCACCCATGCACATTTAAAATAAGATAGATTTTCTCTGCTGCAGACAGATACACCTCTGCACAGTAATTCATTATGCTACTATCTCCAAAGCTGTTTCTTTGAGAAATATGTCTACAGAGTTGTATTAACAGTGTATAGTTTTCATGACGATAACTGATGATTTGTTTGACTAGGTCTCTTATGTATCAATCTAACTATTTTGTAGTTTGCATGTGATTTATTTTTGTCTGTCTTAATAAAGTTCAAATATTACTTTCTCTCAGTAATCAATCTGCTTTCTTTAACCCACTGTTAAATTCTTTTTTTAATGAGTGAGAGTTTGAGTAAAGAATTTATCCTACAAAAGTACTGATCTGAAAGTTATCAATATATTTCTAAATGGACGAGTACAAGTAAATTGAAAAGTGAGATTTTTTTCCATCAGATGACATTAAAATATTGCATGTTTTCAAGTACAAAGTAATTACTTTAAGCAGTAATAGAGCATTTCTCGTAAGATATATTAAAGAAACACCAACAATGAAATTGCTAATGTTGCATTTTAATTATAAACCTTTCTATATGCCAGCACATCTTCACTATTACTTTTGTTGTCACTCTTGATCTGTAGCATGTTGTCTAACACAATTTACTATGCTTTTTGTTTTTGTACAAATTACTTTCATAGCTTCTGTTTATCTGCCATATATGGAAAAACACAGATGCACAAAAGAAGCTACACAACAGTGATTAAGGTTAAAGAAAAAAAATGAGAGCAACATTGTGTTATGTGAAAACTTCTATGTAGCCACATAATGAAAGGGGATAACACATACCTCCAGGAGACTAGCAGTGAGATCAAAAGTTGAGTTGTAATTTCGGGAAGTAATTTCAGTGTAGCCATTATAAGGTAGCGCCAGATGACTTCTGAACAAACATGCATATTCATTATCATTATTAATGTATCTACCACAGACTCCTTTGTTTCCCCGCAAGGTTCCATATACAGCCTAGCTTGGCTATGTCCTGACTTAAGCACACTAAAGTTCAACAGCTTCTTGATATAACAGATAGCTTTGCTGATACTTAAGATTACAAAGGAAGAGCTTAGATCACCTAGGACTCCTCCCTGAGTGATGCAGGCCTTATATTTCACCCATAGTTTCCCCATTTCGAACTCAAAAAACTTGTGCGTAAAGCAAAGAAAGTCTTTTAGAGAGACATCTGATGTTGATTTGAAAACTGCAAGTGACATAGAGCTGAACGCATCCTTGGATAATCTAATTTATTTTATGAAATAAATTCAGACAATACACGGATTCCCGTACACACATGCATATACACTCACACACACAAACTAAAAGCACCTTAACGATCCTCTCTGTCAGACAGTACTCATCACCTGGCTTTGGTGACTGTCCAAGCATACTCACTGCTGGTGGAGGAAACCTTTCCTGCTTTTGCCCTCTAAAATCCACCTGGCACTCAGCATGAGTACACAAAACATGCTAATTTAATAAAGCACTCCTAAAGCTGCTGCAAGTTCAGGAAGATGCAGCACATCACCGTCAGCAACGGTTTTGTCACTGTCAGTGAGTGGTTTGTGTTGTCTCTGTTGGGCGGCCGTGATGGCTTGTTCAGCTTTTGTGTGGGGCTTGCAGAGAAGTGGGGTGCAAGGAAAAGTCACAAGGAGGGGTCCAGCCCAACCCAAGCTCATCCTCTGCATAGCCGTGTATTAGCAGCTGTGAAGCAGATCTGGAAGTTGTATGGCAGAGTTAATGCCCCGCCTCTTATCAGGCATCATATGCCCATCAGCCCAGCATATTACCAAAGGCACAGACTGATGCAAATACATCTCTAAGGCTTTCAAACATGAACTGGATGATTCTCAGCAGTTCAGAAAGAAAAATCCTCCTCCTGCCTGCCCTTCTCCATCTGCAGCTCTCACTGCAGGACAGGCAGAAGGAGGAAAGTGCAGGGAGCCTGGAGAGAGGTGTGTGTGCACATGCTCAGGCACAGGTAGTTAGCATGAAAGCACACAGAAGCATATGTTAAATGAAGACAAAAAGAGACAAGAGGTCACACAGAAACAAAGGATCAGCAAACAAGAAGTAAATGTGGAAATGTAAGAGAAACAGATCAAAACGGAGCAAACAGCAAAATTAGTTTGGACTAATTGGCAGTACAGGCCAGGAGATATCTGAGCTGCAGGTGTGCATGGGAACATTAGGAATCGAGTGCAAACACTCACATACAGAGTACCACACACTAAATTAGGCACAAATGACAAATCACAGACTCATTTGGGTGAGAAAAGACTTCTGGTGCATCATCCAGGCCATTGCTGCGCATCATGGCAGGTCTGATTACACCTAAACCATCCCTAACAGATGGGTGACTCATCTCTGCCTTGAATATCTCCAGTGCTGGTGCCTCTATAGCCTGCCTTGGCAGCCTGCTCTGTCACCAAACCGTTCCTAGAGTTATAAATTTTTCCCTCATATTTTTTAACTAACTGTTCCCTGCTGCACCTCAGGACCATTATGTCTTAGGCCTGTTTGTACCAACCACCGAGAAAAATGGATCCCCATCCTCTCAGTCGCATCTCTTTATGGATTTGCAGGCAGTGATTACATCTCCCTTCACACATCTTTCCTCCTCAATGAATATATACCAGCCTCCTTAATCTTCTCATTTACGCTATACTTTCCAAACCTATCAGCATTTTTGTCACTCTTCCTGAAGCTTCCTCCAACACATTGTGGCTTTGGGACCTGGAGGAGACAGTATTAATTCAGCTTCCTGCCCCTTACCTATGCCATGTCCAGTCATGAAAGGTGGAGGATTGGCTTTATTTTCTTTCCTGAATACCACTTCCTTCCTGAGTAACTCCTGCTTTACTCTCCTGAAAAATTCTGTTAAGTGCAGAGACAGACAATCACACACACATACACACGTACACTGCATACCCACCCACCTATTTTATATACTATATAGATAAATACAAGGGCCTTGCCTAGTAGGGGTTCCAACATTAAAAGCCACCTTAAATGAGAAGCTGGGCCAGCTGTGATGAGGAGTATCTGAAGGACTGAAGAATGAGGGAGATGACAGTGTCACTTTACACACTGGAAGAAGTCCATTTGACTGTGAAAATTAGGGCATCCTCTTGCTGTCCCCAAACCCAAATATTTCTCAAATCCGTTTATCCCATATCCATTTCATCATGCTCATTTTTCTTCCGAGCCCCTGTATAATGCATCCATCATTCTTTCCTCCTCGTTTAAAGCCTCCACTTAAAAGATCGGTTAGGCTAGTTCTCAACAGGTCTGCCCCCCTATTGTTAAAGCGATGTGCATGAACGGTTTCTACACAATGCAAAAATGCCTTTGGCACTATGATTTTAGTTGCAAATGGATAACCTACATGGGGAAAAAAATCAAGAAAGGAAGGACTGAGTAGGTCATTTGAGATATTATGCAGCTGCCTCCAATTGCTCGCTTTAGTTTCTGAAAAGCCTCTTGGGGGTTGAATTAGAAGATGGACCTTTAAAAACACCTGGAGACAATATCCAGTAGAGCACCCAAGAATGCCATAGCATTTCCTTTATGGATTTCACAGAGAGAGCAAGTCCCAAGTAAAATGCATAACAAACACAACACACCAGGTCTCGGTGAGAAGACATTATGACAATGAAGGGACAATCACTTCAAAGGGTCCCCAATTTACATCTACAAGCAGCTACCAGCACAAAAGCATGCCATTTCTATACCTAACAGCCTGACCTGAAGACTGGCACCATGACATATTCTACTACTAAGGGACCACTGGCCACTTCTTTGCACTGCACTACTTCAGAACTAGAGGGCTGGCAGGATTTCGGCTCTACGGGTTGCAAGACTAGAGGCCAGGCTTTGAGAAAGTAATCTGTAACCCATTATAGCTACAGGCTTATTGCCAATGACAGCAACTTATAGATGCATCTGTGTGGCAGACTAAGGGTCAATAATACTTCTTTTCAATATTCTACTGCAACATCAAACCAAGCATGGTGTTTATTAAGTCTCATGGAATTTCCTGCCTGTTCTGGAAACTGCAGGTTTTTACCCTGATTGCACCAGTTGTGAAAGAAAATCTGAAAAATCAGTTAAGAAATGGAGAAGCATCTCATTCCTCACAAAAAAGAATATGAGATGTAAAATGTCATTGCTTTGATGTGCTGGCAAACTTCCTGGAATCAGTCGACCAAAGATAACTATGTTTATAAATATTTGGGATATGAAGATACTGTATATAAATTGCATTTTTATTATTATTATAAAAGTGTGGTGTGATTTAAAAAAAAAAAAAAAAGGAAAAGAAATAGCTCTGCAGTGTATTCTAAATACATACATTAGGGTGTTTTGTGCTGTGCATAGCATGTTGTTAGTAACGAAGAAACTGAATTCTACTTTTTCCCTATCTCTTGAGCAGAGAAAAGCGGCTATTCCCTTCCCAACATCTCCCAGCAGGAGGTGCTAAAAGGCTGGTGGAACAGCACTGGAGCTGCCCATAGCTACGGCAGCACAGGTGAGAAGCGCTCTGAAGATCCCTCTATCTTAAGGTTTTGTGCTGCCAACCCATAACCCCGGTATCTAAGAATCTCCCATGTAAAATCAATAGCAATAACAAAATCCCTTGGAGACTTCACAGAGTCTCTTGGACGTTGTAGCCAGGGCTGTGTTGGAGGAATAGCTGGGGATGACTACTGCTTGTTCCAGCTGCTCCTGGCAGATTTTATTGCAGGGAGAGGCTCAGGACTGCTGCCCGTGGAACTCTCACAATCTAGATAATTGCTTTTCTATTCTTTTTACAACTGATATTTCATTCTCGTTAAGACAGGAGAATTGCTGAAATACGATAGAAGCGGCTCCCACACCCACGTACATTCTGTTCCTGACCAGCTGGTCTCCACGTTATGCCAGTCCGGGACTCTTCACACCCAGCTCTGGCAACCCCTCTGCAGCACCCCCTGCTATTCCTGTCCTCTCGCAGACTCATTTGCACAGCTCTGCTCGGGGACCACAGCCGTGCTGTACAACCTCACTCCATGCAAAGCCTGGCCCCTCTGCAGTCGCACTAATGCACCCTGAACCTGAGCAAAAGCCCCTCCTGCTATTCCTGTTCCTGTGCAAACATATTCCTGTTTAATTGCTGTCTTTCCCATCTTGCAGCTCTGTCAACATCTACATTTTCATTTGTCATCTTTTCTTGATTCTCAGCCTATTCTCTGCGATAACAGACAGCACGCCACAACTGATTCCACTTCCATTCGCCTTTCTAAACCACCGCTGAAAAACAAGAACTACCCCACTAGTAAACCTACCTGAAATCTATTGAACTGACTGTCAGCTGGCTCCATGAAAACGAGGTAAACAATTAAGGCACAATGTTTGCAATAATCACCCTGCAGAGCATTAACTCTCTGTCATTTGAGTCCTGGATTGGTGGTGTCAATTGATCTCAGCCCTGGCTGGCATCTCAGACCATTCCCACGCACCAGGAGGGTCTCTCCAAGCACCGAGAGGCTCTCTCTTGCCTCTCTTATCATGGCTTTGCACCTTCTGCTTCCTTGACAAATAACCATTCACTCTACAGCCCAGGGCTGCAGGGACCTGACTTTCATCCCAGTCAGCCACCAGCTTGCCACAAATACTAGTGAAAGCCCCAGCACTTAGCATCTTTCAGTCCAGATGTAAGACGCATTGGATAGATATCGCAGTAGATATTCAGACTGCTCTCAAAGCAAGGTCAGAGAGCTGTATACAGAAACAGCTGGAGGGAGACCTTACATCATTCCTGTGTCATAAAATATGACTTGTGTTGCATTCTTTAAGAGCAGGAAGAAAAACTCTGCTCACATTCATATACAGACTTATTCGTGTTTCGGGGAAACAGGATTGTCAGCATTCAAGATCAATCAGCCCTCAACGGGGTTCAGGGTTTGGAGAATCATGCCTCGTTTGCTTTCCCGTTGTAAATGTTAACCAAACGTAGCTCTGGTGAGAGGTGCCAGCTCAATAGCCCTGGAGATTAACCTGCCAAATTCTTTTCTCAGTCACAGCACTGTAAACCCTGAGTAATTCTGACTAATCAGCAGAGCTGCTCCGGAATTGCAGCCAGGGGTGGATTTTGGTACTGCAACACTCTGTTCTTATCCACAGCAGGGAGAGACCTAGTTTAACTCCAGTGCTCCTGATAATCTCAGCAAGACCCAGGTTTGAGCCCTCAACAGATACAGAACTAGTGGCAACAGCATTTGCTTTACCAAAGTGGAAGCCAGTAATGTGTCCCTCACCCCACCAACTAACATGCTCACATTTTATCTCAATGCCTGCTGAAACGATCAACCCTGCTTCGTAGCTTGCATACAGTAAACTCACAATTAGCACCAAGGATGAGATTTTTCAGAAAGAGATGACTTTTGCCTAACCACACCCATTCAAACCAATGGGGTTTTTTATCAGTGATTTTGATAGAAGGACAATTGCAGCAAAATCAAGCACTCTAAATGAAAATACTAAGAACAGCAGAAAGAGCTGGGGTACTTGGACATGCCCATGGGTGGCTCCATGCAGTTGTCATCAATAAGAGCCTGCTATATGCTATACCAAAAAGGATGATGGCTATCTCTCCAGTCCCAATCCGGGGTCCCTTGGACCTATGCTGTGAAGTTACTAAACCGCAGCTGTAGCTGGGGTTTGACTTATCTCTGCCTAAGGCATCAGGATACCTGAAAAGCTCCAAGGCAAACTAGGTTTTCCCTGGACCTCTCCATGTCACAGCCAAGAGTCCACAAGATCAAGGTAGCATATTACCTTCGTTTCCCAGCTTTCCTTGTCATTGGAAATGCTGATATTTGACCAGATCAGATCCCTCTAAAGGGAGAAAGTCTGACTTTGAACCAGTGGCAATCCAGTTTGAAATGAAGAAGCGAGCTAGTTCACTGAACTCCATGCTTTCATTGCTGTGGACTTTCTACCTTGAACATGTGATGATTCATGATGTTGAGACATCATCGTGAAGTTCTATCACTACTTCATAAAAGGCCTTTAAAAGAGAGTGTTTCGGCTCATTAGTGTTGGGTAAGATTCAGTATTACAGAGGGCTGCAGTCCACAAAACCTCCAAACCTTCGGAAACTCAGCCATCGTTTAGGGTAGACGACTGGCATGTTTTGCCACCTGTGGTGTGGAAAGCAGGTGTTTGTGGGCCCTAATGGCCTAAAAGCTTGTCACAGTGAAGAGCAGAACTTGAAGATTTCTACCAAGAGTAGAAGCCCATCACAACCCTCTTTGTTCTCCCATCTTGTGCCCCTAAGTGTCCAAAGACAGAGTCTTTAAACACCCTGTAACCCTCCCTCAGCCCTCTTTTTGTGTATGTGGAGTTGCCTGGAGTAGGGAGGGACTCACTTCTCTCTGCGTGGAGCTCTCACATGAGCACATGCAGAACACTATCTTCACTCCTGAACACCTCATTACACAAAACATATTGACAAAAATGAACAAGAGCAGAGCAGAGCAACAAAACAGTCAGATAATTAGAGCAGTCAAAGAATGAAAGGGTCAAGTATGCCTGTTGTGGCTGTGAATAGGTGACAAGATATCAATATGAATATAACAGAGGGAAAAAAGCAAATGCAGACCAAACCTGAGAAAAACTTCCTGACAGCAAGGTAGGGCAGCAGGTTGTAGAATGTCTCCCAAAGCATGTAACTGGGTCCTTGCTGCTAGAAAATATATCAGAGGAAACCATGATGGTACACGGCTTAGTGCCCAAGACACACACTTGCTCTGCCATAATGGCCGGCCATGGTTATCATTCCTTGCACTTTGAAATGGATGTTTTCATCTGTGTTGCCTGTTTCGAGCTCACGGACAGCCTGTTGCTCTGCAGATGTTAAGCAGATGTCATCTCTCTCCCTCCGGTGGTTAAAGTGATTTCAGGATGAGATGATAATTAGTCCCTGAAAGGCTGTGTGCAGAATGCAGCAGGGTGCAGTAGGCTGCACTCCGGTGCAACTGAGAGCTGAGGCTTGTCACAGGTAAAAATGTTAAGCTATGGTCATAACACAATCTGATTTCTCAGTGCATTTGTGCACACACATTCCTTGACTCACCGCTGAGGAAGCTAGAGGAGAGGCTCCGCTGAGCAGCATGGTAAGTGCCAGACCATATTGGCCATGGTGTTCATCCAGTCCCCTATCCTGTCCATGACAGCAGTCAGCACCAGATGCTTCAGGGAAGATACAAGAACACCATGCAGACAGATGTGGAACAGCTTGTCCCTCTGTATTAGGCCTTGTCCTGGGTTTTGAGACCTAGAGAAGCCTCAAACCCTACTGACTGCAGATGGCTGTCTCTCCTTCCCAGAACATATTCTTGATTAAGACAACTCTGGATATTCTCAATGAACACCAAATCCTTTTTATTTTTAAGCCCTGCTGAAAGCTAGCTATTGATGATGTTACATGACAATGGTTTCTACAGCAAACCAGCCTGTTACAGGAGAAAAAATACTCCCCCTTTTTCATCTTGTAGTGTCATCAAACATCTGCTTGTTCTCTCCTCTGAAAACCAAGGCTCTCTGTCACGAACACTTAGACTTTTACGTGTCTCTTCTTAGCAACATACAAGCACTGTTGGTCCCAAACTTTCAAAGAACTTTCTCTTTGCACGAGAATCCTCCCAGGCACGTTACTATACCTCTTGCCCAGCTCTCAGCCACCTCTCTTCTGAGACAACATGTCCAGTTCTGCGTACATGTTTTTCAGCTGAGGTTCCAGCACTGAGAACGTGGGATCAATCCATACACCATCACATTAACATGCTGCAAAGCTGTCCCCACAGTCCCCAGTCCTCTCTGCTTTGCAGGTAGGCTCTTGCAGTTACACAGCAGTGCTCTGGCAGTCTATCTTCCCTGTTGCCTCCTCAACCTTTGCAGTTTTTATTTAAGCCTTCCATTCACATGACCCACGCTTGGTGCCAATGTTGAGTGCATTCAAGAACTGTATAAACAAAGGATGTAATTACTACTCCTCCAGCTCAGGGAGGGATATATAAATAAGTGGCCTTTTAAGAGCATTCCTGTAGAAATAAAAAAAAAGTGTTGTGTCTTCACTAAATCCATCTATTAGTCTTTTCCATTATAATCAATAAATCAGTTCCCTTTTTATATGGTGATGTTGGCTCAGCTGTGATTTTTTGATGGCAAAATTCATTACTCAATTGTCTCATCGCTTCCTTTCTAAGTTCAAAAACATCCATTAGCACCACTATGTGAAGCCCCATTAATCTGCTTTCGTTATAATAATGTTCTTATTCTTTCTTAGCGCCTTTATTGCATCCCACTCATCCTTGTTGTCTCATAGGAGCTTTTAATTAATGCGCTAAGAACTGATATAAAGAACCAGCATTTTTTTAAGATCTAGCATTTTTGGTTACTGGACAGAAATTAACCAAATTCACTCAGGTGACCCTGTTCTAGAATGGGGTGAGTTGGCACACAATACAGGCTGGATGCTTTCAGAGCTGCCTGGTTTCTGCAGGGAAAAGTACAGTCTAATCTTTTACTGGCTCCAAGTACTCATTTGGTTTTGTTCTATTACTGTCTAGTGCAAAATGGTTTTGAAAATGGGAAGGATCTATCACACCTATTCAATGCTGGGTTTGGACTTTGATTTGCTTCATAACACAAATCAACAAAATGTACCCTGCAGCAAAAGAAACTCCTGAAGAAGGGCTCCAAATGAAGGTGAGAAGGACTTCTCAGTTACTGAAGGCATCAAAAGTGATCTTACTCCCCTCCTTTACCCATGAACTTGAACTCTGTCTTGTCACTTTTAGATCCATTCTGTGGGAAAAGAAACTATTGTGCAAAGCTACACTGATTTAGTGCCCTTTTTCTATTTCCCATTCTCTTAAGTTTCTTCCTGCCCATAAGACTTAAGAAAAGGAAACAAACACTTGCTGTTTCTACAGCAGACACGTGCGGTGACTCAGAAACAGGCTACAGTAGTTGGAAGGCCCCTGGGCCTTGAGTCAAAAGATGCATTTCTTAGTCCTACATCCAGCAGGTGCTCTGGGGAAGCCCTTTCACCGGCCCCTTTCCGTCTCATGTTCGGGTCATCAGTGCCATTGACAAAGGCTGTTCCATGCTCCTGTCCACTGCTGTGCCAAGTGTGATGGGTCGCCGGTCACCACCGAGGTCTCTGGGTGCTACGGCAGCACAGCTGAGCTCAAGGGCTCTTGAAAGCAGAGGGCTGCTGCTGTCCTAAAGATTTTCCCTACAGGTAGAGGAGGCTTTGCTGCTCTGTACATAGCATGCTGTGATGTCCAATGCACCACTTGTTAGGGAACGCCGCTTGCATCAGCCCTTGTGGGGATCAGCTTTGCCACCCTTATCCAAGGGTGTTAAGCCCTCACATGCAGCTCAAGCAGCTCTGAAGGAGTCTCAGCACGCATTTCAGAAGAGCCAAAACCAAGGTGCTTGGGAGCAAGGGCTTGGAGCTAGTTTCTGGCAATTTGGCTTGTCTATCCTACTTGAGAATTCCTTTTCGTGAAGGAAGATGGCATTGCATTTGGATGAGGGAGTGTGTGTGGCTCCTCTGGGGAGAGCTGGAGCAGAACACCAGAAGAAAATTATTTGCCTTGTCCTTCCAGCATGTGTTAGTATAGGATACAAGAAACAACAAATGAGGAATATTAAATTCCCTTCCTTTGTCCCCCACAAAGGGAAAAACAAAGTTGGTGAACAACGGTTTTCTGGAGCCCCCTAATCACCCCTTCTTCAACATTACTAGTCAATAGAAAATTGGCATGTTTACTTCCTTCTAGGAGACCAAATGTAGAACTCCCTAGAAAAACAGGCAAACAAAGGGATATGTTGTGAGCTGATATCTCTGACAAGTCAGAGGGAAGAAAAAAAAAATTGTACACGGATTATAGAATTTATCATTAAAAAAAAAGGAAAACCCAAACCCAAGAACTTAGCATGATACTTCAAAAGAAAAGAAGGAAAGAGGAGGTGGAAGGGGGGAACAAAAAGAAAATAAAATCTGTCAAGAATTTTTTCACTGCATCCAAAATGCCTCAGTGAGCAGAGATACAGAAACAAGCTAATTACTGTCTTTCTTTTACTCTCCCAGTTCTGAACTCCACATGCAACATTTTTCACGATTATTAATAAAGGAACACTTTTATCTCCGCCTTATTAAGAGTTCTGGGGGTAGGAGTATAGTATCTGACAGATACCATACGGGATAGGATGGAAACAGGAGGGAACGAAGAAAGGAAGATAGAAGCAAGGAGATGACTTAGAGATCCCTCCATAGTTCCTAGGATGCACGTCCAAACTACTGGAGCTTTCAACATAATTGGAGCAATTTCTGCTCTGCTACACTCTTCGATATTTATTTCCAAGGCTCTGAGGCTTAGTGCAGCAGGGAATGGGGCATGGAAGCTGCAGTCATCTGCATAACAAAAGGGTCATCTCCACGTGTCCCTGAAAAGGCAAGTCCAACCCTTGAAAAGCCAGGGAAGCTGTGGGACAGACATGAGAGGCATGGGCAGAACTGTGCAGCAAACCCAGGAATGGTCAGAGGTGCCACACTGGTGGAGATGGTGAGAAGAGCCCTGGGCTAGAGAGCAGGAGCGGGCATTGGCAGAGCTGGTGTGGGGAGCCCTGGGCTGGATGCCAGTCACAACACAGACCCGCCGGTTTGAAGGGGCTTCATATGGCTCCTGACTACGCATTATCTGACTCTGGCCTTTGCTTTCAGCTCCTTGCTTCCATAAACATAGCAACGCTGGAGTTAGAAAAACAAGAGAAATTCTTACAGCGCAGCCCCCACCCCCTTTGGGTACTGAATATTTTCCAAGTTTGGAAGAGCAGCTTAGACCAGCTGCTTTTTTGAATAAGTCAAGGAAGACAGCAGGAGCCAGGAGGCACAAAGGAAGAGCACCAGCTCACTGCCTGAATTCTGCCTGTACTACACATGACCATTTAAGCACCCGCCTAACTCTTCACAAACATGAAATGACTATCTGTCTCTTCACAGTACCATTGTCTGTCACACGTAGCCTTTGCATCCTGTCTCACCAGTGTTGCAGACCAAGCCAAGCTGGAGTTACCAGACATTTTGCATCCTTGGGTGCAGACCCCTACACCTAGCTGACAGGTAACTGCTCATAGCAAGACAAACCCTTTTTTATCATCTGTGAAGCACTGACCAAACACTACTGTGGGCAGAGATACAGAATCTGTCAAGCATTTCTACCTGTGGTCCTAAGGTAAATATTCAAACTCCCTCCAGGTTATAAACCCTCTCCAGTAAATGGACATCCATAAAATACTGTATTGTATATTCCTCCAGACAACAGGGAATTTCTACACATACCATTTGGCAGAACAGAGCCCTGTAGCTAAAAGCCACTGTCTGTTCAAATCAAACCCTCATCTGCTGAGGTTTCACCATTAGACTCATCCACAGCCAACAGTAGGTAATGCTCCACCATTTACCCTGGCAGATAGTCCAACATTTTTCAAGTTATTCTTGATTACAGGGCAGAGCTTACTAAACACCGTTTGGCATAGAACAAAAAAACCCCACACCTAAACAAAATCTGCCCTTCCCATGGGGCACTATGGGCTTTTAAGAAGTGGTTTGTGGTCTGCATAAGGATGTTTGGATTAGTTGCTCAATTTTTTTCTGTAGATCTTTCTAAATTAAAGATATTGTGCAATTTAAAGAGACCAGACTTGATGATGCAGCTGGTCCCATCGGATCTGTCGCAATCAGTAAGATTCAGCTCTGAGCCTGGCAGTCTGCTCTGTAGCTGCAGGACAGCCACAAGGAGAACCTGTACTAGAGCAGATCCCAGGCAGAGATGCTCACCCTGGCAGTGTACGGCTTCTCCTCCTTGTCTTGCCAGAAAAAGGCTGGTTAGGGAAAAAGGCTGGTTAGTGCAAAAAAAAGAGTTGTGAGAGCATTTCATTGCCATGCCAATGTTGTGTTGCTGGATAGGTCGTAAGAAGCCAGGCAGGAGGCTGCCATAACTTGAACATCCCTTGCACTCCTGATAGAGGATGCCCAGAGGACTCCTTAGAAGCACTTCTACAAAACCTCGGCTGGTTTAAAGCACCTTCTTTCTCCAGCTAGATCAGTTTGTAGCTTATGCCCCAAAACCAACAGCAGAGACAGGAAGGAATCAACAAGTCATGAAGCTGTTTTATTTTGTAGCAAGCTGTGTAAGCAAATAAAAATAAAAAAAAACACACTCCAAGTGTCAGTCACAAGCATCCCTCTACCTTCCCATATTCATGAACCTCCTCATACTGAGTCTCCAGTGTCAAAGGTGAACAGAGTTTTTCAAAAAAGATAAAAAAAATCCAGGCTACTCTGATGCCAGCACCACCACCAGGACAGCAAATACTCAGAGGAATCTGTGTAAAAGAATTCCTCCCTCCTAGGCATCCTGAAAAATGACTGTTTATATTCTCTTTGGATTATGAGGGGTTAACAGGTGGCAGAACACCTCTTTCCAGAGTACAGAGCAATCACTGCTCTTACATAAAACAAGAGTTAATGATTCTGCTGATTTACAACCTATTTTCCACTAATACATCCAGCAGTGAATTCTCAAGGGGCTTTCACCATATGCAAATCTGGAACACAGGACAGTGATAAAGCTATGTTTAGCAAGAAGATGAGAAAACAAATGATAGGTATGAGCCAAAATTTCAAATCTGGGTTAATTTGTTAACGCCTTGTAACTTAAAAACCCACTTTGACTAATTTTCTTCAAGCTCTGAGGAAAAAAAATCCCCTTTTGCTTTCAAAGTAAACCCAAGAGGGATCAAGGCACATCAATTTTGCTAATGGAACCTGGTTGCAGCCTTAATTATTATTATCTCTTTGTGATAGATTAGCCATTTACCCAGATTATATAGACATAGTGAGATTAGATTAGATAGCCCAGTCTCCATATGCTTTTTCTATCTCCCTGTGCAATATAGCAGTCGACTAACTGAATCCCTGCTTGTACTCCTGCTAATGAGATATCTTAGTACATTTACTTTAAGCTCTCTTTTCAAGAAAAATTGACCAAGGTTCAGGCAAAGGAGGCAGGAAAAGAGGTATTTAGATGTGAGCGGTACCCTGATTTCAAAGGCGTAACACTGCTGGGATACAGGACCATAACAGTAGTCTTCAAGGTCAGCTGTTATTTTCATAGCAAGTGAGCAGAAGTGAAACGAAATACCCACAAATACAAAAAAGACATTTCAGGGCCCCTACAAAGGGTCCAGCTGCTGCCAGACTCCTACAAGAAAATGGTGCCACTTTAGTTAGCAAGCTGTAAGGGATATAATTTCTTTGTACGAACAAACCCTGGGATTAAAAGAACAAGCTTGGATAAACCTTGTGGGATTTTGAATGTACTTAACAAGGTGCAGCCAAGTTTTCCCTAACTGAAAGGGCAAACGAAGAAAATCTATATGTCCCCATTGGGCTTGCAAGGTTGCCTCAATAGACAGCAGGCTTTATCATCATGGGATGAGATAATAGGTAGGTAAGAAGAGAAGAAGAAAAGTCTTCTTCCTCCATAACAACCTGAAGCTTGGAAAGTTGTAAAGCAGCAAGGATGGAAATGTTGTGTAGATTTGGAATGGATACTCCTAAGCAACCATCTGCAGGCAGCCTGTCCAGGCAAATTTTTTAGACAAATGTTTGATCTGCTGTTCTGAAACATGACATATTTCAAGTAATTTTTAAAAGAGAGGACTTATCCTCCAGAGCCTTTGTCCAACAGTATCCCTTCCTACCCCATTTTGTATCAAACTGCAAAACTGGATATAGCCTTGCACAGAGAAAGCTGCATTCTGAATACTATGTACCAGGAGAGGTTGTAAAGCAATTTGGCATCAAAGGCAGGGAAGAAATATAAATCCCTTCATGGCATTTGCAAGGTCTCGATTCTGCTCTGAAACTCCTTCAATACAAAAAACCAGAAGTAGTAAACAGCAAGGACAGCACACGTCACCTCCATATTCCCAAAACACCTGACTTAACGCTAAGAGCAACAGTGCTCCAAATTTTGTTCATTGTGCTTATGAAAGCCACAAGAATATGGCTCCAGCTTTTATAGGCAAAAACACCCACACATGCTTTTATCCAGAAGCTTTTCCAGATTTTCCTTTGAAAATTCTGGTTAATAAGTTTCTTCAGATGCATTCTGCTAACTCTCATGGATTCTCCTGTTTGTCTCTTATGCACCTCACATTTTGCCTCATCATGTGCTTAAAGAAAACAAACTCCTTTCCCCAGGTACTACTCAGATAGAAATGAACTTCAGCAGGTTATTCTTTCCGGAGAAATCATGAAACATTTGGAGAAATGCTTAAAAATGGCATTTATTCAGCACAGCTCATCAAGCTGCTCTGAAAAACATAAGTACTAAGGACAGCTGGAGAAAGGTTAGAAAAGCAAGTTACGTTGACATTGCTCTCGCTCTTTCTTCCAGAAGTCCCATGTTTGATGTTACACTGAACTCTGTATTTGAGTTGGCTTGCTCCCTTCCTCTGTCCTGCCTCATTCCACCGCTTGCACATACACCCGTCAGCTTAATTCCTTCAAAGAAGAAAAAGAACAACGTGGTTCCTTCTCCCTGCCTTGTAATAATGAAAAACTACACAAGAAGACAGAGCAACGCATACAGGGACCTCTCTTACCCTCCTTCCCAAATGCCTCCCGTGTGCTGAGCTGGGGGCTGGCACCCGCTCACTTGATTAAGTGCTTCTTGCTTCTGAGATTGCTTTTTATTTTTTTCCCTTTTTTTTATTTATTTTTTTATTTATTTCCCCAAGAGGTTGGGTGGAGCTCTGCTTTATTTCTTCCCCTCTTCAGGGCTTGCTTGTTTATATTTGCCTATTCTGAAAGCTGTGAGTCACATTTTGATTTACAGCCTGTCCCAGGAGAGACAGGAGACCCTAATGAAAGAGTAGGCTGCAAGGGTAATTAATACCTACCAGACATTCAGCTGCAATATTAGCGAGTAGTATGTGCGTATGTGCGTGCGTGAGCACTGTCAACTGGAGATGAACAGACAGAGATGATAACCACACCACTAACCCACAGCCATAGCTATGGACAAAGGAGAGACACCCAACCAAAATCTCCATTGTGGGGAGCAAATCTGCAAGAGGGTCGGAGTCATAGTGAGATGAAGTAACTGCGGTGAGCCAGGGACCAGGTTGGTAGTGAGGGATACAGGAGGGAGGCTGGTGCAGTGCATTGATTGGGGATGCTGCGATGGAGAGAAGTCGGGAGGGTGATGGATCACCTCTGCTTAAAACAAACAAAAAACAGGCAGCTTGCCAGGAACGGCTTAGGCCAGTTTCATTAAAACTCTTCATTCATCACGCTGAAACGAGGCGGTGTTTGTTATTGCAGCAGTGGTGTGCCAGTGCAGTAGCTATTATGAGAGTGGGTGGCAATACAGGGAGGGGGCAGTGGGAGGAGATGGGAGGGTAATGAAGGATGGAGGCGACTGGGAGGCGACAGGGCTCAAGTATCACTTACCATCCGCTGAAGGGACTAAGAATCACCCTTTATCTCCTGCATGGAACTGGGCTGATAAGGCTTCACATCCATCCAGCCAAATCCCCAGAATGAGAGAGGATTCCCTACTTCCAGGTGTATTTATTCCCCTCATTAGACCAAATAATGGCACCACAACACGCTGGGGCTTGCTGTGGTGTCAGGCTCAGCTGTGGCCATGAATCCACTTAATGTCACCTCAGGAAATCCTAACAGTGTGATGCTCAAATAAAAGCACTGCATCTGCCTGGAGAGGGACTGGATGGATTTCTTAGGCATTTGCCATCTCTGCACTCCGCGTTAGATCCTGCTTTCACCACCCATGCACCCAGGGAAAGCAAAAACAAGCAGAGGTGGAAACTGCCTCACTACATAGCTGAGACTCCCTCATTCTCGTGTTTGCTTCCACTTCCGTCTAGATCACATCTCACAGGCGGCTCTGGGGACACAGCACTGTCAACACAAAGCGCACCACCATGCCCTAGCATGAACTAATAAGGGCATGATGCTACCTGCCGAGCGGCTTTGTGAGTGACCTTAATGCCAGGGTCAAACCTCCTCAAAAGACGTAGTCTTCCTGACAACTATGTCCAAACAAATCTCTCTCTGAACTTTTTCATCAGGCTCCCAGTCAGTGACCCATGTGCCCGGCAGTTGTATGTCTGGCACTAAGGCCAGCCTTTGATTTAAAGCCCAGTGACTGCAATTCCTCCGGAGAAATCAGACTCCGCATAAGTGTACCTCTTAAATGACATCCATGTTGGCCCGTTAATAGGGATTGCAGCTAACATCTATGTGCTTGTACACGTGAGGGAGGGGGCCAGAAGGTGAGAGCTTATTTTGTTGTGATGTGTTTTATTGTGCAGCAAGAGACAATCCTTGTATACTGATAACAGAAATCCAGGAACACAACCAACTAAGGGTTGAGATGGAGGAAAAAAATTGTGCATGTGCGTATGACAGAGAACATTTACAGTATTTACTTATCTTCACATGCACCCAACAGAAGAAAGCCTTGGGGTGTGCACATGTGTGTGTCTAAGCTGTGTCATCAGCCTGGCTTGAAATCACAGACCTTGGGTTCCCTGGCGTAAGCTGCTGCCAGGAGTGAGAGCTGGTATTCATTTCCATAGTGGGCTACCCTTCCAAGAGAAATAGCTTTGCATGTATGACCGAAACCACAAACAATCTCAACAGTAAGACAGCTGACTCTGGGGAGGTATTTGAAACACAGAAATAGGTACCCACAGGGCCTTCAAAGGAAACCTTAGCATCCCTCCCTGCTACGGTGCTGCAGACAGGCTGGCAAGCATCGTCCTTGAATCCCAGTTATGGAAACAGGTATAGTCTCATTGTAAGAGTAAGAGATAAAGCTGCACTAGTTACAACTGTCAGGTGAGGAAACGAAATATCCCCAGTCCATCTCGGTCACAGCCAAGGGGTGTTTTTGCTATGTCCTTTGGTGTCATGAGGTACCGGCTACAAACGAGTGTTCTCACTAGCTATGTTTTAAAGTATCTACTGCAGCAACAGCAGCTGCATAATGGTAATTAGTATTGGCCCAAGATTTTTGAAAGGAACATTTTCTGGGAGAAAATTCAAGTTGAACAGAAACAGCATGTTTTGCAGGAAAATATCAATTGTGCTGAAATCTGCAAGGAAAATTTTCATGACAGCATCTTATTTGGATAAGGCTGAAAAAAAGTTGGTTTTGCATTACATGAATATAACATAAAGGGAAAGTTAAATGCTTCGGTAAGGTTGAAGCAAAACATTTTTACATTATGAATGCTTCCAATAGTATAACTTTTCCCACCATCTTTTCTCAGGTCAGGTGACATAATTTTTGAAATATTAGATCTTCCAGAGATGAAAACCTGGTTTTCAATCACTTAGAATATTCCTAAGATCACACTTTTCCTCATTTTTACAAATTTCCATTTAGTTTTCAGTGAACAGAGAAATGAACGCCTTCTCCCCAGCAACTCAGACAGCACAAGTATTCCTTCAGTGGAGACAACCCCAAATCTGGGCAGGTGTATCTGACTTAGCAGTTTTGTGAGCCAATGGCCAAGTAGCTACCAACGTTCATATTGCTTATGTCTTTACACATCTGTGTCTGTCATTTGGTAGCAGACCTATATAGGCTATAGATAGCTTAGATTTGCCTGCAGGCACTGCAAATCGTAACCCTCCAGAGGATTGCTATGACTCAGTGTCAGAGCCAGGGACAGGACTTAAGCCTCACACCCCAACATCTCCAGTTCCCTGTTCTTCCAGACTAACAATGCTCATTTGTTTCCCAGGCTACAAGTGCAGGACTGGTTTTCCAACATCCGCCTTGCTTTAGCTGATTAATAACTCACCCACTAGAAAGTTTCTCCTAATGCTTGACCTAAATATTCTCCGCACTTCCCCTGTTGGCTAGTGAGAATAATTGGTCTCTCTCTCCTCTTTGCAATGTACTCCTTCATGTATCAGCAGGCAGGCCTCACAGCTCCATTCCGCCTTCTCTTCTCCAGCCTTCAATGGCATTACACCAGGGGTGAGGGTGTAATTTGGCCCGTTCATGTCCGTCTCTCTCAGCCTTCCCCTCAGAGGTATTCCTGTGCATGAAGAGTTTGTCTGGTTTTCTCCGCTTTAATGGTGCACAGGGGTGTTCTCCCTGCTTCTCCGATGTCTGTCCAGCACAGCTGTGCCTCAGGAAACTGGATTTAAAGAGAATGGTATTTTCCCATTTACATCGATTGTGGGAGTGAAAGGTTCTAACAAACCCTATTCTAAAATCAATTTTTCTGACTTAAAGGGCCCCTGCTGTATTCCAGTAACGAGAATAAAATATCACATTTCACCAAAATCCTATTATATTGTCATGAATATCCCATCACACTGTCAAGAACCAGGCAGTGGTTCTCTATGGTGTCTTCTTTATTGATGGGCAATCATCCTGCTTAACGGGTCAGTTTGAACAAGCTCTCAAGAGGCCTGAATCCTTCCCTGCAGTGCACCAAAGCCCAGCAGTCCCTCCTGAGCAGCATCCACCCTGTGACCCTGCCAATACAGTTCTCCCTCCATACAGGACCAAGTGGGCAACTGAAGATCCTCATCATCTTTCAAGATGTGCCTATCAACCCACAGGATTACGCTCTAAGCCGTGAAACCTCAGGAGAGAGAGGTGACAACTGCGGCTGCTTTCCTGCAAATGCCACAGCTCGTGTTCAGGAACCAGGGCTGCGGCATTTTCTCTCAAGCACCAGCTCTTTGGGTCATCTTGGGCCACCATGTCATTTTGCTCCATGTCCTCAATCTGGTCTGTTTTACCAGCAGCCCCAGGAAGCTGAGGATTTCTGATTTAATGTTTGGTGTAACACCCCAGGACATAGAGGGAAATGCCAGTCCTAAGAGGTATGTGTGTTCACCCCCTCCTTTCTGGATTTCTCACAGACCCCAAATCAAGGCTCAGACATTTCACCTTGGCCAGAGAGGTAAAGGGGAAAACCAGAAATAAAATCTGAATCAAAACTTCTGAAAAGTTGTGGAGGATAAAAACTCTTGAGTCCAGATCCAGGAATAAATTTTACAGCTGGCACCTGTTTGTCTTCATTACAAATGAAATGCAAAGCTCTGATTACACCACAAGCTTTGAGACACTTAAAAGCTAACTGTGGATCAAACTTTTTCAGATGAAGCCATGTTCTACTCACTCAAATTAGCTTCTGCTTTCTCCAGCTGGTCTCTCCCATCACTTTTCTAAGCTAAAATAAGTGTGTAAAGGGGGTTGTCTTCCCATCTTTCATTTCACGGATACCATTATTTTTCCACTCCTGTCACAAAGAATCAGGAAGGTGCCTCCTTCATTAAAAACACAAACTAAACCCCAATAAATTCCACCTGAACATAAGAAAACTCTGGTCAAACAGTGGAACGGGTTTTTCCAGACAGGTTGTGGAGTCTTCGTCTGTGGAGATACTCAAAACCCAACCGGACATGATCCTGGGCGACCTACTCCAGCTGACTCTGCTGGAGTCAGATTAAATGATCTCAAGCGGTCCCTTCCAGCTCCAACCATTCTGTAATTCATTCATCATCTCAGGGATATGCTTTGCTGAAATTGGGGATTATGCAGGAATTTTCACCAAAAATTATGGAACACAGAAAACCTTTTCTAAGAAAGGACCCACCCTACAAAATTAATGAAAAAAGAAAAAAACCCACTAAACTAAACCCACTAAAAAATATGATAGCTGCACAACTATGCTAATGCAAGGCAACGCTAGAACTACATGGCACAGCCTTCATCTTATTCCTTAAATAACAAGATATATTATGTCACTCACTTTTCTTCATAACTTATGCAGCACACAGAATGCATGAGGTGAGGTTCCTCAACTCCATGACTTAGCTGTACCTTATCAAATCTTAATATTCTCCTAGCATGGTTTGCTCTTTCCTTCCTTCTTCCTTCCTCTTTCTTTCTCTTTCTTTCTCTTCCTTCCTCCTTTCCTTCTCCTTCCCTCCTTTTCCTTCCTTCTTTCCTTTTTCCTCCTTCCTTCCTTTCTCACTTATTTATTTAAAAAAAACCACAACAAAAACAATTAAAATGCTGACAAAAAGAACAAACTGACAACTTTGGAGCCTATACTTGAGATTTCCAAGGCTGCCTGAGGGGTTTACATGGACAATCCACATTTATTTACTTGGTAATTTCAATAAAAATCCCTCTGACTCTATGGACAGAGCATAGAAGGAGTGGGTCTCCTACTCCCTACCTACATAAAAACCGTCTGGTGGTCTTTAGAGGAGTGAAGCTCTGGCCTGCTTTTCCATTTATTGATGGTTTTTTGTGCATTGTGAGTACAATCGTTTCTGTGGGAAGAGGCGACTGTGCTAAAACCATGCCTGAAGCAGACCAACCACTTCTCCACTTGGAAAGGCATTACTCCACGCAGTAACAACCTAAATGGCCTGCAACATGGGGAAGCCACTGTGACTCACCAAGCCCCTTTGATATTCAAATAATAATCTACAATTATCCCAGAGAAGTACCAACTGCCCCCACGCAGATAAAGATCTCCCCTCACTTGCTACTCACAAACGTGGGTCTCCAAGTTTCCCCTGAAGAATAAGCACAGCTGTGGTTTCTGTTTAGGTGTACACCAAGCATCCTGGGCCACACTCACAGTTCTCATGAAGGGCATCCACAAATCTTTCAGGAGTGGTGAATAAGGAAAGGGAAGAACAACCCATGACTGCCATTTCTGGCAGGTAACCAGCAACCGGAGAGCTGCTCCATACAACACAGAACTTTGGGGGACTGCCGGACACTGCTGGACCCCACTTTATCTGGCAGGCTCAGTCAATCTGTTCTGCCCACTGCCATCACATGGAATCCCCCTCTGTTCCACTGCCAGACCCCTCCAGGCTCAGAGGTGCTGATAGACTAAAATACAACTGCAAGTTCGTACGTAGCGGGTTTCATATGGAATTGGCTGGAGCCGGGTGGGAAGAGACGAGAGACGCAGCAAGCGGCGTGCTGGTAACAGATAACCTGGGCTTGCCTGCCCGGCTGCCGCCACGTGTCCCCAGCAGAGGAGATGAGCGTGTTATCTTCCAGCTGCACACGCCTAGCAGCTGCTTACAGTGATCCGAGGGGAGATTTAGGTGCACGCATGCAAATACTTCCCGTCTTTTCAAAATTTTAAACCAAATGCATTTATCTGTTCCCAAGAAGAGAAATAAAATGGGAGGAATTCACTGTACTGCTACACATCTCCCTCTCGAAGACGTCCCACCCGTGGTCAGGATGCTGCATGGGACTGTTCTCAGACGGCTTTTCTTCAGCAGGGATAGTAAATGCATCTGCCCAGGGCTTTTTCCCAAAAATGCAAAGGAAGAAAAGAGAGAGTGGATTCTTCTCAGATATAAGACCCCTTTGAATCTCTCCAGGGGGCATATATATGTCCGTATCTCTCACAGTTTTTCATATTTTTCCTGCAACTGATAGTATACTATTGGCTTTCCAAAGCAATAAGCACTACCACAAAACCCTTAGCCTCTTCCCTCACCTCCAGCACAGGCATGCTCCCCTCCAGAATCCAGCACACCTCACACCTCCACTGACCCATGCCGTATGAAGCCAACATAGTGCACTAAAAACTTCATTTCTCCCTCCACCTCCCACACACACATACCACCCTCAACTTGACTTAAACATCCAGCCTCCAGCCTCAAAAGGCACAAAAGCACAGGACATTTTGCTTGACTGCAGAACCCTTGCTCCACACTCCTCCCCTCACTGAAACTTCACCTAAAAAAGCAGGAGATATCCCAGCCTCTCACCTCTCGCTTCCTGCTCTCATTACATCATAGACTGCAAGGATATGGCTTCTAATAATGTATATAACATCTGCTTTAAACTCAAAAAGCAGCAAGAAGCATCACACATTGCTGGCTTTTAGACAGAACTTATCTGCAAATAAAACAACGTGCCTGTGTGCACATTTAGGGTCTTTTGTTTCACAGCTGATTATTTAATTTCAAGTGCCCTGAGTGTCTTCGGTATTTACCACAAATGAATGAAGATGCAGCTCCTGTGTGTCAGGAATATACAAGCTCAATTCAACAGGATACAATGAGTGAAGGTCATGAACAAGCAGGGGGATAAGCAGAGGCACGAGTGGGTGGTTAAAAGGAGGCAAGGCCTGGACATAAAATAACGGCTTCTGTTCAGCTTGCTTTGGAGGGGCTTTATTAGCTCTTTCTCTTCCCATAAGCAGAAGAGGGATGAAGAGTTCACCCGGTTGATCTGACTGAGGCTTGGTGAGTAGTTTCCTGAAGAAGCTTGGGGATGGTGCAGCAGAGAGTAAAAAGGGGACCCAAAGATGATGAAAAGGTTAAGGAGAACATACAGGCTGTCACTCAGCATCCTGAGACACCCAGGGTCCAAGCTCAATTGCCCTTGCCTCTACCTACCACTCAAGGACAGAGAGAGGACAAGTCGAAGCACAGATAGGCTAAACCCAGCGTTCACTACAAAATGGGGTGTTGCAGAGAGGAGAAGACTGGGTGAAGGTTGCAGGACTTGCAAACTGAGGGCAAGGGGCCAGAGCTGGAGGTGCAGAATTTGATTTGGTCTAGCTGTCAAAATCCATACGTGACAACAGAAATCCATTCACCATTTCCACAGGTGCTGGGGGAGTCCTCCACCGGTCCAGAGGCTCAGTCTGAATTTACCTTATCATTTGATCCCGCACAAGGCTCCAGCTATGGAGTGGCACAGCCCATGCTTTTTGAATAAACCACAGTCTGCAACCACAGGCGCTTGTTAAGCAAACAGGTTTCCTACTTATCTGCGTTTACTTTTTCTGAATATCTGCGGTTATTTTGCTGTGAACATTACAACTATCAGCAGTACATTTTGGTTCTTATCAGATGAAAAAAGAAAAGAGAAAAAAATAATTTCCAAAACATTTTTGTCTAAATTTGCCTGCCAGTCACAATTTTCAACTCAAAAAGCTCTCTGGCACAGCATTAGAAAAGCTATAAGCTGCAGAGCTGCATTATTCAGTTTCCTCCATCTCTAGATGTATTATTTAACTTCTTGGCAATAATATCAGGGACGTAATCCAATAGAAATGCAGAGAAACAAAGGAACCCAAAATTTCAGAACAGCTCGAATTGGTTTTCAATGCTTACTTTACAGAAACTGAAAAAAAAAAAAAAAAAGAAAAGAAAAAAGGAGGCATAACGTTATCAGTGCAGAGGTGACACAGCAGGCACGTACTTATGGAGGCAAATCTAGAACCCCCTTCCTTTGTCTTCTAGTAGGAAATCTTTAGCTACTGAAGCCAAAGGAAAACTCCCTTGGCTGCTGCTTGTCCCCTCCACAATCCAACAACACTCACCCACTCACCTCCTTGTCAGGTTAAAAGCTACATTTCTCAAAGAGAAATTTATTGAGTGACCAATCTCATTTACATGCCCCACTACTCAGCTTCCCCAGGGCAGGATAAATTTCTTTTTCCCAGGTGTCCATGAAGCTGACTTACCCAGAATGCAGGTCCCCATGGGTGACATATCATGAACATAAACCACCCATTCCCAGCACAGCCCTCAGTTGTGTTTGCCACCTGAATCCCACTTGTACTTAGCCTCAGTTCTCTCTAATATTCATTTTTTCTTGCTGCAAGATCATCAGGATAGGAACCTTGCTCTATTTTATAGCAGTAAAATGCCCACAAGGAATAACAAGAAGAAGAATCAATGTTTATAGTTTACAAGGTGCCTTGAAATTCTGAGATTAAAGGTCCTTTTTGCTATTATTCTAAAGTACGCTCTTAAACAAATACCTGCTGTTCTCAGCTACCAGAATATGTCCCTTTTCCTCCATTATTATTATTACTCTAAAAATGTTAAATGGCCCTTCATTTTCTTCAAGGATCAAAAGAGCTTATGACAAATACCAATTTGTTCCTGATGCTGAGGAGCAAGCTGAAGCACAGAGAAACCAAGTACACACTAGTCCGTGGCTGAGACACGAAAATAGATGCCCGTGAACCCATCTGCACTGCCTTCACTCCGAGATGTGCTTTATCACTGCACAAGGAGCACACATTAAAGGTGGGGTGGCAAAGACTTTGAAAGTGCAAAGAACAAGACTGATTGGAGAAGGGGTGAGAGGATTTGCTGCAAGGGTGAAACATTGCAAAGCAGATGATG